>NC_135585.1:3520643-4746268 GCF_965152235.1 Eretmochelys imbricata | reverse complement strand
TGGAAATGGTCAACTCCAGCTAGAACCTTGCGGAAGGAGGGAGTCTTTTCATTGCTTTCAGTGGGCACGGGAATCTTACAACTTAAATCAGTTTCCTTAGGAACCTACCTCATGTAACCAGCAGACGCTCAGAAGGATCCCCCGGCAGCAAATTTTCAAAGGTAATCATTTGTAATCGTTTTTAATTTCTGACCACAGAACATAAGAATGGCCCTACTGGGTCAGACAAAGGTCCATCTAGCCCAGTACCCTGTCTTCCGACAGTGGCCAGTGCCAGGTGCCCAGAGGGATGCTTTGGTTTGTTGTTTCCAAACATTGAAATGGAAAAAGCTGGCAGGGTTCAAACTCCAGGTAGAGAAATGGCAGAAAAAATATCACTGGAGCCTCTTTTTTTCATCTCCTTTAACCCTAACCATTTACTAGGACCATGTGTGAGGCAACAGGAAATGTAATATACAGGGAATATTATATTATGAATATTATGTCTAGGTTAAGATGAATCAGATTCCAGAGACATGCAATAATCCCCTTCTCCCAGTGCAGGTGCTGGAGGGGAGAGGTGTGTTTACTTTTAACAAGTAGACTGATGCAAGGAGAAGCATTGCTTACCGAGAAACAAGCCCCAGGGAAAGCCACATTGACTTGCAACCCAGGACGGAAGGCGTGAATCTGGCGAGTTAATTTAACCCGCCAAGTTGGTAATATTTTATGTTAATTTCTGTATGTTAAACCAATAAGCAATTGGGTCAGCAATGCAGCCAGCATGTGGGAAATGACAGACAGTGGGGATCCTGCAATCAGAATGGATTTGGGCAAAACCCCCATTGTAATAGGAAAGAAAAATTCCCAGCACGAGAGGAATTACTGTGTAAAATTCTATGGCCTGTGTCCCACAGGAGGTCAGACTAGATAATCCCAGTGGTCCCGTCTACACTTAAAATCTGTATACCCAGATCCAGAACACAGGCGGCTCCTTGCCTTCCAGGAATCCAGAGGAACCTGGTCCCAAACCAGGTCTTGCCAGCTTGCACAGAGGAGAGAGTAATGAAGTGCTGCATTTTGACAGGCCTCCCAAGAAGAAACTGCTCATGACACCAGAAATAAGCCGTGTGGTATCCTGAGTTCTCTCTGGCTAATGGCAGACACCTGGGACCTGGAAGGAAGGAGCTGGAGCAGGAAGAGAAAGGCGGAAAGGGACTGAGATTAAAGAAGGTTGGAAAGAAGAAGTCATATTTCACTTTCCTGCCATTTCTTAACCTGCCTATACATGATCCCGTATGTTCAATATGTGCTTCTGATTCCAGCTCTCCATGCGCCCTACCCCAAAAAAATCCCTGCACCCTGGAATCTAGCTCTCTCCATTTGTGTTGGTAAGAAAGAGAGAGAGGAAAGAAAATAAAGGGTGGGGGGAAGCAGGCCCGGAATCTTTTTAGGGGCCTTGATTGTCTTTAATGATCTTTCTAAATTTCACATACTAGCCGATAACATGTGGGTCTCATTTATATCCCATTCACCTCTGACCTGGATGACTGATAAACATGCTTCCAAATGCAATACTGCTCTGTGACTGCTCTTGATTTTAAAAACACTTTGAATATAATGAATGCAAGATCCAGAATAGCTCCAAACAGGCCATCTGCCACTGGGTGATTTCAATTTCAGGCAGCATGTTCCACCTTTTTAAAAGTGCCTCTCTCCTTTCTTGAATTGTACGGATCAGTTCCTCAGCTGGCATTTTAGTGATGACAGTGCAAGAGGTTGGCATGGTTTTATTATCTCCACCACTGCAGCTGGTTAAAATTTTTTCAACAAAAAAAGCTTTTTTCCCCCTCTCTTTTTTGACAAAAAACAGGGTTCCATCAAAAATGATATTTTTCACAGAAGCAGTGTTTTTTTATCAAATAACAAACCCAAACCTATTTCCATTTCTAAAATCCAAATTTTTTATAGGAAAAAAAATTGTTGAGTGTGAAAACTTTTTTTGTTTTGGTCGAAATTTTTAATGGGGGAAGGGGGGGAAGTCCCATTCTGCTCTAACACCACAACAGGGCCTCCCAGAGGGGGAGGCAAGTGGGGCAATTTGCCCCAGGCCCCAGGGCCCTGCAGAATACTATAGTATTGCAACTTTTTTTATGGAAGGGGCCCCCAAAATTGCTTTGCCCCAGGCCCCCTGAATCCTCTGGGCGGCACTGCACCACAGCGGTAATGCAAGCTTCCTCCATGTCACCCCACCGCTACGCTCAGCCCTGTATGGGCTCCAGACATCAGAGGGGAATTCAGTTTGCATGTTCTAGTCCTCGGCCTCCTCACTGAGATGATAGTGGTGGTAGCTTTGCGACAAGCTTTAGTCTATCCAGGATTTGGGTTGAGACACCAGCTCATGTCAAACTGAAGTCACCACGAGATGGTAACAGCTTCTGTTTACAACTGTCTGGGGTTAGATCTACACTGACCATTTAAACAAGTAGGCTTGGTATCCCATTCTTAGACCCCTCAGCTATCCTGTTTACTTCTGCCTCCATAGTTTATGGCTCTGTTGGAGTTCCCATTCAAAATCCCCTACTTGCCAGGCTTTCTAAAGCACATCTTCAGTTCTGTTCCATTGTGCATTGGGGCCACACCACTAGAGAAGCTGCAAGGAAACAGACCGTTATATGGGATCCAGAACCACACCGATGCAGTCCCTTCAGTGCTATAGGATTTTCCATCTGTGAATGGGTAACGAATTCTTGAGGAGGGCTGTGTTAGTACAAATTGGACATTGTCAAGGTAAATTATATTTGGAACATCTCAGCCTAGATAATGTCTGGCTTAAAGATTTGCTGATGGCTCATGAAAGATTTTTGAAAACTTACAATGCAGGGATGTTTCTGCTGAGAGCAGAAATGTTCTGTATTTCTCCTCTTCTGTGGATCCCACCTGACATGGCAGGCTCTCGACCATGACCTAGAGCCAGCTGGAGTACAGGACCCTCAGCACCGCGGGAAGCAGTTGTACCTTTGCAAGACTGGGGTGGTGACATCAAGAGGCCTGAGGTCTGACAGCAAAAATATGCAAGTATTTACGCATCTACATTTGTGCACAAATATAGTGTGCCTTGATGGAGCAAATGTCCTAGACTAAATTCTCCTTTCACATCCACCAGCATGAGAGCACAGCACTTCACTGATCACGGCAGAGTTATTCTGGATTTGTGATAGAGAGCAGGTCTCTGAGCCAGATTTGTCACTGCTGTGTGACCCTGTTGCACCAGTTAGGCTGGCACAAAAAAACCCCTAGAACAGAGGACCCTGCATCAGGCCAGCTCTGCTAACTGCTGCACTGCAGGCAGGAAACGCCCTTGCTGCAGGGGGCATGCCAGGAAGGGATAGACTGAATAAGGGAGAAGGGACCATGGTGGGGCTGGAGGGGGTGTGACCTGGGTTTTTCTACACCCTGGCAGTTCTTTGCCCCTACAATGGTCCATCTAGGTCATTGCATCAGGGAGCAAGTAAGGGACAGATCTCAGGGTTTCCCTTACCAGTACCAGAGACCAAACAGGCATCCCCTGAACAGGTGAGATGTAAGCTGCCAATTTCAGTCCTTGCACCCCGTGTGATGAATCTTCCCCTCTGTCTTCACACAAACGTCCTTTGTAATTAAAACAAACTAAAGAAAAGAAAAGAAAAGAAAAGAAAGCACCTGCTCTCTGAGCAGAAGACTTAGCTCTTGTCTAGTCATTTTCATCCATCGATCTCAAAGCACTTTACAAAGGCATTCAGTATCAGCATCTCCATTTTACAGCTGGGGAAAACAAGGCAATGAAAGGCGAAATGATTTGCCCAAGGTCACTCGGCAGCAGTGGCAGAAATAGAATCCATGTCATCTGAGTCCCTGTCAGTTGCCCCATCGACTAGACTTTTTCGTTTGTTTCTTTTCTGTGAGATGTCAGCAGCTCGTCATTCAAAAATAAAAAAAATATATCAGGTCAATTCAATCCAGAGTTCAGGGCCTGACTTTGGCCTTAGATCACTTAATGGCGACATGAATTCCATTTTTTTTTCTCTTTTCAGTTGGGCTGCTGTGTCAGTCTAAATTTTCAGCCTTAATTCTGAATTTCCTTCTGTGGGATTTACGTCAGGCCCTTACCATTACTTAGTTTTCTGTGGTTGAATACATTTTGCTGCTCTCCAAAATGTGAGCTCATAGCAAAATGGACTGCATTTCAGTCCAGCTCTGCAGCTGAGGCTTGGAGGGAGCAGGAAGAGTTAAAGGGAAACCCACAAGGCAAACCACTTTGCCATTTGTTTTTCAATAAGCTAAATAATGATGGAGGACAGTGTCATGGACAGACCCTGCCAGGGCACAGAGAACTGTTTTGCTGATGGAACCTTTGGATTGAGTTTTCTGTTTAATTCTCCCAGACCTGCCCAGTATTGCCTGGGGGTGAAAATATCATGAACCAGCCTTCGGTGGCTTCTTCCCAGCATGTCTAGAACTGGGACATCTCCAGCTCGGATGGACGCACCAAGGCTCTTCACCAGTCAGTACTCCCAGTGCTGCTCACCACTGACCTTCTCCACAATGTTCAGTCACCTTTCCCTCCTTTCCAACTGTTCCCTTCCATTCCCCCTAACCATCTCCACTCTCCCCTTCCTTCCACACTAACCTTCACCCTCCCCGACACTCACCTTTCCCTCTCTGTTGTGGTCCCCATCCATCATAGCATCCTTCTCATTCTCATCTCCACACTCTGCTCCCTTTCATGCGCCTCATTGTAACCAGTCTGCAAAAAATTCTCAGCCTTCTCTCTCCTCTGGGCCATTCCAACATTCTGTCCCTCTCTGTCTCTCAAGGTCATTTTCCTTTAACTCTGAGTGAGTTTTCACAGCAAAATGCAGCTGAGGCTGACAAATTTCATCTCACTTTGACCCTTTGACCATAAATTGGCCCAGCTCCACTTGTGACTTTGCCTGAGTTTGCCTTAAACTTTGAAACCCCACTGGGTTTTGCTTGAAATTCCCCCTAAGTTGAAGGCTTACAAATCTCAGCAAACCTTTCCCTGAACCAGGGTTGAGTTTTGAACTGATGAAGGAACCTGAAGGTTGATGAGTTTCACCAGATTCCATGTTTTGTTAAGAAACAGTCAACATAGTTTATCCTAGGAACTGCTAAAGTCAACTCTGGTCCCCAGACACCGTATAAAAAAACCTCACGTCCCTTACCTCAGATCGTGGCATCCCCAGCTCTAGCAAACTGGGGCAGGTTTGAGAGAAAACCAAACTTGGATGATTATCCAAGTACCAAAAAAAATACCATATATTGTGCTGATGGATTCAGAGTTGGACACAGCTTGCATTTTGCCCTATATCATGAGAACCCCATTTCCCATTAATGAACCCTCGTTAGCTTGCCTTACTTCTGACGCAATCTCCCCTTGAATGGGTGCCTATGTTCTACCTGGAGGGGCAGCCCTTGCTAAATGTCGTGGTTTGGAATGAGCCGACATCAGGCTGGACAAGCTTCGCCAAGTCAGTTAGGGACTGGGGGCTCGCTCTTTGAAGCTGCCATTGATAAGAGGATAAAAAGATAATTATTTGTCCAAATTTGAGTGAAACAAAAGAAAAAAAGGTAATTTCCACTGCAGCTTCCTGTTCCATCCCAGGAAGAGATTCCATTGACTCTGGAAATTCTTGTGGTTTTTCCTTATCTGTTCCCACCTCACTGTGTTTCACTCCATTCCCTCCCTTTCCCGATGGTCCTGTTTCCGGATTTAACAAGCCATAGATTATACACTAACTAGGAATGCAGTGGTGTGGCAGCTGGGCCAAGTAATCGTCTAGCAGTGCAGCCTCCCGCATGCAACCTGTGAAATTGTTGCAGGCAAACGAGCTGTACAGTAATGGTCATGAGTGGCTGAGTTACCTCAGATATCAAAGTAATGTAGGACTCTTGGCATGGCATAGATACATGCCTTGCTGTGGCTGGACAACACACAGGTATAATTTGTACCATCAAAATGGCTGAGAAGTTAAACGCTGGTTGGTAACAGACTGTGAAACCCACAGGTGAGTCCACTTCATGATTTTATGAACAAAAAGAGCTCTCTCAGCCAGGCATGTAGCTGTTTCAATCGCTTCACGCTGACTCAACAGATTTTCTAGGCTTCAGAGTGACACATGGCCAGGTACCTATCTTGGACTCCTATGACATAGAGATTTAAGTGAAAGGGATACCCGTGGGCAGAGGGCCAGCACAAAGGTTATGCTCCACTAAATTCCTAATGTTGTTAGTTATTTTACAGTTGGGGAAACTGAAGCCCAATGTTACTGACAAAGAATAGAGCTGTTCCTGGCTTATAGTCCTATGAACTAGAGGTCACCAAATGAAATTAATAGGCAGCAGGTTTAAAACCAACAAAAGGCAATATTTCTTCACACAGCCCACGGTCAACCTGTGGAACTCCTTGCCAGAGGATGTTGTGAAGGCCCAGACTATAACAGGGTTCAAAAAAGAACTAGGTAAGTTCATGGAGGATAGGTCCATCGGTGGCCTCTGTTTGCCAGAAGATGGGAATGGGCAACAGGAGATGGATCACTTGATGATTACCTGTTCTGTTCATTCCCTCTGAACCACCTGGCACTGGCCACTGTCGGAAGACAGGATACTGGGCTAGATGGACCTTTGGTCTGACCCAGTATGGCTGTTCTTATGTTCAGGCTACTAGAATACATGTTCCTTTATACAGGAATATTTCTCTTTAGCTAAAGCAAAGGCAGCTTTTGCAGGGTTTCGAGGCCTGGGCTTTACCCCTATTACCAATATATACTCATTAGGGAGACAAACAGCCACCCTTACAACCAATAGTATTGTCCAACAAAAAGAAGGGATGGGTATTACTCATGCTGCCTGTAAATAATGGCCAACCGTGCAGGCTCAGACACGAAGACACATTTTGCCATAGGCAGTGGGAGGCTAGGGCTAGAGGCAGGAGGATCAGGGAGGAGAGAACTGGACACAGGAAAAATGGCGTGTTTTGTCCTCTTTTTGTGTCCTGTCTTTCATACAGATTGTGAACTTTCTTGAGGAAAGGCCTTTGTTCTAGGAGTGCACAGGGTCTTGCACAATGGAGCTTTGATCCTTCATCTGGGAACTGAAGTGCTTGTGACATTTAAATAATAACTAAGGATAAGAAATGGAGAAGGAAACAGAAGAAACGATCGAGCAAAAACAGGAGTCAAAGAGCCACATCGAGAGCAAGAATAAGGAAAAAGTGGAGGAAAAAATAGAATCTGTCCAGACAAGAAGAACCGACTGAAACAAAGAAAAGTGGGAGGAAAGAAAAAACCCAAGTAGGAATGGGAGAGCATGGCAGCAAGGAGAGAACTGGGGAAAAGCTCGAGAAAGATAGAAATGAAACATGAGGGAAACAAAGACACTGCGCACAGAAAAGAGATGGTGAATGGCTAGAAGGGAGTTAATGAGAGCCAGAAACACAACAGGTTGGAGAAATGTTGATTTTATTTAGTATTAATTGCAGGAAAGAGCCTATAAACTGTGGTAAAAAAACTATTATGTGCCCCATGCAATGCCAGCTTCATGCCAGCCACCCCTTCGAAGCAGGTGTATTATTCCTAGTTCCCGAGGTATAAATAAATATTTGATTTTCCATGTCTTTTTATGATGCCATTTCATTATTTTTTACTGCTATATAGTTAAAGGTTCTGATTCCTCCAGAACAAATCTGGAGATTAGCCCGGGTGCATGTAAATTAGGATGTAGGGGAGTGATGGAGGAGTTCTGCACCTGATCTCTGTCCCCTCCAAAACATACCTAATGATCATAATAATAATTCCTAGCTCTTATCTAGTGCTTTTTGTCAGTAATTCTCAACGCACTTCACAAAGAATGTCAGCACCATTATCCCTATTTTACAATGGGGAAAGTGAGGCACAGGGAGGTGAAATTACTTGCCCAAGATCTCCTGAGTACCAGTCAGTGCTCTAGCCACTAGGAAATACTGCTTCATTTCCACATACACAAAGTCATTTCTGTATCCCACTCACTGACTCATGCCTGCAGCAATTCTGAAAACTTTCAGGTGACTATACTATAGTAAAAACTATGTGTCTATTTCTCTCTGTCTTTCACTCTTGCTCCTGACTCCTCTAGCCAAAATTCAGATTAGGGAAAAAAAGGGTGTCTGTACTTTACTCAAGCTCCACCCAATAAATTTCTGCTAAAATGATTGGCGGTGAATTAACTGGCACTGCCGTTTTTAGGCTTCAGAGTTAGCATTGTCAGTTAAACTGAATGGGGCAGTTTTTTGGGCATTGTTTATGTCTGTATCTGCAGGCTTGATTTAATCAAGTCACATTCAGAAGACTTTCTTCACAACCATAAGGGCTGGACACCTTTTCCGCCACAACGGAATCTGAAAGTCTGTAGAGTCAGATGGGATTACCAAAAAGGTGCCAGGAAGATGTGATCATCTAGAATTGGCTCACTCCAATTCCTGACCTGGGATGATGGGCTGTGCAAAATGAACACAAATTTTAAACTTGTGGCCAATTCACATCAAGGTTCACTGAGGGCCACAAACCTTTTGGTGGATCTAACCTCACTTTGGATCAAAGCACAGTTCGATGTATGATTTTAGGTGGAAAACTATGAAACAGTGATTTCAGTGCAAAAGCAAGTGAAATTTTGCTGTTTCAACGAAGAATCAGTACAGGTTAGGGGGCTTCCAAAATAAACCATCGATGGAATTAAACAAGACAGAAGTTTTCATGATGTATAAACAGGGGAATCTTAAGTAGAAATAGGAGGTTGTGTTAAATCTGTGTTTGGCACTGGTGTGACTGCCAATGGAATTCTGTGTCTAGTTCTGGTGTCCACAGTTCAAGAAGGATGTTGATAAACTGGGGAGGGTTCAGAGAAAAGCCATGAGAATAATTAATGATTGGAAAACATGCCTCATAGTGATAGACTCAAGAGCTAATCTGTTTAGCTTAATTAGAAGGTTAAGGGGGTGACTTGATTACAGTCTATAAAGTACCTATATGGGGAACAGAAAATATGAAAACAGAGAACCTAAGCAGACAAAGATATAATATGATCCAATGGCCAGAAGTTGAAGCTAGACAAATTCAGACTAGAAATAAAGTGTAAATGTTAAACAGTGAGGGTAATAACCACTGGAACAACTTACAAGATTTGTGGTGAATTCTCTTGATCACTGGACATTTTTTAATCAAGATTGGAAATTTTTCTAAAAGATCTGCACTAGTTCACACAGGATTAATTCAGGGATGTTCTATGGCCTGTGTCATTCAGAAGGCCAGACTAGATGATCAATGCTTGTTCATCAAGTGTCGGGCAGAGCTAGCCCACCCACGGGGATCTTCAACTCAATCCAGTGTCCAACCAAAGACACCAAGAGGAAAGTGATTTATGGTTTTCGATCAAACAGCCACAAAAATGAACAATCACTGCAGTGAGCAACAGATTTTGTTTAAACCAGAAAGCCAAGCATCAGCTAAGGAACTAGCATTTAACTAGTTTCGCCATTTTTAATGGCTCTGAGGCCAGCCTACTCCCCAGAATGTTGAAACCCGGAGTAGCATTGGGGAACTTTCAGTACATACGCATTGGCTGTATAATGTGTATGGCGCTTCCAAAGTGCCAACATAAACTGCAATACACCCACCCTTAGTCTGCAGTGTCTCTTAACCAAGAGATTGGGACTGGGGGTGGGAGGGGGAATTATGGATGGGGGGAGGGGATTCCTGCAGTGTTCACAGAGTAAAAGTCAACTATGTAAAACTGTTAGACTCCCTGAGCTTGCAGGATGTCTAAAGTTTATAGTCAGTGTTGATGTGGGCTCGCACTTGTAACATCTGTATCCAGTCGCGGAGCCAAGTCGTTCTTTTTTCCACTGCTTGGTCTCCCCTCCGTGTGCATGTAAATCTCCAAAGGGAAACACTACATCATAATTTTTGACCAAAAAGGTAATCCTGGGCAGTCTGTTATAACAACACCTGCAACACACAGAGTCTTTTCCAGCCAGGACTACTGTTAATACGGTACAGGGCTTCCACTGCCCCCTTAGGGAATCCACAGACCAATGTGAGCTAATAAGCAACAGGGCAGACCCGTTTCCATCAGCCAGCAGGTTTGTGTCACAAGACACGGAAAAGCGGGTAACGTGACCAGTGACATCTGTCGTGGGGAAGCCAATTGGCAACTGCTGAGATTGTAAATTGATTTGAGGCTGTGCTTCACCTCGCATGAGCCCTTTGCACTGGGGTCAATTTCACACTGATTTCAGTTCTCTTGAGATCCCCATTTACAATCTCAGCAGTTGTGGTACCTTTCCCAAACTGTAAACTCATCGTTAAAAAAAGATGAGTTTACAGTTTGGGAAAGGTACCACATTCTGGGTGAGTGTGGGGGTAGGGGGGTGAGAAAACCTGGATTTGTGCTGGAAATGGCCCACCTTGATTTTCATACACATTGTAAGGAGAGTGGTCACTTTGGATAAGCTATTACCAGCAGGAGAGTGAGTTTGTGTGTATGGTTTTTGGAAAAAGTGGGGGAGGGGTTGAGAAAACCTAGATTTGTGCTGGAAATGGCCCACCTTGGTTATCATACACATTGTAAGGAGAGTGAAAAGAAAAGGAGTACTTGTGGCACCTTAGAGACTAACCAATTTATTTGAGCATAAGCTTTCGTGAGCTACAGCTCACTTCATCGGATGCAGTGAGCTGTAGCTCACGAAAGCTTCTGCTCAAATAAATTGGTTAGTCTCTAAGGTGCCACAAGTCCTCCTTTTCTTTTTGCGAATACAGACTAACACGGCTGTTACTCTGAAACGGGTGAGTATGTCTTTGTTCCATATTAGTTGAATTTAGTGCAAGGTGAATAACTTTTCTCTGAAAGCAGCCATTGTGAAAGCTTTTCCCCCCTTCTTTTATTAAAATTTTCCTTTTATTGCCAATACACTTTACTCTGCATACCCTATTCCTGGGCATGCACGACCCTACCAACATGCCTTACTCCTGACCTGCAGCACCTCTTTCTTTGCCAACCAAGAGATCACATACAGTTCTTCTAATACTCCTCATTATTAACCTTCTGAACCCCCTGCACTTCCAGCCCTTGGCCCACACATGGAGGGCCAGGAATGAGGTACATTGCCTTACTCATCTCCATCCCACCATCCCATGACAGAAGCTGCAGGGTTGCAACCACCAGTTATGTCCTAAGAGAAATGTGACCCCCCAGGTCTCTCGAGGTCTAATGCATTTACTCTGGCTGAGCTAGCTTTTTCATGACTTGGATAGCATCAGTAGCATATTTCTGAGCTCTCTCTCTCGCTCACTCTTTCTCTCTGTCAAGGTCAAAGAGGTTCCTTCACGTTTTCTGAAGCAGTCTGGAGAAGGTGAGTTTGCTCAAAGGGTTTACGCAGGACCTGCAAGCCCTGGAGATGTAATCGGGGCACTAGAAACACAGCTTTATTAAAGAGAGAGAGAGCACAGGTATTAGCCATCTGTGTGCCATGGAATATTTCTGCCGTACTTGGGGCTGTGGTTTATTTTACTAGTGGTGACTAGTTCAAGCAACATTTAGTCAATAAATATGAGCTATGAGGTCACTCCACAGTTTAGCTGTTACCCTGTCTACACATTTCACAGCTGGGTAGTAACCTTTTAACTAGCGTCTACCTCAGTGGGGAGTCTACATAAAATAAGAGCCAGGATCCATTGGTCTTGGTGGGGGATCAAGAAATAGAAATGCACGCAGGGTTTCTGAACAGGGAACAAAAATAATAGGTGGGGACTCTCTCTTCATTCTGTTACGTCAATGTGACTCCCAGTGGAGTTACTGGACCCTGGAAGCTCTCTAAGCGATGACGCCCTTCCTGCTTTTGAACATGGAAGCAAGGAGAGCACACTACTTTGAGGGCACTGTGGTGTCCAGCTTCTGCCGTCCATTTGGAAACATGAGCCAGGACACAAATAATTCCCTTCAGTTTCCATCCGCATGGAACAGTCCTATATGATTGAATACAAAATGGTAGCCTTCCATTGGGTTATTTTTAAAAATGTATAAAATGGATCTCATCGTCTAGCAGATTCTATAGGGCCCTATTACATTTCTCTAGAACCCTACTGACTTCATCCAGTTCTACAGGATCCATCCATGAGGCCAGAGTTTTGATTCAGTGTATTATGTAGATTCCCAAATCCTCTCATGCCACAAGACCTGAGACCCAGCTGGAGAAGCGAGGGTCTTGCCCCTCCTTGTAGTCTCTTTCCCCCAGCTAGTTAAGGCCTTCAAACTGTCCAGCTCCCCAAGGATGAGTGGTGGGACGCAGGTCCTTGTTAAATGGCACTCTTTATTCTGCCACAGGGTGGTTGCTGCTGAGTGACATGAGGCTCTTCCCACTAAACTCTGTTGGCAATGGGTCAGGTGTATATCCAGAACCCCTGCAGTCATGGAGACTGAGACCACTTGTCAGAGCTAAACCTAGTTGTGATCATTGCAGCAAGCCCCGATCCCATGTTAGCTAAAATTGCATCTAGAAACAGTCTCAGATGGGTAGATTTCAGCTAATGCTAAGTGAGTTAGGCTCAAAAAAATTAAATCCATGAATGTCTGTGCTACAGGGTGAGCAGGGACAGGGACAGAAGAGAATGTTCTGCCAAGAAATTCCAAGAATGCCAAGAAATTCATAAGTGGAAGGATCTGGAAAGATGCCAAATTTGGAAAATACCAAAATGAGGGGAATAAAGAATGGAGCTAGGCTGAATTACACCAGTTATGGATCTGGCCCTGTAAACCAGAGGTTCAGGGGTGTAGCTCGGAAACAAAAATGCATGAGCAGGAGATGTGGACATGAACAAACACCTGTGGCTCAACAGAAGTTGGGGCTCCTGTCCATCATCCTTCAGTAGACTGAAATGAAACGAAAAGCAAAGCCAGGGCAAAGGAGAATTCCATCGGGGGAGGGCTCTGTTCCTCCACTGTGATGTGAGCAAGGTGACGGCAAGTCCCTTCCAAGCATTGCACAGAGTCTCCGAAGAGGCAAGCCAGAAAAGCAGCTTGCTTGGGCTGCTGGCAGGGCTAGAGGTGATGGCTCGGGTAAGCCTGTTGCTCCCGCCCTCTGGCACGCCGAGAATTCCAACCTGTTTCTCTCTCGCTGACGTCAGGACGGAGCATCAGCGCCGGACACATGGCACCAGCTTCTGGAGACAGTTGCAGGCCCCACCCAGCTCAGCTGGAACCTCCTAAAACGGGACCTGTTCAGTAAGCTGCCTTTTATAGAACTATAAAACCAAGAGTTCACGTATGAGGAGCTGGGCCAGTGCGTGGGAGAGGTGGCCAGACCTGGCTGCTGCTGCTGCCATCCTGACCGCTGCTCCCTGGCAATGTGTGCCACCTTGCTCCTTGCCTGACCAAAGGCCCAGTGGCATTTTTTTTTTCAGAAGATCAGGGACCAGATGGCACAGGAGCAGAAGAACCAGTGCTGCATTTCCCGGACCTTCAGGCAAGATTCAGAGCGGCAGACAGACAGACTGATGGTCTGAGGGTGTTTATACACGTTCATCTTTCCAATATGCCTGTATTTGCTCGAGATAAAAATGTTTCACTGCCTTTTTCTTGTCCAACGATGTTTTCAGCTGCCCGGCAATACTCAATAGCGTCAGAATACACCCCTCTGAATGGCAATGATTGCAAGAGGGATCGAACCAAGACACCTTGTTCCCCAAGGACAGCAAAATGCTGCCCACAGCCTCCCCCCAACCCCAACAAATCTCTTGCTCTGCGCTGGATGCAAGCCCTCCTGAGCACATTAGTATCAATACAGTTAATAAAGTGCACACTTGTAATGCTGGGCCCGGAGACAAGAATAACATTAAATAACACTGCACCCACCCACTAAGAACACCGAATGTGTCACACTCCTCTGTGTCATGCTTTTAAAAATATCTTCACTGACGGGCCCTCTTTTTTAAAAATTGTATTTATATTTTTGAACGTCTAACTCTGCCAGGTGGAAAATGTTTGCATCAGAGCCCAAGCAGGGGCTGGTGATGGATGTCTGCTTGTTTTACGTTAAATGGGAGGAAAGGAACAAAAAAAGTTTGCAATTACATGTTCCTCACAAAGAGGTGGGGCCGCTGGCACAGAGAGCAGCCTTAACCTAAACCGCAAAGACAGATGCAAAGGGAGGTGGCTTTTGTGGCCAGTGGAAATATACAAACAGGGGCAGCCTGAAGCTGAGATTTTATAGGAGTGAAGGGATTACAGGCTGAACGAAAGGCTGGAGGATTTGGTTCTCCTGAGGGCTTCCACTTTGTGTTGTTCGTTTTGCCCAGCCCTGTGGAAGAACTTGGCAGCAGAATTTGAAATGAGAGACAGGCCTCGGTGATGGGGTTAGAGCCCAGTACCAGTTTGAATCTGGATCCCATTCTAAGAGATGTCTACGGTTCTGAACTCCCCCAGGGTCAGATACCATGTGCCTATTTGACCTCATCATCTTGCTACATAAAGCCAGGCTGGACTCAACTATGGTGGAATGAAAACAAGAGCACCACTCCACTGAATGCATCCGATGAAGTGAGCTGTAGCTCATGAAAGCTTATGCTCAAATAAATTTGTTGGTCTCTAAGGTGCCACAAGTCCTCCTTTTCTTTTTGCGGATACAGACTAACATGGCTGCTACTCTGAAACCACTCCAGACAGTCACAGGATGACCGCTCAGTGTGTTCAGTTTCCCACTAACAGTTTGCTGCCCCTTTCCTGACAGGTCTCCCTGAAACCCTGCTTGTCATCATCAAAGACTTATTTTTAAATTGCCATTTCCCCCCAAAAAATTTACAAAAGCAACATTTAAATGTTACATTTCAATTAGCAAAACATGCAGCTCATTTTCTATCTGAAAACAATGCAATAAATGCATTTATTCTTGAATTGTTAATGCAATGTAATTCAATTCAATTAGGCTGTTATTGATGCATTAAACGCAAATTGAGATGGTACACTCTTAGGGGCAGGTACTGTCTCCTTCTATGTATGTGCTTAGCACAATGGGGGTCCCACTACCCTAGGCATACAAATAATTAATACTATTCACCTTTTTCTTAGGTGAATATGAAAGACAACAGGGCTCAAGAACTGTCATCTTAGCAACTGTCTTAACAAGAGTCATTATTTACTGCCTCTGTTGAACACCCCTCTTTCTCCTTTTCTCAGTGGTCATAGCAGCCACAATACCATCCTGTGGCACTGTCCAAGTCAAATCCTGCAAAGCCTGTCATTCAGGCCAAAATTATATGGCTAGGTAGGCACAAAAGCCAGCAGAGTTTCATATAAGACTAGACTGGGCCTCACAAACTGTTCACAGAACCTCCAAGCAACAAGGTTTTGTTGTTCCCTGCTCTCGCTAGAGGTGAGACATTCCATTTCCAGGGCAGATTTAGTTCTTGGGCTTTCATAGGGGTGGGAACTGTGGGTATGTCTGCATAAAAGATAAAAGGCCATGGATAAAAGATCCATGGCATGGCCATGGCTGGCCCGGGTCAGCTGACTCGGGCTCACGGGGCTTGGGTTGCGGGGCCAAAAAAATCACTGTGTAGACATTCAGGTTCAGGGTGGAGCCCAGGATCTGGGTCTCTCCACTCTCACAGGGTCCCAGAGTTCAGGCTTCAGCTCAAACCTGAGGATCTACATGGTGATTTTTCAGCCGCCAAGACCAAGCCCCATGAGCCTAATTCAGCTGACCCAGGCCAGCAGCGGGTTCTCCCTGCATAGACAGACACCACAAAACTGCCATCACAGGCTATAAGATATCCCAGGCATGCTGTGAACTACAAGGCCGGTATTCCATTATGTTAATCCTGGAGACTGCCTAGGGCAGCATTTTTATATGCAGCAATGACTTTAAAGTGACATAATGGGATTGTTTGGGATTGCCGAAGGAGGTGGGAAAGAGAAAGGCTGCGTTATCAGAATAGCCTCTCTTCCAACGCCTGCTGTAATTGCTGCACTAATTTCATTGTGTTGAATTGACTTTCCAGGCCAGCCTGCCAGATGCTTCTGGCTTTGCTATTACCTCCAAACACGACCACAATGGGCAGTAAAAGTGACGTAGTTCTTATTCTGCCATAGAGGGTTCTCTGCACTGAGTCTGTTCATTGCAGCTTCATGGAGCGTGTTTGCATTCCAGCCAAGTGCCAGCCCTCAAGGGCTGAACTGGGAATTTGGGGTCCCATTCACTAATGTGCTATGTATCATTGCTGTCTGTTTGCCACAGGTGCTTCTAGACCCGCCTCAGTCAAATGACAGTGCTCTGCCTCGGTAGCTATCAGGTACATACCCAGAGGGGAACGCAGCTAGGCAGCATTGACTGTCTTGTGGTCAAGGCCCAGGAGGTCAGGGCTTGTGTGCGACTTAATCTCTTTGGTTCTCAGTTCTCCCTCTAGAAAATACAAATAGTAATGCTTCCTCCGTCTGTCCTCTCTCTACAGACTCTAAAGGTACGTCTACACTGCACAGACAAACCCACAGCTGTGAGTCTCAGAGCCTGGGTCAGTTGACTTGGGCTCGCAGGGCTCAGGCTGCAGGCTAAAAAAGAGCAGTGTTAATGTTCAAGCACAGACTGAAGGGAGATCATAAACACACATCAGGTTTCCTTCAGGGCAAGGACTGTCTCTCAGCCCATAGCACAAAGGGGCCCGCAGGCATTACTGAAATGCAAATAACGAATATGAATATTTGTCATTTCTTCACTGTCCAGTTGGGCCCATAAGACAAAATCCTAGTGATGGCTGGCATTGTGTTAAACAAATGTTTCCCTTGGTATATTTCATGATTTGGCACCTCCATGTGCAGCTAGAGATGAACTTCTGCCTACCACGAGAAGGAGGTTTTTATCCCAAGCGGTACAGACAAGCATTCAGATTCCATGTGCCTGTCTACATATCCCGTTATCCCTCTGTCTCGGGGCACTGGTGCCCAGAACACACACTGTATGTAGCTCGGTTATTCCTGGCAGTGTGGAAACCATACGGGCCGCCCAGACAAGCAGAGTTTAAGATGTTCCCACTGTGTGATTGCGATGTAAAGACAGATTAATAACCAGTACGTAGTAAAATGGCAAAGTCACTTTAGCACCAAGGAAATGTATTGGGCTGACACCCTGGGGAGAATGGCACTCTCTTACTGAGCCATAGGCTGCAGCACAGGCGATAGCAAGGAAGCTTAGGCACTGTGCCTAAAACCTGCTTCACTGCAGGCTCGAAAAGACCGCCTCGAAGGAGGAGGGTGGAGTTCCAGCTCCCTGGACCATTGAACCCTTGGTTTCAGGCAAGAAAGGCAGGGGAGCCAATTAGTGTGACTGGCAGTGGTGAGATTTCTACTTTGGGCACCTCTCCACCATTAAGACTTCCAAAGGCACCCAATTGCCATCAGCTGCATAATAACTTCTGGGCAAGCTCTGTAGAGGACGGCTGATTTAAACCTGTAAATGGCTCTGTTACAGAACATACTTAGAAGTCCCAAGATACTCTAGGAAACATGACCAGGTCTTTACTGTTCTCATGAAATGTAACAGATTGGCACTGAAATGCATAATGTATGCCAACGCAATTGACAGCACAACCCTGGACTGAGTTCCTCACTGGTATCAATCAGGATCTTTCTGGTGTTTAATTTAATTTGATTTCTCCTTTTCTCTTTAAGTTCCATGATTTTTGGCTGGTGCGCTTTTGGAGTCAATTAGAGGTTGCTGGAAAAGCATTACTTTGTAGTCCCCCACAAATGCAATTATCATCCCTTTTTTAATTATTCCTTTTAAAAACTGCATGTAGTGGCTTCTGTCACTAGATGTTACTTTATATTTAAAAAAATTTAAAAAAAACATTTGCAAGATTAGTTAGTCAAAAAACATCACTATCTTTTTCCTCTTACACTGATTTCCCCCATACATATCAGTCTTAATGGGTTTCATTTTTGCCCCTTGCAAACTTCTCCTGCACATCACAACCAATTTGTTTACACCCTCACTTCTAGAGACAAGAGGTCTATGGTCCTTTCACACTATTGCCTCCCCTGGTGAGAAGATTTTGCTAATGGTGCTGTAGCTACCTATCCACAAGGAAATATGCTCAGACCACTTGAAACCAGGGATATGATAAAAATATGAGTGTGAAGTTTAGCTCTTACTTATGTGATTATGGTGTTCAGTTCCCCTGTATTACTCTTTCCAGCATACAAAAGCGCAGCCATCCAGCTTCAGTCTAAACCCGCTTTTATTCTATATTGAGAAAAGCAACAAAGAAGAAAGAAGTAAAGTATCCATGAGAGGGCCCAATGTGTGTCTCTCTTCTGTAAGTCTGCAGCAGATCTGAGGACAAAATGGCTGCACTTACAAATGTAAAGGTGCAGAGCACGAAACAACAAAAGGCATCACAAGTATCCTAGCTATATACATTGACACTTGCTGTATGGAGACCTGCTTTCAACATTTCTAGGAAGACTCCTAAAACTCACAAGCTTAAGGCACTGAAGCTACTTTCATAACAAGCCTTCTCCGCCTTTTCCAGTCAGGTAAAAATGCCTTGTGACTTGGACAGTGTCATTTCTGTCATCTATTCAACCTTAATTTAATTGTGCAGAAAAATGGTTTCAAGTTTTGTTTTGTTTTGTTTTTCCATGAGGTGATGAGGATAAAAACAGTTCAGCAGAAGGCCTTAAGCGCTGAACCTTTCCACATTTTTTCCCATTCCCTATTTCTTCCACAACAGGAGGCTGAGCCATCAAATCAAATTTCTGACCTAATGCATGGCTGCTGCAGGATAGGAAAAAAGCAACCGAGCGCTGTATAGAATTGCCATGTTGTCGCTGTCGGGAGACTCGGCTGCAGACTAATTTGGTGCAGCTTCCTGTTTTTCTATAGCCAACTCTGAAGAGAAACAGCGGAGAAGCTAATATGAGCTTCTCAAGGCATTGACTTGCTGCTGTTGTGTTTTTCAACTGACAGACCCAATTCAACAGAGGCCTGACTATGCTTCCAGCATCAGCCACAGCCAAGGGACATGGTTAATGTCAAACGTGACGCACTTTGTTTACTGTGAGGTTGCAGTTACACAATGTACCGCTTGGTATTTCCAACTGAAGTTCCGGCCATGGCCTTTTTTCATTGTTTTTTGGGCAAGTGTTTGGCTTTTCAGGCCTTCGTGGACCTGGGTTAATCAGCCATTAGGAGTTTGTGTAACTCCCTAAGGGCTGCAACGGAACATCACTTTAATCTCTTCAGGCTTAGGAGAATCACAATCTACTAAGACATGAACCTGATGTCTGAAAACTAATTGCATCCCTAGCCTTTAAATACGATGATGACATTTCTTAATTAACTCCTCCAGGCCTCTGCCAATTTAGACTAAAAGAAGCAAAGAGGTAGATTCCACCCCCTTTCCCCTCCCCAGTGCAAGGATACTAGCACTTATTAAGCCATTTAATTAGTCATGATGCAGTTTGGGTGGTAGGGCTCATTTCACTGTAACTTGCCTCTCAAACATCAGCATCAGTTGAAGTAAATGGAGTCGTACAGGGTAAGACAGAGAGGAGAACTGAGTCTTCTGTGTATTAATAACCCTTCACTGTGCATTCAGTTTGCCCAGTTGCTCCCCATTATTGCAAATGCACACCTTGCAAAGTGCTATTGGAAACACCAGATGGGCAGAATTCCATACACAGGAATTCCTGTAGATAGGACTGTCCTATTGTGAAAAGGTCATATAATGTGACTGATTTAATCTAGCGCATTGTTTGCTAAGGGAGCAATATTATACAGGCGAGGAAGGCCCTGATTAACTGGTCTGGCCAAGGTACACTTGGCACCGGGTTGAGGGCGGTAAAATTGTACCACTTTCATGTGTCTCCAATTCTGGGGCCAGCCAGGGGTCAATCTAGTCTGCAGCATAACTTAGAGTAGCCTCAGGACTTCCTATATCCTACACCCAGCTGCCTATAGCCCCAGTGGGCCATTCTTGCAGCCAAAGCACAGCAGAACTGTAGCCATGCCTCCTTTTCTCCAGCCCCACACTAGCAGTTGTAAATGTAACTCAAGAGCTTCCTCCTGCAGGACCTGACTTTGTTTCTCCAGGGGAGGGGCAGAGAAGCATCGTGAAGGGGACATAGCTCTTAGCTGGATGTTCTGCGTCTCAGATAGAAGGGGCCTGAAACATCCCAAACGTCTCTTTGAAACTGACGGGGGACTATTCCCCATCTACTTATCGCAGTTTTACATACAAGAGCCCATAGGTCTTACCTTGTGTAATACTTTCAGAAAAGTCCTGAAAAGATTGAACTCTGGCCTATTCTTCAGCAAAGCGCTAAGCTGAAATGCAGGAAGAAGGGAAATGTTTAGTTATGCAGAATACTGAGTATCCCCTGCCCCACATTGCCCAAGGAGGGACAGCAAAGCCCCTCTATCCCACCAGGGATTTCCTTTCGGTGGAGCGAATTCCACAATGCACAGATCCTCCAGCTTCATGGCCCCTTTCCACAGGCTTCTTTTCACTTTCTGCATCAGCAGTGACAACGCTAAAATTACACTGCATTGCCCATTTCATGGGAAGATCTCAGAGTGTTTTACAGATGGGGAACCTGAGACACAGAATGGGAGCTAGAACCCAAGTCTCCTAACTTGCAGGTGTGTGCTCAGACTAGAACGTGCTACATCATCTATTCAAGAGATGGTTAAGAGGAGGTTTGATCATGGTCTATAAGTTCGTATGCGAGGAGAAGAGTTCCCATAGCAGAGGGTTCTTTAATCTAGCGAACAAAGGCATAATGAGCCCCAGTGGTTGGAAGCTGAGCCTAGACCAATTTGGACTAAAATATGGAACATATTTTTAACTCTGAGGGTAATTAACCACTGGAACAAGTTAAGAAGAGGTGTAGTGGATTCTCCACCATCTCAATCTTTAAATCAAGACTTGGTGTCTTTCTACAAGATTCGCTCTAGCGAAGCCAGAAGTTACAGACTTGAAGCAGGAATCACTGGATGAAATCCCCTGGCCTGTGTTATGCAGGAGGTCAGACTCAGGGATCATAATGTCTCCTTCTCTCCTTAAAATCTCTGAAGCTGTGAAAGGCCTCCTTTAAAACATGCTTCCTCTGGGAAGCTTGCCTGAGATGCCTTGTCCAAAATCTCTGTACACCCTCCCATCATTCAATGCATTAGCCTGTGTGAACAACCGTGTAAGTAGCTTCTAGCAGGGGCCTTGCTTCTGTAACAAGCATGTGGTCAGTACTTAATCAATAATAGGGGTAAGGCCATGCATATGATGGAGACCCCTGCCAGACTGTCTGCTCCCTGCACCGGGCATAGCCACGTACAGCAGATGCTTACTCCTAGCATGTCTGTGTGGGAGGAGCTGAAAAAACACGTTACTACCCCATGTTAGTGAAGAAATGCAGTGCTGCCAGCTGGTTCCATCACTAGCACAATATCCACAGTTTAATATTATATGACACTGCTGCAGCTTGGGACTTCAAAGGGGACAGGATCATTGGCTAATTGGATTTCTGTTCTCAATTAGGGCCGAGGGAAAGCCAAATCCAAGGCTGACATAGAAAGCTTTAAACATCTGTAACAACAAGTGGGTAATTTATGACCAATCCATCGAGTCGTTTGTAATCTGAATGCAGGCTTTTACCTCAAGATGCCTACCTTTTCCCATATGTGCATGGATTTGTTTTGCAAAATAAAGGAATGCAGAAGTTTTCAAAGTAAAATCTCTATTCCCGCTCCCCCATTACAATTATGAAGATGGTACCTGGGAGGATTTGGGTTTCAGAAAGTGAGCGCCAATCTCTTCCTGCTTTGCGATGGAAATTGGACATTTAACAGCAGGCGTGATTATTATATATATATATATATATATATATATATATATATTTGTGGTGGGGATGGAACTCTCTGCAGCTCAGTTGAGAAACTCCAATCGGTTTCACCTTCAAATCAAACCAAGATTTGAAACTAGCAAGCAGGTGAAATATAAAATTGGTGTTGGCCACATGTTGCAAATCAGAGGCTAATTAATCCAGCCAAAGATTTGGAGTCGATGTTCAAGCATTTCCACATGACAGTCAAGAAAGCAGCTAACCCTGGAAACCCTGGAAAAAAAATTAGGAACCAATTGATAGGAATTCAGATATCAGCCATTGGATTTCCCCCATCATGTCATGACATAATACAAACCAGCATATAGCAGATTTCAGTAACAACATGGGAGGGGAGAAGTAATTCTTTGTCATTTGGGCAGGAGACATCATGCTGGCAAGTCTGCCCTTCTATTAGAGGATCTCAAAACACTTAACCAACATTAAGGGCTAAATTTTGGCCTTAAACCACCTTCCTGTACTGGAGGCAGTATGGCACTGCCAAAGAATGCTACAATTAAACACTGTGGGTGCACTCCCCTCCGTCACCACTGGCTAGTAAGGAATGAGATGCGGCTAAGGCCCTACCGTCTCTTTGGGATGGGTAGTGTGTCTAGCAGCTCTAGCCAAGGGGCTACCAACACTGGATGTGTGGTCAGCCCTTGGATGCAAGAGGAGCCCCTTGCACCCACACACCCCTTGCACTTGCTGGTCATGATCTAGCCCTAGTCAGTTAAGACATGCAAGGCCTTTTTAAGGTATGTAGGAAACATCAGAAGTATTTGGTGGCTATATGGTGTGGGTAACTGTCTTGACAAAATCAATGCAAACAAATCCATAACAAAGGCAGGAACTGAATTGAGGAGTCTAGTCCCTGCAGGGGGCTGAACTAGCTGACCTCTCGAAGTCCCTTCCAGTCCTACAATTCTAACTACATTCCCTCTCCATGGGAATGTAGTTACTTACTCATTGAAGACAAAGGGATACTCATCTAACGAAGGCTTTGAAATATCTGGTCATGTGCACGTATCAATTAGCTGGTGGAAGGGGAATTTAGATAGAAAAATACTATTGTAAGCAAATTGTTCTGGCTTTAAAGAGACATAATAAGTTATTTTAGGGGTCCTAATGCTTCCTTAAAAATGCTTTAATTTAATGGGGAAATACCTCCTGGATAAACAGTTTGTAATATTAAAATGCACTGTTGCTGAGAAATAAAACAAAAATATAGCCATATGTCTCTTTAAGTGCGACATATCAACAAATCACTTGATAGCGTTCTAGCACTCCGCCTACTGGCCTTCCAGCAGCAGCTAATGAACAAGAGGAACATAGTCTATCACCAGGACCTAGCTGATTAGTCTGGTGTACGAACAAGAAAATGAAGCAAGTGATGGACAAAATTTGCACACACAAATGGGAAAGTTAGATGAACAGCTACAGATCTGAGTGTGCAAATGAGAGTGAAAGCAATATTCACCCGCACAAAAACAAGACTGTTTTGAACGTGTCTCTCTTATGTTTTCCAAACCGTGACTTTGGAGCCCCTCAAAAATTCAGCACAATCCTCTCTCTCTTTTGATAAGGCTGTTCCTTTAGCTACCAGCAGGCGTAAGCTATTATCCGCTGATGGAACTGCCGGTGGAGGGGAATATGATACTTTCTGACATGGTGCTACCTTGATTCGGCAAATAAAGCTGTGTAAACTGCATTAGCACAGCATTACCTTTTACCCCAAAGGCAAAAGATTACATTGTTTAAATACATTATGTCAACTGAATTAAAATCTTGGTTTACATGCATTTGCATGGCACATTTACATACCCATCGGGCTAAATATCACTCAGTTAAACCAAAGTAAAGCTAGAGTAACCCCAGCAGCTTTATCAAACCAACAGCATTGCTGCAGATTCGGAAAGCTAATGATGCTACTCGAGGCTTAGTCAGAGTAGAAATTGTCCCTTGCGATGTTAGACACAAGCTAAATAGAGATCAGACATTGCAAAGTCTTAGTATGCCCAGGTTGGCTCCTGCATGCACGTGCACTCACTGCAAATGCTAGAGTACCACTAAGTTGAAAGGAAAGGACATGAGAAGCTTCCCCAACTTCTGCCTTTGTACACAGGCCGGTTTCAATCATATTCCTGCACTGTCTATAGGGTCAATGTCAACACAGACAGCCACAACAGCTTCCCAAAAGGCAGTGGTGAGGGGTGGGGTGATGCTGTGGCCAAACGCTCATACCTTAGCATTCAGAAGTGGACCAGTGCGGTGGGGAGCACATGCCGCGTCCTCTCAAAGGCGCTGTTCTTGGTCATCATTTCTGCCGCCTGCCCAGAGGCATTTTTCTTCCGCAGTCTTTGGGATCTCCAAGCAGGGGGCACAAACCGACTCCCAAAGCCTGTGGCTGAAAAGCCACTGGTTAGGGCAAAGTCTGTACACTTCATTTTCCAGGCGCTACAGGATGAGGGCAGTTAGGCTGATTGCCAGGGGCACAGGATAGCGGCACGCTGCAGGGCAACCGCGTATTATTTATGACACAGGTTCTAATAATTTGCTGCACCAACTGGGGAACTCCCAGCAGTTTCCACCCGCAGCACACACCGGTTTTTCAGTGGTGACTATCTTTGCGGCCCACAAATATTTTCATCGAGCTGAATCAAACTCGGGCATACAAACATGAGTGGCCAGATTTTCAGCTGGCAAAAATTATTTAAGACAATGGAAGGAAATCATTTTATACAATGGGCGGTATATCAATTTACCCCGGCTGAGAAGGGGGTCTGCGAGATTATTGGTTGGAATATTTTCAAGTGTCCTGGGTTCTTTCCTATTTGAGTAGCCCTTCATTTTTACTTTCCTATAATGTGCAGCTTGACCAGAGATGGGAGGGTTGAAATGCTCCATTTTCGTTTGGCACCATTGCCACTTAAAAAAAAAAAAAAATTGAAGCTTGGTTTGTGTGTTAGCCGCATGATTGTGAAAGGAACTCCAGGGATCCCTGAAGGATTCCAGCCAGTTCTCCCAGCCGCCACTGACATCGAAGGGGGGGAAAGGGTTTCAGAAGCAATGTAAAGAGCAAATCGGGCTGAACCAACAAATGTTGGGGGGTTTCGTGGCGGGGGAGGACCCACAGCCCTCCAAGCAAAGTGGCTATAGAAAGTTGATGCAGTGTAAGCACATGATTCCTTAAGACTTCTCTGAGTGTCAGACGTTCAGCATTCAATGCCATTGCCTCCAATTTAAATCATTTTTAAAGAAGTGCAGAGAAAGGTGATGAAAAGGCCCTAATGCCATTCCCCGGTCTGAAAAACACAGCCCACTTGTACACTGTGGTCAATTTTTGCATTTTGGCGAGACATCTCGTGCAGGGTTGCGCTGGAACCTTTGCTTATTTTTTAAAAGTGTAAGTCACCAGTGAGCCATAAAATGAGAATATACTTTTCCTTTGAGGAAGATTCTGGAGGAGTAGCATCTTTTCAAGAAATGGGGCGTTGCCCGCCTCCTTTCAGAAAGGGGTGTTCTTTCCAAAGCTGGGTACAACTCAAACCTTGGATCGGGAAGCCACTAGGTTTTGTGGTATGGGCCCCTTATTTCCACTTCTCTTTGAAACGGTGGTTTAGGGACTTAACACTGTTTCAAAGGGTCTATCACAGTTTGCATCCACACTATGCTGGGTTTAAACTCTGCTGTGATCAGGTAAATTGGGGCTAATTCTCACTCTAGCCTCATGGAGCTCAGTACCACTCCATGAGGTCAAAGCAAAGTTTTCAACACAGATCTCAAATGCACTGGAAGTTTGGAGCTGTAGGCCCTGGGTTTGGATATAATGCATGTAGCCGATTGATATTATTTTTTTTTTAATTTCTGGATTAGTACCTATGGGCCTGGGAAAGCAATCACTCCAGGATTTAAGACCCTATGTGCTAGACCCTGTTCCCCCACATAATGAAAAGAGAGTTCCAGCCCAGAAGAGCTTACAATTACATGCCTTTTCCTCTCCCACAATCTTTAAGACAATTTTTAATTTTGCCACTCAAAGAGCAGTCTTTCTTTAATTCAAAGCAGTGAATTAATATATTTCCATCACAGGGCACTGCAAAGAGGCAAACTTCAGAAGTGACCGCAAACATGAGATAGCAATGAGATCAGGAAAAAAGGTAAACATTACAATGAAACATTCAAATAGGTTTCTAAAAGGAAAAGCCAACTCTATGTGTATCATGTACAAAAAATTCTAAAAATAGCTAACATGCTGGGTTTATCTTAATGATTTCATCTGTGCTGAAAAGCTAAGTGCCCCCAATCTAATGCATCCCCATTGACTGGCTTTAGCTGCTGATCCAAAGCCCACTGAAGTCAATGGAAATACTCCTGTTGACTAAAGTGGGGGTTGGATTGGGTCCTGAAAGAACTTTTTTTTCAGTGATGAATGGAATCCATTTTATTCCTGAGTAACCATAATGCTAGCCCTTCAGAAGTGCATTTTGCATCCTAAAGGGGATGGCTTAGAAATACGAGCATTGGATTTCGACATACCTACCCTGGCATCTAGCCTAGCTTAAGATTTCTGGTAGAGTAGATTGAGCCCTTCAGTCTTTCCAAGAGAAATAAACTGAGTTCCATGCAGTTTACTCTATGGAGGCCTTTCAGTGATACCTGTTTGCTCTGCCTAGACACTAAAGGTGCCATGGCACATTGTACAAGTAAACAATGCATAGATCAGCAAATGAGCCTCTCCAAAAGTTTAGCAGTCTCCTTCGGTTTTCGTTGTGGTTCCTCTCTAATCACCACATCTGCTTCTGCATTGCATTATTCTCTATTATGCTCCCTGTAGGTCCCACCCTATTCCATTAACATCAATGGCAACACTCACACAGACTTTGTGACTTTTCCCTCATTGTGCAGCTTGGGCTCAAGCCTGCGAAGTGCTGGGAGCCCTCAATTCCCAGAGAAGGCAGTACAAGTTGAAGCATTGGCACTCCACAGGGTCAAGCTCATTGACTGTAAGAACCGGAGTTTCCAAAATACACAGCAGCGACCTAATGCTGCTCCCATGGGTATAAATGACTGTACAAAGGCCGGGCAATGGGAGCTTCTTATTGACTTCAGAGTGAGCAGAGTTAAGGCAACACTGAGCACTTCTTTAAAAATCGCATCCTAAACCTCCCAGGGCCAGATTCTCTATTGCTCTACACCAATGCCAAATTGGCATAAAATGCTACCCATTCGGAACGGTGCACTCACTTTTCATTGGTATAAATGACTGTGCAAGGTACAGACCAATGGAAACTTTGGTGGCTACCTGGTTCAATTATTTGTTTGGCAAAGCTCACCAGCGTCAGAGTGCACGGCACAATCCTGATGCTACAAAATATACGTCCTCTCGCAAATAAGAACATCCCTTAATATAGGCTGTTTGACTGCTAGTGCTAGTGTCACTTTGAAAACAGTAGCGCACAGCTATCTAGGTACAACCGCAAAAGCAGACTCCAAATATTTGTGAATTTTTGGGTCACTATTGAAAAGCTCTGCAGGTTATGTCAAAAAAAAAATCCTCATTTCTTTGGATTGCTCTAGGTTCCTGCGGCCATTGCATTAGCCTTAATAACCTAAAACAAGAGTGGATTGCCTCTTTTAATTCAGTATTTCCTTGCACTAATTAATTGATTGATGGATT
The DNA here is from genome assembly GCF_965152235.1 of Eretmochelys imbricata. Classification (NCBI taxonomy): domain Eukaryota; kingdom Metazoa; phylum Chordata; order Testudines; family Cheloniidae; genus Eretmochelys; species Eretmochelys imbricata. Next base: position 4,718,652 of record NC_135585.1, on the reverse strand, counting down.
TTAAGGCCAGAAAGGTCAGCTATGATCATCTAGTCTGACCTTCTGCGTAACATAAGCCACAGAATTTTCATCAAGCCCTTAATTTCTGGTTGAGCTACAGCAGGTCTTTTTTAGAACAACATCTCAACGAGTGTCTCTTTTTATCTTTAAAAAAAAGTAGATGAACACATAAAAAGGCATCCTTTTGTGATGCTGAACTTCTAGATTTACTCTCTGGAGAGCGTGTGTGCATGCTTGTATTGAAAGATAAGTTTAACAATGGTGTGATTTCAATTTTTCTTCCTGCTTATGCAGAGTTACTAATATCCTGATTGGAACCAGATTTGTGTGAATTAGAAGTCGAAATTGGAGCAGTAACTGCTGTGCAGAGGATGTAAAGGGAATAAAATGAATGGGGTATTAACCTTCAACCACTGAATATTAATCAGTGTTTCACAAAAAAGAAAATACAGAGCCTGCCACACTAAATATTTTTAGCACTTATTGACAGACTTGATTTCCTCTCTCCATGGACCAAAAAAAGGGACCTAGAAGATTTTCAGGGGGAGAAAAAATATTATACATTTTTAAATACTGTATGATGTTTGTGAATTATGCAGTACAGAACCCCCTGTAACAAACAAAACACCTTATCCCAAAAGAGATCTGTTCAAAGGATCATTTCTCCAAGCCTCAAGCTAAACAGTAATCTAGACTGGAATATGGTGAAGCCCTCGGAAATGAATGCACGATAAAGAAATAAACTTCCTTTAAAAATAAACTTCCCGTGTGCCGAAAGGTAAAATGCAACTGAAAATCAGCCTAATAAAAGAATTGGCATGTTAAATGAAGACATTTTCTGTGCACCAAGCTAAAGTCTGTTTCATAACATAGCAGCATCTTCTGAAAACAAAGTCCTGTTAAAAGATTTGCTGGAGTAATGAAATCTGGCTTTTCATACACTGATAACTTACATCTAGCAACACCCCCATTAGGTAGGTGTTGGCTATTATTATTCACCACAGATGGGGCAAATGAGAAACAGAGGGCCTGATATTTAAAGGTATTTAGGCACTTAAAGATTAACATGGGCACCTTCATATGTGCCTAAATCCCAATGATTTCAATAGAATCAGGCAGTTAGGTGCTCTTGAAAATTCCAGTAGGCATCCATCTCCTTCTTTAGAGACCAACATAGCTTTAAAAATCTGTCCCAGAGACCCTAAAAGTGTCCTCTATATATTAACTTCTGGATGCTGACTGAAAATACATAGGGCTTGATTTCCAGAAGTGCTGAACGATGTTAGAGACCATTTTTTATCACTTAGGTCTTAGTGAATTGGCAAAAGTCACATATAGCGAAAAATGGCAGAACTATAAATAGGACTCAGGAATTCTTGTTCCGTATTTTAACTACTCAGCAGTACTCCCCATCTCCTACCACTGATAAGTAGGGATAGCTAGGATGGACATGTTATTGGCTTAAATTTGGGATGGCTGTGTTACTTAGAGGTTAAGGCCAGGTCTCAAGAAAGGTGAGTATCTATGAATGACTCTCTATCTATCTAAAGATAGATTTTTGCTAAATTAATTAAATAAAATCTCTTAGTCAGGATAGTTCAAAGAAACTGCAACTCCACATTGTCAGGAACTTATTTCAGGGTTCTCACATTGTTTATGAAATCTATTTGCTAAAACAAACAAACACACACACACAACTAAGGCAGCTTTGACAGCAACCTAACCCATATTATGTATATTGTTGTATTTTTATTTTAAATGCCTGCTTTGTTAGACCCTTGTGAGAACTGTTGTCTACACAGGGAAACTGAAAGAGGCTGCAGACACTTCTGAGGTGATATCACAGTTTAGCAGCATGCCAATGGTGATAGTGCTCTGATGCTGCTAGAATGTCTCATGTCTGACACATTTCAACAACCCTCCGCCCTTCTTTAGCACCTTACTCAGGGCATCAAAGGGATATGATCCTGAATGGGCTGGTGAGCATCTTCAACCCCCATCAACTTCATTTGGAAGTGTGGGTGCTCAGCCCCTCACCAGAGGCACCCTGTTCCTTGTAGAATTGGGCCCAGAGTGATTTACAAATATTGATCAGTCTTTGCAACCCTCTGTGAAGTGGACAGAGGCTATTATGTCCATTTTACAGATGGTTGAACTGAGGCACAGAGTTTAAGTGACTTGCTGTAGTTCACACAAGTCCATGGCATAGCAGGGAAGAGAATCCATGAGACCTGACTTCTAGCCTTGTGTTCTAACTATTAAATCACTCTGCTTTCCAGAAATCACTGGTTCCTGGTTACCTGAACATGCACATCAAGGAAAGAATAGATTTCTCATGACTTTGTGATGGCAATGAAAGAGCCTGCTGCCCACTATGCAGTACAATATTCATACAGCATAATCATCTCTTGAATTTTTTTTTGTCAGAAAAACAATGGGGTCTAGCAATTGCACTGTCCGTACCTTGAATGAGGACTCAAATTTCACCGGGGATTAGGAAAACTATCTATCTCAACATTTTCAATGAAAAACACATCCTGTTAGTAAAAAAAAAAAAAAAAAAAAAAAAGTTGTTCCAATTACTTTCATCCCATCGTTTTCACACAAACAATGTTTAAAATGACACACGCACAAATGGAAAACTACAGAGGTTTCTCTTTTGCCTATTCTCCCCCACAAAATTTGGCACAGCAAGACTCCGACGCTCCAAACTATAAAGCCAGATGGCCTTTGAAATCCCTTTTCAGCAGAGACAACGATGCCCCTCTCTCGCAGACTCTGCTGCCCCTCTCCTTAATGCATCTTTGAAAGACAGAATTAATTTGTTTTCATTAACTCCTTATCAAGTTACCTGGATTTGAGTCCATGCTCAAAATGTATTTAAAAAAAAAAAACAGCGGTAGGTTTTCAGGAAATAGCAAGTTCTTTTTCACTAAGATAGAAATCATTTGGCAAGCAACAGTGAAATACCTCTGGTTTCCAGTAGAAGAGGGGAGAAGGAAGTTTTAAAAGAAAAATCAAACCTTACATTTGAAAACTCCTCTGTTTGAAGCCGATTTTTTCAAGTACTATCAGGGTTTGTCCCCAAGAAGGTAGATGATATCCTGGCTGTGTGTTTATGAAATGAAGTGATTAAGATAAAGTCCCACACGTAATAATGACGGATGTTTAGATAGCATCCTGTAGCCAGAGGTCCTAGGCACTGGTTCAGCAAGCACTGAAATGCATGCTTAACTTTGACTTCTGTGGGACTTAAGCATGTGTATAAGTGCTTTGCTGAACAAGGATAGATTTAAGCACATGCTTAAAGTTATGCATGTGCTTAAGTATTTTTCTGAATAAAAGTCCTCAACAAACTGATTCAGCTCCATATTTTTTGTATGTAGTTTCATACTGCAGCCTAAAACTGCAGGTTAATGCAGCATAAAACTAAAGCAAAGTGGTCATGAATCAGGGCCACTATACGTGGGGATCAGTTTGACTCATTTCTGTAATGCAGCCACTTCATGGCCAGATGGTAGCTGCTTTTACGCTACAGAGCAAGGAACACCCTTTTCCTAGGTTATTGCTACTTACCAAGCTACTCAGAACCGGTGTCACTGGAGTGCTAACGAGAGACCAAGGGGATAGCTATGGCCTTTTGGGAATTTGTACACACATGGGCCAATCTGGATTTTCTGGCCTTATACAAATTGAAATGGCAATGTCCTGCTCCTTTATTCCATGCTTTCAGGAGATTGTCATTCACTTGGTTTTTTTACTCCGAAGCAGGACTGAATTCTAATTAGTTTGCATTTAGAGGCTACATAATGGTAACGTGATCCTTACTCTAATATTTATCATCTGTTTCCCATCTTCAAAGCAGCACAATCCTCTTAACTCCTGGTGCACAGGCGCGGTTTTTAGACTTGCTGCTTTGCTGAGTGCAGTATTGAAAAAGGAGGAGGCAAAGGTGACAGTCTCGCTTGGGGAGGGTGTCACCCTATTTCTGATACACCTACCTGGGAAGATGCAGGCTACTACCTCGGAGATAGTAGCCTCCATCTTCCCAGGTACATGTATCAGATAGGTTCCCATGTATCACACAATGGCTGAGTTCATTTAAGGCATACTGATTGACAATCCCTGCTCGTGATGTTTGTCCCCTTCTGTGCAACTCCAGTGGTTTCTCAGAGCTTAGTTGCACTGACAGTGATGCAAGAGATGTCTATTGGGTTGAACATTTGCTTGACTCTGGACCAATAGTAGTTTGTTTAGGGACGGTGCAAGGAAAGGGCTGCTAATACTGTCTGTTGTAGGTGGTTTCAGTTAATGTCACGTGGTGTTTAGTCTAGATTAATGCACCACATGCTAAGGTGATGGGCTCACCAGTGCATAAATGAATGCATTAAAACACCCATCTGGTGTTTTCAAAAGTTCTCACCGGTGCTAACTCTGCTTCCGTTAAAGACAACGGTAAAATTCCCAGAGCGTTTCTGAAAACCCCACCCTAAATGGCTTAGATTTCTTTAAATCATAATAAACCCTGTGCCTGAGTAACAGCCTGCAGCAGTGAGTACCACTGGTTCTATTCCATTCTGTTTGTTTACCTAGCCCCTTTGATCCAAAGGTTAATGGTAGGCTACTATAAAAAGCTTTTCTTCTTACCCATTTTAAATCCATTGCTTTTGATTTCCACCATGTGCTGCTAACTCTGGAATGTCCCAGAGAATATTTCTCTCAGCAGAGCAGGGGGAGTCATCCTGAGTCGTTCCTCTAGAGTTGGCCTCCGAAGAGGAGGGGAGGAGGAACCTCCTTTGAAGTCTTCCCCGTGATTCATTTCCAGGCCCTTCCTGTCCCTTCCCACAAGCTGACCTGACCTCCACTCCTTTCTACCTCTGTGTCAGATGCAGGGAAGACCAAGTGACCTTCCAAAATCCTGAGTCAGGGAGTAAATCTCTCCCCCTCAGCTGACTGTCCTGGAGAGACAGGACCCAATTCTCCTTTTACTCCTGGTGGATATACACCAGTGCAATTCTGTTGACTTAAGTATAGTTCTTCCTGATTTACACCAGAAAAGATGACGTAAGTAAGAGGAAGATCAGACTCTTAGTAAATATCTTTTTTCCCCTATGAATTGTTTTTACTCCGACCTAGAGACCTTATATACTCTATTCCAGTCTTTTAAAATAAATGTCCTCGATAGAGCCCTCCTTAGATGCTGAACAAGATGTGAGCTGAACAGGAAAATCACCCTGAAGTCTGTAGTAAATACCATCTGCTCAAACCACTGTGCTAGGCTCGGATATAAAGGGCTAGCGAGATGTCCCACTTCATCCTTTCAAATAACCTCTCTCGAAAGGGTTTATTAGGATCTCTTTCATCAGTAATGTCAGGAAGTTTTGTCAGGAGCGGATGATTATAGTAGTAAAATGCACTCCAAACACAACGAAAGGCTTATTTGTTGGAACACCGGCGTCTCGATGCAGAATCTGCTACCTTGCTTTGATAACAGAAGAGTGCCAGCTAGATTTTTTAAAAAAAATTCTTTCTTTCTTTTCAAACATAACACGTTGCTTTTTTTACTCATTGTTCTGTAGACACAGTTCAGCATTTTACAAAAATAAAACAAAAATCCCTAGGTGTGCGATGATTAAAGTTTTCTAGGTCTGGACGTTTTAAAATCGGAAACATATGTTTAAAATAAATTGTGCTGGCTGAGGGCCACTGCTCTTTACATCCAAAGGGCTTCTGCATTACAAGGCTTTGCAGTTAGCATGAAGAGAAGAGAGCGTAAGCGTCAACAGGTCCTCCTGTCATTCTGATACTGCCAATGCAATTCCACACTGTGCTCCTAATAGCATGCATTGCCATATACTCTGTGCTGGCTCTAGTCCCTAACGTTAATGTTATAACCCAGCGGTTCTCAAACAGGGGTCCACAAGCTTACTCCAGGGGGTCTGCAAGTCATGTCCAGGGCTGCCGGCCCTGCTGATTCACTCCTCCCCCTCCCTCCCAGGGCCTTCTGCACACCACTGAACAGCTGTTCCGTGGTGTGCAGGAAGCACTGGGAGAGAGGAGGAGGAGCAAGGACAGGTGGAGGAGGTGGAAAGAGGTGAGGAAGAGGAGGGTCAGGGATGGAGCGGGGAAGGGAAGAGGTGAGGCAGGGGTGGGGCCTTGGGGGAAGGGGTGGAGGGGGGGCAGCTTCTGGGGCTGAGCAGGAAGTTGAGCACCCCCAGGGAAAATTAGAAGCTGGCTTGGGGGGGGTCCAAAATCAAATCAAAATTAAATCAAAATGGGGGTCCTCGGGTTGCTAAAGTTTGAGAACAGCTGTCATAACCGTTTCTTTAACAGTCTGGGTGCTTTTCTTTGTATTCACTGTTCATCCATCTCCTAAACTGGGGGTGGAATACACCCCCATCCACATCCCCAGCAAAGTTAAACAATGCAAGATCCTCTCTACCACTTAGGGCCCAATCCAGCTCCTGCTGACATCTATAGCCAAACTCAGACCTACAGTGATTTACCAGCTGAGGATCTGGCCAAGCCTATTGACTTCCAAGAGCGCTAGATCAGGGCCCTGAAGTGGGGCCTACGCAGGTCTGGAGCAAGGGTCCATTTAATCTTCAGAGCACGGACGCTCATTAAAAATTCCAGCCAGGGCATGTCTATATTGCACAGTGATTTCCACATCCCAAAGGGGCAGCGGGCTGTGTATCCTAGCTGGGGCACACATTGCCTTAGTCTTTTGCACAGCCTCCTTGGTCTGAACACGCAGGAATGTGAGTGGTGATTCCCACCCTCCAGAGCAGGTGGATGTCCCAGCTCCTGCCCCTGACTCTGCTCCGAACTATCACCACTCTGTTCCTTTTTCCTCCCATCACCTCTCCCACCCAACGCACACCTGGGAGTTTTGCACTTGACTCTGAAGCAGCCATTATAAGTCACAGGTGACTGAGAGATCAGATATCAGATTAGATGGGCCATTGCTCCGCTGAACTGGGGTGATTCAGATGTGGCTGTACAACATGGGATGGCAAAAAGCAGAAGCAGCATTTACTTTGGGAAGGAAATGAATGTGATTTGTTACTTTCAATTAGACACATTTCCTCTTTCTTTTGACACATGATGTGTCCTCTCTGGCTTCTCAGAAAATTAGTAGAAAGACATTTTTGACCCCTTACATCTCCTCACTCTGCAAGAAATGTGACCTAATTAGAGATACTTGTTTGACCTGTATCATCTAATGATATTTTTCCTCTCACTTGCCTTCCCTCTATCTGCAGGACATGAAGGCCAAGATTCCCAAAAGTATCTAAGTGACTTAAGGGCACAAGTTCTATTAACTTTCACTGTGATTTATGCTCCTACGTCATGCAGGCACTTTGGAAAAGCTCACCTGCAGTGCATCTACAAGGGTTAGTTGAACTAAATGGCTGTTTTCCTGATTTCTCCTTGATATGTTTTGTTTTCTTCCCTGTTGGGTCAATGCGTTCAAGACCAAGAGGCAGCAAGAACCTGTCTGCAGAAGGGATTGTTTTGCTGCAAACGTTTGTTTTAAAGCTTTGCAATGACCATAGATATTGCACTTCACTAGAAACGCCCTTCTAGGGCCTGATCCAAAAGCCTGTTGAAGTCAATAGAAAGACTCTCATTAACTCCAATTGCCTTTGGATCAGCCCCCAAATATCCAATTCCACAGCACATTAGCCTCTCTGATGATGAGCCATTCAGGGAAACAGAAAGGCAGAACATTTAAAACTAATAAAAGGTGCCCCACTTCATCACAAAAGGAAAAACATTTTTAAAAAAACACAACAAACAAATTAGACTGTGGAACTCATTGCCACAAGCTATGAGATCTTTAGCTGAGGCTCAGACCTTAGCAGGATTTATAGGAACAAAAAGAACATCCAGAATTATGAAAATAAGCACTTTTAAAAGGTGAGACTTTTGAACAGAATATAAGGCCTCTTACTCCAGAGCACAAGCCAACCTCTAGCCAATATGAGTAAGAAAGAAACTTTCTCTGTGGGAGGATATTTCACACAGGATAAAAATCAGAGACTGGATGCTGGACTAGATATAGAATAGAGCAGTCTTCCTCTGCTAGTGTTTCTGTGGCTACCAGATAGTGTCCTAAAGAAGTTATCATGCAATTTATTTTCTTCTCCACTCCCTGTTTTTCTTCTGGTGTTTTAGTTGTATTGTCGTTATCAGCAAAAGAATCATCTAGGTCAGGAATATGAATTTATGGACCTAACTGGTGGGGAGAAAATCCTGAAATAATTACATTGCAAGGCTGCTTAGAAGCTGCTTTACACTGAATAATATTCTTCCTCCTACATAAATTTATAGGATTTTTAACTCTTCCCTTTTTATAGGTGGGTTTCTGAAATCTATTTTATTAGGGGAAAAAGATTTGAGTGTGTTAGGCAAAGTGCCAGTAGCCATGGCAACCTAGGATTTTTCCATCTTCATTACAAGCTCAAGTAAAACCTTCATATAAAATCTAAATGAAAGGGTACATTATAAGTCAATTTTCAAATGTTTGCCTGGAAGTAAAAATTTGGACTGCATCCTTTTTTTCCTGCAGAACATTCTGGTTCTACACAGAACACATTTTTAAAGTGAGATTTTTGTTTTATTTATTTTTGCCTTCACGTTTTATTCAGTTTTCTCATGCAGAGTGTGTTGTCTAGTTGTTAGACCAAGGTAACTGGACTCCTGGATTCTAGTCACAGCTCTGACCCGCTGTCTGACTTGGGCAAGCTATTTAATCTCTACACATCTTTGTTCACTTATCTGTACAATAATGATGACAATAAGTTATATATCTCACAGGGGTGTTGCAATGATCAACTAATTAGCAAAGTACTTTGAGATCTTCCAGTTAAAGGAGTTATAAGTGTGCTAAGAGCCGCTGGTCTCTTGATTATATTTTCTCCTTAGTCTAAAAATCATACCAAAAGGCGAAGGAAATGTGTGGGTTAGAGAACAGTGTGAAGTGTCTGTTTTCTTTTCAAATAATTGATTATCTGAGAGCCTGAAGAGGAAAAACAAGGCTGTTTGTTTGGTTAAGAAACTCATGCAATGTTCCCCTAGTACAGAATCATCACACATACAAATGTTTAGGTGCCTTAAATGGATTCATTCCAACATTGTTTCATCTGAAAGTGCTTCCGGTCAAGAGAGGAGACAAATCTGTAGCAGCCTTCATTTCCAGCCACATGGGCTGGACAACAGGGATCATTTCAAGGAGCCCCTGCTCAGCCATCCATCTCTGGGATATGCTGCTCAGTAGCTCCCGGGAGTTTGAACCAGGATGCGGCATCTCACCTCAGATCTCTGGCTGACCCTCTCTGCCCGTTCAAGGCATTCAGAACCACGGGTTTAGGGCTGTGTTTTATCCTCTAATGCAGCTTCCCCAGGGAAAGGCACAGAGTCTCTGTACTCTCAGTGCTCCCAAATGAAATCACGACCAAGCTCAGGGCTGCAGATCCAAACACACATAGACATAAAGTCTCAGACACACCTCAAGGCAGGAACCTTGACCGTAAAGCACTCTGTATTTATAGTTTCTGAAGCCCCATGAGTGTGCAAACACGGAGGATGAAACGTGTGAATGGGACTTTCTAACTTGTGCGCATAAATCCTGTTTGCACATACAAAACGGTGGGCTGATTTTCCAAACATAGCCCTTCATCTGGAAACAGATCGGCTCCATCCCATTAGTTAGAGCATAACAGATAATGCAATGATATACTGGTATGCCAGATTGGAACCTCACAGCAATGGTGCGAGCACCTAGAGGCACTGTGGGCCAGAAACAGGCAATTCCTCCTGGAGTTCCCTGGGAATTGTTGTCAGGCAGGGACTGGGCACAATCTGGCCTTTATGCTTTTCTTTGCAGTAAATTTCATCCTTCCTGGTGTTCATGGAAAATATTTTCCAGCTCCGCCATTAGGATGAAAGGAAACCCCACTCCTGTTGTATCTGATTTCCCTTCTGCCCTGTTACGGTTAAAGCTACAACCTGCTGCCTTCTAATATTGTACATTTCGGGGGGGAGACGGATTAAAAATGGCAGGGGGTTCTTTCTTTTTTTTGATACATCCTTCCTTCCGCCCCTCGCAATCAATTAGTGGGCAAAGACTTCCGAAAAGCTCTTTCCTCCCTAACCTTTCACAGACTGTAGCGATAATGACTCTGGAGAGCTCGAGCTGGGCCTTTGCGTGGGGTTTGTTACCCTCCTAGGGCAGCGTCAGGCGACCTCCATCACTTCCTCCTCTTCCTGTCCTACTCCTGCAGCTTAGATAGTCTCAGGAAAGAGGAGGGGGCTGCTGGAGGAAGGGATAATGTTCTCAAATTGGCTTGATGCCACCAGATAATGTTTCCTCTCTGGTGTCATTTCTGTAGTCAGAGGTAAGAGTATGGCTGTAGAGATTATATAGGCGCACTCTTTTCCCCGTTAATAAATAATAATTATGCATATCTGGAGTCAAGGTGGGGGGGAGAGCTCGCTGTTTTTAATTTACATTCTCTTTGTCTCTTAAACCACTTCTCGGAACCCAACCTCCCTACTGCTGCAGCTCCATCCCCCCCCCAAAACACACAGCTTATAATTATGGCGTTACTTATTTTGCCAGCATTCCATGATTTTCCTTTATGCCCCTCAGCCTTCTCAGAGAGATAGATTTAGGTCTGTATGAATAGGCGTGGGATCCCATTATACACTGTTGCTTGGCACCTGGTCCCTGTTTCGCAGCCAGTTTGTTTGTGACAGCTGTATCATGGGTAGGTGATGCTTCAGTCTAAAGTGTTTCTGTTTTGTGGTGCGTGCCTCTTGGGTGTGTGCATGAGAGAGAGAAAGGATCCGGTTCTGGGAAGGATTTCTAATACTTCTTAGAAGCAGGCATGGCACGGGCAGGATTTGTGCTGCACAATGCTGCCAATCGACCCCAATCCTGGCGGGCATCATCTCCTGCTCCTCCAGCCCTGGGATGCCCACAAAGCTCTGCTCAAGCACCTCAACCACTTCCCACTCTCCCAGTCCTATGGCTGACACACACACACCTCTGCCAAAGCACCTAAGCCTGGATCTGCAATGACCCCTGCTATTCCAGGTCTGGAGTCGCTCCTGCACAAACCTTGTCACGGGTGCCATTCCAGTGGTTTACTGACGCAGACCAGTGTCTACTAGGAAGTGACCTCCACGCTCATTTTCACTTGTGACCTCCTCAGGAAGTACTGATGGACTCCCCATTCGCCTTCCCACTATGCCGAAGTTCTGCTATTTTAACTGCGCACACAGCTCTCCTGGCATATCTGCATCTCACATACAGATCTGTGAGAAAAGGAAGCGAACCTATAAATAGCAGTTCAAGCCATTCTGTGGCTGCTGTGCGCAATTTGGCATCTCAGTTGGCAGGGATTCAATTAAACCCATTTTTTTATTTCTCTTCGTGGCGGGGTTCACACCCTGGGAGCTTTGGTTTGAGCTTTAGGTTCAGACTAAGCCCCCTCCCCCAAAAGAAATCCTTCAATGCAGAATTCAGCCTAAACTTCCCCTTTTTGTCCTCTTTTCAGGAGAAAGATGGAGGGGATTCAGCCCTGGGGTCATTGAAAATTCAGCCCCAGTTCAGTAGCAACCTTGACCCAGACCTTCAAAGGTATTTCAGTGCATAACTCCCATCAATGGGAGTTAATAGGGCTCCATGTATCTCGTAGGATCAGACCTATATCTGTCTCCATTTCTGGGTTTAGGTGTTTGGTGTGTGTCTGTCTGCTGTGTGTCCGGTCAGAGGAGATCTGGATAGGACTCAGACTTTTGATTAACTATTTGGAAACCGAGTCTTACTCTTCTCTCGCTCTATGTTTAAGCCAACTCCAGGACTTCTATTCCAATAAACCATTCCCCCTTTGGACAATGTGTCTCCTTGTTAATTTCTCTTTGGTAGCTGTGACAATGTTTCAAACACAAGAGGCCAAGTGGCCTAATCCATGAGAATACTGATTTCTGCCTTTCCCTCCTCCTTAGAAAGCTACAAAAATTTGCAAAATTCCAAGTTTTGGTTCAGCAAAAGTCACTCACTCTGTCTTAGCTGTGTTTACGTCTCACCTTTATTTTAGGCTCATCCATCATTCTGATTCCAGAGATTTCATCTTATCAACATAATCGAGAGGCCAAAATTCTCAGTCCTAGCTGGGCATTAATAAATACAAGACAAATCCATCCAGAGGCTTAATTCTGCCTAAGACAGAGATAAGGGCTGTTAGTTATTAGCTCTTCTTATTAAACCTTAACTTGGGACAGACAGTCCTTCACTAAATAGTCTAAGTTTCCAGACCCTTTTTCCTTTTCAAAAACCCATGAAATCTCATCTCTGACCACTAGAAGGAGACGGGAAAGTCAAAAGACAAGCGGAGGACACAATTCCCACTCCCCCCTTCACCTAAAATCTAATAAAGATGATTAAATTACATGTCTTTTCCTCCCATTGAAATAACCGCACACTGCTCAAATATTAGGACTCAGGAAATAAAGCACGACAACTTCCCTCATGAAACCTTAGAAGGCAGAGCAGGGGGCAAGGGCTACAGGCCTGCAAGACTGGGCTGGTCTAATTAAGAAATCACCCTGCTGAGCAGAACCTAATCTAAATAAAATAGAAAAAGGAACCTAGTTCAAACCTCTGCCTCCCTCCCTTCCTTCCCTCCTCCACCCCCCCCCACCCCAGGACGTCTGCCCCAGCCCACCTCACCCCCATCCAAAACCCATCCAAGTCACAGTGCGTTTTTCTCCTCTGGAGTTTCTTGGAGAGTAAGGTTGGCTCACACAGAGCTCTGTGTGTGCTTAGGGTGGCCAATTTCCAAAGGAAAAATACACCAGCCATGTATGGCCGAAGACTGCTGTTTCTTTATTGGCGATTTTTTAAAATGCTACTTGGCCTGCTGTTTGCTAAGAAAAATGCTGGTGTCTCAATTGTTGCTAGGTAGGGCTGGTTGAAACGGTTTTTGGGTGGAAAATCAGGGGTTTCCATTAAATGGCATTTTTCGCTAAGTGTCCTCTTCCCACTGAAAAGTTTGATTCTTTGTTAAAAAAAACAAAAAACCTTTTAAAAAAAATTTTTAGACTGAATACCAGAATATTTCCTCCAGACCCTGAAACATATTGATTCAACTATCCTACCCAGGTGTCTCCTGAGACTTGTAGTTGGGTGTCCTCATGTTCCCAGTCACCTCTATGGACCAGAGTCCCCAGTTGGACTACATGCAGTGTAGGTGTAGCTGGGTTGGTCCCAGGATATTAGAAAGACAAGGTGGGTGAGGTCTCAGGATATGAGAAAGACAATATCTTTTATTGGACCAACTTTTGTTGGTGAGAGAAGGAAGCTTTCGAGCCACAGAAGTTGGTCGAATAAGAGATATTACCTCACCAACATTGTCTCTCTACATCTCCCATGATTCATCATGGCCAGAGACTCCTATAATGCAAGTGCCTCCCCTCACTATGGTACACCATGGGAAATGTAGTCCTTCCAGGGGCCCAGACTATAAAGAGAATGGGAGCATGAAGCACCCATTTGAGGCCAACTACAACTCCCATGAGGCACTGTGGCAGTATTCAAATTGAAACATTTTGGTTTTCAACTGACATATTTAGATTCCCATTTTCTGACCACCTCGGACGGTTGACAAATTACCTGTATATAGGCACAAGAAGCCAATGTTTTCAAAAGTGACAAGTGATTTTAGGTGCCCAATTTGAACTACTGTAAAGGGGCCTGATATTTACCAGGAACATGCTGAGCCCCTTCTGAAAATCAAACACATTTAAAGGGTCTCAGACTGGGCACTCAAAGTCGCTGGTTACTTTTATAAAGCTTGGCCCAAAGCAACGTGGAAAGTCCATGGGAGATGGATTTGAGCCTTCCTTCCCCACCACCACCATCACATGAAAAAAAATTAATTTAAACATTTAAGGGTTGAGAGTTGTTATTTTCTGCTTTTTCGTTATATTAGAAGGATCAGGAAGGTCAAGGACAGCCGTCCCTGTTTGTGTTGGAGAACTCACGGGAGGTCTCAGATGTAGACTGAGGTATCGCAAACCCTTAAGTGAAGTGGTGGCGGCATCACATCTTTATCAGATACTTTCTTCCAGCTGTTTTCAAGGTGTTTGAGTTAAATGGCTGTTAATAAAATGGGGCAAGAATATGTGAGCGCTGGACTGATTTGGGCTACGCCTGATCCTACAGTTACTCCCAGGCCAAAGACCCTGATACTGTGATGTGTATGTATAACTCTAGGTGTATATACACCTTGTTGTGTTTTTAAAATAAACATACTTAGATGGTCCAGAAGGAAATTGTTGCAATTTGAGGAGAGCATGGCCGAACCTGAAATGCAGAGCAAACAACATATATTTTTACTTATTAATAATTCCTGACAGATTATTTTTAAAGGTGGTTTTGCCTTCAGTGGAGCTATGCCAATTAATACCGGCTGAGGACCAGGCTGAAAGCTGGGTGTCCTTTACAGAAATAATTAGAGATGTGACAAGACCCAAATCCTAACATCCCTGAGAAGTTTGCATCCACATCCATACACTACAGTTTTGGCCCATGTCAGTGGGTAACACAGGAGTCAGGATGAGAGACAAATCTATAATCCAGAAAACTCCTTTTCTCCTTCCCAGCCACAATCTGCTAAAAGCTAATCCTAGTAATCTATAGGACATTGCCAAGTTCCTAAAGATTCCTTGCCACTGATGTGGCCCAAAGGGACCAGCCTCACTCTTGTTATCTCTCTTTATTAATAATTATTAATTATTATTATTACCTAATTAGGTTGTCATTCAAAGAATATAACAGACTCCCAGGTTACTCACAGAAGAGAGAGCTTCAGAAGGGCAGACGTGTCCACAAGATTGGGATGTCAGCACGAGTTCATTACTCTGCCTGTGTCAGATATTACATCTGTGATCATGATGAAACAGAAGCAGACAAAATCTCAGGGGAATGGGAATGTCACAAGCAGCATTTCCAGGTTGAAGTCTAAAAGAGAGGTCATAATAACTTCAGAACCAAACATTCAGAGCCTGGGGCTCTCACTGGACTGATTTTCACACTGTGGGACTCTGCTGTCACAGATTATATTAAGTGGAGAAAAAGGCAAAGAATCTAATTTGACTGATAGGATCACCTGAAATAAGAAGATGAACAAAGCCCACCTCATCACACCCCACCCTGGCCTCTAGACACACACATACATACCACTTGCTCTCCCAAATACCCTTTGTAACCTTATACTTGCTCCTAAAATCCCCAAACAGCAGTGTAGCACACTCCCAGACACTTCCAGACTTACTGCCATTTCATTTTCTTCTTAAACAGTAAAACCATTTCACTATAACTTGGCTAAAGCATTAACACTCTGGTTTCAGTTTCTTTTATGATAGCCTAGGGCAACTGCCAATTAGGGTCCCCCAGCCACCCTGCCCCCTCAGTAGCAACTCCCTGAACTGTCTTATAGTGCAACCCAGACACATAACTCTCCTGTTCTCTGATGAAAAAATATAAAATAATAATAAACACACCGTAGAAAAGATTATTGGAGTTATTTGCCAACAGAAAATGGCTACGAGCCAATCTCTCTTCTCAAATCCACTCTCCTCGCCCAGCATCACCACCCTTCCCCAAGCTGTTTCAACCACCATCATTTCTTAAAGTGAAGTACACATGATTTTGCGCATTACAGGAATTGTCATAATACAGTTGTTTCAGGCTACCATGTCTGCTCTGAAATGTGACACAAAGAGGAAAGTTAAGTGACTTGCCCAGTTACTTGCCCTGTTAAGATTGAACAGCAAGCCTGTGGCATAGACAGGAATAGAACCTGGGTATTTTGTCTCTGAGTGCTGTGCTTTAATCACTAGACAATGCTTGCATATATGGGCATTTTAACCTCTTTGTTTCTCATATGGTGGCATATATTCCCCACCATTATAAATTGACTTCATACGGCTCTGTGGACAACGCGAAGTTCTACTACTCATTTACATAGTAACTAATACACTTCTAAGGAAGAAAAAAGAGATGGGAAAGACTAGAAGAAAAGCTAAAAAGAAAAGACTAAAACTGGTGAAACAAAAACAAAGTGGTGGTGTGGACGGCTCTTGAAATTTGTTGCCACTTGAAGACTTACATGGTTCAATAGACTCACTCAGAAACACATACATGCTCACAAATATGTACATCAAACCACTAAAATAAACAGACAGATTCCATCTATGAACAACACAAACATTAGAATAGATCACTACATGAATGCTAGAGAGAGAGAGAGAAAATGTTTATTCCCTCATATGCATATATATCTGTAAACATACACACACACACACACATATATACATGTTGTGCGTTATTCACACAGATAATACTTTGCTCAGCTCTTTCATGAACTTACTGAATCTTAGCCAGGCTTATGGGTATGAGTCAAAATGTTAAGAGAAAATGGAGAGGGGGGTAAAAAAGACCACTAAGGACATGAAAGCATAAGGTAATAACCCGGGAAACACTCAGCCTAATAAACATCTCTCAGCCACGGCCTATTTTGACTCAATTCACCGAAGCTGTGCTTAAACACAGCGTTTAGCCAATCGCATCGGGCATGGATGTGCAGGGAAAAAGGTGATCCTGGGTTCTTTGTTGCTAAGAGCACTCGAGGCTAATTATTCTCCTTACCTTCCAGTTCTTTAAGCCTTCTTGACATCAGCAGATGTCCTGATTTGATTCCTATTTCACTGATCCTGAAGCAAGTTGATAGGTGGGGAGGGCAATGGGAAGAGGCTCTTGATAGTTTGACACTCTAGATCCAGGCCGGGAAGAGAAGAAAGGAATTTATTATTACACATTTTAAACGTGGAGCCACTCCAAATTTTCATAACAGTTATTTTCATCCTCTTCAATAAATTGTAGCTTGGTACCTGGACGTCATCTGCAAGTGAGCAGCAATGTAATCTCTCTGGAATAGCAGGATACCATCACATGGACCATTTTCTCTTTCTTTCAAAGGCAGACTCAGCTGAAGCCATTTGACTGCAGCTGCTGAATTCAGAACCAGCATCACCATCAACAGAGAGAG
Source organism: Eretmochelys imbricata (assembly GCF_965152235.1). Classification (NCBI taxonomy): domain Eukaryota; kingdom Metazoa; phylum Chordata; order Testudines; family Cheloniidae; genus Eretmochelys; species Eretmochelys imbricata. The sequence goes on along the minus strand of NC_135585.1, from coordinate 4,701,529 downwards.
CCAGACATGTGTTGCAGCTAGGTGCATAGACAGCAATTGCACGTTTTCCACTGGGCAGCTTCTTAACTAGCTCATGGAGCCCACATGGCTTAAGATATTTAGGACAAGGGCGCGCTGTCAAAATCCCAGCTCCCAATAAAGCGCCAGCTTTACCACCCCACCCCAACCCGTTGCTCTGTCCGACATCACGCTTCCAGTTTGTTTTCCAGTCTGGAAAACACAAAGCTCCACTAACACTGCAGAGGCAGAGGTACCACCAAGCCAAGAGGGGGGGACCAGGTCCCCAGCCAGCCGCCAATGCGGCAAGCAGCGACAACCGATCGGCGAGCAGGTCTGGTTGCTGCTGCCAGCAATGAAATGAGGCTGTAGTGTCCACCAATCTGATCTTTTATAGGCTTTGTTTATTAACTGGGTGCCCCTATTTCATAAGGCAGCGTTAGCTAGACTGTGATGAAGATGATGACTATTAGCAGGAGGCCAAGGACACCTTTTCTTAAGCCTCATTCATAGTGGCAGACATGGTAAAACAGCCTACCAATTGTTCTCTCAAATGTCACCTTTCTGTGTAGGCCACTGTGCCGACAAAACCCTGCTCTCGGTGGGGCTTTTTTCCTTCCCTCCCCCCATTTAAAAAAAATAACCGTACTATCCTTTAACTATCGCCAAAGAAATTCAACCCACCAGGGACGTTTTTCTTCTTTTAGGCCTCCCCGCCCCCCATCCTTTATTTTTTCCCCTCCCTTCTTCACGTCGCTTGAACAATCTGGCTCTGTTCTGGGCACATTCTTGTGGCCTATTCTTTAGGTTGCTCGTGCAAGGTTCATTCTGAGTGGACGGTGGGGGGGGGGGGAACAATACAAGGTCTGCATTCAGGTAAGGAAGGGCTGGAAGGTGAATCTAATGTCGTGGGGGATTGTTGTGCCATCAGCTTAATACCTGAGCAGGGGAAACAAAGAACCTTTAGAGAACTTGCTTCTAGGCTGTGACCCTCCCCCTCTTTCTCCCCCCCCACCCCTGAAGGAACTCAAAAGATAACAAGGACTGAAAGAAATGGCATCAATATAATTAAAGCTATCCAAGCAATTTCTGGGGGTATTAGATATGATGACAGAGAACCAAGACATTAATAGTATTCCTGGTATTATTAACATCCACCAGCATGAAGGGACAGATGTCTTTTTAAAACTCTTCATCAAAATTATTCCTCTTAGGAGTGACTCAAAGCAGGGCTGATGCTCCCAGACCAGGTAGAGCACACAGTCATTCCTAGAATGATCCTGTATATATATATATATATATATATATACATACATACACACATATAGTCAGCAGGGTGTTTAGTGACTGCAGAACTGGGATATTTTGCAGTTCACATAGGTGGCAAATCAGGGGCCTAGAGATGGGAAAGCATTTGACCTTGATGAGTTTGATCAATAGAGTTTGACCAAGACTCAGCTAGAAAGAGGCTGAAAGTCGCTGCTGTCTGACAGCTGTTTGATGGATTGTGGGACATGATTTGATGAGGATGAACTCAGTCCAGTTCTCAGCGTGCAGCTATCTATCATTTAAGCCAGCTCATTTGCTGGTAGAGTCAGCAGAGAGGGATTGAATGGACCTTGGAGATAGTGTCCATCTAGCAAACCTAGAGATGGTCTCTTGCTAGAATAATTTTGAGGCAGACTAGTAGGGCAGCTGGGCCTATTTCAGTGGCCTGCTCATCTCATCATTACATCCAGATGGCCATAGACTACATTTGTGGACATAGCAGTAGGACGCTTTGTCAACACATCATAGCTAACGTGAAGTGCCCCTGGTGTGAGAATGGGAGAGGAATACGAGCCAAGAATACAATAAAGAATGGAAATACATATAGTAGTTCAGTTCTAAAATAGGCTGGATACTTACATTAACAATAACATTTGCAGTTATACAGGTTAAAATGAAGATAATTAAATTTCATGCTCCAGGGCACAAACTGATTCCCACAAGGGTCAGGAAGGTATTTCCCCATAAGTACACCATTGCTCAACTGGCTAGGTAGTTTATAAGGGAAGAGGAAGGATCACTTTCCTGTGAAATATGAGGTACTGGCCTCTGCCAGTCACAAAACGTAGGACCGGCTAGATCATCGCTCTGCTTGCGGATGGTAAACAAACACCCAGAGGCTGATCCAAAACCCATTGAAGTCACTGGGTATTGAGATCAGTAGGGGTTGCAATCTCTGCACAATGTGTATGGTAGTGTCTGTAGGCTCCCTTATGCTCTAGCCCTGGGTATCCAAGGCTGTGACATGCAATGTGGACTTTGAATGAAAAACATTAAAAAAACATTAACTTCTCTGGGAGTTTTCTCCCCCCGTGGTATTATGTCAGTCTGAAGTGATCCAAGCCAGGGCAGGATGGCTTTGGAACAAGGCTAAAGGGGTGTGAGAGATTAACTACCTGGCCTATCTTTTTGTTCAAGTGAAAAGACTTCAAACTCCCAGCTAATGAAGTCCAGAATCAAGCCATTCATCTCCTTATTAATCAGTCTCTTCATCAGTCCAATTTAATTTCAGACCAATACATTTCAAACTAGCAGCATAGCTCTGTTCTAGGTGGCAATCCCCACTACCTTCCTCACTATTCTGTAATGAAGAGATCCCATTGGATCCTATACTATTATAACAGGCTAGACACAAAAGCCTTATATCTTCCTCACTATCTGAGCACTGCCTCTGCCCCTGGCTCAAACCATCTTTCCTGTGTGCTGCCAGAAGCATTAAAAGCTTTTTTCATAAGGCCTCACCTTAGTTATTGGGCCACTGTTTAAAGGGATACCGTCAGCTCTTTGGGAAACGTCACTTAGACACAGCATTTCTGGCCCAACTAATCTGAGCTCCTGAGCCACTTACAAGTCATCTGTGATTTTGTTTAGTGATTAAACAAATCTCAGCTACAGGCTTGAAAATGGGCTTTTGGAAAATATCTCAGTGTTACTAGCTCTCGCAGTTTTATCATAAGTCTCAAGGTTGGATGTTTTTCTTAAAGCCCCAGCTGATGGAATCAGATTCTATGAGAATCTCTGCTTTGTTTAAAAAAGAAAAGAAAAAGATTTCTAACCCTCTGGCTTGCAGAGAAAAATCTTGAAAACATGAAGCAAATACAGCCTAAAGGCTCACACACTGTAAGGCAAATAAGAAAACTAACCCAACATATATTGTTTTTATTTTAATCTCATGATTTTAAGCAAATCTCATGATTTGGCAGGGTGTGGGGGTCGCTCAAATCATAACTTTCGAATATTTGAGTTGATGATACTCATACCAGTACATTCCCCTGCTTGGAATGTAGCAGCCTGAGCTTGTTAACCTTTCTGGCTCATCAAAGGAAGGCTCATGTTTTCTGCTTGACCCACAAAGAGTCAAGAGCTGGGGGAAATTGGGGTAGAAGATGTCGGGGAGCTAGTGTTAGCTGTAAGTAACTACCAGAGTCGGATTATGTATGAATGGTGCCCAAAGGGCACACTGGCCCCTCTTTTATGTAGGATAGTATGAATTTAAATAACTGTTGCTTGCACAATACCTTTAATGAAAAAAGAGTTGTGAGAAATGTGAAGTGAAATCCTACTTAGAGGTCACCAAAAATGTTTGCAAATAGTTTTCGTCACTCTTCACCCACCTCCGCTGGTACCTAAAGCCCAGTTCCAATCTGGTCCAGTTCCATAATATAATTAATAGTCAGTTCAGCTCCTGCTGTTATGCCAGAAAACTTGAGGTAGTTTCTGCTCCAATTTCAGCTCTTCCAAATCAAAGTTTTTCTGGACTGGAGTTCACACTGTTTGCCTTGCTCTGCACTCAGTGTATAACCTCATTAAGCAAAAGCATAAAGTCTGTTATTTATTTATTCCACATGATAAAACCAGGATATTACTCACAGTGATAACATGGGTTAATTTTCAGTGAAGTCTCTTTTGGCAGCAGGTGGCAAACTTTTAATAAATACAATGAATAACACTCCTATCAGATCCAAGATAAAAGGCTGTCATATCATAAACTCATTTCGCTCTTTGGGCCAGTAACATTAGACTTCAAGGTGCTGTAATTATCTTCCATTGATTTTTATTTATTTTTTATTGTTACTCATAAAAAATGGAGCATAAAATTCAATTAGTTCAACAAGATTTGGTGTGAGCTTGGACGCTAAGGTGTAATAGGTGTCTATACAATGTAATTTAAGGGCACCACCCTGCCAGCTGACTACTATGAACATCCGACAGAGCTATTTCTGCTGGAAGAAAGGGTCTTTGCAGGAGTTCTGGCTGGGGGATGTCTGTAATGGGAGCAAAGTTCACACCACACCAGCAGGACGGAACATCTGAAGTGCACTAGGAGCAGTGATAAGCTCCATTGACAGCCCAGCCAGCCCTGCTTCTCTCTTAGAATAGAGGTCACGAGCCCTCATGGTGGAATCCACTTGGGATACAAGACAGGTAACTAGCCCTTCCCAAATGTTTCCTCCAGTAATAACCCTCACTCTAAGCTGTTATGGCAGAATGAAACATGGAGGCAGCAGGGCCCAGTGGCTGGATTGGGACTCACGACTCCTGGGTTCTATTCCTGGCTCTGCCCTTGGGTGACAGTGGGCTACTTACTTCCCCTTTCCTAGCCTCAGTTTCCCCAACTGCCAAACGGAAATGATGACACTGACCTCCTTTGTAAAACACTCTCTTATATGGTGGTTTTCGTCAGTAGATCTCAACAATGTGTTATTATATTATAGATATACCATATCTATCGATGAAAAGCACTATAAAAGGACTAAGTACTATATATATAACGGTCGAAGACGGGATCAGGAATTACTGCGGAGTGCTCCCCAGTTCAGCCCCTAGGCTAGTTCCCCTGTTGTAGGCCAGCCTCTTTACAACACTGATCCTTCATTCACCCTGTAATCAGGGTGTAAGTCAGGGCAGCTTTTGGCCCGGCCTGTTGACGTTCACTATGTTGGGTGAGTTTTCAGTCAGGAATGAAAGGGGTGGGGTGTTTTTTTGGTCAGAGGTTCTGGCATGTGGTAACATTTCCAAAAGGCTATATTGATTTGAAGGCTCGTGCTATGGATTCATGGCAGGAGTTACACACACAGCCCTGCTAGCCGCAATCTTGTTCTCCTTCCCCCCAGAGCTAATTCTATTTTTAAAAAAACAGTGAGCATAGGGAAAGCAGCAGAGGAAAAAGTTTAAAACATGAACAAGGAAGCCCCAAAAGGTTTTGGGGTTGGGGGTCAGTGCAGAGAACCCCCTGAGGTTTCCATAAGAGAGAAACCCAAGTTGAAAATTTCAGATTTTCAGTAGGCGTTGGGTTACCTAAGAGACCACCTCTATCTCCATCCTCCACTGCCACAGCTGCAGAAGCACTGATGTGATGTCCCCCCTCCATATAACGGAGAGGGAATGACTGAAAGGATGTTCTCTGGAAGGGTCCAGGCTTTGGAATACCTTCCCATACTGGTCCAAAATAGCCTGGCTTTGCCAATTTTCAGGGCATGCTCCAGGGCCCATTTGTTGCATCTGGTTTAGTGACGGGAGACTGCTAATGTGCTGGGGTGTTTTCATTTGCATTTAGAGGTGCTGCTTGTTAAAAGGAGTGAAATGGTGTTTGATCTTGTCCTTTTAAATCGCTGACAGAGCCCTCAGAACCTTTGGACAGGTGCTTTTCATCTCTCTATATGAAATAAAATATATAACAACAGGTCAGCTCCAGATTCCAAACTCCCCCAGATGGGGGGTGTTTGGATCCAGCAGTCGGGTGTGGTATGCTGGGACGGTGGGGGCTATTTGCAAAATCAGGATCTGGCTTCAGATTCACAGCACTCACGAAGTATGAGAGGTGTTTGGAGCTGGAGTTTGGGTTCGAGTGCATGGTGTTAGAAGGAAGATGATCTTGTGGTTGAATCACTGGAGAAGGATTCTAGAGATGTGACCTCAACTCCCCGCTCTACAGTAGGCTTCCTGCGTGACCTTGGCCAAGTCACCAGATATCTCTTTATGTCTACACTGAACACTAAGCTTGTGTCAGGGAACTGTTGCTCCCTTACTAACATTCAGTGGCGGTGTTTTAGTTGCTAGCTCCCAGTACTAAAAGGGGAAGGGTCGATGGGGAATCAGGACCCTGAGACTGATAGGGAGAGGCCAATGCTCCAGGTCAGCCTGAAGGACAGGGCGAGCCAGGCTAATCAGGGAGTCAGGAGGCCAGGGAGGTCCCATCCTCCGTGTGAGCTGGATTTGCCTGGGTCAGACAAGAGTGGGGCCGAGCTAAGGAGAAAGCAGAGGCCCGAGCTGAGCTGGGGAGCAGAGCTGGGCCAGATCCAGAGAGAGCAGCCCCTGTCCTGGGAGCAGAGCTGTAGCCCCAGAGCCAGAGGCACAGCCCAGGGAGAGCAGACTTGCCCTGGAGCAGAGCTGCAGCAACCAGAGCCAGAGGGGCCAGAAAAGCAGCCCACGAAGCAGGTCAGTGCTGGGAGCAGAGTCACAGAAGCAGCCTGCAGAGCAGACCTGTCCTGGGAGCCAAGCTGCAGCAACCAGAGCCAGAGGGGCCAAAGAAGCAGCCCAGGGAGCTGGAGGCAGAGCAGCAGCAATAGTGCAGAGACCGAGTGGTGGAGCTGGGGCTGGAGCAGTCCGAGCTGGGTGCAGTGAGCAGCTGGAGAGACCGAGGGGGACTCTGGGCAGCAGGCCCAGCACAGGGAGACGCCTCAGCCAAGGGGCTCTGCAGGCCAGGCTTGGATCATAACCCCGACAGGGCGGGGGTGGCACTGGGAAGAAGGGTCCTACCACTGAGAGCGTGTGGCCACCACCAGAGCGAGTGTCCAACCCACAGCATCCCTGCAGCACAGCCAGGGCCTGAGAAGGGGCCTGGGACCTACAAGGAACAGACTGTGAACTGCCCTGACGTTCCAGAGACACTGTTTGTGATGTTCCCTGCCACAGAGCGGGCTGATGTGTTTCCTTTAACCTTTCCCATTTTTCCTTATTCTTTTTAAAATTAATTGTTGATTAAATAACTTGCATTTGCTTTAACTTGTATGTAATGGTCAGTGGGTCAGAGAAGTGCCCAGTGCCCAGAGTGGAGACACCCAGCCCCTATCCTAGGTGACCGCAGCAGGGTTGGGGGTCGAGCCCCCCAGGAATCCTGGGCCCAGCCTTGTTGGGGTTGCGAGGACTCTGCCAGACAGGAGAGTGGAAGGGGAGTCCTCAAGGGCAGGGAGGCCACTGGGTAAAGGAAGTGGGAGCGAGGACTCAGATCCTTTCGCTAGCCCACTTCACCGGGGTAGTCCAGAAGCCAGGAAAGTTCCCCACAATAGCAGGACTATTCCCCCGCTTACACTTTGGCCATGACTCAGGTTTGAGTCCAAGCCCCACTTCCGTCCACACACAAATCAGTCTTGGGTCAGCAAGCTCCCAGGACCCAGACATAGTTGCTGTGTCTCCATTTCCAACCTTCTGCTTGCCTGTCCTTTTCTCCCCCAGTTCCTGTCTTGTCTGTTTAATTGTAGGTTCTCTCTTACTAAACGTGTCTACAGCACAAAACAGAATTGGGTTCTGGTGTCAATAGAGGCCTCCAGGCATCTCTGTAATACAAACAGTAAGAACTGGACATTTTCCAGAATTATTTGGGCTTCTTACCTATGCAAAGACACGTCGTAAGTAGAGCCAGTCGACAGCATTCATTTCATTTCATTCATTTGGGCATTTTTTAAAAAGTACAAATTTTCAATTTTTTTTTACATTTTCCAAATTAAAATAGTTTTTCATTCTTTTGGGCTTCCCCAGTTTTTTATGTTTCCTTTTCCTCCCTTTTTTCTTCCTTCCATTTTGCCAAAAGGTCGTAGGAAGGCAGAAAGAGAAGAAACAAAACGCTAGAAATCCTTCAGGTTGAGGGATTTTTGAAAGAAAGAACCTTTCATATTTTTAAACAAATATTTTCAGAAAACATGTAACATTTGTGACCATCCCTCGTTCGACATTTCACAAGAACAAGATTTCTTGTGCAATTTCTACTGTTATCTGCTTCTGATAGACCCAGAAGTGCCACAAGAACGACCTTTCTTTTGTTATTTGGCATTTCCAGTCCCTCCTCCCCCCTCAGGAAAAAAATGAAAAATAATATAAAATAAATTAACAGAAAATTTCTGAAAAGTCAGCAGGGTTAGGTTAACAGAAAAAATTGGCCTAATTCCTTATGACGGTTTTCTGAAATGTCATTGATTTTAGTGGAGTTATTCCTGATTTATATTATATTGGTATAAGTGACAGGAGAATTAGCCTGCACCTCAGTATTGGGTGCAGCGGGGGTGTTTTAAGATAGAAATGAATGAATTCGTTATTTTGCAGAAGACCTTTGCATACTAAGAAACTGGAATATAAAAAAAAAAAAAATCAAGCAAGAGGTGGCATGAAACATACTATTAAACCAGTGTAGCCTTCCAAAGGTGTGAGAGTTGTGATAAGTCCTGTTTAAACTTTACCCAGAGCTAAATACCAAATGTCAACAGGCGTTCATGCCCAAACTCTCTGATCAGGCCAGACAAACATCCAATCAGAAGCATAAATCAAAGCTGAGACATAGTCGAAGGGAGGCGGGAATGTTTCGCTCTCCAATTCCCAGCGGGTTATCCTCAGCCAGTTCTTTCCCCTTCATCTATTTATACAAGACACCCTGCCACATGTATCTTTGTTTCCCATCAGGTAAACAGGCACAGTGAGTAATAACTGCTAAGTGTACATCATGTACCAAATCCACACCAACTCAAAAGGACATCTCCAGCATACTGTGAAAAGAAAAGGAGGACTTGTGGCACCTTAGAGACTAACCAATTTATTTGAGCATAAGCTTTCGTGAGCTACAGCTCACTTCATTGGATGCATAAAGTGGAAAATGCATTCCGATGAAGTGAGCTGTAGCTCACGAAAGCTTATGATCAAATAAATTGGTTAGTCTCTAAGGTGCCGCAAGTACTCCTTTTCTTTTTGCAAATACAGACTAACATGGCTGCAACTCTGAAATCTGTCAGCATACTGTGGATGCAGCATGCTTGTTTGCCTTTCCTCCAGGTCCCATCTACCTAGCAAGCATTAGGCCAGGCTCATGAACTGACTTCCGTCCAGCCACTTTCTTGAACACTAGGAGGAAAAACATTCCCTTTCTAAATCCTTCAGCTGGAGGAGGATAACGGCTCAGGAGGCGGCGGAGTGTTATAAACAGATTCTGCTGCCTTAGTTCACCTTCAGTCCCTGCCTCTGTCTGTGCATACATGGCTTACATGATTAAAGGCAGTTGTTAGACCATCATATTGCTGCGGGTGACATAGTGCATTTTGTAACAATAGCAAATACATTTCAGGTCTGTTCACAATGACAAATGTTCCGCCTGTTTTATAACCTGTTCCCCCTAGTTTGAAGCCTCTAATCGGGTTAGTACATATATTCATGAACATCTTATGACATAATATACTTTGATCTGATCCAAAGCTTTTTGAAGTCAATGGAATGCTTTCCATTGATTTCAAAGAGCTTTGGATCAGGTCCTTAAATCCTCAAGTGACTTAAATTATAACTCTTCTATGTCCATACAGCGAGTTTTTTTTATTATTGGGCTGAGGAGAGGCTAGAAAACACCATCTGTCATGGTAATGTCTTTCTTTTCTATATTTCTTTTTTCCCTTCCTCATTAGAAAAAGCATGCTCATTTGAAGCAGGCAACATGTTTTATTAATTGATGGCAAATAATCCTAAGATAAAATGTGCAATAAACCTTTTAATGGAAACATATGGCGGGGAAAATTGATAGGGGTGAGCCTTCGAAGTGCAAGCTTTCCTTGGGACTACTGTTATAAAAGGAGATGCTGTGTGCAGAGGGACCGGCGTGCTCTCAAAGGAGCTGAAGGTGCGGACCGGCTTCATCTATGCTTGGGAGGTAGGCTAGGCGTATTAACTGGCATGGCAAGGTGGGTAGTATTTTAACCTGAGATGGACCCAAGCCACAGAATTCAGATAGGGACCTGTCTTCCGCACTTCCCAAAGCCTGGGGTTTCAGAGCTTGTCTATATGCAGTCATGATGGTTTAATTGAAGATATTATTTTAGTCTGTCCACAAAGCTATTAGCACTAGTTTAACGAATTCACTCTTATTCCAGTTTAAACCACTCTGAGCTTAAGTCAATTAGAAACACGTTTAATCTAACCTGACGTAAGCTGCGCTTAACATGAACTAAGAGCTTTGCAGCCTTTAACTGGTTTAATTGAACCAGCGTGAGTTTGTGTGTAGATCTGGTCTTGGGGTGCAGCCTACTGTAAAGATAAGAGCTCAGTCTGATCTTGGCTATGAAGCTACATCCCCATTAACGTCAGCAGATTCACTCCTGGTTTACACCAGGGTAAAATCTTAAGCTATCATATAGCCTCACTCTAGACATAGTGGGCGAGATCCTGCCCCCATTGAAATCGGGTTTTGTTGAAAATGGCACTGCAGTTAGATCAGAGGGAATCTGTCCCTGGCTCTGCTATGACTCATGCCATGTCTATACTACAGGGACGACAGCAAGGGAACCGTAGCATGACCCTGTAGTGTAGATGCAGCCTACCAAGACAGAATGGGTGTTTCCATCGCTGTAGGACCCAGTGGTTGCTAGCTCGATAGAAGCATTCCTCTGTCAATCTAGTTGCCTCTGCACTGGTGGTTAGCTCAGCATATGCTCCAGGATGTAGACTTTCCACACACCTGAGTGCCACAGCTGTGTTGACCTACATTTTAAGCGCAGACCAGGCCTCACTGGGGGACCCAGGGCAAGCCGCTTTATCCCCACTGCCTGCCTCACTTTCCCTTTTCGTAAAGCTGAGAAAACAACTAATACTCCTATTAAAAACCATTCACTTCAGGCCAAATCCTGGAAAACTGAGCCAAGTGTGAGCCAAAAGGAAATGCCCCAAAGGACACAGGGAGCTTTCCTTCCCAAGACCAACCCATATAGCCAGTTTAACCATTAAGGGTGGGATTTTTACAGTGTCTAAGGCCCAGCACCTCGATGGTATTTAGGTGCCTCACTCCCATTGGATCTGTGCCTAAGTGACTCAAGGGCACAGAAGCAATTGATTTTCAGCAGGACTTATGGTCCCTTGGGTGCTTCTGAATATCCCATCCGAAGAAGCTACCCTAAATGGTGATGTTCTGAAAACCAAACACACACACTGCCTCAACCTACTACTCCCAGATGTGCCTGAGAAACCAGATAAGTCTTGCAGGGAATGGTGAGAATTGGTTGATGTGGCGAGCTGCTCCCAGCTTTTGGCCCTTGTGAACGGGTTCTTTGTGCATGAAATGCACGACTATGCCAGCACAACCTCCATATACCACTTGAGTCTTGCTTAAACCCTCAGAATAAGTGGGACTTGCATGGAGCATACTCCAGGTGCTGGCCCTCCTGGTGACACACCATTGGCCATGGCCCCTAACACATTTCAGTGTTTCAATGCAGAGAGACCCAGACCTCAGGGGAGCAGTACAGAATCACAAATAGCATCTTATTGCCTCCTCTGAGTCTCTGCATGCCACTTGCATTATTGCCAAACCTAACCATTCAAAAATCATGAGTCAGGCCCCAAAACTCTTGTGATTAGCTTCAAAAATCAAGAGATTTAAAATCATAATAATAGATTTGTGGTTCTTCTAGGTTAAACTCGGGTCCCATTTTCAAGCTTTTCTCCACAATCACAAGGGCTACAAACTTACCTTTTAAAAACAACAAAAGCTGACATTCACATGACTCCAGGAGCTGGAGCCTTAAAGAAAACATCAAAGAACATGAGATGTGTGATAAAAACACAGAAGTGGGCAACACTTCACTTTTTCTACTCAGTCATTGTTTGCTGGCCCTGATCCATCAGTCATGAAATCCTGGTTGGGGGTCAGAGGTGCCAGTTGGCCCTGGTAATCTATTAACCAGAGTCACATAAAGGTATTGAAAATATGGAGGCACCTGAATTCACTAGCAGCTTTTGCTGGCTTGTCCAGTCGTTCATTATTAGTAACATTGTTATACTGGCACCCGGAAAAAAACGAGTAAGGTCCGTCCATCTGAGGCCTTTCTTTCCCCGGCCCCAGGCAGAGTTGCAGAAAGGCACCGACTGCGTCAGACGGAAGCACAAGCCCCCTCTTGCCAAGAGGCTGTAAACCTCCTGGCTCCCGGTCTCATTTATCACCTCAGCGAAGGTCCTGTGGAATTCCACTCATTCTTCACAAGGACTTTCACCGCTCAGATCAAACAAGGGAGTGACATTCCCGGGCCAGCATGTGTAGGCGGGGAGGTGGGGGGAAAGGCTTAATCAATCCAGCAGACTTTCCCACACTTTTTTATCAGGGTTTTGACACAACAGGTCAAGGACCTTCTAATGGTGTCAAAGGTGCTTTTCTGGCCTAATAGGCATTGGCATTGACAGTGGAGATTTTAACCTCCCTACAGGTGGTCCCTTCACCACAGTGGTGATAGGGCCACTCTACTGGATCCTCTCTATCTCCTGAGTAGCTAACAGACATGCCATGCAGGAATACCCAAGTATTATTTGCCCATCTGTTGGAATTCAGCTCTTAGAGCAAGTAGAACCCACTTTTTATCTGTCCAGCCATCACGAGACGCACCAGGACTCCTTCTGCGTTCCACACGTAGACATGTAGAGACCCCGGAACGTTCTCGGGAAGAGCAGTGAGTTCATGTCGACAAGACACACTTCCAGGAAGATGGGTGGTGATTAAAGAGGTCCAATTTCCCTGTGATTTACAGTCACTTTATGTCCCTTGTAACACCATTAATTTAAATGGAGTTCTTCCTGCTGTATGAACATGTACGTGAAAAATGGTCACATTTACATTTCCCAGTTATGTTACAAAGCACGAGCTTAAGAATCACAGCACATTTATTTAACACGAACTATACCATGGTTTCAGAGACAGGCAGTGAGGTTTTGTTTTGCAACAACAAACAAGACATTTGAGAGTATAAGACCTGTATAAATTGCTATGGACCAGATACCATGGTGAGGGGTTGACTAAGAAGACAGATATAGATTAGAAAGGATGGATGCTCGTAGGTGCATAACATAATCTCATTATGACCCACCCCAAAATAACTGATGGGCAGACCTTGTAAGTTTCAGAAGTTAGGTTCTGGTTCAGATACATTTCTAAAAACTCAGAATCTCATCCAAACATAAAGAGTCTGCAAACTTCAGCTAGGAAACTCATTACAACCAGATTTCTCACCCACTTTCTTGGACTGGTCAGATTGGAGATGCATGGGAAATAGCTCTACTCATGGGTACTTGGCACTTCATTTTATAGTCCCAGCTGAAATAAGGAAGCTCAGAGGTTGAGAGGGAACATGAAAAATAACTCCTGGCAGGGGGAAGGTAATCCAAATTTTTTACAAACTTCCCAAAAGTCTGGTTTGAGTTTTGGGGGCAGTTCTACTGTGGTTCTTATTTTACCCACCTCTACCTAAAACTAAATGCCTATCAGGGACACAATCCCCGAGTGGGAGTTCTAGCTGCTATTGCACTACAGATAAATAATAATAATGGGTTCCTGGAACTGAAAAGGGAAAGTTTGCTCCACCAGCTAATAAATGGCTGTTCTGCAACAAGACCCAATTAGAAATCCTTTCTTTGTTTCACAGTGTCAGGTCATGCAGGGTACTAAGCCCCCTCAGCTTCCATGTTCTAAAAGAGGAGCTGAGGGCACCTAACAGCTCTCCAAAGCATTCAGCGCCACACAGGATTGGGCCTTAGGATCTGAACGCGTTCACTCGGGTAGAAACTGTACAGAGTGTTCTGTATCTTTTGGCAGGTATTCACTGTTTCTTTAGTTGGGGTTAAGGATACTTCTCCTCCTCATTGGCTGGAATGTCAAAGAAAATTCATAAATCTTATGTAATTTTCAGGAAGTGTGTCTCTGCAAGGAGACTGGAAATGCAACTTGCAGGCATGTCGTGTTTTGTTAACATCTCAGTCAGTAGCCTGTCTTAAAGTAGCTCTGTCAGGCCAAAAAAATTGACCCACTCTAACGTAAAATTAATTTGGGCCTTTAGAACTTCAAGGAGAGCAGCAAATATGATTGATTTAATTTTTTGCAGGCCTACAATAACAACCCGCTTTCTCCTCACGATCGCAGGCACAAGCCTGCAAGAACCACTTTGCCCATCTGCTCCCGCTGAGTGGATTCAGTACAGGGCAGTGAAATATGCAGGTCTGTTGCTCCTCGAAGGAGACAGCAGGAGGGGCCTTGAAATTTAATTTCATGGCTTACAAGAAAGCTTCACAGACAGCAGTGAGAACAAGTCCAGTTGCTAATGCTTAAAGGAGTGGATGGGGAGTCAAAACTCCTAGGTTCCATTCCCAGCTTTGCCACCAAATCATTGCCTGACCTTGGACACGTTACTAAACTTCTCTGTGCCATTGTTTCCACATCTGCAAAGGGGATAAAATACACCACTCTGGCCAACACCTTGAGAGCTAGGGGCTACGAGGTTCAAACTCACGTGCTGATTGTTGGAGCCATGGGCACATGGGACCCCAGTAATGAGCGAGTGCTGAGAGAACATGGAGTCGGTCAACGCTACGCTCGGCTGATGCGGCAACTCATGGTGTCGGACGCCATCAGATTGTGGAGGGATAGCTACATAAAACACATCACCAGACATCAGCAATACCAGGAGGGGTGAGCTGGAGTGCCAATCAGAAGTGCAGTCGGGAAAGTAACTCAAATACTTTCCTGATGGACTGTTTTTTTCTAAATAGACAACCTATCCCAATTTCTCAATTACTGAGGGACAGTCTTCACTCATTGATATATTTTGCTTTCCGCCACCATCTCTCTGTATTACTTTTTTCATGAGTAATGTACCTGAATACTTGGATGCTAAATATCTAAACTGTATTCTTAAATTCATTCACCTAAATTTGGGTTATTGCTGATTATGCACTATATGTATCTTATGACTTTAAAAAGAAACCCTGTATTTGTGGATAATCTAAGCACTGTACCCAGATGTACAAACACTCTTTTCTCTACCTGCATATTATATAATTTTGACATTAGCTTTAATAAAAATGTTAAATCTGTATCTCAAAGGGGACTTGTGAGGATCAACTAGGGCAAGTGTGTCTCTTGCCCTGCATGTGCCCACAAAGGGGGAGTAATGTTATTATAACTAAGCCTCCCCTTTACTCCCTTATGCTGGCTTCCTGCATTGCCAGTTGCAGCATGGGGGTTGGACAGACTGAATTCCATGGGACCACTACACCACTGTCCCACACAGACATAGAGGTGAGCAGGGAAAGAGCAAGCCATGGCCAGAGCCTTGGTTAAATACCTCCTCCCCCAGTGCACAGGTTAGCACATCTCAGTCAGCACAGAGTATTGATCTGTCAATACCAAATTACCTTCCTCTGCAAGCAAAGAAGGAGCCAGGAACGGAGATGATTCTTATACATCCCTGGTCTGTTCCTGGGGTGATGCAGCCACATGTTGCTCCTTACTTTTGGCCATGAGCAAAATCACAATTTTGCCCTTAATTAAATGTTTTCAAATCTGGAATGCTGAGATAAAAGATGCTACATAAGTTGTACTATTCTGTCTGAATCCTTTTTGTTTATGTGTACAGATAGCCTGCAACCTAAGTAACAAGTCAAAATTGTAGTCCACCTTGACATGTGTCCCCCTAAAGCTGTTATTTCAGGCAGTGGATTTTCCAAGTGTGGCACTGTGCTGTTTTGGCCATTGCCTTTAATAGCACTTTAAAAAACATTACTACTGTTTTTAGAATAATCACCCCAAACAGCACAGTCTTGCTATTGTAAGAGGGAGCGTTCAGTTCTGGTCTTATGTTTTCAGAACAAGGTTGCCCAGCCCTGGTAATTAGCTCAGTCTGTCTGCACTGGGTTTCTCCAACTTCTCATGAAAATACTCGTAAGGTTTTGAATAGACTTTTTTTTTTCCATAGCACTTTTCAGACTTGATGTTTTCCAAAGTGACTTACAAAGCAATGGGCTTGGTCTGTGCACTGCAAGCTCAGAAATAGCTCACACATGGCCCTGGAAACATAAGACTGTTCTATGGGGTCAAAGAATACTTGTCAAAACCATGGCGTTCTCCCAAGGAATGGAAACCCAGTAGAACTTCTCAACGGCAAGCTGGTGCCTTGAAGACATCATTCTTTTCCTGCACTGTGATCACCGTAACAGGGCTTCAGCTAAAGATGGGAGACCCTCATCAAGTTCAGGGCCCTGGGCAGATAAGCACACATCAGCTCAGAAGTGTATCAGAACCTCTTGAGACAGAGCTAATGCAAATCTCATGAGATCAGGTTTTTCCTCACAAGATTTGCAGTGGGCAAGTAAATGAAAAATAACGGAACCAATCTTTCCAAATGGAGGCTCTTTGGAAAGACACAAGCACGTCAGCACAAATCCTCAAAGAGATTTCAGTGCCTAGCAATCAGTGGGAGTTAGGTGCCTAAATAGCCTTGAATCTCTGGAGAGCTACTGACTAAAGCCTTGATTCAGCAAAGTACTTACGCGTGTGATCAGTGGAACAATTCATGTACTTCAGGTGAAGCATCCATTTAAGTACCTAGCGAAATCAGAGTCTAAAACAAAGCACTGTGCACCCAGATATTCAACGCTACAGCATATAGAGCATCATCAAAATTAATAGTCTGGCCTTAAATCTGCATTTAGGTGACAAAAGCTCTGGCAGCATATAATACATACATTTCAAACTGGCAAACCGCATAGCTGGCTAAACTTACACAAGTGAATGTAATGGCCATAAAGGAATCATTAGGGCATTGGCAACTCCTCTCTTCTTGTCGGAGGTATGATTATTTTGCTGTTCTCTTGCAATATTTTTAACAATTATAAGAATTTATACAGCACCTTTTATCTTGGAGGATCCCCAAGCACTTTAACTAAGGCTACATTTCTCAAAAGTGGCTAGTGATTTGGGGTGCCCAATTTTTTGGGTGCCCAACTTGAGACACCTTAAAGGGACCTTATGTCCTGTTGGTGCGTGCTCAGTACTTTTTGAAAAACCAGGCCATGTGTCTGAGCCTTCTTCAATTTGGGCATCCAAGTCACGTTTGAAAATCTTGGCCAGTTTACCTGCCCAGAAATCTCTTTATCCACATGGCAAATGCAGCCATTTCAGGACCGGAATACTGCTCCTGTAACAATGCACAGCAATGTGGCGCGCTGTTTAGGAGAGGAAATGGAAAAGAATACCATGTCCAACTGAAACTCCAGGGGGAACTCCAGCAGAAAGAATGCAATTACCAAAACTAGGATAAACAGGACACTGGGATTAAAACAAGCCCTGTTCTTTCAAAAAGTTCCATGGGATCTTTAAAAGACAGGAAAGAGGGTCCAGTGGTTAGAGTTAGCTAGTGGCTAGCCTGGGAGCTGGGACACACAGGTTCAATTGTCTGTTCTGCCACAGGTTTACCATGTAACCCTGAGCAAGCCAATTAGGCCCAGGTCCTCAAAAGTATTTAGGCACCTAACTCCCACTGAAAGGCCTTAGTCTCTCTGTGGCTCAGTTCCCCACCTGATAATGGGGATAAAATGGGATAATAGCACCGCCCTGCCTCACAGGAGTGTTATGAGGGTAGTGCATGAATAATTGTGACTTGCTCAGATACCATGATGATGCGGGCCATGTAATTCCCTAAGATAGATAGCAATTAGGACATTGTTTTATTATTATTTATTGGTCACTGAAAGGTGACATCTGAAAAATGTCCGCTTCACATGTGGCAAGGATTCAGTGCTGACTCAGAGGTGGACGCCTTCTGAACCACCAGTACTATTCCCTCCAGTACCACAGGTTTTGCTTGCAGTTCTTCCTGCTTAGTTGGGGAGCTCTGACAGTCACGTCAGTATCACTGAAAACCACAAAGGCCAGGAACCAGAACCTGTTCCGCCCCAAGATGTATTAAAGGGACAGTAGGAGGTGAATTTTCAAGGTGTGCCATCACCATTCGTTTAAATGATGTTCCAGATATTACACCATGTCTGAGGCTTTAGAAGGGGAAGTAAAAGGGCTGACAAACCCAAAATTTGGAGGGACCTCCAGCCTCTCCCCATCCCCTTCTGCACACCTGTTGCAGGTTTCTCCGAGGGATAGGTATTACTGTATATTCTGCAATACCCCAAAGACTGGTCTTAACTGTGAATTCCCTACATTCCATAGGATTATGCTGGTTTGACTTAGAGTATTGCTACACTCCAGTCAGAGGTGTGATTGCAGCTCGGTTAGCTACGTTAGCTTTGATCTAGTTAGTGCATCTAAAATAGCAGTGACGTTGAGGCAGTATGGACCTCAGCACAGGCTAGGAATGTGAGTACGTACCCAGGGTTCCAGGCAGGCTTGTACCGCCCATGCTGAAGCTCATGTCATTGTGTCTTCCTAAAGCTAGTGCAGGTATGCCTACATAAACTGTAACCCCACCTGCCAACTGCAGTGTACACATACCCTGAGAATTCACTTCCATGAGCTTCCAAGACAGCAACATTCTACTGGAACAATCAGACTGTCGGCACCCACTAGGAAAGGATCATCCCTGCGGGAAACAGAATTTTCCCAGAAGCGGGAATTTCCCAGAATTTTCTCAGCCACAAGAAATAAGAATGACAGAGAAAGTTACCTTGAATAAATGGGTTTGGTATTTAGTTATGAACAAGATGAAGCCTTCTAAAGTCTGTTGTAAGTTGCAAGCTGGTTCACAGTCAAGCTGGAAGGGCATATCAAGTGGGGTCCTCCAGGATCTGTCCTGGGTCTGGTTCTATTTAATGTCTTCATAAATTATTTTGAATACTGGCACAGAACGTACACTTATAAAGTTTGTGGACGACACCAAGATGGGAGGTGTTACAAGCACTTTGAAGGACAGAATTAGAATTCAAAATGATCTTGAAAAATTGGAGGACATGGTCTGAAATAAATAGGATGAAATTCAGGAAGGACAAATGCAAAGTACTACACTACAGAAGGAATAATCAATTGCACGACTGCCTAGGAAGGACTACTGCAGAAAAGGATCTGGGGGTCACAGTGGACCATAAACTAAATATGAGTCAACAATGTAATACCGTTTCAAAAAAACCAAACATCATTCTAGGACGTATTTGCAGTAGTATTGTAAATAAAACATGAGAAGTAATTCTTCCACTCAGCACTGATAAGGCCTCAGCTGAAGTATTATGTCCATTTCTGGACAAATTGGAGAAAATCCAGAGGAGAACAACAAAAATGATTAAAGGTCTAGAAATAACCTATGAGGAAAGACTGAAAACACTGGGTTTGTTTAGTCTGGAGAAGAGAAGACAGAGGGGAGACATGATAATAGTCTTCAAGTGCATAAAATGTTGTTTTAAAGAGAAGGGTGATAAATTGTTCTCCTTAACCACTGAAGACAGGACAAGAAGTAATGGGCTTAAATTGTATCAAGGGAGATTTAGGTTAGGAAGTTATTCCTAATGTCTAACTGTAAGGGTAGTTAAGCACTGGAACAAATTAGCTCAGGAGGTTTTGGTGTCTCTGTCTGTCATTGGAGTTTTTTAAGGACAAATTAGACACCTGTCAGGGATGGTCTAGCTAATGCTTAGCTCTGCCTCCGTGCAGGAGACTGGACTAGACGACCTCTCGAGGTCCCTTCCAGTTCTACATTTCTGTGATTCACATATACACAGACAGACACACATAAATACACCCCTCAGTCACACATTGACAAGCAAAACCTCTATAAACTATGTATGTAGGTCTCCTACAGGCTGTGAAGACAGATCAATAGATCGATAGACAGCCTATTATACAGTCATAGCAATCATCTCCGGGTGGCTAAGTTCCCTCTAAGCTGTGCAGCCCCACAACCGTGCCGCAGGCTATCAAGGGCTGTGCAGGCAGGGAGAGGTGCCTCTCTCCTGGCCCTTGCCCCAGAGCTGCCTTGGCTGGGGAGACGCGTCTCTCCCCCAGCCCCGGGTTGCTGCTGTGAGAGAGAGCTGGGGGGGAGTCCTCTCTCCCCACTGCAGCCCCAGGGCAGCCTGCACTCCAAACCCCTCATCCCTGGCCCCATCCCAGAGCCCACACCCCCAGAGCCCTCATTGCCCCCCCACCCCACATCCCAATCCTCTGCCCAAGCCCTGAGCCCTCTCCCTGACCCTGAACCCCTCATCCTCAGCCCCACTCCAGAGTTCTCACCCCCCACATCCCAACCCTCTGCCCCAGCCCTGAGCCCCACCTGCACCTTGAACCCCTCATCCCCAGCCCCACCCCAGAGCCCTCACCCCCAGCTGGAGCCCTCACCCCCCACATCCCAACCCTCTGCACCAGCCCTGAGTCCCCCTCACACTCCAAACCCCTCAGCCCCACCCCCACCACACATCACCTCCATATTGGTGCACATAACAAAATTCATTCCTCACATGGATAGAAAAAATTAGAGGGAACATTGCTACACAGACACTTTCAAGTTGTTTCTTTTCGGGTATGTCTACACTGCAGCTAAGTGTGTGCTGCCCAGCACAAGTAGACAGACGCATGCTAGTTCTGCTCAAGCTAACGCACAAAAAATTGCCGTGTAGTCGGAGTCGCACTGACAGCAGCTCAGGCTAGCTGCCTGTAGCCAGGGGCCCAAGCGGGTTTGTATTCAGGCAGCTGCCCACTGTGCTACCCCTGACTACACTACTGTTTTTAGCATGCTAGTTCAAGCAGAGCTGGCATGTGTTTTGTTTACCCAAGCAGGGAAGCACACCACTCTTAGGTGTGAGCAACTTTTGACTCTTAGGAAGACAAACTGTTACTGTTGTTAGTTTGGGGTCATGCAAGGTTTTGTGTAGAGGCAACTTCAGAAGAGAGGGAGTGGCTGCATTGTTTGCTCTCTGATTGGAGTCAGTCCCTGAAGCAGTGTTTCTCCCAGGCAGTGGTTCTGTGCAGAGATTCCCGGGCGATGGGATTGCCCTGCATGCTGTGTGACCACCTCTGTTCTAGGACGGATGTATGCATGAAAATAAAACAAGTTACACTTGCATATAAATACTTTATATATACCCGGACTCCGAATCACTGATTTCTCCTCTAGCGGGATGCTGACTTGCAAAACCCCAGACATCTGCTACAACTTGGTAGAGGAGCAAGAGTGGTGTCAGAGCAGGGCCCTGATGTCAGGAGAAGGGGCAGGAATATTATTTGAACATACATTTTAATACTTTAATACGTATGGCCAGGTATCATTGCAGAGAGAGATTATACTCTGGTATGAAAACTTACAAGGTAAGTAATGATTTGACAATCAGTAGTTTCTCAGTTCAGTGGAGCTGAATCTTTATGAGCATCTGCTGGAGCCGGTTCTATATTTTCTCTATCAGACTCCTTCAAAGTTATTAGGATCCTGAAATAAAAGGGTGAGGAGAAAAGCAAAAGAGGGAGGGCTAAGGAACCAGAACTGCATCCTTTCCAACCTCAATAAATGAATCTCTCTCTCTTGAGGAAAACTGTTCACAAACAAATCCCGGCAGACAAACTCAGCCCTATATTATTAGTAGTCATAACTTATTCCCATTTAGCACATCAATTAGTGCTGCTCCCCACCCCCCCTACTCTCAACTAGGTCCAATATTGGCTGAAAGGAGGTGGGGTAAAGGGGTTTCAGATTTTGGCACCCAGGCTCCAGCTGTTCTGGTTGAGCAGCTGGGAGTGGAATCTGACTCTTGAGGAAGGGATTTACGACATGGTTTCGCAGTTTACCTCCAACGTTTGTCCCGAATTTTTACGGAGAGGTTCGAAGTTGAGCTGAGAAGTTTCTCAAGCCCTTGTCCAAGCACAGAGGTCTGTCACACAAATGCCAACCCTGCTCTTTACCTCCCCTGAGATGCTAGGAACTTCACCAGACCAGGAGAGGAATTTTTCAGTTCCCCCCACCACCACATTCCCTCCCTCATCCTTTTTTGGCCACTGCTGCATAATGCAGTTGGCTTGTCTTGGCAGCCAACTGACAAGGTATATATGTACATACTGACCAAAATGAATGCAGTTGCTGAACTAGGTGTCAGAGTGAGACCCCTTAAAATGATGAAATACGCTTACTGTAGAGCAGAATCCAAGTCTACACAAGCCCAGCCAGAACTTCCACAGTGTAGCTCTTTTCTTCTTAACATTTTTGCTGTGGAACCATCCCCCGTGTTCAGAATCGATTCCTTCTGGGGAAAAGACACTGCTGCCTTGAATTCAGGAGATCTCATACAACTCTCCCACTGCCTTGAATTTCATCTGCTCTTGCGAGTTTTCCACTATCTTTGGCCACAACTGTTCTGGATCCTTCCCAATTCTGGATTCAGCCTGGATGCAGAAGTCTAGCAGAAGGTTCTGGTCGAGGGGCTAAAATATCACATACACACACAAATTTGGGGTTGGCTCATAGCTGAAGTAGCACTTCAGGCCCCTCACTCTCCATTCACCCCAAGCTGAATGGATGAAGTAGAATCGTACAGTGGCATGTCATCATGAGACCACTTCTATTTGCTGTTCTTTCTCAAAGGTTTCTAATCGCTCCGAATCAACAGGGCATAATGCACCGAGCACCAGTACTGGGCGCAAGTATCTGCAATCATTTCCAAATACAAAACACTGCATTGTGGAATGGAGCTCAGGTTCCCAGGTGAGTTGGTACATCTGCAATGCATGCAGCTTCTTCTCTATGCTGGGGCAACTGCATTGGTTTCAGTTGGATCAGAACTAGAGATCTCTTCCTATGAATTGCAACCATCCAGCAGAATCAGTGCTTGGAAAATGCCTGGGGCAGATGTCATGCTTCGGCACAGAGGTCCTGATTCTCCTCACATCTATGTTGATTTTATACAAGTATCACTAGATTGACTTCAGTGGAGTTGCTTGTGATGCACAACCAGGAAATCAAGGCCATAGTTTCATGTATGCACCGAAAGTTTCAGTCACTCCAAGCAAAGATGTTTGTGACTTCTTTTGCTTAGTGTAGCTTAATGAATGAAAGCGGCTTAATTCTCTGGCACTATGCTGGGACTGGGAGTGAAAAAAACTCCTTTTGAGTAATAGATGGAGTGGATTTGATACAGAAGGTCATTGACAGAGTAAATACAAAACACGAGGATATAATAGTCTCTCTCCTGACCACAACCACACCCTAAATATTAGTTGATGATGCATATAGCCAGCTATCTCCTGCTGAAGCCGGTGAACAAATGCCCTCTGAGGACAGGGAGAAGCAGACCAGGTGAGATATGGGCAAGCCAGCAAGTTTGGAGACAAGAAGACTCGCTTGGCTTTGGGAATCAAACCACAAGCGGAGCCATTGACGCTGGCCCTCCACATACGAAAAAGGAAACATATAAATAAAGATTCCTGTGGATGGCAGAAAACGATGTGAAGGGATCCCATTGGCTTGGTTTTCCTTTGGCTTGCCCTCAGTCCTGGAAGCAGAACTAAGCTGAAGTCCGGTTCTCAGATGGAGCCAGCCTTCCGTCGCCTTGGCTTTGCCCACCTCTAGAATGCAGGCCCCCACACGCTGGAATAAGGCAGAGCCAGCACATGTGTAGCCTAAAAAAACAATTGTAACAAAAGTGATGATGGTTTTTTAAAAAAGAGATGAACCCACCTCTGTTTCAAAGGCTTGCGTTGTTTAGGTCAGTCTGACAAACTGTGAGTCTAGCCTTCTGTGGCAGAATCTTGTAGAGAGCCCCCTGGGTCAGTTGGCAGGGCACTGAATTGGAGATACAGGCTCTATTCCCAGCTCTGTCACTGACTTGCTCTGCCACCATGGGCAAGTCACTTAGCCTCTCTCTGCCTCTGTTTCGCCTCCCACCTCTTAGAGGGCATCTACATTTGAGCTGAGAGGTGTAACTCCCAGCTCGCGGAGACATACCCCCGCTAGCTCTGCTCAACCTAGCGCCTAAAAATAGCATTGCATCCACAGCAGCATGGCCGGCCACTTGGGCTAGCTGCCCCGTGTACAGCCCGCCTGAGCCATGGCTTACATACCAGAGCTGGGCTCCATGCAGCCATGCGCAACCTGCTATTTTCAGACACTAACTCAAGCAGAGCTAGCACAGGTACATCTATAGGAGCTGGGAATCCCGCTGTCCAGCTCAAACGTGGACACAGCCTTAGTCTGTCTTCTTCATTTGGACGGTGAGCTCTTCAGTGCAGAGACTATATATCTGTACCACACCCACAGCAATGAGTCTCTTACCTCAGAGGAGGCCTCGAGGTGTTGTTATAGTATAAACAACAACTTTGAGGAGAAGCAAACAGGTCAAGAAGAGAAGAGGACTTTCCAGTTTAAGAACCCAGCAAATAGCCCAGTAAATCTACTGAATTTCTAACGTTCCTCTTGCATTTGCTGAGTCCTAAGTGGCAATGAGAGAAGTTAACAAGTTGTGCTGATCACAGGTTTGAAAGATGCTACTAAAATGTACCGTGATTCTTTCATTTCTATTCATGGAGGAAACAGGGCCCTCAGACGCAGCTTCTTTTAAAGAAACTATTAGGCCTCAATTTTTTTATTTTGTGCCACTGAGATTTTGAAATATTCTTTCAGACAAACCAAGATTCTCTGGAAATTCCTGTGCCAATGGGCCAGAACTTCAAGTGCCCAGCACTCCCAACTGGGGACAGAGTTTCAAAAAAACATAGCATCCAAAATCTCTCCAACATACTGAGCTCATTTGAAAACCTGGCCTGGATTGTGGGTAATGAGCCCTTGTAAATATTCTGTCCATAAATCTCTTCCCTTTTATTTTTTGTAATTGTTAATTATCACATTTCTTCAGCCTGAGGCAAAGTCTGTACTGGCGCCATTGATAGCAGCCAAAGGGCATGGGACTTGCCTTCTGAAAATGTTCTCTGTATGGTACACAAATATTTATAGAAGCCTGACAAGGTCCCATTAGGCCATTCAAATTAAACAATGGTCTTTAAGAGGAGTGAAGCTGACCCCCAAACAAAACCTGAACTTCTGTGGCTTCTTCTACCTGTACCACACACTTTCCATGGTGATTAATTCCTAACAATAACCTACCGGCAAAAGTAACTCCCATACTCCAGAACCTAGCAAAAACAGGACAGACTCCTTAAAGCAAAGGAGTTTTCTTAATGATTTTTTCTTAGAGTTTTTCTTAATGATTAAAGATTGGTCTAAAGACAGTCCCCAGTTCTGAACGCTCTGGAGGGTGGGATTTGGGATCCAAACCCAGATCCAAATTTCATGACTGATCCTAAGTGCTACAAATATGGGCAAAACCAAACCCCACAGATCCTGAAGTTGAGCTCTAGATCCGGATCTAAACCTGGTGGCTTGGGCCTGTCTCGGGTATAATTAATTAGTATTGATTTTATTATTATTATTATGAGAGCATTATTATAGATAACACCACTGAGGTTCGTGGGGATGTACAGACAAGTAGCAAAACCAGGCATTAAATTCACTGCTGGCATAGGCAGTTGTGACTCCATTGTCTTCAATAGATGGACTCAAATGACACTGATGAACGTGCCCAAGAGTTCCATGTACTCTAAGCAGGTGAAATTTACCCCTAGGCAGAGGGGGCAGTGCAGCATCTATTACACTAATTAAGCCTGTTGTTTGTCTCCTCAGAACGTCAGGAGACATAAGTAGTACATAGGCCTTCTGCTAGGGGATGAATTTCACCCAGTAACAGCAGGCAAGGGTGAAACACCAAATTCATTTGGTACAATAAGAGTCAGCCCAAACTCTCATCAAGAACCTTTGTTAGGGTTGGAATAAAATAACTGGCTAATTTTTTATCATCATGCTTATTCTCTTTCTTGGGCCCTTCCATTTCCCAGCCTTGCCCAAAGGGAGAAGCATTGACATATCATAAGAGCAGCTATTTCCACCAACAACAGAGGAAGCAACGACTGGAAATCCCACAAGAGCCTATTCAGGTGACGCTTCCAGCCTGATTTCTAACTGAAGTCTGGCTGATCTTCCAAACTTTTAGATGTTTATCCAAACCAAGCCGACAAACCTTTGAGGTTCACTATCACTACACAGAGAGGCAGATCCTCAGTTGATGCAAGACTTCAATGGCGTTGCACCAATTTACCGCAATGATGGATCTGCCCCAGATGTTTTAGTGAACTGTTTTCCTTTTTCACACACATCTTTCCTTTCATTGGAGAAAAAAAAAAAAAACCTCACTGTCTCGTACCTCCTAGTGTTCCTTAAACACAGATCCAACTTTTCGGATTGGTCACCCGCAGGCTAAACCTACTGAAAGAGCCGATCGGGTTCCTCAATCATATTTGCAAATGCGCTCTCATTTCCTGCTTGCCAGGCTACCGCAAGCATATTTTGTCCCTTTAAATCATTGTCTTCGGCTGGTGATGCGAAACACTGAGCAGCCCTTGCTGCGGATGCTCAATGTCATCAAATTCAAGGAGTGGATAATTAATATTGAAAGGTGTGATTGCAGCTAAGCAGGTCAGCTAATCAACTACTGATTTCTCTATAATGTCCTAGATCGTTTGGAAATCTAATCCGGAGGGGAGGGGGAAGGGGGGACTGCTGGGAATTAGAGTGGAAATGCAGTATCCCTTTTCAAAGATAAACACTGCACAATTATGCCAGCAAGTTGGTCCCTCCTCATTCATTGGGCTATTCTCAAGCTATGGAAGTTGGACAGGCATTTCCTCCAGAGCGGCCTTCTAGTGAGTCAAATAAGAGGTCTACTTTAGCCATTGGATCTGAAGAAGTCTTATGTCATATTCATGTCTGCTTTGACAACACTGTGACTGCCTGGACATTCGTTATAAGAAATAAACAGCGGGCACTTATGCCTCCGACACCTTAAAAAATGGGACCATGTAAAAGTACGTCTATGTAGCCACCATGCAGCTATCCGATGCCTGTAACTTTAAGTATAGGCTACGCCAAATTAAGGGACTCTATTGATTTACAGTGCTTGGGGAGTCCTCTACATATTTGGGGTCGGGAAGGAATTTTCCTCCAGGGCAGATTGGAAGAGGCCCTGGAGGTTTTTCACCTTCCTCTGTAGCATGGGGCACGGGTCACTTGCTGGAGGATTCTCTGCTCCTTGAAGTCTTTAAACCATGATTTGAGGACTTCAATAGCTCATACATAGGTGAGAGATTTATCGCAGGAGTGGGTGAGTGAGATTCTGTGGCCTGCATTGTGCAGGAGGTCAGACTAGATGAACATACGGTCCCTTCTGACCTTAATATCTATGAATCCATGAATCTATGAATGGAATATATTTTCTGATATGTGAACATTGCAAAAACATTATAGTAATTTACTTGGGTGATTACCTTATGTTCATGGTTCCCACAGTAAAACTGACACTTTAAAACTCTAAATACATTCCAGCCTATTTGCCCTTGTGACACGAAGATATTCCCCACTTCAGCTGTAGGACAATTCCCAACAAAGTTATAAAAGGACTAGAACGATGCAGCTGTACTGGTGCTTTTCTGGTTTCCTGTTAATCCTTTCATTACCTCTAAGAACGTGCATATTTCCTAGCTTTAGTTTTCTACTGTGGCTAACTATAGAACTTCATAGGGATGAAATCAACAGAAATGTAGTAGGATTCTGTAGAAATTGCTCTACAGAAGCAATTGATTTAAATTGAAGTGAAGGACATAGACCTTTTTGAAGATACAAGTAGGCACTCCTATCTACATCTTTTGGCACCTAAATTCTTTTAAAGATTTGTCCCTAAGAGCCTAGGCACAATCACATGAGAGTTGAGAGCAGAGCTGGGAACTGAACCCAGGGCTTTAGTAGCCCAGGTCAATGTCTTACCCACAAGTCCATGCAGTTGTCTAGATGAATAGTCAGTGCACGGCAAGCTGGGCCTGCACCTAGCGTTGCCAATCCTCCAGGATTGGCCTGGAATCTCCAGCAACTAAAGATTAATATTTAATTAAATATTATGTCATGTGATGAAATCTCCAGGAATACCTCCAGCCAAAACTGGCAACCCTACCTGCACCACCTGTCCATGCGGACCCTGTTACCGTGCACTGAAAGTTCCCTAATGTGTATTGATTTACTCTTGTTTCAAAGCAGAGTAAATCAAAGCACATTAGGAACTGGAGTATTGTGTCCAGTCCTGGGCACCGTATTTCAGGAAAGATATGGACAAACAAGAGAAAGTCCAGAGAAGAGCAACAAAAATGATTAAAGGTCTAGAAAACATGAGAGAAAATTGAAAAAGTTGGGTTTGTTTAGTCTGAAGAAAAGGACATAACAGCTTTCAAGTACATAAGAGGTTGTTACAAGGAGGAGAGAGGTAAATTGTTCTCGTTAACCTCTGAGGATAGGACAAGAAGCAATGGGCTTAAATTGCCGCAGGGGCGATTTAGGTTGGACATTAGGAAAAACTTCCTAACTGTCAGGGTAGTAAAGCACAGGAATAAATTGACTAGGGAGATTGTGGAATCTCCGTCATTGGAGATTCTTAAGAGCAGGTTCGACAAACACCTTTAAGGGATGGTCTAGATAATACTTAGTCCTGCCATGAGTGCAGGGGATTCAACTAGGTGACCTCTCGAAAGCCCTTCCCGTCCTACAATTCTATGAACTTTTAGGGCCAGTTTGCAGTGTCCACATGGACAGTTAGTGCGTGGCAAGCTAGCATACCACAGATTTACACACCATCTTGCCGCACACTAACTTTTCATCTAGACAAGACCCACATTTCCACGCTAAACCAGTTCTTGACACAGACAGGTCATTTTCAGCTCAGCAAACACCTGCATTCCCTTTTGTCAATCTCTGTTCATATGCTGTCCAGAAAGCGTAGACGTGTTCAGCCTGTACATACTCTGGGAATCTCTCTCCTTTCTGTAGGCCTGTCTCCCTGCCTCTCACCTAGCCTTTGTTGGGACAGCCAACATTCCTCTAGTCCCACAGGAGCTGGGTGTTGTCCTACATTGCGCAAAGAAGGATTAAAAACTAGGATCTTATACCCAAAACAATGATGCTTTATTTGTCTTGGATCTCAGCAGGATTATTGCATTTTCCTTTTAATTAAGGAAAACAATTCCTCTGCAATAGTATTTTGATTTTCCAGCCTGTGCCGTTCTCTCCTCCCCCACCCCATCTGCTTTCCTGAGACAGCGCTCAAGATAGATAACTTCATTTCTCCTTGGGACGCAAGTGCGCTTGAGAAATCACATCATATCCTCCTGCTCCTTCTTGCATGTGGGAATCATCTTCTGGGAGGTTGCATTGCTTGCAGTGTCTGTTTGTTTTGGACGCAAAGCCTGGTGCATTGGGTTAGATGTTAGTCAAACTGACCTTTCCTGTTTTCTGAGTCAATGATCTAAGATCACTAAGTCAAGCACAAGATGTTGAAAATTAATCAGCATGTGGGGTTGACAGTGAACTGTGTGGTTGGGGGACAAGAGGGGGACCAGACCGACCAGCTTTCTCAGTCAAAGCATGGTCCTGTGCTTTTAAAACCTGCCCTCAGGATTTCCACCAGAAAACCCACCTGATGTGGCCACCCTGAGGCAGTGTCAGAATCGATGAGCCGCTTCCACCCCCCACTGGAATCCAAGGGAATGGAAGGTGCTCCGCACAGTGAAAGAGCTGGCCCCAAACGCTGATCGCCTCACTCACAGGGATAACCCATTTGATTTAAAAGATTTGGCCCTAAATGGCAATGAATAGCTTATTCCCTGGAAAGAATCAAACTGAGGGTGAAGATCCCATGCATGAAGTTTGCACTGTATTTCAGACACCAATTTGGATGTCGCTTTAGCTCTCCGGAAATGTTTAAGGAGTTGCACCAAGTTCTGATACATAATTTCAGGGTGTTTTCCAGTAGCAGAGGATCTTTTCTAGCACAAACCTGTATGTTTCATACACATCTAGCTATACGCCCCAGCTTTCGCTCTTGCAGTGCCACAAAGCCAATGGTCTTTTCCTCTTCTGGTATACACCCCCCAATATCCACACTGCAAATAAGAACCTGGGTCTACATTTTCAAAAGTGACTGATGATTTTTGGATACTCAGATGGACTCATTTGAAAGGAGCCTGGCTTTCAGAAAGCGCTGATCACCTGTCCGCTGGAAATGTGGGCTCTTTGGATCTGTCTCCACTGCATCTGGGAGCGAGTCTTTCCACCTTGTAGACAGACTCATGCTACATCCACTCAAGCTACCATGGAAGAACTAGCAGAGGGGACCCTGCAGCTCAAGAGACTGCTTGAGCTCCCAAGCCCTACCAGCCCCGAGTCTGAGCTTGGGTGTTGAGGCAAAGTCCCCACCAGATCCACAACATCCACCCTGCTGGTTTTAGCCCAACAGCTTGGGTGAAGGTAGGCCGAGTCTGTCTATCCAGTCTGGGAGACACATTCCCAGCTGCAGTGGAGACATATCCTTTGTGGTGACTCAAGTCAGGCATCCAAAAAATGGAAATACCTCACTTCCTTTGTCTTTGAAAATCTAGGCCCAGCTGGACGAGTGGAATCCCAAGTCCTTCAGCCTGTTAAGGTTAAGTGCTAAGCTTGTGGAAGTGCCAATAAATAATAAATAAATAAATATGAATAAATCACTATTTTATAAAGAGCACATGCTAGCCAACATCACTCATGTGATCCAAGCGCCCTGCTATCAGTTTCAAGTTTAGCCAGATAAAATTTCTATATTACCAAGCAATTGTTAGCAGTAAAGGGATGAAATAATAAGTCATTCTTAAGTAATATCAGTGCATTACTGTCCCGAATAGAAAAGATCCAAATTCCTCCTTTGTTTCTAAACTCTGCTGTTTTATTAAAAAAAAAAAAAAAGAAAGAAACAATACCTCCTTTCAGGCACTGCCAAGCTCCAGCTCAAGCCCCTCAGATAAGAGCTGGCAGGAAAGGTGACTGCCATCAATATTTTGGTGAATGTAACTACAGCTGAGGATGGGCTGTGTGTGGGGATAATCGCAGACACTTTGGTGTACCGGGGCTATGTTTAAAAGACATTTCTTATTGGATCCCCCTGAATTCCTAGCAAGCTTCCTCTAACACCAGGGTTTGTAAAAGACAGAGTTTAGCAATAAGGAACTAAGTCGACTGTCCTCCATATGAAGGTACGTTTTCATCTCTTGATGCTTCTTATTGTCGATATTTCATTTACTCCATTCAAATATTATTCATCTGGAGTTTATTTTGGATGAGTGGGGAAAGTAGATTTTTTTTCTTCCTACATTGCAAGTTTCATATCTGCAATCTAGGGCAGCCTGGTTCCTTCAGCTCTGCAAGATAGCTACACAGTATCTGACATGCTCTGTGAAAGTTATCGTTTCTTATTATTGTTTGTATTAATGTAGCATTTGTTTTCATCATTTTTCTACAAAGTCACTTGCATGTTACAAAGAGAGACCTGGGATTGATTGTTATGAAGGATGAGTGTAGGTTGAGAGTGAATGAAGATGTGAGCAAAAGTATATATACTGTTCCGAGACAGATTTACAATAGATTACTCCTTAAACCAGAAAATGCAATGGTATTCCTTGGGCATCCTGGCTTTTTTATATTACATATATTATTAATTAGTAGTTGTTGTTGTTATTAAATAATTGGGATGTGTTATTCTCAGAGTGATCTCTCCCCACTTATAAAGATGGTGAATTTTTTCAAAACTTCTATCAAAAATGTGGGACTTTTGCCAAGCTAAATGGTCAACACATGTTTAAAATCTATCAGGGAGAGAGAGAAAAGACCCTGAATGTTTTTGACCATATAAATTCTGTGCTGTATTATTGTATTAACTTTCATTTGATGTTTTTAATGTTATCCTTTTCTCTTTTAATTCCAGTGTAGTTATCTGTAATATAGCTGATTTAATATTTGGAAAATAAACATAGCAAATACAAAATAGATCCATAGAACAAATAATATGACCAGCAAGATTTCATTCTTTAATTGTTAAAATAGGAATTTATGTTATGGTTGCTATTGTATCAAATTGAGTAAGTGCAAGTTGCTTTGAACTGAAAGCCATTATATTTTTCAGGTGCAGGTTTTAGTTTCTATAGTCTTCTTTCCAAACCTTTTACACTCAGTTGATCAAGCAATTGACAAGCAGAAACACAGCATCCAGGAATGCAGATAAAGGGCTTAATCTGAAAGAAAGGATGATCTTGTGGTTAAGGCACCAGGCTGGGCCTCAGGAGACAGGAGTACTGTTCCTGGCTCTGCCACAGACTTTCCTGTGTGACCCTGGGAAAGTCACTTAATCGCTCTGAACTTCAGTTCCCCATCTATAGAGAAGGGATAATATTTCCTTTCACCCCTCTTCCTCTGTCTTGCCTGTTTAGATTGTAAACTCTGCAGGCTGGAGGGGTTCTTTGCTATACGTGTGCACAGTGCCTTGCACAATCAGGCTCCTGAAACCACCAGATGCTACCAAAATGCAAATACTAATCATGGTCTAAAGCCCACTGAAGTCAATAGATAGATGCAGTGGGGCTTGGATTAGGCCCAAAATGCTCTGAGAGAAAGAGATTTTCAAAGGCACTCAGGCCACTTAAGGCATCTAACTCTCATTGAAAGTCAATGGGAGTCAGGTGCCCAAGTGCTTGATCATCATTGTGCTGCTCAAAAGAGTGCCAGTTAAACTTTTGCAAAGCGATCAGGCTGTCAGCCCCTGGGCCAGCAGCAAATGCTGCAGGAAACCCTATTGGTAGGCTGGGCAGAATTCAAAGTTTTTTTGTTTATAATTTTGACAGATAATATTAATGTTTATTTTTAAGCATTTTAACTGATTTACATTTTCACAATTGCATGAAATTATTGGGGGCCAGACAATAATTATTTAATGACAGTGGATGCTGAGATTTAAAAAATTAAAGCTTTATAACCATGAAACACAAACTGTCAACGTGACATGCCAAAATATACACAGTAAATATCCTTAAAGCAAACTCTAGTAAGTTCTCAAGCTGCATTTTTCTTACTTTGCCTGTCCATAAATTTCAAAGATCATCCATAGAAATATTTTTCATCAGTTCATGTGTGGACAGTGAAATCCAAACCTGAAGAGAGCTCTGTGTAAGCTCGACAGCTTGTCTCTCTCAACAACAGAAATTGGTCCAATAAAAGATATTCTCCCCCACACACACCCCCAGACCCCCCGCCACCTTGTTTCTCTACAGTGAAATCGACGTTTACCGACATTTACCGATAACCATTTAAACCTTCCAACCCTACTTATTGGGAAGTCCAGACAGCTCCATGAGCCCCAAGTACAGACAGCTTCCTTCCCATCCCCAAGTTTAAGATGGGTGAGGGGGCTAGTTAAAAATCCTCTTCCACTGGAAATGGGGAGAGAGACCAGTGTCTCATTAACCCCGGCTTCAAATGACAAAGCAAGATGCCATTCACACCTTTTCTCCTCAACAAAGGTGAGAGCAGAGGACCAAAACTAGGGCCCCGATTCAGCAAGGTACATAAACGCATTCCTAACTTCAAGCAGTTACCTGCTTTTACCGAATAGAGATGGGATTACTCAAATGCTTCAAGTTAGACAACTGCTTGTGTGTTTTGCTTACGCGGGGTCTGGCTCAGCAAAGGCAGATGTGAGAGAGGAATCATTGATCAACATGTCAAGCTTTACCAGCAATGATATTTAAGGATCCACCATTTCTTTCATTAAAAAGAGAAATACAACTGAGAAAGGTTTCAGAGTAACAGCCGTGCTAGTCTGTATTCACAAAAAGAAAAGGAGTACTTGTGGCACCTTAGAGACTAACCAATTTATTTGAGCATAAGCTTTCGTGAGCTACAGCTCACTTCATCGGATGCAGAGAAAACAGGTTAGTTCTGCATATGCTGATCCTTCTGCAAAAGCTTCATTAGGTTCTTTTAAGTAATATAGTGCCAGCTGAATA
Organism: Eretmochelys imbricata; assembly: GCF_965152235.1. Taxonomy (NCBI): domain Eukaryota; kingdom Metazoa; phylum Chordata; order Testudines; family Cheloniidae; genus Eretmochelys; species Eretmochelys imbricata. The sequence continues at coordinate 4,667,550 of NC_135585.1, read as the reverse complement.
GGAAACATCTTATCTGCCTTCTAATAATGTCTTATCAAACTTATGTGAATATATATGCATAATGCACACATACACATATATACACATATATACATTCAGAGACAGAGAGAGAGACATACACACACACACAGCTATATACACACAAATATACCACACACATACATATATAGGCTTGGCAGAATTCCATTTTTATTTTTTATAATTTCAGTGGATAATATTGACATTTATTTTTATCAATTTAAATTTTTACAGTTGCAAAAAATTATGTTTTAAGCTTTTTTCAGTTTTCATTGATCTAAATGTTCACAGTTGTTGACTGTCAGTCAATAATCATTTAATGACAAATGTTGAGAAGCAAAAAGTTCAAGCTTTATAATGGTTAAAACACACACAAATTGTCAACATCACTTGCCAAAATATGCAAAGTAAATACCCTTAAACCAAACGCTAATAACTGCTCAGGTAGCATCTTTCTTATTTTGCCTAGCTGTAAATTTTAAGTGTAATTGATGGAAATATTTATCATCAGCTTGTGTGTACAGTGAAATCGACATTTACCAATAAAAACCGAATCCTTCCAAGCCTATATATATATACACACACACACACACACATTATATGCCCCCATAAATACACACCCACCCACATATATGAATCCCTGTTTATTATGCAGTAGAGAAAATTGAAGTTTTTAAATAAATAATTCCAATGTAAATAAACTTCCCACCCTGAGCAAACAAAAACGGATCCCATAGCAGATTTCTCTATTTTTCAAATAAATCATAGTTCCAAATGAACATGGGCCTGGCAGTTAGAATTTCCAAATGATTCAGTATTGGGGAAGGCGGGGGGGGCAAAGGGGCTGGAAAAAACCCAAACAAACAATTTTACAAGTTCCAGAAGTGAAATCCCTCCCCCCCCCTTTTTTTTTTTTAATTTGAAGAACTGGGAGGGGTGGCGGCTGCGTTCTTTGGCCCATAGAAAATCAGTGACCTGAGGACATCTGCAAGCTATTAGGACACAGACTTCAGGTAGCTCCCAGAAACACATGCTGTCCACATTACACCCTCCAAGTATATTTCCACAACTTTAGCTCTCCAAATAAATAGTCGAGCTCTCCCTGCATTAGGAAGGAGCTGCACAAACAGGTAGAGAGAATGGTAGTTTTATTCCCCCTTCCAATTCTCATGAATTTCTTGTAAGCCATTGCTGGACTGTGTAATATGAACTATTCCTTGGAAAATATAATAGGGCTAGTTTTAAATTACCCCCATGCATTTATCTGTAGGTGACTATGAAATATCAGGTCCAATTTCCACAACATGTTAGCTTCAATACACATGTCATACCTGAATAGCCACTTGTAAGAATGTGTTGTGTCAGCTGAAGAGTTAAAAAAAAGATATGAAGCTACCAGGGTTTACTATGTTGCTGATGGACTTTTTATTATTAGTATTTAAATAGAGTTTTCCACCTTTTGAAACAATCCTGTTTATTTTTAAGAGTTCATAATGATTTTTAAAGGAAGGCCTCAGCACCAGAGCATGTGTTTCTTTGCAAATATAGTGGGGCAACACAACCCACTGCAGTTTAAAACACTGCATCCTTCAGAATATATGCAGTTGTGATGGAGGTTGAAAGCCAATAAACGCATGATCTGAACTCAAAGCATTTGTTCAATTTGAATGTAAGATCTCTCGGTCAAACAGCAGATGAAGAGAAAATTGGGAAGGTGTTTTTTACTGTCATTTTCTTGCTGTATAGGGCTGATTTTAAGAAAAAAAAAATACTGGTTGTTCAACAAACATCTATTCCTTCTCCAGCCATCTCTGTGCTGTTATGAATTGGAAGACAGGTCTTTGGCCCCCAATAGCAGAGTTTGACCTTTTCCCTATGATTAGTTTAAAATAAAATTATTCAAAACAGATTGCGCATCTGATTCAGATCCCTATCCAGGCAACGTCCACTCCAAAGTGGGACTCGAAGTAAGAGGAACTTGATTTAGAAAGGTAGCTCCTGGATACCTCTTCAGAGCCCACAGTTCTGACCTAGCAGAAGGCAACATAAGGCTATTTTTAGCTTGGTTCTTTTGCCTGGTAGCATACTTGGATCACATCTCAAGACCTTCTTAGGAACAAAGTATCGATGTTCACATCAGGAGGCAAAAATTAGGCTATGTGACCAGACCACCAAATATAAGATGCACCCTAACGTCTTTGAAAGTATCTTGCAAAATATTCCACTTCCACTAGCATGGGAAAAATTCTGTACTATTGCAAGGGTATTCCCCTTCACTTTCAACTGTCAGATACATCTCCTAGACCTACCAAGTTTGCAGAGCTTGAAGCCAATGTTATTTTTTAAAATAATAATCTTGAGAAGAGAACATTGGTAAATTACAAGTTTGTGTGCAGTGGTTTCAAAGTGTGGAGGAAACGGGAGAAAACAAAAAGTGTGTGTGTGTACACACGCACACCACTGAGCCTGCCCTGGAGCCACAAAGTGTTAAAAATCCTATAGAACTAGTCAGGTGCCCTCAGCTCAGAGATCTGGATTCAAACATGCAAAATAGAATCAACCAGACTCTCGAGTTTCTGCTCTGCTATCACTCATAACCAATGGATGAGTTAAAACTCCCTATTTTTCCTTGTACTAATTCTTGGTCTCTACATATTTTGGGTGCTTCTAACATTATTTTTTACCCAATGATCAGGTGCAAAAGAGCTTTCATAATCAGAGACAACAACTGTACTTGCTGCTGTCTGGAAAATTCAAGTGCAATGTCTGATTCTACTTGCTGCAAAAACAGGATCTGGCCCACAGTGAATTCATACTCCTGGAATTATCTTTTTCAGGAGCAAATCTCAATTCTATTTAGAATGGTGCTATTTCATAAGCAAGGGTCAGCCCACAGTTATTCTGCAGACAAATAAAGAGGTATACCCAATCTGATCTTGCCACTCAAAAGAAGCCAGCCCTTAAAAGTAGTTACAGTATTTTTATTGCAGCACTGTCCACTTTTGCTTTATACTTTTGTTATGGAACCTTTTCATTATATTCTACATGGCAAACATGAAGAGGTAGTCATTTTCAGGGATTAATTAAAACATTAAAACATCAATGTCCTTCAAGAAATCATACTGTAATCTGTAATCTCCCCTTCACTTTACAATCCAAAGAAAGAGAAAAATGCCACTGGTCCAGCTTTCACTCCCATTGCTTTACATTTCATTAGTTCCAAAGCTTAAATCAATCTACATTTTGCCCAGCTCAGCAGCAGCATAGGGTTGTAAATTATTCTGACAAACTGGTGATTAGATAGATAGATAGATAGATAGATAGATAGATAGATAGATAGATAGATAGATAGATAGACAAAGAGCTTTGTTAATGAACAGTTAAGATTAATATAATAATTCAACACAAATACCAAAGAATTCTTAGTTCAGGCTGCAAAATAAGCCATAATTCTGCCCCAAAGCCATCACCTAACAGCCACCATTCTCACTATTAAAACAGGACAGAAACCCACATTCCTCCTGACAAAGGCTAATCAGAAAGTGGTCTAAGAAATTAGCAGGCATTTGCAAAATAAATAGCTACAGTACACAAGGAAACATCCCAGTGGTTACTGGATTCTGAGTAAGGCAGACTGCTAACCCGAACAGAGGAGTATGTGATGGGCCACTCCTACACAAGATAATTCCTGCAGCCTCCAACCACTTTCAGCCACAGTTTAAAGCACCCACTGTTCTCCTGGCATCTCTGTAAGTGCCAGAAGGGCCTTGGACAACTCTGGCGACCTGGCAACAGCTGTTTCTAATGTTAACCCTAACGTGCATCCACATGGGTTGCCTTTCACAGTGCATGTAAAATGTAATTCTCCCCTCTGTCATTCTCTAAGCTCAAGTGATATTTATTCTTTTGTGTCAATAAAAAATCGTGAACAATTATTTATTGTTTGTTAAGTGACAACAATGTGTTTGGAAAGGTATAAGGTCCCTGCCCCAGTGACCGGAGTACAAACAATCTGAATGAGATAAATTAGCTAAAATGCTAACATCTTGCACCAACAGATGAAAACATTCTGCACTGATCAAGGGTAACACTGACCTTCCAGATTTACATCTGTTCAGAGCATGTTTCCAGGCTCTCACTCCTTTTATTTTGTAAGTGGAAATAAAAATGTGTCACTGTTTTGACTTTGATGAAATTGTCTTAATGCACATGAACACAGACAGTGTGCTCTTATTTAAGAAATCATTCCATGGCTTATGAGTGGGCAAAATGATTACATAGTTTTAAAAAATTCTTTACACCTCCAGATTTTCCAGTTGAAAGTTGCCTTCCAAATGGAGGAAGCACTGAGGAATCTAGGAAGTACAGACTTAGCTGGCATCTGCTTTTGTGCCATGGAATAGTCATGAAAAGTTTTGCATACAGCAAAATTCAGAGAGATTTTTGCACTAGCTTCCTGGTGTATATTTTTAAAGGGTTGCACTGTATCCCTGCTCCTCTCTACTTTGCCCCACCACACACACACACTCCAAATGGCTGAGCATATGCAGTGACAGAAAGGGCTTTCACTCTGCAGCACATCATTTGAAAAGGCGAACATTTCTCCCAGCAGAAATGCAGGGAGCCAGCATTTCCCTGGGTTTCCTGTCCTACCAAGGATGAACTTTTTGTTCCAATGAAGAGTCTGTTCTGACCCAGCAGAGAGGTCCCAGGGCTGTGTTGGTGACATCACAGCCGACAACTATGCAAATAAGTGGCTGTCAGCAATTTCAGCATGACAACTTCACAGGGGGTTATGGGGGTGGTCAAAGAGTCTGGGGTAGAGGGGAGAGACACAGTGGACTTTAGAAATTACTGAACTTCATAAGGAAAACATGAAGGTGAATTTGCCATCCTCCCTTCTCCCTCTCCTCCTCCCCTCTCATTTCAGTATACTACAACTGACTTACATGTACATGCAGAAGCTGGCTCTCAGCAAACACATCTGATTCATGTCAATATGGCTATGGTACACATTTGCAGGGTTTGAGAGAAAAATATTTAATGTCTTGTGTGGATATTAGTCCCCTTGCTATTAAACTGACCGTCTCTTTCCCTCTCTCCTAAATAGTTTAGAAAGAGGGTTTCCTGAAATAACTAAAGAAGCTGAATTAGCACAAGAGGGGAAAAAAATCAAATGAGGATTGTAATTCACATTCTTATTTGTCAAAGATCTTTCCTGAAGCCTGGGCTTGAATACTCCCTGTAAAATAAGATTAAATCGAAAACACACTATCCTGTTGTATAAAACATGACTTCAATAAAAAACATTCTACTCTTAAAAAGTGAATCTGATTGATCAGATTGTCCATATGTCTAACTATTCTGGAGAACAGGGCTTTTTTTAAAAAAACTATGCAAACTATGACATGGGACATGATATCTGCTTTACATTTTTCTTTTGTTTATTTTTCAAACTTGTTAAACCACTTTCTTTTGTTAAAATAGATTCTCTTGTCATGAAAAGGCAGAATATTTTCAACAAATGGTCTTTCAGGATGAAAAATGTTCTATTACATTTTTCATTAAGTCAATTATCCTCCAAAATCATGGGATTTTTTTTCTTTGCCAATCAATCAGCACTAACAGAAGGGAACAATCTGTTGTCACTTCCCCCCCTTCCCCACCCACAACCCCTTCTCCTCCAGGTACATTTGTTCAGACTTTTTGCTTTACCAGTTCCGCTGAGAGAAGAACAATGTATTGGTTGAGCTTTCTTTGATATTTCTAGACCAAATATTAAAGAATAGATGTGCTGTGCTAAATTTGTCTCCTGAAATAGCTAATCTGAGTCTTAAATTGGTAAGCGAATTTTTTTTCTAGAATTGTCCATCTAAATATTAAGAATAGATTAACTATGTTCATCCCAAATGTTGATGCAAATCTCAATATACCTTCCTACTTGGTCTCTGCTATATATTTAGCCCAATCATATCTGTAACACTGGGAAATGTTTTTAAGTGTTGCAGTCAATCATAAAAAAAACAAATCATCTTCTCGCCTCCCCTATGATTTCAGACAAAGGCTCTATAAATAAGGCATACACTTACCTTTCAGCTCACCCAAAGATAGCTGTTTGCCAGAGGTTTCCAAGCAAAAACTCCCAGAGAAAGATAGCAAATACAGAAAGGGTCTAACAGGGAGTTTTTCTTCAAATTGATTTCTTCAGAGCTCCTTCCCCCTGTGCCCTTTTTTTTTTTTTTTTTTTTTTTTTTTTTGCCACGCACAATTTCCAATTCCATTTCAAAAAATAATTGCACTTTTTTAAAAATGTCCCCTCGCCAATGTACGGTCACCCAGCAGGACAATGCTACCTAGAGGAATTGTTTAACCGAACAAAGGCTGTGAACTGAAGCAGTTTCCATAAAGCACTGAGGGGAAAACCCGACATCAGTGCTCGAATTGAATTCAGAATTAGGCACTGTATATTTTATAAGGAAAACTACAGCAAAAAAAGGTGCCCCCCTACTTTGGCCCTAGAGGTTTTGATCACTTAGTTTACAGGGAAGTGTGTGTGTGGGGGGGGGGGGGGAAATAGACCCTTAGGTTAACTCGGAATCGCAGTCTTTAAAAAGCATCTGTTCTGAAATTCAGTTCTCAGCTTAGTCTTTTTATTTATTTATTTCCTTGGAAGTATCAGCACAACTTGTGTCTTATTCCCAACCGAGATAACCTTGTTATTATCTCGGACAATGCATTGGCTGTCTCGAAAGAGAAGCCTGCAATTAAAAACGTAGGTGCCGAACATTTCACTACAAAGCGAAGGGGGAATGTTTGGACTTTTTTTTTTTTTTTGAAGCGCGTCTCAACACACACGTTAAAAATCGCGGCCCTTTAGAAACAGATCAGTGGCTGCAATTTTTAACGTGTGTGTTGGGACGTGTTTGTTTATTTTTGCTGATCGAGTTTGGCCAATTTGGCGACTCTTTAAAAACCGTGTGTTGCGTCACCGATTGAAGTTGTACAAGGACAGAGACAAGTCTTTGTGGGGAAAGTGTCCCCAGTCAGGCTGGAGAGCAATCTAAACCTTCCTAAGCGATGCAGCGGCTCTGCCCAGAAGGTACTTCCAGCACGCAGCGAAATTGACATAGAAGTGCGTTGGGAAATCCAGACGGATTCGAGACTGCCTCGAAGTGAGACACTGCATCGTTCACTTATAAATATGAATTTAGAAAAAGTGTGTCGGGAACTGTATGGAGTGGCCAACATGCTGTATTCTTGGGATACAGGGGTTTGGGTTTTTTTAATTCTTTAGTTATTTCTCATTTCACTCCTTAATTTTCCCACATGAACCTTAGAGAAATATTAAGAGCTCTTTGAGAGCAGCATCACAAGCAAATAAGGGATTGAGAACACTTGAGGGGGCAAGAGAAAATGCACCAGAATAACTTCCATTAGAATATGTAGATTTCCCCAAAAAGTTTTTAAAAAGCCCCCACACGCACACTTTATGCAGTGTTTTATAACTATTTGGTATCTTGTCAGTTTCATTGACCACTGGCTGAAAACACTTTGATCAGTTTCTCCTCACGGTTTGCGAAGTAAAGTTTGCTGTTGAATCTTGTAAAGGGGGAAATGCCTGGAGCTGATCAATCTGATTGTCAAAGACGAGTCCAGATTCAGCAAGAAACCTGTTCTAAAAAAGTCTCCTAAAGCGAAAAGTTTGAGGTTAGTTTCTGGGCTTTTGGCGCCCCCTCTGGATAAAGAAAAGAATTACATTTTACCAGCAGAAAGGCGATTGTTGACAACTGTAAAAGTTCCAAAAAAGAAACGGGACTATGAAATGTGAGTATCAAACGCACAGAAAGCAAAGCAAACCCATGTAATGGTGCCTGGCAGGGATCAGACAACATGACAACAATGAGGGTGCTTCTCCCATTTTAAACGATTTCTATCAACAGCTAAGTTTTATTTGCAATAGCTCTGGTACAGATCTGATGATCTGTGACTGAGAGATGATATAGGTATGTGTTTGATATGATTGTGCATCTACAAATGTTGAGGCATTAACGTGTTAATTATGAGAAGAAATAACCACATAGGTATGTTTAAAACTATTTTCTTCGCTATTTTTATTACACGGTAAACTTGTTTAATGATCACTAGCGGGTGTGCTGTGACAAGCTTAAAATCAGGAATAACAGTCTCAATTTTTTCCCTTCCTGTTTGTTTCAGAATTATACCAGCTTTGCAAAACAAATAGATCTTGGATGCCCTATACCAGTTATCGGCCCCTAAAGAACAGGAGATAAAGAGCAAACTGAAAATGAGTTAAACTTTTACTAGCAAGAACCCAAAAGATATTCAAAACATGTAATGAAAACGTAAACATTTACAGCAGGGAAAACAGTCTTTCTGCAAATATAGAGGCAAAGATTTGCATTCTATATCCTGCAAGTAAATCTACGGGAAGAGAGAATTTCTGGGTTTAAATGCTGGGGGAAATGCTATGTATTAGTAAATGTCATGTTTTATTACATTATTTTGCAACTATTTTAGATATGGTCTTTGCATATTTTGAGACTGTTCTCGCTTAGCAGTTAACAATTAACTTGAGCATGTATATCCCTCATATCTTCATAATTTCATCCTGAAAACAAATCTATCACTCTTTCTAGTACATCTTAACTTTACGAAGCTCAGAAATGCAAATATACCGTTTATATTGTAAGACTGGAGAAACTTCAGTGCCATCGGTTAGCTCTATAAATGCAAGTTACAGCGATGGACGAGAACGGTATATAAAGTTTATTCGTGTATTAAAATGCAGAAAGTAGACACACTTTTACTTAGTGTGTTTCAGACCACTGAATAATTAAGGTTTAATTTTAAGACGACTAGCCCAATTGCACCACACTGACACAGTGTCAATAACTAGAGTCTTCAGACTACAGTCCAAACCAGAAGACCAGCCTCTGACCAAGGTAGCTCAGCAATAAATTGTCACAGAACTTTGCAGAGTTAAGCGAGCTCTACATCTGTGAGTACAGAACTTAAAGCACTGAATTATCAAATAAGCCTGCGCGTGGCTTTAAACCATGCTGGTTTTAATTAAAGAATAGCAGCAGACCAGTGAGCGTAACATCATCCTTGATGACAAATGTATTTTTAAAAACAGCTCTAGGTGTTATAATGAAAAAACAAACAGAGGCGAATCACAACATCGTTTACTTCACAGAAAAAGCTCGAAGTTCTTTGCCACGCCAAAGTAAGTGCAAATTAGGAGCACGCAACCTGTGTGATGCAATTTGACCCCCCTGGAGTATCTTTTATAGAACAGGAGACTGTCCATAGTCCCACTGAAATCAATCAAAAATTGCCGAGACAAATACAAATAAAGACGAGTTTAATTTTAAGGCACCACAAAAGTTCTGAAGTACAAAGAGTAAACTCAGACACTTCTACTTTTCTGTATTTTTGTCTTCCCCTTCTCTGAGACCTGCGCTCCTTTCTCCCCTCCCTACAAAAACTTGTAGCCAATCATCTGTGTGCCAGCCCCCCAGGGGCAGGGCTGTCATTGGCTGAAAGTTTCTAAGGTGAAATAGAAGAGGAGAGTATTTATTACAGAGACGCGGAGAGAGAGTTGGAGAGCTGAGCTTGAAATTGACTAGGTGAAATTGGGAGCCTTAAACTTTCCAAAAACCAAGGAACTTTTTTTTTCTTCTTCTGAGAGGCAGAGAGAAAGAGGGGACAGAGAGGGGGCTAATAAGACTAACTCCAAACTTTATTTCCCACCCCCTTTTGACTATCCTCAGAGCTGGGTCCATGCACGTCTCTGAGAGCAGATCGCTGCAGCTGCAACTTTGCAGTGGGCTGTGAACAAACTTTTTTTTTTCCCTCCTGCAAGCTGCTGTTCACCAGCCAAAACTTTCTTGTTTCTTTTGCAAACTTTTTGCTGCCTTCCTTCCCACCCCACTCCCGCCTCCATCTCTTCCTTGCTTCCTCCACCACAAACCCAGCTGGTTTTAAAGAGGCGTTGCCACTTTATAATTATTATTTTTAATCCCTCCCCCCCTCCTCTCCCCCACCCCTTGATTTTCATCCCACTGTTTTCCCCCTCTGCCGCTTTCTCGCATGAATCTCCTAGACCCCTTCATGAAAATGACAGAAGAGCAGGACAAATGCATCTCTGGCGCCCCTAGCCCCACCATGTCGGACGACTCCGCGGGGTCCCCCTGCCCTTCTGGTTCCGGCTCGGACACTGAGAACACCAGACCCCAAGAAAACACTTTCCCCAAGGGCGATCCGGATCTGAAGAAAGAGAGCGACGAGGACAAATTCCCGGTGTGCATCCGAGAGGCGGTCAGCCAAGTCCTGAAGGGCTACGACTGGACCCTGGTGCCCATGCCGGTCCGTGTGAACGGATCCAGCAAAAACAAGCCCCACGTGAAGAGACCCATGAACGCCTTCATGGTGTGGGCACAGGCGGCCCGGAGGAAGCTGGCGGACCAGTATCCGCATCTGCACAACGCAGAGCTCAGCAAAACGCTGGGCAAACTCTGGAGGTGAGTGAGGCGGGGGAACGTGTTTAAAGGGCCTTGGTTTGCAAAGCAGGGAGAAGTTTGGACCAGGCAGGAGAGCGTGTGGTTTCGATTCTGGGAAGCTGGCTGCTGCTGCTGGCAAACTCGTGTGCATGGGGAAAGGCAGCTAAGCTAGCGCTGGGGCAAAAGCTGGGGCAGGCGGGTACGTGGGCTTGGCCTCCTCGACTTTCAAGTGGCTTTTCTGCCCTGCACGGGCTAAGGAGGAGGGGCGGTGGGGCTCTGGTCCGGGAGAGGTTTGCGGAAAGATGGTGAGCAGAGCCCTTTGATCCCCTGGCAGGCTTTGGAAAGTGGCTGGTGCTAACAAGGAGGGCGCTCTGGAACGTGTGTGTGTAAAACCGGACTTCATCCGCATTGCATCAGATTTGCACAAACGAAGAAATGATCATGGGGGAGAGGGGAGAGAGAAAGTTGGCAAAGTTGTGCCAAGCTACGGGTGGGTGGTTCTGGAGAAAGGTGCATGGCCCGATTTCTTCGGCATTGAAAGGGAAGAAAGGGAGGGGGAAGGAGAAAGAAAGTGAGTCACCTGGCCGGGGCTTATTCTGTGACTGCAGGAGAAAAAACAAAACAAAACAAAAGTTAAATTCGCAGCAGAAGGGGAAAGTTCTGAGCGAATCTGGACCTCCAGAGGTGGTGCCCGGAGCCATCCAGGGCATTAGTCATCTAATCTTTTTATTGAATCAGTCTGTGCGCGCACTCCTCTTCCAGAGGGGGAGAAAAGTCACTGCCTAGTTTTGTTGTGTCTTGTTTGGCCACCAAAACAGTCTGCCAATTTCATGGGGGCGGGGGGTTAGAGGGCGCCACCAGCCAGCAAGGGATTATGAAGCAATGGCAAGAGGCAGGCCGTAGAGGAAGGGGTACCTACGGGGGGTCCTTTCCTTGCAATTCAGAGAGATGCCAAGCTGGAGCAGGGGAGGTGTGCTGGTCATGCAGGATGGAGTGTGCAGAAGGGAGGCTGGGGGTGCAGATTATTGGGCGGGGGGAGCAATCTGCACTGCAGCCTGGCCGTAGTAGTGTGTGCGGACATTTGTAGCACCCTAGGGGTTCAGAGCTCTTTATGGCAGGTCAAGACAGGGGGCCCCTTGGGGCCTGCCCTCTAGGCAGCACGACACGCTGTAAACTGTCCTTGCTGTTGGAGAAGCAACTAACCCCCAGCTCCCCTGTGTCTTGCCCAGGTTGCTGAATGAAAGCGAGAAGCGCCCTTTCGTGGAGGAGGCCGAGAGGCTGCGGGTCCAGCACAAGAAGGACCATCCCGACTACAAGTACCAGCCCCGGAGGAGAAAGTCAGTGAAGAACGGGCAGGCGGAGCAGGAGGAGGGCTCCGAGCAAACACACATCTCCCCCAATGCCATTTTCAAGGCCCTGCAGGCGGATTCTCCTCAGTCTTCCTCCAGCATGAGTGAGGTTCACTCTCCTGGAGAGCACTCTGGTAAATATGCAGCCTGATACAGACACACACACACACGCTCCTGGGCCCAACACACTGGGCTAGGCAGCTAAGGAGAGACACAGCCGTCTGTATGTTACGGAGGTACTGTCAGTGACTCCATAGCTCACGCTGTGTTCTGAACCAGGCTCCAGATGCAATCTGCTTAGAGACAGAATGACAGACAAACAGTAGATATGGCTCGCGAGAGCTGGATCCAGCATCAGATACACTCACACAAACACGCTTACTAGGCTTCAGACTTTTTCACCAACTTTTCTCCTTGCAACAAAGTTTCAATCGACGTTTTCCAGCTTTTTAATTCAGAAATTAAATTAAAAACCACCTTGAGCTGCAGGCCATCTCAAAAGCCCCATATTTTATCTGGTGCTACATATTTGCACAGATACAGATCACACTCGTGTTACGAACCTGGAAACGTTCGTGTTACCCTTCGCAACTGACTTCAGGGGCAAAGCGGTGATATCTGCCAGGGCCCCAAAGATCTTGAGTTAACCATTAACTGTGGTATCACCCTTATACAACTGCCTCCTGCTTATAAAAAAACAGCTAACTTTAGATTTCAGGGCCTTATGGCTGTCTTTGTGTGCCATATCAGCTAAAGAGACAGAGAGCTCACTTAAAACAAGGGAAGCAGCCAACTCACGACTGCATGTGCTATTTCTTTTCCTCTCCAGGGCAGTCCCAGGGGCCCCCGACTCCTCCTACTACACCCAAAACAGATGTCCAGCCTGGGAAGCAAGACCTGAAGCGAGAAGGGCGCCCTTTGCAGGAAGGAGGAAGACAACCGCCCCACATTGACTTCCGGGATGTGGACATTGGGGAACTCAGCAGCGACGTCATCTCCAACATAGAGACCTTTGACGTAAATGAGTTTGACCAGTACCTCCCACCCAACGGTCACCCGGGAGTCCCGGCCACCCACGGCCAACCCGGTCAAGTCACCTACAGCGGCAGCTATGGGATCAGTAGCACGCCTGCCACTCAAGCTGGAGCCGGGCACGTTTGGATGTCCAAGCAACAGCCACAGCCACAGCAGCCGCCGCCCCAGGCCCAGCCGCAGCATGCGATGACCACCCTGAGCAGCGAACAGGGCCAGTCCCAGCAGAGGACACACATCAAGACAGAGCAGCTCAGTCCCAGCCATTACAGCGAGCAACAGCAGCACTCCCCACAGCAGCTCAATTATAGCTCCTTCAACCTTCAGCACTACAGTTCCTCCTACCCGACCATCACCCGCTCGCAGTATGACTACACAGACCACCAGAGTTCCAACTCCTACTACAGCCATGCGGCCAGCCAGAGCACCAGCCTCTACTCCACCTTCACGTACATGAACCCCACCCAAAGGCCCATGTACACGCCCATTGCAGACACTACCGGAGTCCCTTCCATTCCCCAGACCCACAGCCCGCAGCACTGGGAACAGCCTGTCTACACACAGCTTACGAGGCCCTAAGGGCGACAACAGCAGCAACAACAAGGAGAGAGAAAAAAGAACGGTCTCCAACTTTTTTTTTTTTTAATAAAGACACTAACGCTAAAGATGATGAAAAAAGAGAACACATCGGGCCTTCTGCACTACAGCACCCTTCAGGAAGTGGCCAGACCACTCTGCTGAGAACCAGCAAAACTCGGTACAGACATTCCAAGGACTGGACTTTAACCTTGATTCCGGGGCGAGAGATGAGCTTTCTCACCAGCCAACTCGTCTGCCTGTGTTTGGACTTTTGTAATTATTTTTAGCAGTAATTGAAAGAAGAAAAAAAAAAAGGAAAAAAAAATACCCAGAGTCCTCTGTGAGGAATATTCTCTATTTTAAATATTTTTAGTATGTACTGTGTATGATTCGTTACCAATTTGAGGGGATTTATATATATTTTTTAGAGATTTTTTTTTAAATGCTCTTATTTTTTCCAACAGCTAAAACGACACTTAGTGGAGCAGTCCTAGCTTTTCTTGCAGTCAGAGGTATTTTTGTATAGATAAAAGTCTTTTCTTTAAAGAAAAACAAAATAAAACAGTGTGCATTAATTAGGAACAAAAACTGTTAAACAGGGATTGGCATCAGGCTAAGCTTTGGTCAGCTGTGCAACCTAGGAGACGCAAGGGGTTAAAAACAAAAGAGGCTTTATTTTTCTAACTTGGAAGTAGCGAGAGAGCCAGGAGGAGAATTTGTTAGTTTTATTTTTTAAAGACCTTGAGCCTTAAAGCAGCGCTGTTGAAAAGCCTTAAAAGCAGTCCTGTAATATTTTTTTCCCCCCTCGAGATTCTTATACGACTGCCCTCCAGTGCAAGGAGAAAGACAGAGCCCAGAAGGGAGGCAGATCCGATTTCTGGGAAAACTTACGTCTGACTCTTTTACCAACAATCAGCAGCAGATTATGATGCCACAACCAGCATCACCCTCCTCAGCTTCCTGCTTTGGACACCATGTGCATGACAGATGCTGGAAGCCTCCCATCACCTCCCCAGCCCTTTAAAGAGCCTTGAGTGCAAACATTTAGGGCCTGATCCAAAGCTCGTTGAAGACCCCTATTGGCTTCAGTGGGCTTTGGATTAAAGCCGCAGGGCACATTGGAAACATCAGATACATTTTAAATTATTTATTTTGTGAGAAAAGCCAGTTTAATCAAGATTTTCTTTTTAAAATCTCCCTTCCATTTTTTAAACTCCTTTAAAAGCGATTAGATTTGTTGGAGTCTTATTTGGAGGGTATGATGCCTGTTAAATTATGGTCTAAACTGTAACCAGTTCTTTATTTATCTCTAATTCCTTTTTATTATTATTATTATTATTCTTTGGAATCTGTGTCCTAGGTTTGTACAAACGTGTCCTCTTCCTTTTTTTCTTTTGTTTTAAGGATAAACTGGAATTTTGTTTTGTACAAACTAGAGATTGCAAATGTAGTGTATCACTGAATCATTTGCCTTGTTTTCTGCCTCAGCTCTTTTGGACACACAAACGTGTGTGTATGTGAGACACAAGACACCATTGACAAAATGTGTGTGTGTGTGTGTCATCTTGCTAACCTTCCACCCCTTGATGTTGTTTTGAGGTGGGGAAGCTGTGGCTAAACAGTTAAGAATTGCTTTTTAAAAAAGACAGCAAACTTTTTTTTATTTAAAAAAATGATATATTTGTTAACAGTTGTGGGAGTTTTTTGTTTTGGGGGTATTTTTTTAGGGATTCAGTAGAAAAAATCTTAAAGCACTCATAATATGGCATCTTTCTATTTCTGTATAAAAGCAGATCTTTTTAAAGTATTTCTGTAACTTAAAAGACCTGTCATTTAAATCATATTTTGTCTTTAGGTAAGTTTGTTTTATTTTGTTTTGTTTGCAAGACCATTTGTTCTCTTTGTGAAACTTACCATTTTTGTATATTATTGTTTGCAATAAATATACATTGTATTAAAAATTTTAAAAAGCAACTGTGTATATTTTATTAAGTGCATCCACTTAAGAACAGTGGGATGTTAAAGCTACAGAGGGTTTTTTATATCGTGACTTGTATACTTTTGTCTCTTGTTTTGATTAACTGTAATCACTATATGATTTTGGGACCTGAGCCTGCTTAATTGGGCCCAGTCCTGAAATGGTTCTTTATACAAAACTCTCATTGAAGTCAAACAATTGTGTCAATTTCCTCCTGCTACAGTGATAGCCCCATATGGTCAGCGTTAATCCCATGGCAGGATAGGTCATTTAAATAGAAGGCTACCTGGTTCCTACTACCTCTCAGGAAAGCTAGTGTGAAAAACCTTCAAAAGCTGGATTCATATTAATGTGTTACAGTAACATATTACAGTTGGTAAGATACACCTACATGCTGTGTAAAGACCTGTACACATGGAATCATACACAAGTTTGTGGTCTCATCCCAGTTCCTGGTGGCCAAGTGTTTATCTCACACACACCACAGTCACATCGGAGGCTAATTGTTAACAGAGTGGATGAAGAGGACCAAAGGGGGAAATGGAGCTAGAATTCCCTTCTGATCCTCTAGGAGGCAACCCTCTCAGCTCAAGAGGAGGCATACTTAAATGAATCACGAGTGGGGCTGACAGGAGATTGGGATTTGCATTGCTGCTGCTTATTTCTCTGCCTGTTAGAAAGATGAATGGAGGACTTGCCGCAGAGTTGCCAGACGGCCTAAATGCACAAAAAACCAAAGGCTGAGCTTGGTTTTATTTTTTGGGTGAGGGCAGAGGGGAAAAGTAGAAAACAAGAATGAAAAAAGAAGGAACTGTCAAAGAAAACCAGAGACCAATTAATCCCTGGCATAATTCCAGGGAAGTGAAAGTGATTAAGAGAAGAACCCAACTGACTTGTCCCATCTGAAAATGAAGCATAGTAACCTGAAAGGTGACAATGCGCTTCCCATCTCTACCCCCAGGATGGAGCTGGGCCTGATTTGCTGTGCTCCGTCCATGCCTGCATTTCAGTTTTAACCAATTCATATCACAGCAGGGGCGTGGGGGAGGTAAGGAGATCAGACTCTGTTAGGTTTGGCATGAATCATTCAGGGAGTTTCCAAGCTCATATGGACTTTCAGGTCATTTTCACTAAACAGATGATATCATCCCCTTCCCTGTGCAGCAGAACAGAACAGGTATCAGCCTCTGATGATGTCACTTTTCCTCCGAGCCAGGGGGAATGCTGGGATTTTTAAAAGGACACGTAGTCACAATTGTTTATTATATTTACTCTGAGACTTCAGGCTTCCTGCTGAACTGCTAGCAAGAATTTTAACCCCCTGCCCTCCCAGGAGCTGCGCTTCCATCAGGTTCATTTACTGCCTCCCGGGCAGCTCACATGCCATTTGAAGGGGGTTAAAAGAAGGGGATAGAGGCTCTCAAGAGAATACCAAGCAAGGGATACGCTTGCTTTTTCCATTCCCTCTGGCACCAGCAAGGGCTGGTTTCCTTCCACTCCTGATCCTGCAAATACTCACTCACCCAAGTAGCCTCACTGATATCAGTGAAAATACTCATGTGTGCAAGAGCTACTTGCACGAGTAAGAATTTTGCAGGATCAGGGCCCTAGTCTTTCAGGGGTTTATAACCCCAAATTAGGGCCCTGGGAGTTTTCCTATTGACTTCAATGGGAGTAGGAGCAAGCCCATAAACCTTATTTCTGAGCTGGAACCTGGCAAGGGTCTCACCCCTTTTGCATGATTCATGTCCATCAGCAGGACTGTGCCTTCACGTACGTGTCTGTGTATCTATATTGCTATGTCTGTACCTAAGTGTTCTTATTCAGCACTCTATAATTAAAAATACCTTTACTGCCCATAAAAGTGAGATGCTGACATCGCCAAGTGGAGCCAAGCTACCCATGGGCAGCTGCATAAACCCTCATGAGCAATGCCAACAGGCACTGCAGTCCAGGTCTGAAACACCTTCCTGGCCACCCTATCTAACCGTGCTGTTAGTGAATCTCAGCGCCGCCTGCTAGCCCAGATCCGCATAGTCACTGAGCTCCGCCAATGCACCTTCACCTGATTTGCAGCTCCTTCTGCTATTCCAGTGGTGGGACCCTATACAGCGCTCAAGCCTGATCGACAGACCCCATTATTATTCTAGGGCTACATTTGCCGTACATAGCTGTGCAAATGCACCTTAAACCTGACCTGCAGCCTGCCCACCCGCACTGCTATTCCAGGCTTAGGTTCTCCATGCACAGCACATCTGTCCTGCAGCACCTGTTGCTGTTCCCTGCTGCGGCTGAGCCAACCCTCTCAGAGTTTCTGTCTGGTGGTTTTGAGACACTGAGAAATGTGTACTCATGGCTGGCGCTCGGTTTCATTACAGAGGTTAAAGGTTATTGCATGAACTCGTTGTGTTACTTCCCTCTTTTTGAAATGGCCCAGTCATCCACCTAAGAACACCAGCTGCTGCGCATCCATAGGAACTAGCCCCAGAGTCTGTTTCGAAGGAGCAGGGTGATCACAGAGACAGCCTCATGCTGGGAATGGACACACATTCCACTACTCCTTACGGGCTCCTCCGGAGCTGCCGTCACTTACTGACCACAACACCTGTTCTGCAGTGTCCTTTAGCTACATATTTGCCTGACAGGCTGCAACAGTCTCCATACCTCCCTGCTGGCTGCTGTGCAGGAGGCAATCGCTCCTAGACTAGCGGCACAATGTGGGGAGTTAAAGCTGGCTGCTCGGCCTTGGCATTTCCAAACGGTTAGTGCCTATTAACAATCACATTTCTGCCTGACCATTTCTTAGCTACCGAATGGTTAGTCTTGAAGGCAGTAGACTGGGCGCCATGAGATCTGGATTCAACTCCCTGCTCTGCTACAGACTCACTATGTGACCTTAGGCAAGTCATTTATTCTCTCCACACCACAGTTCCCCATCTGTAAAATAGCATTTGTCAACCAGCTCTGTCACTTAGTTATTAATATTTACTGTATTTGTACGGCAGTAGCACCTAGGATCTCCAATCACAGGCCAGCACCCTATTGTGCCAGGAGCTGTACACACACAGAACTAAAAGACTGTCCCTGGCCCACACAGCCAACAACCTAAGTAAACTGCTTAGTCAGTTTCCTTCTACGACTTGTGTCTTGTGGGTGTTTTGCCCAGTAATGAAAAAGGGAAAACATTCCAAACCAGAAAGAAAAGGAGTACTAGTGGCACCTTAGAGACTAACAAATTTATTAAAGCATAAGCTTTTCGATTTTCCACTGAATGCATCCGATGAAGTGAGCTGTAGCTCACGAAAGCTTATGCTCTAATAAATTGGTTAGTCTCTAAGATGCCACTAGCCCTCCTTTTCTTTTTGCAAATCCAGACTAACACGGCTGCTACTCTGAAACATTCCAAACCAGGAAAATGTTTCAAGGGGTTGTTTATTTAATTTCCTGATCTGATTCACCTCATTCCAGGAACATACTTATAGGCAGTTCTAAAAGGACCGCATAGCAGTTCTGCAGCCTATACACTCAGGTCTAGATCTTCAAAGGCATTTAGGCTCCTAACTTCCTTTGAAATCAGTGGTTTCCTGGCATCACGTATGATTAGGACTAACCAAAAGAGCTGTAATGAATAACCAATAAGGAATGCCACTGTGCAGCTTTGCATCCGAAAAGGGTGGGGCAGGGGGAGTCTGGTCCCTCAGAAGATGTTTGCCTTTGCTGCTGCTGTTTTATTTTTTCAGTTATGTTTTTCTTCCATTTTCTTAGTGGGAAGAAAAGGTTCCTTCCAAAGTGGGGACATGCGGGAAGAGAATAGAGATGGCCACTGCACCCATGCTTGCTGCCCCCCTTGTCTAGAAAAGTCAAGTCATATTCCACAGCTGGCATTTGAGGAGATTGTAACACATATGTCCTCCCACATTACAGAAATAGCCCAGTCCGACCACAGAGAAATCTTGCGTAGAGCTGTGCGAATAAGGCATTATTTGATTCGCTGGCAAGTCTGAAAACAATAAAATATCCATTTCAGGCAGAACCACAACATATAATTTTTCAAAGTTTTTGGTGAAGCAAAGAGTTAAAAATAAATGTGCTGGGGGGTTGAGCTTTATGTTTCATTAGATAGCAACCTTTAAAAACACTTCTTGTTTTGCATTTTCCTTCTTTTTAAAAAAAAATAAAAACAAGAAGTCATTTCAACCCTTCACAAAATGTTTAAAAATCAAAACATTTAGATTTTTTCCCAACTTTTTTTTCAACTGAAACAATTGGGTGAAACTGCCATGAAGTTGCAGAATGTTTCGTAATCCTTTGTTGCCAGAAAGAAAGTTTTGGCCCAGTTCTAGCTATGCTTCACCCTGGCTAAGAGGTGCTGTGAGTTCTAGGCCATTTGTTTCCACCTCTGGAGACCCGGGGTGGACTTGGGTCAGAAATGAAAAATGCCTCCAGCAGTATCTTTCCAGTCCTGCTGTTTGTTGTACCCATCACAGAATAAACTCACCCAATGAGCAGCCCCTGCTCCATAGTGCTGCAGGGTAAGTGGCTGCTGAGTGTGTGTGGGATGTGGGGAGAGAAGGGAAGACTTGGGAGCTGGGAAAGCAGGGGAACATCTGTAATGCCGCAGGGGTGGTCTAAGTTAGAAAACAGAGCATAGGAGGGGTGAGAACCTCGCAGCCTGGGGTCTAGGGGAGCTGCTGTAATGCTGCAGGGCAGGTTGGAGCCAAGGAGCAGAGAACAGAGCAGAGTGCAGGGACAGCTGGGACAAGGGGGAACGCCCGCAATGCTGTAGGGCAGGTTTGAGAACAGGCAGAGTGTGGTGGGGACTGCAAGGGAGGGAACTACCTGTAAAGTTACAAGGCAGGGCTGAGCTGGGGGTGGGGGAGTGGGAATGAAGGGGGTAGAACAGTCTGATCGACCCCAGCTGCTTTGCTGTCACCTTTTCTCTTCACTGGACCCCACTGCCTTATCTTTAGCCTGAGTGCGGTTTTTTCCCTTATTCCAGGAAAACAATAAGAAACTTCAAAAAAGGGCAGGAGGGGGAGATAGGAAAAGAAGCCCAGCTCCTGGGACGTCCTACCGGATCAGTCACATCCCTGCTCTAGAGCCATTGTTGAATACACATTCTTATTAACATCTAATACACGCTGATGGATCAGGAGTGAGGGGCAGAAGGGAGAGAAAACCTTATTATGTGTACGTACAGCACCTTCCACAATGGGGCCCCCCATCTCAGTAGCACCTAGTGGCCTCAGGTGTCATACAAATAATTGATCATAAGGCGCATAGAGAGATGTATTTACTTGGATCAGTGGTTCTCAACCTATTTACCGTTGTGGGCCACATATGCAGTTCTCTATGTGTTGTGTGGGCCGCATCCACACAATATATATACTACCTGTGTGGCCCTGAGGATGTCACATGGGCTGCAGCTGTGTGCTGATTGGGCCTCGGGTTGAGAGCCACCGACTTAAACAGTCAGCTCTTTGGTGCAGGCACCATCTCTTTGTTATTTGTTTGTCCAAGGACCAGTTTGATAGGCCCTGATCTCTGACTGGGGCCCTACATGCTTCCATAATACAAATTATTAATACCTAATAATAAATAATAATAATAATAATAATTAATAACACTCTGGGCATTACTCAAGTGAACCCTGTTTAGGGTTATACCTTGCAGGCAAAACTCTATTGACTTCAGTAGGGGATGGGCCTTCATGAACAATATTGGGTCAGAGCCATTTAGCAAACACAGTTATGGTGAAACTCCATTTTTGGTAAAGAAGAATGAAAGCCTGGTGCAGTTTTAATGCACTGAAAGAGGCAGCTTCTGATTATAGCAAAAGGCTTGGGTTATAGCAAAGCCATTTAAAAAAAAACCCGACTTCCCCGTAAAAAGGGTTTGTGTTTTTTAAAGTTTCAATAAAAACCTTTTGAACTACGAAATAACAGTCAGCTTTGCAGCTCAGCGAAGGGCTGGGAAACAAGTTTCCAAATGCATATTTTTAATTAATGACCTGCCTAGGAGCTGCTCTCAATTTTCAGTGACTAAAAAGCCATTCAGGATTTTTTCCCCTCCCTAAATCTGATTATTTGTGGAGAGTATTTATGGAGAGCCTTTGTGGATTTTTATCTCCATCACATGCATTTTCCATTTTAAAAAGAAAGAAAAAAAGAGAGAGAGAGAGAAAAAAAGAAGTACCAACAGTAGCGTTTACTTTTAACCTTTTGCGGGGTAGAGTGATCATTTGTTTACCGTTTTTCCCTGTCTCATATTGGGAATACGGGGCCTGATCTTGCAGGTAGTCCTTCGCACGATGGGGTCCATCTGTGTGGATCTGTCTGCAAGATCTGGCTGGTCCCAAAATATTACAAGAGCCTCATTTTGGTATTTCAATAGGTGTTCCACTGCTGGGTCCAATGGGAATGGGAGGTGCAGAAAAGATTAACACAGGAGAGGATAAGTGGTCTTGTAACTAAAGGTACATCTACATTGCAAAGAAATAACCCTTGGTGTCATGTCTCAGAGCCTGGGTCAGCTGACTCAGGATTCACGGGGCACGGGTGTGGGGTTAAAAATAGCAATGTTAATGTTCAGGCTCGGAATCAGGGACTCCAGGCTGAGCCCGAATGTGTACACTGCTATTTTTAGCTCTGCAGTCCAAGCCCCACAAGCCCGAGACAATTGACCCAAGGTCAGAGTCGGCACCAAGGGTTTTTCTTTGTAGTGTAGACATACTCACAGGCTCTAGCCGAGGACTTGGGAAGTCTGGGTTCAATTCCTGGCTCTGCCAAGGACTCTCTGTATGGCCTGGGCAAAGACATCTCTGTGTCTCAGTTATCCACCTTTAAGATGAGGATACTAATCTTTTGCCCATCTTGCCTGTTCAGATTGTAAGCTCTTCAGGGCAGGGAATGTCTCTCACTATGAATTTGTACAGCTCCTAACACAACAGAGCCCCACTTCCGTTGGGGCTGCCATTATACTGTTACCCTATCTTCTGACACCAAAGTCCTATCCCAACACCAGCATTGCTCCTCCATAGAGCAGCAGCAGATGTTCAGGGCTTTGCAGATTGCCTTCCTAGTGGAGGAGAAATCAGTCTTGGTATATTCTAAGCGTAACTTATTTTATTTACAGCTAAACACCAGTCCTGGAACAGAGATGGTCAAAAACAGCTAGCAGAAAAATCCCTTCTTTCAGGAATCTCAGCCCAACAGCAACATCAGTGTTTAAATCAGGGATGATTTAATTGAGGATGGGTCCTGCTTTTGAGCAGGGGGTTGGACTAGATGACCTCCTGAGGTCCCTTCCAACCCTGATATTCTATGATTCTATGATCCTGTTTCCAAGGAGAAACACTGCATCAGAAATTTACTCCAATCAGAGACCAAAGCAGAGAGCAAGTTCTCCTGTTGCTCTCACAGCTCCCTGTGTCCAGAATATTGCAGACCAAAACTACCACCACCCCACAGCACGTCTTCCCAAAACTGAACATTTGCTTGCACGCTACTCAAAAGCACTTGTAAGACTACATGTAATGAAATCACCAGGTGATGCCTGCTATAACAGTACAAAATAATAGCAACTGTGGCACCAACTCCCAGTACAGAACCGAATTCTTGGTGCTCAGTTTATCCCTTCAGCTCACAGACAGTGAGAAAGGATCACTTACATTCAGGAGTTTCACTAGGTTTGCTTCACACCTTTGTGTAATGGGATATTAAGCCCAACATAAAGGGAATTCCTTAGGTTATCCAGGACAAAGTTTTGACTCAGGCACCCAGGACACAGACAGACTGAGCAACAAGAGGCCATTTTTACATAGTAACACACAGAGAATATAGTTAAAGGTGCAAATCATAAATTTTAGGGCAAGAGAGGACGACTGTGCGCACCCTACTCTGACCTCCTGCATAACACAAGCCAGAGAATTTCACCCACTGATGCAGCAGAAGGAACTATTCTTTTCTGCTGTGCAGGTGAACATTACTGAGCCCAAATACCTGCGGTTAACTATTGTCTCTCTTGTGAGCTGTAGCTCACGAAAGCTCATGCTCAAATAAATTGGTTAGTCTCTAAGGTGCCACAAGTACTCCTTTTCTTTTTGCGAATACAGACTAACACAGCTGTTACTCTGAAACCTCTCTTTCAGAAAGACATCCAATCTTGTTTTAAAGACTCCAGGTGATGAGGAATTTGCCACCTCCCTTGGTAACTTGGTTAACAACCCTCACTGTTCGCATTTTTCATCTTATTTCCAATTTGAATTTCTCTAGCTTCAACTTCTAGCCACTGGATCTGGTTATACCTTCATCTGCTGGATTAGAGACCCTCCCTCAAATCAGATACTTCAGCCTAAACACCTCCACCAGAAGAAGATATCTCACTATAGAACATGAAAAAGAATTCATAGATAAGGTTGAGAAGCTCCAACCAAATTCACTCCATCGTGGTCTGATATTTCAGCCCACGTGGTTACATATCACACATGGATCTCAGATCCCCTCTACATCCTGGGCACAGCAAGATGAATTAGAGGGCAAAAGGGAAAGTTTTAAATTGGACTTTCTTCCCCCAGTGTGGGCATTAATTACACAGAGCTGTCTGGGCACAAACCAACTATCACCAAGGAACGTCTCACTCCATAAATTTTAAGCTACTAATAATAAGACTGGACAGCAGTTTTTAGGCTTCAGTAGATAGTTTACAATTAACCTACTCCTGTCAGCTGGAAAATCAACTTACATGTGATTCCAGTTCACGTCTGAATCACTTTGAGTTAGAAATTTCCTTTGAAACCAAGTAGACTCACATTAGGTTTCTATTTAGAGATGGGCCCAAGATGCAAAACTCAGAACCAGATCCTGCTCTGAACTTCCCGGACATTTGAGTTGTTTGCATACAGGGTTTTGGTGTGGCTTATTATAGGAATAAAGGCCACCAGGGGGGTTTGGATATAAACTTCCTCAGAGGTCAGGGCTGTTTTGCCCAGGGGGTTGATTCGTCCCCATCTCGACTGAGTTTATCATCTGCTCCTAGGCTTCCTCTTTTGGAGTTAGCAGGGGCCTCAATCACAGCTAAGACAACAGGAGAGAACAGCTGCATCTGGACGTTCTAAAGCCAAAAAGCGTGAGCTGTTCACAAGCCTCACTCAGTGAAACTAACCTCCATGCAGCTTATAGATGTGCACCGTAAGGGGCACCTGGCCAGTAAGTCATAAGACTTTTTTTACATACCTTCCTTGGATTGCTTTTTAGAAGGGAGAAGGACCTGCCTCCTGAAGAGTCTGTCCAGCCATCCAACAGCCAGCTGGATGCCCTCGGTCGTCTTTCAGATAGCTCCGGTAGAGCCCTACGTACAAAACCAAAACAATCAAACCTCAGCAGTTGTCACTAGCATCCAACAATGCTCTGAAGACAAATGTGCAGCCATGTTTATCTACCGCTCAAAACCATTACAGCAGAAAGGTTGGTCACTGCTCAACATTGGGTGTGGGAGGGGGATTGCACATTTCAGAACCAAGGTGCAGCAGCTGAGCTACGAAAGTAAGCCCAGGAATGGAATAGCAGGGAGGGGCTGCAGTCAGGAGAAGAGTGCATCAGCATAGCTGTGTAAGTGGTGGGCCGGGGGTGGGGGTGCAGGTCCAGACTGGGGTGCATTGGAAGAGCTGTCTGGGAGGGGGATCTCTGGACTGGAATAACAGGGAGCGCTGCAGGTTTGGGCCAAGGCACATTAAAAGCAGCATGCAGGTGCCATAGTAGTAGACGAGCAGAGCAGGCCTGAGGAACAAAGCAATGCAATGGAAGTTATACCTGGCACACAGCACTCTGAGCTCCTCCCTTTCTTCAGCACCAGATTCACTCCCCATTTTTTAGATGCAAAATACAAGCAAGCAAAATGGGCATTTATTGGAGCTTTTTCCAACCTAAACCACCCACTCAGCGCCTCATGCATTGCTGACAACTGTGTCAAAGAGCAAAAACATGGGCAATTCAAGTCCATCCATCTCACAAGAGCTCCAGAGGCAGGCACCTACCAGGGCCTATAAGAGGTTTATAATGACAGAACTGGTAGTGAACAGGGGATTGGGCAGGGGAGGAGTGGAAGGGGGAAACTGGTGGGGGGGGGCTGGGAGGAATAAACGCCCAGTCATTTTGTGTGATTAGAAGGGACATTTCATTCCTCTAGGAACTTGGACCCAAATGTGGCGTTGCCATGGTTTCACACCCACGACTGGAAATGACAATATTAGCAGGGTGACCTGGTAATTAGAAGCTGTGCCCCCAGATCAGCCTGCGGGGAAAATAAAGAGAGATTATCGAGCCCGAAAGACGCAGCATAATGCTGTAGGCTCCTGGGTTCCATACCTTTTATAACTGGCCCATTTAAATGCAGATTATGACTTTCCACCTGGGGCTGCTAATCTGTCTCACAGCCAAATCAAACAATAAAGCATCTCTCAGCACAATGGGGCCAGGGTTTTTTCAAATTTGGTCTGTCATTGGGGTTGGGTTTTTCCCCCTTTTCTCAGGAGTTGCTACATTCAAATACGATTATTTCTCCTTTTCCAACCCCCTCCCTCCCCCCAGTTCCAGAGTAGCAGGGTCACATCGCAACATTTGTTCCCCAAGATTCTGAGGGCAGGATGGGCCCAAAGTTTGATCTGAGTTACACAGGTGGGAATGAGTTTCAGATGCTCAGCGCTCAAGGCAGTAAGGATGAAGGTCAAGGAGTTATGCACATGTGCAACTAAGATCAGAAACTGGGACACGCCTCTATTCCATCTAACTACACAATCCGGCTGGAAGATCTACCTCCCTACCAATCTGGGTGTTCTTCACCCATTTACCTACACTGCCTCTAGTGATATGACTGAATTGATGTCAAGGTAGGACTTGAGAGGAAGAAGGGTACAGAGCTAGCCTCCAGCTAGACCCTGGTTCAATTCCCCCTGTGTGACCTTGGGCAAGTCATTGTCTCTTTCCATGCCTCAGTTTCCCCATCTGTGTAATGAGGATAACAGTCCTTCCCTACCACACAAGAAGGGTGAGGATGAATACCCTAAAGTTTGTGAGGCACTCAGATACTGTGTTGAAGATGTCCATGTAAGTACCTTGGGCAGGTTTGGTTTTATTGTTGGTGAAGAACACTCGGAGAGAATTAAGAGTCAACCCCTATTTTGTCTGAACGAGTTAGCCCATCATTAGTGAAGTAGCAGGAATTTCCATAGACCTGGTCTACACTTAGAAGTTTTACCAGTAACTATTGCAGTTAGGGTGTGATTATTATTACTGTTTTTAACCAAAATAGTCATGCCAGTAAAAAGCCAGTTTAGACATCGTTATATTGGTATAAAAGTGCTTATCCCAGTATAGCGTATTACTTTTCCCATCCAGGAGAAAGCCATACTGATACAAGCAAGCAATTTTATACCAATATAACTGCATCTACACAAGGCCTTTATACTGCTTTAACTATACCGATCTAGTTAAAAGAACAGGAGTACTCGTGGTACCTTAGAGACTAACAAATGTATTTGAGCATAAGCTTTCCTGGGTTAAACCCCACTTCATCGGATGCATGCAGTGGAAAATACAGTAGGAAGATAGATAGATAGATAGATACACACACACACACACATACACAGAGATCATGAAACAATGGGTGTTATCATAAACCCTATAACGAGAGTGATCAGTTTAGGTGAGCTATTACCAGCAGGAGAGAAAAAAAACCTTTTGCCGTGATAATCAAGATGGGCCATTTCCAGCAGTTGACAAGAATGTGTGAGGAACAGTGGTACAACTTGGGGGTGTAAATAAGTCTTCAGGGTTTGATCCTGTGAGACTTTGATAATAAGACCTGTCTAGTACTTTTCATCAATAGTTCTCAAAGCACTTTGCAAAGCAGGCCAGGATCATTAGTCCCATTTTCCCAGATGGGGAAACTGAGACAAAAAGTGCGGACATGACTTGCCCAAAGTCACCCAGCAGGCTGGTGGTAGAGCTCTGAATTGGACACAGGTCTCCGGAGTCCAGTTCAGCATCCTGTCCACATGGCCCCACAGCCTCTCAACTACGTGGCCAATGGGAAAAGAGATACTGCAAGTGTCAGTTGGGGTTGGTCCTGCTTTGAGCAGAGGGTTGGACTAGATGACCTCCTGAGGTCTCTTCCAACCCTAATCTCCTATGATTCTATGATTCTCCATTCCTGCTGCAGCCAATGGATCTTGCCTGATCAGGAAAACAAAAAACTGTCTCTTTTTAGATGTGCTTTCTGTGGCCACGGCTGCCTGCACTGGCCATGGGGGGAGGGTTCATGCCAGAGACATTAGCAGCATTTTCAGATTTAAACAAAAAAATGAAAATAATCCATTAAAAAAATCTTCATTTTAAATACTGACAAAGCTGGTAAATGTGAGTATTGTGGAAGCCAGACAACTATATCAACACAGTCAGAGACTGGAAGGTTTAAGCTCCTTACTCCATGAATATGCTTTGAACACGCTGGTTTTTATAAAGTAGGAGAGCATTTTAATGAATTGCAAACATAGCAAAAAGCTAGCACTCTATCTGACCTCTCAGTCCTCACCCTCAAAGAAAACCTGCACGACACCTTCAGAAGATGAGCCTGGGAGCTTAAATTCATAACTTTGCTAAACACTAAAATTCATGGTCTTAGTAAAGACACAGCTGTAATTGCCATAAATCCAATCTATAACCCACTAACCCCGCTATTTTGTCCTATGACTGCAGCCATGTTAGCGGGCCACTTCACCTCAACGGTCCCTTGAAATATGTTAACTACTTATGCTACACAATCTGTTCCACCGTGTATTTAGCTTTGACACTCCAAGTAGTATACCTTTCCCAGCCCTGAAGAGGAGCTCTGTGTAAGCTCGAAAGCTTGTCTCTCTCACCAATGAAAAAAGAAAAGGAGTACTAGTGGCACCTTAGAGACTAACCAATTTATTAATGCATCTGATGAAGTGAGCTGTAGCTCACGAAAGCTTATGCTCAAATAAATTGGTTAGTCTCTAAGGTGCTACAAGTCCTCCTTTTCTTTTTGCGAATACAGACTAACACGGCTGCTACTCTGAAACCTCCCATCAATGAAGTTGTTCCATTAAAAGACATTACCTCCCCCAGCTTGTCTCTTTAATCAGAACACTACCGCCATGTCTACACAAGAGAGCGAACAGTGGTGCAGCTGTACTGATGTACGATTGCTCGTGTAGCCGCTCTAGGCTGAGGGGAGAAGCTCTCCGGTTGACATAATTAATCCACCCCCAACGAGCAGTGGTAGCTATGTCAGCGGGAGAAACTCTCCTACCTACACAGTGCTATGCACACTAGTGCATTTGTTGGTGTAACTCATGTCGCTCGGAAGGGTGGAATGTTCACACTCCTGAGCGACATAAGTTTTGCCAATATAAATGGTAGCGTAGCCATAGCCTAAGTTAACATCCAAGTGTTTGATCTATGTTTTCTCATAACCCTGCGGTAAATCAGATACCACCACGATGGGCCATTTTATATAATTTTAGCTAGAGAGCCTGGATTATCATCCCCCTTTTACAGATGGGGAAACTGAGGCACAGAGGTGTGCCCCACTCAAGAGGCACCTCAGCCTTCCCTTCTCAGGCTGGGAGAAAGAAAAGGTGTAGCTCACGCCTAGGGAGGAGGAGGAATCATGCTGGACTGTCCCAGAACACAGAGGAGGATGTACAAGAATAACCTCAAGAGAAAACGTCCCAGTGATGACTAAGGCAGGAAGGGTGCATAACTGTACAGTGCAGGCACCTGGAGTGATCTAAAGGCATGGAGTTGCATCTGACACCACCTCCCCCAAAACTAATGCTAATCAAAGTAGAATGTTAAGCAGAGAGGAAGGATGGGCTAGTGGTTAGAGTGCTAGCCTGAGACTTGGGAGACCCAGGTTCCAATTTCTGTTCTACCACAGATGCCCTGGGAGATGTTGGGCAAGTAACTCGGTTAGGCACCCAAATACCTTTGAGAATCTGGGCCTCAATCTCTGGGTCCCTCGTTGCGAGTGCATCCTGCATTAAAGGCTGTGAGGCACCTGAGCCCGACAGTAATGGAAGGCGGTTTAGAAGCCTGACCTTGCACTCCTGTATTCCAATCCCAGTTCTGACACGGATTCTCTCTGGGACCTCAGGCAAATCAGTTCACATCTGTGCCTCAGTTTCCCCACCTGCAAAATAGGCACTCGTTCCACAGGGTGCAGTGAGGATTAACCATGTAATGTTTGGAAAGTGCTTTGAAGTTGAAGATTTACAATTTCACCACCCTAATATCTTTGCAACTTATCAACACGGCACAAATGGTTTCACTTGCCATAAAACTTTAAGCAGCAGGTAACATGGATCCAATAGGAAGCTATTCTTCTACCCATGGAAAAAAGGCCCAGATCAAAAAGCTGAGGCAGGGTTTTATTACATTCATAACATGCCCTCCTCTATCCCCCAGCTCCTCCTCTCTTTCCAAAGTTGCCAGGGTTTATTTTGTTTGGGTGGATTTTTTTTTCTTTTCTTTTTTTTTTTTTTTTGCGCAAAGAGATAGTTTTCCCATGGAGATGCAATGTGTCCTGTGCCTATTAGCATCCTTGTGCATAATTAGAGCTAAATGCATTGTCATGCAAAACAGCCTCGGATGACAACACTGAATCCCGGAGGACACGAATACAGCAAGAAAGTTTCTCACACTGTTTTAGCCAATGCAAAGGGGAGTTTACAAGCTTTTACAATTAATTGATTTCAGGTTGTTGGGGTCCCCACCCTACCCACCAAGTTTGGTCTAAGCAAGTTGCATTTATGATCCCAGCTGTTCCCCTTCCATACCCCAAAGCTGATCTCTACATTTTTAATAGTTTCAGCTTGTTAAAAAAAACGAAAACAAAAACCAGCAAAATCATTTCCTACCACCCACAAAACAAGGCGGGATCAGATCAGCATTTCCATCACAGCACTGAGTCCCTGCTAAGGGCCTGGCTACACTGTGCAGCTTCTGGCATACAAGGCAGAGGAGTCTCTCACAAACTCCATTGACCTGCTGTGTGAACCTGGGAAAGTCACTTCCATTCTCTGTGTATCCGCTTCCCCTTCCAGCTTTTCTCGGTCTTGTCTGTTTCAGACTCCCTCTCCAGGGCAGAGACTATCTGCTACAACAAGGGTCTGATCTTGGCTGGAAGACAATGCAAGTGTCTTGGCTGACACTAGTAGTCCTGCTCTAAC
Source organism: Eretmochelys imbricata (assembly GCF_965152235.1). NCBI lineage: Eukaryota > Metazoa > Chordata > Testudines > Cheloniidae > Eretmochelys > Eretmochelys imbricata. The sequence goes on along the minus strand of NC_135585.1, from coordinate 4,636,821 downwards.
CACTATACAGCAGTCTCCTGAGGAATTCCTTCTCTCCCCCCATCCCTCTTCCTTCTATTAGCAACCTTCCCCAGCCTCCCGGGCAGTTTCATGGGCGACATATGGGGGGGAGGGGAGTGGAACTAGTGAAAAACCAAATGACGCCCCGCAAACATCTTTGCCATCACAACCTCTGAAATCTGCATCAGGGTCACGCACATCTCGGCCTTTGCAGACCAGGAGACAGGTCTCTTCTTACAACACCCCAGAGATGGGACTTGCATGCAAACTTAGGAGCCCCCATAAAAATGAAGTGGGAGTGTGGGAGGGTAATGCTCCATTTACTCCAGTCTGAAGAAGCAGTGCTGATCTCTGAGGAGGTCACGTTGAAGCTGGCGCTGAAGTCTCAGCTGAATGGGTCGGCCTGCCACCACTTCACATCTCTGGAGTGGTTCCCAGCTGCTGCAGCGAACGGGGAAGAGATACTTCTTCCACTCTCCCAACTGTTCCCTTCCCACAGCTTTGGGGGAACTTGACACGGCAAGAGTTTATGGCTTTCTGTGGGAGGCAGACGGCACCTGTGTAAATCATGGGGCAGGTTTCAGAGGCAGGAGGGGGAACTCCCCAGTCAGCTGAGAAAGCAACTTTCTCATGCATCGTCAGTGAGCTTGGTGGGAGAGGGATGAGATGCCAGTGAGGAAGAAATTAAATTGTGCGAACTGGGGAGGAAGAGGGCTGAGTGTCAGGTTGTTTGTTTGCCCATTGGAATTTTGTATGGACCACAAACCCAGTGTTGTAGTCCCAGCCCTGGCATGCTGCAGCTTTGGCTCTTTCTTTCTGACCAGGACATGCAATCTTTAAAAGAAAGAGAAGGGCAGATCCAAACACTACTCCATCTATTCTGCCATTGAGTGGCACTGCTCACACGTCACTCTGCTGATGCCAGTCGGATTTACTACACGCACACTAAAGAAACTAGACCTCCTGGGTTCTGTTCCCAGCCCTGCCACTGACTCACTGTGTAATCTTGGGCAAGTCACTTCACTTCTCCATACTTCCATTTTCCTTCCAACCCTTTGCCTGTTTAAACTGGAAGCTCTTGAGGGCAGGGATTGGCTCTTAATATGGGTTTGTTCAGCAACCAGCACAATGAGACCCTGCTCAGTTGGGGACCTTTGTTCACTAGTGTAAAACAGATGATGGCAGTAACAACAACAACTTAACATGAATAAAGATGGCAACATTTGGCTCAAAATTTAGGGAAGGTCAGAGCCAGGAACAAACTTGGGTGGCTGGGCCTTACTTCTACAAATCTCCAGGCCTTACCCCTTTCCCCCAAATTCTGCATTAAGATCCAGATTTTATAGCTACCCCCCTTAAAATGAGCCTAAACAAATATACGACCGATCTAAGCCCAAAACCTCAATTCAATACCACTGAACTTTAGGGCAGTTTGGATCCAGGCCGATCTCTAGTTGGAAATGCTCAGATCTGCCAGCAAGAGAGAAACCACCTAGTGAAAGAGATTTGCATCAAAACATATGAGTTGTTTTTTTTTTTAAATGGTGGGTTTATTTAAAGAAAATCAGGTGTCGGATCATAGGCTTTACCCCTCAGGTCCAGCGCAAGGCAAAGGATCCTCACTCTGACATTGAGCTGAGCTGAACGATATCTGGCTAAAGAGGCCTTTTACTGACCTGAGCACTAGAAAACGCGGGCTGGCAAGAACCGAGGCCTTAATCTCAAATTTCAATTTTGTGCTCAGAGGAAGACAAAGAGGAGAGCACATTCACATAAGACAGCAGCAGCCGCTTGTGTGCTCAGATAATGCATTTACATTCCCAAGCACTTTAAGCATAATCAAATATACAGTGGCACTTTGGAAGCCTTGATTTTCAGTGGGGAACAAGGGGACCAGATCCCCTGGCTACAGAGAGGAAAAATACCAGCTTCAGGATGGAAAGATTTCTGGCTACTCATTTCCTGAACGGACACTGTCACCTCTCCTGGCTGGAGATTGGAATCCCAATCAGGTTGCTGCGTGGCTCAGAGAGTCATTGCAATCCAGGAGTTGTTTGGAGGCCCACGACTTCCAAAAGAACTCAGCACCTCCAACTGGGGCCAGATTTTCAGATCCCATAAAATGGACTGAACAGATATTCAAAGATGCTCAGCACCCAACAAAATAAGGAAGAATCCCATCCCTGGTCCCCCAGCCCATTGGGAACAATGGGAGGTGCTGAGTGCTTTTGAAAATCTGGTTCTAAACGATTGTAGACTCAGGCGAACATTTTCAAAGGTGCCTAAATGTCTTGAGGTTCCCTACATCCCATTTTCAAAGTGATTTAGGGTTCTGCATGCCTGATTCTCATTGACTTTCCATGAGATTTAGACTCCAAAGTGCCTCACTCCCTCCTGAAAATGAGACTTCAGGCACTTTTGAAAATTTTACTCAAGGGCAGGTTGGAAAACTTTCCATCAAAACTTTTTTCTTTCCAGAAGAAAATTGGGCTTGTGGCACAACAAATGTTCCCATGGAAAGTGCTCACTTTTCTCCCAAAGTCTTCAATATTTCACCGGAAAACCCCAAACCAAAAATGTTTGAGTTTCTAGTTAACAGCTGGTGGTAATCCAGTTTCTCGATGAAAAGGTCTAACTTTTCAGCAGAATAAGGTCCCATTTTTTTCCCCATCAGCTCTCTGGTAGCCCAGTGGCCGCAGCACCTGGCAGAGGAAAGAAGGTGAACTTTGCCATTTTGGACAGTGATACTTGTGAATAATTTAGGCTTTGATCCTCAGAAGCGTTTAGGGAACGTGTCTGAGGACAAGGCCCTCAGTGGCCTTCATGGAACTTCAGATGAGGCTCCGCCCACTGACAGGCAGTGATGCTGCAAAGAATAAGCAACCAGAACCAGCCTCCCATCCACCAACTAGGGGACATTTTAGGGTTGCCAACCCTCCAGGATCGGCCTGAAGTCTCCTGGGATCGGCATCAATCTCCCGGTGACTCTTGAAAGCAATCCGGGAGAATTTAATAGGATATTTTAAGAAAATGACATTAGGTCATGTTGGGAAAAATATCTCCTGGAATAGCTTCAGTCAGAGTTGGCAAACCTAGGACATTTAGACAACTCCATAAACAGATGCAGCATTAGGATAGCTCCACGTGATGCTCCCCTCAATCAGGAACAGAGGGAGGAGACTGGTGGTCAATACAGCTCTGAGCAAAAAGGCTTTGATGGTGACCCTTGTAAGCACGTCCGCTTTTGATTCTTCCCAAAGCACATGATATCCTGCAACACTTACCAATCACCCCAGCGTGAGGCAACGCCTGGTTTCAGCCAGTAGTCACCGGCACATCTTTCCTAGCCTGCCTGAGATTGCATGATGAGATTCTGAGCCCGGTTCTAATCATCCACCCTGCTGTATGTCACTGTGTTAAGTGAAGGAACAGGCAACCTTAATCCTCCTGTGTCAAGTAACATATGTATCATTCCCTTCTCCCCCTCTATAGGTTTGGCAGGTAGTTTGCAAACATCTGTTGCCAGAGGGCAGGCTGCAAACCTTAGGTGCCCCTCATCAAGTAACAGCACCGGTAGGCAGCCTCTCTCTCTCTCCCTCTCTTTCTGCCAGCTCTCAGCCCCGGGGTCCACAACCACAAGCCCCTTGGAGAGGGACAGCCCCAGAAGAGGCAAAGGGCAGCGGAGTTCCGGGAGGCCTGTCAAAAAAGGGGGAAGCAACTCTTAAATCATGCCTAGGAGATATCTCCCCAAACCATCAGTCATTGGTCCTGGAGGGGTGCCATATCTACAGCGAACTTAGACGCTGCCAGCACACACTTTGGAACCCTGCAAACTGGAAAAAAGTCACTATTTTTTGCAATTGATTCTCCCCACCCATTCTCACTCTGCCCCAGTGTAGGATTGTTCCCTAACATCCTTCACCCAGTGGTAAACTTTTCAATGCCTAATAAACAGGGTTTCTATCTGAGTTCACCAGATAAGCAAATTCCCCTGCATATCCCCTGCCAGAGCCTCTTTTAAGGCCCAAACCACCCAGGGCTACAGCAGATCCGCTGTCACTAGCCATTTGAAATCAAGATTTCTTTTGTTTGCTTTTTTAAAAATATGCTCTAGTTCAAAAAGGAGTTTATTTCAGGAGGAAGCTCAGTGGCCTGTGTTATGCAGGAGGTCAGACTAGGTGATCACAAACTGTGCCTTGGAATCTCTCTCCGAAACCCTTTCATAGGGCTCTGGGTCACGGTAGCCTATAAAGTGGGGTAAGCTGTTCTACTAAACACACCATTGCTAGCAAGGAAGCTTTGCAAGGTGCACTGGCTTAATCATTAATCTTCGAGCTCCACTCTTCAGTTTCGCTCTGTGGCGTCCCCCCTTCCCCGCCCCCTACTCCCTACAGGTCTTGAAGCAGCAGCATTTGAAGAGAGAGCTCCAAAAGTAGCTGAGGAGCAGCATGCATCAGCCAGAAGGCTTGGGGGCGGGGGGTGTGGGGTGGGCAGGGGGTTGCCAAAGAAAAAAAGAGACAGTCCCTGAGCATGCTGTCCTCTCAGCACTCCCAGCTAGCCCAGGGAGTAAACAACCTGGACAGGCATCTCTGGCATAACAGTGCATTGTGCCAGCCCTGGATCTCCAAAGGCTTCAGCAATGAACAGTGCCATAACTTGCTTAATCCATAATAACCACGCCTTGCACCAGAGGGTCATTACGAACTTTCCACCCATTCATTTATTACACTTAATAAAATCCCTGTGAGGCTGGTATTTCTTACATCCATTTTGCAGACAGGTATGAAGAGGCACAGAGGGCCAAGGTGACTTGCCCCAGCTGAGTCAGTAACGCAAGTCCCTGCCTCTAAGTTCTCTCCCTCTCCTATATCTAATCACCCCAGACAAATTTCATGGAGCCGCGGCAGCACAGAGGGGATATCCCAAACAACCTGTAACTGCTTAATACTGACCGATTGGTTAACTGATTGGCTGACAGAGGGAACAGACCGATCCGCTTCTGTGTTAGCCATGGATGACACACAGCTGATTAGCAATACCATCACACAAAAAGGAGATGGGCCCCTTTGAACTCCGCAGCATTTCATTCTGCCGTCTTCAGAGGCTTTGTCCCTGGCGCACAAAGCTGGAACTCCCTCCCTCCCCTTCCACACACACACTCACCCGTGTATGCACACCACACACACTTTTCTCTCTGCACCACCCTGGGCGAAACACAGGAAGTTTCGATCACCATGGACACTTGGGGCCAGAGGAGGTCACAAACTGCTTCTGATTTGCGTTTTCCATCGTGTTTGCTTTGCATGCCCCATGGACTCTCTGACACAAAGAAAGGACACAATGAGAAGTCAGGGGCTGACCCTTCTGGTGACCTGTAACTGGGCCATCCAAGCTCCTGATTGCAACCTTCTGTATGGGGTAACAGCTTTTAATACAATCCACCTGGATGTCGCGCACTCCAGAAAGAGCTGCCAACCAATGCCTCTGCTCCCACTTTGCATACTTCAAGTGTGGAAGAACGGCCATCCACGCCCGGCTGAAGAGTGATGGGGTAAGAGCTGTCACACCGCCATGCACCCAGGTGTCCTGGCAAGTAGCCCAAAGCACTGTACAAACATTAATGCATTAAACCTCACAATCCCCCCGCCCCTCCTGTACTGAGGAAGGTGGGTATTGTTATCCTCTCCTGACAGATGGGGAAACAGAGGCACACAGGCATTAAGTGACTTGCAGAAGGTCACATAGTAGGCCTGACTCTAACTGCATGTCGAGGAAGCATGTCAGCAGCAGAGCCATATTATAAAAACCAAGTGTCCTGTCCACACTTCCTCCCTCAGCCTTTAGAACATAAGAACGGCCATACTGGGTCAAACCAAAGATCCATCCAGCCCAGTATCCTGTCTACCGACAGTGGCCAATGCCAGTTGCCCAAGAGGGAGTGAACTTAACAGGTAATGATCTAGTGATCTCTCTCCTGCTATCCATCTCCACCCTCTGACAAACAAAGGCTCTCCATCAGATCGATCCACTTTGCAATTATCTTTTATGTAGCTACATTGGTTTGGTACCTGGAAACTGTCTTCTGCTTACAAATCTGTTCTTTTTATCAGGTCGGTTTTCCATTCCCCTTTTTGGTGAGCAAAGGGCTCATTCCTTTAACAGGCCTATTCCTTTTCCAGCTTTCATATGAGGGTTCTGCTGTATTTCTGCAGGGTTTCCTGCACGGGGAATGTATTCTTGGCACAAGTATATTCCTTTAACAGGAACTCACTTTAATAGGTCTCATGGTGTTCAACATTCAAGAAGAAAGCGCCTCCTACATACGTAGAAAAAAAGAGGTTTGAGAAGGGCAATATAAGTTCCTCATACCCGTCCGCTTAGCCCTCTACTCTCATTCACTCTGGTAAGAATAGATATATAAGATGGCATAAGGCCTTCCATAAAGCTTCAACAAAGAGAAACCTTCCAACACACTAACATTTAGCAGGTTATAAAATGACAGTGCTTTAATCATCTTTATCCTAATCTAAAACTTTTTATAGGCCTCCGACAATCTAAATTCAATACATCCTAGTCAGCCCTCCCTCTCTCCCTCTCTCTCTCCCCCTCTCTTTTTTCTTTTGGTACCTGTTTAATCCTTTTAAGTTCAAGGATTTGCAAAGCAAATATTATAAAAGATGAAAGGTGGGACTGAGGAAATCAGCTTTGATAAGAAGCTTTTATGGCTTGTAAACTCTATTCCGGCCCTTTTGGCTTGAAAGGCAATGCTGATTTTAAAAGAGGTGTGCAAGCCTCATGTTGAACTAAAACGGATCCCTGACTGTAAACGATGCGAAGGGAACTTTCATTGCGGCACACTTAGAGGGCACTGATAAGGTCAGACAATTCACCACTGGACACACTCTGGCCTTTTCTTTTTCATATCTTCCTTTGCATACAATTTTCTTTCAAAACGAACTCCGAAAAGCTCCTTTCTCCTGTTAAAAAACTAGCACAAAACACCAGCAGCGCAACCGTACAAGAACAAACCATCCTGTGTGGCACTATCCTTGTCGGCAAACCTACAGCAAAAAACCCAGCGTGTTTAACGCAACCCTAGGGTGCAAAACTGCAACAAACCACCCCCGGGAGCTAACAAAACCAGCAAGGGCAGCACAACCCTCTGGTGCCACCCTATGATAGCAAAAGTTTGTCTAGGATAAAGAAAACAAAATGTCAGTAAAACTGATTCAGCGTCCAGCTTCCAAGGGGTTTACAACTATGGCAGACCAAAAAAAGAGGTGAAAATCCCACAGGTGCCCTTTCCCTTCTGATGGGCTGTGTGCACATCCATAGCAGTTTTCAACATAACATCAGTTTAAAGGGCATGTTGATGTCCCAGGCATGTCAGGTTGCAATGCAGAAGCCTTTGAGTTACCCCACCTACTTTTCCCGTCCCTGTTTACACAGCCTTTGCTTTCCCCTGCACTTTATTTAATTTATATTACAGCTTTAACGTGACAAGCCTCTTTTTGTCTGCCTCAGTGGCTGAATGCACACAAGACATTGCTGAAGTGTTATGGTTCGTTACGTCTCAGGAAACAGTGCTGATCAACACCAAGCATTCAAAAACCACAAATCAGGCCTTCCCAAGACTCTTGAAATTGGCTTAGATTGTTTAAAATCATACATTTGAGGGTTCATTTTATTTGCCCTCTGGGTTTTGAGCCTTTAGGAGTCATGTCTTCAAGCTTTTTTTCTGCAACCACGAGGGCTAGGAAAAGCACACACTCAGAGTATATATGTAACAAAGAGCGAGAGGGAGGATGGTCTAATGATTAGGTCCCCAGCCTAGAACTTTCTCCTGCACCGATTGTCTGTGACATCTTGGACAAGTCCCTTAACTTTTCTAAGCCTTTGTTCCCCATCCGTACACTGGGGATAACAGCACTGCTCCACCTCACAGATTACAGATTGTGAAGCGCTGAGCTACAATGGTTGTAGGGTCCAGCTATGTGCTTCTATAGCTAATGAAAAATGAGATTCTCACCTCCCCTCATGACTGAGCCGGGGCTTTAAGAAACCACTCAGTATTGCGGGACTTGGCAATAAAACCTTGAGAGTTGACAACACCGGAAAAGTATTATGAGATACCGACAGCCTCATGCATGGTGAGTCTGGACCCTCTCTTTCCCCAGGAGGCTTTGCAGGAGCTTTCGGGGGCAGGAAGGAAGCAGCCACAGTGTTCTTATGCCCTGGCAATTCCACACTGCTGCCAGGTGCTTTCGGGGCCATGGTAGTGGGAGTCACAACTCAAGGGTGGTAGCTTTATTCTGTGCCATGGGCCAAACCAGTCTCGGGGAACCCTGGTATTGGGATGCCACAGCTGGTACAGGGATGAAACAAGGGAGGCGGAGGTAGCGACAGACATTATAACACAACAGCTCCAGCAGCGAAGAGGCCAGCTGATTAATTCCGTTCAGGTTCAGGCTCTGATCTGCGCTATACGATTCTGCTTTCACCCAAAGCTGAGGCCTGGATGTGATTAGATCACTGGTTGGCACAGCCATTCCCATACTAACTGGAAATGTGGAGTATGCGGATTACATAAGATACACGGGTGAAAGCAGAATCGTATAGCGCAGATCAGAGCCTGAAGCGGAACGGAATTAATCAAAAAGGAGAGGTCTTGTTTGACAACGTAAATATGAGAAAGAATCACAGTTGTTTGAACAGAGGCCAGGTGACTTAAAGGTAAAGTGGCTTAGCAGAGTATACCAGGCAAAGTTTTCAAAAAAAAGGCTTATAAGGTCAGAAGTCCCAATTCTGGGTACACATCAGACCTCAAAGCACTGTACAAAGGTGATCAGTATCTCTATTGTCATTTTACAGATGGAGAAACTAAGGCACCAAGAGATGAAGTGACTTGCTCAAGGTCACAACAGCAAGAACCCAAGTCTCCAGAGTCCCAGACCAGTGCTCTCTCTCCACTAGGCCACACTGCCTCTCCACAATGTTTCACGCCAGGCATTCAGAAATGGAGGCACCCAAAATTAGAATGCACTTGTAAAAATATGGCCCAATATTCCTTTAAAAAAAGAGAGAGAGAGAGAGAGAGAGAGACTACAACAGCTGGCCACTGAATGAATGACTTGCAAGCAACAATCCATATCAAAGCATTTGTTAAGGTGTAACGATTACACAAGCAGTGTGAGTGGCTGCAAATGTCATTAGCTCCAAATTCCATGTGAATAAATAGGCAATTAGAGTTGTGGCATTAATTAGCATTGTGTGGCATGTTCATGGAAGCCACTATTATTAGAGATTGGAGTGCTGGCTCACGGGAAATTAGCATGGATCCCAGGGAACCCTGAAGGAGGAGCAGCGAAAAGGGAACTAGGGATGGGTTACAGAAGCCGTACTCCTCTTCCTGGCAGGTGGAGATGAGGGCATTGCACGCATGTTGTGATGCCTGAATACTAATGGGTATTAAAGCAGGTGCGAGAGAAACAGAGGCAATCAGCCTGAGACAGAGATGAGGGAATATAGAGGTTAGGACCGCTTTTCAGGTAAATAGAGGGAAAATCCAAGTCTTTCTTTTATGGCACAAAATGGGTTAATAATCTTTAATCCACACACACAAGACCTGCTCCAAAACCCATTGAAAACAATGGATTGACTCCCATGGATTTTATTGGGTTTAGGATAAGCCCCGTCATGAATTATGATTGCTGTCACAAGGGGCACCACCTCCTTGGGTGAAAGGCGCTCTCTGGAATCGCACAGCGCTATCCTTATCCTCCTGTTACGGGGGCTGGCTCCTTTCCAGATCGTAAACATTCTTTTAAAACAAAAAGCAAGTTCTGTGAGTCTATGTCCCGCACTGACCTGGGTACCCAGATATGGTGGCATCTTAGCAACTGGTAGGGCTCACTTGTGTGGGCGGGAGGAAGAAAAGTCCAGCAGCTAGAGCACTGGGCTGGGACACAGGAGACCTGGCTCTGCCACTGACCTGATCTGGGACCTTGGGTAGGTCACCTCATTTTCCCTTCCCACCTTTTGTCTTCAGAGCAGAGGCAGTCTCTTACTGTGCGTTTGTATGACACCTAGCACAATGGAGGAGGCAGTTGGGACCTCTAGGTGCTATTGTGATACAAATAAACGAAACCAGCAAAAATCCTTCCTCATATACATGTTCTGTCTCCTCTTTCTCCCCAGAGCAAGAGAAGAATTTGTTGATCAGCTCCTCTCAGACCCAGCTCGCGTTTCCGTTTCAGAGGTTTTATCCTCTTTTCCAAGAACGTGTGCTCGGCGCCACCACAGAAGTAAACATATTTTTTTTTAAAAGTGCATTGCGGGCCCGATCCAAAGCGCACTGTCGTCAACGGGTTTCTTCAAAAAGGCTTCGGATCAGGTCCCACATGTGGCTTTGCACTCCAGGGACCCCTGCTAGGGAAGAAAGGGCAGAGCAAGAAGAGAAAATATAAAACATAGTCACCAGCTCTTTCATTTGGGACTTTGAAAATAGGATGGTGGATCCCTCCAACCCCATATTCACAAAAGAACCGAGGCACCCTTATCGGCTTCTGCAATTGCTGGTGGCACCAAGAACTTGCCCTTGGAGGTGAACAAGGGGTTTTTTTTTGTTTGTTTTCTTTCTGCCCCACAAAGTTGTTTGTTGTGTTAAAAATAAAGATAGTTACGTGTCTGAGCCAAGCAGAGGAGAAACCATGTTTGTTTTTCAACCAAGCCTCTTGCATAAGTAGGGTCTGAGGTCATGCAGACGGAGGGGAGGGGCGGTGGGGGGAAGCCCGGTGTTAATGGATGGCCAGGTAATGAACTGGCTCTGTAACAACACTGGCTGGTACCACCCTGCTTCTCAACAGCTTATTTTTGCATTTAGGGTCTGAATCTGCAAAATGCTGATTATTTATTAGTGTTTGTAGTATGGTAGCAGCCATAGCCTGCATCCTGAGATCTGGTCCTCATTGGGCGAGGCACTGTAGAGATGTTAAGAGACCCCCAAAAGAAGCTTACAAACTAAATGTATGAATCAGATGAAGGGCCGGGGAAAATAATTCCCCAGGTCATACAGGAAGTCTGTGGCACAGCCAGGAATTACAGCTTAAGTTCCTGATTCCAAGTGCAGTGTTTTAACCACAAGACCATCCTCACTCCATGCTTCCTATGTCACCAATAGGTATGTCTCGACTAGAGATTTAATCCTGCTTTATTTTAACGGACTCCCAATTAACTCGAGTTAACAGAGCCTTTACAAATACCAGTCTAGACACTCCACAAATGTTTGTTGCAGGACCCAAACATTTGTGGTTTACCCTGGGTTGAGCATGAATAATGATGGACAAGACACGGCTGAGTAAACCACAAATGCTTTTAGGTGACCAGATTAGCATTTGCAAAGGCATTCATTAATTTGAGTTAATTGGCAAGCAATTAACTCAGATTAAAACCAGGGCAAAACCTGTAGTCTGGACATACGTGATGGCAGCTCAGGGAGTTCAGCACTGCTCAGGTGTTGCGGCAGAGTCTTGTGCTACAAGTTATTAGACAGTCTATCCCCACCCACTGGGAGTGTAAACCCCACAATACCAATTAATTCCAGCCTAGGCTGACACATCCCAACCTCTGGGAATCTATGTTCTTGCCTGTTTCTTTGCAGCCTTCCCTCCCTTCTATGCCATTCCTCCTCTTCATCCCCTGCTGTTTTCCCCCCAGCTCCCCACCTTCACCCCATTTCTAACTGTGCACATCGTGATTTAATTCTCTTCCCTTGCTCCTCTCCCCCTTTCTCTCCTATTCTTCCCTTTGCTCCTGTTTCCGCTGCCTCTCCTCTGGCTGCAGCAGAGCCAAATGTGCGAAAAATGCCCCATCAGAGAGACTGACCCAGTCTGAGCTTCACATGGATTCATGCTTTGTGCTGAGACCCAAGGAAAGTGAACCCAGGAAATGGAAGGCTCCGGGCAAGTTTTCCAGCTGGAACAGGATACAATTAGATAAAAACCTGAATGCAAAATCTAAACAAAAGACAACTGCACTCCAGCCATGTCACCCACCCCCTGATGTCTTTGAAACCTCCCACTGGCACCCTGGTCTTTTACAGCACCAGATCCAGCACCTGGTTCTCACCTATGAGACCCAACATAACCTTTCTTCGACCCCCCTCTCTGCTCACATTCCCCTGCTCCACTTGCTCCTTCCAATTCTATCCTCTGTCTTTGCCTCCTTCCCCTGATGTTGACTTCACACCCTTCATCATGCCCCTTAGACCAGAAGAAGTCCCCTTGTTCTCACCGAAGGAAGCATCCATCCCTGCCACCACCACCCACACACCGCTTTAAACTCACTTCTTACAGGAATCCATTTGACCTTTTTCTCATTAGTAACCCCCACACCCACCCTTACCCAAAGACATAGTTTGTGTCTTCCTGGTGGCTGATCTGCAGAGGACAGCTGCCTGCTATTGCTCTCAGATAATGGACTTGGTTTGTTAGCTCAAGGTACAGTAGTCTGTGTTTCATCAAAGGAGTCCTGGGTTCAAACCCTGAAATCAGCCCAGGGTGGTGGTTGCTGTCTTGTGCTGGTTTGCTTCGCCTATAAATCATTGGTTCTGCAGAGCAAGGAACTTTGCTTACTGCCAGTATAAGCTGGTAAACAATGTATGGTACTAGGTGCTTCACTTTAAATAACAACCGCGCTTACAGTTTGGCATGTATCCCAAATCCCTCTAAGTTTCTTAGCCATCTTCAGGCTAAAGGACTAAATTACAAATTATAACCGGTGACCTTCATAATTGGGCAGGTAATAGAATTTAACTATGTACTTTTCGTTGCTCTGTTTACAAAGTCAGTTGTATAAACAGTGCTTTGAATTAGGATGCTCCCAAACTGTCTATTTAATCTTTGTTTGCGTTGACATCCTACACCTCAGTCCGTGCAGAAAGGAGTAGCTGGAAGGGAAACTTATAAGATCTGAAACACCTAGATCCGGAGAAACAAAAGAGGGCATCACATCCCAGCTTTGACTAAGGCAAACCCTTCCAGAAGAACAACATTGAAGTCCCTGTTGGTCATCCTTTGTCAGTCTTCCAGAAGAGACATTAGAAAGTAAGGTCCTGACGGGCTGTGTATGGACACTGGAGAGCCAATGGCACTTTTTGAACAAGGAAGACTGCCCCGGCATCTTTAGCCAAAATTTCATCCTGACCCCGTCCATTGCAAGCAATGCTCACTTCCATCCCATAGTTAGTGGCACTGCAGTAGTGTTGAGTGTGTATTTATATACTTGCCTTCAGTGGAGTTACTTCCATGTAAAACCAGACTCTGACACAGAGAGAGGAAGGGGGCACGCACCCCAAGAGAGGTCTAGATGAAATATTGTCACCAGCAGGAGAATGTAATAATTTTAATGGCCACCTGCCCGTCTCTGATCTGATCTGCCAATCTCTCCTCTCTGCACCGAAAAGCTTGTTGCCACACTTTGTTCCATCCATGTACAGCACTGCAAAAGGAGTGCAAAACACTCTCCATTTCAGAAGGACAGCCTATTGCATCCACTGGCCTAAAGGTATCATGCAAGGTGCAGGGCAACAATGCATTAGATCATGAGTCATAGAATCATAGAATATCAGAGTTGGAAGGGATCTCAGGAGGTCATCTACTCCAACCCCCTGCTCAAAGCAGGTCCAATCCCCAACTAAATCATCCCAGCCTGATGTCAAGCCTGACTTTAAAAACCACTAAGGAAGGAGATTCCACCACCACCCTAGGTAACCCATTCCAGTGCTTCACCACGCTCCTAGTGAAAAAGGTTTTCCTAATATCCAACCTAAACCTCCCCCACTGCAACTTGAGACCATTACTCCTTACTGCATATTTTGCAGCCTTTCACTACAATGAAACTCCTACACATGAGATGAGCACCGAGAGCTGTTAGAGACCCGCAGTGTGGCTAAGAGCACAAGGAGAGAGACCGGTGGGTAAACGGGGTTTGAGACCCTGCCTAGCACTGACAAGAGCTGTCAGTCATGAATCAGCTAAGCCATTCCTACAAACGTAGGGGCACAAAAGGAGAGATTCTCCTTCAAACAATGACCGGATCCTGTTTCCACATGGCCAATAGATAGGTGTGCAGCATTCAAAGGCAGGGATGCAACCTGCATGTGTTAATGAACTAAATCAGGGGTAGTCTATTTTTTTGCTCAAGTTATAGTCAAGGTCCAGACTCCAGAGAAAATAATAAAAAAAAACCCCAACAATTACTATAATAAGAAAATAAAAAGATTTCGGGGTCTGTTCAAAAGTGTCTGGCTGCCTGCATTTGGCCTGTGGGCTACCTATTGACTACCCCTGAACTAAATGCTACGGCCAGAACAAGGAACGGGCAGGCCATGAGAGGGGAGTGATAAGGAACTCTTCTGCTCTACAATCAAATCAGCTCTGAATAAGCCCTGGATTTTTTTCCCCATCATCCTCATGTCTCTGACTTATTGTCAAGCACTTCCTATATATTGGCTCTTTAACAAGGCCAGGCTGAGAGATCTCAGCCTGAAACCCATGTGCTCTAATACTATGAAATATGCACCAGTTTCCATAACTCAGCTTTCCACCCCCCAACCTCCTCCCTCCCCTCTTTCATCCGTCTTTACTCCGCAGTCTTTCCAGCTTGAAAAGCTATTGCTCACTTTTTGGCAGGGGGCCCTCCAGCATGTTCAGGGATTTGGGCAATGAATCAGCTACCTGCAGCTACTCCTTAGCTGCCACCCAAGTGCAAAGAATTCTAATATTAAAGTTGCAATCTACCTTTCCTAAAACCTGATTTCAGCTAATTTCAAGCAACAATATAAAGATGTAAAGCCCCTTTCCTCCCCCAGTCTTTATCCCCCAGTCACCAACCCCTTACCCAAAAGGGCAGAGAATTTCAAACATCTGCCAGCTCAGCAATGGAAACCCCGGGTGAACTCTCCAGAAGGAGCCTGCAAAGTGCCTTCATCTGTATGCTTTCAAGGCAATATGTCAGGCTGTGCCATTAAAGGGAGGCTCCTCTGGCTAACATTCATTTCATACTTTGCCCCTTCTGCTCAGGGCTTTTGACCGGTGACCAGGTGGGTTTTCCCACTTACCACTCTGTCCCCGCAAGCTACTCTCCTGTTATTTTATCACAACCTTCACAGCAGGCTTGGCTGGAAGGAGAGAGAATGCACAGCAATAGAGCCTCCGGGAATTGTGCATGCCTTGAAAAATAATATGGTACATCATAGCCTGGGGCTGCCCTGATCATCTGGAGATGTGGGTGTATGTTCCTTCATTTCAAAGATGATCAGTCTGCATGGACAGGCTTTCCCTGACACGGGACAGTGACACCACATTGAGCCAGAGGGGCCCATCTAATCCTGTATCTGACTCTAATGCTACAGGGGGGGACACCCCCACACACACACACACAAAAGGACCTAACAACAACATGAGCTCAAGTTTAAAGACTATCCCAACTTTATGGTGAACTCAAGCTTGAGGCCATCCAAAGGTAAAGACAATTGTGGAGAGTCCCCCATTTGAGGTGGCCAACAGTTGTGGTTTGGCATAGATATAGGAGTTGAAGTGAATTCTAAAACAATCCCAATTCTGAGATAGGCCAGCATTCTGAGTTAATCCAGCTGTCAGTCCATCAGAAAGAGCAAAGGAAGAGCCCTACATCTGGCTGAGGAGCTGCAGGAAAATATCACATCAGAAGAGAGAGCTCTCTGTTATACCTGTAGAGGTCGTAGGGGAAAGGATCCTGAAGCTGAGAACATGTAATAACATCTTGACCATCCTATGATGCTAACCTTGGGATAATACAGAGGAGAAGGAGAACTATCTATTACCAAGATAGAAATATTCAAATATTCTTGAATATTTTCAGCCAGAGAACAAAGAAAGAATGTATAATGAGGAATTTCTAGTTTCTCACCAACACCCTACAGATAACAATATTTAATACTTTTCATCTGCACTTAATCAGTGGTAATGAATTAATCTTCCCATATCCCTTGCAGTAGGTAGTAGAGATGAGAAAACTGAAGAACAGAAAAGTTAAAGGTGATGCCTTCAAAGATGGCCCCCCGATTTTGGATGCCCAATTGGAGAAAACCCAGCTTTATTTTCACATGTGCTGGGCACCTGCATCTCTAACCTACGTCAGCCAGACCAGCAGATGTTCAGCACCCTGGAAAATTAGGTCCTAGACGGGCACGCAAAACCAGAGGCCACTTGGCCTAAATAACTTGCTCAAAGCGACAGAGAAGCTGAGTCATAGCTGGGGTTAGACTCAGGAGCTCCTGGCTCCAAATCCTTTGCTCAGGTCCTGAGACATCTCTCTGTGAAAGAGAAGAATGTCAGCATAGGACAGACCTTGGAGAAAAATATGGGAGAAAACTCTTCTTTGACAGCTTCCTACGTGACAATGAATAACAGTTGATGAGTATTGGTTCCTCCTAGTTCTCCTCCTCACAACACATCACATCTGTAGAGATCAAGATCACATGTTCTGCCTTCCAAAGTCTGACAGGCTTCTCATAAGTAGGAAGATGTTCATTTGAGCAATTTAATCTCACCATTGCTTAGCTCTCCCCTTGCAAAGACAGGTACAGCTTTTAGACTTTATGAGCAAGAGCATTACAGGAAATAGATCTCGAGGAAACAAAAAAGTGGACCTAAAAAGCCAAGGATGGCTTTCCAGAGTCCTCCCTTAAATTAACATTTAAAAAAATCCCAGTGTATTAATATTCATATCATTTCAACAACCCAAAGTGCATTCAAGTGGAACTACTTAAATTGCTACAAATACATTTTCTCAGTGTCCACAGATGTTCACTGCGTAAGTGGAGCCCGTCCCATGTAAAGATGTCAGGGCAGCCTGCCAGGCAGCCTTGACAATTCTACCTCTCCCGCCCTTCCCCCTCCAATTACCATGCCTCTCTCTCCACCCTGCTTGAGCGGTACTATATGCTAATGGCAGCTGCATTGGACCTGTGCCAACCCCAGCAGAATGCTGGGATGGGCACTTGATTATCTCATTGCAAGTGACACAAAGAGCACTGGAGAAGCACAGAAAGAGAGAGGGGAGACACAAAACACCAACTTCTACTGCAGAATAATAAAAACTCAGATAACCACAGCTATTTGTACTGGGGGCAAATAATGTTTCAATCTCACAGTTGGTTTAATTACCTGCTGCCTATTTCTGGCCCAACCAGGAACACTTCAGCTGAGAGCATTTGCATTTACAAAGTCTTATTGTAGTAAGGATTATTTCTTCACTCACTTGATATTTCTTCTGTAGTTCTATCCCTGTCATTTATGCACCCATGGCAACAAACTCACACATGCACACAAGTGTCTTCTTTAGAGGTGGAAAAAGTGGCTTGGAGAGAAAGCATCCTATCAACCTCTCACCCATAACCCAAACCAAAGCTAAATTTGTCTTTTCTCATGGGTCTAACACCAGAGCTGGTCATGAATTTGACAAAATGTTTTTGGGTTTTGTTGGGTTTTTTTTGTCAGAAAGCCAATTAGTTCAAAAAAAAACCTGAACATTTTTGTGGGGAAAGGTTGGTTTTTACATGTTTTTACTCTCAGAAATTTTTTTTGGGGGGGAGGCGAGAGGGAGAGATTAGAAATTGTGAAAATGTTTTGTTTCAACATTTTCTAAACAAAATATTTCAATTTTCCAGTTTGAAACAACTTTTTGATTTGAACTTAAAGCTAATTATTGTAAAACAAGTTTGAAAAAGATAAAAAGTGTTGAAATTGAAACAAGAAGTTTCAAAATGATTGAAATAAAACATTTCAATTCACCAGAAATTATTTTGTGTATTTTATTTTATTTTCAGTTTGTAAAAATTGTCAAGATTTTGACTTTTCATTCTGATTCAGGATGGGAACAATGTTCAAAATCTCAAAGATTTTCATGGAATGGAAATAACATTTTCCATCCAGCTCTACTTAAAAGGGACCACAAACTGAAAATTCACCTCAAAATGTGGAATTTGTAAAAACAAACACACACAAAACAAAGTCAAAAACTTTGACAGAACCAAACATAAGAACATAAGACTGGCCACACTGGATCAGACCAAAGGTTCATCTAGCCCAGTCTCCTGTCTTCCAACAGTGGCCAATGCCAGGTGCCCCAGAGGGAATGAACAGAACAGGTAATCATCAAGTGATCCATCCCCTGTCGCCCATTCCCAGATTTTGGCAAACAGAGGCTAGGATATCATCACTGCCCACCCTGGCTAATAGCCATTGATTTTTGAACCCTGTTATAGTCTTGGCTTTCACAACATCCTCTGGCAAGGAGTTCCACAAGTTGACTGTGCGTTGTGTGAAAAAATACTTCCTTTTGTTTGTTTTAAACCTGCTGCCTATTCATGTCATTTGGTGACCCCTAGTTCTTGTGTTATGAGAAGGGGTAAATAACACTTCCTTATCTACTTTCTCCACTAACTAGTATAGCTGGTCAGAACCATAGGGGTAATGTTTGAGATTTATTTTTCCCAACTTTTTTTTTATCAAAAATGCAAAATGTTGATGGCACATTCGGCAATCTGAAATGTTTAAATTTTTGAAATATGTTTTCCAGTGGAAATATTTGTTTTCCAGTTAATCAAAAATCCCCTGCAATGCCTGCAAGCCAAACACTCATACATCTTGCCAGTTTATGGGAACCAGAGAGTGAAAATCTCTAAAAATTACAAAAGTGAGCTTGACTCAGGTTTTTCATTGTCCAAGGTGAGCAAAATGCTGGTAGCTTTACAAAAATGAGGGTTGTCAGGGGAAAGTAGCTAAGGCTTTTTATTTATTTTATTTTCAAAATTCACTTTTAATGATCTTTTGTGTTATTTGTAGGCCAGGTTTGCCTGGGAAGGGGTTTCATGACCAATCCAAATCATAGGCTCATAGCATCACCACCATTCTTTAACAATTCAGTGAATCTGAAGGCCACCTTTCAAGTGAACCTTGGCTCTATTTCAAGAGAAACTGGGACCACGTTATGAGAACATTGCAAAGCTCAGTTGTTTTGGCTGAGTTTCACTCGGAGACTTGGGTTTTGTCGCAACCTGAAACTCAAAGCAAAGCTCAGGTGAGGGCAAATCCCACGCAAAGTGAAAGGAGGAAAGTTTCCTGAACAACTGCAAACAGAAATCACCGAGTTTTGCATAGCACTACTGCGAGAAACACCATGGTGATGCACATGAACTGTAACAAGATGCACTGCCGGGGAACAAACCCACATTCATCTGGACCGACAGACTTCCAAAAGGCTCAATCTGTGGGCAGAACAAAAGGCAAAAGAGAGGCTGCCCTGCTCTGGGACAGAGAACACACAAACCGAACACCTCTTTCCATACCAGGCAACAAACTTCACCAATATCAACGTTAAACGGGAGAAACAGACAAATCCTGCAGCTGCCCTGCTGAGCAGCCATGTACTGGAAACGCTGTGTGCTATCAATCATCATAATGTTCCCCCAACATTTGGTCACCAGATTTGCTCCTTATTTATTTTGAAATGAGGAACAATTGCTCAACAGCTGTTGCATAGGACTGGTTAGGCAAAAACTCCTTAACTCATGGCGAGGGAGTAACGTGGCTTCGCCACTCATTTATTTGTATTATTGTAGCACCTAAGGGCTCACACCAAGATCAGGACACCATTGTGTTAGACACTGTACATACACACAGTGAGAGACTGTACCTGCCCTAAAGCCTTTACAATCTATTCAACAGGCAAAGGGGTGGGCAAATGGACAGGTTACACCCCTGGGATTGAACTGCAGACCTGCAGAGCTAAGAGCACAAGCCACTAAAGGTCTCTATCTTGGAGCTCTATCAGACTCATAGCCTCAGCAGATTAGACCCAAAGGGCCACCTGTAGAGACACTCATCAGTGGGTCACGCTAACATACTCAATGCTTCTCCAGCATACCTCCCTTCTCCTTAGCCTCCACCCTTTCTCTTGCTCCTTTCTGGATGATGGCTCACTCCTCGAATGGGGCCTGATCTGCCCTGGTTGATGGAACACTCATGACTACAAGTGCTTGTCTCATGCTGCATGTCACAGCTGCAGTTCTCCACTGCCCTGTTCCCCTGCCTTCTTCCTCAGGATATTCTCAACATTCGGTGGCCGAGATTCTGTCCATTTCCCTGCTCTGCTGCCTCGAGCCTCCAGCATTAACAGAGGTCAGATCTTTGCTTATCTACAAGCACACGCCTGACGTTGCCGGTCACTGACACACCATTCTCTGCTCTGAATGGTTTTTGATTTCACACCTTGCCAAATCTGACCGTCTCCAGACGTGATGGGGGCAGTCCTCTCTCTTCATATCCAGTGGATCGCTAGGAGCTCGGCCTTTTCGTTGGTCTGTTTCTAGCCCACGATATGCCTCTGAAGATTCCAAGACAGCACCCCCTACCACTCAGGTGGCATTTGGATTTTACCTGAGTAACGATGATTCACAAAAACCAGGGTTTACAAGAGGAGACCCTGCCCCCAAATTTACAAAGGTATTTAGGTGCCTAACGCTAAGTGAGTTAGGTGGCTAACCTGCTTAGGCACTTTTGTAAAAACCCTAAGTAGGCACCTATCTGCATCTTTAGGGGCCTAAATAGCTTGGTAGATCTGGCCCCCTATCTTTAATTAGAAGCCACTGAAGCTATATTGATGTATACCACCTCATAAACCTAGCCCTTACTTCCTACGTTTTCTTTGAAGATAGCGACCCAAAGACAAGTCCACTGTATCAAGATTAACAGCCAAATACTACCAATGTTGCATATTTTACATGATTTGAAAAGAAAACCTTTAAAGATTTTATGAAGGAAATAATGAGCAATTTCTCTTAAATCTTTAGATCCTTTTCTACATGGTAGCAGCAGTGGAATTCATACTGTCCCTGCAACTGATAAATAAAACCTTTAATGTCAAAGTGGCTACATATTTACAGAGGTGTCTCAAACTTTAAATCAGTAACACTGGAGTCTGTTGCTTTTTAATTACCTGAAACCTCCAATATCTGAAACTGCATCTAAACTTTTTTTCCTATAAGGTGCATTGTTGTCAAATTCAAGGAGATATTTCCAGTCTGAATTTTGACACAGTATGTCCTAGAGCCCCGCACGGAGAGGCTGTGTGCAAATAACTCTGCACTTAATACCGATAGGGTTTTTTTGCAGATTAGAACTTAGCCAAAGTTCAGGGATAAACAGGGTAAAGCAAGACCCATATTGTAGCAATCTTCTCTTCATAGCCATTAATTGCATCCTGCTGGCATAGCACTTTCACATTCTGGACCGAATGTATGTCAAACACATTTCCCACTTGGTAAAGAAACGTTAACCTCTTCAGGTCTGAGACCCTGGCAGGGAGCCGGGTGGGATGAAAGCAACCAGGGGTCATTGGATGGAGTGAACCTCCAACTCATAACTGTCTTCCTTCACAAAGGACAGGGACTCTGCTGGGACAAACGCTGGTGGGAACCCATTCCTGCTTCCCAACCTTCAGAGGATATGGTCCTGGCGGGGGATCTCCAGATGAAAGACTATCTATTTCCAGACCAAAGGCTCTTAGTTTTATTTTATTTTCAAAGGCCACATGCAGTCAGTGCCTGTAAAGGTGTTAGAAACAGATGGGACACCGTTTTCTGACCTCATACAGGGTACCCCACTTAAAATGCCATTAAAAAAGAGGAATAAATGCTTCCTAAAAGCTGCTGCTGCTCAATTCTTCCTTGCTGAGACTGGCACTAGACAACTAAAGGCTTTCTAGGGGTCAGCACCAACCACAGTGGGAAAGCTCTGGGCACTTTGAGGAAGGAGGATCTTGTGGCTTAAACACTGGTCTCTGACTCGGGTGAACTTGGTGCAATTCCTAGCTCTGTCAAACTTCTTTTGGGACCTTGGGCATTTTAACTCTCTGTGGCTCAGTTCCTTATAGAGGATCAAGAGGGGTTAATACTTTCTCTCCCACTCACTTCATATGAACTGTCTAGTGAGGCCCTGAGTAACTCATAGTAGTAATAAGAAAAAGGAGGACTTGTGGCACTTTAGAGACTAACCAATTTATTTGAACATAAGCTTTTGTGAGCTACAGCTCATTTCATCGGATGCATTCAGTGGAAAATACTGAATGCATCCGATGAAGTGAGCTGTAGCTCACGCAAGCTTATGCTCAAATAAATTGGTTAGTCTCTAAGGTGCCACAAGTCCTCCTTTTCTTTTTGCGAATACAGATTAATACGGCTGCTACTCTGAAACCTGTCATAGTAGTAATGTATCAGGATTGGGGCATGAGCTAGACTGTAAACTCTCATGGGCAGGAGCTGTCTTGTATTGATATGTATAATAACCATCGCACAACATGCTTCCCTTCTCAAAGGTCTCAAGCATATTTCAGTATGACCAGCTAATTGCAAGAACAGCCTTTCTCAAGACCCATCTCCAAGCATCCTTGGTGCAAGTGCAAGATGGGTAAAGTCTGCCCACTTCCCCATGATGGCAGGGGATGCCCAAAAAGGTTATGACGCCATTTTGGCTCTGCCAGAGAGAAGATTAAATAGTGGAGCCAGTAGAAAAATGGTGAGTATTTTCTCTCTCAAAAAAGGGATGTTTTAAAATTTTCTGTGAAAAAATTTCCAGTTTTGTTTCAATTGAATAACCCCCCAAGATTTTAAGTTTTCAAAATCATTTTTGGGGGGTCGGAGAAGGTTTTCTTTGGCTGGGTTTAGTTTTTATTCCTTCTCTTCCCCCACCCCCACCCCTTTTAGTGGCAAAATGGCAACAACAAAATAAAGCGGGAAGACACTCAAAGGAAAAAGGTAGGAGGAAGAAACAAGGTGGGGGAGAAATGTTGAAAAATCAGAAACCTTTGAAAAAAACTAAAGTTTTCTGCACAAATGTTCATTTTGCCAGAAAAAAGGTCATTTTTACCTGGGGAAAAAAAGCTTTGAACAAAAATTTCCAACTGGTTCCGTGACATAACTTGTGAGTATTTTGCTTGGTGAAGGCCTGTGATCAACCGCAAGCTGTGACCAGGCATCCAAGCTGCAACCCAATACCAAAGGCAGCCCAAAGCCCTGTCACCACTTGTAAGCGGAACTTTATCACTCCTGGAAATACACAAGGTCCCTCTCTCTTCCCCCTCCTCTCTGAACGTTGTAATACGACTGTTTCTATGTAATATGCATAGCCAAAGCAAACACAGGTTTCTGGAGCCGGCTCTCAGATGAGCAGCTGCACAACAAAGCTGGCAACAGTGTAAGAGCCTCCTCCTCCTCGTCATCTTCCTGGTACGCCACATGTATATGAGCGGAAGGGTCTCCCCAGTGGTTACATGTCATAAGAGCAAGTCCCTGATTCGCACATAAACTGATCAACAAGGCAGCTGTGTAATCCAGCAAGGCCTGAACTGCTGCATCTGAGAATGCAAATGAATCTCCATTTCACCACCTCCTCCTCCTTGGCTGTAAGCCCTCATGGCACTGGTGCCCTAGTTAAGGGCCAAAAAGGGTAATTTACACTCTGCTACCCTGAGTTCCCCATGCCTTTTGAGTTAAATATGGCCTTCTCCTTCATTTCCTCTCCCGAAGCAGCTCTGCAGTGTTCTGTGTGCTATTCAGATCATTTCTGTGTTCCACCCCAGAGGAGCTGCATTTCAGGGTACAGTACATAAAGCTTACAAATCAGTTTGTAAAGTGCTTTGGGATCCTTCCGGAGTCATGTCATTGCAAGAAGACAAAGCAAGTTCAAGGAAGGATGGGAAGCAGGTATGTTATTTTTTATTACTGAGCTTCCTCCAAAGGCATTTGACAGGAAGGCTGCTTTTCACCTCTTCCAAGGTTTGCTGGGCATGGACGAAAGGAATGGACAATTCTAAACAGCTAAATTTTCATTTTAAATGGTTGATATCTAAAGGCTTCGGAGCGCTGCATATTTAAAAGCAGAGTGTCCTGTCTCCAAATGGCAGCATAGCCCAAAAAACAAATAAAATATAATAAGATGCAGGTATTGGGAAAAGTGGATGGGGGAAAAGGCAATTACATACAGAGATGCTGAGGAGCCTACCAAGATCAACTCCTTGGCCCATCATGCTCCTGTGTCCTGTTGATGGCAACCCAACCAGTTGAGCTGTGGGGTTATAAAGTTTCCTGGGAAGAGACAAGCTGAAGACAGCTTTCATTTAAGTAGAACAGACTCTGAAAGAGGAGACTGAATGGCTCGGATGGCACCCCAAGTCTACTGAATACGGGCCCCGCTCAATAGCATAAGGTCAGTGAGTTGATGGGTATCAGTACAACTCATTGTCAACTGTTGTCCACAACACAACGGAGACTTCCAGGCAGCCTCTGTTCGCAGTTTCACAGTCAACTGGACTGACTAACCAAACTTAGGGCTAAATTCTGACTTCCAGCTGCTGAGCGGAGGTTCCCTGTGCTGTTCTGCTTGAACAGGGCAGGCAAAGATAAAATGGCTCAGAGGAGCTGGGGCATTGCAGCCAGTAGCATTCATTATGGCCAGTCAAAGCAGCAGCATATTCTGCCCCTTCTGGAGGCTGGCAGATCCAAAAGTACGGGGGAACGGATGTCTACGCGCTGGTATGGCAGATGATTCCTAAAAACCAAGTTAATAGCCTACCAAGCTGGGGCTGTTCCCATTGGTATAAATAATTAAACATTCATGGGGCCAGAGAGACACTAACTCTATATGCCATAACCACCGGGCCTGACTTCTCATAGATTCCAAGGCCAGAAGGGACCATTGTTAGGATCTAGTCTGACCTTCCGTACAACATAGGCCAGAGAACGGCCCCAAAACTCCTTGAGCAGATTTTTTAGGAGAAACATCCAATCTTGCTTTAAAAATGGTCAGTGATAGAGAATCCACCGCAACCTTTGGTAAGGCATTCCAATGCTTAGTTATGCTCACCATTAAAAATGGATGCCTTATTTCCAGTCTGAAGTTGTCTAGCTTCAGCTTCCAGCTATGGATCGTGTTAGACCTTTCTTTGCTAGATTGAAGAGCCCACTATTAAATATTTCTTCCCCATGCAGATACTTGTAGACTGTTACTACAAGTTACCCCTTAACCGTCTCTTTGTGAAGCTAAATAGATTGCACTCTTTGAGTCTCACTATAAGGCATGTTTTCTAATCGCTTAATTATTCTCTTGGCTCTTCTCTGAACTCTCTCCAATTTATCAACATCCCTCTTGAATTGTGGGCACCAGAACTGAACACAGTATTCCAGCAGCGGTCACACCAGTGCCAAATGCAGAAGTAAAATAACCTTTCTACTCCAACTCCTTGGGTGTGGGAGTCCTGGGGTTTAAGTCCATGGATTTAATCAGGCAGAGAAACTGGCTATTCTGAGCTCTCTCTCTCTCTCTCTCATATGTCAGAAATTCCATCCTGGACTTCAGGAACTTTTCCCAATAAAGTTGCATTGTAATTGGTACGCTCCCTGTGAAAAGTTTCAACTTCAACTAATTGGCATGTCCTGATGACAAACTGTTTTGTCAGAAATTTCTGACCATCCCATTCTTTCCCCCACCTATGATGCAGCAGGATCTGTTCTCCTCCCTGGAGATAACAGATACCTACCCCTGCAGTATACAGGCCCCTTTCTCGAGGTCGCAAGCCCAGGGCTAGAGCTACAATCTGAAAAACTCAGGCAGGGTTGCCCTTTCCTCTGATTCATTCCATATTGAGCACTTTATAAGCTTGTTAAAGACTCTCACAAAAATTCACAGGCAAAATAAATCTGAAAATAAAACAGAAAAACAAAAACCCATGTGCACTCAGATTAGAAAAAAAACAGTCCACGGAGATCCCTTTGAAGTTACTAAATTATCCGTGAGCCTGTTCATGCATCAGCATGACTAGATACTGCAGGAACGCCCTCCGAACAGCTGTGATAAAGATACACACCGAACTGAAAAGTGCTAGGAAGGGTCCTGGCATTGTCCTTGGCCTTCACCTGCATGACAAAGGGCCGCTCAATCTGAGTAGTAATTTATAGGGGAAACACTGTGGTTTAGGGCTTGATCCAGAGCCAGTAGAAAGGGGGTCATTAACTCAGTAGACTTTGGATCAAGTCCTGACTGGGTTGGCCTTTCACCTCTGGAGACCTGCTCCCAAATACTGGCTGGATCTTCCCAGCTAAAGAGAGCTTGGTGGCATTTCTTCGTTTCTGCTGGTATGCATTACAATCACCCCATGGGATGACACATCACACTGCTGGCAACTCATGATCTGTCTGTCATGCCCAGAATTACCTCTTAAATCTGGGCTGGGGAATAGAAGTCAAGACAGAGGTACACGCTACATGAAGAATTCAACAGATGCTCTGCGCTAGGCAATCCCAGGGTACAGTAAATAAAGTTTAAACAAAGGAAATAGAGTTCACTTGAGCAGGGCAGGGTTGGTTCCTTCCTAATTTTTTTTTCCTTCCAGGGGAAAAAGGTAATGTGATTTTTTTTAAAAAAAGGAAAAGAAAATTTTGGAAAATGAAAGCCAAACTGTGTAAAACTGTTAAAAATCAGATTATTCCAAGTTGCATCCTATTGGATGATCTCCAGGGCTTTGCATCATTTACCAACATCACAAGCTTTTTATCTGTTTATCTAGGTTCTTATATTGGCATCGTTACTGAAACAGGAAGGAGGAAGTGTGTTCTTGGGATTAAGACATAAGCTTTTGGCTCTGGATCCCGAGGTTAAATTTCTTGCTCTGCCAAAGACTTCCTTGATAATTATAGGCCACGTCTACACTACAAACTTCTGCTAGCAAAGCTACATAAGTCGGGGGTATGATCCCTGAACAACGTAGCTGTGCTGGCAGAAGCCCCTACTGTCGATGCAGTTATGCTAGCAAAGCTGTATTTTTACCAGGATAGCTTGTTTCATTCAGGCCTGGTGGAATGAGCTGTACTGGTAAGAAGTACAGCTTTGCAGGTACCAGCTGTGCCCATGCCAGGTACTTTGCCAGTATACCTGTATACCCATATCAGCAATGCAGTCCTAATGTAGACACGGTGTCCCTCTGAGCCTCAGTCCCCCATCTGCAAAATGGAGACGATTAGAGCTGCTAGAAACAATGTCAATTTTTCACAGATATGGAAAAAAATTCTTCCTCCAGCCCTCGTTTCCCACCACATATTTAGAGAGGCTTTCAACAAGACATCAAAGCAAAAATTGGAAGATGTACTGTTTTAGAAAACCAAAAACTTCTAAAGGGTTTTTGAAAGCCAATGTGTGTGCGTCTGTGTGTGTGTTCATTAAAAAAATTCAGTCTTCAGTTCTTGAAAATTGTAAATTTTAACCAAAACTCCAGAATTTTACCAAAATGTTTGCAGTTTCCAGCGTTGTTGTCAAAACACCAGTAACATGTTAACCAAGATGAAAATTTTCAATGCAGAATTTTTTCCGTTTGCTCAAAAAGCCATTTCCCCCCCCCCCCCAAAAATAACCTGATGAAAAGTTTTGGGGGCAGATCTAATAATACGTTCCTTGTCACAGGAGGGAATTGTGAGGACAGAGCCACTGGGGAGTGTGGAAGGAGCCAGATACTAACAGTGATGGACAGCAGTAATAAATACACGTTATGGGGCATTCAGATATTAGAGTGATGAGCACCCATGTAAGCAGGTAGTAGCCAAGAGTACCTGTCAAGATCAACTAGAAGCAGCAGAGACCCAAATCACTGTGCAACAAGGCATGACAGCCATGACCTGAGCGTAAATTGGCTCAGATTGAAAGAAAACTTTCTAGCACTGCACCTGGTGAAAAACAGAGCAGATTAACACATGCCTCAACCAGGGCTGTGAAGCTGGCAGCGCTCATGATCACTAGGTTCCCTTTAATAGATCTATATAAATTACGTTTCCTCTCTTTTGAACTTAAATCATATCCAAACCCCCCATTCCCCCCTCCTCTCCCAACCAACAGCCCCGCCCCTTTGTTGGCTACGTCGTTCCTGGATGCTTTTCTGGACCTCTCATGGTTGGAATTCCTACTGCATGACACGTGTGGGGTACCCACCAAGGGAAGACTGGTGCAGACCAGTTCATTCACCCGGCGTCAGGGAATTCCTGACCTAGGGGCAGGAATAGGGGCTGCAGGGAGAGAGAGTGCTGTCCCCTGTTCAGGGTCAAGATCCCTGAAATCAACTTCCAGCCGCTCTCCAACTTTGCCCTTTTCCGTAGCTACTAGAACCCTCCTGCTCCCTCATTGACAACTGACCACAATGCCCCTAGTTACTAAGATCCTCTTGCATCCCCACATGATCAACTACGACCTATTCTGCCCCTGAAAAAACCCATCCTGCTACTTTGAGCTGCTGAAATCTCTTACATGCCTTCAGGGACAGACACACCCTGCCCAACGCTCCTTCAATCTACCAAAACCCTCCAGTGACAAGTCCCGTCCCCCCCGCCCCTTCAGGGGCCAGAACTTCTGGATCCCCTGTACCAGGATGTCAGGTTCCAGGACCCCAGATGGAGATCCAGGGCTCTTTTGGTGACTCCTCCTGACAGCTGAGACCAGATGAGTCTTACCAGCAAGAATGTAGGCACCTAAACGTGTTTGGCCCTGATCGTCCATTGCCAGTCACCTCATGTAAGCATGGATACCAGTGCAAAATGAGGACAAAATGCTACCAGATCAGAATGGCAAGGTGCTATATCCATTCCGCTTGGGTGTAAATGATTTCACAAGGTGCAAGGGAGAATTGAGTGCTTTGTGTCACTCTGAGTCAGAGAGATGAAGGTTGTGAGGCAGGAAGTCTCGCTAGAGGAGAGGAACCCTAGAAACAGCCAGCTTAGGCAGGAGCTGAAGCTAAGATTTACGGTTTGTTCTTTAAAGGGAAACCCCAGCAAAGTGGGTCTGAGTTTTGGACACTAAGCCAGCTCATGGGGCTGAGAGTTGGGTAAGGACTCTCCCTGAGATGTCGGAGACTCTGCCTTTAAGGGCTAAGCTTCTAGACACTGAGCCTGGGCGTGGTGCTGTGAAGCTCTCGATAAGCACAGTCACTTGGAACCTGACACAGAATAAAGCAGAGCTAAGTTGTGAGCACCTTAAGTATTGAGTGTTGACTGAACTCTGCCCATTCACAATCCCCATAATAACCTTTCCCCCTGCCCCCAAACAATCTGATAAACCCTCCTGAGTTCCCAACAAACAGGCACTCTGGAAACCTCGGCTAGATATCACACAGGGATGTCCCCCAAGAGCTGGTCTCTTCCCCCATCATGTTTGGGTGGGGGGGAGGGGCTGTTTTATTCCAGTTACCATAAAATGACAAAAATCTTGTCTTTTGGGGCCCCCTTTGTTACTCCTTACTGGGAGCTTCCACACAAAGTCAAACCCTTCCCTTCTCTCTCTGCTGATCCCAGTCGCTTCTGCTGCACCACGCAGACCCAAGAAGGAAAAACAGTGTCTGCTCTGTGCCTAAGCCCCCTTTTCCCTGACACCACGGACCGCAGTGAGTCTGGCAGCTCTGGGGTTAAGCCACAAGATAGGCTTCAGGCATTCCTTTGCACTGCCTCAATGCAGATACCTCTGCAGCTAACAATAAAGAGCTTTAGCACTGACGAGCCTCGACATTCGAAGCAAGCTCAAAGAATCTAATGAACCTCTCCTCAACCCCCTCCCCAGCTCCCTACTGACCTCATCTACCAGCTGTTGATGGGTTCAGTCAAGCTAGCTGAGCTACCCACCAATCAAGTGGTGAACAAATGACCCACCAGCTCTCCCGTCAGTCTCACTGCCTCCATCCCATTGGGTCTCTCAGTTTCCTTCTTTACCCATCTTCTCCCGAAGTGTTTTCTGCTCTGGATCTGCTTTGCAATCCCAAAGGAATACATGCTCGACTGGCCACACTCATTCTTGCTGGACACAGCTAGGACTGTGTGAAAAGGTTAGCAAAGCAGCTGGAAACTCCTGCCAGATTCAATATTCAGGTAATAGTGGCGAAGTATGGTCAGGCCAGTGACACCCCCTCATAAAAACAAGCAGGCAGATGTCTGAAACACCACTAGCTATTCCCATAATAAGCCTCTCCTGAATATAGATTGCCAGGCACGCTGAATCACGGGATGTGGACGAATGGCCACCAGGGACTAGGCTGAGAAACCCATCACATTCTTCACTGGTGGAAATGCTGAGACTTTGCAGAGGACACAGCCCTTGCCGCGTTTCAGTTGGAGCAAATCCCCACACTCAACCAAAACTGCCTCATCCTGCCGGGTTGCTGTTTGACAGTGCAGGCTGGCCCAAGTTTCCCTAAGCCATCTCCTCCCAGCCTCGCTGAAAAAGTCCCTGGACTCTGGTAAACGCTCTGGAGAAGATGGCCTGAGTCTCGGGTTTGCAACAAAACTTGAAACCAAGCGAGTTGCCCGGGTGACTTGGCCCAGCTGTGCTTTGAGAGAGGGCTCTGGCGGGAGGCCTAGAAACTGCTGAAAAGGGGCAGCCAAGCGGGAGGGGACAGATTCTCAGGATTTCAGAGAATTATCCTCCACCCTACATACAAATTTTAAAAAGAGGTACAGAGGATATGTAATACCAGGTGGGCCCATTGATCCAACAAATCTGGCTTCCTGTACATTGCAGATTGTTCTATTCCTGACACTCCAGAGGAAGGCAAAAAAATTCAAAGAAGACGACAAAGAGGGGAGTGCTGTACCCAGAAAGAGAATAATTCCTTCCTGACGCTTGCAAGGGTGTTCTGAAGCCTGACTTTTGCTTACCCCTATCATAGTAAGTACAGCTATAAAAGATGAATGAACTATAAGGTGAATAGAAAGCTGTCTAGATTGTTGGGCTCAACGTGTAGCGATCAACGGCTCGATGTCTAGATTGTCGGGCTCCACAGCTAGGTATCAAGCAGAGTGCCCCAGGGGTCAGTCTTGGGGCCGGTTTTGTTCAACATCTTTATTAATGATCTGGACAATGGGAAGAATTGCAGTTTCAGCAAGTTCGCGGATGACACTAAGATGGGGGGGAGAGGTAGATATGCTGGAGGGTAGGGATAGGGTCCAGAGTGACCTAGACAAATTGGAGGATTGGGCTAAAAGAAATCTGATGAGGTTCAACAAGGAAAAGTGCAGAGTCCTGCACTTAGGACAGAAGAATCCCATGCATTGCTACAGGCTGGGGACTGACTGGCTAAGCAGCAGTTCTGCAGAAAAGGCCCTGGGGGTTACAGTGGCTGAGAAGCTGGATATGAGTCAGCAGTGTACCCTTGTTGCCAAGAAGGCTAACATAATTTTGGGCTGCATTAGTAGGAGCATTGCCAGCAGATCAAGGGAAGTGATTATTCCCCTCTATTCAGCACTGGTGAGGACACATCTGGAGTATTGCATCCAGTTTTGGGCCTCCCACTACAGAAAGGATGTGGACAAATTGGAGAGAGTCCAGCGGAGGGCAATTAAAATGATTAAGGGGCTGGGGCACATGACTTACAAGGAGAGGCTGAGAGAATTGGGCTTGTTTAGTCTGCAGAAGAGAAGAGTGAGGGGGGATTTGATAGCAACCTTCAACTACCTGAAGGGGGGCTCCAAAGAGGATGGAGCTCGGCTGATCTCAGTGGTGGCAGAAGACAGAACAAGGAGCAATGGTCTCAAGTTGCAGTGGGGGAGATCTAGGTTGGATATTAGGAAACACTATTTCACTAGGAGGGTGGTGAAGCACGGGAATGGGTTACCTAGGGAGGTGGTGGAATCTCCATCCTTAGAGGTTTTTAAGGCCCGGCTTGACAAAGCCCTGACTGGGATGATTTAATTGGTGTTGGTCCTGCTTTGAGCAGGGGGTTGGACTAGATGACCTCCTGAGGTCTCTTCCGACCTTAATCTTCTATGATTCTATGAAAGGCCCTGAGTCTGCTCCAGTCTTATGCAGGGATCTGCATTTGGGTTCCCTTTTGAGCGCAATGTGTAACAGCCTGAGTGGCCATCGTAAGGTCAGCTGCCAAAGCAAAGGAATCTAATTGGTGCCTAGTCAAGTCAGTTACAACCACCTTCCCTTCAGCTGCCAGCTTCTTGCTTGGTGTAACACATGCATAAGTGAAACCACAGAGCAGTTAATATGGGGAGCCAGGAGGAGAGATGTCCCGAGAGATCACAGGCCCCCAGATCAGTGGTGGCACTGTTTACTGTGCTACACTGATATATTTCACGGTGTGTCAGGGGCAAATAGAGGCCACAGGGGAAATTCTTTCATGTGGGATTTATGAAAGCCTGTTCACTCACCTCCTTAATCCTGCAGCAGCTACCCAGCATCTGGCTCCCGGCCCGCTGCGATGCACATGTGACGCAGGGGGCAGATCACTGGAGATATTGGGGTGGAGCTTAGTGTCCATATTTATAAAGGCTACCCCAGCCTGTCTCTCTCTGGAATTACAAAGCTCTCTGGCGAGCTTCTGGAGTGACACCAAGTACCGATTTGTGGGGGTCAGGGGGTCAGCCCCGCTGCCTGGGTTGTACCACTTCTAGAGGAGGGAGGACTTCTGAGGGCTAGAGGACATTGAAGTGGGATTAGTCAAAGCAGTGATTCTCAACCTTTCCTTTTTCATGTGGGTGTCTCCTCCCATCTAGCCAGGACCCCCATGGTATACAGCAACATGGGAAAGGCAGGCTGGCCATGACCCTCTGAGAGTTGGGACCCATCATGCTGAGCACCCACGGATTGCAGCTTGAGCGATGGCTGATCTCTAGTGAGGTGTGCTGCTCTCCCCACAACACACCTCCTCCCATCCCAGTAACAGAAAGCAGGGACAGGACAGCGGAGCAGTAAATACACCTCCCAAGGTCCCAAGCGATATAGACGCACAATTCACCCTTGGCCTAACTCCACTGAAACCAGGGGGATTATTTCTGGCCCACCAATAAAAGTGCTGTTGCAGGTGAAGGTTGTCTCATGGCTGAGGCGCTGGGGCTGGTTTCTGTTAGGTGCTTTGGACTCTGCCCTGCTAAGCTGCAGAGATCGAGTCACGGCCACTGGTTTTAGTTTCCCTCCAAAGCCGGCTCCCCGGCTTTTCCCCACAGCATGCCTATTAGACAAGGCTGTATTGCTCCTCCTCGCCTCCCCCGGAACACAATCGAGTGCACCTACAAGGCAGAACAAAACAGTGACAATCGGTGACAAATGGACTGCACAGCATCCCCTGTCTCTGTTGCCACGGAGACATCGGCCAAGCATGGCCAGGCGATCAGGAAATGTCAACAAGGGATGGCACAGGGGACACAGGTGCTAGCAAATCAATACGGATCAATCCGCTAATTGAACCTGCCAAGGCCATCAAGGGAGGGGGCAGTGAGAACTCATTTATCCTGCATGACAAAAGCCAGAGAGAGAAGCTACCAGAGCAAGCATTCGACAGTGTAAACACGCCAAAGCTCACACCTCAGGACCTTTGGATCCTCTTGCACCTCTCAGCTAAAGCTGTGTGAAGCCAACTGCGTTTCAAGGGAGCTACCAAGGGGCAGAACGTGCCCCAAATATTTCCTTTACTCCGTGTATCGATCCCATCCCCCAGCTGCCCACTCACTCCACCGCTTGGTCATTATTTATTATCAGAGAGAGGGGAATGAACTCTAAACCAAACACCCTTGGGTGCACAATCATCATTATTATTCCTAGCAGAGTTTTCAAACAATCGAACTTAAATCCTCCTATGGCTTCCGCTACCACAGTATCGTAGCACCTCGCACTCTAACCTAATTATCCTCACAACACCCTGTGAGGCAGGGAACAGCTGCTATCCCCATGGTACAGATGAGAAACTGAGGCACAGTGACACACAGAGTGATGAAAGACCCGCAGCTGGCTCAGGTCAGTGGACGTGTTATTCCTTGACTTTAGCAAAGCTTTTGATACGGTCTCCCACAGTATTTTTGCCAGCAAGTTAAAGTAGTATGGGCTGAATGAATGGACTATAAGGTGGATAGAAAGCTGGCTAGATCGTCAGGCTCAATGGGTAGCGATCAATGGCTCCATGTCTAGTTGGCAGCCGGTATCAAGCGGAGTGCCCCAAGGGTCGGCCCTGGGGCCGGTTTTGTTCAATATCTTTATTAATGATCTGTAGGATGGTGTGGATTGTGCCCTCAGCAAGTTTGCAGATGACACTAAAGTGGGAGGAGTGGTAGATATGCTGGAGGGTAGGGATAGGATACAGAGAGAACTAGAGAATTGGCCCAATTAGAGGACTGGGACAAAAGAAATCTGATGAGGTTCAAAGACAAGTGCAGAGTCCTGCACTTAGGACGGAAGAATCCCATGCACCGCTACAGACTAGGGACCGAATGGCTAGGCAGCAGTTCTGCAGAAAAGGACCTAGGGGTTACAGTGGACGAAAAGCTGGATATGAGTCAACAGTGTGCCCTTGTTGCCAAGAAGGCTAACGGCATTTTGGGCTGTATAAGTAGGAGCATTGACAGCAGATCGAGGGACGTGATCGTTCCCCTCTATTCAACATTGGTGAGGCCTCATCTGGAGTACTGTGTCCGGTTTTGGGCCCCACACTACAAGAAGGATATGAAAAAATTGGAAAGCATCCAGCGGAGGGCAACAAAAATGATTAGGGGGTTGGAACACATGACTTATGAGGAGAGGCTGAGGGAACTGGGATTATTTAGTCTGCAGAAAAAAAGAATGAGGGGGGATTTGATAGCTGCTTTCAGCTACCTGAAAGGGGATTCCAAAAAGGATGGATCTAGACTGTTCTCAGTGGTAGCAGATGACAGAACAAGGAGTAATGGTCTCAAGTTGCAGTGGGGGAGATTTAGGTTGGATATTAGGAAAAACTTTTTCTATTGGAGGGTGGTGAAGCACTGGAATGGGTTACCTAGGGAGGTGGTGGGATCTCCATCCTTAGAGGTTTTTAAGATCAGGCTTGACAAAGCCCTGGCTGGGATGATTTAGTTGGGGATTGGTCCTGCTTTGAGCAGGGGGTTGGACTAGATGACCTCCTGAGGTCCCTTCCAACCCTGATATTCTTTGATTCTCTGACTCAGACTCACGGGGCCTATAGCATTCCAGTGTGGACATTCAGGCTGATGCTGGAGCCAGGCTCGGAGACCCCGCAAAGAGGGTGGATCTCAGAGTCCAGGCTCCAGCCTGGGCCCAAACATCTACACAGCAATTTTTAACCCCATAGCCTGAGCCTTGCAAGCCCGAGCCAGCTGGCCCAGGCATTCGCAGACTTGGTGCCGTGGGTTTTTTTAATCACAGTGTAAAAGTACCCGAAGTGACCTGCCTTCCCTCTCTAGGAATGGCAAGCTGGTTAATGATATGTCCTTGGATCTGTACTGTGATCCATGAGACAATAAAATATACTCCAAACAGGTTAGGCTGGGGAAGAACATCTCTGACTATTAACACTTTGCACTTCCCTAATGACCTCCAATCAGGGATCTTGGAGCACTTTTTAAATATTAATAAATTAAGTCCTGTGCTAGATGTCAGTGTCATTATCCCCATTTTGTGGATGGGGAAGTTGAGGTGAGCAAAGGGAAGTGACTTGCTCAAGTGGTTCAGTGACAGAGCCAAGAATAGCTATCTATTCATAAATACGGTGCTCAGAAAAACCGGTTCTTTTACGTTAAGAGATACTGGTGCAAACACTACAGGGGGAGTATTGAATTAAACTTTTAGTTCTATTCTGTATAGTTTCTTACACCATAGAACAGGAGCATGACAAACAGCTCGGGAATGGAGGCTGTTCGTATCTCTGAACAAGACATTGTGGTGGTTCTTTCAAAAGTGTACAGCTGAACAGTGGCTCAATACAGCTTTGACATTTTACTATGCAGAAGAAAAATGCTGATTTTCTTTTTTAGTAGTTTACATTTAACACAGTACTGTACTGTATTTGGCTTTTTTTAGGAGGGGGGGGTCTCTCCTGCCACCTGAGTGCATGCTTCCTGTTCCAACTGAGGTGTGTGGTTGACTGGTCAGTTTGCAACTCTGGTGTTCGTAACTCTGCGGTTCTGCTGTACACGGTGTACCTTGGAGCCATCTGAATTTTTTTTTCTAAATTCAAAAAGCCGACAAAATTTTTACATTGAACTTTTGAATTTTGACCCAGCAAAAATAGGGAAGAAAAACTTTGTCTCATTTTGCAACCAGCCTTAGTTCCCATGATCCTCTGCAGCAACAGCTGTATTTGTTATTTCCTGGAAACGGCAGCTTGAGCTCTTCCATCCACACACCCACTGATTTCAATGGAACCAGGGTTTGGTCCTTTATTCTTTCTCGATTCCAAGGTTCCCTCAGCAGGCT
This sequence comes from Eretmochelys imbricata, assembly GCF_965152235.1. NCBI lineage: Eukaryota > Metazoa > Chordata > Testudines > Cheloniidae > Eretmochelys > Eretmochelys imbricata. The sequence goes on along the minus strand of NC_135585.1, from coordinate 4,600,513 downwards.
ACACTGGTTTTCAGGAGAGGCACTAATGTCTGGGCACCTGAGTTAACGCAGAGCATCCAACATGCTGCATTTTGGTTGATTATCCTCCTCACCCCACCCCCGCCCCAAATCTAGGCGGGTGGGCAAGAAAGAGTTAAGTGTGCAGCTGCCAGCCCATGCAGTGTGGAGTTATGTTCAAACTGTTCCCATTGCCGCATGAAGTCAGCTGTCATTAGAGAACAAAGGAGCCCTGGAGCAGCTCAAGTTGTGTCACACTCGGAAGGCGCTCAGACTGCTCCCTGATTAGGATTTCTAAATCAGCCCCATCAAGACCCAAAGAATAAAGCTGCAGAACAATAAGCTGGCCACATTCACACAGCCAGCAGCCCCCTTCCATCCTCCTCACCTCCCCCCGCTTTTCCTCCCACCATGGCCCTCAATGCCACTTCATCTCCAAGCCCCATTAAGAACCACAGATTGCTCTGTTGCTTGAGTGATCGTCTTTCTTGCTGGGACCAGGCACCAAATCTCCACATCACTTGGATGCTTGGAACTCTAGATTCCTTGTTTCTTAGTCTCTCCACCCGCTGACTTCATATCTAGGGGAAGGGACACACACCTCATGGCCCACTCTAGCCAGTTGTGGTCTGCCACATGATCATGCCAATCAGAGGAACGTATTACGGAGGTGGATGCTCTTCACAGGTGGCCCTGAACTGAGGCCCCAGGCTTCTATTTCCATCAAAGCAATCTATCTACTTACAGGCCGCTTGGCAGGGCCAAATGTATCCCCGGTGTTAGGTATAACTTGAGCCCAGATGTTGCCTTATTGTGGCAATGCTCTACCCATCTGAAGAACGCGTCGGGAACAAGCACCGATGCCTTCTGCAGGCTCTGCAGGTTAACGGTGAGTGCAATGCAACATTTGTTAACCTCCTCGCATGAGGAAGAGGGCTAGCAGCCGCTGACTGCAGTAGCAAGCAAGAAAGGCAGCAGCCAGCCTCCTCTGTGTCTACCCGTATAACAGACATAACGACACATGCACCTGCTCCACAAAGTCTGAGAATCCTCCCCTGCTGGGCTCTCAGGGGACAACGATGACCAGGCACGCAGCCCAGCCAGCCACGGCCTTTCAGACTGTGCCACCTGCCTGTGTTTCCAGACAGGAAACTGGCTGCCTCCCTGGGATCTTTGGTGGTGGCATTGGACAACGGAATCGGAGGCTCTCACCAAGAGATCAGTGAGATGACATGAGATCACATGGCACCAGGCTCCTTTAGGGGAGGTTCAGGGATGTTTGGTTTTCTGAATCATGACAGTAAGGTGCTCATAGGACTTTGCAGCAGGCATGAGCTGGGCAGGGGCTGTAGATTTCCTTCACACAGCTTTGACAATGACCTTTATCCTGACCAGAAGCAACTCCTGTTATTCGAGCCTTGGGCTCCCCTCCTCACACACAGCTCTGCTGATGCCCCTGAACTTTCCAGCCTCCCGCTATTCCATCCTGGACTCCTTACACACACAGCTCTGCCAATTCATGGCAGCCCTGGCCTAGGGTAGCCCTGCTATTCCATTGCTGGACCCGAACATCGGCAGTAGCAGCTATCCCTCGATACGAGGATGGTTTCTGCCGGGAGGAAGTCCCTGATGAGATTTCCGATGGCTGAGGAGTCCGATCCGTGCTGTACCAGTTTTTCCACATATTTGACAGGTGGTTGCTTGGAGAAAGCCCAACTGCTGGCCAAGAGGCTGTTCCCTTTTCTTCCTCCTCTGCCATTTCTCAGCCTCTTGAGCAAGGTGATTCTGTTCAAAACGGGCTGAGGCTTGATGTGTGATGCAACGCCACTGCAGTCTATTGCCAGCCAGTGCTTCCCAATTCACGGGGTCAATGCCTCCTTAGGATATACTCTCAGGATGTCCTTGTAGTGTTTCCTCTGTCCCCCGCGAGTCCTCTTACCATGACTAAGTTGAGAAAAGAGGGCTTGTTTCAGAAGACGAGTATGAGCCATCTGCATACAATGGCCAGCCCAGCAAAGTGGACGTTTCATAATCTTCTCCTCAACACTGGTGATGTTAGCTGCAGAGAGAACGCTGGGATCGGTGCGACAATCTTCCCATCTGATACGGAGAATCTTCCTGAGGCAGTGCTGTTGATGCTACTCCAGACGCTTAAGATGGCTTCGGTACATCACCGAATATGGGACCCTAATACAGCGCTGCCGACACCCCTCAATGCTGACCTATAGCATTACCTCATACTCTCCTCTTTATGCTTTCTTAGGCAGCGTTTTTCATGTCAAGCTGTGTGTGTGTGTTGAGGACACAAGGACTGGAATGGAGTCCATTACCAAGACTCGTTTTGACTAAGCAGACCTGGGCTCTACCCAGGGTTATAAGCTCACTCACACTATACGACAGTATTAAAAAGTAGGGTGTGGAAATCAAACTATCCAAAAGCGTAAAGGAAGCCAAGTTGCTGTACAAGTATTAACATCCCCTGTTCCTACAGAATGCCATGAGATTTTGTTTCTTCATTTGTATATGTAAAACTTCTGTTCTGATTGGGTTTGAAAGATCACAAATCAAGTATAAGATGATATTATATGACCCCAATAAATAAATAAAGCAAAACCAAGATTCTTTGAATTGTGGTTAAAAACACAGGGCCAGGAATCAACAGACCTGGGTTCTCCTGGCTCTGATGCTGACTCTCTGTGTGAGCTTGGCTTAGTCATTTTGACCTCTCTGTACCTCAGTTTCCCAATCCGGAAGGAGGAGATAACATATTGAGTTCTCTCACCAGAATCCAAGTCATTAGCCCACATAGGTAACATCATTAAGGATCCCACGTGCATTACAAATAGGAACTGTGTTGTAACTAAGCCCGAGGACTTGGCTGTATTTGTGGTTTAGGCTGGTCCTCAGCAGAGACAATTTAGGGCAACCAGCTGTCTGTGCTCAGGAGGGACCCAGGACTGGGGTGTATTGGCAGAGTTGTGTGAGGAGTCAGGACTGAAATAGCAGGGAGTTTTGCAGGTCAGGATTAAGGTGAATTGCAGAGCAATTTATGCGTGAAGCTGGCATGACCAAGTCCTGTGTTTATCTAACGCATACCATTAACCAATCGCATTCATGAACATAGTGACACACAGAAGTACAAGAGACATCTCCTCCATATAGCTGCTAAGATGTATTTTCCTGTCTGCTCAGGGTGAAGAGATTTCCATTGACATGTGTTTCTTTCATAGTAAAAGGACGGTCATGGATGCAGAGAAGAGGGGTAAGCAGGGTTTTGCTCTCCTATGCCAGAGTAACATCCTCAGGATCACACCCTTCTCTCCTGCATCCATAACTGCTGGGCTGGGGAGAGGCAGAGAGAAATGCCTTTGGGCGGGAGAAAGGCAGGCAGCCAGCAGGTGCAATGAATAAACATCTCTGCAGAAATCAATATGGAAAAAAATTTGTGGATATCGGTCATTCCCTCCCTTCCCCCAGCACAGTCCCAACACACACACAGGCAGACATACACTAATCACAGTGGCTTTGGCCACCATATGACATGGCCAATCAGTCCGAGGGAGGGGATTGAAGGCACGCCTCTTCTTTCACGCCAGGAAAGGATTTTCATTTCTTGAGAGCACAATGAAAAAAAAAAAGCCAATCAAGCTGGGATCAGCTGTGGGCAGGGCTGCTGCGGATCTGCTTGTCCCAGAGGGGGGTGCAGGGAGACATATTTGGCCGTGTGGGAAACCCACAGCCTCAGCTTCTCACACATTGTTCTCCTCTTCAGCTCCCCCCCCTCCCCAACCAAAGCCGTTAATGCCACAAAAGATACTTTGCCCATTGTGTGATAGACAGCTGAGAGGATAGAGTTAGCCTGACACAGCTTTACTGACTCTCTAGAGAGGGGATGGAGCAATCAAAATGGAGAGTTTGATGCTTATCATACAAAAGAATTAAATCCAGTTAGGCCCCTTTCTTGCTAATCTAGGACTGTGGGGGGTTAAATATGGTTACATTTTCATTAGGTACTAATAGCAAAAGGGCAGCTAATGGCAGCATGGACCGGGGTATTGTCATACTGATGGCTCAGAAAAGGGCCACTCACCATTACAGCACCAGCCCCTGTGCTGAGGCATGCTCAGAGTGGGAAATTGTGTCACACGGCATTGTGGGCTAGTGAATTCCATCAATGGGAAAGTCATGTTTCCTCCAAGGAAAGGAAACAAGTTAAAATGGTCAGGGACAGGAGGGGAGGGGGGGGGGAAGTGGTTGGGCAGAGGGTGGAAAAGTGAGAGAGAAAAGGACAGCAGAGGAGATGTCAAGTCTGTATGGCCAATTGCATCTGAACCTTTAGTATTGCACGCCGATGGCTACTCTGTGACACAAAATGCTCCTATCGGTGTTGGCAAAAGAGGCCAGCATGGGCTGGGGGAGGGGAAGATCATTTTTAAATGATTGATTGTGGGTTATTTTGGAGGGGGGAATATCAGCGGTTGCATGCAGCACATGGTTAATGCGCAGAACTCCTGAATTCTATTGCCACTTCGTACGGGTTCTCAAATCCCAGTTAGTTAACTAGCTAGACGGGTCTCCGATACAGAAGGAAGCCCCCAGTGTGTTTGGTGCCTCCTGTCTGGAATGTTTGCTACCCAGTTTAAGCACTTTTGGGACACCCAAGATACCAGGGTGAGAGGAGCTTTGCCTGTAATAACTTTCAGTTCTGCCACCAACTTGCTCTGATCTTGAGTAAGTTACTTATCCCTCTGGTGTCGCAATAAACAGGATAACAGGATAGTCTTTACACACCTCACAGTGAAAAGGATGAATGTCCCAAAGGTACTTTGAGCGCCTCAGCTGGAAAGGGAGTAGTTACCAACAAGCCATTGTATTTTACATCTGAGCGCTGATTCAGGAAGGTACTCGGGCAAGAAATGCCTTGGTCCAGAGAGTGAGCTAGCCTCCAGGTCAGTACACCAGAGGCATCTGATTTGCAGGGGTGGCCTGCAAGTAAAATTAATCAGGGAGGTCTGGGTGAGCATGTGGAAAGGGGCACAATAGTATCGAAAAAGCATTCAATCAAGATCCTAACTGCTGTTTTCCTGCAGCCAGACAATGAGCAAACACTTACAGCCTGGGTGTCATTTTCAGTTAAGAGAAAAATAAAACAAGAAAGAACAGAAGTAAAGTCTACAGGATAGAGCACACAGCGTATTCCCTGGGTGACATTGGCACTGACCCATACACAGGAACTGAACACACAGCAGTCCGTAGAGATTTAAAGGTGCAGTACACAGAAAACAAGGCCATCACAGGCCATCATTACATACCTAAATCCATCACACTAATCCTTCCGGAAGGATTTAGTAGCACATCATTTTAGCTGTGACAGGTAAATCCCAGACTGGAGTCCCAGAATCATTTGAGCTGAAAGTGGGTTCATAAGTGCCAACCACTTGAGATACTTACAACTAGGAAAGACAAAACATGGGACAATGTACAGCAGGGAACAATTCTGTCGCAGTCTGCTGAGGTGATAAGCTAATGGCCTAATAGCAGAGCTGGTGGGGAAATGCATTTTAGTGTCCAGACAAAAATCCAAAGAAATGATTTTTTTTCAGTGAATTTTGGGGATTATTGTTGGAAAAACTGAACTGTTTTCAGGGTTTTTTTAAGAAAACTGGAAAATGTGCCAACAGACACGTACGTTTTCTTGCCAAGGTTTCTGAAATGATCCATTTTTCACATTAAAAGGATGCTTTGATGAATCATTTCTGACCCGCTCTAATAAGTCTTTTCCTATCCCTGATTCTTATTATTCTATTGAGCTGGAAACTGGAGATTCAAAAGAGAAGTGGGGTGAGGAGGGGAACCAGCCCTGCGGGTTTGACTCACCACCTACATCACACTGCTGCCCACAGATTATACTGCACAGTGTAACTAAGAGAACCTCCGCTGTGACTTTAGGTCATTGCTTTCATCCTCTCCTGACCCATCCCCAGTGACCTCCTCAGCAGATGGGGCTATTCTTCCTGCCTTTTATGTGACTCATGTGACAGGCTGCAGCACAGCGGCCTGCATGAAAGGAAAGGGGCTTGGGTCAGCATTTCTGGTTCCACTACCGGAAGGATGCCTTAGCTTCTGTGTTCATCCTAACTCAAGCCAGGGGATGGCTACTGACTAAGCCAGCAAAGGAGCAGGATCTGTGCTTGATATGATGAGTGCATTCACGCTGGCAGATCTGTGCAATCCATTCTCTCCATCTAGTACGTGGTAACGTACTAGGGGAGTTTAATTCTTCTGCAGACCTCACTTTGCCAGTACCTTTGGATCCAGGCCCTGATCCTGAAGTGCATAGCACACACAGGTGAATTGTTGTGCTGGCACCAATCTCCTCTGACACACACGCTATTCCCTGAAGGATTGGGGCCAAAGCGATCGCACAACTGGATGTGTATGGGATTCCAGGAACACCAAGGAACTGAGAGAGTCGCGGCACCTGGGCACAGAATATCAGCATACGTAACACAGATTTCCTGCATCTGATGCAATCAGAACCTTCTCTCATAGCCTGTTACACTCAAAGTATTTTTTACAAATACTTTAGATAAGAAAGGTTGGATCCAAAGAAGTCAATGGAGAGACACCCTCTCACTTTTACATGCTTTGGGAATCAGGCCCTACAAGAAGATAAAGGTGTAATTCAGAAACAAAATGCTCACACATTCTGACCACAGGAAAAGCAAAGTTACACAAGAGTGAGTCATGATGAAGCAGTCACTAACTGCAGACAAGAGAAGAAATCAGATATTGGTGGTACAGTGGAGAGGATAACTGCCTTCAAATACGGAAGCCAGTTGCTGGCCAGCACAGTGTCAGGGGCAGTGTGATTTAGTAGCGAGGGCAATCGACTAGGAAAATCAGGAGACATGAATCCACAATGGAACTGTTCTACTGACTAGTTGTATAACCCTGAGCAAATCACTTTCTCTCTCTGTGCCTCTGCTTTTCCTCCTGTCCTTTATTTGGCTTGTCTATTTAGACTATAATCTTCTTCTCTGATGGCTCAGTGCACAATCACAGTGACTGCACAATAGGGCCCTGATCTCCGTTGAGGCCTCATCACGAGACTCCAGGAGCTGAGGCTTTAAGGAAAAACATCAAATATTGCAAGACTCACAACAAAATCACAGCAGTTAGACAGAAAACAAAACAAAACCAGCATTGCCATTTGAAAGAGACACACGGTTGCAATCCAGACCCAGAGTTTAGATCTGGAATTTTGGGACAAACTTATTCCTACCGAAAAACGTAACTGATACGTATTATGTACCAAGTTTACATGGGCTTGATTCTTCGCTGATGTAAATCCATATAGCTCAGCTGGAGTCAATGGAGTGCCACCAGTTCACAACAGCAGAGGACCTGGCCTTGTGTTTATAATTTACCATAAAATAATACATTACATTAAAGGCAAAAACGTTTGCAAGATTTCATAAAAAGGTCAGCACTTGCATTTTTTGTTGTTGCATCTTAAGCCTCTCTAATACTCTGGAGTTAACTGGCATAAGTCCCGGAATTGTGGGAGGGAAGGGGAAGCAACTAGTTTATTTCACGCAATCTGATAGCTTCAAATTAATTAATTAATTAATTAAATCCAAGCACAACAACACAGCAGCAATGGCGGCTGCTTTTGAGGGGAAACTACCTTCTGATTCCTGGCCCTGTCCAAAAATTACAAGCAATCTCCGCAATTATGAGAAGTAAAAGATTAAAAAGCATGAGGCAAAGTGCATTTGCATGCTAATAGCTCCCCTTGGTAGTGCTGCCAGGCTGTATCCAACAACAAAGCAGAAAACTTTTCTACTAGAGAAATATTAACCCTTGTGGTCACTTCTCCCTTCTTTGCCCCAGGGTTTTAACACCAAGGGATACATTCAGACATGTTCTAAACAGGTCCAGCAACATCACAGTCAAAGGAGTTTCCGCCACTTACACCAGTGCTTGACTATGGCCCCCAGGGTTTGAGTCCTCAAGTCTCAGCTGGCTTGGAGGTTCAAGGGTGAAACTTTGCTTACTCACGCCATCCCCTGAGTAGCCTTTAATGGGCTGGGGATGGAATGGGAGGGGGGGTTGTGTTCTTTAAATGGGAAGGGTTTCACTAGCAACTGGTGTTCCAGTAAAATGCCTTCTAGTTCCTTACTAGCTGTTGCAATAACAGGTTTCAGTTTGATTCAGATAGCACAGGTGGGCAAGTTACCTGAAAGCCATAAACAGGAATCTCCCACATCCGCTCTCAAAATGTAACTTAAGATTTAAGCCGATCATGTGGAGGGGGAAGGGAACCTGAGAGGCACCACCTTTGCACCACCCAGAGTAGGATTTCACCTGGAAAAAAACAAAACACTTTCTAAACATGAGCTGACAAAAGACCCTTTGAGCAAAAACTGTGGGCACACCAGGCAAGAGAAGCAACTGCAAACCCAAACTAAAGCTTTTCAAACTTCGAAAGCAGGGGCAGCTAAAGACCAAGGGCTTGATTCTCTTCTCATTTATAACTATGTAAATCAGGAGTCACTCCGCTGAAAGTTAACTGAGGGTGCTTAGTCCCTCTGGAAAGCAGCCCACTTTTATTTAGGTGCCTAAATTTAGGCATCCAAACTTTGACCTTTGCTGTTTTAGTCAGTTTCTCTAGCCCCCTGCTCTTCCCTGTATTCCACCCCATTTGTCAAGATCCATATTACTTGCCTTTCTCACAGCCCTGTTGCATTCCAAGCTCATTTCTAATCTGCTGTTCACTGTCACCTCTAGCTTTCTTTTGTCATACCAACTCCCAAGATGCTTCCCCCTATTGAGTTTGGGATTATTTCCCCCTGCCAGCGTATTGACTTCCACTTTTCCTAACAGAATCCCATTTAGCTATTCTTTGTTCACATTTCTCAAGTATCTAGGCCCCTTTATATTATCCTTTCTCTTCTGACATATCTTCTCAGCTCCTCCCAATGTCATCTGTGAATTGCATTAGCACGCATGTTAAATAAAACTAGTTTTAACAATGGGTATGGCTATAATAGGAAAAATGGTAGAACTGTCACTAAGAGGGTGTAACTAACCTCAACCTTTGTCCTGATGTAGACACAGGGTAACACCTTTTACCTCAATATAGCTGGTCAAGGTCAATCCTAGGAGAAGGATTTAAATTAATTGGAGTTAATCTGAAACAGCTAAATTGGGATGACCTAGGAAAAAGGTCAAGGTTAGCTACTATGTGTTTACCTAACGTTGATCATTTCTCCTAGTGTAGGCATATCCACTGGTCATTCCAGTATCTTCCCTGCAACTTGATAGATTGCCATTTATCAGAGCTGTTTATTTGTGGACCTTTAACCCATTTTCAGACCTCATGACAATTTCCCCAGTCCAAGCCAGTTTAAATTAATTTTCAAGTAATATTTTGTGCCATAGCCTGAACATTCAAATTCAATCACTTATCTGCATTTACTTTCATTTGCTGTGCTAACTTGGCTATTCTATCAAAAAAAAAAACAAAACATAATCACGTTTGTACTACAGTATTTGTAAACCCAGATCCATTGGCTCCACCTCTCCTCACCCCTTTTCTACTGACCACCACCACCACCTTGCAGATATCTGATCACAGAATGGAAGGAAAAGGAGGTAGAGGATAGCTAGAAAAGGTGAGACACTTGCTTACACAGACAATCAAGGCAATCAAGTATGATGGGAAGGGATATACAAGAAAGGATGAAATTACTCTGCAAAAATATTCATCTTGGTATTGTTGGTTCAGATGGAGTTTGCATCTCCCCCCCGCCCCCAAACTTTGGTGTTTAAAATGCAGACAAGCCCCCGAAGCTCAAAGTGAAACTCAGTCCAAACCTCAGAGCTCTGCCTGGTTTCTAACTGAAACCAAAAGCCAACCCAGATTCACCCAGAACTCAACCCACATTCACGACCCTTGGCACAGGTCCCTCTGAAAGGTTCAAAAGCCTCAGCGAATCTGGCCCTAGACTCACGTTTACCATGGTGGGGTGAGGATGAACTAGATGACCACCCGAGGGCCCTTCCAGGCCTACGTGTCTATGACTCTATAAGCTGCAAGTCTCTCTATGACATTTCTTCTCAGTGTTCCTGATGTTGCCCACGCAGACCCAGGCAAATGGAGCAGTTGCCGAGCCAAATTCTGCTGTTGGCTATGTTAGCATACATCCAGAGTAATGCCATGGATCACCCTGGTGTACACAAGTGCAGAATCAGCCCCACTGTCTACTAGCCTGAGATAATTTCAATCCCCAGGCTGAATAAAGCAGGGGGAGGGATAGCTCAGTGGTTTGAGCGTTGGCCTGCTAAACCCAGGGTTGTGAATTCAGTCCGTGAGGGGGCCATGGGTGGGACTGGATGACCTCCTGAGGTCCCTTCCAACCCTGATATTCTATTCTATGATTCTGCTTTTGTCTCATTTCTCAGCTCCCTCCCCACATTTGTCTCAACTTTGGGCAAGCTCTGTTTTACTTTCAAGACCTGACTGCTACACATTGTAACCTAAGGAGAGACAGGGTGATCTCCTCAGTCTCAGAGGCTTCAGACAAAATTTAAAAAGCATTTCCTTAACCAAGGATCCTTCAGGAAGGTGGGTGGCAGGCATTTCACAGTTAAAGGCTCGCTGTGTGGTTGAGTGGGTTTGCAAATGAGATAAAACAGCCCTCTGAAAACCTTTCAACCTGACACGAACTTTCAGAGTAAATACAGAAGTGACACATTTGAGGAGCACCCTGCAACAAAGGATCCAAGTGGCGTAAAGGGCACGTCCAGAGCTTGCTATAGAGAAAACTTCCTAAATTTATATTTAAATCCACAAGGGGATTTGTAAGTTACAGGCTGCAAAAGAGACAGGCCTTTTTTACTTAGAAAAGGCCTTCAGATTCTGTAAGTCTGCAGACTATTTCACAACCTAATCATTTTTAAATAGTGCATATAACAGCAACCAACATGAAAAAGACTCAAAATCAAAGTAGAGCAGCCACTTTCCAAGAGGTACCAATCCTCATGCTTCACGGCATAAGCCAAGGCCTAGCTGGGAGCTCTGGCACAAGGCAGGATGACAGACCACATGGGCCATCCATCAGTTTCCTGTAGAAGTTTGGTAGGACGCTTAGTAATACACTCCCCAAGCGGTGAATGAGGTTTAAAAGCACATGGCATGTCTAAGTGGAAGTCAATAGGCGGATGAAGGCACACAGCTCACCACACTGAAGATATACCCCCTCATTACTCTACCTAGCCACCTCTCAACCTGCAAGCCCAAACATGGGATGCAATGTTACGGTGAAACCCCAAAATGAAGGACATGCAGGAAACTCACATTGGGTGCGGCGGGGGGGGAGGGGGGTTGGCAGTGGGGGTGTCAATCCTTCAGTGCAAATAGCTCTGGCAAACCCTCAGTTTCATTATTTCTCCTGTGAATTATCATCAGCAATAAAAGCGAGGGGGCATCGAATTTGCGTGGGATGGAAGGGACTTCCCGACTCAAACGAGTGAAATCCCCTGAAACAAGCACCTGAGAGACATACACATGCCAACCAGTTGCAAACTCTTTCAGTCATGGACCAAGCGAGGATTTGCCTGGGCATTTCTGGGCTCTCCGTAAGCAGCAGAGGGAGGTTCATTAGAAGTCTCCAGCAGTACGGTATCTTTCCCCCATTTAAAAAAAAAAAAAAAAAAAGATGTTCTTTTGAAGGTTGTTTTCTTTCCTCCCTCTTTTAGCCCCCTTGTTGATCTCCTTATAACCACTTGCGGTTGGCTCATTACCTCCAGCTGCGAGAGCAGGACGCTCGCCAAGAACTAGCTCCCGCGATACAGCTGCCAAGACGCCCTCCCCCCCCACACACTATGGATCAGATGGCAACGGCTACCGCAGTAGCTATAGTGACAGGACTCCCCCCCCCACCCCATCCGCCTCTGTCCTGCCCCACCCCAGCGCTGGGGCATCACCTCTGTGACACACACAGCTCTTGCCAAACCAGAGGGCTTGGGAACTTAAATCCATCTCAATTAGAGCTCAGGTCCACAGCATGGCAACCCAGCACAGCGTCCCTGGGGCAGCTTCCATTCGGGAAGGCTGAAACAAACTGGGGAGGAGAAAGAGAGGCAGAGATGTTTGTCCAGGGAAGAAAGGAGAAGGAATTTCCAGGCACTTTTTTTTGGTCCTATATAGTACCTCTGGCCCAGTCTTATGGCCGCTATACTAGCTAAACTCCTATTGACCCCACAATGGGAGTTTTGCTGCATTGGGACTGCAGGATTCGGTCTCTCCATTGGGTTATCATTGAAACCTGATGATATAAAAACACATGTAGCTACACACAGTCCTTGAATGCCCCCATGGGGTTGATTTTAAGCCATGCACACCGCTGGTTGGGACCCTGGGTCAAGTCTCATGTATTCAGAGGGACAGGGAAGTCACAGTCCAGTTTGCACCTCCAGCCCCACGGCTTTCAGCTCAGACCCCTGCAAATCCTGTCCCTCTCAGCCCCGAGTGACAGGATCTGCTTTTGGTTTAAGGGTGGCGACATTTCCTGTTCAAATGTAGAAAACAAAACTGAAACCATTAAACTCATTTCACCTAAGATTTTATTATTATTTGTATTACAGTCACACTTAGAGTTCCAGTGGAAATTGGGGCCCCATCGTGTTAGGCACTGCACAGAGTATTAATGTTTAAGAAAGATCAATGCAAACTGGGACAGGTGCAGAGAAGGGTTACGAGAATGATCAGAGGAATGGAAAACGTACCTTGTGAGAGGAGACTCAAGGAGTTTGGCTTGTTCAGCCTAATCAAAAGGAAGTTGAGGAGGAAAAGGATTGCTCTCTATAAATACATCAAAGGGATAAATACCAGAAAGGGAGAGGAGTTATGTAAGTTAAGGGCCAATGCTGGCACAAAAACAAATGGATATAAACTGGCCATCGATCAGGTGAGATTACATGAAGGTTTCTGACCATCAGAGAAGCGAAGTTCTGGAGCAGCCTTCTGAGGGGAGCACTGGGAGCAAAACCCCTAACTGGCTTCAAGACTGAGCTTGATAAGTTTATTCAGAAGATGGCATGATGGGATAAGCCTACAATGGCATGTAGCCAAATGCGATTGCTAGTAACAAATATCTCCAGTGACCACTGATGGGACACTAGATGGGGAGGATTCTGAGTTCCTACAGAGAATTCTTTCCCAGGTGTCTGGCTGGTGGGTCTTTCCCACACGCTCAGGGTCTAACTGATCGCCATATTTGGGGCTGGGAAGGAATTTCCCCCCAGGTCAGATTGGCAGAGACTCGGGGGAGTGGGGGGGGATCACCTTCTTCTGCAGCATGGAGCACAGGTCACTTCCAAGTTTAAACTGGTGTAAATGGTGGATTCTCTGTAACCTGAAGTCTTAAAATCATTTGAGGACTTCAGTAACTCAGCCAGAGGTTAGGGGTCTACTACAGGAGTGGGTGGGTGAGGTTCTGTGGCCTGCAATGTGCAGGAGGTCAGACTAGATGATCATCTAGCTTTAAAATCTATGCGTAATATAAAGACGCTGCCACAGAAAACTTACAAAGCAGACCAAGGAAGTATGATTAACTCCACTGTGCAGATGCGGAGCTGAGGCTCAGAGAGGCAAGTGAGTGTCCTGCCCAAGAAGTCAGTGGTGGAGCCAGGAATGGCACTCAGTTCTCCAGAGCCCTAGTCTAGTACCTTAAACACAAGACTATCCTTCTACTGAAGATATCCACTTAGGGTATGTCTACACTGGCAGAGTTACATCGCCGCTCAGAGAACGCTGAAGGGAAACTGCTGTTGTGTGTTCACACTGTCAGCTGCCTACGTAATGGCGTGGAGCAGGCATGGTCACCTGGAAAGATGCGCTGAGACCACTGCATGCATCACCGAGCAAACAGGAAGGGGACTTTCAAAATTCCCAAGGAATTTAAGGGGTGGGGCTCACGGTTGGTCACCTGAGGGCAGGGCAGTGGAGTTCAAACCAATGACCAGAAAGGGAAGAACAGGCATCATGGGACACCTCCTGGAGGCATAGAATATCAGGGTTGGAAGGTACCTCAGGAGGTCACCTAGTCCAACCCCCTGCTCAAAGCAGGACCAATCCCCAATTAAATCATCCCAGCCAAGGTTTTGTCAAGCCTGATCTTAAAAACTTCAAAGGAAGGAGATTCTACCACCTCCCTAGGTAACGCATTCCAGTGCTTCACCACCCTCCTAGAGAAAAAGTTTTTCCTAATATCCAAACTAAACCTCCCCCACTGCAACTTGAGACCATTACTCCTTGTTCTGTCATCAGTTCCCATTGAGAACAGTCTAGATCCATCCTCTTTGGAACCACCTTTCAGGTAGCTGAAAGCGGCTATCAAATCCCCCCTCATTCTTCTCTTCTGCAGGCTAAACAATCCCAGTTCCCTCAACCGCTCCTCATAAGTCATGTGCTCCAGCCCCCTAATCATTTTTGTTGCCCTCCGCTGGACGCTTTCCAATTTTTTCACATCCTTCTTGTAGTGTGGGGCCCAAAACCGGACACAGTACTCCAGATGAGGCCTCACCAGTGTCGAATAGAGGGGAACGATCACGTCCCTCGATCTGCTGTCAATGCTCCTACTTATGCAGCCTAAAATGCCATTGGCCTTCTTAGCAACAACGGCACACTGTTGACTCATATCCAGCTTCTCGTCCACTGTAACCCCCAGGGCCTTTTCTGCAAAACTGCTGCCTAGCCATTCAGTCCCTAGTCTGTAGCGGTGCATGGGATTCTTCCGTCCTAAATGCAGGACTCTGCACTTGCCCTTGTTGAACCTCATCAGATTTCTTTAGGCCCAATCCTCTAATTTATCTAGGTCCCTCTGTATCCTATCCCTACCCTCCAGCGTATCTACCACTCCTCCCAGTTTAGTGTCATCTGCAAACTTGCTAAAGGTGCAAGCCATGCTATCTTCCAGATTATTAATGAAGATACTGAACAAAACTGGCCCCAGGACCGACCCTTGGGGCACTCCACTAGATACCGGCTGCCAACTAGGCATGGAGCCATTGATCACTACCTGTTGAGCCTGCCGATCTAGCCAGCTTTCTATCCACCTTGTAGTCCATTCACCCAGCCCATATTTCTTTAATCTGCTGGCAAGAATACTGTGGTAGACCATGTCAAAAGCTTTGCTAAAGTCAAGGAATAACACATCCACTGCTTTCCCCTCATCCACAGAGCCAGTTATCTCATCATAGAAGGTGATTAGATTAGCCAGGCATGACTTGCCCTTGGTGAATCCATGCTGACTGTTCCTGATCACTTTCCTCTCCTCTAAGTGCTTCAGAATGGATTCCTTGAGGACCTGCTCCATGATTTTTCCAGGGACTGAGGTGAGGCTGATTGGCCTGTAGTTCCCCGGATCCTCCTCCTTCCCTTTTTTAAAGATGGGCACTACATTAGCCTTTTTCCAGCTATCCGGGACCTCCCCCGATCGCCATGAGTTTCCAAAGATAATGGCCAAAGGCTCTGCAATCGCCAGTCGCAGCGCTGTAATCGACCAGGGTGTCTCCACTGGCACCGCGGCTCTGTAACCCCGGGGCAGAAAGTTGTACGGCTCTCGTTGGGGTGGGTTTTTTACAGCGCTGCAACCGTGCCGTTTCTGTGCACTCAGTGGCTTGGCAGTGTGCACCCCTGGGGAGTTACACTGCAGAACGCTGCTTTACTGCGCAGAAACTTGCCAGTGTAGACAAGGCCTTAGACTGGAACCCGGGTAGGTCATGAACTCAGAGCCTTCCATTACCTAGCTAGGCCACTGCATAAATTGGAGGCTTTTTATTATATCAACTGGAGTCAAAGAAAATCAACCCAATCTCCTTGAAACAAAAACCCTTCCATTCTTCCCTCTGTAACCCACTTTCTTCTCTCTCCATCTCTCACCTTCCCGGCTATGCTCACAAATAAGCTGCCATGGTAAAGAAGGGATTCCCCCCCGACCCCGGCAGTGGTGGTGGTGGTTGTGGTAGGGAAGGCCCTTGTTTCAAATAAATAAATACAATTTATTGCTAGACACATATCTAAATCCACAGCCCAGGCCGGCAAACTGCAGCTGCAATGTAATAAGCACATAAATAAAGTTTATGGCTAAACTGGCCTGACCTAGCATTGCCCTGAGGTACAGAAGCAGTATCTTGTCATTAGTATGCAGAACACATCGCCTTAATGTCTGCTCATTTGTTCTCAGCCCACTTGGCTCTATAAATCTCCACAAAAGGGCAAGGCAGGACTAAGGGGGGGCTGGAGGGAGGGAAGCGATGGGCGGGGGGGAGGGGAGAGAAGCTGGAGTTTAACTACTGTAATCAGACAGTTCTGCCACCATCAGAATGAATTATTCCGGGGGGCTGGAGGAGGGAGGGAATTAAGTAGTTTAAGATGAACTTTTTCTTTCCTTCCTTCATAGGCTGAAGCCAATAACTGAGCCTGAAAAACCTTCTCTGTCCAAGTGTTTGATCACTGGTTGGGCAGTGCCCATGCCGCGCTGGCCCGTTTCTTTTGAAGGAGGAAAAATATTTGTATTGCAGTATTCCTTACAGGGCCCAACCAAAACCGGGGCCTCGTTGTGCTAGGCGCTGGATATATAGATAGTAAGAGACAACCCCTGCACTGAAGATCTCAGAATCTACATAGGACCAGCCTGATCACAAATGCAGCTTCCGATCTGCATACAGAGTCCAGAGACACGTATGAATGTGGCAGGGAGTCCGTAGGGCTTTGAGGGTTATTCCCCAGATTGCTCTGTGCTGCTGAACTCTGGCTGATCTGGGAAGAGCAGCTCCAAAAAAGTCTCTCTCTCCAGCCTTCCCTTCTGGGTTTATAATTATAAAGCCTTTGTGTAGTGCCATAAATGCACATGCAGTGGACCTGATTCTGTGCAGTGCAGAGTGGCTGCTTGGGAGATGCTGAGCGTTGCCAATTCCTACTGAGGCCATGATGGTTCCACCGTTCAACAAAGCCTCTGGCCACTAGCCCCATAGAACAGGGGGAAAGGAGCCAGGAAAGCTACATGCATACCGTCAGCTGATGCTTCTGTCCCATACCCACCCCCTGCCAAAGACCCCAGTATTACAATTGGTAAAACACTTTTTCAACAATATGAGGCTTTTCGACCTTCATGGAAATTTTCACCTTCGTTTATTTTTTTTTCTTTTTGGCCAAAAAGCTGAAATAGATTTTTCTTCACTGTTTGTAAACCGAAAACAGCAACATTTTTGTTTTTTAAGAACACTGCCTAGAAGCTTCCGTGGGAAATTTTTACAGAATCTGGATTTCCTGTGAAAAGCAAAAGGCATTTTTCGACCAGTTCTACTGAGAGTGCGACCCAGACACTGAGGCTAGATGCATGGAATCTGAAATGAGGGTTTATCTGCACCATTTTAAAACTCCCGGTCTTTCTACCGATGTCAACCTCGTCAAATGATGAGCGGTGCCCCATCTATATTGCGATCCAAATTCAGCTGTGGTCTTGCTCCAGTGACTTCTCTTTCCCCTTACTGCTGTCATACGGAGAAGAGACACTTTCAAACTTCGCAATTTACTGTCAAGCATTATCCTGAAAGCATGAAAAGCTTCGTTCCATGTAAATTTATGAAGCAATGAGCATGTTTTCCTTACAAGGGAAAAATATTAACAGCCCTTTCTCGGTCCGCACTCTTGCACTTTTCCCCCTGTGAAGAAGACAAGCCATTATTTATCATCTGACAAAAAAAAGATGGGAGAGGACAGGTGAGAAAAGCAGGCATCATCATGGCAGGCGAAACTTCTGGGGACCAGAAAAGGAGCAACGGGAGGGTGAAATTCACAAGCAGGGAGAGAGACATGCAGTTGTTTGGCTAGAGGCAGGGGGAGTTCTGTAGCCTGTGTAACGCAGCTCAGATGAGAGGATTATCGGAGGATAGAGTACATGAGATTAGAGGAGTACAGAGGCGCCTGCTGGCTTTGAAATCTATCAAGTCCATTACGTGTTACTTTTGGGAATAGAGCAGGCTATTGAGACTGGGGCCCAGAATTTGGTTACTCCAACGTCAGAGTGGAGTAACTCCAATGATTTACTGGTGTGAAGGAGATCAGAATCTGGCCCTTTGGTTTATTTCCAAACTGCACTGTTGGAAAGATAAAGGCGGTTGGGAAGTAGCAAAAGGTGAATTTCAGGAAGGTGCTTCACCTGTTTACCAAATAGCTTGAGTGCATGTAATATACAGATGAGATTGGGTTGATTCTCCTTCTAGCGGCTGGTCCACTCGAGGATTACAGCCTATTATTGCTACCTGTTAAGGGAGTTACTCCTTCAGCTCAATAGGTCCTGGCCAATGCTGTGGTGCTGAAGGGCTTAGGTCCAAAGCTGGGCTAATGGGCCATGCTTAGGGGTCCTTCCGCCTGAAACACAAGCTGGAAATCTTAGAGATGCCTGCTTTTTTCCCCCCATATGATTCCTTGCAGCTCAAACTGCTATGCAGGTTGGAAATCTCACTGCATTTCTGCATCTCTGCTTTGGTCCCAGCCAAAGCTAGAGAAGTCAGAAGTAAAAATTAAAGGGTCTTTTACAGAGAAATATATAGGGTACCCAAACTTTTCTCTGAGTAAAGTTTCGCATTGTGTTGCGAACCAACATTTGCAGGGAAAGGAGAGGGAGCAATCGATTCCTCCCTGCTTCTATTCACCAATTACAGGGGCAAGCTCCTACCTAGAAGACAAAAGAAGGAACTGTGGTTTGCTAGGATGCCCTCTGGATTGGCTCCTTGCTAGAAAGCCGCTGAATTCCAAAGCTCTGCCCAAGTCAGCTCTCCATGTACTGATAAACCAGAAGTGACAGGCATGTCATCCTCTTTGGAGAGTCACCTTAATGAAGTCGTCTGGTAGGTAAGGCCTTTGTTAAAAGAGAAGGGCTACCTACTGGCACAGCCCTGCTGCTGGGGAATCAGCTCAGGGAGCATTCTCCACACATGTAATAAAGCCCCTGCTTTTCTCTGGAATTTCACACGGTGAGCTGCATTGTGCGCCCCACTGAAAAGTTTCAATGAGGATGAGCTCCCTTCAATAGCGTCTGGCAAAGGCAGACTCTGGCTGCTTTGCAGAGCAGAGCTGGGAACGGTTTGGGATTCAGACCAACTCTGGCACGGTGATTGATTGCCACTGAAATGCCAGCTTTCTTGAGCACAACAATAGCCTGTGCCTGGCCTTAGGAATGGTAATAGCTAATGATACTCTCGGTAAACAAGATACCGAGACTGGAAGCTCTTTGAAGCAGGGATAGCTTTTTTTGTTCTCTGTTTGTACCACACCTAGGGCAAAGCAGTCCTGGCCCTTGACTGAGGCTCCTAGGTGCTACCATAATACAAATAAAATTAAGAATAATAATATAAAATGCCAGGATATAGCTTTGAGAGGTGACAGGTTTCAGAGTAACAGCCGTGTTAGTCTGTATTCGCAAAAAGAAAAGGAGGACTTGTGGCACCTTAGAGACTAACCAATTTATTTGAGCATAAGTTTTCGTGAGCTACAGCTCACTTCATCGGCTGCATACTGTGGAAACTGCAGAAGACATTATATACACAGAGACCATGAAACAATACCTCCTCCCACCCTCCGATGAAGTGAGCTGTAGCTTACGAAAGCTTATGCTCAAATAAATTGGTTAGTCTCTAAGGTGCCACAAGTCCTCCTTTTCTCTTTGAGAGGTGAGGATTCATTGGGTTATTTTACCGATGAGGACTGAGAAGAGGGCAGAGCTTGCTATAACGAGTTTATCAGTTCTACCACTACATAGTAAACAAGCACGCCCCAATTTACAGACCACTGCCAATGCAAACCCTGTCTAATCTCGACTACACTGTTATTAGTACTTTGGTAGAATGTACGAAGTGCTTTACTACCATTAACTAAGCCTCACGACAGCCTGGTGAGCTGGTCAGTATTATTACTTCCATTTTACAGATGGAGAAACTGAGGCAGAGAGAGGCTAAATGAGCTGGGGTAGATCTAGGAACAGTGCCCATATTTCCAGTCTGTTGCTCTAATACCTGGAAAAATATACCCCTCTCCTTATTTCCATTCACATACATATGCTTGTTTCTCAGTTCTGGGTGGCTGCATACTAGCCCCAGAATTCATGCCATGCCATGCCATTCTGCAGATTCCAGTCCAGTGCCAAGCCCTGACTGCATTTTCAGCAGGCACCAGTGCTGGAATTCAGCCACCAGAAAAGTAAAAAAGTCTCCCAACTTTCAGTTAGTCTGATGTCCTGTCATAAGAGACGAAAGCGCAGCTTCTGGGAACACCAGAGTTCTCCCCCTGACCTTGGCATACAGTTATGAGAAGATGGGGCTCAGTCTCAGTATCGCAGGTTAGGTACCACCTACAACGGTCGCAGGTGAGCAGTGTTGACTTGACATCTATACCCACCTCAGGCTAGTTCCAGGACTCGCCTATCCTGCTCTTTGCTCTCTCTTTTGGAACATGAAATAAGAGAACCCAAATTGCTTGAGGGCCGAGGGCCTTCCCTCACAGAAGACAACAGCAAAACCCACCTTGACTTCCGCAAGGCCCTAGGCAAGTCTTCTGCTGTGAACTCTCTGCACCCCTTAATGCTAACAGGCAGGAAATGGAGGTATGAAACGCTCACAAATGACCCTACAGATTGGCATGATCAATTCCAGAATTAACTGGAAACGCTGAAGACCAATCTACTTAAAAGGAAGCAAACGAGCCTTCTCCACAGCCTGCACTTTACTGCAGCTCACGCTGGAATGGGTATCCTACGGGGTGGATGTCGCAGCACTTGACGTTGTGAAACAGAAAAACAGAGTTTACAGCTTGAAACAAACACCAAGGTTAGGTTTGCTCAATATTTGATCCATTCTCTCCCCTATCATCATAACGGTTTGCAAAGTCCATGCAAATATTTTAATTTCAGGCTCCAGGGCTAACACACAAAATGCTTTGATGCTTTTTTCCCTTCCCTCGAAAGATAATTACTAAGAACATTTAAAAGCAACCCACAGTAACAACAGTAAGTGCTCATGTGAGAAAGCTATATCAGTAAGAATTCAATTTACAGTCCAGACACTAAAGAGCCTTATTAGGTCATCTTGTAAATCACCTTCTCTCCCAATGCAGGATCGTTCCCTACTGTATATTCCTAACATCTTATACTATCTAGTTTAAAATATTCCAAATCAACCACTTCCCTGGAGAGACTATTCTAGAACCACATAGATTTCTTTGTCAGAAAGCTGAGGAAGATGGTATCTGAGAATCCTGGGGTATGCCAATTCTACCGGCTTTTTCTTTCTTTTCCTTTTTTTTTTGGCTAGACAGGAAGAAAAATAATCTCCCCCCCTCAAAAAAATTCTTATTTTTCTTAATTTCAAAAATTTGAAATCTTCTCAAAATTCCAAACATTTCAGCCTGGCTCTCTGCCTGGCGATATCATGGAGCCATGGGGGTTTGAATCATAGAATATCAGGGTTGGAAGGGACCTCAGGAGATCATCTAGTCCAAGCCCCTGCTCAAAGCAGGGCCAATCCCCAGTTTTTGCCCCAGATCCCTAAATGGCCCCCTCAAGGATTGAACTCAAAACCCTGGGTTTAGCAGGCCAATGCTCAAACCACTGAGCTATCCCTCCCCCTCGTATAGTTTAGTGGAGAACTAGGAGGCAGCATTTACTTTCAACCTCTTCACTACACTAGAACTCCAATGTAGAGATGCACCTGGAAACAGCCTCCCCTACACATACGCGCACTAAATTTTGTGGGGGCTCAAAGTAAAGATTTGAATTTTGCAGCTGAGACCCATGTCTAATCAAATATCGGGATGGGGAGGTTAGTTAAAACAGAAAAGACCATGTGGCACCTAAGAGGGTAACAATATTGAAGCATCCAATTGTTGATCCCTTCTATGTTTAGTGCATGCTCATTTTCAGTGCATTGCAGTCCAGACCAGACTGAACTGTATCTGGTAGGGAAAACCTCCCACTAAGAGAAAAGCCAGCCTTTGAAGAGCACCTTAAAGCCAGAAAGGAAAAACAAAACCTGAAAACACAGCTGAGCTTTTAAGGCAGGCAAGCTTTGTATTCACAGCCCTCAAAACACATTACAATAGTCACTTCTCTGAGTCCCCAGAACTTGGCCCGACCGGAACCTTTGGGGAAAGTTAGTCCCAGGTGGCAATGGTCACAGTAGTTAACACTATGTTCTAGCTTCACGTTAACCCATTTCACAATAATCACTCCTTCCAAAGTTCTCCCCTAAGGTTGAGCTTTCCCTTATTGGAGGCCCCAACCCAATGGGTTCTAGATTTAGGGCCAAAGGGGACAATTGTGATCCTCCAGTCTGACCTCCAGCTTATAAACTTGCCATAGAATTTCACTCAAGAGATGATTTAAACTTCTTTTTTTTTAATTTGGTGAAATCTTAGCAATCTCAGATCACCAATTTTAGAAATGTGGCACTGACAAAACCATGCATTCCCTCCATTTTTTTCTAGATTCTTTTTTGCATGTGGATAATTCTAGAAAAGCAGAACTTTAGAAGTCAAAACTTTCCAGATGTCTAGTCCTAACTAAGGACTGTTCGAAAGCTATGTATTTTTGTAAATTGCTTTTGTAGATTCAAAGTACCCAATTTCTACTACATTTAAAGTCATGAATCTATTTTCAGAAACATGAAATCAATTCACAACACTATGGTTTCATGATTCGATAGATGGCCTCTGCCCAAATATACCAGTGTAGAATTTCACAGTCACATAGTTTCATTTTTTCCCACTGACTTGGAGAAATATGCTTTTAGTTCCTTTTTTCTTGAAACTAAAAATCAAGGAAATTAAGTGAAAAAATCTTACCAATGTAACAATAAGGTTTGAACTCAAACTAAGTTAGGTAGTGCAAAAGTTATGGGACTCCATTTCCAAAAAAGTATCCCATATGCCTCAATCTTGTGGTGCCCAGACTGAGACATCTGAAAGTAGCCCAATGTTGGGAGGGGAAATTACACAGCACTCTCTGGAAAAATGAAGGTACCCTAAATCACTAGCCATTTTTGAGAATTTAAAGCCAGTAACTTTAATTTGGCCCTATTGGTACATGGCTAGTACTTTCTATTTTCCTTTTTAAGGACCGGATTCAGGAAAGCACTTAAGCACATTCTTAAACCCAACCCAATTCAGCAAAGCATTTACATGCTTAACTTTAACCATGTGCAAGAGTCCCCAACGGCCTCAATGGGACTTAAGCACCTGCCCACATGCTTGGCTGGATAGTATTGCTTTTCTGAACCAGGACTTAATAGCACTTATGTTGTTACATGTAGACCATGAAATATAAGGATGTGAAACACAGCCATGTTAAAGTTCTTATGAAATCCTTACATTTTTGCATTCTGTAACCCCAGATTGTTTCACCTCCTAACCTTAGCACTGCATTGATGTCAAGGTGGATTTCAGTACATCAATGTATGGGACAGTGTATGTTATGGTGAATGAAGATTATATTAAAAAGATGTCAGATCCATTAAAACGCCTGTGGTGCTGAGAGCAAGGTGACCTTTCTTACCTTTAGTGGGAAACCAGTACATCTGGACTCTGATGCATCTCACAGATATGCTAACTTGGTAGATTATACTCAAAGTGAAACAAACCCAGTGTTTAACTCTGTTAATTACCAGCAAGGTGTACAGGAGTAACACAATATCATTAAGGGTGTGGTATGGTTTCCATTACAGACTCCTAGTCTCATGACCTCCATGAAAAACGCTCCCTCTTGAATGAAACTTGGCATAAGGAATTGTAGCTCTAGTTACACTTTCCTTATCCAGGTACCCCAATGAGCTGTTGGAATCTGCCTCCCTCTCCAGTGTGGCTAATTCTACAGAATGGTACTTTGGGGTTATCTTGTTCCACCTCTAGCCAATCAGCATTTAGAACCATCACCCAAATGGCACCTAGCTGCTACAGTAATAGGGGCATTGTCAATATGATACAAAATGGATAGAAGGCGTCATTCCTAAAAAATAAAGCATCCTTAAAGGGGAACAACACTATCCTTCTGAACGAAGCGGGAACTGGCGGAAATGATCGGAGGGGAACACATGAGATTTCAACAGGAAACACGTGAGTCCCACCATATTTTCTCCTAAGGTCCTGCTCTATTAAAAGAAGGGCCTGCGTTTTTTAAGGAAGTTGTTTCAAAAAGTGGCAGTTTTGCCCCCTGGGGGTTGAAGTTAGAACTTTAACTTCTGAAGGTAGAAGTGGTCCAAAAAATTTCAAGTCTTTAGTTCCCACACACACACACTGGAAGAAGAGAAACAAGTAAAAATGTGAGAGTGTAGTTTCTCCCAACAACATTTAAAAAAAAATCCAAAATATTTCATTGACTTTTTTCATCAAAAAATGAAAGTTATAAAGAAAATTTCAAATAAAATGAACAAATTCCACTTCTTAGGTTCTGACTTCTTAAAAGGTGATAGGCCTATAAAGGAACCAACCTGTTAGATATTGGTAAGAGTAAAGGAGATAAAAGAAAAAGTAAGTCCATAATGGGGAAAATCTATGGGAAAGAGTATAAAAGGAGATGATAAGAACGTTTCTCAGAGATCACTGCAAAGGTAAAATGTGCAGTTTGTAATCTATGCTGTGCAGAGCCTGGGTCGTTTTGCTGGACCACAGTGTTTCACTCGGTGTTTGTAATCCTGAACTGTACACTACCAAGGAAAGTTGGTGCACCTATCCCATTAGCCTTATTAATAACCACCTGTAGCTAAAGAGGTCTCTTTCACCTTCGTCACCTTTCTCAGCATTGACAGGCTTTTGTCAGAAAGAGTGAAAGAAGATGAAGAAAGAAACATAGGTTCCCACCTTGCTTCTTTCATCTCCTGGAGTCACTGTTCTGCAGTGCAGGTATTTCAGCTCTCACTGTGCCGTGGAACAGGATTAGACAGGTCACCGGGGAATCGGATTACAGACTTTTACCTTTTTAACTTTTCTTCTCCACACGTAGACTGGAGAACTGACACCGAGACAAGGGGGCAGGGAAGGGACAAGGATGGGAAGGGGTGGCCGTGAAACCTCAGTGATACAGAAAGATCTGCAAAGTCATTAGAAGAGTTCACCATTCCAGCACATATAGCAAAGAACCAGTGGGGGATTAAATTAAAAAGAGCAAACCAGACCCAAGACATTTCTTCCAGGACACAAGGACGGCAAGGAGGTAAAATGCAAAAGTGATTTGCACAACAGTTTATTCTGGGAACCCCCAAAGGCACATTTATTTAATTCCCTTCCCATTTATACCTAAAAGTCCCCATTCAGTTCTCCGGTCATTCACACAGAAGTTAAAACTCATCAGGCTTACACCACAATGAACAATTTCATTGTATATTAGAGCTGCACCGACAACCTCTTGTATTACCTACAAAGGAGTAACACCCTCAGTTATATCCTATAGCCCACGGCCTACTTCCTCCCCAAACACCCAGAGAACCATAGAGAGTGACAAGGACTGAGAGTTACAAACTCCTGATTTCAGCTCAGGTTGTGACCATAGACAATTAGTAGATTTTTTAAGGCACCATTAGGTTATCTAATCTGACCTCCTGTATAACACAAACAGAATTTCACCCAGTCACTCCTATATTGAGCCCGATAACTTGTGTTTAGCTAAAGCATCTCTTCCAGAAAGCTACTAAGTCTTGATTTGAAGACTTCAAGGGATGGAGAATCCACCGCTTCCCTCGGTAGGCTGTTCCGGTGGTTACTCACCTTATTAAAAACGTGTGCCTTACTTTGTCATTTGACTTTGTCTGGCTGCAACTCCCAGCCACTGGTTCCTGTTAAATAGCAATTTTTCAAACATAAACCAATTAACTTGAGCCTTTCAGATAAAGCTAGCACTAGACATGATATACATAAAGTATTATAAAATCAGGGACCAGCTCTGAGCACAACGTTTTTACCCATAAGTCAAGTTCTTGAGATTGTGATTTTAACAGGTCACGGCATGTGGAATTACTTTACAATCAAATTAACTTTTCATCATGAAACTCTAGTCCAAACCAAACTGAACTGATCTCTCTTAGTACTTGTATAGCCCCAGTGCCTCACAGACTTTTAATGTATTTATTCAAATACCCCTGTGAGGTAGGGAATCACAATTGTACAGATGGGAAACTGAGGCACAGAGCGGCTATGTGACTTGCCCGAGGTCACACAGGAAGTCAGCAACAGAGCACGGATCCGAAGCTGGGTTTCCACTGTCCTAGAATAGTGCTCAAACCACGGAATCATCCTTCCTCATTCACCTCGTGATTAGGCTCACTAATATGACACCTGGATTTCAAACAAATGGAAAAATTGTAACGACTAGAGAAAGCAAACTATAATTAATGAACAGTTGTCAGCCAAACAGTTCAACTTTTTTTTTCTGTTCACAAATTATCTGCTAATACACAGATTTTTACCAATTGGTTTGTTATTCAAAGTTGCCTGATTCCTCCACAGGAACATATTTGAGCCTATGGGCTGTTTACAAGATATCCCCTGCAATTAGGTACTCGACTATGTACTATTCATAATGATTGGGCACCTAGGTCACATGGGATTCTTTCTGATCCCTGAATGGAGAGTGAAATTTATGAATGTAGGGAGAGGGAAAAATCAGATTATTTTTAGGCAGGCAGCATGAAAACTTTATCACATAAGTGTTTGTACAACGTTCAGGTTTCATGCACAATTCTGGGAACAGCGCTCTTGCAGCTTGTAGCAATGTTCTCAGAAAGTAAGTACAAAGGGGCACTGATACAGCTGAATAGAACATGTGCAGTTTATAAGAATGAATGTTTGCAAAGGCTTCTGGACAACATTGGTCCAACGCTATTAGCAACCATCATCATCTGTAGTCCCATATGCTCACCTAAGGGTAATCAAACCTTCGACATAAGGAGTTGATTGGCACAGGTCTCCATAGGGAATCTCCCCTTGCACCCAGTGCAGCCACATGCAATTGACCAGGTAAGTTATGAGATGCTTTTGACTTCAAGCTTCAAGGACTGACACTGCCAGAAGCAGGACACTGGGGCTGTCAGACCATTAGCTGGATCGGCTAGATCTCTTATCATCTTGTACCAAGTCAGTCCTGCACTGGAGAAGCGTGGCATGAGTTTCTGACACAACCCCCAGAATGGCTGTATAGAGCGGAACGCTCAGCCTCCAGTGGATGAAGAAAGGCAGATTGTGATGATTTCCCTGGGCGGACGCAGTGTCCCTGCTGCTGCTACGCATAAGGGTGAAGCACGGTGTGGTGAATGACGACGAGATGTTGAACAGCCTCTGGCAGCTCTTACGTGGGCTAAGGTGTGAGGTTCTCAACGAAGTGAAATAACCCTGTTATTTAACCCTTTTAATCAGCAGCAAGGTGCTGGTTTCTGAGTAATGTTATAGCACCAAGAGCGTGTCTGGCTTTTCATTCCTATGTCCTCTTTGCAGGAGTTATAAAGTCCAGAGGGAAGGTTGCTCATTCTATCCAGGATTAAACTCTGCCAACACAGAATTTCTAAACTCTTCCTAATGTCTTAGTCGGGGTTCCGTTTTTCAAAACAAAACCCAGGGGGTTGCTCAAATCAGAGCCTCATTCAGATAAATGATTTCAGTTCTGTTCCATCTCTACTTGACCAGCACCAACCAGGCCTCCTGGGTCAGAAGGATACTGGACACCATTTGTTGGTAGGGGGTTATAAACAGGAAAAGACAAGAACATTGAGCCCTCTTGATAAGGAAACCCTAAGCTCAAAGGGACATCCCCTTAATATCACCACACAGATGCCAGTGTTCTCAGTACTGAATGGTGAAAAGCCATAGGCCCCCATTCTACCTTGTTAGTCGAATGTCGGGGGTTATTATATGTGGATACTTCCTTTTCCTGAGCGACATTTGAAAGGAAGGAGAGTTGCAAACTAAGTTGGCTGGGAGCCGCTGCACCAAATGACACAGGCATCGTAATCTCACAGCTGGCTTCTCACCACACACTAACCAAAAAGCCAGAAACAACAAATCTGAAATGAAAACAACAGTTTAAACAGAAGCCTACTGCCGGCAGATTTCTGCCTCAGGCTTTAGTTAGTGGTATCCCAGCAAAACCTCTGAAATCCAGGACACATCAGCAAACCAAGCAGGGAACTCAGCCCATAACCAGAAGGAAAGCAATTTACCAGTTCTGGGCTCCAGAGCACAGCATGGACATAGATGAAGCCCTTAACGCAGAACCCTACCTACTTTTGGATTAGACCCACCCCTCTCTAGAGATGGAATTTGGCAGACAAATTCCAGCCTCCACTACTAAAATGTAATTCAAGGAGTTCCATATCCGCTGGGATGTTTGTTTACAACAGTTTGAAAAAAAATCACCGGCAGCGCCTTGCATTGTGATATATTTTGGCTGTGGGCACGGTGACATCTCACAAATAAGACTTGGTTATGAACACAAATGTAGTACTTGTGAGATGCCTCTCCACAGAACAGGTGTAGCCTGGAGCTTTCTCCAGCTGTCCCAGCCAATATGCTGCTTTTCCTTTTGTAGCAACCTGTATGGAACTTGGAGCACAGGTTGCAGGAAGCACCAGAACATCAGACCTGGAGGGAGCCTACTCTAGTAGCAAACGGAGGAATTACCCCCCATCCCTGCACCCATGGCCCATTCAATCCATGGACTTCCCATGGGAACTACCAGCAAGGGATGTAGAGGGAGAACTAGAAAGGATGTGGATTTTGTGACATGGAGACCTCTGCCACTAGGAAAGCAGCTGAGACCACCAGCTCATTTCCACACAGGCCTCCAAGCAGCAACAAATGCTAGCAACTTTCAATCTCTACAAAAATGGAGTGAATTTAAAATGCCCAGTCTGGGCCAGGTTTTCAAGGGAGTTCAGCAAGCATTTGACAACTTGGCCACAACTGGGAGCTGGACTCTTATGAAAATTCCAGACCCGTTTGTGAAAAGTTTTATCTCTTTTCCCCACTCTCTGTCTAATCAGGCCTGTGCGAGCTTATTCTTTTTGACGTGATAATAGTGACGTTTCAGCCTATCATAAAATTCTCAGATTAACCCTTTCACAAATGCACCAAAGCTCCCTGTCTCGCTTTACACACAAGCCGCTATCTCAAAGAATTATTCAACTGGAAGTATCTCCACCCGATAAACCCATTTCCTTAACCCACTTCTGCTTATTTATGCAACACAGTTGGTCAAAATCTTTTGTTGGAAAAAACAGTGATAAAGCATGGCCTTTTTCTAAACTAAAAATTTTCACCTCAAATTTTCTTTTCGTTCAGAACTTTCTATTTTTTCAATGAAAAATATTTTTTGGTTTTGTATTTCAGTTTTTCATCAAAAACAAAAAGTCTCACAGACTACTACATAAACCACAAAAAATTCAAATTTCTCTGCAAAAAATAAATTTCCATTTTTGACCAGCTTCGTTATTCACCAAGGATATCAGATCAGATATCATAGGAAAGCTCAAACAGACAATGCAAGTAGCATTTTTGAACCCTAACAAGGGAAAGAAAAGTTTCTTATTGACATGCTGATTTGTTGTATAATAGCTATAATCACAATTGCTTTGTAGCAAACTTGCAAGAAACAGCTTTGGAAGGTTTCAGCTAAACATCAACTATTAATCCCAGCAGCCACTTATGGCTTTGGGTAACACAAAGCCGTGGAGTTTATCCCTGAATTAGACCAGATTTGCAAGCCCATCTCTGGCATTTTGAAACCGAATGGATAATTAGACAAGACCAGATGGGGGCATGAAGGGTTAAGCTGTCATGTGTTGATTAGAAATGGTCCTAAACCAAAACATCAGATCCAAAACTGCCCCTAAGCTTTGGGAAAGTGTTGATCCTGATCTGAACTTTGTGGCCGGCCAGCTGCTCCAGATCTGAACTGTAAATCTGGAGGAAGATTATACGTTGCTGAACTTCCAGCTCAGGCCCATTTCCAGCACTGTTCATGGCTGGCCTACTTAGAGTGTAAGCTCTTCAGGACTGCGCATGCTTTTTGTTATGGGCTTGTTCAAAGACTAGCACAACGAGGCCCTCGTCCTTGATTGACGTCCCTAAGTGCTACTGCAACACAAGAAATAATAAATACCCAAGAGAGCAGCACTCAGTGAGTATGGCATCAGACTCTGGAAAGCAGTAAGAGGAAACTTCATAGGCCATTTGTAGACGTGCTTGTTGGTGGTCAGAGACTGGACCAGGTCTGCCCAATTAATCTAGCTAGTGACTAGATTAGGTAGGTTAATCCTGCATGATATCACAACGGAGGTTTGAAACAGGAACCTCGTGGTCCAAAGGTGGGACTTCTACCAGGTGAGTCATGAAGGAGCAAAGCAGGCAGGCGCTGTATGCAGCTGTTAATCATCTTATCCAAGAGTGCGAACACGGAAGGCCCAAACTCAGTAAGGTACACGAGTCATCCTACTGAAGCCAATGGGGTGACTCACATGCTTAAAGATAGACGTGTGCTTCAGGCCTGCAAGTGGAGCAACTGTTCTTTACTTCAGAGATGCAAAGATGAAAATAAAATGTTAGGCCTCTCATCCTTTTGTTTAAAATAAACACGCGCTCGCCAAAAATCAATTGAAGAATCAGATCAGATTGATAAAACCCTGGCCTGGCTTGTCCAAAACATGAGAGAATCAGATGTCCAGAAATCCCTGCTAAAGTTTTCTGCTCCTTCTCAAAATGGCCGCCCTTGCTGGCATCAGTCAGCCAGCCAGTTCTAATTGCAGCACAGCTTGCTTAACGGAGCACCTGCCTTACCCTAGCAGAATGGCAAGCAAAGCCGAGTAGGTAGATGGATTACTGCAAATGAAATGAAGATAATCCCAGGCAAGGACCTTTTTATCCGGGGAAAGTCTCCATCTATTCCACATCACAGTTCTTCGCCATCTCCTCTTAATAACTCGCATGCCTGAGTGTTGAAAAGATTAAAACCACCGAGTGATCTGATGCTCAGCAGCGCTGACAGGGAGCACTTAGAGCTGAAAGAAAGAGGGAACATTCTCGGCTATCCTTTTATTCGGTGCTTTTGTAATCGGGACATTTCATAGGAACGCACTAGATTTGCTCTTGGGTTCGTCACAGAGACTGAAAACAAGCGAGAAGGGAGCTGGGGCACATGGAGCATGGTGGAGGTTTGCTTTTGCTAAGACTGATTACCCTCTGGCACCCTAAACCCAAATGCTGACTTGAGCCAAGGAGTGATTATGCGAGGGACGAGTAACCAACCAAATGTGTGCACTGCTTCGTCAGCTCCTGGCTATTTGCACACTGCTTGCCAAACCCATGATGTAGAAATAGAAAGACAGTGAGCTTACTCGGACATAGCGAAAGTCCTAGGGAGGCTACCCTGGAAAATCTTATATTGTAGCTATTTCAGCATTTCCTGTAATCCAAAGGCTTTTCTTCTTTGAGTAGATTACAGTATAACCACCTCCTCTTTACTTGGTACCCAGTATCTTCAATCCAGTAAGCTCACAACTGGTTCTGTGGACTTCACCTGCCACTGACTGAAATGCAGCCACCTCTTTGCAGCAAAAGTAATGACATTTGGGAGATTCAGCAAATTGTTTCGGGCTTGATTCCTGAAGATCTTCTTTAACTTTTTACTCAATCCAAAAATTCTCCATTGATTTCAGTGGTAGTTTAGCCCAAGTAAAGATTCCAGGATGTGGCTCACTGTTCCTTCTGGTACCTGGCTAATTAGTGTACTACACTTCCAGCAATAGTGTAGGGAGCAAAATCTAGCAGTTAGAACAAAAAGGCAGGACAAAGGAGTCAGAACTCCTGAGTGCTTTCTCTGTTCTGTCACTGATTTTCTGGGTGTGTCATTCATAAGCACATTTTCAGCTAAACTATGACCCTACCTTGCCCTGTTTCTGGTGCAATTTGCTGCCCATCCAAGTGTTAACATTTGTCTCGGCAATGCATTCTGGCCTCAGAAACATGGACACAATCTGTACCTGCATTAGATTTTCTTTTGCAGGTTCAAATTTTATCAGCAAGACAGTTGACAACATATCCCTTAGCCTCTCTGTGCCTTGGTTTATCTATCTATAAAATGGGTATCATCTCACAGGGCTGACTGAGACTTAATGAATATTCGCACTCTGCTAAATAAGAAGAGCCGAGAAAGATGCATTGATTCTTTTACCACGGGGTTTCCAGCCAAAGGGATGAAACATCCTTGAAATGGACTGAAAATATCTAAGGAGGTTTTCGCCTCTCTTTGACGTGGATGTTAGAGAATAATTACACAAGTACTTTATGGCACCCAGAACCTAAGCCGGGACACAACGGTGGTGATCTGGCATCATTTAAATTGGTTTCAGAGAATCAGGTGGACGCTCTTTGCTGAAGTACATACCTTGGTTAATAAAGTTTATGAGATAAAGGCCACTACAATCTTTTTCACAGAGGTTCTACTTGATAATTATAAACCCATCGTTTAGAGTTAATTATATAGTGTTAAAGACGTTATTATGTATATGTGGAAAACCATCTCACAAGAACTGACTGCCTTTTGCCCTTCAGTCACTGCCAGCTCAGTGTTTCCAAACAGGAGCTTAGGGAGATTCTCAGCTAAAACGAGAAGGGCCAGAGCTGTTACACAATGCCTGTACCTTGTGGGAAGGGAGGCATTGGCTCCTTAAAACACCACCCCAGACAGAGGAAATGTGTTTGAATTGGGAAGCCTTGGAGAGAGATGCCTTCATTGTTCCATTTTTCTGTTTAACCAACCATGGATATTATATTATAAATATAGAGCAAGCGTGGGCAAACTATGGCCCAGGGGCTGCATCTGGCCCTCCAGACATTTTAATCTGGCCCTCGAGCTCCCGCCGGGGAACAGGGTCCAGGGCTTGCCCCACTGCACGTGGCTTCTGGAAGCAACAGCATGTCCCCCCTCCAGCTCCTATGCATAGGGGCAGCCAGGCAGCTCCGCACACTGCCCCTGCCCCAAGCACTGCCCCCGCAGCTCCCATTGGCCAGGAACCCCGGGGGCAGCGCTTGGGCAGTGCCTGTGGACAGGGCAGCACGCGGAGCCACCTGGCTGTACCTCTGCATAGGAGCCAGAGGAGGGACATGTTGCTGCTTCTGGGAGGTGCTTGAGGTAAGCGCTGCCCAGAGCCTGCACCCCTGACCTGTTCCTGCCCCCCAACCCCCTGCCCCAGCCCTGATCCCCCTCCCACCCTCCAAATCCCTCAGTCCCAGCCTGGAGCACCCTCCTGCACCCCCAGCCCCACGCCAGAGCCCGCACCCTCAGCTGGAGCCCTCACCCGCTCCTGCACCTCAACCCCCAATTTCGTGAGCATTCATGGCCCACCATACAATTTCGATACCCAGATGTGGCCCTCGGGCTAAAAAGTTTGCCCACCCCGATATAGAACTACCATGGTCAGATCCTCAGCTGGTATAATAGGCATAGTCCATTGACTTTCAATGGAGCTATACACATTTACACCAGATGAGGGTGTATAATATAGGTGAAAGATGTTGAAGTGATAGGTCTGGAGACTGAAGTGCCCTGTCGGCAGTGGTGGAATAGCTTCCTTTTACTGCCTTGCCAAGATGCACTGCGTTGAGGTATAAGAGGATAGGCTAGTCTCTACAGCTCATTGACTCAGAGGACTCTCTGGAGATATTGCTAATAAAAGGCATGTTGTACAGGTTTGCATTATGTGGAAACCCTTCTAGAACTGGTGTGAAAACAAAGAATTTGCTTCATGTCCCAGGAAGAAGTCAGTACCTGTTAACAACTGCCACATGGTGGTATCTGAGATAACGCCGCTCGTCCTAGAATTACAAAAATAAAGAACTGTGCCATCCTCAATAATCATTGGGAGGCAACCACTGGCAAATGCTGAATTTCTAATGGCAACAGAAATAGGACACTGAGCAGCCATCAGATGGTAACACCTTTTGGCCCTTACCAACCCTACAACCCAACAAAAAGATGGAAACCATTGTCATGTTATGAATTCTCTGGGCAGTCCAGTCCCGTCCCTTCATCCTTACACATTCCTTTGGCACTTCCTTTGCATTTGGGAGAAAGAAGAGAAAGATTTCAGTAGATTTCAGAAAGAATGTGATGCAGGAGGATTTCACTTCAGCTGCCTTCTTATATTATAAACCAGAGTAATTTCAGAAACCAAAACAGAAGAGAAAAAGCAACGTCAAGCTGCAACGACTAAAGCATGCCAAGCAGCAGAGTCTCGTTCTCTGGTACGATGTGTGTGACAGGCCAGGGCAAACCCTAATGAATGTGTTGCGTTGCTCTCTGCCTCAGGGCTGAACAGGTAGGAACAGAAAGAAAAACCATTTCACAATTCGAAAAAAGGGAACTGGGAGAGAAAACATTGAAAAGAAGGAGGCAGGAAAAGCTACACTGTAGCTAGGCAATAAGGGTGATGAAAAAGTTAGCGGAGACAATCAGATGTTCGCATCAGGAATGGCTATAACGACAATTCTTCCTAGAACATAGGAGTGGTTCCTCCTTTCACGGTAAATTAGCATAGCTCCGTTCAGGTCAATGCAGACCTGCTGATTTACACCAGCTGAGACAGTGGCCCACCCACTCATTTTTTTCCATCAAATTTAAAGCCAGAAGGAACCACTATTACTCCTGAGGGCATTCTGCACCAAACATTTTAAAATTCTGTGCCAAAAAATTAAAAATTCTGTGCACAGTATTTTAAAATTCTGCAAAATTCTGGAATTTTTATTTGTCAAATAAAAGCGGAGGCTCCAGCATGGCATTGGGGAGCACAGGCCACTGGCTGCCCAGAGGTGGGAGATCACTGTGCTGCTCCCCCCCTCTGGACACGGACTTAGCGGTGAAGCCGCACCCAACCCTGACACAGCACAAGGACCACACCTGCCTCAGAAATACCCCAGAGCTCTGCCCCTCCAGGCCAGGTGCGGGCAGGTAGGCTCAGCAAGGCAGGATCCAAGTGTGGAGGGGCTTAGTGTGGGGGGATCCAGGCATGGGTTGAGAGGGCTCTCTGTGCAGCAATCTGGGTGCAGGCGGCTCAGTGGGGGATCCGGGTGTGGGGGGGATCTGGATGCACAGCGGCTTATTGGGGGTTCTGGGTGCAACGCTAATGGGACTCTGCAGGGGAGTACAGGTGAAGATGGTTGGGGCTCAGCGGGGGGGTCTGGGTGTGGGGAGGATGGGTCTGGGTGTAGAAGGTTCGGGGGGGGTCCAGATGCTGGGGGAGTGGGGCTCAGTGGAGTGGGGATCCAAGTGCAACTGGTTGGGGCTCAGTGGGTTGGGGATCCGGGTGCAGGTGGCTCATCGGGATGGTCCAGGTGCAGGGAGAGTGGGGCTCATCACAGGAGGTTCCGAGTGTTGGGGGTGAGGCTCGGCAGGAGGGTCTGGGTACTCGGGGGTCTGGATGCATGGTAGTTGGGTGGATGGAGGAGCAGCTCCCTGTACAGGGATCCTTCCCCCTGCAGCTGAGGAGCAATGGGTGCAGGAAGTTGTGGTGGGGGTGTTTGCAGAGCTTCCTGCAGCTGGGGGAGAAATCTGGGGGTGGGTCAGACCCAGCCCTGGATGCCATGCAGGGGAAGAGGAAGTCCCATCCTCCCCAGCCCAGTTGTGACTAGCAGCTGAGCCCAGTACACGGGTAGGAGCCACCAGCTGGGTCTTCCCCAGTGCCGCATCCTGCCCCACAGTGATTTACCTCTCTGTTGGCTGCCCTGGGCACCCGTAACACTGCTGAGGAAAGTCACATCACCACTCTTGTGACTTCCCTGTGCTTCCCCATCAGAAAGTCATTTTTCTGCAGGGAAGCAAAGAAATCTGCAGGGGACATAAATTCTGCACATGGGTGGTGGCGCATAATTCCCCCAGGAGTACACTATGATCATGACACTGCCCATAGCATAGGCCATAGATTTCATCCAGAGGATTTCTTCATATAGCTCAATAACCCATGCTAGAATGACAGCAGATCTTTTAGAAAGAGGTCCAGTGCTGATTAAAGGCTCCACACAATGGAGAATGTATCACATCCCTTGGTAAACTGTTCCACTGGTTAATTAACTTCATGGTTAAAAATGTGTGTTTCCAGCTTGAACTTTGTTGACTTCAACCTCCAGCCATTGCATTTTGTTAAGCCTTTGTCTGCTAGTTTAAAGAGCCCTTTTGTATTGGAAATCTCCTTCCTGTGTAGGTACATACAGACCTCAATCAAATCACCTCTAACCATTAACTATCTTACGGACCATTGGTACCATAATGAAATGTAACATTAATATGTGAAGTTTGGATGACATATATTTTATCTTTTGGCCCACTAGGGACTGAAAAATGCTACACTGCTCATTCACTGCTCAATAGTTCCTATTAAAGTCACTAATGTCTAGCTACATCTGACCCTAATCCCATACAGCGATCGCTGTCACAAAAATCATTACTTATCACCGGTTACCTCACAGTGAAACTGAGCTACCAGTTACATCCTAGACTAAGTAAAGGCAAACTCCAATTTCCTGGATCCCAACCATCTACCTTTGCATGTTACCCAAAACTTGGATCTGGTTTGAGCATTGCAAGCCAGATCCTCAGCTGGTGTAAGCCAGCATGGCTCCATTGAAGTCATCAGAGTGGCATCCACTTACACAGCTGAGGATCGGCCCAGTAACTATGTGGTTGCCCTCTATTAACAGGATTGCAAAGTATTCTCCAATAGCCAGTCATCCCAGACACTCCTGCAGGCCTCAGAGAATACTTGGCACGACAGCCCAATTAAGTTTTTACTTTTGAACACTCACCCTTCAAAATTGCCAGAAGAATTTACTGCTGTTGGCCTTGTTTACTCACAAAACCACAGTGTTTTGCTACCCAACACAGAAGTGAAACACTTCTCAAAGACATTTGTTGACCCTCCATACACATTGTAAAATGTGTGAGGCCAGCATTTATTTACCCAGCAAAACATAAAATAGAAGGAAGTTTTGGGATGAGCCAAGCTACTTATTTCCTAGAATCTTGGGTTGAGTTTATGTAAG
This sequence comes from Eretmochelys imbricata, assembly GCF_965152235.1. Lineage (NCBI taxonomy): Eukaryota > Metazoa > Chordata > Testudines > Cheloniidae > Eretmochelys > Eretmochelys imbricata. The sequence continues at coordinate 4,563,381 of NC_135585.1, read as the reverse complement.
TCTCTTGCTTACAAGTTATTGACACCAGCGTTTTATGATGAAATACTGTTAGCTCGACAGCCTGGCTGGAAACGATTCTACCCGTGCCTATAAATTCCTGCAGCTGCCCTAACGCTGCCACCCACAAAATATATTGTACATGGATACCGATGAAAAGGCCCTTCCTGACACCCAAGCACTCGTCAAGGACCCAAGGTGTTTAATCGATATCCTCCAAGTTCCCATATGTCTGGAATAATTAAAATTGAAAACTGCGTTTTATTGCATCCTGTTTCCCTGTCCCTTAAGAGTCAGTGATCTCATCTTGAATTGCAATGCACAGGAGGACACTGTTTGGCTAATGCTCCCTTTCAGTTTCAAGAATATTTGTATCATCAGGGAACTGCTCTCTGTATTCCCAGCGAGCTATAAACTACCATGTGCTTGGCTGGAGCAAGCAGAATGCTTTGCACTTAGACAAGAAAGAACATGCCATTTCCACTTTGCAAATGTGCTAGTATTTTGGGAATAGCTCTTCGGATTATGCTTTTATCTAATCTGTCCAAGGTAGTAATAACACATATATAAACTTTACATAGTGCTTTATATTTTCAAAGTGCCGTGCGGACATTAACTATGTATTCTTCACACCCCCTTTTAGAAGGTCTGGGGCTTTATCATCCCTGTTTTGCAGGCAGCTGAAATTGAGATATAGAAAGATTAAGAGACTTGCCCAAGGCCACAAAGTGATGAGCAAAGTAGGGATTGAACTCAGGAGTCTCTGACTTCCAGTGCTTTGCTCAATTCTGCTACTACCACCAATTACCATTGTTAAGATCTAGTACAGTAATTAAAGAAAAGGGTTTTGAGAACAATACAAAATTAAGAGTAACTCCAGATGAAACACTATGCAGGTATCCTTGAAATTTATGTTCCCACATATGCAGTTCATTTAATTAAGATTTCTTAATGAGGTTATTTCAGAATTCTCAATAATAATGAATCGCTGAGACACATTCACTGATCTAACTAACGTTGCATACTGGGTCCCATCTTAATATGTCTACCCTTTGATACAATACTGTGCTGTGTTTTTTAAAAGGTCCATTTGACTATTCAAAGTGTCCTATTAAAATGAATGTCTAATCCATGAATAAATGCAGCCACTTTATAACATGTGGTAGTTAACCCGCACTAAGAAGGAGTTTAATAATCCACCAGAGTTTAATAATCCTGATTTATCAGGCAAAAAAGTTGAAGAAGAGAAGAAAGATGGTTTTGAGGTTAGGGTACCACACTTGAGTAAAAGATCTGGGCTCATTCTTGTCTCTGCCGCAGTCTTCCTGTATGACCTCGGGCAAGTCATGTCACCTCTGTGGGTCAGTTTCCAGTCTGTGAGGTGTAACTAAATAATGCTTCCTTCTTCTGTCTCGTCTATTTAGAATGTAAGGTTTTTGGGGCAGAAACTTCCTCTTACCACATGCATACACACTGCCTAGCACAATGGAGCACTACTGTAATATACCTAATAGTAATTCATCTCAAAAAACCTGGGTCTCCTAATGGCATCCAGGCAGATTATACTCAGTGACTCACAAATCCATCACACAGCCCTTAATCATGTAAATCACTCCACTGATGTCAGCCGGAGAGGAAGGCTTTCAGCACCTCGTCGGCAGAGACGGTTGGAACACACATGAAAGTTCTCAGTTTTCACAAATAGTCTTCCCCCGATTTTCTTATTAGCTCTGCCTATAGCATTGGGCCCCAGGACATTAACACAGACAGATACAGGGCCCATTAAATCCAAGGGGAAAACTACCATTTACTTCTTTAAATCGGGCCCATAGTTCATCTAAATCAGTGGTTCTCAAATGTTTGTTCTGGTGACTCCTTTCACACAGCAAGCTTCTAAGTGTGACCCCCCTCCCCTTATAAATATAAAAAAAAGTGGTTTTAATTTAACACTATTATAAATGCTGGAAATGAAGTGGGATTTGGGGATGGAGGCTGACAGCTCGCAACCCCCCCCCATGTAATAACCTTGCGAGCCCCTGAAGGGTCACAACCCCCAGTTTGAGAACCCCTGATCTAAATTACTCTGATCTCGAATCCAGTTCGGGTAAACTGAATTTCATCCTGCTACAGTGATTCTTTGGCTGAAGCTCGACAACACATTAGGAACCAAACTAAGCTACCATCACCACAACAAAAATACAGGCAAGAGAGACTTAAAAACCATACACGTACAAAAGCCAATTAAGCCAGCTGAGGTGTTATCGTCACTTTAGGGTAGGGTCAGAAAAGTTAAAAAAACAAAACAACAGCCCATAATATGCACCCTAGCGCTTCGCAGCAGCTTTTGCCTAAACTTGGCCATGGCATTGTGTACATAAGTCTGTCCTCGCTCTGAACCGCAATCTCCGACTCGACGGAGAACACCCATTTGGGATCCAAGGACAGGTAATTGTCAGGGGAACACAACAGCTTGTTTTGTTCAGGTTGAAACCTGAGATCGCTCGCCCGGCTGCAGGAAGTCTTGAGAGCTCCATGTTATTTCCCCCCCCCCCCCCCCCCGCCAGCCCTGAAAAGAAAATTAATGAAAAACCACAGAGAGCAAAGAGCCTGAGGAAAAGCAGAGCTGGCACCATTGCATCTGTGTACGGATCCACCCAGCCAACGCTCTTTGCCTGCTTGGGAGGAGGAAAAGTTGGGCTTTAAAAACAAAAAGGGGCTGTGGAGGGAGAGGGGAGGGAAATTTCCCTTCAAAAAGAACAGTTTTTACATGCATCTCGCGAGGTCATCTAAGAAAAAGACCTTTTAGAAAAGGTGGAATCTTTCAGGGAGCCATGCCCAAGCTTGGCTCAAAAGGACTCTGACCAACTGAGGGCTGGCTAGCCACTAGAGCGTGACGCCTGGTTTCCTGTCACTGATACAGAAGTCTGCAAGGTGAACTACTTTGGAAACAATAGCCAGAAAGAATGAGCGTGCGGCTGCAACCTGCCAACCAACGGAGCAGCAACGGACCCTTTCCTACTAGTTAAAAAGGGGGCCAAGCTCGGGGCAAATTCCGAGATGAGGCTTGGGGAACCTGACTGGGTCTACAGGAGGCCTTTGTTAATGTAACTAACACAGTCTTCCAACAGCCTCAATCCTTAGCCAGTTCTCAATCCAGAATGTACAGCACCCCACTTACGCATCAACTCTGAATGTGGCCCACTGAGCACAAGAGAGGATGATTTGGTGCAACTCACACCCCAAGAGGAGTGCAGCAAGCCAAGCAACTCACGGGAAGGTGTATGAAAGTTGAAATTAAAGCAGCCTCACTCTACTTGAACTTACACCTTCTTTCAGCTCCTCGGTGTGCACCTTGCACCCTCCTAGGCTTCCTTACGCACATCTATCAATACTGGTAGATCTATGGAAGTCAGCTTTTAAAGAGAGTTTAACTTTTAACGCCTTCTGCATCACCCCTGAATTTGGCTCCAGGCTTCAAGCCTAGGCCAGCAGTGCTAAATGCTATTCAGAGATGACTTGCTACAGAGCACGTTGTAAATGGGTGCTAGATGGTTGAGCTATAATTCTTGGAGTGGCACAGCTAGATTTGAAGTGTCGGGCAACCTAGGGCTCAGCAGACTGGAAGTTCCTACCTGGCCACTATATGCTTGGACAGCTACTGCCAGAGGAGGGGAAAGGGGATGGAACAACTGGTTCTAGCAAGGAATGGGATTAAAAGAAAATGGGTGATAGTGTTTCAATGCAAAGGCTTCCGTTAGACACCCAATCTGCAGTAGTTCACAAGTATGGGACCTTAAATCAACACAAAACTGCATATAAATCACACAATAAAATGAATGATTTAATCCTAGCAAGACTATTGACATCATCTTGGGGAAAGAATGTAACAAGAGGAACAGAATCTGCTCTGACTTCAATAGACATCACAGCTCTGGAGTCAGAACTTGTTTACACATGGGGTTAATCCACATGCTCCTGACAAGGTCAGGAGGGTTTCTTCCTCTGATCACAGTGGGATATTCTGATTGAGCCACAAGTACCACAGGAGCAAAGTCACAGAAGAACAGATTTTAAAAGTCACCAAGCAGCGCTGGAATGATGCTAGGGCAGTGTTCCAAATACATTGGTATCTCCTGTGATGGGAAAAGGTCACAATTTATAACTGTTGCATCTAAGAGCCCCAGTCATGGAGCAGAACCCCATGGTGCTAGGCGTTGCACAAACACAGAACACAGAGACAGTCCCTGTTCCAAAGAGTTTACAAGTATAAGACATGGGACAAACCGATGGATACAGACATGTGGGGCAGCACAAATAAACAATCAGATGATACTGCTCAGCGTGATAGGCAGTGGTCAAGATGAAAGCCCCCCGATCCATCAAAAATATCTCTACCACATCAAGGCCAGCCCTTCGTCCAGTATTCTATAAACCTGGCCTGTACAACGCGTGTCTGATTTAGTGTGTAAACGTGACAGATACCATCTTGGCCAACAATCCAGCATTTGCACGCCAACTGTAAAGAGTAACAACAGTAGCTCCAAAAGCTGCCTCAATACCTCGTATCTTGAGATCAAACTAAATGAATGAAAAACACGTGTATGGCCTCCTGATCCAACAGCTGAAAGCCAATCCCAGTGTGTGATCTCCACTGGCCCATGTCTTTGTCCCCCTGCTCCCCTCTGCCACTTTGAAGACTGAATGGAAACTGACAAACACACAGCAGATTGACAATGATCACAAGACCAACTGGGACATTTTACTGCCTGATTTATATCTGAATGCCAACTAGTTCAGGACACCTGGGTTCTATTTCTACCTTATGTTGGGGCAAGTGTAATCTAGTGGCTGGAGAAGGGGACTAAGGCTCAGTACTCCTAGCCTCTATTTCTGTATCCTTCACTGTGTTACCTTGGATCGGTCACCCAGGGTGAGCTTTTCAGAGGCGCCTAAGGGAATTAGGCACCTAATTCCCACTGAATTTCAGTGTGAGTTGAGCATCAAAATCCAGTAGGTGCTTCTGAAAATCTTGGCCTCCCTACAGTTCAGTGAGCGCACTTCACAAGACGGCAGGTTGTGAGACTTGAGTAATTCATACTGGTCACACACTGGAGAGCCCAGGAAATGTCACTCGGCTAGATACAGCATGGTGCTGAGGAACTCTGCACTCCCACTGAACATACCAGCAGCTGTGGGCGCACAGCACCCAGTGAGATCAGGCCCCTTTTTATTTGTTTGTAACCTTTTCCCATGCTTTCTGCAAAGAATTCTGGCTGAACAAAGCATTGAGAGTCACCCCACGTGGCCAGACTGGTGCATGCAAGGATCTTCTGAGGCAGTTTTGTTGCAACTGACAATTTAATTAGCAAAAACCCTACAGTGAAATTTAAGAAGAAATGTTATCTCCGAGTTAATAAGAGAAACATTTTAATTGCCATATTTAACAAATTATGGCCATGGCAAAATTTTCTCTTGGGAAGATTTTACATATTTTCCCAGAACTGAAGGAAAGACAGAGGTAGTGGGAAGGGGAGAAAACAGAAGAGGAAAAGAGATAAGGAGACGGAGGAAAGTAAAAGGAAATTTCCCTGATTCAGCCATTGCTATAGAGCCAAGATTTTCAAATGTGAGTCAGATCCTCAGCTGGCATAAATTAACACACATCCACCAGTTTCAATGGCCAGGTGAAGGTGAAGTGACTTCAACAGAGCTTCAAAAATTTACAACAGGTAAGGATTGTGCCCTTAGTAGCCCCCAGATCCATATCTGGGCCTCTTCATAAGTATTTTCAGAGATGCTGAGCATCTCCAGCGTCTAGTGACGCCAATGGAAATCACAGGTGCTCGGCATCTCTGAAAATCAGCTGACTGATTTAGATGCCCCAGTGTGGATTTAGATGGCTTTCTCTAGGCAACGAAGAGTTTGATTATTTGGACCCATATTTCTAAGTAGCAACACGAGTACTGTCCCCCGCATTTTGAAAGGCGCCACATGCTAACACACAACAATCACAGCTGATTCTTAGAGGATATTGGATCCACTGTATCAGTGCGAAGATATGGATTTCGCCAAGACAGCTGCTTCCAGCTATATCTAAGTGGTTACCCGCTCTTGCGCTGCTTAGCACTTTACACCCTAATCTGGCTATAGATTAGGGAGGATCACACATATGGTTGCCAACCCCTGGCCTGGAATCTCCCAGAATCAGCATCGATCTCCCGATGACTATTGAAAGCAATCCTGGAGATTTTAACATGATATTTTAAGAAAATGACATTACGGCATGTTGGGGGGAAAATATCTCCCGAATAGCTTCAGTCAGAGTTGGCAACCCTAATCACACACCAAATGATCCTTCAAACGTGAAGAGGGGAAGGCTATCTTAGAAGAGATCCAAATGGAAATGATTCAGCATTTTCAGGAGGGATTTGAAGGAGGGGAGAGAGGCATCAAAAGGCTGGTTTAGAAGGAGACGCTAAATTGTGACTGGGAGAGGGTGGAAAGAGACAATTAGGAGAGATGCTGAGGAGGGGAGGAGAAAGGAGAGCACAGATGTAGTGCTGAGCAGAGCCTTGAAGCAGAGAAATGAGAACAGGGAAAGCGTTGCAAAGCAGTTGGATGTTACCATTCTACGCTATTTGCTGGACACAGAGTTATTATAATGGCTCAGATACCCACACACATACAGCTAGTATATTCCACTGAAAGGCAGCCAGTCAGGATCCACTTGCCCACCCACCCTTCTGAAAGTTACAAGATTTAGATAGACCTAAAAAAAAAAAGCCCCTTTGGAAATGCTGATTGGGCAGGGAGATGATGATGATCCATTAGTTCAACCACGCTAAAAGTTATTTTCCTATCCCCAAAAGAGATAACAGTACAGGTAAGCTCATGAAAGCTTCCAGTTACCAAGACAAACCCAGTTCTAAAAGCCAAGCTGCAGTACCAATGAAATAACTGACAAAATAAGAAGAGCTGTCCATCCAAGCTCCCACGTCTGGTCTTTAGCTGGAATATGTAGTGAACAGGGAATTCTGCTGCCTTTGCTATTAATTAAAGCAACAAAGGGGACCAGCAGAGTCAAGCTGGCTATTTCTCAGAATTCTTCCAAAGGCAAGTGGTGTGCAGAAAATGTTCCTCTTTTCAAATCCCAGCCTGCCATGTGGAGCTATGGTGTAGGTCCCGGTGCTGATTACCATCATGTAACATGGCATTGGCAGCAGACACCAAATGGCATGGTGACAAGCCAAATGTTTCAAGTTCATTACCTGCAAAGAAAAAAGTGTCTCGGCAGGAAGCATCCATCCATGCTCACCCGAAATACAATACTTCACTGGAATGTTTGGAGCTGGGGTTTGTATTTAAATATTTTTTTTAATAGAAATTGGCATCTCTTTTAAAAAGTTTTTTAAAAAAACCCTTGTCTGGTTTTATAGACGTACTTGGGAAAGGAACTCACCACCTTTGATAATTAGGCCATTTATAATGTGGATAACGAGGGAAAGAAGCAGTGGAAATAATTTTTAAGAAGAAAAAATATTTTTATATAGTTAAGTTCTGGACTTCTTTGAATTACTAAATACATTAGCAAATCTTGGTGTAGTATTTGTTTTCAGTAGCTAACATTTCCCCTTTAAATGGGCTTTATTCTTTATTTCACCCTGTACCTGCCTAAAATAAACCCTGCAATTTAAGTTAGATACATTGGGCCAAACTCTGCTCTTTGTTCCATGAGTGTAAATTTGGAGTGAATTATTATTTATATCACAGGTAGTGTCTAGGAGTCATGGACCAGGACCCTATTGTGCTAGGCACTGTACAAACACAGAACAAAGGGACGCTCCCTGCCTGCAAAAGGTCACCAACTAAGTAAATCCATTGAAGAACAGGGAAGAACCCAGTATTTCCACGCTTCCCCTCTAGTGTTGTTGTGCAGTGTTGATAGTGGCTGCTACACAATAGCTTCTTTCTTCCAGCCCGTACGTGTACGTCGACATTGCCTGAGGAAGCAGGTCCCCCCACACCTGCAGCCAGGTTGACAGACAACTTCAAAGCACTGTCTACGCAGATGTTTTTAGAGCACTCCCACAAGCCCCTGCCACCCAAAGTCTGTAAAAATCAGGCTGGGAAGGTCACTTCTGCAGGCTGTGAAGATATACCCCATGTGGTTCAATTTCAGTGACTGGTGAAGTGTATAAAGGCTGAACCTTTGTCCGAGATTATCGCCAGGCAGAATTGGGCCTGGCATTTTGGGATCCCAAGTATCCCCAGTGTCATCATAGGCTTCCAATGGAGGTTGGAATGATGGGCATCATTGCAAGTTTTTAAGAAGAGGCTGGACAAACACTTGTCAGGGATGGTCTAGGTTTCTTGCTCCTGCCTCGGCACAGAGGGCATGACTTGATGACTTCTCAAGGTCCCTTCAAGCCCTGTATTTCTCCAATTCTATAGTTTTATCATAAATGTTCTTTTAACTCTGGTTGTCCAACAAAAAAGCCATTTGGCTGTACCCATATGCAGCCCTTCAGACACCAGCCGACAGGTCGTGAGCTGATGATAGCAAGCGGCTTTCAGTTTTCACATTAGGTGGGGAGCGACTGGCGAAACCGAACAGGTCGTGCAGATTTCTTACCACCAAGGCAGTTTGTGTATACTCTGCAGCTCAGCCAAGCAAGTGTTCCCTCAAAGTCATAGACGGCAACAAGTGGTATTTGCTGTTGATTCCTGTCTATGGGCATGTAGAACATAGTCTCTGAGCACCTCCCTTCACTCATTTCCTTATTTCGGTGGAAATGGATGGAATTTGATTTGTTCATAGTTACCACAAGCCCAGAGGAGGTGGAAAGAGATGCCAACTAGATATAAAGAATAAGTCTGGGGCCTGGAATTTTTGCAATAGGACTTGCTATGCAGTATAACCACATCTGCACATGATTTGCTGATTAAATACTGTCATACGACAGGCCTTCAGTTCTTTATTATTAAGGAATCCCATGTTACATTCATAAATACCAAAAGGGCTCTTCATGCTTAATGTTGTTAGAGGGAAAAGCCAAAGGAGGGATCATTCAGACTCATTTTTACCTGCATTCAGAAAACATTCCCTCCTGCTTTCATCCACTATGCCACTGCCAGGGAAGTGGGGGCGGGAGATTCCCTGATACTCAGGTTGCCAGATCAGTTGGGATTCAGAGTTTAAATTGGCACATAGGCCACAGAGTGGGCAACTGGAGAAGAAAGAAGAAAGATGGACAAATATATGAAGCCAGAGTCGTAGCCTATTTCTTTACCATGACTTGTAGGAGATCGCGGACTCCTCACAAGGACGTCATGAACCAGCAGTGACTCTCTCCAGTAAATTACAGTCTGCCTTGGGCATTTCGGACTTTAACTCCTGTCACCATTCCATCCAGCCGTTTGGGGCTGTCCCCTGAAATAACAGAGGAGAGTCCCAAATCTGGGGCGGTCAGTTACAATAAAGCAAAGAGCTCGACAGGAGTGGCAGGTTCAAACACAGTCTTGCGACAAGGTAGGACTTATTGGTGATGAAATGGCTTTTAAACTGCCCACGCTCCATTTCTTTAAAGTAAGCTATGGAGCAGTTTCTCCTAGGTACCCATGAAACATCTTAATTTGGGGAATAGCAAGCCACACTAGAAAACAGTGTCATGGGCCAGTTCAAGCCAACAGTGTAAAACGATCCATCTCTTTTTCTTCTAAATATGGCTGGCTGCAAGCCTGTGTTAACGCAAGGCTCCCTTGAGATTTGAACTCTCCGACCTTCTAAATAAGAGACCCACCTTAAGCAGTTTGCCACCCAACGACCTGTCAAGATGATTAATAACATCAGAAAGCTGGTTTAACATTGGCTGCTCACTTGGCCACCTGTGTCATCTGTCAGTCCTCAAGAAGACACCCTTAACCACAGCTTTAAATTTCCTGAAACTGGAGATAATTGTTGGTTTTGGCCATGGTCTGAAACTTGCCCAGCTTACAACAGCACACCAGAACCTTTGCACTCAGGAGGTTCCTTGCATATGCGTGATTGAACAGGAGACAGAAACTGACTCCAGCAAAATGAAACAGCAAGCTCTAGGATGAAAGGAGATTTCTTTTACTTCAACAGGCTGCCTTATTGGCTTTTCAATATTCCCTCATAACCACCCTTTCCCCTTCTAGGAATGCCAATGTGAAACCAAGGAAGTGGATAAAAACTCGGGGCTGTGATCAAAGGGAAAGCCACATAGCCTGCTAGCCAAACTACATTTACCCTCTGCAGCCCACTGCACACAGGAGTGGAGGAGAAACAAACATCTACTTCTCTGACAGCCACACCGCCAGCAGCTAAAATGTCAACAGATCTCTTAAGTGAAGCAGGGTTGAGCCTAGTCACTGTCTGGATGGGAGACTGCGGAAGTAACCATGGCGATTCCCTCTGACTCAGCAGAGGATAAGTGCTGCAGCATAATGCTAGGTTGGGGCACTGTGCTCCCGGATAACCATCTTACAGCAAAGACAAGCCCAAAGTTCCCACGCCATTTACTACTTGGTATCCTCCTCTCTTACTCAGCACCTCTGTAAACGACGCAATCCCAGTGCGTTCACTCTGCCGTCACAGGGAGGTCCTCCCATGACTCATCAGTGCTGCCACCCACCTCCCAATTTGGGACTCAGGTGACTCGGGTGCAGTTCCCTGCCCTGTGCAAGTCATTGAGTCTTTCTGTGCCTCAGTTTCCCATGTGTAAAATGGGATAATAGCACAGCCCTCTGTGACGGGGTACATGAAAGATAGGGAGTGTTCAGACACTTTGGTAAGGAGGTGACACAAATACCAGATCGATAGTCTGAACTCCATTATGTCTGTTCTAGCTTTTCTTTATGAGCGAATTGAGCATAATATTGAAGGTGAAGTGTGCCTCATCAATTTCTACAATGGCCCTACAATCGTTGCATTATTTTCTGCCCCTTCCCTTTTTTTTCCAGCCTAACATTTCACGTAAGTGAGAGGAGAATCAGGCCTTGGGCTTTTCTACACTGCAGACTATTCTTTCTGTATTTTACATATTACCTTGATTACATATTCTGCACTAACGTGAGCGATTCTCCAATACAGCCCCTGTTTAGCTTGTATGCTCTTTGAGGCAGGGACTCGCTCTTCCCGTGTGGACACACAGCACCAGCACAGTGGGGGCCCTGATCTCAGTTGGACCCAGGCACTATTGCAAGACAGATAAATTATGCGACTCTGAGGTTTGTAGATAACATAGAATTACAAGTGCCTCTCAAGATCAAGGGGTTAGTATGCTACCAAGAAGCTAAGAAAAGGGAAAAACGAGACTTTAATGGTCCGCTGTGGAATATTTGTTTTTCTTCCCTTTACAACTCCATTCTGGCCGGGAGACCGAATGGAATTTTATATTCCGTGCAAACTCAGGAATCTGTAAGATCAGCTCAGAACGAGGGATCAAAATACAAGAATGCAGAAAGAAATCTAACAAACAGATCCAGGAGTAAAGCCTTGGGGTCTGAGTCAAGGGTATGTGCCGTTATCGTTCAGGCCTCCATAAACCAGCAGCACGTGGGCATCATCCAATTCAGCTGTCGGAGGCATCTCATTCTCACCTGCACGGGGCTCACGGACAGGGGGAAATGACAGATGTTTTAATAAAATGTGACGGAAGTTCTGAGTCATATAGAAGGCGCTGGGATGGCAGGGAGGGGTGGGATGTCTGGCTCCCCGGAGCTGACCGCTTGCTTTGGTTGTAGCATAAGGATGCGCCCAGTTAATGTGAACCGCTAGATTTCTTACATCTCCCCAGTGAAACACAATAACCCATGAGCTTCATGTGGAATTCAATGGAAGCAGCTGTGAAGCTTAATCCCATGCACCTACAGAACCTTAGGGGAACAGGTCTAGTGCTGGAAGTGGAGAAAGCTTTCTACACGACTCAGCTGCCCTGAACCAATATTCTGTGCCAGCCTGATCAGCTGGAGCACTAGCCCTGCCCCTGCTTTCAGACATCTTTGCTATGTGGCTGTTGGGTGGAGGGCTTTAGTGTGAAGCAAAGCAGGGTGCTGGACACAGCTTCTTTGCACATTCATCACCCATCCTGCTTTTCCAGCCAGCTGCTGATCTACAGAAGTGCTGAGCTCTACAAAGATGCATGCACGGTTATCAACGGGAGCCCACGCATACATCCAAGGGCAGGAAATGACCCCAATGCCATGGGCCAATATACTCCTCCCCACACCCCGCTATCCTCTCTGCCAGAGTCCAGACAGCAAGATGATGCTTTTTAAAGTGGAGAGAAGGGGGAATATGGTTGTGATGGGCCACCTGAAGCTAATGATTAATTTTTTGATTCAGTGGCTGAGCCAAAAGAGTTGAAAAATAATTTCATTTTGGGCAGACCTGAAAGAAATGTTTTTACATTTTTTTCGGAGGGGCGGGGGAAACATTGAAAATGTTTATTTTCAGGGAAACGTTTCATTCTGGGTTTCAAGATTTGAGGTGGGGGAGGTTTTAACCATTTTTAACAGAAGTAATTTCAAATAAAAAAAATTAAAACATTTTGACTTTTTGGGGACTGGGCTGAAAAAGTTGGCGAATTGGCCATGAATTCGCCCAATGTTTCGGTCAACCCAAATAGGCATTTTTCAGTGATGAAAGTATTGTCCAAAAAAATGTCACCCAGCTTTACCAAGCAGGGACCACGTTATCACACAAGAGTTTGTGTGGCATCAGGAGCCCATTTGGGCACTTTATAAGTAATAAGCACATGAAGTGGGCCTCCCGAATTGCTAGGTTGGTTCCCTTGCTGACCTGCCACCTAACAGTGACCTGGGAGAAATTTACCACGTCTCCTTCCTGTGCCGTCCCCGCCAGCCTCTGCTGGGTAAATGCCTGAAACAGCCAGTCTCCTTGCAACATTTCTTAGCTGTGTTCAGAAACTCAAGAGCGCTCAGTAGTTAAAGCAACCTCATTGCTGAGGGATTTCTCCATAATCTGAACACATGTCATGGGGATCAGGACTGTGGGTGGCGGTACTAGTCTGTGGCAGTTGTTCGGGCCCACGGCCCACCGCCTGACTCACTCGGAAAGCCCTCTTATCCGAGCAGTTTTCAAATTTAATTAAGAGGGACCTATCAGGGGCTTAACTCTACTGCTGTGCCAGGAGTTCTGCACAAAGGCAGGGGAGCGCAGTGTGATCGCTTGCCGGCGTGGGGAGGTTGGAAAGGTTTGTGCAGACGGCAATTTCACCCAACACAACAATCTAAGGGGATGCTAAGAAAAGGTCAGATTCACTCCGCAAATGCAGTGGTAGAACCTCGTGGACCTGCAAGTTAATGGAAACCGGACTCCACTGCTTCAAGTTTGCCAGTTACAGAGAGTTGCACAGAATATCTGCAGCTCTTTGCTACACAGCCAACGCTCCCATGTCTAATCAGATCTCGCTCTGCTAGCTAGCTAGCTGACAAGCAGGGAGCTCCAAAGGGGGGGGGGGGAGAAGGAAAGTGAGACAGAAAGCAGTCAGCTGTCTGCAAAACTCAGAGCATTAAGTCTGGTTTTTGAATGGGGGCGTGGAGGGCTGGAAAGAGAAGGGAGATTGTAGGCGGCTATTTTCTGATTAGACAAACATTGGCTTTTGAACTTCAGCCTTCAAGGATATAGAAGATTCACGGGGGGAAGAAAACCCTAGGATTTTTGGCGCAAGTCCACATCTAGATGAGAATTCAACAAACAGCTGACTCAGAAGGAAAGAGCAGAGTGGGTCCCCAAAGAATGAAGTACAGTGGGATCAGCTCTCATAAACTCACCAGGGCACAGTATCCCCAGTACTTACAAAAGGCCCACTGAACACTCACTTCCCTGCCACATCAGAACTTCAGCCTAGACTTGTAAGTCTTGCAGTTTGTAGCCTGCTAAGTAGCCCAAGACTAGAAGAGGTTGTATTGGAAGCAGGACATTGCACGGCATCTTAAAGCATGCTGGCAGTCCATGATTAGGCAGGCAAGACATTTACCATCCCTTTAAATAGGACTCAGCCAGTTCCATCCTTCTCTGATCACGACCATTAAGGATGTCTTTTCATTGTTCAAATCACTCAGGCAGCATGTTTAGAGCAGCCTGAAATGAAGTCCAAACACTGGGGAATTACAATATCCGGATCTACGGTTTGCAGCTTGGGCCCAGCTCTAATTTTGTAATGTGCAAAACGAGATGAACCCTCCAATCAGAGAGTATTGGCCTACGTGGTTAGAGCATGGGACTGGGAGTCAAGATTTCCCTCTTCTCAGATCTGCCACTAGCTTACTGTTTGACGTCAGACAACTGGTTTAACCTCTCTACCATCAGGCACCTTTCTGTAAAATGGGTCTAATCCTCACCCATCTCACCAGGACCTTGTTATAACTCAAGTAGGGTTTGCAGAGTGCTTTGCAATTGTCCCAAGGGAGGTGCTGTGGAAGGGCAAAACATAATCCTCGTTACTGGGTGCAACGAAGGAGACGGATTAAAAGTAAACAACTCAGAGATCAACATGTGTCTGCTTGGTTGGTTTCCGCCGTGGTCAGTCCCACACCCACACAGGTCACCCAAGCAGCACTTCCTCCTTCTCCCTCTCAACTGTTTGCATTCTTACTCCCCTGGGAGCCACATCGATGGAGGAAGACAAAGGGCTCTGGCACTGCGCTCCCAGCAACAGACCAAGTGTGTCCAGCAAAATCTGTTAATCAGGGTGAGCAGCAGGGAATCAGTACAGAGTGCAACAGATTTTTACAGAACAACTGTGGTCCCTGCCCACCCCCATAAAATAAAGAGGCCCGGAGGACCTACGGTATATACCACCCAGCCCTCCTCCTCTTCCAAATTTCAGACCCAGACAGGGCTCCTCGTTTGTATTTTAATAACCAGCAGCAAAGGGTTATGACCATTGTGTCATCTTGGAAGATTGGCAAAGCAGGAGAGCGAATACAAACAATATATATCCAAACACGTTTGCTCTGTGCATTTTGGGGGCCAGCGAGCTGCTGCTCAGATGGGAGAATTTGCCAAGCAGAATTTCTTGGAAGGGTCTATTTCCAAAAAAACCTGGGGGCTGTGGTAGCTGGGCAGGAGAGGAACTGAGCAAGCCCCTGAGGGAGGGGTGGGTATATGAGAACAAGTCAGACTTTTGTATTCTGCCCCCGCCCCACACACACACCTTTAATTCCTTATGGGCCAGATCCAAAGCTTGTGCAAAGACCTAATGGGCTTTTGAAGATTGGGCCTTGCATCATAATTCTTTGGCAGGTCTCAAAAAGAAACATCTAGGCATTTTGTCTGGTGAGGTTTAAAAAAAATAATAATAATGAAAGCGAGGGGAAAAAAAGAGTTGAATGACTAAACATCTAAAGCAGCTGAGAGAAAGCGGGAGATGGGAATGCAGAGAATGAGAAAAAAAGTCTGCTTTTTTATTATTAAACTATTATCTCAAATTTCTAATAAGCAGGTTGAAGTTTAAATTACAAGATCTCTAACAAAGTCAGGATCCAAACAGTTCAGGAGCCTCCAGATAACAATCGCCTTTCCCCGGATAGGTTTCAAGTCATTTCTTTGAAAAGACAAAGCTCCTATTCAGAGTGGGGAGAGGAACCACAGAGTTTTTCATTATCCGAGTCATTGTAGCTCTGAAGGAGGAGGAGGGGAAAAAAATCTGCTCTCCCAGTGCATCGCCTGAGATGACCGCATGGAACGCAGCGCACACCTGATGCTCACAGCTGTGCAATGCCCACTCGAAAGAGAGGAGTCAAGCTCGGAAAGTCCCAGCCCATCGCTTCTATTGTTACACAATGAAAATAAAGCAAAAAAAAGAGCAGGAGAGAAGAGAGAATTGGAGTTTAGGAGGTAGTCTAATGCAGGGAAGCTGATCTGATATCTTCCTTGGGCTATTCCTTAAAACGCCTAGAAAATGAAACTGGATTTCTTCTGACCTGTTTAGTTTAAAATCTAGAACAGAAAAATGAATTTCAGAGCTAGTCTGTCATTTTCCTCTCCCAGTGGGGAAGGGCACAAGGGTTGCAAGATTCATGTCACTCCACAGCACCATGTGCTGGAAGGTCAGCTTTCATAGCCCTTTAGAGTGGCTACAGACCTCAGTTCTGAACCTCGTGGCTGGCGACTAGCATTATATGCTAGGTTTGCCAAAAACAGAGAGAGAGAGAATGTGTCCGTGCCCTGAAAAACACCAGGGCTAGGCTTGTTCACATCTGCTAAGCGACAGGATACCCGCTCAGTGGAGAGAACCAACACAGAAGGTGTCAACCGTTCCAGAGTATGGCAGGCTGGTGTTTCCACACACTTGATGGCTTTGTACCAACCAATCCCGAGCTCTAAGACAGGCCCCTATGTCTATCCATCAGTGAAACAGTATCAGGCAAACCCATCACCTTCCGCCTTCTTCACTCAGGACACAAAGCTCTCTGGCATAGCTCGAGTGCTCTTGTCTCCACTGTAATTATACCCCATATAAACTATAAAAAAGGGGATAGTGACTCATAGTATGATTAGCACTGTAGCTTCTGCAGGCTGAAAGTTCCATTCAAAGAGCACATTGGAATGGGTACATACAGTACTCAAAACTCAATGCACTCTGCAGCCTCCCCATGGGAAAGGTCATGAAGCCAACCACACATACACACACCCACCCCCCTTCCTCTGACTTTGGAGGTCATCAGTGCTGTACTCCCAATCTTCTGACCTCCGGCTTCCTGAATCTGCTGTATATTGCAGGATTATTGATGGTGTAATCATAATGTTAAATTAAGATTAAAGAAGGTACATCATGGTTTTCAACGTAGAAATTCACCAGAAAGGTGTGGTCTAGTGTGGATGTGATCTAAGACACACCTGTCTTATTGCAGGTGTGCAAACATTTGTAACAAAATACAAATCCAATACAAGGTTTTGGGGGATTTCTTTATAAACTCAAAAACTATCTTGTGTTGCAGGACATTTTGCTAAGCCATGCGCTTTTTTTTTTTTAAAAACAGAGGAAGTAGACTTTACCTTTTCTAAGCAAATCCAGCTTATGCATCCAAAACATGGGGGAAATCCGCATTTTCAAGAATTTTTCTATGTATATATGCCAGCCGCAAGGCAAACAAAGCAAATTGTTGCACTGGTTTTGCAGAATTTCACAAGCACATTTCTTCCAGTTTGTTTCATATGATCTGAAACAAAATAGCAAAAATGAGCACATGAAAATCTGCAAAATTTAAACTACAATTTATTGCACAGGGGTAGTCCGGTGATCTGAGTGCAGAACTGGAGATCAGAATGGGACAGTTTTAATCCTGGTTCTTCCACAGCGTCTATTCTGTAGGTTTTGAGAAACCAGAGGATCTCTATAAAATAGGGATCACTACCCTCATCTATCTCCCAAAGAAGTTAAGCTGGTTACTTAAAGTACGTGTAGCCCTTCTGAATGGGGTTTTTTTGGGTTTTGTTTTTTTTTTTGGCATGTATATTTCTTTGGTATGTCTTACTGTTCTTTTACTCAGGGATCTTTCAGGGAGTTAAATCAACATTAGTAACCTATTAATATTCACTTGGCACAATAATTCTTAGGATTTGCATTTCACATACAGCATTGGCTTCTTACCCTCGAAGGTTACCTAAGGTCTGAAGATTGAATTATGATTTCATACGGAGTCTATATCTGTGGTTATTTCTGAAGTCTGTGTTTTATTTTTAATGTTCAAAAAAGAATTCAATAAGTTCGTGGAGAAGAGGCCCATTGATGGCTGTTAGCCAAAATGGTCAGGGATGCAACCCCATGCTCTAGGTGTCCCTAAACCTCTGACTGTCAAAAGCTGGGATGGGACAATAAGGGATGGATCATTTAACAATTGCCTGGTTCTGTTCATTATCTCTGAAACACCTGGCACTGGCCACTGTTGGAAGACAGGGTACTGGGCTAGATGGACCATTAGCCTGACACAGTGTGGTCATTCTTACATGTCAAAGATTTACTGCAAAAATGCCTAAATCACTCAGGCATATTTGAAAACGTTACTATCAGTCTGGGGTTATCAAAGGAACCTGGGAAATGGATGCCCAACTCCTACCGAGCTTCAATAAAATGTGGGCATCTATTTCGTTTAGACTCCTTTGAAAATCCCACTCCTAAAAAACTAAAAATATTTTTAGAGAAAGAAAATGTACAACCCACCTTCAGTGATCTAAAAATGAGACCAGGATTGGTGCCAAAATCCAGATAAAGATTTTTTTTTCCATTTCCTAAGAATCGAATATTGAGAAGATAACATGAGCACTTAGAATCTTGCAAGTACTCCTAGAGGGGCATATCTCTTTGATGGCTGTCCCACCGGCAGGGTGCCAGGGTTTTGCTGAATATCACTAGCCAAGCTAGGCTGTGTCTGTGTGTCACTGGAATGAGAACCCTTCAATGAATACCAAATTGCTGCAGGGAGCTGAATTGGCAATTAATACTGAACTGGTACCCCAGTTGTGCTGTTTGAGGCGCGTTTAAGATCTTTACTACTTGAGGTTGTTTAGGACCGTATGGCACTTTCTGCTAGTTTCAGGGTCATGGCCAAATTACAAGCCGAGTAACTTAACCCTCCCTACGTTTCCAACAGGAGATGTCATTCTTCTCTATTTCCTGGCCCAGCCTGTTCTGCAGGAAATAGTGTGGTCTAATGGCTAGGGCACGGGACTGGGGACTCTGGGAGAACTTGGGTCTAGTCCTAGCTTAGCAACTGACCTTCTATGTGATCGTGAGACGTCACTTTGACCTCATTTCCTCTTCTTGCCTATTTAGGGGCTCTGTTCTTCCAATACCTACATAGAATGCCTAGAACAATAAGGCCGTGGCTGGAGCCTCTAGGTACTACTGTAAAACAAATAATCCCATGATGTTGCTCTGCACTGCTAAACAGCTACCGCTTTCCACTGCAGAGGTGGCTGCATTTCAGTGATGGGTGGTGATTGTATATTAGTGAGACGTCTGAACCAGAACCCTGGGTTTGGACACCCTGGATGGATCCAAACTTTACAGCTTAGGCCCACTTCTAATTGTCTGTGTTATAATGAGAGTCTAAATCCAAACACAGAAACAGTTTGCAAAGCACTTTGGGAATCTTTAGGAGGGATGGCAGGCAAGAAATACATGCAATTCCCACCAAGGAGAACTGTCAGGTACTCCCTTTTGGAGTCTGTGGAGGTTTCTCAATTAGCCAGCGGGGTTGCTGCTGTTCTGAAACATGCTGAATCTCTGTCCCTCCCAGTAGCCAAGCCAGCTGCTTTCACAGCTCTCCAAAGCAGGGAGCATGAGACCAGGAGTGCAAAAGAACTACAGGTCTCCCACCTCGCCCAGACCAACCAGCACAAAGCCTCAGAGGATGGAAAGCCTTTGACCTGCCACACTGACCTTTTATTTTCTCAGCCAGAGTCTTTTTTCTTTCCCCCACAATCTGGTCTCAGCCTGACAAGGGTCTTCCAAGCATCAGGTCTCAGCCAAATTTGTGTTCTGAACTCATTTTTTCCCCCTGCTCCTAATGCCGCCTCCTCCTTCCCCCCGCCCCATCCCACCCGGACTGTGTTTGCCTTCCTTTTTTATACCCAAGTCTTCCTTCCCCCTGCTTCAAGCAGGCACGCACTCATTGCTGGCTGTTTGTCAGTGTTAGCGCTCCTGTAGGGGGTTCTCCCCCGCAGGCCTGGAAAGCCGCCTTCCCGCATGGGTCTTCCCCTCTCTCCTGGCCCCCGGTTTCGCTCCATATTGAGGCTGATAATTACTGCTGAATAGCCTTCCAGATTCCCATGCTTGTCAGTCTGTGCTCTCCTCCCCCTCTTTCTCTGCACACTTTGTTCTGCAGGGAGGAAGGATTAACTGCGAGCCACAAACCAGTGCTGCAGGGGCAGGGGTGAGGAGGGTGTGTGTGTCAGGGGGTGCATTTCATATTGGCCACTTCGCTCGGGAGAAGCAGGTGAAGTGCAGGTTGGACCCTCCCGTCCCGTCTCCCTTTAACTTGCTCTAGCTGCAGGTAAGAGTCCTGAAGCATCCAGTGCTGTCCCCAAAATACCGTGCCTCTCACAGAAAAAAGACCTTCCCAGCAGAGTTGACACCATACCCCCACCCCCATCCCAGAAGGTTGAAAGGGATCCCCCAAAGCACCACCAGAGTGAGCTTTCCAACCTGGTACAGACATGCAGGGCCAGGTGCCCAGCTGGTGTAAATCAACCTAGCTCTGCTAAAGGCAATGGAGTCATGCCAATTTACAGCAGCTCAGGATTTGGCCCCCACTCATTCAAGGAGGTTTTGAAAGGCTACATTTGATGGTTTTACATGTTCACACACTACTGCAGCTGCAAATCAGACCACTCCTTACCCTGCCCTTCCCTCCCACAAATGCTTTGCCTTTTGGGAACCTTTCCCCACTGGAGATCCTGCAGTGCTTTGCAAGCTGTAATGAATCAAGTCTGCCCTCTGAGGCTATTAAATACTATTCCCCCTATTTTATGGATGGGGAAACTGAGGCACAGAGCTGCGAGCATGATTTGCCTGAGATCGCAAAGCAAATAGAGCCAGGCATAGAATCCACACCTCTCAAGCCCTGCGCTATGCTCTTTAGTCAACTTCATCTGTGCCTATGGAAGCAGCAATAGGAGAGCAGTCCACGCCTCAAACATCTGCTTATTTGGTTCGTCTGGTGGCTTAGTCATAGAATCTCAGAAACATAGGGCTGGAAGGAACCTCAAAGGGTCATCCCTCTACACTAAGTGGGGACCAAGTATACCTAGACCAGCTCTCGCAGGTCTACCTGTTCTTTAAAACCTCCAGTGTTGGGGATTCCTCCCCTGGAAGCCTAATCCAGAGCTTCGCTATCCTTATAGCAATAACATTTCCCCTAACCTCTAACCTAAAAGTCCCTTGCTGCAGATTAAGGCCCTTGCTTCTTGTCCTGCCTTTAGTGGCCACGGAGAACAATTGATCCCTGTCCTCTTTGTAACAGCCCTTCACGTTTTTGAAAGCTGTTATCAGGTCCCTCCCTCGGCCTTTTTTTCCTCAAGACTAAACATGCCCCGTTTTTTTTTTATGCTGAGCTCGATCAGACACTTGGCTGCCACTAAATCTATGATCTGCCCCAACAAGAGACAAACACTGCTAGTGAAGCCCAACCGGCAGCCACGGGCGCCTGCTACAGGGCACTGCAGGATGAGCTCCACCTTTGCAGCTAGCCACTTGTCCCGAGTTTGTTCTTTTCCTGCCCCGCTGCACAAAGGCTGGCTGGAGCTCAAATGGGGAATGCATACGGACCCACACTCATTCCCCAGGACCCAGCACTCCTTGGCTCAAGACTCTGTCTCCGCTGACAAACAGGAGAATCTTACTACAATACCGCACTGGGTTTTCATTTCAGCAATCTATACGTCACCATGAAAAAGCTTCCCAAATTCCTTCCCCCTTCCCACCCCCATCCTGTCTCCCTCAAAAATTCTTCTAATTAAATCAGGAGAAAATTAATTACAGCAGGATTTTCCAAAGCACAGCATCTAATGACCAACTCCCTCTGCCTTAAACCTGATAATCTTGGTCTCCTATTTGCACTGGCAAATCTCGGGCCCCCCCATTCTCATCCGGCTCACAATGCTGCTGTCTAAATTAGGCAGGGAACAAGTCACTTGGCAAAGGCAAATGGAAGCGCTAAGGTTAGGCCCTGAAAAACAATAAAACTGCCTAAAGAACCCCCCTGTGTTAATCCCAGCCATGTTTCCGCCAAAGATTCCCCTTTTCAAGTGTTCTCTTCCTGGTAAACAAAGTTCTTTCCATTGGTCTCTGAATTTCAGGACACGGTTGCTTAGTAATGCTGGGATGAAAACCAACAGGTTTTCTCTCCCTCCCGCCCCCCCCCCCACTTCAGTTCTCTGACGATAATACAGGGTTTTGTAACCAGCAACTGAAATCTTAAGGGCCTGATTCTGACCTGCTTTACACCCAGATAACCCCATTGCCTTGAATGGAGCTGCATCTCAATTTCACTGGCGCAAGTCAAAGTAGAATCAGGCCCTCAGTCTCTCAGTCTCTCCCTCTGTTGATTGGTTTGGGTTCTCAGTGGCACATGCAAGCCTTTTCTTTAGTTTCCCCTCCACTCCCCACCCCCAAGACCGGACTTTGGTGTTTGACCATCCCGTACTCCCAAGTGCGAAGCAAAACAGCTCCAAAACCCACAAGATCCCTTCCAGACTTCAATGCTGAACCACAAATTGGCTCTGGGTTTTCTCAAACGGTTTGCAAAGTGCAGGGTAGTGGTGGGAAGTCTGCTTTTTCTACGCCCAAGGGCCAAGTTCCAGGTTTGTCTTATTTACTGACATGCGATGGCATCCGTTCTCCTGCTCCCCATGCTCCCCAGAATTCATAATAAGCAGCAGCAAGGTATGAAACCAGATGGATTTCACCTGGTCCCAGGTTTTGTGGTGACCATGTCACATGGCTCAGCATGCTGTGATGGATCTAATGCCAGGTATAGAATGGAGCACTCCGGCCCTGGCTCTAAACACGGGCTGCAGCAAATATGTAACACAAAAGGACAAAGAGGGGTGGGGGGAAACAAGTGCCAGATGACTCCTCCTCCACTGCTAATGCTGACGCTGTGCTCTGCCAAGCGGGAGATCCTGATTTAGAAAGAAGCTCAGATAATTCATCCCCCATCTCCCTCCAGCCCCAGTCACAGAGGTGACATGCAATCAGCAGAGAATAGAATAACTGAGATCCCTACATCCGAGCCCTAAATAGGACTCTGGATGGATTCTCCAGACTCTGCCTCATTCAGTCCAACCATTTTTTATTTAATCTGTGGTTATGCAGAGTTCAGTTTTATCACCCTCAGCACCAATGACGTCCACCATGCATTTCCCCCTCTCTTCCCCTGGGTTTTCCAACAACTTCAGAAAATCAGGGCTGTGTTCCATAAATGATCAAGCAGGAAATAACCACAATCACAGGCTTCTTAATATGACAACAGCACACACACTGCACGTTTACATCAAGCAATCCATCTTCCCAGCACTCCTGTGGAGCGGTCTCCCAGCCCCTCACTCAGTACCCTAAACCACTTACATGCCCCGTCTTCAGCATCATGTGCGGTCCTCAGCCCTTTGCAAAAGGAGCACCAAACACAGAGAGAGGCAGGATGATCTTGTAGTGAAGCTATTGACCTGGGACTGAGGAGGTCTAGATTAAATCTCCAGCTCAGGTGGTCTCTATGAGAGACTTGAAGTAAGTAGCAAGTTTAACCCCCCCGGCCCCATCTGTAAAAATGGGGGTTATCAGTCTTCCTTTGTATTTCTTGGCTTTTTGGGGCAGGGAGTAACTCTTGTGTATCTGCACAGCACCCAGCACAATGGGGCACCATTATTCTAGGCCAGTGGGTCCCAACCAGGGGTACGCATACCCCTGGGGGTTTGCTGAGGTCTTCCAGGGGGTGCATCAACTCATCTAGATATTTGCAGAGTTTTACAACAGGCTACATAAAAAGCATAGCCAAGTCAGTACAAACGAAAATTTCATACAGACAAGAACTTGTTTATACTGCTCTGTATACTATATGCTGAAATGTAAGTACAATAGTTATTTATTTTATAATTATATGGTAAAATGAGAAAGGAAGCAATTTTTCAGTAATAGTGTGGCTGTGACACTTTGTGTGTCTGATTTTGTCAGCAAGTAGTTCTGAAGTGAGGTGCGACTTGGGGGTCCGCAAGACCAATCAGACTCCCGAAAGGGGGACACTCGTCTGGAAAGGTTGAGAGCCGCTGTTCTAGGCAAATTAACAAAATCCTCAACTCCCATTTTAGCAAGTCAAAAGTAGCTTGGTGGAAGGCACTTCCAAAGCTATGCCCTGGTTCATAATCCGGACTTGGCTATTTGATCATGGCTAATCACCTCTCTTGCCACACAAAAGCAGCTGCCCCAAGTCAACAGCCTTTCAGTTCAGTTCCAGCAGAGCCTTACTCACTCTCTTCACAGCAGCATCGGGGACATGCAGTCCCTCCCATTCCTGATGATGCCAATCAACACCCCACACACACAACAAATCTGCTGGCATTTAAGACTTGACCCTGCAAAGGACAGAGAATTTTCCACTGCCCCTGAGGCTCCGGTGGAAATTGACAGCGTTTCTCAGCCCCTTTCAGTAGGGAGTCCTTAGCAATCAGTTAACTCCCATAAGCTCATGCAACTTGCTAGCTATTTCTTGGCAGAGCCACGCCAGCCCAAGCTTGGCATTCAGAGAGGCAGGAAATTATTTATCTGCATCATCCTCTTCAGGAAGCTCGGAGAATTTTTATATGAAGGTTCACACAAACATCCAGACTAATTGTTCGTTAGTCATGCTCACCCATTATATAACAAATGAAAAATGCTTAGCCCAGTGTCAAGGAGAGCCATGCCAGAAACCACAGCTTGAGAGGAGCAAACACGCTGCTCTGGACTCTCAGCTCCCCACTAAGAGTGCAGCCACACCCGGAGGAAAAGTGGTGGCCATGGAGGGAGTGGGGGGTTAGCCAACATGTGGTAAAAATTGTAGCATGGAGAAGGCAGTTGTGATTTTAACACAGTCAAGGTAAATGCTAGCCTGAGACCATACCTGAAATGATAAGTACCCTGCACACATTAGAATTTTAACATGTTAACGAATAGACACCATTTTTCCTCGCGAAGACACAATCGAAGGGTCTTGACTCCTGAAAAGGAGCCCCACTTGCCTGCACAAGGGTGTGAAGTCTAATCCAGGCGAGACTTTGCGCCTTAAGCTTTGCGGCCACGAGCTCCGGTGTAAGGTCAGCAGCCACCAGCATTTAACCACTGGCTTCCAGCCTACACTGCCCCCAGTGGAGCTGTCAGGTAGTACCGGTGGTGGGAAATGCTCAGGGCAAAAGTTTCAGAGCAGCCACTGTGTTAGTCTGTATTCGCAAAAAGAAAAGGAGGACTTGTGGCGTCTTAGAGACTAACCAACTTATTTGAGCCTAAGCTTTCGTGAGCTACAGCTCACTTCGTCGGGCGAATGCAAACACAACCAAAGAGCATTACAGCCTGTTAGAGACACAAGGCAGAGGCGGTAATCTCTTTTATTGGACCAACTTCTGGGATGAGTGTTTTGTGAAAATGTTAGTGGAAAAAATCATTTTTGACTCGTTCTAGGTCATTATTAGATACTTGTTTTACAGTGGCACTGAGAGCCCACATCAGGCCTGGGACCCCCCCACCCCACCCCACCCCATCGTGCTAGGCACAGTACACACACAATGTATGCCACAAAGCCCTGCAGAAATGTACCATGAGGCAGGGCAAGAGACAGTAGCACGGAGGACCTGGGATGCAGTCTATCTTTTGGGGATACAACCTCTTGCGGTGAGGATGCACCAGAATGACAGCCACGCACGTGCACACACTTTAGCAAAATTGCAATGTCAGTGGCTGTACGTTGGCAAAAACCCTACTGGTAAAACTTCTTCGTGTAGATGTGACTGGAGAGACAGTCCCCCTCCTGATGAGTTGGCAATCTAAGCAGACATGGATGGGTGCCCGTTTATAAAGAGATGCAGAACCGCGGCACATCTACTGTGCTATCGGAGGACTGATTGCACCTTGGGCAGGCGTAACTGTGCTAACTTTAATCTAGCTAGACGCAGAGCCCTGCACAGGCTAGCAAGGTGAGTACATAACCAGGGTTCCAGTGGGCTCATAGGGTATGTCTACACTGCACACCAACCATGGGCTCTGATTCAGGTTTGAGCCCAAGCCACCCTTCTGTCCACACATAAATCAGTCTGACTCGGGTCAGCAAGCACTCAAGACCCAGGTCCTAGGAGGTGGGTCAGAGCCCAAGCCCTGCTATGATTCAGGTCCAAGCCCTGTCATTCTGTAGAGTGAACACAAGTCAAGCTGCAGACCTGAGACAGAAGGTCGGTGTAGTGCAGTATGAAAGCATTAGCACAGCTGTGATACCTGGTCTAGCCCTTGTAAACCCAGGTTTCCAATGCACCGTGGATGTTCAGCTACAGGCTTGGAAACACTGGGCACAGCATGCAGTATCAACATGTCCATGCCACCGCATCTTCATTGCTATTTTGAGCAGTACTAGCTAGATTAAGCTTGTGCAGGTACGTCCACCTGAGCTGCAATCACACCTTCGACAGCAGCATCCACAGATGGATGAAATCACTTGCCCAAGGTCCCACAGGGAGCACTGTAAAGCTGGGAGTTGAATTTGCAGATTTCCTGATCCCCACTTCAGACCAGCTCTTCCCGGTCTCAACCCATAAAGGAGAGAAGCTGCCCCCAGTTTTCCACCTTCATACCCTAGGTACTGTAACCTCAACTACACTTCCCAGCCAGCTCAGGAAAGCCTGGGACCAGACTACAGTAGTACATGGAAATGAATACCTGTAGAAAGGGGAAAGAACCCTGGCCTGCAGCAATTAGCACTCATTGATACCTCACTGATGCATTTTAATAGCTTTATTCGTCAACAAGTCTTTCCGTTCCCCACTCTGTTTTCTATGATCAGCCTCTCAGGAGAAGCTTAAAAATAAGACTCCAAAATGAGCCAAGACAGAACTGTTAAGGGGAGGGGAAAGCCAAAGCATGAAGTATGCTCTTCTCTGCATTTTGACCCGTGCTGCTGAAACAGTGTCCATTCAACTGTGTCAACTTCCCGACAGCAGTGCCCTCAGAAATGAGGTCTATAGTTGACGGGTTGTTTTTTTGCAATTTCTCAGCAACCAAGCAGGCTAATTTGTAAAGAAATAAAACCAGAAGCATTAACTGCGTGGAAGCAGGTGGTTCGTTTTCATCAGATTTTAATTCTTAGAAGGCAAGGTCAAAGTTGAATGCTGGGGCAAGAGTCTTTGTTGCATCCTTTTAAATAGTTTGCAGATTGCCAAGCCATAGTCAAATAGTAGCAGTTGGATCTATGTACCCTGGCATCAGAGGGGGTGCAAATCCTCCCTTCTAAAAAAGGGACTTGGAGGCAAGTGTGGAACACACGGCTACTTTTCACTCACTTTTGAAAACCTGACTAACAGCGCAAGCTAACCTGCCCCTTTAAATGTCTGATCTGATTTTTAACTCCACAGAGCTCCTTAAAGGAGCTCAACTTACTTCAGTGGGAGTTGGCTCAGACCATTAAAGGGAGTTATTGCTGGGTTGGTGAGGCAGATTTTAAACCTTTGGCTACATCAATGACATGACCATGGCACTGAATAAGCTTTTATTTCCAAAGTAGGACAGCGCTCCAGTTATCTGCTCAAAAATCTGCTTGTAATGTCAGCTGAGAGTTTTTGTTTTTCAGACAGAAGCGTTTGCTGCAGAGATCTCGGATCCAAGATGAAACGGAATCATTTTTATATATAACATTTTAGGAAGATATTTAGTTGTCAGTTATCACCCTTCCCCATCATATTTCATTTCAACCCGTTTCTTAAAACATAAAACTATAGGTATTTGATTGCTGTCGATTGCAAACCCCCTTCCCACCCATCTCACATCCCCCCTCCCTTCGCCCCCGCCCATGTCAGACATATAATGAACTGCCATTCCTTTGGACAGCAAGCTTGAAAACTTGCTGTTGCCTTGGCAACTTTGCATCCCAAGGGGAAGGAGGGGAAGATGGGCAGAAAAGAAAGAAGGGGGCAGAGATGATGTCACCTCTGTGGAAGGCAGGCAGCCAATCAGCAGCTGAGATAGTGATGTCATCGTCTTCCCTCCCCCTCTCATCCCAGCCCCCCCCACCCCCACCCCATCTTTCGCCAAGTCGGTCCCATTCAAAACTATAGAAGTGTGGTGAATGGAAGCAACCACGAGGTCATCCTCCCCCAGCCTGTGCGAAGAGAGAAAGGCTGGGGGGTGGGGGTGTGCAAGAGAGGAAAAATTCCCCTCCAGCAGACTGAATAGATGCTAATAGTCTTGACCGGAGGCATCCTCATAAAGATGTCATCAACTTCGACTCTCCCTGTTTTACAACACAATGGGGAAAAAATGCGTGGGGGGGGGAAGACGGGGAGGGAAAATTTATATTTAATCGACTCCTCCCCCGCAAGGAAAAAAAAAAAAAAAACTTGTGAATGAAATGTCAGAAAGTTCCTCCCAAAGAATCGAGCTAAGCCAGCCGAGGGGTGAACATTAATAGCTGCGTTCTCCTCCACCCAAGTCCTTGTTTGCTTCCTGTTAGACCGGAGCAAGGTGCAAGAACACACAAAGCCTCCCATTGCAGGGATCATATTTTGTGCAACCCTGAATATTGTTGCCTGAGCTTAAGAAAATGGGGGAGGCAGTTTCCTTGTGGCCCAGGCAAGAGGACAATAAGCACGTCCTCTTGCTTTGTGCTGCCACACCCTGAGAAAGAAGATGGATGGTGCTTGGAGATAGGACTCCAGCTTGGTAGGATTCCCGTCAGAATCAGAGACGGGAACGGAGCTGCTGAGTTCAGAGTGGGATCCGGACATCCCCAAAGCTCAGCAGAGAGCTCGGAGCTCTGTTTCGGCTCAGGTCTGTTATCACACAGAGAGCAGCAAAGTTAGGGTGTGGATCCAGATGTACGGAAGCCATTCAAAAATCACGAGTCAGGCCCCAAAACGTCAAGAGATTTAAAAAAATTAGAATAAATTATTTTTATTTGCCTTCTAGTCTTTGAGCCTTTAAGGTGCCCTTGGGTCACTAAAATTTTCAACATTTTCTCCACAACCATAAGGGTGAGAAACTTCCTTTTTACTGTAATGAAGCCAGCTGGAGATTCTCACATTTCCCTTGTTTCCAGGAGACCCAGTCCCATGAGACCCATAATAAAATCGCAAGAACTGCCACCACTGAGGTTGGTGGGGGGTGGCTGGATGCAGTCTTTAGGCTTGGGCCAGTTGCTAATCTGGATCCTGCAGGGTAGCAGAGGAAAAGCAATGGAACTGGTTTTGCTTTACAGCAGGGTCACATAGGATACATCTACGTGGCAATAAGAAATCCAGGCACGGCTGCAGCTGGCCCAGGTCAGCTGACTTGGGCTTGTGGGGCTAAGAATCACAGTGTAGATGTTTGGGCTCAGGCTGCAGCCTGAAACCATGTGAGGGGGGTCGGTCTCAGAGCTCGAGCCCGAATGTCTTCACTGCCATTTTTAGCCCCACAGCCCAACCCCGTGAATGCAAATTAATTGATCCATGTTCTGAGACTCGGTGCTACGGGCTCTTCAGTGCAGTGCAGACAGACCCATGGGATTTCAGTACAGAGAGCACTGGAGGGTGCACGTGGGGTGAGCTAGGTTCATTCCTGAAAGCAGGATAAGGATCTTGACTAGCTCAGCAGTCAAGGGAGAGTAGCCAATACTCCCCCACCTCCAATCACCAGTCCCTGTCCAGATCAGGAGCTGTGGCTGATGTTGCTTCCCATAATATTCCATTTCACCCTGTTTTCAGGCTGCTGTGGTAGATGGGCTCAGCTGTGAACATTAGCTAAGCCTCACAACCCGCTGTATTATCCCCATTTTACAGGTGAGGAAACAGACACTGAGCGACTGAGGTTATGATGGTAGAGAGATGCCAAGGAGAACCCATTAAGGCCCTGGTCCAATGTAACACTTTAGCAAGTGCTTAACTTTAAGCACGTGACCAGTCCTGCTGAAGTCAGAGCAATGACTCCCATGCTGAGAGTCCAACACGTGGGTAAATGCTTCAGTCCTTCAGGGCCCAAATTAAAGAGATCCTGGCCAAGCCCCATGAAAAACAGCATTAGCAAGAGGGGCAGTTTCCTCTGTTCATTTTGCTTGATTGTGGATCCAGGGTCTAAACCCAGAAAGTGCAGAGCGGAGGCTTCTATTTCCAAAGGAAGGTAAGAGAAAGAGCATGTGCTGAGCTCTTAGTTATCAAAGTAACTATTCCTGCTGCAGCCAGGTGGATCTGAGTCACTGTCCCCCTGGTGAATTACTCAAGCTCACCTGCTCAAACGCTAGTGTATGTCATGCCCTAATAAGCTGTTTTCAAAACTTAGACTCAGCCACTCCCAAGAGGTGGGGAAAAAACAGAGAGGGGGCTTGCAGCAAAAGACAAGTGAACCATTTCCCCCACCGCAACAGATGCTGCAAGGATCCCGCGCTGAAACTATTGTGAGTCTCAGTTTCCCCATATGCAAAACAAGATAATACATGACCCACTAGTGTTGAGGATATGAGCTTTACACTGGGAAATCGTCAGCTGAAAGGTGCCGGCGTTGAGGGGACACCGCCGCCAAGCTTTATCACTCAGTCATGTGACGGGACTTGTCAATAGCTGCTCTCAAGTGTAGCTTTAAAGAACAGGTCAAACTTTTCATCAGCTTCAGTGAACTCCAGCCAGGTTTCTCCTCATTAGCTCCATTGTTTAATAAACACTCAGATGAGCCAGCCACACCAACCTGGCAGAGCATGGATGAGTCTGCTTTGCTACAGTTCACAGGGGCTTTCAGGAACGATTGCAATTTTTTTTTTTTATTTTTTTTTGTTAATCTCAGCTGTGGGGTGCCAGCAGGCCCTGCTGTATCCCAGCTAGCTCTTTGGCAAGGCGTGCACTGTGCTCTCTCTCTTGGCCAAAGCTACTCACTGTGGCTTGCTGTTAAAAAGGAAAGCTCCACCAAATTTTGCTGAGGTCGGTCATTTTCAGTCTAATGGCTTTGATGGAGCACTATCCCCAATCTTAAGTGTATTTGGGGTTGGCCATTCCCTGCTGATAACAGCCATTGAATGGAGAACCCATGCAGAGCCAGGAATAGAAGCCTGAACATCTGACATCCAGTGCTGTGTTCTACACACTAGACCACGCTACCCTCACAGCTACCACATTCCTCACCAGTTCATTGCTTCTGCTTCCCCTGTCTGCAACGGGCAGCATAAAACCTCTTCTCACTGAAACCACACACATAGTGTGCACATTGAACTGCCCAGAGGCTGCCAGGGACAAGACATGTGTTAAAGGTTTAACATCCCAAAGCAGAGTGAGATAGCAGGGCAGGGATTTGAAAGAGAGAGAGAGAGACTCTCTCTCTCTGCCTGTGACCAGACAATTCCACCCTGGACCTGAGCAGCTTCTAGATGCAAGATTTATTAAAACTGATACATTTCCGCAAGAAGTGCCAGTTTTGACAAATCAACTTTTTCCGATGTTTTGCTGGAAAATTCCCGAGCAGCTCTCGTGACAGGGCATCAGAGTTTGTGTGCTTTTTCTATACGAAAGGACCGGGTAGCCTTTTGAAAATGTCTCTCTTGCTGATACATCACACATGATTCTGGCCACAATTGTGATTCGCTCGGGAAAGAGAACAATTTGTGTTACTGGGACATGCTGTAAAGTCTGGTCAGAAAAGGTGATGAATTTACTTGGGTGGCCAATGTACGTGCTCATGAGCTCCTGGGCGTCAGCGATATGTGCGTTCTGCCACGTCTCTCTCCTTTGTTAAAAGACATCCCATCGTACTAATGCTTGCAAGTGGTAGGTTTCGGCTCATTCCAGCAGCGTGCACTCTCTTGCTTAACATGGGTTTCCCTCCCCGTGCCAACAAAGTGTTGCAAAAAAGACAAGGGATTTCTGATCCTTTACTGATTTCACTCCACTAATTTTTGGGGCGGGACACCAGATCTGAATCCAGCCCAAGCTCCAATCATTTAACTTGGATTCCTTTTGCAACATTCTGTGCAACACTATTTCAAAATGGCTTCCTTGCTCATGGCTTGCTAGATGGCAAAGATCATACGATACAGAGCCCTTTACCTCTGAGACTACAGAACCCAGCTCGGGTGAGTAACAAGCAAAATTCATTGGGCCAGATCCTAAGCTGGTGTAGCTCCATGGACTATAACGAATATCCTAGTCTGTAATAGGTAAGGATGTGGCCCATGGCGACCAATGGACTTCTCTGGGGAAATAAATCGGAGACTCTCGGTCTCGTTGCTAGCGGACAGGTATCCGCGTTGCCAAGATTGTCACCCCAATTGGAAAGGTCAGAGGCAAAGCCAAGGACTGAATGGATCCAAGGAGCCTCCGCAGCCCTCAGACCTGCATGGGAAGATTATTGAGGACAGGGATCAGGCACACTGAAGGACAGGGAAGCTGGCACAGCCATTGTCCAAGCTGTCCTGGCTCGGCAGATGGAAGGCTCTTCTATCCGGGGCTGACAGACAAGCACTAAAATTCCCTTTGGAAGAAGTTTTTAAAAGGCATTCCCTGCCCCACCCTTCCCCAGCAGCAGAGCCATGGTGCCGGGGAATCTTGCAAGCTAACATGTGATTGTATCTCAGATTCTCAGTGTCAATCAAGGAGACGTCCCCTTTGGCTGCTTCTCTAGGCTGCCATTCAGAAAACGCGAGGGAGGAAGAGGATTTGTTAGCTCCAATTTGATCCCATTCCTGTCGAGCAGGTTTGTACTCCCGTCCCACATTGTTACTGTTCCCATGCAACCTCCTCTAGGCATATTGGGGCATGTCCGGAAATGATTACAATCAGCTACAATAACGTTAGAGCTGCTCCAAAGCCCAGCCAATGCAGGAAAAAACCACTGTTCCTACATTTTATGAATGAGTAAACCCTTATGCTTTCTATAAATGTCAAGATAAATCACCTGTAGGCATTCCCCTCTCTGCACAAACAACCAATTACCTGCTGCAGCTTTTAATGGAGATGTCAGCCAAAGTTACTTTCCCCTCCCCGGGAGCAGAAGGTAGTGGTAGGGGGAGTTGTATGTGCCCAGGGCTACAAAAAGCCTACATTCTTTCCTGTCCACCCTCCTCAAATTTGCCCAAACACAAAGATCCTCATCTCAGCTCCTGGAGGGTGTTGTAACTGCAATCCCTGTTGTGTTTTGATTTGCAAAGAGTAAAATACAGCTTTTCAGTCTAAAATGAGACATTTTAGGATTAAGGTGGGGGAAAACCAAGAGCAAACAAAAGTAAAATTTCCCTGGGAGAGCACAGGGTGTGTGCTTCCCACTGTTACAGGCAGCAGCAGCAGCTCTGAAAACAAAATGGCTGCTGCAAATCTCTTAGAAAGTTAAAGGGGCACTACACAGAAAACAAAAGGCATCGCAGGCACAAGCTCTGCACGCCAGGGCCTGAATGAAACTTCTGCAGGGTCAGCCATCATTGTCCAAATGGGTCACTGGCTGCAAAGCAACCCTTCCCAGTCAAGGAGGAGGAGACTAGAAGTAGACTCCAGAGCCAGGTTTTCTTGTGCGACAGAGCACAGTCAAGCTCTGTCTAATAACTCATCCTAAAATTACTGAGATTCACACATAAAGCATCCAGCCACTAAGACATATTACCGGCACTGTTTCATGGGGCTGGTACTCTAAGATGATGCCACATGGCCCTGAGCCCCAGTTCACTTCTGCCCGTGTCCCAGTTAGTTCTGCACGCACACTAATCTGCAATGGGGCTTGCACAGCTCCAACCTGCAGAAGATTTAGTGCCAGTTGGATGGGAGGCAGAAAACTCAATCCAAGGTGATCTTGCAGGAAACTGGCACCATTCCCCACAGCTTTTGGCAATGACCAAGTTCAGACAAAAAGGGAACTAGGGAAAAGATCGGTGCTGTGAAAGCCTTTGGTGTGTAAAGCAACAATAAGCATCTCATTCGGGACTTTAACTATCAGGAGACTCAAGTTCAATTCCCAGCTCTGCTGCTGGCCTGCTGGGTGACCTTGGGCAAGCCCCTTTCCTGCTCTGTGCCTCAGTTTCCCCATCTCAAAAGTGAAGATACTGATGTGGATCTCTTTCGCAAAGCACTTTGAGATCTGCTGATATAAAACACTAGAGAAGAGCTCGGCATTATTATTTACCTAGCACCAGTTTATGAGATTTGGAGGAAGGCCAATGAGCTAAAACTCATTTGGATTCCGCAAAGCCAGACCTTTCCTTTGCAAAACTCTGTAGAAACAGCAGTAAATTCAGTACAAGTTGATCAAAGCAGAAGAAGTTGCCCCCCAGAAGAAACAACATTCACACAATAGCATGATGAGTGGGACTGGGCAGAAAGGGACAGATTTCAGGAGGGCTTTAGCTGGGTGTCACACCAAGAAGAGCAGGAAATTCAAGCAGCGGCCAAGCTGCTAGTGCTGTCTCTCAAACTGTGGAATCTCAGTATGTTTAATACTGGCCACTCGGCATACTTCATAATGATTTCTTTCCTGCAACTCTGCCTTCCAGCTGCATTGATTATTACCAGTGAAATATGGTGGGAGCGGTGGGAATAAAGCTCCCTTTCCCACAAGACTGCATCTTCCTGTTTGCATTACTTACAGCTCATGAAACACCCCCATCTTGGCAGGTAGGAGGGTCACCACAATGGGGTGTTCTATTTTTCAGGTCGGGGGAGATCCCAGGGCACCTCTTCTTCCCAAACGCTCCAGTAAATAGCTATGTAAAGGTTCACACTGCTAAATTTTTTTTTTTTTTTTTTTTTTTTTTGCAATATCCAGAATGTTTTCCTCCTTTCCCAAAGAGGACTGGGAAGGTCAGCCCTCTTGAGAAACCAGTACATTGTAAAAAAGACGGGTGTTTACATGTGCTTTTACCAGTCTGGACAATCCCACCTTCCCCATGGCACTGGGGTCAGTCTTTCATTTCTCAGATCTTTCCCCTCAGACCTGCCCCCTTCTCCACATTTCTCTTCCCTCCTTGCTCTGGAACTCAAGTTTATTTTCCAAGACATTTCCGTTTACTAAACATGATTCACGGTCTTTGCGCATTGGTAAGGCATGTCTAAAAATACACCCAGAAGATTGAGATCTCACAGACACACAGGTGTCAGCCTCCCTGTCATGGCTGAATGAGCCCTTGAGAACACGGAAATAAATAAAAGCCAGGCTCTGCAGCTACATTCACCTGGGTCGTGTTTTTGAGGTGTGGCCATGTGGGGAGGGGCATCAGAGGGTTGGAGGAGGAAGATCCCATAAGAGTGAAAGTTGGAGTAGATTTCCATAACCCTAAACGGTGTGTTCAGCTGTGCTAGTCAATGGAACATTCCAATTAAGTCCAGCTGCGCTGAGACGAATGTTTCATAGACATGTGTCTCTCAGGGGGGACATGGAGCTAATTCTATGGCCGCAGAAGCATTAACTACGATGCACAGCATGGACCCCAGCAAAGACTCAAGTCAGCTCAACACCAGTCCCTGCCACTCGAGCTAAAGGAGCATCTCCCTTATTTAGCAGCAGTAGTTTTGTTCCTTATAACCCCTTTGGGCCTTCAGCCAGTAGGGGGTGCCTTTAGCAGGAGTAACATTTCATCCAGGAGGGGGCAGCTACACACAAAGAGGGTCCCCCATATCCATAACCATTATCCAGCCTTTTACTAAGCAGCAGGGCGTGCACCTCTGCATTCTGTTTAGTTTTCATTAAGACGTCTTGCCGCCAATATGACGCCATGCGTCTGTTAGTGTACACACACCAAAGGAATGTAATGAGAAGGGCAGTGAAGCAAACACCGGGCTCCTCTAGCCAGCTGTGCCCTGCAGAGCTATGCAAGACAAGAACAGAGCCAGTTTTCAGAATGCATCAATTCAACGTGAGCTCCCCAAGGTGTGCAATCCTGAGGCCACACCTGCAAAGGGTCACGTTTGACTGGTTCCTGATGGGGGAGGTTTCCCATGCCCCTTCCCCTACCTAAGATTTTTTTCTGACACCACTAGCTTCCTTCAGGCCTTAACTTGTCAGGCAGGCTTGCTCCGGTATTGTACCTTATCCAAACATCTTCATCTCTTTGATAAATTCAATCCCTCCTTATCAACCATCAAGAGGAAATGCAGAAGTTTTAGCAAGTGAAGGTAAGAGGACAACATTGATTAAGCCACTTACTTCTCAGAGGTCACTTGCAGTTCAGTCACTGTGGACCCACATATTCCCAATCACTTAGCTGGGAATCAGTCTGCAGGTGAGAGTTTTCTTAAAATTATGAACTAGAGAGCTGAGCAGAG
The DNA here is from genome assembly GCF_965152235.1 of Eretmochelys imbricata. NCBI lineage: Eukaryota > Metazoa > Chordata > Testudines > Cheloniidae > Eretmochelys > Eretmochelys imbricata. Next base: position 4,527,401 of record NC_135585.1, on the reverse strand, counting down.
TTCATATTCATTTGAAAAATCAGTTCAACTGTGCTCCCTGTTGCAAATCCCCACCATTTTATCACATCCCTCTTGATAACTGGGGGTTTTCTTAAAGGCCCAGCTCTTGGAGTCATGTGAATATATGAAAAGCTCAGCTTTCATTTAAAAAAACCACATTTCTAACCCTCATGGTTGGTTCCTGCTCCGGTGGAGTCAGAAGCTGGCTCTGTACACAACAGCAATGCAGACTGCACCTGCTTTAAAACTGGCTTGAGTGAACCCTCAAGGATCAAAATGCAAAAGGCAAACAAAAAGAGCCCAGAATGTATCATGATCTTGAACATTCTGGTGATTTTGCTGCCAATCTCATGATTTATTGGGGTGTTTGGGGCTGACAACACTGTAAATAAAACAGCATAATTGAGAGCTGGAATCAGCACAGTGGCATGGGTCACTTTGTGTCATTGCTTTCTGGCTCCCATCACCATGGTAACAGACGCATTTATCCTCCCAATGCCCCTTACTATCCCCATTTGACAGACGGGGAACAGAGGAAAGTGACTTGCCCAAGGTCACACCGGAAGTCTGTGGCACAGCTGGGAACTGCATCTGGGTTTCCAGAGTCCCAGGCTAGCACCCTAACCCCCTGGACCAGCCTCCCACTGCTTTGACGTAAGCAGCATGTGAGCACATTCACCTTGGACTTTCACAATGAGGCCATTAGCTAGATCTGAAGGCCTCGGCCGATACGGTGCGCACAGCAGACACAGCACGGGACCGTTCAAACGTGCTCCAATGTGTACGAAGAGAAAGTTTTCTTTGCTCGGTGCAAGACTTGGAGCTAACGAAAGGGTATCCTACAGTCAGCTACAGCACTGTTCTCCAAAACTTTCCTTGCCCCTAACTCCCAGTCTGTCCCAGTCAGTCGCTTCAGGGTATTGACCTGGCTCGTTCCTGCTCGTGGGCTGGATAGCAGCTTTCCCAGCCCCAGCCCACAAATCACTACAGGGCTTATCCTTTCCCACAGGCAAAAGCAGCTGCACAAGAAGTAGCGCTCTCACTCGCTCTATCCACAGCCGGGGAAACGTGCGGAGCAGTCAGCATGGATACGCATAACAGAGAGAGCAGTTTTCCAAAAGGGTTTTAATGATCCCCAGGTATTTAAAAGTGCAACATTCTGCTGTAACCCAGAAAGGCATTCCTGGGATAGGGCATGCCTCATGGAAACTCCTTTATCAGCCTATCTAGGTTCTTTCCTGCTCACAGATCCTGGATTCACCCTCCACTCCAAACTGGTCTTGCTACAGAACGTGCACTGTCTGGTTTCCCAAGGCAGAGTGAATTGCAGAGGGGGTGGGGGAAGTGAACTCACCGTGACTGCCATAAAAAGGCCGTGAACCGGCTCAACGTTAGGAAGCCACAAAGGCACGCTTGGAGGCCATAAAACATGTCTGGTGCTGGACATGAAATGCATTCTCTGAGGACTTTCCCCTGCCTCCCTCAAGCCTCTCAGATGCTTTAACAATGCATCAGATTCAGGGCCAAATTCTCTGCTGGTGTAATTCCATGGACTTCAATGAGAACATGGCTCTTGGCTTCAGACCTACAAACACAAGGATTTTTGCTTTAAAGAAGTCAAATGACACCGCTTGACATTCTCAGCCAAAACAGCGGGGCTATCCCCATTGTCTTCTGTCTCTTGCCCCCTCTGTATTTCTACCTGCTGCCCCCTTGAGGTGAGAATGACTTCCCAGTCCCAGAGAATTAATATCCTCATTTGGCCCCCCTCATCAGAACCGAGTCTTTGAGGCATTTATCCTCACACCACCCCTGTGAAGTAAGGCAGCGCTGTTATCCCCTTGTTTCAGATGGAGAAAAGACACTCTAAGTGATTTGCTCAAGCTCACACAAAAATCTGACAGAGCAAGGAACTGAACTCAAGTCCCCCAAGTTTGAGGCTACCCTCCTAACCAGTGGACCATCCTTCCTGCTACCAAAACCCCACGCCCCCTTCATTAAAAAAGCCTTCCTCACACCCAAATTAATTTATTATTGTTTGGGGGGAAAATGAAAGGTTTGGGGGCGGGGGGAGACCTCTCTGGATTTCCCAGTCCATTTTGTCTTCTTTGTCTATCATTTAGATTACAAGCTCTTTGTGGCACAGGCTGTCTATACGTACTGCACAGAAGCAAACACATTATCAGTGCTAAACAATGTTACTAAAGTCAGGGCTGTGTAGAAACACAGCTGGGAGATTAATTATGCTATATTCGGCAGCATGAAACAGCCAGCTGAATATCAGAAAAAAATTCCTGAAGAATGAGCTGTATTAAACTGTGGGATAATTTCCTTAGGGAATAGGTAGCAGCCACATCACGTCAGTCATCTGAACTGGGAGATGATCCAAATAGGGGACGATTGTTGGTCCCTGTGGGAGGGTAGACTAGATAACTAGACTTGTCTTTTCCCAATTCTAATTTCTTTACTTTGTTGTCATTCCCGTGGGGATGCACCTTGTATTTTAATTACGCCACAATATCAGTTGAAGGACACACTGGATTAAAGATCTGGTTTCCACTCAGCAGAAGTAGGCTATGTCTACACTACAGACCCTATGTCGGCATAGCCCCTAGTGCAGGCACACCGTACCCCAACAGAAGGAGTTTTTCTGTTGGTGTAGGAATACCACCAACCCAAATGGTATTAGCTATGCTCACAGAGTGTGTGTCTACATAGGTCAGTATAGCGTGGGGGTGGTTTTTTCACACCTCTGACGGGATAAATTTTAAGCGTAGACCAAGCCTTAGTGTCCAGTTTCCAATTGCTGAACACACGACTGTGCTGAAGAACCAGAAATACGCGAAGAGCACTTTTCTACAAGGATTTTTTTTTACTTACACACTCGTGTTCTTTACCTTGCACCCTTGGGTGAGCCAACCCTGAGATGCTAAATACAACCCACTCAGAAGCACTCATCTCATTTTCTAGGAAACGAGTTCAAGGCAGTTTTGCCAGAGCAAAGCATTGTACATTAGCTGTCAAAATGGCCACTGGAATATTTCCAAAAAAGAGGAAAAGAAAGGGAGAGAAAACATTTTGAAAGGCTGTATATCATGTGCAGGGAGGGGAGAGACCAGGGGACTGATCCCACTGAAAATGCCTACTGAGCTTTGAATCAGGCCCTATCAGGCACTTCTCCTAAAAGCTTCCCTCACACAACCTTGCCAAAGCACACTGTGCAGTACACCTGCTATTCCTGTCCTGTGGCATCAATTCAGCTCCCCCAATGCACTTCAGCGCCTCTTGATAGTCCAGTCAAACGACACCCACAACACACAGCTCTGCCAACATACCTCATCCCTGGCCCACAGCATCTCCTGGTGTTTCTGCCCTTAGAGCTCTGGCAATGTATTTTAATCAGTCCTGCTCTTCCAGTCCTGATATCCTGTGTATAACTGTACTGGAGGCTTGTGTTATGTTGAGTCCACCAGAATTTCCCTTTGCCAGACAATTCCTCTATTTGTGGCTATATCCAGCTTTGCAACCTTCCAGAACCTGAGGCTTTTTATCAACATTCACCAATAAAACCTCACACCATACATGAGGTGGGTAAGAGATGTGGAAAAACCATCCTGTAGAATGGCGTCGCTGATTAAGTGCAATGCTACACAACACAGGTTAGGAGAGGAGTGGGTATCCATTTGAAACAGTCCAGGAAATTTAAGTGTGTGAAGATCATGCAATTAAGTGAGCTGGGATTTGGGCAAACAAGTTAACTCACACATTTATAAAAGCACTACAGGATCTATAAGGACCCCAAGTGGTCAGCTCCTCAGATTCATCTCTCCATCCAAAACTTCTTGCACACACCAACTACTCCATTATGCACATTTTCCTGTGCATAATATCATCTTTCAACTGGCAGTTTTAGGCACATTGTAATTATACAACTGACTGCTCAAATGAGAAGATTATCTATAACTGTAGGATCCAACGCAAGGTAAGTGATTTGCCATCATTGCCGACTTTATGTCTTAAGAGGGGTTATAAACACTACTGACTTGTCTTTTGTACATTATATTTTCTGGCTTCACCACCTTTTCTTCTCTTTGGCAAGTACATCTCCAGATCTTCTTCTCAAGGACGGGTTCATGAGTAAAATCCTGAGGAGCAACAACCTATCAGTCAATTATATGAGCCTGATGCTACTGAGAGTGCCCAATAATAGGGTCACAGCAGGTCCCAGTCCAACTTCAGTGGAAAGATTCACATTGACTTTAATAGGGCTGGATAAGACCAATAATGCAGACCTGCCAAGTCTACAGTGTTTTTCCCCTGTAGATTTGGGGCCCTTTTTACAGGTCTACAGGGACCTGGAGCAATCTGACAATTTTCCTGATGCTATTCTTAGAGTGGAGACATTTCATCTGAGCCTTGGAAGTGATTTCTTGCACAAGTGACATCATTCAATTCCAGATCCCCATTCATTCCCACAAGTCAGATTTCTAAGCAAAGGTATCTCTCTCTTTGAAAGTGAGATCATCCCTACAAATCAGAAAGGGGGACATGGGATGGGGGGGTATAGAGATGGCAAATAGATTGAGAGAGATGACTGTAACAGGTAAATTCAAACAACTTAATGGGACTAAATCAGGGATCCCAGATAATCTCCATCCAAGAATATTAAAGGAATGCATATGAAATTGCAAGCCCAATAGCAAGGATTTTTAATAAATCCATAAACTTGGGGATCATAACCTATGGCTGGAGAATTGCAAATATAGTACCTGTATTTAAGAAGGGGGAAAAGTGATTAGGAAACTACAAGCACTTTAGTTTGGCCTCAATTGTATTAAACAAATTTTTGAAAGAGAGAGTAGCTAAGGGCATAGAGGTAAATAGTAATTGGGATAGAATACAACATGGTTTTACAAACGGTAGATTGTGCCAGACCAATGTGATCTCTTTCTTTGAGAGGAGCTGATAGTAGACCTAATCGACCAGGATTTCAGTAAAGCATTTGATACAGCCCCACATGGGAAATTATTAGTTAAACTGGAGAAAACAGGGATTAACGAAAGAATTGAAAGGTGAATAAGGAACCAGTTAAATGGGAGACTACAATGGGTCATGCTGAAAGGTGAACTGTCAGGCTGGAGGGAGGTTACTAGCAGAGTTCCTCAAGGATCGGTCTTGGGAGCAATCTGATATAACATTTTCATTAAATGATCTTTGCACAAAAATTTGCAATGACACAAAGTCGGGAGGTATTGCCAATACAGAGGAGGGCTGGAATATTACACAAGAAGATCTGGATGACCTTGAAAACTGGAGTAATAGAAATGGGATGAAATTTAATTCTGCAAAATATAAGGTCATGCACTTATGGACTAACAACAAGAATTTTTGCTATAATCTGAGGGCATATCAGTTGGAAGTGACAAAGGAGAAAGACCTATACTGGTCAATCACAGGATGACTAACAAGCCATCAGTGTGATGTGGCCATGAAAAAGGCTAATGCAATCATAGGATGCATCAGGAGAGGTATTTCCAGTAGAAATGGGGAAGTGATAACATCATTACACCAGGCAATGGTGAAACCTCATCTGGAATAGTGTGTGCAGTTCTAGTCTCCCATATTTAAGAAAGATGAATGCAAACTGGAACATGTGCAGAGAAGAGTTATTAGGATGATCGGAGGAATGGAGAACCTACTATACAAAAGAGTAGACTTAAGGAGCTTGGCTTGTTTAGCTTAACAAAACGAAGGACAAGAGAGAGATATGATTGCTCCCCCTAAATATATCAGAGGAATAAACACCAGGGAGGGTGAGGAGTTATTTAAGTTAAAGGTAAGCGTTGGCACAAGACCAAATGGATATAAACTGGCCGTCAGTACATTTAGGCTTGAAATTAGACAAGGGTTTCTAACCATCAGAGGAGTGAAGTTCTGGAACAGCCTTCCAACGGGAGTAGTGGGGGCAAAAAACCTAACTTGTTTTAAGACTGAGCTTATTAAGTTTATGGAGAGAATGATATGATGAAATAGCTTACAGTGGCACGCAACCCATTTGTGACTTGTATTAGTAAATATCTCCAATGGCCGGAGACGGAACCCTCGAGGGGGAGGGCGCTGAGTTACTACCAAGAATTCTGTCCCATGTGTCCAGTTGGTGGGTCTCGCCCACATGCTCAGGGTCTAACTGATCACCATATTTGGGTCAGGAAAGATTTTTCCTCCAGGTCACATTGGCAAAGACCCTGGGCTTTTTTTTTGCCTTTTTCTGCAGTGTGGGGAATGGGTCACTTGCTGGTTTGAACTAGAGTAAATGGTAGATTCTCTAAAAAGAACAGGAGGACTTGTGGCACCTTAGAGACTAACAAATTTATTTGAGCATAAGCTTTCGTGAGCTACAGCTCACTTCATCAGATGCATTCAGGAGGTCAGACCAGATTATGATGATCCCTTCTGGCCCTAAAGTCTATGAGGTAAAGGTGGGTCCCCCTGCATAGACATTTCCTATAGATATGTCAGTGAAACTGGCAAGTTTCGCACAGTTTGGCAAAGCTCCATGTTTCCTGCTCATTATTGCTTTTTCAGAAGTTATGAAAAAAAAACACAATTAAATGGAAAACTACAGGAAAGGGACATGGACTCTGTAAGACAAAACAAGATCATCCTGGAAAACCAGATAGCTCCTAGCGATGTCCAGTGTCAACCAGAACTCCTGCATATCATGGAGAGCGGCCAAGCTGGGCTTTGCGGTCACCTGACATTCACAACAAAGGTCTGAACAACTGTCACCACAGAAATAAACAGGCTCAGTCACCAGGTGACAGTGCCTTTCACTTTCTGAGCTTCAACAACAAACCCCTACCCTGACACACGCCAACAAAGGAAGAAGAAAATGCTGAAGCGAAAATGTTGAAACATAAGGAAGCCTTATCTGGAGAGGGCAAAACATTCACCCCAGCTCTCTGCCCTGCTCAGACTGAGAATGGGACTAGGTGTTTGTTTATATACAGATACGGGATATGGCTGACAATAACTTAGTTCCTCGGGCTTTCCCCTGTACCACCAGCACCTTGTTGCATGCCACCCACCAACTGCCTTTCCCTCTGTCACTCCAGACACACTTTTAATCAGTCTGTTGAGAAATAAATGCCCTTTTATTTCATGCACGGCTCCAGGTGATAGAGAACATTACTTGGCATTCAGATACCATGGTGATGGGCACATTAGAAATACTTACATAGATAGGTGTTTCCATTACAATGGGCCTCTTCCAAGCCCTTCATCTCTTAAAGATCAACTGTACCTCTTAATTAAAACTGCCCGTTCTCAATTTGCGTAGAAGGCCAGAAGGAACCGAGAATCATTATGACCATCTAGTCTGACCTCCTGTACAAAATAAGCCGGAGAAACTCACCCAATAACTCCTACATCAAGCCCATTATTTCTGGGTGAGCTACTGCACATCTTTTAAAAAAACATCCAATCCTGATTTAAACACTTCCGGTAATGGAGAACCCAGATGGAGAAGGCTCTCCCAGTAAGTATCTATGGGCCAGGGGGTGAAATGGAATTTCTTAGCCAGGGGGAAGGGCTCAGCACTTGCCTAGTTATTCCCAGGGCTAGTGCAGGAGTTTTGCAATTAAACCCCTGTTAACAATGCTGCACAGTGAATTTTAATCAAGGTTTAAAAAAAAATCCCAAAGTAATTCATGAACGAACGTCAATAATACTAAACACATGGCTGAGAGGAGCAGCCCACATGCCATGAGGAGGGAGCGTTGCCATGGTCAAGCATTCTCTCAAGTGGAGTGCTGAGGAAGTACAGCTCCACCCACACTCTTCCTCCCCCTCACAGTCCCATTATTACATCTGCTGGCTTTCTCAGAGGTGAGCTAGTCTCCCCTCCCTCCCACACACTCTTCCTGTCCCAAGGCCCATCCATGCATGTGACATACCGCCACATTATCAAGGGGGATGTGTGCCAGGTCCTGGAAAGTCCCTCTCTTTTTTTTTAAAAAAAAAAAAGTTCCCCCGGTCCTGAGGAATGATTAATTATCTGCCTTGCCAGAGTGTAAAATACCTCACTAGTGCTGCAGGCAGGGCTGAGTTATTGAGTGAGAGCTCTCTGAAAGCTTCCCCCGCCTCGAGATTACACGGCGATTGCTGCAAACTGAACATTAAAGTGCATGTTGTGAAAAGGTAAGAACGTGCCCTTTGTGAAACGGGGCTTGGGGCTCCCACACTAATGAGGGGCCAGTTTCTTAAAATAAAAGCACTCATGATAATGTACAATCAAAGCAGATGGTGGCTGCATGAGAGCACAAATGCCTTCCTTGGCATAGGGCTAGGTCACTCTTGCTCCTGCTCAGAGATCAACATGAAATAAGATTTTCTTTAGGATCTGCCCAGCAAAAAGAGATGTATCAGGGAAGTTTCCATCTAGCCACCAAATATATAGCCAAGAAATGGCAACACTTCACACTTTTCACCTCAAAACACTTCACAAAGGGCAGAGGCAAAGAATCATTATTTCCCCATTTTATGGAGGGGGAAACTGAGGCACAAAGAAACCAAAGGTCAGCATTTTCAGCAGTGATGGCTGATTTAGGGTGAGAGACTGGAGATAGTGAGAGTCTGATTTTTAAGAAGCCTGTGCAGGAGATGGAGCTTTCTCAGGGGTCGTTGAACCATCACGACCCTCACCACCTTCCTCTCCAAGGGCAAGTTGCATTTCTTTGACCTTGCCTTCTCTAAGACAAAGCAACAAGTATATTTGGAAAAACCTAATACCTTCCCCAAATAAATCTGTTAAGCTTATGCACAAATAAATCTGTTAGTCTTTAAGGTGCCACCAGACTCCTCATTGCTTCCCAAACAAGACACTCCTCTGCACATGCTTCTCCCCCTGGGAAGAGGGTGAGAGAACAAGCAACACGTGACGGGTGATAGTCACGTTCCTCAGCGCGCAACTGGAAGGTGCTCAGATATTACATAGCTGAGGTTGATAGAAGAACCTATATAGGATAGACTAGGACATGCAGGGTCTCAGCACCTCTGAAAATAAGACTCAAGTTGGGGCCTCCAAAATTGATGGCCACTCTTGAAAACATTGGCCACAGTGACTTACCCAGCGTCACTCAGCAAATCAATGCACAGAGGTGGGAACAGAACCCAGATCAACTAACTTCCTCTCCCTGTGTTCTAGTCTAGACTTCCGTGCTGCCTGCATCACTGGCTCCTCTTTACAATTTGACATACCAGATTAGACCACGGCCCCATGCATTGCTCAAACCCTGCTGCTCCAGAAGTCAACCTTCCCCAGCCCCCTTCTCTCCCTATGTGATGCACACGGCTACCTGTGAAATGTTGTGTATATGGGGCAAGGACTTCCATCCTCACCACACCTGTGATTAGATTATACCCTGGAACTGGAGATGTGTTTGCACATGTTACTGTCTGGGTCAAAGCCAGCCTTGGTTACACCACCATATCCAGGCTACCCCAGGGCTGGATTTGACTCTCTGTAACGAGATGCTTCCCTCTTTAAGTGAAGGCTGTCAGCCCATGTTTGCCAAGATAGTTTTATTACCATCCAAAGCTGACATGAAGAAAAAAAAACAGGAAACCTCCTGGTGGAGAAGCAGGTTTCTCTCCAATTAAAAACTTCCTTGTTGTGTTGATGAAGTTGTGCATAAAGGCTCCATACCACATCCTCCCAGTGCCTTCTCTTCCCAAGCGATAGATGTGGCTTCAGGACTCAGCTATGGGAACGAAGGGTCTCTCTTTCACATGACATGGCAACGTGGTACTTGCTTCCTGAAACTGCTGGTGCCACTGCCTGGAGTGATGCCAACAATATTGGGTGAGTTTCTTAAAGCCCCAGCTCAGGAGTCATCCGAATAGATGAGAATTTCAGCTTTTATTTAAAAAAAAAAAAAAAAAAACATTGCTAGCCCTCATGGGTGTGAAGAAAAACCTGAAAAAGCAGGACCCAAGCGTAAGCTAAAGGTTCAAAAGCTGGAAATTAAATTTAATCCCCCCCAATGTATTATTTTGTTTTTAAAATTATCTCATGGCTTTTCAGGATCTGATTCATGATTTTTTAGGGTTGGCAATACTATGGGAGCCATTAGCAAGTGAGCAACAACACAGGTCAAGAGCCAGAGTAAGAAACACGTTCGAGAAGTAATTCTGGCCCATCTCTCCACTAATAACATTCATGCCCTAAGGCACAGTTTGCCCACAACAAACATGGACAGAAGGGATGGACTGCAGCGGGAGGAGACCACTGAAAGCTGAAAATGTTTTGGAGGAATGATTTAAACTAGTTGCCGGGGACAATGCCAGCAGGTTTAGAGAGGCACTCAGGTTGGGCAAAGACATCAGCATAAGTGGGTGGGAAGATAGCAGGAACTGGTGGGCTGACACTACGGTGGGACCGTGCAATTAACAGATCCACTGTGTCCCCAAGGTCCATTGGCTGAACAACCTCCATGTGTGCGCCAATAGCTGCTCAGCTACGAGAGCGGAGAGATTTGCTACCGTTTCTGATTTAGGGAGATTTTCTTTAAGCCAAGAGGCAGAAGCCGGTGCTTTTAGACCTCAAGAGTTCCTGTGTCTGTGGTCTCCAGTACCTGGAGCTGTTCCAATGCAGGTCCTAGAGATTACAAGAGCAGACACACAATCCAGGACCCTGTTGCTCCACGGGCAGTAGCTAAGTGACCTCAAAAAGAAGTCTCGCTTTCACCATGCGGTGCACAACTTGCCTCAGCTGGGCGTTGCGGCCTTGCGAGCACGGGTGGGGAAGACAGTGGGGGCCAGTACCTGCCCACATGGGATACCTTCCAAGCCCCCTTTCCTGGCAGCATTCTGGAAGGGAGAGATTTTCAGATTAAATGAGGACACACTTGCTCCTCGAAAGATAATAATATGCCATATGCACTGGTAGCAGAATACGCCAATGCCCAAGCAAACACCGCACGTCGTAAAGAACACGCTGGCACCGTTGTGCAAACCCAGGAGAGAGAGGACGTTGGGGTCCTCTCAACCCATCACTTTCCACCAGATCCTTCGGCAGGATTCACACGCTCCTCCTGCATTCCTGTCCTTATCCCAAATCCTGCGGCCTGCCCCATCGGTTTATTTATTTTGCAGAATCTGGCTTTGGTTTTGGCCCTCGCCTCTCCTCCACCCCTGCCACTGCTTTGCCAAAGCCTCAGGCCGGGGGTGGCCAACCTGGGGCTCCGGAGCCCCATGCGGCTCTTCAGAAGTTAATATGAGGCTCCTTGTCTAGGCGCCGACTCCAGGGCTGGAGCGACAGGCGCCAAATTTCCAATGTGCCGGGAGGTGCTCACTGCTCAACCCCTGGCTCTGCCACAGGCCCTGCCCCCACTCCACCTCTTCCCACCCCCGCCCCTGAGCCTGCGGTGCCCTTGCTCCTCTCCCTTCCCCCCCAGAGACTCCTGCATGCCACAAAACAGGTGATTGGGAGGGACGGCGAGGCGCTGAACAGCAGGGCTGCCGGTGGGCAAGAGGTGCTGGGAGCCAGGGAGGGGGGATGGAGCTGATGGGGGGCTGCTGATGTATTCCTGTGGCTCTTTGGCAATGTACCTTGGTAAACTCTGGCTCCTTCTCAGGCTCAGGTTGGTCACCCCGGCCTCCGATGTTTCTACCGGGAGTCCAGCTGTTCCACTCCGCCCCCTATCCATAGGCAGCGGATGGCACCAGAAACCAGGGATCACAGAGAGAAGTAGGTGTGAGAATTCTGGGAGAGGGAAGGGAGTAGTGGGCCTGAGTGCATTAACCCCTGCAGTGCTGAAACAGAGCAATGCACCTGAGAAGCACCCTCAGAAAAGCATCTGGTGGGCCCTCATGCTCTTGAACACACTAGTGGATTTGGGAAGAGTCTGGGAGGCATTAATGCCACAAGGCCATTGCAAGATATGGATAAAGATAACCATGCTTCATTACGGCACTCCTGCTTTACAAATACGGTGACCAGTCCTGCAGCCCTTAATCACACGTTGGGCCCAGAAACAGACCATTTGCATTTCCTTCTCATCCCAGGCCACCTTCTCTCTCTGACCAGTTCAACCTAGGAATTCCTGCTTGTACATTGACAGTGGTAGCGAGACTTTTGTACCTACCTCTTGCACGCTGGCATGACACAATGCTTGGTCAGAGACTCCCCTCGCCTGTAGGACTGGACTCTCCATGCCCCCAACAAGCCCTGCAGGGGAGCTAACACTCACTACCTTAGACTATACCACATCCCCACTGGCCAAATTCCTGCTCTGAGCCTATCCACGACTCTAATGGGCTCTCCGGTCTAGCACAGAAAGGGTTAACATGATCCAATGGACGGAAGTTGAAGTTAAACAAATTCAGAGTGGAAATAATGCTGATGGGAATTAACCACTGGAACAATGTACCAAGAGCTGTGGTGGGTTCTCCATCTCTGGCAATTTTGAAATCAACATGGTATGTTTTTCTAACAGGTCTGCTCTAGGAATTATTTTGGGGAAGTTCTATGGCCTTGTTATACAGGAGGTCAGACAAAAGGATCACCATAGTCCCTTCTGATGGAGGAATCTATGCAAAACCAGACGTTTACACAAACACAATGAAAGCTACTTTACCACAAAAGCACCAATAACCTTACAAAACAGTTCTGCAAGCATGCAGGCTGTGGAAAGCAGACTTTCCAGTAAACCCTAATTTCTTCTCCATGCTACGAAAAAAAACCCCAAAACCCTGTGTGGCTGTGAACTTCCTTGGAATTTAGGCAGATTAGCATTATTTGTATTACTGTAGCACCTAGAAAGCCCCACTATGGTAGGGACCTGGTGAGAAACAGTCCAACACACGCCTATGAGACTGTGCTCATGTGACCAGAGAACAATCCTGGTTTTTGGTTAGAAATTCCTTGAATTAAGTTTCTTTGACTTCACTGTGCTCATTATATAGCAAAACAAAACAAGAACCCTCAGTTGAGCCCATCATAGAAACAGGCCCCAGCAAAAAATTCCAGATCCGAGTACCGCTGCCTTCCTCAGGCCTTAGGGGTAATTGGGTCCAGAGTTTTGCTCCCTGTCAAGCAGTAGTTCTTCCTTCTGGGCTTTACCCACCTTCATCTAATCGCTTGCTGTACAAACATGCTTCTCTGGCAAGGTCATTCACTGGCGGGGTTTTCCCCATCTCCCTGCAGGAGCTCATTTAAAGAGCAGCAGAAGAGGGAGACCAAAGGACAGACGGTTCCAGCAGAACAACTGCACCCTCTGGAACCTGGATGGGTCTCGTTTTGGAGCAGCAAGCTGAGAAAAGCTACATGCTGTGAAATGCAAAACAGCTCCGTGAGACAGAGCGCTGAGGAATCTGTTCCCTGCATTCCACCTTGCCAAGAGCTGCCACCCACGCCTGGCCAGGCTCAGACTTCGATCTCTGGGCTCCTGACCTCCCCTCCGTGCTGGAGAACGCTGGGACAGCCTGCGCCTGGCTCCCCCATAAGCCCATCATGTGCGGCAGGCGTTAATGCCACCAGCTGCAGCCACTGCATCACCCCAGCTCTCCAAATCAGATTAAAACCACAGAGCAGCCAGGGCCCTGCAGGTTGCGGCATTGTAATTATTCCCCCCCCACCCCCATTCCATTCCAGAAATAAATTCTAATACCTGTGGAGGAGGGGGACGGGAGAGAAGGACCACTAGCTTTATACCCATCTGCTAAAAAGGAACAATCAAGATAAACTCAGAATTTACAACACTAACTTCACATGGAAGTTGGAAACTCAGATTTACTGCATCTGGCACCCTGATTTCATTCTCGCTCTTAGTCACCCAGGCTTGATGTGTTATTGTAGGGTTGCTGGACTAGGCTTGGTGTGCTGCAATCAGAGCATCAAGCTGATAGGATTGAGGGTTTCTTAATCAGTTACTTTGGGGGTGCAGCATGAAAAGGGGGGAAGAATGCCAGCTAAAGAATTAGAAGGATATTGCAAAGAGATAAAGGGAATTAAAAAGAAGGGATGATGTGTTTGGGGGGGGGCGGGTCCACGGGAGGGGACCAACCAACCTGCTGCTGAGCAGCATCCTTTTAAAGTTCTGGACGACTCAAGGCTTTGGGGGCCAGTAAGTCATGGAGCCATTCAAGACTCCATGGTCAGTCTGAATCCCACCCAGATTAGCTGCAACCAAGAGTTGTTAACAGGTGGGTCACAGATCACATTTCAGAGACCACCACCACCACGATTAGGCGCTGGTTGGCAGCCTCATCAGTAGGCTGAATTCCTGACCCTCTCACCCCCACCCCCTTAGAAGTGGATGAATCAAATTAGCAGGACAGTTGGGTGGGTGGGGTAGGCAAGTTTGAACCACCACTTCTGGGTATTTAACACTAGACCTTGTTCTCCAGATCCACCAGGCTTTGGAAAAAGCCTAGAATAGCTCGAGCCTCAGGGTTCCCTGCAGAGCTCATCTTCTGAGATCTGGGTTGGGAGGGCTGTTCCGTGGAGGGGGTGAATAGAACTCCCGAGTTGCTAGGTTTGCTGATGCGGGACTGTACCAAATAGTATTCGTTAGGCTGGACAATTTGTTGTATTTTTAAGGTACAACAAAAAGGGGATCTGGACAGAGGCTCTTTTTTAGAGTGTGGATAAACGTAAAAGAATAATAAAAAAATCAGACACCATCCCTATAACCATTCAACCAATTCTACCTGCCCAGAGAGCAGCTGTACTCATCCGCAGGAAGATAATCCAGGGTGCGCTTCCCCACAGGCAGCGGACGTGCACACACCCCTGGGAGTGGCAAGCCAACCTTCAGATTACAGTCAGCCCCAGAATGTATATGAATAACCAGGCTGGTTCTCCCAGCGGGATAACCCGCAGGGGCTTGTTACACAAGGACCTTGGCAGAACCAGGAGCCCCAGACCTTTTCATTGGCACTTCAACCCCAGAGCCAGGTGACTGTGCAGAGTCCTAACGCCCATCTTGCTGTGGCACAGAGAGTTGGCAGGCTGCTTGGTGGAGTCCTGGGAAATGTATGGCCTGCTCCAAAGCCCTATCATAAATAAATAAATTCACTATGGTCCATTGTTGTTTGCAGTGTGGCTCTAGCATGTTGGCCCCAGGACATGACGGAGACAAGGCACGGGAGGGAATATCTTTTATTGGACCAGCTTCTCCTGGTGGAAGTGCTGACTTCTTGAGCCACACAGAGCTCTTCTGCAGATCAGCTCGAAAGCTTGTCTCTTCCAGCAACAGACGTCAGTCCAATATACAATATGACTTCATAGAATCATAGGGTTGGAAGGGACCTCAGGAGGTCATCTAGTCCAACTCCCTTCTCAAAGCAGGACCGTCCCCAATTTTTGCCCCAGATCCCTAGATGGCCCCCTCAAGGATTGAATTCACAAGCCTGGGTTTAGTAGGCCAATGCTCAAACCTCTGAGCTATCCCTCCCCCTCTTTGTCTCACTCAGAAATGAATAAGACTGAGGCAGAAGCTAGAGAGATAAAGCTGAGCTTGTACCAGGTTGCAGGGACATTTGTGTTCATCCAGCACAGGGGTAGGCAACCTATGGCACGTGTGCAAAGACAGCATGAGAGCTGATTTTCAGAGGCACTCACATGGCCCGGGTCCGGCTCTGCATTTTAATTGAATTTCAAATGAAGAATCTTAAACATTTTAAAAACCTTATTTACTTTACATACAACAATAGTTTAGTTATATATTACAGACTTATAGAAAGACCTAAAAACGTTACAATGTATTACTGGCACGCGAAACCTTAAATTAGAGTGAATAAACAAACACTCGGCACACCACTTCTGAAAGGCTGCCGACCCCTGGTCTAGCACCCTGGCATGCTCTCCCTTTCCAACAGGGCTGCTGCTAAGCCCCAGCTGCAATGCACGCCTCAGAACAGGCTGGGGTTTGCTCCGAGAGCCTGCCCACAGGCAGAGAGGAAGCAGCAAAGGGGAAGGAAGGGAGAAAGGGAATATTTGTAATATGCTAAAAGACTCATCAGCTGGCCACACACACCTCAGTTCCGCCCCTGCTCCCACAGCAAGAACCATCTCCTCCTCAGGTCCCCGCCACGCCATTCCAGGAACTTTTCTTCTTAAAGGCTGAGGACAATTGATTGAAGAGTTCCATTACAAAAAAAAACAAAAAACAATCATCATCGTCCAAGGCCCTCCCTTCTCCACGCCCTCTTCCAAATACGCTATGGCCTGTTTTACTTTCGGATACAACTTTCCATAACACTGAGGAGCCTCAAAGGGAAAATGAGAGCTAATGAGACTAGGGGACAGGGGAAAGGGAGTAGCCATTTATCACCGTGTCCAAGGCAAATATAGCCACATGATGGGAGCTAGGCGAGCTGTCCCTCAATAGCCAATCTAGCTGTTGTGTGTTTCTGAGACACTCCCCCCCCGCAAATATTTAATATCTCTGCACCTTCCGTCATTAAAATTCACTTGAATAAAAGAGGAAGTGCGGTTAACCTCTACGCTGTTCCCACAAGCAAGAGTCCTATAGGATTTAATGAGCAAAGCCAATAGGGTTCTATATGATTTAGTGGACATTGAGGACTGGAGTTTACAAAGCAGATTATGGAATTTAATTTCAAGTGAGTTTCAATGGGTTTAGGTGCCTAACTGCCATTGGCTCCTTTAAAACATCCCTGCTTAGATTCTTTCTACAGGGTGTTTGAATCCCATAGGATTGTCTTGTACGGATACAAATCCTACAGGATGACTCAGAAGGGTCTCATCCTGGGTTAAATTCATAAATTCCTGGCCTGTAGCTTGGGAATCTCACCAGCAATGGTGAGAAAAGTCCATGGGTTTTGATTTATGTGTACTGTGGCCACATCTAGGAGTACCCCAGCTATGGACCCAATTGTGGAAGGTGTGGTGCAAACACAGAATAAAGTCTGTTTCCCTCCCTCAAATGCTGTAGCATCAGCAGGGGTGCAAAGCCAAGGCCGGACAAAGGAATCAGACCCACAACCTTCCAGCCCTGGGGGCCACAGCGTTGCCCAACCTGAGCCACACAGATGCTAAACAAACACAGCAGAGGGGGGAATAAGCTGTGGGTCTCACCTCTCTGGAGCAGCATTCCCCATTCCATTCACCATCACTTTGCCTTCCTCCTCTCCTCAACTTAATTCCCATCTCCCTGTAGCATAGATAATAATGTTGCATTTTACATGGAAAACGTCAAAACGGGATAACCTTTTAAAAAGATATTTCCACTTCGCTGCCTGCAATCAGACTTTTGCTCCCCCCTTTACCCCACTTGCTACCAGATTTTGCTGTAGAGCCTCTAAGCCTGTCTAATTGAAAAAACATGATTTAGGCTAATTGACAGCAGATGAGTTACACTGCAGAAAACCTAGGGAACATTTGCTCAGCATGATTTAGGGCAGCAAAGCCACCACCTTCCCCACTCATGCGCCTCACTCAGAGACCTGCTGCCAAAACAGCTCAGCCAGGGGGGTGAAAAAAAGTAATTAGCGTTTAATTTTTTAACAATTTTTTACCCCCTTTCTAATTGCTGTACATAAACCTGTCCTAGAGTTTTATGGTCTCCAAAGTTGTGCCCCAGTCTAGTCCTCCTCGCTGGGTTTAATTAGAGCGAGACATGTCTGGCACATTAAACCAGAAGAGGAAAATATGTATATATAAAGCTAAATTTCAGAGCGGTTTTGCTTGTAAGTGCACAGCTAGGATCGAACAGCGCAGAGCGGAGAGCACAGAGCTTGGAAATCGCTGTTTGTGTGAAAGCTACAATGAAAAGGCTCTCTCTAGCCAATTGTTAACATGCCCTATTCGGAATCAGGTTTGACCTCTGCTAACCAGAAAACATCTCTAGATACTATTAGAGAACGGAGCTGCGATGTTTCCAGGGGACCTTGGTCTGCTTTGAGGTTACATGAAGGCTTACAGGGAAAAATTAGCCCAGGCACTGAATGTTCGCTGCAAAACCACTTCTCAACTAATTGGCATTCCTGAGGGAGTGTGCGTTTCCTGATATTCTTCCTGGGTCTCCCTTCCCAGACACGGGGCTGCATGCGCAGAGTCCTGATGTGAACTGCGTGAGCATGTGTTCCCAAAACACACCCAATCAAAATCACAGGGAAAGTCCTGGCCCACAGGTCGGGCTGGGTCCTGAAGCTGCCTCGGTAGGCTGCGGTACGTCAGCATACACAGGATAGGAGGACTGTGCAGAAGTCCTCTAAAACCCATACGCAGAATGGAGGAAAGGGGGGGATTTCAGCCTGAGCCCTCAGCATCCTGGTTGTCTGACCCTTAGCATCAAAGCCTCCTGGAATCAATAGAAGCAGAAGGTCCCACCCATTTCTCTTTGGCGGAGCCAAATTACGACCTCTCCAGATCAGAGCCTCCAGAAATGGGACTGGCCTCAAATCTGGTTGCAGGCCTGGGCAGCCCAACTAAGGGAAGGCCACCTGGTGCTGCCACAGCGGCCATGGTCCCAGAGGGGGAGCGTGTCCGGCCGAGTCAGGGCCCCGCACCCACATATACTGCATGGGCTGCGCTCAGGGAATGGAATAGCGGGAGCTGCGTCTGACTGTTAGCCTGACCCAGAGCACCGCTCAAATCAACGGAAAGTCTCCCATTGACTTCACTGGGCTTTGGATCAGACCCTGCAACCTCACCAGGGTCCGGGAGGCCGTTAGGAGGAATAATCCCTAGACACTGGCGCTTGGGTGAGGCGCCGTCTCCTGAAAGACATAACAGGACCGGCACATGACATAATTTGCGATAGCGCGGCCTATCCCGGCTCAGACTCTGTGCAGGCAGGCATGGGCTGGCAAGAGCCCTGGGGCTTTACCGAACAGGATCGAAATGAGAGCTTGTGCTGGGGAGGCCAAGCCAACGCCAGGGTGAGCTGTTCTGCTCTTGCTTGGGACAGAAGGGCGTATTACAAAACGCCATTCGACTCCAAGCGCCTCAGACCCCGCCAGCTCAGGTGCAGCTGGGGTCCCTTTGTGCCGTGCCTGCCGAAACTCAGCAGCTCCCTGCGAGCACAGCCCAACCCCAAAGCGCTGGGGCAGCACCCACTGCGGCAGAGAGCCACCGGGCACCATGGAGCGGGGCAGCCCACGGGAGGGCGTGCGGCCAGTTTGGCTCGGCGCAGGCAGACTGTAGTCAGCACTTTGAAACCCAGTAGTTCTTACAATTAAAAACATTACTGGGGAGCGCCTCCCTAAGAAGGCACATTAGGCTTAAAATAAATTGGAGCCATCCCTAGGGCAATGGAGCCAGTTTACACGCCTTGATTATTTTCAAAGGTGACGGGGAGAGTATTTTGCAAGTGCAATTACGTTGCAGTGCAAGGTAAGGGGGGGAATGAGGATTGCCCTCCCCCACCCCCCTCCACTCCCAGCTGTTCACGCTTTAGGAAGAGCAATGAGAAATCTGATGAGGTTCAACAAGGACAAGTGCAGAGCCCTGCACTTAGGACAGAAGAATCCCATGCACCGCTACAGACTAGGGACCGAATGGCTCAGCAGCAGTTCTGCAGAGAAGGACCTAGGGGTGACAGTGGACGAGAAGCTGGATATGAGTCAAGCAGTGTGCCCTTGTTGCTAAGAAGGCCAATGGCATTTTGGGGTGTATAAGTAAGGGCATTGCCAGCAGATCGAGGGACGTGATCGTTCCCCTCTATTCGACATTGGTGAGGCCTCATCTGGAGTACTGTGTCCAGTTTTGGGCCCCACACTACAAGAAGGATGTGGAAAAGTTGGAGAGAGTCCAGCGGAGGGCAACAAAAATGATTAGGGGACTAGAACACATGAGTTATGAGGAGAGGCTGAGGGAACTGCAATTGTTTAGTCTACGGAAGAGAAGAATGAGGGGGGATTTGATAACTGCTTTTAACTACCTGAAAGGTGGATCCAAAGAGGATGGATCTAGACTATTCTCAGTGATAGCAGATGACAGGACAAGGAGTAATGGTCTCAAGTTGCAATGGGGGAGGTTTAGGTTGGATATTAGGAAAAACTTTTTCACTAGAAGGGTGGTGAATCACTGGAATGCGTTACCTAGGGAGGTGGTGGAATCCCCTTCCTTAGGGGTTTTTAAGGTCAGGCTTGACAAAGCCCTGGCTGGGATGATTTAGTTGGGATTGCTCCTGCTCTGGGCAGGGGGTTGGACTAGATGGCCTCCAGAGGTCCCTTCCAACTCTGTTATTCTATGATTCTATGAGCTTGCATGGGATGGTTCCATCCCGAGTGAGGGTCAGAATATCATCTAATTCCTTCCCCAAATCCCTACCAGCCACCACCGTTCCTTTCACGAGTAGCGCTCAGAACAAGCCCACGGAGTCTGCACAGCTCCTCACATACCATGGTGCTGATCAGGGCAGCCATACACCGAAACACCCTTTCAGCACTGACCCTGCCAACCTGCAGCTTCAGCTCCTAAAATGCTGATGCTATCATACCAGTCACTGCACCTTGAGAGCTGCTGTATATTGAAGCCGTTACCAGCCTCTTGGTTCATGAAGCGGTTAAGGAATTTGTTTTATAAGAGATATTTATCCAGGTCATAAATAGACAGGGGCCAAATCACGATCCCGACACAAATGCCTTTGAATTACAGCTGGATTGGGATTCCAGTCCCCAGATCTGACCTGTTCTTTCCTCTCCCAGTCCGGCTTCCAGGTAGGATCCAAAGCCAGAAGGGACAGGTTGTCCTGGTCCCACTCAGATGCAGCTAGAAACCCAAAAGCACCCAGCTAATTTTGTGACATTTCCACCATTTAGGGATGAAATCTCCTGAGCGCAGCTAATGAGCTTCTAGGTATTTCCTATCCTGACTAGGCTTTGAACCCCCACCTGGACCATCTCTTGGCCAATCAGCTCTGCCAGCTGCCATTTGCATTTCTGCCATTACCATATGAAAGCAGAGAGCTCACCTCCTGCTTCCATTGTGCCAGGCTGCTCTGTATTTTGTGACGGGTACAGGAAGGGGTAGATAGATCCACAGGCATCGAAACAGAAACCTAAAGGAATGACTCTCAAGCCAAGCAAGGGAGCAGACCTCCGACAAACGAACCCCACGGCCACAAACAATTGGCTGTTTCCTATCCAGAGTGCTTCAAGGTCACGAAGCCCCCAGCCAGTTCTCCGACTACCTGCTTGGGTCTTGTCCCCACTGGCATGGGCCCAGTGGCACCCCAGGAGCCCAGTACAACGTCTCACCAGGCAGACTGCCCCAAGCTGACTTCTGTCTCTGTAAACTGGACATAACATGCACACATCCGAGCCAGGCAATTTTTCACGGAAATTAGATACAACATGCCAGATTAAGTAGTAGAGGTTTAAACCACACATCAGGTGAGCCAGGCCATATGTTCCTTCTCCCCTAGGGGTTTTGGGCAGGTGAGGTTCAGCCCCAGCCTCTGACCTCTGCCCCTCTTCCACCAACCCACTTTCCAAAAACAGTCTCATTCTGCCGGCGTTACACCAGTGCCAAACCAGGGGATGGGGCTGCACATGCTCAGTAACCGTCTCAAACGTTCCCGGAACAGAGTGGAGTCACATGGTTATAACAAGAAAAGGTGTACTTGTGGCACCTTAGAGACTAACCAGTTTATTTGAGCATGAGCTTTCGTGAGCTACAGCTCACTTCATCAGATACATACCGTGGAAACTGCAGCAGACTTTATATATACACAGCACCTTGCGCTCAGAAAAGAACCAGCCATCAAATGAAATTTGCCCACCCTGGAAAAGTGGATTGCCAAATAGGAGTCACTATCTCCCCCCACCAGTTCCCTCACTTCGTTTGTTTTGCACAGTCTGGACTCCTTTAAGGTGAATCAGTTTCAGCTGAATGTTTCAAAAAGGGGAGATGCAGGAAGGAGGCGGGAAACACGTGGGGGTGAGGTGGAAGGGATGGGATGGAAACAGGAGTTTAGATACCAAGGTGACAGGCACCTGATACAGAAAGGAGGGGGATATTTTCCTCCCTTTTCTGAATTTGGCCCTAAATAAATTACAAAATCTTGGGACTCCTCCAAGGGAAAACAAAGGATTAGTCTCCTAATGAACCACACCAGCCCTGGATTTGCTCAGCTGTGTTCTCTGAAGTACAAAATAAAAATAATAATAATAAATAATTAGCCATTTCATTCCTAGGTTCTGTCATCTTTGCCCTGTGAGCCCCCTGGCAACATCAGACTGTTTCACAGAGGAGATTTCCCTCTCTTTACATCGTAGGCTTTGAACTACCCAAACTTCAATCAAGTTCATTGTAGAGCATACTCCTCAATCTGCAAGGCCCAAACCTGGGCCTCAATGTGTGACAAACACTCCAAAATGAAGGACACAAAAATTAGCCATGCAGGAAGTTTGAAATGCTGCGGGATTGCTCCCTTTAGTCTCAATAACTCTGCCTAGGACCTTGGGGTCATGACTCTTTACTTCTGCTCAAAACCATTGTCAAACAATAAACGCGAGGGGACACCAAATTTGTGTGGAACATCGGTAACAGAGAGCCTTTTAAGCAGCGTCCTTCAGAGGTTAAATACAGGCTGCTAAGCCAATTGTTTAGAACCATTTATTAGTTGTTTGCTATAGCACAAACAAGCAGTCAAACAAGCCTGTGTGTATTCCACAGCTACATCTTGGACAAATAAAGAGTCTTATTCCGCAAGGACCTGTTGTAAATCCAACAGATTTCAAAACGCCAGTGTTGTTGTTATTATTATTATTAACAACAATTATTTGTATTGTAGGAGCCCCAGGAATGGACCCAGGACCCCACTACGCTAAGCGCTTGCACAAACTCTGAACAACACAGTCCCTACCTGCTTAAATGTTCTAATACAATTCAGCCCAGCCTTGGTGGAAGGGCAGGGCAAGAGGCAACACACAGCCACAAAATGGCTCCTGAAGGGCTGCAGCACCAGCTCTCTGCCATATTTAAAGGGTCAGCCCCTGGAAAGGCATGCTGGGGAAAAATAGTCCCTTTAGATAGAAGCTCTGAATGGAGGAGCGTTAGTTGGGAGCAGGCAATCATCAAGGAGGTTGCTGTTGTGATGGTATGTCACAGATACAATATACAGCTATGGGGGGGGGGGGTCTCATGCACTAGCTCATTGCTGTTGAGTGAATATTTCAGAACATTTGTGGTTCAGTGGTTCGGGAGGTAGCCTGGGAGCGAGGAAACCTGGGTTCAGATCCCTGCCCTGCCATGGACTTCCTGTGTGACCTGGAGCAAGTGACAGTCTTTTGATACTTCGGGGCCCCATCTGGCCAGTGGGGCTAATAGCACTTCCCTATCTGACAGGTACGATGAGGACAGATGTGTCCGAGATTGTGGGGTGCTCAGATACCATGACAATGGAGGCCATAGAAGTACCCAAGATGGACCAGTGGTACAGTTAGAACCATAGGGTTAGGAGGGACTGCAAGGGTCAGCTAGTCTCAACCCCTGCCAGGATGCGGGATTTGTTGTGTCTAAACTATCCAAGACAGATGGCCCCAGCCTCTTTTTGAAAACCACCAGTGAAGGAGCATCGACGACTTCCCTAGGCAGTTTGTTCCATTATCCTCCTGTTCTCACAGTTCGGAAGATTTTCCCTGACATTTAATCTAAATCTGCTCTGCTGTAGTTTAAACCCATTGCCTCTTAGGTTAAGTAAAACACTTGTTTAAACCAAACCTAAATGCGGGGCCTTAACTATTTGATAGCGTCCCTACAAGGCACGAGCCAGGCTGTGCAAGCTGTGGCCCCCATCATCAGACAGCTGGCTACACCCCCAGTTGTCAGACCTGGGGGAACTAGAGGGTGACAAACACACCAAGCCCCTCTGTCTACACGAGTCCTCCAGTGCACCGAGTCGAAGTTGGCAGTGTCCACCCGTCTGTCCTCTTCGAGCTAAAAAACAACCCAGATGTGCCAAGAATGAAACCCCCCTTGACCTTTCCCGTGCAATCAGAGAGCTGCTGCTTGAGCGCCGCACGGTTTAGTTACAGCCGCTCTGTTAAACAGTCTAAACCGAAGGAAATGAGCTGCTGGAATACAATCTCATCTCTTTAAAGGTTAGGTGCTGGCGCAAACCCTTCTGAATGCGGGCAGAATATGAAAAGGTGATGAAAAGAGATGGATTTACTTTTATACCATCCTGACATCCTGCTTAAGAAATTCTCAAAGTGCTTTTGTAAAGCTACCAGGGCATCCCGCTGATCAGGAAAGCTGTCAGAGACTGGATTTAACAGCATCCCCGCTAACGCCTTGACTTAGATTTCCCAGGAGCCCCTCCGGGCTTCACTTGGGATTCAGATCAGCTCCCCTCAAAGGCAGTTGAACAATTGTGAATTCAGTAAGAGCTGAAGTGGGCATGTCTCTGAGGCAAAACCACAAAAATCACTGGGGGGGGGGGGGGGGTGAGGCACCTAAATACCTGTGCGGATCTGGGTCTTTGAGCCTCATTGAGGGGTGATGTGCAAGTGACATCCTCTTATAAGACTCCCTGCTAATCACTTAGGCTGTCTTGGATTCAGGCTCGTTTAGACTATTTTCACCAGACCCAGCTCAGGACTGAGTCTAACCTAGTGTAGTTTATATCTTCTGCTGACCACCTCAGTCCCTTAAACTTGAAAGGCAGCAGGGGGGGAAAAGCTCTCCGTGCTGCCTTGTCTCTGTTTCCAAAGAAGTCAACTGGCCTAATTCTGCGGGAGCCGAAAGAGGTGTGAGTTACTGAAGCTTCTCCGCTCCTCTGAATCTGACTCAGTACTCCAGCGTGCAGGTAGAACGGGCAAGAGCAGTCCATCGTGTGTAATAAGGATCAGACCCATAACGAACTGATAAGGGAAAGTGAGTCAAGCTATAGCAACACTGAGACCGTTGGTTCATTCATAGATTCATCCAGTGGGCTACAGAACTGCCTTGAGCTGGTAACTTTCACTGACCACACCCCTTGGCTGGCTTTTTTCCACTAGGTGACTTGGGAGGTCGAAAGGCCCCTGGTCTCATTGACTCCAGCCATTGCTTCTGTCCATGTAGTACTAAGTGTTAAAATTATTTCAAAGCCGCAGCTGGAGAGGGAAAGGTGGAGGGAGTTGCATAGATTCAAAGTCCTCTCAGCACTGACAGTGCGGGCTAATGCCTTTTTCATTCGACTCTCTCACCCTGGCTACAGCGAATGGAGGAGGTGAAATGCTACAATAAGAAGGGAGATTGGTGGACCAGGAGTGGCGCTGGAGCAGGGCGAATGTTTGAATAGATAAGTGGGGAGATGAGGAGAGTTAGTGTTGGTCCAGTAGTTAGAACTAGATCCTGGAAATCAGGATTTTCATAGATTCCGAGGCCAAAAGGAATCACTGTGATGATCACGTCTGACGGGCTGCATGACATGGGGCCAGAGACCGGCCCTGAATTAGCTCCGGTTTCATCTTTTAGGAAAAGATCCAATCTCGATTTTAAAATGGCCAGTAATGGGGAATCCACCACAACCCTTGGTAAACTGGTCCTGTGGGTTCTGGGTTTTAGTCCTGCGCCTGCCCGATTGCCTGCAAGACCCTGCCACTCAGCACCCACTTGACCCACCCCCTCCCCATGAAATAGCTCAGGGATATGGGTGTGTGGCTTAATAAATTAAATGTCTGTCCAGGAGCATCGAGATCCTTCGAAGAAAGGGGCAAACTAAACGGCCAGAGCGTTATCCGTCTCAGAGCTGCTCAGAAAACAGTAAGGAATTCCACCAAAATCAATCAATCAATCAAATAGAAGTTACCATTTCAGATTTTATCCTATTTTGTTTTTTTGATGGAGATTTTCTGGTGTTTGGAGTTTTGGCCGGAAACCGGAAAATTTCCTGGCCAGAAAAAGGCCATTTTTCAACCCAAACATTTCCACTCGCTCTACGTTTCACTAAAGGGCCCCAAGCACATTTCAGGGAGAGCCAGTGTGCCTTTGTCAACATGCCCCCCTTCTTCCCCTTGTTTGGAGACATCCGGCGCACACCTGCAACCACCACGCCTAACAATGGTAAGCTGTCAAAACAAACAATGTAACAAAATGTGTGCAGCATCCAAATCTGCAAGCCATTGGTGTCAGGGACCACCCCAAGGCCTGGAAATTCCCCCAGAGCTGGCCAGCCGCTCAAGCAGATGGGTTTTATGGGCCCCGGAGGAGAAATAACATCTCAAAGAGCATCTAGAACTCCTTCTAAATACATACCAGATGATGCAGGGACAGATGACATAGGAAGGAGATAGGGGTTAGAATAGAAACCAGGGGGCGGAGGGGGGGCGGGGGAAGAGAAGGATGTAGCTAAGCACATGGAAAAAGCTTCCAGCAACTCCCTCCTCTCTGTGCCCCAGGTTGCAGCTCATTCACAAATCCAGCCAAGTTCTCTCGCTCACTCCTACCTGCTGAGATTTATTTTTACTTTGCTGGTTTGCTTCAGACTGAAACAAATTATTATTTTACAGTAAAGTTAACAGGCTAGGAACCATCCCCCCAGTGGCACCCTGCTGCCCCTTCTCCAGGCAATAGAGAAAAAGTCTCATCTCACCCCTGCATCCCTGACTGCTCCTGCTCAGGTCAAAGGCGTTGCTGGGGAGGCAGGGGGGAAATCGCACAGCCACTCAAAGGGATTTCTCTTTGGCAGCATTATTGCTACGCTCCACGCGGAGCTTTCTGCAGAGTGACCCCAGCCCCGAGCCCCATCTCTTCCTTTCCATTAGTGACCTCGTCTGGCGTAATATCATTTGCTCTCGCTTCTAAAAACAGCCTGTCCCCTTCTCCAAACACTGCCTTGACAGGGGACCCCCCTCCCTTTCAGAGTTCAAGCTGAACTTGGTTCAGGTTCAAGCCAGACAGTTCTGTCCTGGATTCCTCTGAGGATTATTTGGGGATTTCTTTGCAGTGTTTAGAAAAGAAAGAAAAACATGGAAAGAGCAAAAGAGCCTTGTAAAGGGGTTGGGGAGGGAATACAAATTGTGCTCGCGACGATCAATGGGCTAGATCCTCCACTCCAAACAAGTTGTGCTTGTATAGTACCTGGGGTGGTGGGAAGAGGTTCGTTACAAGCCACTTCTCTAGTCCTGGGGAGCCCAGGGATAACTTCGAGCAGCCTCTCCAAGTCCTCTAAGTTACACTAGCTGTGCCTGCCCTCTAGGTTCTGCCCGCTCCCTCTTTCCACACCAAAGTTGGCTAGCGTACAGTCAGAGGAATCTTTAGCTGCTGCTGGAACTCACACGGAGGATCCGGGCCCCTAGATGCAATTTTTGAAAATAGAGCAAGGAACAAAAAATAAATTAAAAATAAAAAGGGTTTTACCAAAACCTAATGGGCCAAACTTTTAGCCTCTCCTTTTAATGCGCACGCAAAACGGCTACAAAACCACCATTTCCTCTGGCCAATCTGCATGCCGATATCTGCATGCACAAGCAGCCATGCTGAGATTGCATATTGTTGCCTCTTTTGTACCTGCTCGACTAGTCAAAATTTGGGGCCCTGGTGTTGCTCCAATTTGGAGTAGAAGATGAGCAGCTGGATGACCTAGTGGTATGGCTCCCACCTACAGGTTGAAAGGTCCTGAGTCCTTGCTCTAGGAATTATTTTGTAGACGTTCTCTGGCCTGTGTTAAACAGGCAGCCAGGCTAGGTGATCACAATAGCCCTTTCTGGCCTCGAACCCATGATGAAGTCTGGTATTTTCTTTGATGCAGTCTTGTTTATTTATAAGGAATGTATCACGTCCTACTTCTTCAGATGCAGGAGGAACCAGAAAACAGGAGATAGCTTCTCTGCGTGCAGCCCCCCGCCTCTTTAGCCAACCCCAGAACCTTCCTCCAGGCTTCTTCTGGATCACACCATGCTTATAGGCAGACACGCAGAATACTCAGTCAAACCCCTCCACCCCCTCAGTCCAAAACTCTGGGGAGAGTTCACAACTCCCTTTGTGTTAGGTGGGTGGGGGGACCCTTGTGACTGGCTTATCCTCACAGTTATGTTAATTGTATGTTGCATTCCCACCCAGTCTAAAAGAGGTTTTTGATCCATGCCATCACTAGTACTTCTGAGCATAACCGTATACAAACCACAGTGCATCGGCCATCTTGCACATACACAAAAAGGAGGCCACATCAAAGTGTGACCCAATATAATTTTTTTTTTAAATCTTTCCAGGACATATTTTTAGGTTGCAGAGAGAACATTTAAGGGAACCAAAACCTTTCATGACTAGTTGGCAACCCTAACAGCAGAGTTATGCTAGAATAACCGACTGGCAGACTATGTATTGTGTCCTCTTCTAATGGTTGGTGGATAACAACCAACTATTGCTAGCCACTAATAGAGTTACTGCATTAGCACAAGTGGTAGCAGCCAGTGTTGCAACGCTAAAGTCTCCTATTTAAACCATGCGGCGTGCAATTACAACACAAACGAGAACCAGAAAAAGAAGCAGAGCTGTCTAGTTTCCCTGGCCTAGATGAGTGAAATTCAGAAAGGAACCAAAGAAAAGCATATGAATGGCTGGGAAAGATTATTTTGGTTTTAAGCATTTCAACAGTACCCCTTTAAAATGGATGTCAGCAATCCATAGCTGGGGGTCAGAGCCAAGTCAAATCAGCAGTAATTCTTATTTCTTTTCCTCTCTGCTGCATCCAGCTCAAAGCAAAATAAAAGTGCTGAAACAAGTCGTTCCCTTCAACCCCCCTTTTCCTGGTGAACTGTTTTACAATAAGCTACCTGCTGGGGTCACAGAAACACGAGAGAGGCGCCTTTCACCTCACACAAAAGCAGGAGGGGGGGAGGGAGACGCTCTGAAAAGCTTGCAAAATGGAAAAAATGGAGAAAGGGAAAAAAGACAACACTACCCCTTTTGTCATCTTCTGGAGCCTTTATTGGAGACCATTTCTGTCCCGCTTCAGCTCACCATCTCTCAACTAAGCTCTTCAGATACCCGGCTCTCATCCAGGGCTGTAAGAGTACATTTGCCAAGTGAGGAGATGAAAATCAAAGGGTGTTCAGCGACAGAAAAAAGGGAAAGTAGTTTTTCTGCCTTAAAAGGAAAGGGGGCGAGGGAAATGTTATCCATTGTTTATTAAATCAGATGAGCAAGACAAGGACCCACTCCAAAGAAAGGCTCAAAGCAACGGGGACCGTTGTGAGTGAAACTGGTGTTCATCTCTTGGTGTTTACTTATAACCAAGTGACAGCCTTTTATGTTCTATTAAATGGTTGCTTTCGAGCTGGGGATTAGATAATGCTGGGATAGAAGGGGTGGGATTTCTGGGGTTCAGAGGCTTCTTAAGAGAGTCACTGTAACAAATGCCAGAACTTGAACCCAACCTTGCTCAAAGTATCATGCTGCTGGGTGGGTGGAAGCAGAGAAGATGGGGCTTTTTCCTTCAGAAAAAATTCTTCCTTTGGGTAAGATGTAACTATGTATACACATGAGATGGTGTGAACAGCACCAGCTTGAGCCAGGTGTGGCATGGCTAGATGTTGGAGACGCCTCTCAGCAGCACCTCATCTTGGTGGTGCGCCTCCATCCTGAAACGAAGCATCCCTGCTGGTCCAGTGTTTCCCTGCTCTCCTCCTCAACACACACACACGCACCATAGCTGACCGATAGCCCTCCCTCCCTCCCATCCACCCACCCTACAGTCCAATTCCAGGCTGCTCATGAGAAGATGCTCTCAGTCAGATCCAGTTGTCCTGTAATTGTCTAGTGTGCATACACTGCCACCCATTTACACTTACAACCCAAAGTGAAGATTTCAACCCTAAGGAGTCCAATTGTCCCGTGGTCTACTCTCAATGTTTCCAATAGCAATGCGTGAGGGATGCATTTGGCCCTTGTTCTTTAGAGAGGAGAAAGAAGTGCACTGACCCATGACCTCACAAACCCCTCCGCACAGTCCTCAATTTATCTATGAGGTTTTCAAAACTCAGTTATTTCAAATGGAGAAATATTAGCTCGTAGTTATTGCTTGTCACCTTAGACTGCCGACTTGGCCCACTCCCTAAGACAAAGCAGTACAGAACCAGGGTGAACTGCAGGGTGATGGACCTACGTGCCAATGGAGTGAAAAGTTTAGCGAGTCTCAGCAGGACCCCTGAGAATCACAAACAGTTGAGTTCAGCATGGGGCCTGCTACTTTAAAGAGCTCGGCCTGTTTGGCATATCAGAAAGAAAACTGAGCAGTCACTCGATTGTCGTGTATAAATACCTTCACTGTGAGAAAATACCAAGCAAAGGCCCTTTAACCTGATGATGAAAGGCAGCACGAGAACCAATTTCTGGACACTGACGCCAGATACAAATGGTCAATAAGGGACAAATTTCTAACGGCGAGTGTGACTGACCATTGGAACAAACTACCAAAGGAAGTGGTGGGTTTTCCATCTCTGGCTGTCTTCAGATCAAGACTGAAGGCCTTTTTGGAAGAGACTGTTTAGCCAAACACAAGTTATTGGGGTTGTTACAAAGGTAACAGTTTAATTTATGAGCTTGTGCGATACAGGAGGTCAGACTCAGTGATCTTAAGCTCCCTTCTGTCCTTAAAAATCTATGAATAAATTCAAGACTAAGATGTGTTGGCAGAGCTGGGTGTGGAGTGGATACTGGAAGAGAAAGGTGCCACGGCTCAGGTGTGTGTGTATAAAGACACCTGCACAATGCTATGCCAGCTCCGGCTATTCTTGTCAGCCTCTCCATTTGAAAGTTTCTACATGAATTTGCATCTTTAGACACCTAAATATATTTGAAAATCTGCCCTCTGTGACTTTGGGGGCTTGTGAAAGACAAAAGTAAGGGCCAGTTTCCTTTTGAGTACTCTGTGCTGCTACAGAGGCTGCAGCGTAATAAGCATTAGCAGAGGTTACAGTTTACCTAAGGAATAGGTTAGGTCAGTCTTTAAGTGCCTGTAATTATGTTCCGACAGTGGCAGAGGGGAACAGAAGCCTCCAGAGTCCGGCGGCGAAGCATGGGGCTGCGTCGGAGACAGGCTGTGTATAAGTGTCAGGCTCCCGAGGGCAATCGCATAGCAAGCAGGAGCTTGCTGCGGCCAGCTTTGTGCCTGGAGATGAAAAGCTCAGCACTAGCGTTAGCATGGTGCTTAGGAAATCAAACAGCCCCGTGCAGCTCTGTACTGGAGCCTGGCTATGTCGGTTAGCCACGACAACCCTCCCGCCGTAGACTGAAAAATGAAGGGCCTCACCGTACACACTGCCGAGACCCTCCCACGAGGGAGCTGATGGGAACGAAGGGCCCTTCGCACCTCTCCGGAGGCGCTCGGCCTCGTGCGGAATCAGAGCCAAAGAAAGGGAGACAAAAGCATTTCAGAAGAACCTTCTTTAGCATAACTGGCTAACCACGGAGTGCCCTCTCACCGGCCAGCCCTGGCGCCAGACAGCACAGTGCACACAAAAGGCAGCGCTTGGGCCGAGTCAGCTTAGACTTAATATTTGCATTTCGTAAAGCAAACGAATAAATCCCCACGAGTGTATCTGCGCTTCCCGTTTGTATTTATTAGCAAGAACAAACAGGTTGGTTTTCCTCCTTCGTTACACAGGTAAAATAGCAGCATAGCTCCCACGCCCTTCTCTTCTCAACGGCCCGGCCTGGTGTTGACTCTCCATCTCTAAACAAGCTGAGATTACCCGACCGACCGACCAGAAGAGCAAACAGCCTTTGAAGTAAATATTCGTTATGAACTCTGAGAGGGAAGAGTCTCACAATGAGCAGTGCTGGGATCCACTTCCTCCAAGCTGCTGGGAGAAGTAATTCACATGCCTCAGAGAGAGATAGCAGAGCCTGGGCAAGGCTGTATGCATCCCCTTGCCCAGCACAGCCCCTGCAGCGGTCTCCACTGGCATGAGCAGGGAACAGACACCACCACCTCAAGTCAGGATGTCCATGCAGGTGCAGATTCATCCAGGAGTAGCTCCCAGGAAGAACACAAGAACTGCCAAACCAAGTCAGACCAATGGTCCATCTCTCCCAATACCGTCCCCAACTCTGGCCAGTGCCCAAACCTCAGGGGTAGTGTGCAGAACAGGGCAATTATGGATGGATCCACCTTGGTCTTTGCTCCCAACTTCTGGCAGGCAGAGGTTGAGGGTTGCCCTGAGCACAGGATTGCATCCCTGACCATCTAACCATTGATAGACCTTTCTTTTTTGAACCCAGTTACACTTTTGGCCACCACAACGTCCCATGGCAAAGAGTTCCACAGGTTAATTGTGCGTTGCGTGACAAAGTATTTCCTCTTGTTTGTATTAAACCTGTTGCCTTTTAATGTAATTGGGAAATCCCTGGTTTTTGTATTGTAGGAAAGGGTAAAGAACTCCTCTATTCACTTTTTCCTCACCATTCGTGATTTTATAGATATTATCGTATACCCCCTCAGTTGTCTCCTTTCTAAGATGATCAGCCCCAATCTTTTTGGTCTCTCCTCGAATGCAGGCCATTCCATACCTTTGATCATCTTTGTTGCTCTTCTCTGAGCCTCTTCCAGTTTCACTAGATCCTTTTGGAGATGGGGCAACCAGAACTGGATACAGTATTTAATGTGTAGGCGCACCCTGGATTCGTATAATGGCATTATAATATTTTCTGTCTTATTCTCTTATCCCTTTCCTAATGGTTCTAATCTTCTGTTGGACTTGTTGACCGCTGCTGTGCATTACTTTGCAATTGTCAGTGTTGAATTTCATCAGTCACACACAAAGTTACTCTAACAATTTACATCCTATTCTGTTTATACAGTTTGTGCACAGGCCCTTGGCATCAGCCGGAACCCACATTGGTTAATGCTTTAGCTCTCACCTTCTCAAGCACCTTGTTCAACCTTATGTGATAAATGAAATGAGTCTACAAGGGTTCAACACAGTGCCCACTGGTGTACACCAGGGACCAGCTGCCTTGGGCCCAGTCCATGCTATTTTATTTTTCACTTTTTATTAAAGCAAAGTTACAATAAAATGTGAACATGCTACATTGTCTGCTACTCATTACAGATCAGGTTAATATTCAAAGAAGCTGGCTAAAGATTCTGGCTGGGTGGCAGGAGAGGCCTCTTCCTCATAGAATACCACAAAGCGTGACCACATTTCGAAATACCTATCCTCTTTTTGATGCTTCTCTTATGTACCCACTTGGGGTGAATGTTTTTCCCATTATAAAAATGGTCCATATTTTACAATACCACAATTCCATAAGAGGAGGGGGCCATATTTTTTCCCAACAACACACAATACAAAATCTTGCTGCTAACAATAAAAAAAGAAATCCAGGCGTTGTTCTGTTTAAAATGCAGACCCTTTCCGGGAGCATTAGATAAGTTGGGTCAGGGCATCTCCAGGAAGCTGGTATTTTGTGATAAGATGAATCTCTTTAATAATTTCCCCCAAAACTGACCTAGTGCCTGGATACAACCACCACCTGTATAAGTATGTTCCCCTTTCCCTACAAGGCCTCCAGAAGAACGTGTCCCCATATAACTATTTCAATAAGGAGAGGTGATTTTGTTTAAAAAAAAAAAAAGTCACTGGTGTAACAAAGCAGATTTTAGCCCAGCGAGTTCGAGTGCGGACATGATTTTAAGTGGTGGGGAACATGACACCATCAGATGAGTGCTGTGCATCATAGAGGCTGGCGGGTAGAACGGTAGTAGGGAAAAGCAACCAACAGGAGGGTGTAAGAAGGGTGTGGACATTTTATAGCTGCCTGTTGGTTGTGTTTCCTGCTATAAGCCCATCATTCCTCCTGCCGTGGGTAGGTTACACTCACACTCCCTGTGTAACTTGCCGTACACCATCACGTATGTTACCCCGGAATGCACAGTGCGACGGTGCGGTCGGTGGGTTTTACACTGACTGAAAGAGTAATCTTCACACAGACATTTTAGGGACACTATGTCAGTAGCCCACTGGAGCAGTGCTCTTACAGCAAGCCGGATAAGAGCCGTGGCTTGCGTTCTCTCCCTATGAACAGGTTAGGCTGTATTTTTAGCCGGAGAAGCGTATGATGAATCCTCAGCCGGCAGCAATACTGGGACTCAAGCAATCCTGAATATCCAGGTTTGACTCACTGACAGGAACCCTATAATTTTCCTGAGGGCTGTTCCTACTAGTTCCTGCTGCTGTATTGAGGCTGGGGCTGCAGAATGCCAAGACACTGAGCTTCACTCAACTCTTCATGCATCCAGGAGGAGAAACACCGGTACAACCATTCAAAAGCACTCCAGCACGGAATAAAACTACAGGATTTCTCTTGCCTTCAAGCCAATTTAGCTCTTTCCACTTATCCTTTGGATCCTCTGTGTACCTTGTAAGTACATCATTGCCACAAGACAGCACTACAGGACGGGGCCGGGGGGGGGGGACGACACTGTTTTAGGATTCGTTTGCACACAGTCAGAGTCTCCTCTCGCTTGCACCAGTGTGACTAACAACTTCCACCAAGTTGTTCTATTTTAGGCTTGTATAGGCGAGAGGAGACTCAAGACGAACATTTGACCTGCCTTTGGGTCACTGGAAAAATGGAGGAAAGAACATCCTTATAATCACATCTATTCTGCATCCCTAACAGACTCCCAGTTCTGCAGCTGGGCACTTAGGTACATGAAATGGCCCACCAAATGGCAATCGATGTGCCCATCAGCAAAACAGGGCTCCTTAATTAAATGAACAAAGGTGAAACTGGCTCCCTACATCTTTCATTATGAGCCACACAAAACCATCACTACAAAACCACAAGCCACTCAACCACCATTTGATTCAGGATTTCATAACTCTCAAATATCAGCCTAAGGGCACGAAAAGGGTCTCAAAACCTTTTGAGCAATTCTGGACCAAAGGATAGTTTCAAGTCAAAAACTATGTGACATACAGTATTTCTGACTGAATCCCTGCAAGTCTGAACCCAAAACGCAAAGCAGGGGCAGGAAGCCACAGCATTGGGATACCAATTCAATAGATATGCAGGAAACCGCACAAACTTAAACCATGAAATGTTGTAGATCTCTGATCTAGGGCCTTGATAAGAGAAGCAGCATCATCACACACTGAATTCAATCATATTAAACATACAGTCTTTATTCTAACTTGTCTTCAATTCTCCATAGGAGCGATTTTCTCATTGAACAGGGCATAAATCTTGTCCGTTTCAAAAAATATTTTCAATCTCTGTATTAAGAAGAGCTCTAACTACTGTATAGTTCCACAGAGCACCTTCTTGTGCTTTGCATGAATATTGGGGGTAGGGGTAGAGAAATGACAACACTCAGGTTTGGGAGTTGAAAACCACACACATTAAAGGGAAGGTATTCAAATTCAGAGTTGCCACTTGAACAGGAAGCATGTTGGAACCTGAAGTCCTGCTCACACTTTGCCAGGCTGTGCCCTTTAATAGGGGTGGGTGGGTGGGTGGGATATAGCAGAAAGCAAAACTTCCCATCTCGAACACTAAAGTGTAGAGATTGTTGCCAAGGTGCTGACCAGCTTTATATCAGACACTTCCACTCTCCAGCTGTCTGACAGGGCCCAGTGCAGAGGTCTCAGAGCGAAGGCAGAAGGAATTGAGTAGCAAGAGAGGCAAAGGATTTTTTTAAAAAGAGACATTTAATAGATGCTGATGGTGACAGTTCCCCAACTTGGTACTGTTGTCTTGATCTTCTCCCTCACTGTGGTTACAGGTCTCCCATGTTCCTTCACCCAGTCCCCCAGCCAACCTGGTTTATTTTTTAAATGAGGCTGCAGCGATGCGTTGGCCCCTTCTGTTTTAGACGGCGTTTCCTTGGGCTTGTGCTGGACTGACGTATGCAGGACCACACAGCAAGTCTTCTCCCTACACCATGAGAGGATTTGCATCTCATGCGACTGTCCCAGCAAACAGGCCAATATGCTCTCTTTCCAACAGCTGTTCCAAGCATTCAGCTCCCAGCGTCGCAAGGACTTAGATGTTTTCACCTTTGCTCCTGCCACGGTAAGGGGCTGCATCATGCTCTCTGCACTGGGTCATAAACCAGCCACACGTACAGGACCAAGACCCAAAGAAGTCAGAAGGGAGAGAGGGGGAAAAAATATTCCGTGGCTGCTTCCATGGAAACGGGCCAACAGTGGGCTCTTTTCAAAGAGCAGGGAAATCAAGCTCCCGTTTGGCTTAAAAGCACATAGCTGCTCACCCCAACATATCCGGCCTGAAAGTCTCCTGGCCAAGAGGAGAATTTCCAAGTCTAAAGGCCCAGAAGAGTGTGTCTTGAAGGAGGCTGGTTAAGTCCCATCTCTGCGTGGGAGTCTCCGAGGTAAGTGAGAGCCAGCAGGAAGCTGAGGAAAGCAGAAAAAACGGGGCAAAGCGGAGAAATTGAACCACAGTAACTGCACTGTGGGCAGCTAGTCAGGAGGCCATTTCCATGGTGGGGGCAGCTAGCTGAAAGATCCCACCACAGCCTCCAAAACCTGAGCATTTTTCCCCCAACGCCTCTACTTCGGGTCTTGCAGGTGGAGAGTTCCCCTTCTGCAAACTGAGGGGTCCCAAGCAAAGCTTCCCAGAATTTCACTTCCCAAAGGGCTACTAGGTGGAACGCAGCCCCCTCTGCAGAGACCGTCCTGGCCTGTGCTCCAGCAGCAGCTGCTTTTCCTGTTCGTGTCCCAGGTCCTAGAATTCTCTTCCCTCTCTCGTGACAGAGCCTGCAGAAAGAAAAAAAAAAGAGCAAGGAGTTAATGGTCTGTCAGACAATGGATTGTAACAAAGGAATCAGCACTTCCTCCGCTATTACTAAACTGAACATGACCCACTTCCTCCAGCGACAGCAGGGAGACTGGAGCAATGCAGGCAAGCGTAGACAGCAACTAGCAGGCCTGAGGGGTCCCTTAAAAACGCTGAGCCCACTGCCGTAAGGGGCTTTGCATCTGTGGAGAGAAGCGGAGTATTCAATTCATACCGAAGTCATGAGGTCTCAGCGCTTCTTGGGAGAGGCTCGGCACCTTGCACAATCAAGCCCTCAGGAAGTACAAACCCAAACCCAAGTCCACAAGGACTGCACCCCCACATGTTACTTTGCTGAAATAGGGAAGAAGCACGTAACAGGTGCTGCTTTCCCAGCAGTCTCAAGGTGTCAGGGTAACCAATCAAAAGGACTTTTAATCAACGCCTTCCTTCCTGAGCTATGTTGGGGGCAGCGTGCGGAGGAGGATTGAGGACTGGAGGGAGTGACGTAGACAGCATTGCCAACCCCGGCTAGCATGGGGAATGCGTAGGTTGGGAGTGATGGAAGGTGACCCCTGGAACCTTTTACACTGTAAAGTTTTTGGGGCAGAGACCACCACCATTTCCATATACAGCCCCGAGCACAAGTGGGGCGCGGACCTGGCTGTCCTCCAGTCTCCACTACAATACAAAAATGTGAACCACCACCAAGAATGCACCTAACATTGCCTTCTTCGCTTGGATTAGATTTGCTCCCCTTTACACAAGCTTTTGTCTGTTGTGTCTGTTTACACAAAGCTCTTTGGGGCAGGGACAGCATCTTCCAAAAGCCATCGTCCCCCGTACAGCACCTCGTACAATGGATCGAGCCAGAGATGGGAACATCACTGCACAATGCCTGGTGCAACAACATCAACCATGGCTGGTGCAGCAATTCACCATTGACAAGGGTAGTACAATGGGCCCCAATCCCGATGGCGCCTTTAGGCATTACCACAACACAAGCCAACGGCATGGCAGAACAAGGCTACTAATGTAGGCTCAGTACCACATGGACCACTGCCCAGGAGGCTCAAGGTGTCTGCAAAGCAGCGGAGCCAGCCTGGCATGAGCAGGAACCATTTAAGCTTCCCCAAATACTGCTCAGTCAACATGTCCCATCCTGACCCCTCTGGGGTAGAAAAGAGTTCAGTCTCCATCTCTTTTCAGTACTTGACCTCTCCGCTGACATGACATCCCGAAGGGATGCCAGCAGGGATGGAGGACTGGGTGATGTGAACACACTGCACTAGAAACTGGTCTGAGACCTCTTAGTTCATTTCCAATAGGCTGCCAAAGAGCTGTCAGCAGATAACTGAGTCAGCCAACCCCAGGAGCTATAATTCAGTGATAAGAGCAGAGGATGTGCTGACCTCATTCCTGGGAAAAGCAAATGTACCCAGCTGGATCTCCCCAGGGAGCCAAGAAATGACATCTGCTCCTAGGTTCGGCTTCTATCATCTTTGTGTGTGATTAAGAAACTGATCTTTGCTTAGGATGACTCTGGATTGATTACATCGTAGGGTGTGATAGAGGGTTGATGAATACGAGAAACGGGTATAAGAGGATGTCTGGAAATGACATTTCAATTTCCTTTCAACAAATAAAGGACCATGGCTGGAAACACATAGATGGAGAAACCATTTAATACTACTTTACAGATACATAGGCCCCTCTCATCCAAAGAACTCCAAGCGAATTGCAAGTAACTGATGAAACATCACAAAGCTTCTGGGAGATAATACTATTACCCTATTTTGCCAGGGGGAAACTGAGGCACAGAAAGATTACAGCTAAACTGTTCCAATACACTGTCCCCAGCTGTAGGGAACAGTGTCTTGAAGACAGATGCAGGAATGGAAATCAGGATCCTTGACTAACCACACCATGTTCTAATCCAGCGATACTCAGACTGAGGCTCGGGAGCTGCAAGTGGCTCTTTAATGTGTCTCCTGCAGCTTTTTGCAGCGTGGGATATTAAAAACACACGCACACGCCCCGCTCCAGGTGTCAACGTCCCCTCGGAGGATCCTTCTCTCACAGGCAGTGTTTAAACACACAGCTAATAGCAGATTTTTTAAAAGTGTAACTTACAGAGGGAATCGAATCTTTCACTGCAACTCTGATCTGTTCAGCTCCATTTGGCCTCTGGAGGTTCTTGTCCTTTAAGGAATTAGATTTTTCTATTCTCTCCTATTTTTTCCCCCCTTTTCGGTCAAAGAATCAAAAGCATTTCATTGTTAACAGGTATCCTTATGAGGGTACCACGTCTGGCTTCCCCTTCCTGTTGATACCAGCTAGTTAACGGCATACAGGAGAGGTAGAGGTCTGTATGCATGACCCAGTCACGCGACTGCACCTCTAAGAGCTGTGGAGAGTGAATGATGTTCGGAGAAGACTGGCACCTGCACACCAAGGTGCCAGCCACATCAGAAATGCCACAAGATGGCTCTTCATATAAACAGTCTGGGGGACCTGTTCCAGGCCTGCTGTTTGGTCAACTGGGTTTTGGGAGTCTGGAAATAAATGTAGCTCCTAGGAGCTTACAAAAACCCTGTGCGCAAATGTCCCCGGCTCTTGCAAATGTGTTAAAAATAAAACCCTTTAAGAGCTTCCAGATGTTCTGTTTATGTTGTGGTGTTACCCTGGCCGATCCTCCGGAGACCAATATGCAGCCTCCTGACTGCCAGGATGAAATCGCGGCAGCCAAAGGGAACGGCATGGGGGAGTGGAAGAGGTCAGAACCCTTCCTTTCCTTTCCACCTCCAACTCAGCCTGTTAACCCCTGCACTGCTAGCAAACACCTGGAGCCCACCAGAAATCTTTCACCCCAACTCCAGGTCCTTCCTTGTCTTTGGTTAGTGAGGCAAACATACTGCGCCCCCTGTAGGTCATCAGAGTTCACTGTGAAACCTCTAGACCTTCCGATGAAGGTCACATCCGATGAAGTGAGCTGTAGCTCACGAAAGCTCATGCTCAAATAAATTGGTTAGTCTCTAAGGTGCCACAAGTCCTCCTTTTCTTTTTGCGAATACAGACTAACACGGCTGTTACTCTGAAACCTCTAGACCTTAACATTCATCGTGGATGGAACGGGGGTGGGCGGGGAAGAGCAGAAGGGAGTTATTGTCTTACATAGTGTCCTGTTGGTGTCCCAGCTTCCATATGGTGGAATCAATGCAGGAGTGTTTCGTATTGCAGGCCTGGATTCAAATCCAGGCACTCTCAGCACAAGTGACAGTGAGTTTCAGACTCATCCTAGGATCTAAGGATCATTTTGTTTCCCTCAAAATCACTGCGCAATTTCAAAAGGGCTAGCGGTCTCTGTTCAAGAGCAGGCCAAAGATGGGAATAACAGGCCCAGACTGAAGTGCCCAGGACGGTTGTGTGTGAGGGATCAGGGCTGCAATAGGAGGGTGTATGCAAGGGGAGGATGCTGGAGACGGGTGAGAATGGGGATTGCATTGAGGTGCATCAGCAAAGCTGGAGGAGTGAAAAATGCATAGCACCATGCAAACCTCTGGCTGTTCCCGTCAGCCTAATTCACAAGGGCTAAATCCAAAACACGAAATGCAATGGAGTACCTTCCTCCTGCCGCCAACCAAAAACCACGCTGCAAATCAAAAGCATCACAGCTTCCCCGTGGGCAGCAAAGCCAAACAGGCACGGAAACCCACGGGGCCAAGGAAACAATTAGCGCAGTTTTGGCCTCATCAACCCCTGATGGCAACAGAAAAGAGAAGAGACAGCTCCGCAGTATTGTCTGCAGTAAGATTTGACGTGCCAAAAAGATTTCTTAATGAGCACTGGGTTGGCAGGCAGAATCCCATACACACAGGACTCAGGATTCTTTGCACAAGGCGGTGCACTTACAATCTGCTTCTTTTGAAGTTTCCTTGAGTTAGCGGCATGGCAGGCAGCAATCAAACCTCCATAAAACACAGATAGCGCAGCTGTGTGCGCAGGATCTGATCGGTTATCTCACCCCCTCCCAGGGCGGGTGCATGAGCGGGGGGGAGGGAAGGGTGCACTCCACGCGGCTCATTTGAAAAAAGGCTTGCCGCAGGAGATCAAAGCCACTTCCTCAAGTGCCTTGCTCAAGCCTGGCCATAAAGGAGCAGCACCGCTCCCCACTGGATCCCAGAATTCAGGTCCATACTTAGCATGACAAGGGAAGGTGGTGTTAAAATAGTAATGACCACACCAGTACGTCCGGGTTTCTATTGCACGCCAACACCACCACCTAGCTGCACTTTTTCCCCACCAGTAGACCTCTAAGCACTTTACAAAGGAGGTCGGCATCGTTATCCCCATTTTGCGGATAGGGAAACTGAGGCACGGGATGAACAGACTTGCCCAGAGGCAGATCCAAGAACAGGACCCAGGTCTTCAGAGCCCCAGTCCAGTGGTCTGTCCACTACCACCATACTGCCTCTTCCCACCTTCATCAGATGGTTCCTCTGGTACTCAGAAGCACATCTATATGTTATTATCCCAGCCCAGAGAGGAAGGAGGAAGTGTTCATAACACATCCTTCCCCGTACTCAGATTCCCCCCCCCGCCCCCACAGGCACCTGTAACAGCTCTACCTGCTTCCTAAGCGGAGGATGCCACTGGGCAGGAGGAATGACAACATGCCATCAGCTTCTTTGTGACTCCAGGAAGCAAAGAAGCATTCAGAACTCTAAAGCAAACCCAGATTACAGCAAGGAGCAGAACTGGGGACTCAAGATCTAAACTTCTGATCCAGCGACCGAATGCCATCTTGTAGAAGAATTTTGACCCCAACGTCCTGCCCATTCCATTACTAGACCTTCCTTCCCCTCCATGGCATGTCTCATTAAGGCGGCAGATGAGCCCTGGCGTACTGGGTGAATTCCAGCACGGGTGGTTACATTCTGTTAATTATAAAATTCCCTTCTGTTGCAACTGCAGCAATTATACAATCACCAGTGCTCCTAAAAGCGCCTTCTCCCTTTCCTCTGCTCCCTACCACGCTGCATTTCAACGGGGCGCAAATGATTCCTACACAAGGTCTATTAAATGCTTGCGGATCCCCCAGGATGAAAGCTACATGGACAGTAATAATGCATATGCAATTTCTTTCCCCAGGACAGCCTGGCTCCCATGCACTGTCATCGGGTTACCCGAGATCTGAGAGCCTTGAGATGCCAGGAGGTCAAGTGACTTGGCCAGTAAGGCCCACATGCAGTGAGAAAGCAAGGTCTCTACAGTCCAAGGTTCCGCCTGGCTCCAGGCCTCTTTCCCTCTGACCAGCAGACCACACTGCCTCCCTCGGGGAGTGAAGAGAAAGAAGCATGAACTGCTAGAGCCCTGGACAGCGCACAAGAGCCCAGGCTGCAGATGGTCAGTTCCACGCTCAGCAGCAGGACAGGAAGAATGCTATGTCCAGAGAAAACAGAAAGGGAGGCAATAACCAAACACCACAATAGGATGTGCGTTCAGATTTGTTTGCTTGAGACTTTCCTGCTTCCCCCTTCCAGGGTTTGACCAGAGTTTGGGAACGCACGCGTCTCTTCTGGCCGCTTCATGCTTTTCTAAGTCATAAAGATTCCCGCGGATGCGAATTGTGTGTCTGTGGACAGGCTCAGCGCAACTGCATGGGCTGCAAAGCCAAACAGGCAAGGAAACCATTCGGAGAGTTTTGGCCTCGTGACTCCCCCCCGCATCCATCAGAGCAGAACTGCTTCCCAGCTGCCTCTTGTCTACAGGGTGGTACCCCCCATTTAGACCCTCTGCCCTCACCCCACTGGTACACTGGGAATTCTTTACATCAGATGTGCTGAATTATGAAAATGCAGCTATAGAGGCAGATCTTATTATTGGGAGTTATTATTTATAGCACCTAGAGATTCCATCCAAGATCGGGGGCCCTTTATGCTAGAGAATCTTTCCCCCAAAGAGATTCCTATCTAACCAGGCAAGACAAAGGAGGGTTGGTGATCTCTAATTTTACAGATGAGGAGCAGATGAAGTGACTTGCCCAGGCCCACACGGGGCATCTGTGCCAGAGCAGCGACTTGAACCCAGATCACCTGAGAGTATTAATCATAGTATCACCCTTCATCAGAAGCACTGGTTAACTGACGAAGGTGCTGCCACGGACAAAAAGAAATCCAATGGAGCTATACCAATTTGTCGCCCACTGAGGATCTGGCCCACAGAGACTTATTTAGCCTAGAGAATAGGTCCCATATACTTTTAAATTTCGTATACCATCTTCTCTTCTCACTTGGAGAATTTGTCCCATTTCCTGTCCCAGCATGGGCTCTCCAGGGGCTGGAGCGCATGGTGGAATACTCTGGGGGAGGGGAGAAGGGATAGGACTATTTTTAATGTGTTCAGTAACCCACAAGCAGTCAGGTTGGTCCCTCTCCTCTGAAAGGGGGGAGGGAGGAGAGGATATAAAGTGCATAGGTGGAACAAAGACAATGGTTTGTGCATTTAGTCCCTTTACATACCAGACAATGATTTGATTCTAGCCCTAAAGCGATTCATAGTTTTGGGATGCCGGTTTACTCACATGCTCTAACGTGCTTAATGACCAGAGTGATCTTCAGTGAGCGAAGGGCTGGATTGTAAAAGAAAATCAGCCAGGAAAGGGAATTTTTTTTTTAAAAGAGGGAAAGAATCTAACAGAGATAGAGCAGACCTACTGAGTCCTAATCCTTGCTCGTCAATGCACCATATCCTCCAGCGCTACAGCCCATCTAGACATTGACAGTTATGGCCCATCCATCGCTTCTCCTGAGAGACTATGTCTCAGTCTAGTAGACCACCCAGAAGACTGTCAGCATGGTCTCCTAGATGGTCTCAGAAATTGACTTACCAGAGTGGACTACAGTTCCTGGGTGCAATCACTGCAGGTGGGCAGATAATGGGGAGTGGGAAGAGAGGGTATG
Source organism: Eretmochelys imbricata (assembly GCF_965152235.1). Classification (NCBI taxonomy): domain Eukaryota; kingdom Metazoa; phylum Chordata; order Testudines; family Cheloniidae; genus Eretmochelys; species Eretmochelys imbricata. The sequence continues at coordinate 4,483,733 of NC_135585.1, read as the reverse complement.
TGTCTCTCCAGCTTATTGTTACACTCCAGAAGACTCATTTAATGCCGATACAGGACGCCTTCACTCTCACTCCTGATCTCCAATCCGTACCTGGCAGTGGTGAATCACTAGTCCCTCCAGGCCAGGGTCCTGCCTTCAACAGCGGCCAGCACCTAACAGATACTTTAGAGGAAGGCATAAACCCCTGTAATGGACAATAGCATGCTAGCATGTGTCTTCACTGCAGAGTTTACTCAAGCCTCGTCCACACACAAAAACCTTTCCCTTGAGCATGGTGGTGCTTTTCACTCAAGCTGGGTGGGCCTGTCAAGAGCAGAGGCTCCAGGTCAAGTGAGCACAACCCTCAGCTGCTACCACCATCGCTCTGCAGCGTGCATGCAAGCTAGCACCACTCGAGCACGGCCCTTGCTGCAATTCGCCCTGTGTATTCAGAAAGGCAGAGAAGTGCTCCCACAATTCACGGGGGGAAAACTCAGGGCTGCTTAGCTTGCTTCAGCATTGAGGAACCTGGGATAGCCTTCAAATATGGCACTAGTACTGAAGGAACGTTGAGCTGATCAGTGGATGCAATGCTGTCCATTATGATTAATGGAAGTTACCTGGGTTAGAGGACTTAATTGCTGGAAGTAGACGCTTTCCCTCTATTTTCTCCTGTCTTCTACGCTCTTCCTCCAAGAATGTGAGGGTCTGTTTCTGCATAGCCAAATAAAGAGTTCTTGGACTGTACACAAAGAGACTTCTAAATCATTACTTTAAATTTAAGTTATCTGTCAATGGGAGCTTTGCAGGCAGTGTCCCAAAGTCTTATGCAAAAGTCGCCAATGTGAACTTAGCTGTGAATTAAAGCCTTGTTGGTAGCAACTGGGAGTAGTAGTTACAGACATAAGCATCCACACCACAGTATTTAGGCACAAGCCTCGTCACCCTCTGGTGCTTCTTAGCTGGCATAGCCTAGCGCCATCTTGTGGACTCTTGAGGTAAGCAGAGGGGCCAGGGGAAGTAGGCTAGAGAGAGGATGAAGACCAGCAGCATTTAAAGATTCCCTGAGGGAGACATGGAATTGGGTTTCCTCTGTTGTCACTGATGAAACGGTTGACTAAAGGCTTTTCACCCCAGAGACTCCCTGCTTCGTCAAGAAAGCTACAGCTGACCTACATGAAAAGAGTGAAGGGTGTCAATGCCATCCCCAGTGATGGGTATATCCACCCCGCAAAACCCATCACCCCTGGAACTCAGTGGGGACAGTGTCTCCGTCTCTGCAGACAGGCCAAGGAGGAAAGAAAGCTGGAGAAAGAACTTCCCTCTCAACTCATGGAAGCAGTCCCTTAAGGAAGCTTGTTCTGTCTCCTCTTCCTGCACCCATCCTCTGCCTAAACAACATGGTGGGATGTCACTGACCAGGGCTATAGGACCTGAACTTTTCTCCAAATAAAGTGTGTGTGGGGGGGAGCAGTGTGAGAAGAGTCTGAGCAGCCCAGTGGATACGGGTACTCCGATGGGCATCTGGATACTGGGGTTCTCTTCCTGGCTCTGACCTGCTGTGTGACCTCAAGCAAGTCACTTCTCTCTTGGCCTCAGTTTCCCCTCCCACCCTTGTGGCTCACCTCTTTAGAATTGTAATTTCTTTGGGACACCACCTAGCACAATGGGGCCCTGATCTCTGCTGGGCCCCTCTAGACACCACTGTAAGACACACAAGTAATATTGATAAATAATCCGACTCTGTTGCAAGATTGCACCTTCTCACAGAGCTTTGGTCTGTATGGATTACCATCGTTTACCACTGTTAGTCACTGTTAAAGCCCTGCCAAAAAACACAGAGCACCTCGGCATAGATGTCATTAAAGCTCCTTAAGCTGGAGGAAGCGAAGCAAGCGTTTTGTTCCCATGCCACCCTTGTCCGTAATGTGTTAATAAGTAACCATGTCCCAGACAGGTGCTGTCAGCTTAGCCTCAGGAGTTCTTGTTCAGTTGAAAGGTGAGTCATTTCCCTTTTATATTGTAAACCACCATGAGTCATGGAAAAATGGTCCCTTTAACTAAACACACTTACATGTTCACACATTCGTCTATTATTACACACACAAAAATTGGTGATGGGTTGGAATTACACCAGCTCTCGTGCCCCTGCTGCCTATAATGGACGACATACAAGATCCCAATAGAAGTCACGATGCATGAAGACGGTCCCCTTTATTCTGGCAGCTGAAGTCAAGAATAGCTAACACCATCCCCCAAAGCTGGGTCCAAAATCCTGCCAGAGCCCAGTCAGAATTCACATCAGCCACTGAAAACCATGTCACGTGCCTTGGCTTGCCACTAAAATGTGTGATAAAGGACTGTGGCTTCTTTCGCTCTGCAGCAGCTTCCCGCTCTCATGTCAGAGGATCAACCAACCCACAGAGCAGCCACTGGGTTATCTTCTAAGTGGGGGTGCTCAGAGCACAGGCAACGTGACATGGACGCATCTCACCTGCAGGCCAATGGTGAGTTTCTGGTGATGGCTCAGGGACAAGAGAGAATTCCTACAATTCAGTGGCTCTTTGCCAACCCACCCAAGATGAATTTGGAGTCTCCCACACATCATAAAGACACCGGCTCAATGGGCACCCTTCTTGGAGGGCTCAGCTGAAAGGTGATGGACTGGATGCCATGAAAACAGAGCCTCGTTCTTGGCAAGTGGTCCCTACCAGGACACAAATGAGGCAGACTGGAGGGGCAGTGCAGAGACAAGGTTGCCTAATCTCTGCCTATGCTCAACCTGCTGCATGGCCAGATATACAGCTTGACCCTCCAATGCTTACAAAAAGACTATTGGTCAATGCAGAGAACAAATGAATCAGAGAGAAGCCCCAGGTTCAAAACTTTGTACCCAGAGCCTGGGGTGTTCTGGGCTGGGGGTTTAGTCTAGCCTATTAAAAGGGGGACAATTGCCAAGTTCCGGATCAGGACAGAGGCTTGAACCTGAATCCAAAACATCCCTCATCTCTATCAGCTCAGTGACATTTTAACGCAAGGCCCCACCCTCGGCTAACCCTCACTGCGTGGTTATGAAGATCTTCTACAACATCCTTCAGCCGCTTGCATTCAGAGCCTTACCTCTGTGGGAAGATGAGACCTAGTTCAGTTAGAACAATTAATTTTGGCTCTTCTTATCCAGTGAGATTTCTGCCCTCCTCCATCCCCACCAGATTCCATATTTTTGGTAAAAGAGTACTGGCCCTTTAAGATAACGGTATCATGTTTAAACGGACAAGAAGATGAAAGAGTTAGGAACCAGGGAGAAGGGGATTTTCTTCAAACAAGATGATACACATGGGTGATGTCAGAGCTTTGGAAACACTCCAGGTAACCCACAGAAAGGGCTGGAGGCAGGCTTCATTCAGACCCGACACCTTCATTAAAAAACATCCCACACAAGATAACATTGTGATAGCCGGATTGATGGGCTGTCAGATTAAATTATCTCCTTGCCTGTGAGCTTCCCTTCCCTCCCACAACTTCACCTCTTCTACTGCAGCTCCAACAGTCCTTCCCTTCACCTACACTTTAACACAGAGATAGGAAGCCAGGTGTGCGGACTGTGTTTGTAACTTCACCGGTAGCAGCCCTTGCGGGTTTGACTATGCCATATGGAAGTCGGATGCTTTATTCAGTCACCCAGGGGCAGTACCTGTGTTGTCCCCCCCCACAATTTAATCTAATCTAGTTGCCCTATTTCATAAAAGGAGAGGTCACTTAACGGTAACTTGAGTTTTTCCAAGATGTTTTCCCCCCCGATGGGTGGTCCACTCTCAAATGTGAGTACTCCCTTGATCGGAGAATGCAAAGCAGCTTCGGCCATCCCAGGCCTGCGTAGAGCAGCATCTTGTGCCTCCAAACAAGGGCATATCGTGAGGCAAGGGCCTGCAGTCACTCAGCTCCTTCTTGACTGCAAAGCAGACTCTCCACCGCTGGGGGGAAGGAGCGTGGGAGGTGGAGTGCCCATTAGGGACAAAACGTTTTGAAGACCTCAAGTCACTGTAAGGTAAGCAGCTTCTCCTTCTTCTGTGAGTGTATGTCTCTGCAGCTGTCCCATGGTCGGAGGCACCCAACAGGAAAGGAATGAGAAAGCGGATGCAAGTCCAAGACAGTCTGGAGGCCTGCATCGCCAAAGCTAGGATCATCCCTGGAAGCGGGTCAGGTGGTGTAATGCTCGGCAAAGGCATGACTAGAAGACCAAGTTGAAAACCTACGAATTTCTGTTATGGGAACTGCCTTCAGAAGAGCTAGAGATGCAGACTGAGCTCTAGTGGAGCCTGCTGTCACTCTGCGAGAGGCCTCCCTTCCAGCATATTCAGAGCAGGCAAAGATGCAACCGAAACCCACTTTGACAGTCTGAGTGAAAATAGGTGGGTCCTTCATCCTCCCTGCAAGCGATACAAATAGCCTAGGAGAAGCCTGGAAGCCTTAGTCCTGTCCAGGTAGAAGACAAGGGTCCTTCTGATGTCTAGTGTAGATAAGCTGGTCTCCCCTCTGAGGCCATGAGGTTTTGGTTAGAACACTGGCAGGGAACACTCCTGAAACAATAGGATATCCCAAAGAGACCTTCGGGAAGAAGTAAAAAGAAGGATGCAGCATAACCTTGTCTTTATAAAAGGTGGTATATGGCAGGTCAGCCATAAAACCACTGAGCACGCCCATTTGTCTGGCTGCAGAGGTGCCTATGAAGAACAAAGTCTTGAGTGAGAGGTGGAGGACAGAACAGGTAGCCATCAGTTCAAAGGGAGGTTTCCTCAGAGCACTGAACCAAACTGAGGTCCCATTCAGGGGCCAGGTTCCGTACAGGCAGAAACAAGTTGGGTAAGACCTTGAGGAATCTAGCTATAGTAGGGTGGGCAAAGACCGAAGCTCTGGGTGGGTGAGTGGAAGGTTGTGATAGCAGCCAAATGTACTCTGAATGAGACCATCGATCGATCTTGCAACTTTAAATCCAACTGATAATTCAGAATTTTGGAGAGCAGAACCTCTGAGGCTTGGGAAGCGTAATGAGAACACCAGAAGTGGAAGTGTTTACATTTTTGAAGGCAAGTTTTGCAAGTATTGGGTTTCTTGCTTGATGGGAGAACTGACTGGATCTTATTCAAACAGGTTAGCTCTATGCTCCAGAACCGTCTCAGAACCATGCTCTCAGGTTCAAGGATTTGGGGTTGGGATGGACCAGGGTTCCCTAGTTCTGTGATAGGAGAGCCTTTCTGACAGGAAGTCAGAGAGGCGTTGCCACAGAGAAGTGGAGGAGGTTCAAGTACCACACTTGTCTTGGCCAGGACGGTGCTAAGAGGAGAACCCTTGCTCTTTCCTGATGCAGTCTGAGTAAGGCCTTGAGGATTAGAGGTAGAGGTCGGTAAGCACACAGTAGAATACAGGACCATGGTATTATCACTGCATCTCCCAAAGCACTGCTCCTTGGAGCAGAAAAGGAACTGAGTAGTGGCAAGCCCACACCTCCCAATGCACCCTCGTTTGGAGGCATGAAGTGTCACAGGCCTGCAGTCACTGCTTTGCATTCACCGGTCGAGCGCACATGGATGAGCATGCGTCCTACGATGGAGCATTCACAGGGACATATCCTTGAAAAAGCTTAAAAGGTCTCCAAGTGAGAGAACGAATGTTTTCAGATGTGCAGTGACTACGGAGGAACACCTCTCCCTGCATATTCAGTGCGAAGTTCTCAGGGTCTCCCTGTAGCACCAGCACGGCAGATACACCCCATATAAACGCATCCCGAATTGCTGGGAATTTCAAGGAGACTAAGGAAGAGATGACAGCCCTATGAAATACCAGCTGAATAAGTCTGGAAGGAGATGGCACTCTCAGACAAATGGGAGCGTTCGGGCAAACCCCACTCTGGATGGCATTTACTTTATACAAACGTGGGTAGGTGTCTGTACCAGGACTGCTGTGGTCATTGTGAAGCACATAGGTTCTCAACCACAACTCAGCATTAGCCAAACCACTTGCCATGGCCCACGTTCAGCCCTTTGGTGATGTGCATGGCAGAGCCTCTGATGAGCTAGGTTAAAGAAACTAACCCTCTGTCAAATGGTGGGTCTGCAGGAGTCTCCATGAGAATAATTGCACAAAAATGTTGGAGATGTCACTTTCAAAAGTTCCTTGCTCGCTTGCTTCCGAGATAATCCACTGAAATTGGATCACTAAGCAAATTGCTCCAAAGAGGAACCAAAGCCAGAAAAAGCACAGTAGAGAACAGAGTGGGGAAGAACCGTTCCTACACATTCAACAGACTGTCACTTTTTAAACTTAGCTATAACTAGGCTCGGAAGGATAAGACTTTGATCAGTAAATGTTGATTTCACCAACAAAAATATTTCCATCAATAACAACAGAAATGTATAGATAGGTAAAGTAAGCAAAACGCTGCTTGAGAATTTACTAGCATTTGATTTAAGGATATTTACTTTGTATATTTTGATATGTATATTTGATATATATATATATATATATATATATATATATATATATATATATATATATATATATATATTTGACAATTTTCAGAGTGGTAGCCGTGTTAGTCTGTATCAGCAAAAAAACCGAGGAGTACTTATGGCACCTTAGAGACGAACAAATTTATTTGGGCATAAGCTTTCATGGGCTAAAACCCACTTCATCGTGTGTGTTTTAATGGGTGAATCTCAACGTTTACAGTCATTAAATATAATCAAAATTATTTTTTTTAAATTGAATTCTGGCAAGCTTAGCTATAACCATGAACAGTTTGACCTGTCCTTACACCCTGGTAGCTGTCAAGCTGGACAATTAAAGTGACCAATGGCATCGTGGCTTTAGATCTTCAAGGCCAATCTACCAGGCTGTAAGGTCATTCCTGGTAAATACTGGCTTCCAGATTTTAGTAGACTGAACGTCAAACCATCAGTGCAGGAGGTAACTTTAATGTCCTCTGTGTTCTGCCCTGAAAGAAGAATGGACTAAAAAATGACTGAGTCTTTCTCCTCCGAATCAGCATTTTTGGCACTTGAAAGACCATACCATCTAGTGAAGATGGCCTGGGAGTGGCCTCTGCTAATTGTTTCCTTGATTAGGGGGCCTGCAAAGACATTCGTGTGGGGGAAGGGACCGGAAGAGCTTACAAAACTCCAATCCAGAGTTAAACCACAGAAAAGCCTCAGCTAATGAAGTCTGTGCTAACCTCAGCTGTGTACCTGGGTCTGGAATTCTCCCTTGAGGTAATTCATTAACCCCTTTCACCCAAAAGAGTCATGGGAAAAGCCCCAGTGGGAAGCTTGGTGCTTTTTTGCCATCACCCCTCCCACTGTCTCACAATCTAAACTCAGCCATTCAGCTCCTTAATCAAGAAAGGAGGGATTCCCCATCTCTTCCCCTTTCCTTATGATGACTTCAAGGTCATGCACAATAGAGACAGCTGCTCCTGGCCCACACAGAAAGGGTCTGCGAGAGTCACGCTGAATCTGTCTGGCCGCCCCCAGAGTAAGTACAAATGGAGTGAACTACTGAATCAGACTCAGTGGCTTGCTGCAGCCTAGAGTTACTGGAGTGTTAAATGGAGAACTGCGGTAAGCAGTTAAAGAGTGTTGATGCTGAACAGATCCTAAATCCAGCCAGTGGAATCTGAGCGCCCCCCCCCCCCCCCCCCGCAACCTAAATCCTCCTTTATTAGTCTAATTCAGCTTTCACCCAAGAATGCCCTGCAGTCCCATTTAATCCCACAGCAAACTCTTCCCTCTTGAAGGCCAACAGGTGTAACCCACCTACTCCGATATCTTCCCATATCCTGAATGGATTTGTAAGCTTTGAAAAATGTCATGCAAGACTGCCGTAGCTTACCAGGTAAAGCAATGGACTGAACAGTATAGAGCCACTTCCCCAAAGACAGTGATTCAGACACAAGACAGAGGGAAATGGGAGGGCAGTATGCTCGCTTGTTTGCGGGGAATGAATGGCAATGCTGCCTATCTCAAAGCAACCTGAAAAAAAGATAGCAGAGATCATATTTGAGCTTCCCCATCTGGCTCTCTTCAAACAGTAATGACCTCTCCATCCATTCTCCTCTCACTACCAAAGGACCAGAATACAGCTCAGATTCCCAGAAAGAAACAAACACTCTGGAGGAAATAGCTCAACAACATTAGTTGCAAACCATCCGAATGCCACGGGGTGTTCACAACACCCAAGGGGGGGGAAGGCCGGGGGGGGCTGGGAACTCTTGAATCCAGCCCTGCTTGCATACACATTGGGCTTTTCTAAGCCTTACCCTCAATCTGAGCACACAAGGGTTTCTTGAGGTCAAATTCGCCTCTCACTTACACTAGGGCAAGTCTGTTGAATTCACAGAGACTGAGGTCAAGTCCTGCTCACTTGTGTTCATTAAAACATCCCATGGTGCTTTTCATAAGTCGAGAAGTAATAACCCCAGTGTCTGAGCCAGCTCTGATCATTAGCTGGCCTATGTGCCTGGCGCAGGTGCAACTGAAGTTGGTATTTTTCAGCCCTGCCCTCAGCCGCCATATATAGTTTTGTTGTATTATGTTAAAAGCAGTAAATACATTCCATCCCGAATGTGACAGCATTCTACCGCTGGGGGAAGTGCTCCCATTTCTACCTCCCAGGAGGGTGGTGAAGTTTAATTAGTGTTTGTAAACAGCCTGAAACTCCTCACTGTGTTCTGGTACTAGAGTTTGGGTCAATTCTTCTGGAGCGAAGTTTTGCAAAAAGGTTAATAAGCTGGAAAGAAAAGCTTCAGAATAATAGGTTTTAAAGCCAGAAACGACCCTTATGACCATCCAGTCTGTCCCTCCAGCATTACAGACACGGGAATTTCCCTCAGTGATTCCTGCATCTTGTGATGAAAGCTTCACTGGGACTCTTGATTTTAATGTTTGGGAAAGAAAAAGCTGGCCATACCCGGCTATTGCAAGCCTGTGTTATACGATCACCTCTGTTCCACAGTTCTGTTTATGCCCCTCGGTGCTGTCCTGAAGCACCTCCTCCCATTCCACTCCTGAGCAGACCACCAATGAAACCAAATGATGGGTCCAATCCTGGAAGGTGCTGAGCCACCTTCTTTTAAATGGAGGTGTGTGCAGGCTCTGCAGAGAAGGCAGGTCCTTTGTATGAAGGTCTGAAAAGACCCCAGTGGACACAGACACAGGGGACAACTAGTGCATGGGGAAGTTTAAAGAGTGCTTTAAACAGGATGTTTCGTGGCTAATTTTGAGCTGGGACAAAAATGTCCACGGGTGGGGAGGAAGACACTTCTGACTGCTTTCATTTCAGCCCAAGCCACCAGTTGAACCCAGGTTGGGCAGGAGGCAGAACACTGTAGTAGAACGGGCTGCACTAGCATTTTAACACACAATACTTTTCGGGGGGAAGTGTAGGAGGGAGGGGGAAAAAAGTCTGCAAATTCATTCTGCATCTCTGAGCTGATTCCTGTCCCTAGGGGATTACCAATTTAAGCAGTGTTTTTTCCTGTTCTGATCCTAAGCTGATTAATTCCCACCCCCCTTTCCTCCCCCCCCCAAAAGGTGGATATCAAATGCAGGCAAGATGTAGCGTGTCTGGGAGAGGGAGAAAGAACTACCAGCCCCTGAGCAAAACAGCCACGGATCAGGTGTCAGTGCTCAATGAAGGAACTGCTGCTTCTATAAACCAGGAATTCCTCCATGTGCCTTTAATGTGCCATAAAATTGGCTCTCATGGCAAAAGCATTTGGGTCTCTTTGCATGGGTGCGTGTACGGGGTGAGTGGTCAAGTTCACAGCCAGGGTTTTTGTCTTCAGGGCTCTTAATGGAATGGAACCAGATCCCTAGAAGATCTCCTAAAGCTCCAAGACAAAAGCTCATTGACCTTGTTTGTACCAGAGACAAAACATTCTCAGGGACTCATGCAAGAGCAAGGAAACTCACCCTAGCAGGATCTAACCACCACCATGAAACTCACCACTTTCCACTCTTCTCCCGACAACCATCACTAACGAGAGCACGCAGCACAATGCTAAAAGACTAAAATCAACAAGTATGAAATTTTCCACCCTCCTGGGCAAGAGAAATGGAGGAGAAACCACATGTGAGAAAGCCTAGCAAGGTTACTTCATGCTTATGATAGGATAGTGGTCTATAAAATCATGACTGGTGTGAAGAAAGTAAATAAGGAAGTCTTACTTACTCCTTCTCGTAACACAAGGACTAGGGGGCACCAAATGAAATTAATTAGGCAGCAGAATTAAAACAAACAAAAGGATAAGGAAGTATTTTTTCCACACAATACATGGTCAACCTGTGGAACTCTTTGCCAGAGGATGTTGTGAAGGCCAAGACTATAACAGGGTTCAAAACAGAACTAGGTAAGTTCATGGAGGATAGGTCCGTCAATGGCTATTAGCCAGGATGGGCAGTGATGTTGCCCCTAGTCTCTGTTTGCCAGAAGCCGGGAATTGGCAACATGGAATGGGTCACTTGAGGATTCCCTGTTCTGGTCATTGCCTCTGAAGCACCTGGCATTGGCCACTGTTGGAAGACAGGATACTGGTCAAGAGGGACCTTTAGTCTGACCCATTCTGGACGTTCTTGTGTTCTGATCATTGGGACGTGCTCAGTTGCCACAGTGATGGGTGCAGCGTAAGTAGCACTGGGAGCTGGGCAGGCCCTCAAATTCACAGGATATAAAGGTGACAAAGCCTCCTCGCAATGCCCAAGCTGCATCCACTCAGTAGAGGAATCTCAGAGCTTGGGTCCTAGTGAGGAATCTCCTCTCCACATAGGTTGGGCTACGGCAGTTATTTGTATAGTGGAATCAGGGCTCCATTGTGCTAGATGCTGTACATAACTAGAATGCAGGCATTCACTTTTGGACAGTAAAGTCAATGAGATGGGGGAATGGATTGCCTGCTGGTGCAGTTCTAACCCCAAGCACCTACAAGGAAAGGAGAACCACATAGGCCCTTCCAGCTTGAGACAAGAAATCCCTTCCCATCACGCAGTCAGGAACAATGAGAAACACAGTACGTTCTACGTAAAGGACACCCCATCTTGAAGCACTTCAAATGGACATTTTGGGGGGTTTCAAATAAGCGGCTCTATTTATGGGGCACAGCAAACGTCATGCAAGGCTGCTCTCTCACTAGTTCTAACGCCCGCAAAAAATTAGCTGGGTTTGGGAGTGAAGACCACTTCCCTAGCCTAGAGATGGGTTCCCGAACTACCCTGCCCCCCAATTCCAAACTTTGGCAGCGTTTCGTTCTGGAGCCCAACTTTGCAGATCTCACGTTCACCCGCTGAGTCCCAGCACATCAGCTCTTTGTGTGCAGACGTCCTGTTCATTTTCACAACAGAAGGCCGGCTTTGCTTTCACAGACCCCCCACCCCGGTCTAGCATTTGCCAGAATGTTGACTCACAAACCCTAGTGAGTGAGCATAGAAGCAACAGAGTCAGTCTATCAGTCTGAGGCTGATGGATAACCCCAGTTACTGTAGTACATGAGCACTTCCCAGTCTTTAATACATTTATTCTCACAGGCCCCTGGTGAGGTAGGGCAGTGTTGTGATCCCCATGTTACACATGGGGAACTCGTGGAGAGACTGGACGTGAGGAGCCTGAACACCTCTGTAGATCTGGCCCTGAGCTCACACAGGAAGTCCAAGCAGAACAGAAAATTGAACCCAGGTCTGAGCACACGCGCACACACACACCCTGCTGCAGCACAGCAAGGAAACAGAGAACGTATCCCACACAATAAAAGGATAATTATACAATCAGAGCCGGGAAATTAGCACAGCCAAAAAGCCTGTCTAAATCTCACAACGGACTCCGGGATAGGATTGGGAGGTAAAATTAATTCAAATTTCCAGTGAGACAGGCCCCCAGGTCAGGATTAGGGTTTACTGCAGAGACAGGATGGAGAAGCTTGAAAAAACTGTCCCCACCCTAAACTTGGCCTTTGGATATAGGCAAAGTGGGGCTGTTCCCTGTCCCCTCCTGACACTCAACCCTGTTATGGTCTTGGCCTTCACAACATCCTCAGCCTGCGGAACTTCTTGCCAGAGGATGTTGCGAAGGTCAAGACCATAACAGGGTTCAAAAAAGAACTAGATACATTCATGGAGGATAGGTCCATCAGTGCCTACTAGCCAGGATGGGAAGGGATGGTGTCCCCAGCCTTTGTTTGCCAGAAGCTGGGAATGAGCGACGGGGTGGATCACTTGATGACTACCTGTTCTGTTCTTCCCCTCTGGGGCACCTGGCACTGGCCACTGTCGGAAGACAGGATACTGGGCTAGATGGACCGTTGGTCTCACCCAGTAAGGTCATTCTTATGTTCTTATGAAATTAACACACAAACACACACCCAAGACAACACAACTTTGGCCCTGTAGACTAACTGGTCTATGATTTTAGATGGTAAAGCATTTAAAAAAAAAAAGCAATTTGCATTAATTACCAGGATTAACTTCCTTCCAAAGAGCAACAAAAAGGCCCACACAACAATTTACCTTTCAAATTGCTCCAGTCTAACTAGGGAACACTTATGTAAAGAGAAGAATTTAAACAAAACGTATTTTTAATATAAAATCTTGCTTTCTTCCTCCAAGAGAAAAATATTTACCTTCTTCTATCAAACAGCTGGAATGTCACACGCAGAAATGTTATCATGCAGTAGACGATAGAGCTGGCAGTTCTCTTACCTGGCACTGGTTAACAGTGGCCTAGTTAAGCCGAGTGCTGTCCAGAACACCGATATTGCTGTCCATTTAATTTTGCTACATTCATACAGGATGATCACATGATTACAGCTGACATTTCTACAGTGCTTTTTATCCGCAGCGGTTTGCAAAACCTATTAACTAATGAGTTTCCACTCCTGGGATTATGATTAGCCCCATTTTACTGATGGGGAAACTAAGGCTCAGAGGTTAAGTAACTCCACCAGGGACTTCATTATTGCTAGGCACTTGGATGCCATGGTGATAAGTGGGGATCTAAATCTCCAAGATGGACAGGAGCAAACAGAGACCTCGAGGCGGAAACACGGTCTAGAAGACGGAGAACAGGACTGGGAGCTAATAACTTCCATGTTCACAGCTTCGCTGTGCCGCCTCAGGCACCCCACCGAACCCAATATCGTCAAGGGAAGCATCCTCATTTTTAGGTGCCCAGCTTGTGAAAACGACAGGCTGGATTTTCAGGGGCACGTCATCACCCAGGAAAACAAAGTTTTCTATAAACTGGCCTTGTCCCATGTGGAGCTACTGATTCTCTTTGAACACCTTCAGCATGACTTGAAATTTACAGTGTTACTTTAAAGCCAAGCAGCAACCAGGGAAGCACTCACCTTTCATGCCCCCACCCACCGCCCCACTGAGGTAACGGACTCAACAGGTTGTCACAGAGGCAATGGCAGGCCCACATTCTGCAATTTTAGTTTCTGTTAGTTTTTCCCCTTTCTCGGTTAAAGCCAATAGTGCAGCCCCTGGTTTCATTTTTCAGGTTCCTTGGCCAATTCCCATTTAATAGGCTCTCTCAAAGCCCCATGTCAGTGGTGTGCCTGGGATAACGCTGCCTTCACTGCCATGGGCTCGGGGGGGGGGGGGTGGGAACAGAGGGGTTCAGTGAGGCAGTCTCTGTTCCCAATAGCATGGGGCCCTGCTTTCCTCTTAGAGCGGTTTTTACTGTACTGATAACAGCAGCGCGGTCACCCCCCATCCCAGGTGGAGGCGTCCCCCCCCTCCATCACAGCATCTGTTCAGAGTGGAGCTGGTGAAATCTTTCCAGCCCCCTTTAACAAAATCTTTTTCTTTTTTTTTTTTTAAATCTAGAGGGAGGTGGGGTTTTTTGGTGGAGGGTGTTTTGGGCAGCAGAAACGACTGGTCAGAGCGGAGGAAACCACTGTTCACAGTTCAGTGCACCCCGGACCCCTCCGGTCCTGCCCGACAGCACCCCGTGCTAATCCAGCACGGCTTCCCCAAAACCACCAGCCCACAGTAATCTAAAATGCACCTCAGTCCTATTCCAGTCCTGGGCTCCCCATATGCACTTCCAACACCCTGAGCTCTTCCACCCCACTCCCAGCATATACCCCCTCCAGAGCTCTGCCAAGGCATCTTCTTCCAGACCTGCAGTCGTCCCCCCCACTGCCCCACCCCCATCACACTCCTTAGCACACTTCTCTGCCATTGTAACTCAAGTCTGACCTATATTCACTGGCTACCGTGGTACCAAGTACCCTGCACAGCTCAGCCAGTGCACCTCAGTTTGGCCCTGCAGCTCGGTCCAGCTATCTGGAAGAGAGAATTTCTTTTCACTACCAGTCTTGTTCAGGGCCCAGTTGTTCCCCATTCCCAGGAAGACTGCAGAGCAACAGTGAACCAGCTTCTACAGAAGTTATTTTACATGGACACTGAACGGTCAGACACCCAATTTCACTTCCTCCCCCTCCCCCCACCCTTTTTTAAAAAAATAATAATAATTACAGATATTTGCAAAGTCCAGTCAATTCTTCACGTCATTTTTTTTTTAAAACATCAATGCTTCTTCCTTAAAAGTAATTATTGCCAGCACCCCAAGAGTCGGATCACCAGACCTGCAACAAGAAAGCAGCAGGAGCGACCCTGTGCTCATGCGCATCACCACTACAACAAATCAGAAGAACCAGCCCAGCAAGCCACCCTAGAGAAACAAGCTATTTTTGGGTACAATGAAGAGATTCCAGAGGATTATTAACAAACAGTGAGTAAAACCAAGGGACTCAAAGAGTTTAAGAGATGCTTTTAATTAATTTACATGTTTGAACTTATCGCTGAGTTCTGCTTAACTGTTGAACCATGGGGCTGATTGAAAGTGAATATTCCTGGACCCCTCAAAGGTCACTAGAGCACATGCACCCCCAAAGAGACACACCTGGGAAAGATAAAAGTGCACTGCAGTACGAAAAGTCCCGTGCCAGGGTGGAGCTCAGTTTTTTCTAGGAACATTATCTGAAAGATAACGAGTATAATCAAATCTCAGCCTTCAGGGTTTAGCTCTCCTGCTGGGGTCAGGAAGGTATGGCCCCTCCTCCTACCTATATACACCCGCACCCCTTGCACTACACATTTGGCCAAGGCACACTGGAAGGAGGACAGCTGCTTTCTTCTGAAGCATCAGGAATCAGGTCCTGGCATAAATAGTGAACTTGATTAGCTAGACCAGTTGTGTTATCCTGCATGATAAATCCTCTGACCAGTGCTAAACTAACCTTAGAATGAGGGCTCTCTGGCTCCCCCTGCCCAGGGAACATCATGGGAGTCTGCCCCCCCCACCAGCCTGGGACACTGCTACTCCAAAGACACAGACATGAAATCTGCACACCACACAAGTGGAGAGTGGGAGGTTTCCCCCGCCCATTCCCAGCACCACCTCAAGGCTAGACAAATGGCCAACCACACAGAACCGGTGTATGAATCAGCTTCTTCCATCTCCTAAAGGGGAGCTGGTCTGTGGGAACAGCAGCTCACTCAGAGGAGTCACATTCCACCTGTAGCCTGCAGGAGTTACTGCCAGCACTGACGGGTGCATGGAGCTCAGAGACTCTCATCCACACACATACAGAAACTATGCAGAATGCAGGCTGACCTCTTAAGCCTGCCTGAATGGTTTTCTTCCTCTCCCAGCCTGGTGGTTTCAGCCACAAAACCACTCTCCAGTACAGACAGCAGGCAGGACTGGCTCAGAGACCTATTGACTTTGGCACAGACAGTAGAAGACCCTCTGCCAGAGATAGCTTCCGGCTCTCTCAGCCCAAGCCAACAGAGGTTAGATGCAGCACAGAGATAACAGGGGCATAGGACTCGAAGTAACAGGCTGCAGGCCCCCTCCCCTTCTCTCCAGGGATTGCTTTAGAGAGGAGTAACTGGGTCTCTCTCCAGATTTGGTGGGGAAGAACAGCGATCGAGAACAAATGGCTGGATAAAGGAACCCTAGCTTGGGGTGGCCATGCATCAGCTACATGAGGTGCACACATACCTCTGAGCCATGAAAGGAAGGATGAAATAAGTATCCACTGCTATGGTAACAAAGCAAGGCAACAAGCAAAGGATTTGACTCAAAGCTGATGCCAATGTGACAGCCACATGGCAAGAGAGTCTGCACATTGATGAGCTTCTTCCAGGGAAGTGAGCAGCCCTCAGTTCTGCTCTTTTGCCCAGCTCTCCAGAACCAGCAGTGCTAGCTAAAGTTACTTCACTCCCCTCCCTAAAGCCTCTCGCTGTCTTAACCGCTCACATCACACCTAGTGCCAGTTTCATAAATTAAACATAAATTAAATGAAAGGCTTAGACAGAGCCAAGGACTGGAGGAGACAGCGCTTCAGGTCAAATGGGCCAGCCTCCCGAGTTCTGAGCTGTCTGAGCTTCTGCTTGCAGATAGGAAAAGAGGCCGTGAAAGCTGGAGGAGAGCAGGATTTGCACAGTTTCCAGGAGGAGGGCTCTCAATGTCACTTGACTTATTTAGGTACCTGGCATGGAGAAAGTGGAAGAAAGACCTCCTCATTATACTATCAGACTAGCAATCCAAATGCAGTCCAGCTAGTGCCTCTCCATTCTCAGATGGTCGTCTGTGCCCTTTCTCCTGTGCCGGGTCTCTCGTGCTAGAGAGCAGACAGTCTTTTCAGCCAAGTCCTATCAGGCAGATTCTATTGATGCTGCTGGCCACAGACAGACCCTGCGGTTCCCTCTGCCTCCACCACACCCACCACACAGGGTGTCCCAGGCCTGGATCAGGCAGCCATGGAAGGGAGTGGGCTTTACACCAGACCCTCCATTATTGAACCACAACGATCCCAGGGACCATGCTCAGCTGAAAGCCAGCTTTGCACCTGTGGGGCCCCCAAGTGGCGAGGGCAGGTGGAGGTGGTCAAGGGGAATCTGACATCACCTGGCTCCCCTCTTAGGCCCTTTGCCAAATGGGGCGATTTAACTGGCCCGTGAGCTGCGGAGTATTCAGGGCTGCTTCTGTTGCTTGGGCTTACAATCAGCATTGCTGCTCAGCCTAATGCCACACTAGCCAAGGCCAGCAGCAGCCTGGGCTACAACAGAAGAGGGTGAATTTAGAGCAGAGGGGAAATTTAAAAGATGGAGAGAGGAAGCCAGGTGATGTCTCCATACCCACTACTCCTGAACTATTCCAACAACCCCTAGTCCTGGAAGAGTCATGTCAGTATCACCCTTACGTTGCACGGGACAACGAGAACAGAAGTCCAAGGCCTCGGTTACACTGGGCTAAAATCTCTACCCTCAGCTAACTGCCACCAGTGACTGGCTACTGGCACAGCTGCACCAGTGCAGACAGGGTGAACCCCTAGAAACCATCATTTGGAGCTGAGCAGCATCAGAATTGTGGCTTTACCGGTTGGCACTCTCGGTTCACACGAGTGCAGCTAGCTAACCGCTGGCTGGGCCTTGATGACCGTAACTGGGGCAAACCCCAGAATAAACAAGGCCTGTCTACCTTAGGAGTAGAATAGAAAATTGTAGGAGTGCATAGGCACCATCTGTGATCTCTTATCAAAACACTCCAGTAGTAACCCATGGAGCACGCGCTGTACTGAAGAGGAAGTGTTTGGGAACATTACAGCAACGTACAATAAATAGATGTGTTCTCGCTCTGACCCTCGCAGCCCAGGCTGGTAAGTCTTAAAGAAAGCCTCAGTGACGGTGGGAACACCACAATCCTGAAGCACTCCTACGATGAGAAGCGGGATTTGTGAACCTGTGTTCTGAGACACACCAAACAGGAGCTGGTGTGAGCGAAGCTTTCCGGGCAGGGTCTACCAACCTCACGAGGGTCCCTTTCACTTCAGTTTATTGCAAATCTCTGCACTTCCCCCTCATGTGCAGTTTCCCAGCTTCCTAGCCGCAATATCCTTTCACTCTTCAATTTTGAGGCAGTTTGCATCCCACAGCCAGCCAGCCGAGGGTTAAAATGGGGCTTTTCAGGACATACGCTGCTGCGAATAGGGGATGGCCAGGTTAAATCTCCAAGGCAAACATACCGTAGCTGGAACCTGCTCCATCTGCATGCAGATCACAGATATTAAACAGCAACCATTGGGCTTCTACTCCCAGTGGTTCCTGAAACTTCCCACCTTCTTAAAAAAAATTGTGGCAAAATGAATAGACGGAACATCCAGCTCACGTACCACATCAGTGGTACCCGTATCGCAGTTAGCCACCCATCCTTCCATCTATTTCACCTCCCCTCCCCCTTTTCTTTACCTCACACAGGGTCAGGAAATAGTCACTGAGTTTGCAATAAATCTGTGCAGCATAGTGTGCTGATGGCGGGAAATAAACAGGGAGTAAGAGCTACCATGTCTCGGGGGGATCCATGTGAAAGGTGGCAGTGTTGGGACAGCACAGAGGACCAGGAGAAAGCAGACAGAGAGCTAACAGAGAGCACACCCCTTTGCACTCCAGGCTATGAGCCACCAGAGCGGCTGATGCATCTCTGGGGTACGTAGGTATCGCTACCCATACACTGCCTTCAAGCGCGTTTCCATCAACAACTACAGGAGTTTGCTCGGTGTGGAGATGTGGGGGGAAATCCCTGGTGACAGTTATTTACCCATTAAAATCGAATCTTGTTAAGTCTATCCACCTCCTAATCATTTCCAGAAGTTGCTTTTGAAAGCTGGGAGACCACTCTGAGCTTAGTGCCTGGCATGCCCAGTTTTGTTTATAAAAACAAAGAAGAGGTTGGTTTTGTGTTTGTCCAGAATCCCGAGGCAATTGCCATTCAGCCAGAACACACTGAAGAAGCTCCCTAGAACTGAAAGGAAGCAGGAGAGGTCACCGGTAGATAGGCAGTATAAGCCAGTGAACTGAAGGCCATTCAATGGCCATCTTTGTTCTGCTAAACAATGGAAAAGCTAGTGTCAAACCAGAACCTGTTGGGTAACATAACAGCAACTCTGTCAAGCCAGCATCAGGGCTGCTCTGCTGTTCTCTTCCCTTCCCAGGATAGGGTAAAGAGCCTCCTGTCTATTGTGCAACAGGGCTCTTATATTAACCACTCATGGTAGCCTACTTCAAACTGGAACCCAGAGAGGTCTTCTGGTCCCTTCTCTAAAGAGAGCAATGGGTCCCCCGCTGTTACGATGGGACGGAAGTTACTGGGGGACGTTCTAGGGCTTTATGCTACGCAGCAGGTCAGACTAGATGATGGCAATGGCCTTAAAAAAAAAAAAATGTGTGTCCAAAACTTGGCCCAATTGAAGTCAATGGTCAGATTTCCATTGGTTTCAACGGGGCCAAGATTTCACCCTACGAGTCTACAATTCCCACCCTGAGCAGGAGCAACTGTATCCGCACCGTGCATCCAGTGCCCCACTGCTACATGAGAGAGAAGAGAAAATGGGTCTTTCCTAATTGACAATCCCCTGCACATCACAGTAGTCTTGACACTAACAGCTTGGTCCAGCATTTTGCAGCCTCCTTCGGGCTTCCACTGGAAGGCAGGGTAACTTCCCCCGGAAGGCAGGGTAACTTCCCCCGTGTCTCTGGCCCAGGTGCACATAGCAATGGGGAGGTTTCTCTGCAGTGCCACTGGCTTCCAGCGAAGTTTGAAAACCCTGCAACCACCTCCTCTCCTAGTTCTCTGTCTGGCTCCCTCCCAAATGCAGGGTTTAAGGCGGCATCAATTGCCCGGTCCTTGCGGAAGTTCCATTGATCTGTGACGCTGTAATGAAAGCAAGGCTCACAGGAGCGCTTGAGAGAGACGACTGAATGGGTTCTATGGTACCGCACCCAGCCTAATCTGTGGCCTCAAATCAAACTCTGGATTGCAGGCCCCTAAAGATGGTGACTCAGCCTTGAATGAGGGTGTGACCCTATTCCACCAGAGGGTCTGGAGTCGGAAAGCGTGAACTCAAAAGTGGGCAGGACCAGGTCAGGCAGAAGAAGTTAAAAATCAGGCCTAGGACTGAATTTAAGGAGTGATTGTGTCCCCAAAACCATGCTGCTCTGGATGCACAGGTGTCAGTCTGGCCATAATGCCTTAGGAAGATAACATATATTTGCAAACACTGATGTTTTCGTGAAAATGAGTGCTTTTTGTGGGACAAATTGCAAGATCCATGAAATATAAATAAATAGGATTAGAGCCACCACCAAATGATACCATTTGAAGTGAATTTATTTATGCCTTTAAACCCACCAGGCTGGTATTTAAAGATGAAGGCAGCATGAGGCATCTGAACACATCGCTTTGTGTGAACTCCAGACACCCTACAGAGCCCTGGTGGTCTCCGAAGCCAGCCAGGGGCCCCCTCACCCCCCAGTTGAGCAACCCACCAGCATCTTTCATGCGCCACACAGTTTAGCCACTGTTAAACATTCCACCCTCGTTGCAGTTGCAAGCAGTGGCTCCCATCACCAAAGAACACAGCTTCCCTCCCAGTCTTCCACCAGCCCCAGTTAGAAAGGGTTTCTCAATAGTCGCCTTCGCAATATCAAAAGGAGGCAGCGGGCTGGTTTCTGAAGCACTCGGGAGCTCGCTGGTGGTCCCTAAATAAGCAGCCGCATGATCTCATCCCAAACATCCTCAGGCTCTTGTGGCCACCCTCTGCTCAGACCACAGAAACCTTCAAACAAACCCTGAGAACAGGAGAGTCCCAGTTCTCCCCCAGCCACCATCTTTCTTTAGCTGGTTCCACCCAAGGGGATATTTCTCAAAGTAAACTCAGTGTTCTTGGGGTTTACCCAAAATGTAAACCGTCCAGGACAGACAGACGCTGGAAAAGCTACCTCCAGGGAAAGAAGGAAAACAAACAGTCTCCACTACTTACTCGGCAGAGTCTAGTTAGTTCCCTGTGATTTTAGGAAAGGGAAGAGGACTTTTACCCAAATCGTGTAGGAGTCAGTTCCTATCTCATCTAGATCAAGGAGGGGTACGGGGGACAAAGATAAGTGTCCCTCAGAGATCTCACCACTAAAAACAAAATGACTGGGTGACAATAGGAAGGTGACTCTAAGAAGGGGAAATAAACCGCAACAGAAGCAAGCTCCAGAATATCCTAGTGAGGCTCCCCATTTCAGAGAGGCTGCTCGTGTCCCCACCACACAGCCCAGCGACGTGAATAGGTCTATGGAGTCCAAGGATCCTTTCCGTGAGTGTCAGTGGTTGCGGTTCCATGGCACGAGATCATTCGGGTTTCCTGCTCCCCTTGGCACGTGGCGGCTAGCTCTCTCTCGGCTGCCGCACGCTCCAGGGAAGAGATCCATGAAAGGAAGCCAGGTCGACCTGGCACGGTGCGCTGTAATCACTGCCTAGGCAGAGAGGATGAACGGTTGCTACTGCTGTGGGAAATACAGCTCGGCATGCATTCGCTGTTGGTGGTGTGGGTGAGCGCGAGTACCACAGGATGGGATGAGGACAGAGGGAGGGAGGGAAGAAGAGAGAAAACAAAAAGACTCAGTCTATGGTAGAAGCCCAGGGCAGCCAGTTATGGGGCTTCTTTGGCCAGCAGGGCACACTTAATTGTAGCTATGGCGGGCAGGGGGTGACAAAAACAAAAAGATCAGACGTTGGTATGGGAGAGACAAGAGACAGTGGAGACAACACCTTTTACTGGACCAACTTCTGTCGGTGGAAGGTACAAGCTTTCGAGCTGCGCAGTCTGGGGAAGGAAGCAGAGGGTCTGAGCTACACGCAAGTTGGGACAGATTGTTAAGCAGAAGGGATCACACATGTGGCAGGGGGTCACTTGACATGAAAAGGGCAACTGGGGGTTAGATTGTTATGCATAAAGGGTTAGAAGTGGGCAAATGAGGTTGGTTGGCAGGCAGCGTGGTGTGTTACAAATTGTTGTAATGAATCACAGAACCTGTGTCCCTGTTAAGTCCACGGCTCTTGGTGTCTAGCAAAGTTCTGAATCTGAGCTCCACAGCTCCCCTTTTGATGGTAGGTTTCTCTGGAGGAAAAGTACTGAAAGACCAGATGTCGTCATGTCGGCCCCAGGATATTAGAGAGAGAACGTGGGCGAGGTAATATCTTTTATTGGACCAGCTTCTGTTGGTGAAAGAGACGAGCTTTCAAGTCACATGCCTGGTGGAGATACGGAGTAATCACTCTGTGAAAGGTGTTCACTCAGGGGTGATGGGGGCGGGGTTTGTCTTGTATCATTTTTCTGTGAGAGTTCATTTAAAAGCCTAGTGATCATCCAGTTTCACCCACCTAGTTATTATTCAGCCATTTGATGCACCAGATCAGGTATACCACATGTTGTGATAGGCATGCGTAAGACCCATGAATCTTGCATTGGGGTGTTTTGGACTGTGAGGAGCTTGCTTAGTTGGGGATTGGTCCTGCTTTGAGCAGGGGGTTGGACTAGATGACCTCCTGAGGTCCCTTCCAACCCTGAGATTCTAGGATTCTGTGCTTTTGATGACTATGAGCTTAGGGCGGTTGGGAGGGTTGTTTGCAGGCCAGAAATGGGGTGGGGGTGGGGGATCAGGAAAGATTTCTTTCAGAATGTGGTCCCCAGCAAATATGGGTTGTAATTGTCTGATGATATAATACCCTGATGGGTCAGCATCTGAACCTTTTCTCCATTTGGTTACAATAATTTTCCATTCTTGCTTATAAAATATCTCTGGTGCCCTGAACTGCACCAGTTCCTTGCAGTAAAGCAAATAGGTTGTATTGGGGCTTTAAAGAATGGGGGAGAATGCTGGTCCATTGACCATCATGCAACTGTCAATAGACTGCTCTGTAGGACAGATCTCCTCTGGCAGAGCTAGTCTCTCTGACCTGGAGACAAAGCAATTGCCTTTTAAATCAAAATGACCATGGCTTGAGAAGGGGGCTCCTTCTCCGAAACCTTTAGAGAACAGCTGTTAGGGCTTGAGCTATCGATGTCAAGTGGGAATTTCACCTGCACAAGATCAGGCCCTGGGCATAATACAGTGCAAAGCTGAGACCTTCAACCAGAACCTGTCTGAACTGCTGTTCAATGGCATTCTTACAGGAATAATGGAACGACAACTCAATGGGCTAATTGACGGACAGTCCTGTAGGAGGCTGCATCTTAGAAAACCTTCTTCTCCAACCCCTTGGTTGCTTTTCTTCTGAACACCCCAACCCCACACTCAGCCCCGACATGCGTTTGGCACACGATCCCAATATTGCTTAGCTACCAAACTTGTTCTTAGGATACACATGCAGGAAAGTAATTTCATAGTCGACAGATGATCATTCCTGCCCGGGAATGAAACAGCTAAGCTTTATGGAGACTAGCATTATGGTTTTGTTTTTCTCCCCCAAGTGGGGGTAGATAGGAGCTCTTCTCTCCAAGCAAAATAACCCAACTTAATCCCAACAGGATAGGAGTAGGGTATTGTGACTTAGATCCAGAAGCGCTGTCCTAATGCTTCATCTGATCAAATTCCCAAGCTAAACCAGTTTCCCACAAATCTTCGGTGCCCTCTCTATGGCCCTACAGAGTTCGCCTCTGCCTTGCTGCTCCTTCTGAGATTTCTCAGCCTGCACTTTCTGTCCAACCGGTTCTGCTCTTTATTTTTGTTTCAGGGAGGATTATCACCATGGCGATGTCCAGGTGACAGCAAGGGGAGAAAACCCACCTGCATTTATACCTTAATCCCTTAAAGTGGGTCAGAAAGAAGCACGTACCTCTAGAAAAAAAAAAAACCCACAACTATTGTCCTCCAGCCTATGTGTAATCAAACAAGCAGGGATAGGGTTGCTGTATATCCGAGTAACCTCACAGTTGAAGGGCATTTACGGAGTTCACTAAAATGATAGGATACACACTTCCTTTTAAAAAGAAGGTAACAAGAAGTTTCTTCTTCATTTGACATTTCAGGACCTGGAGAGCCAGGAAATAAAGTCTCTGAACAACACAGAGGGGATGGCTTTGTTGTCTGTAAACATCTGGTTTGCAGCGCCCAGGGGCCTGTTCTTACCCACACCGCTACACACAGCACATAGGGGCTCTTAAAGGTGCTCCAGCTGGTGTGGGAAGATTCCTCCAGTTCAGAAGCAGCTTGCACACATGGCTCTATGCTGACTACTTGTAGCCTCTACTGTAGAGGCTCCACAGGGTTGGACAGGGTGTCTCAGTAGCGCTGAGCACAGTGGATATTCTGTTCAGCTGCTGCAGGCTGCTGTGCAGTCCATAGCCAACTGTAAAACAGAGCAGCCATGGGGGCTGCGCTAATTTATGCTGGGAGGGCCATCTCATCCCCAAGCCAGTGTAGAAGCCCGCTCCCTCCCACAGGGCTGTGCCTCTTGAGAAGTGTGCAGCACAGAACATGTCTTTTGGATAAGGCCTTCCAATTAAAAACCTCCCTCCAGGTTTCTATACTGTGCCCATCACCATGGTATCTGAGTGCCTTGTATGCACTGAGCAGGCACTGAAAATCCCGGGTGTGTTTGCCACCATTTAGAAGTGGGGTTCACCCATGTGTCCTTGGCCAAAAGTTACCCATCACCTCAGGAGAACCCCGCTGTGATTTCCAGCCCCCCAAAAAACAGACCTCTACAAAGCAAATCCTTTGAGTTTGTGCCCATCACGGGTTAAAGCCAGTCTAGGTCTGGATTGGTTCAGACTGTGTTAGCTAGGCTGAGCTGCCACATCCTTGCCCTGCATACAGAGGACATGAATGCAGGAGTTGGAGTCGTCAAGTAGATCAGACTCGCCTACAAATGTGGAGACACACACGTGGAACTCCATCTTGATGTAGAAATTAGGATAGACCCCAATTTAACAGTTCCACAGGACAAAAATAACCAATTGTCCCAGTTTGCTTTTCCACATGGTGCCTCTTCGCCACCTGCAACCATTGCAGCTTCACACACTGGTGAAAACAGCAAGGCTGGAAGTCCACCTGGGGACCCAGTGTGTCATGAACTTGAGACTCATGGCTCAGTCTGCTCGTTTATTTCTGGCCTTGTGATGGAGCAGAGACCAGTATGCCAACCCAGCCCCTTTCGCGCCTCACCTCAGAGAGCGTACATGGATTTTAAAATTTCCTGCCCAAGTACCAATTGTGCAGATGTTGGATTCTTGGCAGGGAGAGCATGCACAATCCCTGAGGTGACAAATAAATCCCTCCCGCTCACATGCTCCGGCTAAGCATACGCTCAGCGTGGCGCTGATGCCCACCCCCTCCCACCATGCTTACAATGAAACTGCACCTTCGTGCTCAGCAGGTTAAAGTCACGAGGAAAGAGATTCATGCCAAGCCTCCAAAATCCATTGCAGGAGCAATGCTGAGAAGGAAACCAGCCAGATTCTTCCCCTCTGCTGGGTTTCCTGCTCACCAATTACAGTCTGTCCCTTCTCCCTGAGGCTGACGCATGTGAACAAATATGGTAGAGGGCCACAGCAGTGCCTCTGGAATCCACCGATCTGTTGGAAATGACCATCACATGGCCCTGTTAGCGGAGACAACTCTCCAAAGCAGACACCATCAAGACCCACACATACACACCCCAGCTCTGATATGGCTAACCAAAATGCAGCCCTGGTCTCTGTTTTGTTTTCTTTCCTATAAATTAGAGAGGTGTGTTGTGATAACCTGCTTTGCAAACATTGGTCCATATGACTGGATTTTCTCCCCTTCACCACTTTTTTAAAAAAAATAAAATAAAACAAACACAGCATGAAAGAGAGGAGAGGAAAAATGCCTCCTTTTTGTGCATGGGTAAAGAGAAGTAGAGAAGAGACCAGCTTTGCAGTGGGAAGGGAAATGGGGCCAATGCAATGGGTACTTGGCTGTCCCTTCCGTGCATTTGCCCTGGAGCTGACCTGTAGGCCAGGAGCTGGTCAGCCCAGCTGTAAACAGAGTGGTCTGTGACTCTAGAAACAGTCTGGGATTAAGGACAGCACAAGTGGGGTGCTTCTGATCAAAAGATTCTCCAAAACATACCTCGAGTGCAGGCAAGAGCTTGAGAGCAACCCTAGCCATGCTCTGACTTAGAGGGAGGCCATAACATGATCCTCTCATTATGAAAAACTCTTGGCAAAACTCCACCTTCCATGTATCCTGTTAGCGATTTTGTATCCGGTTTGGGAATTCCAAGAACATCTGCAACGGTCTTTTGCCTAACCGCACATCTGTGAACCGAGGCACATCGTGTCCCTACCTGCCGTGCTCTGTCATTAGAAATGAAGCATGAATTCCCTTCTCACCAGTGAAACACATGAGCTTCAGTGCCTGGCCACACCTGGAGCACACAACCTCTTAACCCTAGGCCCTCTCCTCCCTTGGACAAACAAAAAATACATTGCATTCTTCCTTGTTCCCCAAAAGGAGGGAGGTCAGGGAGTGTGTTGTGATAACCTGCTTTGCAAAGGAGGGAGATCGGGGAGTGGGTGGGGGTTAAAAACAACAGGCCACTCAAACAAACAAAATCCCCAGATCCGGTTAGATTTCTGCATTTGTGCTGGTCACCTGCGAAGTGCCGGATGGTTTTGGGTGTTACACTTCAGACACCTAAAAAAGGGACCCAGTTTGCAGAGAATGCAGAGCACCCACCCGGGGCGGAGGGGTTGGGGGGGAGGACAAAACAAAACAAAACCCCAAAACAGGCCATTCTGAAAAGCATCTGCAAATCACTAGTCCCTAGCCAGCAGCGTGAGCTGCCACTGAAGTGTGCTACACCCCAGTCAGGGGATCACAACGAGAGCTTTTGGGTTTAATCCAATAAAGCCTTTCTGCACTTAGAGCAGATTTTAAGTTGAGAGAGAGACAGAGACACTCTTTCTAGCAGAATGCACTGAAGGTGAAATTTAGTCCCCTCGTGCAGAATTGGTGTAAGGCCTCTGCATCACCTGGACTTCAGTTGCACATAGATTTTGTGCTGGTCCCCTCTGCACAAGCTTAAATTTCACACTAAAGAAAGTGTTCATACTTCAGCCCCTTTTCCTTGGATTTAAAGCAGTGATGCTCAGAGTGAGGCTCGAAACCCACAAGTGGCTCTTTAATGCCTCTCCTGCGACTCTTTGCAGCACGTTACATTAAAACACGGTGTGATTTAATTATTAACCAATCTAAGTTATTAACCAGTCAGGGTGCATTTACGATGTTATTAACCAATTGTAGAATACTTGGCCAGTCATTTTGCTGTGAGAATAATATATTTTGCTAATTTTGCTTCCTGATTCTTTGTACCTGCGTGGGGTTTGTGTTCAATATGTATTATAATGTAGATTAGATTAGATAGATAGAGGAGAGAGAGAATGAATTCACGCTAATTTGGCTCCTCAATCCCCGAGGCCTGAGCATCACTGCTAGTAACACAAATCCTGTGCAGGTACAAAGAATCAAGCAGCAAAATTAGCTAGGGACTAGAACCAGAAAGTGAGGCTGACCCCAGCCCAGTTTCACCACCAAGCCCGCTGCAAAAAGGCAAGACTAGCAGCAGAACAGCAGAAAGAAAAGGACATTTAAAAAACAACAAAGTGTCCGTGTTCCCCATACACAGGTGCGTCATCGGGAAGGAATTCCTTTCACGTGTAAGGGGCCAAACTCTGCCCTCAATGACACCCATACACGGATGCTGGTTTTGAGGCAGCCGATGATGGAACTTGGGCCTTGATCATCCATCCACTGCCCCCATCCCACTCTTGACAGGGTCTTTTAACGTGATCCTAAATCGAAGACAACTGGACTCCCTTCCTTTTACTGATGTCTATCACAGAGTGCCCCGCTCAGGGCCTTTAATACGAGTTATGTCTGTAAAGCTCAAGTACCGTAGGACACAGCGATTCAGGAAAACTAAGGGCCCTGCCTGTGTAATACAGGATTTTATTTAATAGGATCCAATGGCTTCTGTGTTCTACTGATCTTTCCTCTTCCCCACCTCCACCCCCTCTTCCAAGGGCTCTAATAGCCTTCCATGGCAGCAAGAAACTACCAATGCAGGTCAATGGCCAAACAAAGTAATTGAAGAAAAGCGAAGGCGGTGGAACTAGAGTGGATCGGAAAGCAAATTCCCTCCCCTCCCTCCACATGCGCACCCCCCCCCACCACCACATGGAGACCCTGAACTGGCAAGTACATATTTTCCTAGCGCCTGCCTGAGTTTTATAGAGGAACGGAGCTTACCTGGCATCTGCCGGCTGACTAATAAAGTGCTCTGCGGGGTGATGGAGGGATTGAAGACCCACACACCAAACTCAAGTGATTTATGCACAGCAGAGAAACTCCTGCTGCCTCCGTGCTGTGACGGCTGCACACCGGGCACCATTCCCACAACTGCCTTGCTCAGCTCAGCCCTCCCACTCCGACCCCATTTATATCCCCAGATCAGAAATGCAAAAGCCTTCTCCGTCTCCTGGAATGGGTGGACCAGATGGTGCCTACTGGAGTTCAGTGTTTGTCTGGTCCAGTTAAGCAACTGGACTTTCACCCCTTTCTCTGGGAGACTATTCCACAGGCTAACAGCAGTGCAAACTACATTTCCTTTTGCTGAGTCATTCCATTCATCCTGCTTATACCCCAGGGACCCCAACCCATTCCCCTCCCTCTGTGGAGTCTGCAGCCTTCAAATTTTTGAATATATCCTCTCAACTCCCCCTGCCATTTCCTTGTCCTGTAGCCAAGACACACCACTCGTCAGGAATGGTCCAGATACTACTCAGTCCTGCCTTGAGTGCAGGAGACGGGACGAGATGACCTATTAAGGTCCCTTCCAGTCCTACACTTCTATTCTATGATTCAGTGCTTTGTCTCTTGGATCACATAGTACATCCTTCCAGTTCCTTCATCCGTTTTTTTCCAGCTCTTCCCTGAATCCGTCCCGATTTGTCTGCCTGCCCCCAGTATCATGGTGCCCTGAAATGCCAGTGTCCCAGGTACACTCCACCTGAATCACATACAGAAGAACCATCACTAAAAGTGATCCCTACGAACGTGCAGTCCAAAATTGCACAGGCTTTTTGTGCGTGTTGTTATTTTGTATTGCAAACTCATGTCCTATTTGCTGTGGCTGAACAGTTTGTAAGTCCCCGCCCATCCAGAATTACAAGGGGCAAGGGAAAGTCTGGATGGAATTTCTACTGCCCCTGGCGATACATTAGGTAGGAAAGCATCCATCCAAGATGTAGCAGATTACAAGGATAATTCCTAGGCCTTCTGACGATAGGACACCAGAGGATCAGTTTAGCATCCCCTCCCTAGCAGAGAACACCCATAAAACCTGACCCATACACCGTAACTCATGAGAGCTGGCAGCCAACACTCAGAGGCGATCACAGTCTGCACGTAGGCAGCATAACCTTTCACCTCTGGAGCTCCGGCCGAGGTTAAGGGCATGATATGGAGTGAGGGGGAGGGAAGGGAAGGAGGTTTACATGGGCTAGATTTTTTTAAAAAAGTTGATGTAAGCATCTGCACACATGTATCTGCATGCACCTACAGGCAACGAGGCAGCACACTAGCTGCATGCATATGCAGACACACCCATTTGCATGCATGCCTCAGGTTTTGGGAGGCAGACCTTTGGCGCATGCCGCTGCCTGAAAGTCAGATGCTGAATATTCCTCTTTCTTCACCAATTGGTCAAGAGCAGTCTCAGGCAAAGAGCAGGACGGTAGAGCTGCAGCAAAGTTTGGCCTGGTGTTTATGGCTGCAAGTTTAAGTTTTCTTTAAAAAAAGGAAGGAGAGGAATAAAGTTTCCGTGAAATTGAAGAAACCCCAGTAAACATAGTTATGAAGACATTCCCTCAGCACTGGCGGTCTGGATAGAGCACTGCTCTTCATGGAAATGAACGGACTGTTCTTGCAAGAGCTGGTTAAATCCTGCCAACACAGTGGTCACAAATTTTCTTTTCCAAATTCCAAGTGGCCACTGGATTCCCCCATGGGGTAACAACCTTTATTGGATGGAAATAGGGAAAAGCCACATGAAAAATAAGGGACAACGCTTAGTATATCATGTATTTTTCTCTAAAATGTTCATTTCTTACTGCCCTCAAGTATACAATGCAATTATCATAAGCTTCAGTTTAATGTCTAAATTGGTACGCATTATCGGTTTTAATATATTTCAGTACGCCTTAAAATAAGGGATGGGTGGTTACCCTACCCGCCATGGTATTTACTCATCATATTCACTGGTGCAGAGGTATTTCTGTTTGAGGAAGAGCAGTCCTGTGAATGGCTACTACTTCCAATTATTTAATGTCCTTGTCTCACCCGTCTAATGGCTAAATCACAGAGGACAACAATCGACTACTGCTGCCCGAAAATGGAGTCACTCCTTAAGGTCAAATGGTAGACGCCTATGCTTTGGTGCTGTTTGGGTTCGGAGTGTTCTGAGCCATGGTCGGGAAGATTATACATGCAAAGAAGAGGATTATTCATTCATTATTCACTGCTACTTATTGACCTGTACGCACCACAAATAGTTATTCAGACTACAGGTTGCTTGCAAATTGACCAATAGTTGTGAGCATCAAAGACGTTCTCAGATAGTCAGGCTTGGTTCGCTATCAATTAGTGAGAACAGAAAAAATCGTTAAATCCATGCAACAGTTTACATGAGGAATAAAGTCAGTCAACCAACTCGTTATTATGGGTTATTAAATGAGCAGCCCTTGTGAGGCCATATGCTACTTGGCCCTTAACAAATACAGAGTAAAAACACAGTCCCTGTCATGGGGAACTTAGATTCTCAATGAATCAGACAACACAGTACGCTACATGACAAAAGGTGCAGGAAACATTACTATGGAGATGCTTTTATATTCCTCTGCAGAATGGAGGCGTAACGCGAACACCCCTGGATTGGTCGTTGGCAATTTGGGGATTTAACCTGGGATCTTGATGCACGAGCCCCTGGTGCCTGCTCGAAGAGACCTGGCTTTCTTAGCCAAGGCTGTCGAAAGCTTTGCGGTCTCTAGGTGGCCTAGCCACCACTAGAGAGGGACAAAGCACCAAGCCGAGTGGGCATGGCTTACAAAGCATTCGAAAGCAGCACACACAAAGTGTGCGCTGCAGAGGGATTTAGACGGAGAGAGTAGCTGGATGCACAAGGAAAGGGAGAGAATGTGCTGGATACGACAAGCAGAAAGGGAATCAAGCCATTCTAGGATCACATTCCAAGCGAAGTGAACCCACAACCTAGGTTAATTCAGTTCCTGAGGTCACTGCCTTAGTAACTGTTCCAAAAGGTTCCATAAACAAAGAGTCAATAGAGGTGGAGGAGAAGTGGCAAAAAATGGGGTCAGCCCAATCTACCAGGATTCAAGGGGCTCCCCCTTCCTGTTCTGTGGTACCCAGAACACTGGCTGTCCTTCTTGGGAGGTCAGTCCTTGCAACCAAGCTCCATGCTTAAAGTAAACTCGGCTTCCTGCTTCAGCTCTGTCTACTTAACTGCCCAGGCATGACTCAACCAGCCAAGCATCCCACAGTCTGCTAAGGTGATGCAGGCCACCAGTGGCAGCCTACGAGAGTTGGGATGAGAGAGTCGAAATGGCACTCCCCACCTGAACTTCTCCCCCACCACCACCCCACCAAGCGTGGTTTGAAATCCAGAGCCAAATCAGAATGGAATTTTACAGCCTAGCTGGTATACCAGAGCAAATCTGAGCCCATTCTCTTCCCAGTGGGAGTAACTCTGGGAGGACAGGGTGCCAGTTGGGAAGGAGAAGAGGTGATGGAACTGAAAGGACACCATAAAGCTATTTTAAGCACAATTACATAGTTAAACATACATAAGAACAAAAATAGCCACGCTGGACAGTTTTGAAGGTTCATCTAGTCTAGTATCCTGATTAATATCATACCCTGCGTAGTTAGTTAATATCTGGCATGTTCCTGCAAGGTGCAGAGGGAGAAGGCTCAGCAGCTAACTAGACTAGGATCCATCGAGCACAAATAGTTTCCTTCTTCCTACTTATTGTTACCTCCGCAGCCTCGTTCGAGCACAAAATGCTCCTGTAAGTCATGTCCTAGATTTGTGTAGTTCAACGATGTGCTTTTAGACAGCTGATGCATTCGACCACAGAGGTGGCCGCATTTCAGTGGCAGGTTAAAGCAATTATCCTATAGAATAACTGTGGTTAACTGTAAAGTGCTTTGGGCTGGATGAAAAAAGCGTTACAGGGCTACGATCGTGTGACGGAACTCATGAATATCATGGAAATTGTGAATAAGGGTCACAAAATCTTGGAAATGGCTGTAAAAGAACAAACGAACAAAAAAACCCCCCACATTTGATTAGGCTCCCCAACTGAGTGGCAGTGTGACCTGGGGTGGCACTGTGACCCCATGCGCTAGGTTGCAATGCCTGGAGTGGGGAGCCGAGCCCAGACCCGCGGGACAGAAGCCACAGCTGCGAGGTGAGCTCACTCTTCAAACCTTCCCCCCTCTCCAGGCCTCACCTTTCAGCACCCCCACCATATTCTATGTATGTTGATGTAGTGAAGACTACGTCGTTTGGTGATCCTCCCTGTGATTGATCGGGTTTTTTCCTGCACCTCTCCCAGAAATTTACTAAAAATGCGCATGCCAAAACTGTAGCCTTATTTAAGGTGTAATTCATGAAACAGTGTCTTATGCCCCCCCAAGGAAAGATGATGGGGGGGGGAGGGGGAGTGAGAGTAGATACATGAAACTAACTTAGAAGACAAGCCGAGTAAGATCGAAGGAAATTGTTGTTAGAATCCCTCGCACAAACCACAAGAAGTGGGGGAGGAAGAGAAAGCAGCAAAATTAAGTGGCTCAGTGAGGCTGCTTAGCTCATTTCCTTTTATATTCAATCCCTGGTCTGTTTCCCACCATCCACCTCCCTAGTCTACGTGGAGAAAGCAATCAATTATTTATTTTTTTACCATAATCAAAGCTAACTCCCCCCCCCCCACCAGACTGGAGTTACCTGTTATTTACCTGGACAGGTGTCACTCCAATGGCACAGACCTCAGAGAAGCTGGGCAGGAGCCAGGCCTCTGATTAAGACGCTGGGGGAGGTGAGGGGGGGGGAACGAAAAACAAATGAGAGGAGGGTGAAACTTTTTGATTAACTGAGAAACTGCAGCCTTGCCATGTTTGAATAAGATTACGCAAAGGAATGTGGGTCTCCTTTTTTGTGTGTTCGTTCAGATGAAACAGAACGAGTTGGGTTAACTCCAGACAGGGAGGGGAGGACAGAGAAAAAAGACTCGTGTGAACTGGTCCGTGCTCGGGATGGGGGCGGGGGGAGAAAAGGGGTTCAGCTGCTTTCTTATAATTAGAGAGTGATCCACATTTGAGGCACGGGTGGTAGAGCTGCTGTATTTGCCTGGCTCATTTCAGGAAAGCTTGTACTCCGGAAAATCAAAAACCCCACTCTGCACTTCCTCCTAACCCTACCGTAAATTTCGCTTACACCCTCTCCTGTCCCACTGAACATACTGTGTTCCAACAATACCTGCTAGAATTTTACAGGGACACTTATGGTCCTGAATTAGGTCCATAAGACCTAAAAAAAGGTAAGGAACTGCAATGTCCATTTGTTTCCTGGCCACCGCTACTTTTAAATTTTAAGACCTGCCCCTTGCGCGCAGAGTGCAGAAGCCATCTTGTTCTCACAGCATCGGCCACCTGTTCCAAAGGAGACGCCTACCCTGTGCTCCCTCTTGCAGATGCTTTATTCTTGTTCTTTCTTGCCTTGCTGTTTCCTTTGATCTCAAATTGAAGAGCCAACTGCACGGCCGCTCTTTCAGTAAGAGGGGAAAGAAACAACACAACAGACGGAGGGGAGGGCACAAGTTTGACACCACCATGTAACCACATTAAAAGTCTGGTAGACCAGAGGCACTTGAGGGAATGCTGCTTTTTACGAAAACCATGAAATCTCATTGCACCAGCTCACAGCAGCATCTCTGGAGGAGCAAGTATTTTTGGGGAAAAAAAAAAAAAAAAAAAGCCACCCTTAATTTTTCTAATACAAAGCATATCTAAGAAAACAGACCACCACCAGCTACCATTGGGATAGCTTTTCTCTAGCAACCCCAAATAGCACATTGGCCATTACAGAATTGCACTGCTTTGTTTCCAGTATTCCACCAGGACTTCAGGGATAGTGTATAAATCGGCCTTTTACCTATTTGGACTTTACCTTGACAAACCTGGGAGCTGCCCCAAAGTCCTATGGGAGTCCTTCCATTGACTTCACTGGGATTTGGGGCAACCCTTGCTAGCACAGAGCTTTTCTGCCAAAAATCACCAGACAAGTACTTTTCTCCTCTCCTGTGTCCAATCTGTGTCATCTGCAGGACTTTTGTCAATAAGCCGGAGTACAAGGAGGGAACCAGAAGCAGAGAAAAGTATCACACCCACACACATGCAATTGAGCAACTAAATATTTTTGTCCTACCGTTTGTGACCGTCTCCTAATGGAGGAGTGTGTTTGATCAGCATCTCCACCACATTCCTGGAGCTAAACCCCCAGAACAGTCTTAGGCTCACACAAAAGACTCCATCTACCCATCAAACTTCATATCTCAATCCAGCCCTGAGTCTTCTGTCTCACGCCCCCAGTAGAGGCCCGCAGTTAATTTAGTCTTCGGCTCACCTATCCCACTTCCCATGTCCAAGAATTTAGTGGTGTGACATCTTTGCACAAAACCCGCTGTCTGGCCATCCTAGTGGCTCCTCAGAGTTCTTCCCTGATAGAAGCCTGCTGTTTAGAGCCATTGGAAACGCGTCATGTGTTCATTTTGTCAAATCTTGTTGTGAAAATTCAAATACGATTAAAAACACAAGCAAAATATTACAGGGTTTTTTGGTTTTTTTTTTTTTTGGCAAAAGCATCATTTTATATCAGTTTATGGAGTAGTAGAAACTTACTGAAACTTTGAAATTTTTGCACTTTTCAGCCAACACTGCTCTAAAGCTGGTTGAAATTTCTTAACCAAAATCAGTAAAACAATTTTTTTGAGAGTTTTATACATTTAAAAAAAAAAAAATTCCCCAACCAGCTCGAGTGATACAATCTCTCAGCTGAGCCACCTTACTCAGGACATTTAAACTCTATGCCCGCAGATGCCAATGCATGAGAAGGGGTGTTGGCCCTTAAGCCCGAGCCTGAGCAAGGTAGAGCACCTCTGGTAACGGCATCTAGATTCAGTTCCTCAGGGCCCAAGCCAGAAAAGCTTTTCAGCCCAGAGGGGGTGGGGGGGAAGAGAAAGAACAAGAAGTGCATAAAAACCAAATCAGAAGCCCTAATTAAGAACTGTCTTAACAGCACCTGAAGCGACAGACAATATGGCAGGTGCAGGCAGATGCCTCCCAAATGGGTTGCCAGGGCGGAGTCATTTCTCTACAGCAGCTGCCACTCTTGATTTTGGCGTTGCTCGGGCACAACTTTACGGAAGAGAAGCGTGATGCCGGCAGCCCCAGCAAGGACTCCCCCTGCTTGGTCTGCTCAGTGATGACCAATTGCACTTGCTGAAACTTTCGCCTCTCTCCAAACACGCACGGGGGCCAGGTAAGGCTTAACCCGGGGCAGCCTGGCTCCCCCAGGCCTGCTTTTTCAACCAACGAGCGGACACGAGTCAGTCCAGCAAGTCGGATTTATCACACAAGGATGTAGCAGGAAGCGTCTGAAACTAGCCACCAGCCTACAGGTACATGGCGGCAGCGCTTCCGGCTTGAAAAGCTGGCTTGTCACAGACAATCCTGGCCTACAATATCAGGCCCTGCAGTACAGGGCAGAGGGGGTTGCATGTGCTGGATTAACAGCTTTAGAGATTGGAGTCCCAGAACAGACAGCAGTGGCAGGTCAGCCATCCCCGTCCCATAGGGGAAGTGAGTATCAGCATTGACCTGGAGGGGGTCGTTACTGGGCTGGGAAGCTGAGCGCCCATTTTGCACCTCTGTTCTGTGCTGCTACAGGGACTGTTCACTGGAAACCACAGAGCGCCACTGAGTTGGTTGCCTGGAGGCTAGACAGCCATCAGGTGGGAACAATACAGAAAAATACAAGGAGACAGAACCTCAGCTGGTGTAGATCAGCATAGCTTCATTGAAGGTAGTTAGGGATCTCTCCCTTAGCACATATATGGCACTTTATGGACATTTACTCAACGCTAGGCAGAAGCTAACTGGTTATAAATTACTTTAATCACTACAATTCTGGCCTGGATTCCAAAGGCACAATAAGATCTCACACAAGGGAGGGACAGAACCCTGCAAACCAAATTCCCACAAAAGCAACAGCTCCTAACACCGTAAACATCCCCAGGATCGCTCACCAGGGGTAGGAAATTATCTTGAGTTGCTACAATAGTTTAGCTTTGTTTCAGTTTCTAGTTAAAGTCAGAGCTGCCCACCATGTACTTCTATCCCACCCCCCACCAAAGCAGAAAAAACCATGACCATCAAAGGAACGCTGCCTAAAGCGCGATCAAAGGCCCTCATCGGTGCAATGCTGATTAAAAGGAGTCCACCGGGAAGGGAAACATAGACATAGCATTGCAATCTACTTACCTGCCTTCCCTACTATCAAATGCCATTTCAGACTACATTGCCAGAGCTACAAAAGCCTCTTGCTGATAGCCAGAAGGCTTCTGAGGAGGACTGTCTCGGAGAGAGCCAAGGATCAGTGTTTTTGTTATGGTATATGCCCCCAATAGCCTCTTTCAAACCTCACTCTACCAAGGCAGTCACTTTCCTCTTTCAGGCAGCAAAGGAGGAAGTGATCTTCAAAAACAGAGTGCATCTGGTCACTATACTGCAACGCGGCAGCATATTGAGACTTTCAGTGTAGCCGAGACGACACTAAAATCTTTTAAGACATCATTTCTGACAACTGCATTGATAAAAGTTGTTCCTTCTTCCCTTTTTTGGGCAATGCAATGCGTGACAATCTGTGACTGCTAAAAGGCCTCCCTACTGCTTGCAGGGAGGACTGGCCCGAGATGAAAGCAGGGCAGGATCAAAACAAGCTCAAGTCAGGCTGGCATTTCGGCAAAACGGCCTTTGAGGATGGGGAAAAAAAAAAAAAGAAAAAGAAAAAAGAAAAAAATGCACCACAAAAATCTCACCTTCGTACAAACTACCACCAAACTCAGACATCACTAAACAAAAAACTAACTATCCCCTCTTCCCCAAACAGCGTGAAACTCGCCAACCCTTTGGCTGCTACGCTCATCACAACACAAAACCAAGGGTCAAGTTGTATTGTATGTTATGTGGGGTGACATTCCTGGGGAAACCAACTGAGGCCACCAGGGCTCAGCAGCCGGAGAGTCAGGGTACTTTTCTGGAGTAATATAGCAGTTTGGTACTCCCAAGTCTGAAAGTTTTGGCCTTGCCTTCTTCTCCTCCATTTTGCAGATGGGGAAAAAAAACCCAGGGAGTTTGAGAGGCATAATTAGGTAAATGTTTGCAAGGCTTTATGCAAGTGCCTCCAAGCACCAGTGCTGAGATCAAGCTGTTCAGCATGCTCACTGGAGAGCAAAGTATTTGGGGTCAGTTACAGCTCGGCAAATCTCTAGCCATGCACTTGTGGGGCACATACGGTACTAAGAGATCGTATTGCAAGTATGATATTCACCCCCGCTGCTCAGGAGGGTCCAAGGGAGAGGAGGAGAAAGAAAAACAAAATCCAGGTCTGGAAGATTTATGCAGGAGGTTCCGTTTTCCCGCTTCAGGCTGAGTGCAGAGCAGCAACTCATGAAGCTGCTGTTGGCCAGGTGACATCCACTGTGCTGCTGGTCAGGGGTTTTGAAGACGGATAAGAAAGATCAGCAGCAAGGGCTGCGTCACACACACACACACTATCCATGAACCTCAGCCACAGTTTGGGAACAGTCCCCAAAATTATGGTCAATTCTCCTTGCAGAGCCTCCTCTTTCTACAACAGGGTATCCCCTCCAACTACCATATGCCGCACAAGTGTAACCTTCGCTACTTTTCGAAGGTCTTCAGGGAGAAGAGGGGGAGGAAGACAGTGGCCTTCTCCCCCAGCCCTCCCACCGTTCTCCCCAGCTCTGCAGTTATTTCCTGCCAAGACTCTTCAAAAGGAGAAGGTCACCAGGCACGGGCTGCCACCTCTGAGGAGGAAAGGGAGACAAATGTAGAATCCAAACTTGCCAGGGTTGATTCTCTCCTATCCCGGTAAAAGGATCATGCAGGTTCTGGCTTTGCCTGGGCCACACTGACCAGAACTCACTGCTTTTGCATTGCTCCAACTCACCACCACCACTCAACAGCATCATTGATCTCCTGCAGCAGCCGTTGTTTTCAGCCCCAGCAGCACCGGAGTTCAATTACATCCTTATAAAGGAAGAGAACTACAGCTTTCTATGGCAGTTACCTAAATCGCTACAGTTTAGAATAGCAAATGCAGCATTTGGGGCTGTTACAAAGAATACTGTAGTCATTTGGGGGTTTGGTTGTTTGTTAGTAATTTAAAAAAAAGTGTAAAATTAATGTACTTTCAGGGCATCGGTAACCCTGGCTGAGAGAGAGAGAGACAGACACATTCCCTCTCCTCCCTAGACCTGGAAAAAAACAAAACAAAACTGCAGAATCATCCTTTAAAATTGCTACAGCACAGCTGCATTACAAGGCACCTTGAACAGGAATCCGACACACCAACTAAAGAATACCACTCGACCTACGGGTGTAATTTCATTTAAGCACATCTCACATGAATGTGTTCTGTGCTGGAATAAAGAGAGCTTTGTGTATCAAAGATCTCTCACCACGTTTACGTATGGAATTTGATCAAATGGAACTTATGATCTTAGAGTTGCTTTGAAATCCACCTCCCACTCCTCAACGCCCCCTTCGCCCCCAGAGTTACCGCAGATGTCAGCTGTGACATTAGAAGAGAGAGAGAGAGACAGGGAAGCTTGGCACATGCATAGCCCAGCTATAGGAGGTGGCGTGCACCCGACTGAATGACAGACCTTGTCCCCAAGGCTCCATGAAGGAAGAGAAAACTCCAGTAAGAAAGCATTTGCCAGTTTCTGATCTCGAAGATTCTCTCCAACCTAAACACTCATAAGCGCTGGACTAGTCACTGGTGTAACTATAATCATGTTGTGAGTACAAACACACACACACACACCCCTCCCTCCACGACCACCCCACCATATATCACCCAGACTAACTAACTGTGTAATGGAGTGCATTTACACAAGTATTTTAAGTTCCATTTCTTTAGAAATTGTTAGGTAAACAGTAATACTCATGATAGCAAGGAACTGGGATCTGACTCCCAATGGGTTCAGCGTCTTCTCTCCCAGTCCTGCCACACACACACCCCTCAGCCAATGCACCTCTGCTCTTCTGAGCCAGTCACCCAGCTCTACCAACGCAGCTCCATTCTGAACGGCAATAATTCTGGGCCACCCGAGTCCTGTGTGCCTCGATCTCAGATATATGCTGCAGTTCAAACACCGCTATTGGACTTGAAGCAGAAATTAACTGACAGAAGCCTTATGCCCTGTGTTATACAGGAGGTCAGAGGATCACAATGGTCCCTTCTGGCCTGAAGAAAAATCTATGTACCTGCTGCACCCTTGGCGGTTCTTGTCCTGCCCTCCCACCCCAAATACAGCTGTGCCAATGCAGCTCAGTCCAGACTTGCAATCAACCCAGAGTCCCACTTGCCTGATGAAGTCACAAAGACCCCTGCTTCTATAGTTCTGTGGTTAGACATGCAATTCGCAGTGTAGAACATGCCCTTAAATGGGAGCTCATTGGAGATCTGCAGAATCTGGTATGTATGCAGGAGAGATAGTGGGTGTACCTGCTGGGAGATCCGTGGACGAAAAGCTCTACACGGGATTAATGGTCCCCAGCTCTGGAGTAACTAGCTTGACCCAGAACCGCAAAAAGGAATGCAAGTAAAGAGCAGGCTTTTAAACTGCCCCTTTATTTGAACCCGTCTGGAACATTCTGCATGTCAGCCAGCAGGACCGATGGCTGACGACCTGTCTCCATTCCCTAACCAGGTCCAGGGCATGCAGCCACCTCCTGCATCTTTCTGCACAGCCTCCCCCAACTAGTCTGGAGAGTCAACATTGCTCCCTTGGGCTGGGTAATTAGCAGAGGCTATGGAGTTTAAGCCCATGGCACGCTGCAGTTTAGGTTTCCCTTATTCTTACCTGGACACACCTCTCACTCTCCACCCCCACAACTCAGCTGTGGGTTATCACCCACAACCTTGCACTGTGCAAAGGCCACCACCCTCAGAGGCAGGGGGTCTCAAATATGTGGCAGCCTTGCTGTTCCTCTCCCTTCACCACCGCCCCAGAGATTGCTTGAAATCTTAGCCTGGTTTAGGAGATCACTGAAGCCATTATAGTAACAACAGTGGAGAGAGATTCACGACGATCCATCTTTTTAAGAGGGGAAAAAAGAATAGATTTACAAGCACGTCCAAGAACAACAAAATCTGGCAACTTTATTTGGAAAAATTAATAATTCTGCAACATTTCAACAGAACAGAAATGGTTCCTTAGGATGGAGAGAGAAAAGCCAGAAAGTCCCATTGACTTTCTATCCCCAATCAAAACAGGGGTGGGAAATAAAGAGAAACAACATGTTGTTGATGAGTTTTCCATTAAGAGCCAGCGGTTAAACCCCCTCTTTGTATTCCAGCCTTTGCTTTTAGCCTCAGCAGGCCATGAATTTTTTCCCCTCCCTTCTTTTTAATAATAATAAAAAAAGTTATATGACTTTAATTAAATGCACTTATGAAAAGGGTGAAATATTTGGAGAGGCTGTTTTTACGCTGGAAGCACATTTCCCAGCGTGCTGTAGAGTGTCTGCATCCGCCCGCCCCAGGCAATCTTTAATGCACAAATAAATCCCCACCTGAAGTGCTGACAGATTATTATGCAGCGTGGCAGCCAACTAACGTAAACACAGGGGCAAAGTTTTAACCTCTTGCAGTCACGGAGCGTTTCCCCTGCTGAGCCAAGCTCAGGTGTAAATGACCAGGAGCAAAAGCTTTCCTTCCAGTTACTCCCTTTCAGCCCTACTTTCATTGCCATCTCTGGTCTTTTGGGGTTTGTCTTGTAGAGGATGAAGAGGTGGACACTTAGACTGTGGCACATTCCAACCTACACATTCTCAAACCCCAGCCTGGACCAGGTATGTTGTACTTCAGGCTTCAACTTCACCAGCTCGCACACGCGTGGCTCCCAGTTGGATACCAAGAGAGGTTTCAACTGAAGCCACGTCCGATTAATATGGGCCCTCCTCCCTACAACCCTGGCCAGAGTGAAATGCTCAACACACAGGGAGGGAAATGGTGGAAGAGAACAGCAGAAAAAAACATTTACTACTGGTGCCACCGAATTGTTCTCTCACCCTTGATACACAGAGGAAAGCTTCCATCATGTTCCATATTCTGGGGGATGGGGACAGTCCACCAAGGACAACAGTTTCTGAGGAAAAACTAAGACCGTGCCTTGCTTGTATCAGTCCCCCCCGGTTGCAGATTTCAGCACTTTGCACTGCGAAACCTGCTGGGTAAGCATCATGATTCTGTAACCGTGAACGAACGTCCAGCTAGTTTGAGGTTTCTGCATTCAGCAATGGACCCGCGTCAACCACACATGGCTACGCCAAAGGACCCAGGGCAGTAAGTTCCAGTAGCTCACGAACCACTAGAAAGCAATGGTCTCTCCCACCGGAGCCCCAGATTCCCAACAGCACAAGAGTTGTATTTCTACGGCCATAGGCAGAGCTTTAAGGCCGGAAGAGACCATCATCATCCAGTCTGACCTCCTGTATAGGACAGGCCACCAACCCCACCCAACGCCCCCACACAAAACCCAATGACCGAAACAAGCCCAAAGCACTACAGTCCACAGGAGACAACACCATTATGAGCCACAGGCAGAGAACAGGAGGGACAGAGACACACCAATGTCCAAGGCCAGGAAGGGAAATGATTAAGCTGGAGTAGGTCAGAAAATAGGCTTTTCACGTCTTTCTGATGACCCCATCCCTGCATCCATCTGAACACAGGCAACACTCCACCAATCGCTGCCATCAGAACTATCTGATCTAGAAACCAAGGCTTTACACGCCCTCAAAGTTTTCAAACTGTCTAAACCATTTATCTGCGACACCAGCACCTCATAAGCAATCAACTATTTAAAAATCAGATCCCACTTTGCTTAGCATAGGCTGTGACTGCTGGGTGCCTGGGGCAGCCCTCACTGGAAATGCCAAGGTCAGGGCAGGCTGCTAAAGGGAGAACAGATACTCCCAAGACTGATGGGCAACACTGAAGTTAAACCTCCCATCCAGTCACAAACTGTGATTCTGACCCCCTACACTAGTTATCAAGAAGCAAAACCAGTACAGTGAGAAATAACTCTGTTCACATATACAAAATGTTCTTCTGACCCCAAAGGGTCAGCCACATTACCAGGTCAGTACAGGTCTGAATCTTACCAAAAATACCACACTGCCAGCCAATCCTTTAGTGTTTAAAACTAAAGGTTTATAATAAAGAAAAAAGAAAGAACAAGAAGAGAGATGTTAAATGGTAAAACTGTCACAAACATACAAAGACTTCAAAGTCCATAGATCAGATTCCTAGCAGTATTGGTGAGTTTGCTGGTTTGAAAGTCCCTCTGAACACACTCACAGCTTGGATAGGTCATTCAGTCCTTTGTTCAGAGCTTCGATTGTAGAAAGGTTGCTTCAGAGGTAAGAAGCAGGATTGAAGATAAAATGGAGAAGATGCAGCTGCCTTTTATAGTCTTTGGCCATGCGGCCTGTGCGCCTTTGTTTCAAACACAAGCTGCCCAGCACATGGCTTGGAAGCCTCAGAGTTCTCTGTAGGCAGGTCCCTGTGTGCCTTGCTGAGTCACAAGGTGTATCTGCCTTCTCTCAATGGGTCAGTTGTGTAGCTGATGGTCCTTAAGGGCCATCAAGCAGGCTAGGCAGTGCTGATGCCAAACTGTCTGGGGGTGTCACCTAGGAGCATAGCACAAGTTTGAAATACATACAGATATCTATAACTCATAATACAAAGGTGATACAAACACATAAATGAGATCATATCTGGCAAAGAACAATTTTGCAGATACCTTACATGGCCTATCTGGCATAACTCATTACAATTTAACAAGTATTGATATTCATAATATCCTCAAGTGTCCCCCAGATTCCATACAGCATCACATAGGTGACCAGCT
This sequence comes from Eretmochelys imbricata, assembly GCF_965152235.1. Taxonomy (NCBI): domain Eukaryota; kingdom Metazoa; phylum Chordata; order Testudines; family Cheloniidae; genus Eretmochelys; species Eretmochelys imbricata. The sequence goes on along the minus strand of NC_135585.1, from coordinate 4,440,538 downwards.
ACGTAGTCCCAGATCCCCTCCTGAGGCCAAGATGCATTTGGTGCAACTCAGGGGGAGGAATGCAAAAATGGCTTTAATCCACCTTTCCACTCTTCGTCCCCCATCATGGGCCAGCAGCACCCCAGACCAGTCCTCCCAAAGGCTGCTTTGAGTTCTGCCAACTGCCAAGAGCTAGATGTGGCGGGAAGCCCTCGTCGTGCCCCCAGCCCTAGCAGCCAAGGGTGTATGGTACCCTAACAGCCATGGGTACCATGGCATCCATTCTACCAAAGGATCCTCATACACTGAAATGCCTTTTCCACGGCCTGCTACGCTGAGTTTTAAAAGCAGCTTTCCACCAGTGGGGCAGCAGAAAGCTGCCATAGCACAGCAGAGTCTGGCCCTCACAAGAAGCAGCAAAATAGTGCACACAAGCATTGCCATGACACCCTAGCGAGAGGGCCCCCAACTCGGCGTGCAACTCAGTGTTAAGCAAGTAACAAGGCACCCAAAATTTTCACCAGCAGGCTATTTTGCTTAGACACGGCAAGTTTCGTGCGAGGGTGGCACTTGCCCTCCATGTCCCCTTACATCTATCCCATGCACGGCATCCCTTCACCTGCTTTGCCATCTCTTCAATCCTCCCCTTGTGCTGCCTGTCCCATCTTCCTGCTTCCCACACGCTTAAGCCATGATACAGGGCTCTCAGCGTTAACAGCCGGCTGAAATCGCTGTCTCCAGTCTACTACGACGTTCCACCACAGGGAGGTGGTCTCCAAAGTTGAAAAGTCATCAGGAGCCTCTAATGCGGAGGAAAATTCAGCTGCAAGAGCTACGTGCTTTTCAGTTGGGACGCCAGTTCTCTAGGGAAGCAGAAAATGGAGTACCAAGAAAGCAGTGTAGCTCACCTGTTGCTGCCCAGGGACACACTGACGATGAACCGCTGTTCTCGATACATACACAGCCAAATCAGATGAAATTAGGACTGGCAGTTCCCGCTCTTACAATGCCTTAACTTTTGTCAGTGCTGTTATTACTGCAGTAGCATCAAAAGACTTCAGCCAAAATCAGGTCCCCTTCTCACTGGGATTGCTCCGTAGTTAGGGTACTGGCCTAGGTCGCAGGTTCAATTTGCTTCTCTACCACAGACTCCCTGTGTGACCAAGGGAAAGTCACTTGGTCTCCCTGGGCCTTGGTTCCCCTTGTGTAAATGGGGGTAGTAGCACTGCCCTGCCACATAGGGGTGTGGTGAGATTAAATACAGTAAAGGTTGCGAGGTGCTCAGATACTACAGCAACACTATGGGTAGATGGTGTGACAGGGTCGGGCCTGATGGCTATAGGAGAGTAATAGAAGGCAGATATATTAGCCCCAGGCTAAGTAGGTCCCTTTTCCCTGGGTAAGGTAACAGGGAAGGTTCCAGAACAATCAGGAACCTTCTGGAGACAATTAAGACAGGCTGATTAGAACACCTGCAGCCAATCAAGAAGCTGCTAGAATCAATTAAGGCAGGCTAATCAGGGCACCTGGGTTTTATAAAGGCGCTCACTTCAGTTTGTGGCGTGCGTGTGAGGAGCTGGGAGCAAGAGGCACTAGGAGCTGAGAGTGAGAACGCGGACTGTCGAAGGACTGAGGTGTACAAGCATTATCAGACACCAGGAGGAAGGTCCTATGGTGAGGATAAAGAAGGGGTTGGGAGGAGGCCATGGGGAAGTAGCCCAGGGAGGTGTAGCTGTCACACAGCTGTTCCAGGAGGCACTCTAGACAGCTGCATTCCACAGGACCCCGGGCTGGAACCCAGAGTAGAGGCGGGCCTGGGTTCCCCCCATATCCTCCCAACTCCTGGTCAGACACAGGAGGAGTCGATCCGGACTGTGGGTTCAGAAAAACGGCCACGCTGAGGGCTGCCGTGAAGCTCCAAGGCGAGCAAATCTGCCAATAAGCGCAAGACCCACCAAGGTAGAGGAGGAACTTTGTCGCAATGGATACACATAAATAGCTAGAGTCAGTCCTGGCCCCAAAGGGCTGATAGTCTAAACAGACCAGACAGACAAAAGGTGGGAGAAAGGAAGTGTCATCATCCTCACTTCACAGCTGGGCACCAGACACAGAGAGATTGTAACATGCCCCAGGTCACACGGGCAGCTGGTGGCAGAGAACCCAGAACTCCTGCGCCCCAGTTGGGTGACTCAAGACTCTAGGTTGAGAAGCAAAATGGTCCCGCGATTGAGGCAAATTTTCCAAATAACTGCAGCCCAGTTGCATCCCTTTCCAGACGCCAAGCCCGGTGTTCGCATGCACACGAACCTCCTTCAGGGATCAAATCTGGACTTTGAGAAAAGCTGATTAGCCAACTGACAACTGAAGAACAAAAATAAACTGCCAAAAGGGCAGGGTGTTCCCAAACTGTGGTACGCATGCCCCTAGGGGTAGACGAGACATCTCTGGGGGGGTACGCAGGAGAAATTGTATAATGGTGGATTTTATTTATTGCACTTTCAAAATAGGCTACTCAGACGAAGCTTTAAAGCTCTGTGGGAATGTGTTATATAAAATACATAGTTAAACTGAGGTACAGAGCCCTCACCTGCAGTCACTGTGCAGGACAGGTGCCGTTGCCCAGCAACTGTCCAGTCTAACTGAGCTCCGAACTTAGAGCTGTACCCGGTTCTATCAAGGGTGCTGGAACCATTTGTACAGCGTGGGTGCTGAGAGCCACTGAACCAAACTGTAAACCCTGGATATAATGGAAACCGCTTCAAGCCAGGGGTGTGGCACACCTCTCCAGCACCTATGGGTGGTCTACGTCGCACTAGAACTATGTCTGTACAGAATAGTGAAATATGGGCAGAAGGTTAAGGACAGGTAGTGTTAAGAAGAACACACAAAGGATCAGTGACGGGAAAGGTCGGGGTAGGCTGGCATCTGGTAGATCCGGAAGAGGGTACGCGATAAACGTTTGGGAAACTCTGCGAAAGGGGGTGGGGGGAGGAGGAGAGAAGAGTTAGAAAGACCAACCCGGGAAACATCGGGGACACCAAGCGCAATCAGAGATTGCTGAGCCTTTGGTCAGAAGGAACAGAAAGGTGACTATGCCCGTGTTTCACCCTTCCGACCCTCTGAGCGGTAAGAGCGAGTGGCCCCAGTGAACACGGTTCTCTGGAAGATTCCAGAACCTCTCAGCATGGGATCCCACAAGTGGAAGCTTGCAGAGGCCATTTGGAAAGGAACTGATACTTCTTATAATCCTAGAGAATTTATTTAACATGTTTAATATCCGCCGACATCTGGTCAGTCCCCAAGCCCTACCCTCTTGGGAGGCAGCATCTGTGTTACACAGCTGGCTGGTTCCATGGGCAGTGCCTCAGAGGAGCTGGAGAGTTACAAAGCAGAAGATAGCATCAATCCCTGGCAGTTTGGACAAGATGGGAGCATCACCAATGGAGGGCTTGTCTATAATATTTAGCCCATGGTATGCTGGGGTGTGAAGCTACCCTGCATTAGCCTGGCATGCACTAACTGTCTGCGTAGACCCTGATAACACACATCAACAGTCCTTTAAGGCACTCTGACTTACCCCACATGGACCAACCCCTGAGATAACCTAAGGTTTCAGGGGGAATTCACTAGTAGCACTCATCTTCAATGATTTGTATGCAGTGTTCCCCCTCTCATAGGCCTTGGCATCTGCATGGTTGTGCTACAATCCATTTGCATCCCAAAGCAACAGGGAGGAATAAAGAAAGGTAAAAGGCCTGGCACAATAAAAATCACACCGCTGAGAAAGAAGAAGTGTGGAGAACGAAGCTCTTATTCCCCATCCAGTATGGCCCAGGACTTCTTGCTTCCTAGTTGGATGAGAAAGAGCACAATGGTCAACGTACCAGGGCCCCATTAGAAAAAGAGGAACCTGGACTTTTGGAGAGGAGGCGTCTGATTAACGAAAATTCCCTCGGAGGAGTTATCATGCCAAAACAGTTCATTGCCATCACCATGTTCACGCAACAGGTGGTGTTCCTACTAGGAGCCCCAGTGGCTTCTGTAAGGGTATCATGGGAAGACAACACGCCTCCATGCCTTTCCAGTAAGGCACAGGCCTTACAGGAAGTTATGAGGAGCCAGGGTACCATGTGTCCCCAAACAAGATGCTTCAGGAGATCTCCAGAGCTCAGCAGAGCAGCCAGGTGCTTTAGAAGTGGCCATTAATTTTGGGTGCTCCACTGCAGATATTCAGGGGAGCCGAGCACCCACAATTTCAGCTGAAGTCAACGATTAGCTAACATACACTCAGCACCTCTGAAAAACTGGCCCTTGGGGTCTGAAGTTGCCCCCAAAAGTTGAGACATTCAGAATTAGTGGCCATTTTTGAAATGTTGTCTTGATGCACCGAGCCCTTCCTTCTTACCACGAGTGGAAAGTCACACTGCTCAAGTTAAGAAAACAAGCATTTGTCACAATGCTGTTTGTACCCGTCTCCCGCATAGTACGAGGAATCTCTGCCAAAACAGGTTTTTAGCAGACAACAGCCTGAGCAGGAAAGACATCAACAAGCACGTCAGCCACTGGCCTGAGTTTCACTACGTTCACCCAAAACATGGTCAGGGCAACTCATCCTCCTCCAGCAAAATAAGCGATCCCTTCCTTTCCAGTTGGCCAGTGCGGGCCTGAGATATGCTTGAACAGAATCCTCTCTCTTGTATTGAAATGTTAAGACCTGAACTGTGCTTCTACGTCGACAAGACGCCGCATGCTTTGCTAATCCTTGGAGGAGATTAACTTTTTATTTAGAATTCCTTCCTTTAAATGTGGCAATTATAATTTTCTTTTCCTTCAAGCTCTTGGCAAGGAGAACAAGACTTTCTCCAAGTTGGCTGGAGAGGTTTAGATAGGAGCTAAAACTACATTCTACATTTGAGTCAAAGCAATGAGAACTTGAGCAGAAAAGGACAAAAAACTTGCAGTAAAAGGGAATGCCACCTGCAAAAAAACAGATTTGCAAGAATAGCATGCAGGACAGGCGGCTGTAGAGAATCAGCCAGGTTTGCAAACATAGGGTCATGCATGTTATGGGGTGGAAAGGTTGCATTACAAAAAGATGCATCTTCCAGTGTTCCAGACACTATTTAAAACTCTGGGCCCATAAAAATCATCCCCAGCACCTGGAGATCAAGGAGGTACCTAAAAATCAAACATGTTACAAGTTTAAAGGAACAAGAAGCAAGTATCAATCCTGAATAAAGATTAAGAGGAAAGATTTACACCACCACTTATAGGGGCAAGTTCTCAGACAGTATAAGCTGGCAGAGCACTACTACAGATAGCAGAATTCTGCCTGTTTACACTGGCAGAAAATTTGGCCTGCAAATCTTACACCTCAGAACAGATGCATCATTGGCAAATTCAGGTCAAAAGGTGTTTCAAACACAGACCTTCCTATCCTGGCCTAAGAATCAAACAGCTGCCACATCTCACTCAGAGGTGGCTGCATTTCACTGATGGATGAAGCAATTCTTGTAGAATATCCACCTTACATTTATCAGTAATGTCTAGAGCATCTTCCATTCCAGAGGATCCCAAAAGAAGAATTACACATGATATCACCAGCCACTTACACTTTGTATAAAAGTCAGGTCCCAAAATAGGGAAGGGGGGCGGGATTCTCATCTCATCCAGGACAGAAACAACAATCACAGTGCAGCTCCAACCAGAACAGTCATACAGCAGCTTCCTTCCACGTAGGCCAAAACACCTACAAGCTTCAGGCAAGAGTCTAGCTGGAAAATACAAAACAACTCCCAGTGCTTAGTGTGGTCACTGACTTTAGTTGTAGCATCAGTCCCCTTCAGTTCTATGCAGGTGAACAGTTGTGTGCAGGGGCACCTTTCTGCTAACCAGGGCCCAAATCACAAGTCTCCTGAGACAGGAGGAAACTAGACAGCAGGGCCTCGCCTGTTCTAGGAACACTCCTGTCAGATGCCTGCTGTGGGGTTCTCGGCTTCCTTTGCCTGGCTTCCCTCATTCAGGAGGCATGGTTGTCAGTTTCACCTCCCAGCAGCTTAACAAGCCACAGTGGCCAGCTCTTCCTTCTAGGTCTGACAGCTCAGGCAGTCCTGCAAGGCTAACTGATTCCCTTCTGCGTAAGAAAAGCTTTCAAGCCCTTCCTGCTTCAACCAGGAGTGGAGCACAGACACCCTAGGGAAACGTCAACCTATATTTTACACACATGTGTAAAGTCATTCAGGTGAAAAGGGGCTTCTAGCAAAGTAAACCATAAAAGTAGAACATTATTGTTAGTCAATATACATTGATGGGAAGGAAATGTTCTTCTCAGCAATGCCTACAGAACTCCAGCTTAGTGTTTAGCTTCAGATCCAACCTTGGACTCCAGTGAAGCAAATTTGGTGGGTCTCAGCTGAGGCCTCATCTACATCGGAAAGGTCACTGCAGGGCAATTACATCAACCTAGTGACGTTGGTGCAAACCCCTAATGTAGATGCACTCAAACCTGTTTAAGCAAGGCTTAAATCTGGTTTAGCTTAGGTCAGTCAGTTACCAAGTTAAGAGAGGCTTGAACCGGTTTAGGTGCATCTACATTAGAGGTTTACACTGGTGTAGCACAGCATTGCCATCTCTCAAGATTTGATAAGAAGCCTCCCGACGTTCAGAGTTTCTTAAACCCCCAGCTCCTGGAATCACACAAATGAGAGAATCTCAGCTTGCATTTAAGGAAAAAGTTTCTAGCACTTGGGGTTGCAGAGAAAAGGCTTTAAAATGTGACATTAAGGGCTCAGAAATGAGGAAGTGAATAAAAAGAACTTATAATATTTGACTCATGATATTTGAATGCTTGGGAATGGCAATGCTTAAGCTAGATAGAAAAGTTGTACCAGTGCAACCAAGCCAAACACAAATGAGGCAGAAGACCTTGGTGGATATCTGGCCACACCAGAAACATGCTACATGATTTGGGCCCGATCTGATTAACAGAGGCCCCTCAGGCCAAGTAGGCTAGACCAGTCAGCAAGTTGAGGCGCTAAGGAGGGCTCATGTGGAGAGATTTGGAGTGGCTCGCTGCCCTAGGCCTGGCTTTGGTCAGCCTGTTGCTTTCACAAGCACTAAAATTCCACTAAATAGTTGAAATTAAATGAAAAATGTATTAATAAACTCCCTTGCCCACACAGGGATCTGAACGTATTAAGACAGACAAGCAGCCCCAGGGCAGCACACAGAGTGCAGCAAACATTTGGAGGATTCAGGCAGCTGTTTCCACTCAACAGACAAAGCCCGAGTAACTCCAGCAGCGGTAGATCGGCTTATATGAAACATGAGGAAGGATGCCCTGGAACTGAGCATAGGTAACCCATACTGTATATTAAAAAGGAAGGGTATAGCGAGCCTGTAGCTGTCAGAAAGCATATAGCTTTGGCGAGATAGACACAACTAATTTAGGCTGCCTCACGGAGGTATATTAAGCTGTCAGTCTGGATGATATGGATTTAATCACTCACGGGAGATGAAAGCTCCACTAGCCCCATGGGTGGTGGGCTGGACACACACGAGGGTAAGGGGCTGGGTGCAGGGGAGATGAACACGTAGTGGAATACAGCAGGAAAGCCTGTATGAAGTGGGACAATCCCAGGATGTTAGGAGACGTTACCGGCTCTCTCATGCAGGTTGGGATCTTTTATCTCTGTGCTGGGCAATGAGAGGCCAATTATTCAGTTTGCCAGGAAGGAGCGAAAGAGGACCGGGTTGGGTTGCTGATGCAGATGAGATGAGATGCAGTTGAGGGCAAATGGGATCCCAGCAATGGCTCAAATGCTGGCGGTGGTCCTTTGTAGGGAAGAGGATTATCCCACTGCATCCCCAGATGCAAGAGACACCCTAGATCTTCCTTTGCACAGAGGTCAGGCAGCTAAGGCCTGCTAAAGCAGCACCTCTCCACTCAGAACAATGGCCCCCATCCCAGGTCTTGTGAGGCACCGCTGCTTTGGAAATTGAGAGACAGCTGATCAGGCCAAGTAGATCACCTGTCAAAAGCTGGCTAGGGGAGAAGCAGACAGACTCCTGGTTGCTAGTCCCATGTAAAAAACTCAGCCATGTCATTTCCTGAGGGTTTCTGAAGACGTAACGAGCCCGGGGGTGGGGGGGGGGGGAGGGGGGAAGCATCCACACAGGCACCAGGGTCATCATCCAAAATCGAGCCCAGGATCTCCAGCTCCAGAGTCCAGGCTGCAGTAACTCATGCCTAAGAGTCACACCAGGAGCTGCGAGCAAGCAGCAGACTACACCAGCCGCTGGGCCTAGCGCCAGACAGAGGAACCATATGCACGGGAAGCCAGCTTATCACCTGAGCACTTCCTTTGCTCACTTAGCATGGACTTGCAAATCACCCATCTTGCCCTGTCCCAGGGCAAGCCCTGAATGGGCCAAGGTTTGCTCAAAACCTTACTGGCTATTCCGGTGACGCTGCTTGGCATTTCACTGCAAACGCTTCACTTGACTCGGTCTCCTCCTAAACCCCGGACGAGGGATGTTTCACAGACATCCAATTGACAGGCCATTTAGTGGGATGGCAGAAGACCACTTCCTGCTGCATGGAAGTTTTCCCTCCATCCCACCTCTCGGAGAACTGAGCCATTCCCTTTAACCCCACCTGAAACATCCCCCTTGACCACATATTGTATCCCCACCACTCTGGCCTCCCCACCTTTGGTATCCATTCGCTCTGCCTGGTGCAGGAGGGCAGAGTCTGCTATTGGGTCTCTGGGAGACTGGACAGCTCCCTTCAGGTTAGCCGGAGTATCAAACTCATGGCCAGAGGAAAGGGGCTGTTAGAGAGAAGGGAAGAGAGTTGCCTCTCACCCCCTGCCCCCCTAGCAGAGACAAGTCTGGGGAGACCGGAGTGGGTGCCGGAAGGATAAAGGGAGAAGGGAGGTGCATGAAGACAAGTGACCAGCTCTTGTCGTCAAGCTGCCAAGGTGGCAGAAACACTTGGCTCAGATCCCTCACCAACATGAAGTCAAAACAGCTCCCAGTGTGTCTCTGAACAAGCTGTGTAAATAAGGGCAAAGAAACTGGCCACAGATCCTACTTTCAAACACGTTTAGAACAAAATAATCCCTTCCACTGCTTCGCCCCCTCCCCACACACACACACGCTCGTCCCCTTCAATTTTCCACCACCACAGAGGCGTCAGAGAGGCCTGTCCGTCCTCTCGGTCTGGTCTGCTGCAGTGACAGCTGTGCTCCCCTGGCCTACCTGCCCTGCATAGGAATGAAGGCAAAGGCAGTTATACGATACCCCCACTGGGCACAGCTGGGCTACAGCTCCTGCATTTGGAGCCACAGAAACAGAGACAAGGCTGTTCTCAGAACAAGAGATGCTGGAGAAGACCCACTGAAAATGCACAGGGAGGCTGCCAAATTAATCTCACCTTTGCGGGGGGTGGGGTGGGGTGGGGGAAAATACGGAGCACCAAAGCTGCAGGCAGCAGAAAAATGCCTCTCGATAGTCCTCCCCGACGGGCTGAGGGATGGAGGTGTTGCTGGATGGGGAGTTTGGTGTTCCCATCAGCCCTCCAGGTTCTGACTCTGAAGGCCTCATCCCACTTGCAGGGCATTCGGTAGAGCAAAGGGTTGCTTCTGAGCGGGATTTCATCACAGCTTCGTGTTATGACAGAATACTCTGAAACACTGTCTCATTTCACTGCAGTGTCACAGTATTCGGATACAAACAGGAAGATGTCTGGTGATAGATGACAGCGTAACAGGACATAGTCAGGAGAGCCAAAGTCTTGCCTAATGCAATGAACTCAGAAGATGGCTCCTCAAGAAATGCTTTCATTTGTGTTTCTCAAGATTGGGTTTTTTGGGGGCAACATCTAACGTAGATTGGATTTTAAGGGGGGAAAAAAAATATCAGTAAAGAGATTCTGAAAAACAAAAATAAAACCACCAATGGGGTGGCGGGGGGGGGGGGGAAGACTCCTATTCGCTCTTGGAATTGTCCAGATTAATTTGCCTAATTTAGAAAAATCCTGTTTTGACTTGTACTTTGCCAACATTAGCAACTCCACACAAGTTCCAGAAATGGACCAGACTCCAGACACCCAACTGCACAACCCTGAACTGTATAAGTTTCGGCCTGGAGCCAAACTTCCCCCGCTTTCAGGGGAGTTTGCGATCCAGGCCTGTGTTTCACTCCTCTCTTTCCTTTCTAGAGACCCACCTAGAGTCCTGGCCATGGTATAAAGCTGCCACGTTCTGGAGGGGAGCCTTCCCCAGTCACCATCACATAAGTGGATGCATGGCAAATGGCTACACTCATCCTGGATTTGTTCTCCTAGAAACTAATTGAATCGTACGGTGCCAGCCAGGCTGTTTGCATGTCAGGGGGCACGGAAAGCCCACTCCCTCAGTAACCAGCAATTGCAGGGGAAAAGACCTCATGAGCTGCCCAGGCTGATCCAACCCGATTGACCCCACACATAGGGGCTCTTTTAATCCTCTAAAATGGCCCCAAACAGAACCTGCCATGTAAAAGTCTCAAATGAACAAACCCAAGAGAGGTGTGGAGGAAGGATGGTCCAGCGATTGGAACACTAGCACGGGGGACATAGGAGATCCAGGTTAAAATTCTCTGCTCCAGTCACAGACATCCTTTGTGACTTAGGGCACGTCACCTAGCCTCCGTGCCTCAGTTTCCTCTCTGTACCATGGAGATAATAGTATGACCCTACCTTACAGGGGTTTTGGGAAAAAGAAATAGGTTACAGCAGGGGTTCTCAACTTATTATTTCTGAGCCCTCCCCCCTGCCCCAGTGCTATAAAAACTCCTTGGCCCATCTGTGCTACATCATCTGGTTTTCTGCATATAAAAGCCAGAACTGGCATTCCTGGGTAGCAAGCAGGGCAATTGCCTGGGGCCCCATGCCAGAGGGACCCCCGCAAAGCTAAGTTGCTCAGGCTTCGACTTCAGCCCCGGGTGGCAGGGCTCAGGGCCCTGGGCTTCAGCCCCATGTGGTGGTACTTTAGCTTTCTGCCCTGAGCCACAGCGAGCGTAACATTGGCCCTGCTTAGTGTGCCCCCTGAAGCCTGCTTGCAGCCCCCAGGTGGCCCTGGACTCCTGGTTGAGAACTACAGCCTTAGACTGGAGGTGCGCCAATACCAAGGTGAGGAGGGCCATATAAAAGTATCTTCGAGAGAGTTTTATTTCTTCAGCACATCGTAAGGGCGCTCACCACTGGGAAACGCAGCCAGGCTTCTGATGGCCATTTTACATATGGGACCAAAGCAGCGCTTCTGGCTTCAATGCAAGCAGCCCATTCATACCCCAGGGTCAGAGCATTAGCCCATGCTAACATCAGCGGTGCCTTCCCCAGCCATTACCATGTGACGTCTATGTAATTCCCAACTCCAGGCATTCAAAAAATTATGAGTAAGACTCAAAGAAAAAAAAAAAAAAAAACCACACACGAGATTTGAAGAACAGTACATTCAGCTCTCTTTATTTGCAGTTTGGCTTTTGCACCTCTAGGTTCTGGTTTTCAAGTTTAGCTTGACCACCATGAGGGCCATAAACATTTAAAAAAAAAATGAAAGCTGAAAATTCTGGTGTCTCTCCGACTCCCGGATCTAGAGTTTTAAGAAAAGTCACTAAATAAAACATCAACAGGAATTGGCAACACTTCTGACAGGACTCCAAAAGACGTAAGTTACGTGTGTGGTAATTTGGCACGGGGGGGGGGGGGGGGAGAGAGAGGGAGGAATCATCGGAGCAATCCAAACTTTAAGTACCCCAAAATTTGGGAGCTTACTTAGTGTGTCTGAAATTCTTGGGTCTGTGAAGGTGAAGAATGTGACAGACCGACAATGGAAATGTAATCATCACACAATTCAGACTCGTTTAGCGGTGTCTATTCATGTATTGTTTGAGATTTGCAGACTTGTTTACAAGCCTGTCTTCCCCGCAAGCCCATGGCAACTCAGACACAGGAATGTCAGCCAGGGGTAGATCGGGAAGGTTTCATCCCCCTGAGCATATTGGCAAGGACCTTGATTTTCCCTCCCCCGCCTTGTAGAGCGCTGATGGGGTGGGTGGAGGGGCCCCCTACTTTTCCTCTCTCTGCCCTCCAGCTCACTTTTCAGAACCCGTGTGCAGTTGAATTGCTGCCTATTGGGGAGTTAAAATTAAAACCCTCCACTCCACACAACTCCACGCCCCGTCTCCGTGCTTTGGGGGCTGACGCACGAGGCACTGCATAGAGGTGAGAGACTGGGATCTTTGGCAGCCCGGTCAAAGAACTGCTTCCAGGGTGCTGGGCTAATACCTCCCTCCCCACCCCCGGGTTTCGTTTCCTTCCCTCGTTTCTCTGTAGTGTCTATTGAAACTCCCTGAAGGAGAATCTTTGAGCAGGCTCGAGAGGTAACCGAAGCCTCGGGAAGGACAAAAGGGATCCAATAGTCAGCAACTTCATTTCAAAACATGCCAGCCTAAGCCCTTTGCAGGTACAGAAGGCTCAGAAGGGATTGGGAAACAAAGGAGCTATCGGTCCAAGTTCAATGTCTGCAGCTCACAGCACCACACACCCTGCCAGCCAAAGCCAAACGAGGCAACGAGATCTTCCCAATCGACAGCGGCTCTTCGATGGGCACCGAGAGCCTGCTGAGAACCTCGCTGCTCAGGGTACAGGAAGTTGGGGTGTTTGTGGAAGGGACGCACTGTACGAAGCAGTGTTTCCTTCCACCCCAGCGCTAGGAGCAAAACTGGGGGGTGGGGGTACTGTTTCCCAGCTTCTGAAATACAATGTGCGTCATCACATGCTTGCTATCTTTTAGGCAGCGGGGTCTGGGAGGCTCCAGGAGCACATATCCATTGAATTCCCCCCAGCTGCAGCAGGATCGGGGAGCAGGGGACGTGTGTGTTTTGGTGGATGTGAAGAGAGTGTGTGTCTCTCACTAGATCCATGAAGACAGAGCAAGTCCTAAGGACAACAGCAGGGGTTACAAGCGGTAAATCCCAGTTCATAGTGACAGGGCAATGAAAAGAGTCCTGTTTCCTTTTCAAATGAGGATGAAAGCTTCAGAGCAAGAAGAAATTGGTGCAGTCAAGTAAGATTCAGTCTTCTAGAGCTCTGGCGGTTGTGCACAGTTCTGCAATAATTTTAAGTTTACTATCTTGCGCATGGCAACCTTGGAGAAATCGGCCTCCCCATTCCATAAGGTAAAGAGTATCCAGAAATGATACAGTCTGAGATCTTTGGTCCTTCTGAACGTTCCACTTGAGGACTTTAAGGCTGTCCACAAAAGCCAACTTCATCGAACCAGAAGTAAATAAAATATTAATCCAGCATTTGTACAGTACTTGTCATCTCAAAAGGACGCCAGAGTGCTTTACAAAATGTACCACCCCTCCTGCATGGACTGTCTGTGTGGACTGAATCCTTGATTGCTGTATTTAAAGCATAAGTCCCTACCACTTGAACTAACACACTAGGTCCATTAGCTTAGAAGCAGTAACAGACTTACAGAGCTCCTTATAAAGCAAAGGAGGACTAGTGGCACCTTAGAGACTAACCAATTTGAGCATAAGCTTTTGTGAGCTACAGCAGCTCACGAAAGCTTATGCTCAAATAAATTGGTTAGTCTCTAAGGTGCCACTAGTCCTCCTTTTCCTTTTGCGAATCCTGACTAACACGGCTGCTACTCTGAAGCAGAGCTCCTTATGTGGTCCAACCACTAAAGGAAGACAAAAGATACACAAGACTGATTGTCACTATCACTGAAATGCAGCCACCTCTGGGTGAGGAATACAGCAGTCAGGTGGGGAAAAGGATACTGCATGCATTCCTCAACCTTCTGAAAATGCAACTAAATAATTATGCTGCTATCTCGCCATCATCCTCCCTGTAAATCATTCTTATCAGTCCGATGCCCAACAACCAACCAATAAAAAGGAAGGCTGGACTGAAAAGCTTATATAACTGCTAAATGACACGATAACTGCTAAATGACACGATAACTGCTAAATGACACGATCTGCCACGATTGGCTTCCCTGAGCATACTAGAGATATGGGCCAGCTTGCTTTCATCCGAAGAGACTGTATTTAAGCAATAAACCCTAGCCATGGTTTAGCAGAGTAACAAAACAAAAACAAAGGCACTGTGGATTCCACATTTGTCATTCGGCAACTGTTTTCCAAACTACCAGCTCTGGCAACTGAAGCTAAGATCTGAAAGTCAAGTCTCTTCTTCTGTAGAATCTCAGTTAATCCTAGACCAACCAACATCTATGTTGTGCAGAGCTAGAGTGCTATCGACTTGGAGACCCCAGGCACCCTTCAGAGATAAGCCACAAGTTAATGCTCCTCGAAGATGAAAGCAACCCACGCTGCATCTCCGGTACGCTCAGGGCAGGCTGCCAGGCAGTTGAGAGAGCCAGAGTTCAGCCATCCTGGACAAGTTATGTAAGAGTTTCATGCAGGTGTTGGAGCTGACTGTCCCATTTACTGCTTTTTCACTGCACACTGGAGAGAAGGAGAGAGGTGAAGGCCCGTCCCAAGTGACCGGCTGAGCCAGATTCGCTAGTCCTGGCAGTTTCCATTCAAAAAAATCAGACACACTAGAGATCTCCAGGCAAACCACGCCTCATGCTTGGGGAGCCAGTTAAGCAACTGGTGCTATGGTCTCCCTGAGTTAGGAACTCACCTGGGTGAATGGTGAAAGCGAAGGGGCTTAGAAGTCAGGAACAAAATGCATCTGTGTCTGTGGCTCAGCCCATGGCCCCATTCAATCCAAGGAGAATGTATAGGCAGGACAAGCTATGAGAGAGAGAAAAGAGCCTCAGTTCTCTGCCCCGGTGGCTACTATCCACCAAGACAGGGTTACACACTACCTCTGGGATTTCATCCTCTCTGTCCACTTGTGATTACTGTCCATTGATTTGGCAGCAGGATGCTATTGACCCTAGCCCTCTACCATCGCTTCCCTTTCTCCCAGGGTCCTTCTATCCACGCTCAATAGATACTCCTCATGCCCTAGTCAAGTCAGCCAGGGGTTTTAAAGAGAGTGGCTAAGACAGAAACTTGCCTAACAACCAGAACCTGCCCTTAGGGAAGCACTCTAGGAGGGAACTGAGGCACTGAAAAAGTATACACCTAATTAGGCCCCTTTACCTATCACTGGTAGATTAATCTTGCAACAGGGAGGAGGGGAAGGCCGCACAAGGAGGGAATTTGCTGCACACCCTAATGTGGAAATGCTCTGGAGCATCATCCTGCACCTATTCTACGTTACAAGAGGTTAGCCACCAGGGGACAATGGTCATGACCCCATGGTCTTCTACCATCTCACTGGGGTCGGTCTCGAATGCCAAGTTTAGTCCTCACTGCCCTGGTCACCTGCTCTTTCTGAGGCAGCAGCTGCCAGTGTCCTTAGTCTAATGGGAGCAAACATTTGGTTCTCTCTCCTTGGCAAACCATGGCATTGAGTGACAGCATTCAGACACTATTTAATTCCTTAGATCACGGGACGGCGGAGGTAGTTTGGGAGAGAAAAAGGCAGGAGTGGGGAGATGGAAACTGCAGGGGAAATTCCGCAAGGGGAGATGAAATGGAGCTGCAAGACTATCCTGACAGGTTAACAGACAGGTAATATTCCAGCAGTGTTTGCTTCACCAGCTTAGCTCCTGGTGCAGCCAGCATGAAGGCCGAGAGCCCCACCAGAAACCGCGAAGGGGAGAGTTCAGCACAAATCACCAGCGCTGGCAGCTTTGCTCACTTGGCCGTGAGCCTCCGCAAGGCTTTCGCCTAAAAAAAAAAAAAAAACCTCACCGCCAGGATTCAGACCCCAACAGCTTCCAGCCCAACCAAGCTGCCAATTCAACAAGATCACATTAGTCAGGCAGAAGCAGGGAGCCCTGGGTGCCAACCCCAGTGCTGACACCCAAGGGTGCTCCAACAATTTGTATAGTGGGGGTGCTGAGAGCCATTGATTCAAACTGTAAACCCTGGATATGATGGAAACCAAGCCAATGGGTGCGGCAGCACCCCCAGTTCCAGCACCTATACGGACCCCCATTCTCTGCAAGACTTTAAACCATTGCCACTGCAAGCTCCTTGGGGCACAAGCCTTTTCCTTCCCATATCTGTAAAGCATCAAGCACAATGTGGTGACTGTTAAACAATTTAACCTCCCTGCACTTCAGCTTACTCATCTAAGAGGTGGTTCTGGTTATAAAATGGCATGCCCATCCTAGTCGGCTGCTGGGAGGCAGCTTATTCATAGTAATGAAGTGCTGGAAAGTCCTCATACCAGAGTCACTAGACACAATGGGTGCCAGGCATTAGGAGAGCCACACTTCACATGGAGGGTTAACAAATGCTCAATCCGGGTTATAAGCATGGTGTAGACCGAGTGGAAGGTGTTCTATAGATCGTTACAGTCCAACAGATTGATTTTAACCACTGAAACATTCGAGTACCCATTTATTAGAATCATCTAATAATAATTTATTAACCCTTTGTAAACTATTTATGGATGTATGCCCTGAACAGACCATCATTACTGATCAGTTCATGTGGCGACCACAGCGTTAGAAAGCGAAGGGCAATTTGATTCTTTAAGATGATTCAGAAAGTAGCAATCAAAACCACCACAGTTCTATTGGCCTTCTGGATCCCCCAGGCTGGATTACCAAGTGTTGTGTAGAGTTTGCAGCATTGCGGTAGCTGTATTGGTCCCAGGATATTAGAAAGAAATATTCTGAAGACAGATTGTATAATTTTTAGAGAGTTACTGGGGGGTGGGGTGGGAAATCACTGTGGTTTTAAAAAAAAAAAAAAAAGGTGAGTGACACCTGTCAGTTCTTCTTTTCCCATAGCTCCTGCACAGTGCTTGAAAACACACATGGGTGAGTGTCTGGGCAATGCAATCACAAACTGCTTTTAAAGAATGCACACACCGAATATTCAAACTTCGGAAACCCTTGTGTCTGTCGCACAGAGCCATAAAGTAGTTCCTGGAGATATTGATGCCCAGACTTAACCCTGTATTGCCTCTAAACCTGAAATTCCCAGTCCTACATAGATGCAGGCCACATTTCATGTTTTCTGCTGCTCCCCAGACTCAGCCCCACTTTGTTTTCTACAGTGGCCTCACCTGATACGCTCCTCTCCAGTATTCTGTGGATTACATGTAGCCCCTAGGACATCTTTGCCACTAGCTGTAACAAAATGCCTGTTGAAAAATGAACTGTGAAACAACTTCAGGCCATGGCATTTTGTGGGTTGGATCATAAAACACACTCTTGTTCCGGGCTCCACATGGGCTCATAGGCACAGAGAGGAGAGAGACAGACATTGTTGTTCCTGCAGAAGAGAGCTGGGTTTAAAGAATGGTTTGCTAGGGCACAATTGCACTTGAGAGGTGAAAGATCTCACAGCGACAGTGGGAAAATCATCCATAAATCGACAGGCCTCAAACACCATCCTTTGTAAATCCATGCAGTTGCGTCACTTTAAACTGCACCTTACGCAACAGGCACAAGAAGCCTCACGGAGCAAGTTTCAGACATCAGAGAAACCACCCCAGTTTTATAGGCATCTGGATGAGTCAAGGTCAGTGATGGGAAGTTAGTTCAAAAGGTGCGGTCTCCATCTTTACCTTTGTTGCCAACACAACCACCCAAATTCAAGGTGTGCTCTCATACACGGAGAAACTAACACACACACACAAAACCTCCAACTGTGGCCTGATCAGCTGGACCCGACCCGGAGACCAAATATTGTCTCAACAGGAGCTACCAGCCTTGTTGCCGTGACTGAAAGTAGAGGAATGATTGCAAGACAATTTCTGACCATTTTTGTTGTTCGAATTATTTCACTGGAAAATTTCAAACAATTTGTTCCTGGTTTCATGGTTCTCCCTTCTCCAGTGCGGGGAAAAAGGGTGAAAGAAAAATAGACAGGGGGAGGGGACCCAAACAAACTGAAGAAAGTTACTTTTGATTCTATTTCAAAAAGTTGTGGGGTTTTTTTTGGAATAAAATGAAATACTTCAGGAAGTTTTTCTGAACCAAAATGACACCCGTCCCCGCCCCTTTATTTTCTTCTAGAAAAACAAACAAAAAATGTAAATTAAATAAAAATAATAATAATAATAAATAATAATTTTATATTTTCCAGCCATCCCCACTGGGACTTCTTATCCAGCTTATCTTAACTAGTTCTCTCAACCTGGGCAATAGAGATTGGGATCCTTTTGTCGCCACCTGGCTCAGGTAGTTTTGATGAGAACCAGCTGCACAATCCCTTGTTGGCTTAACAATGGGAAGGGGTCCCCAGTTACAGATGAGTGATCTAAAGGTACCTTCAGGGTGGTGAACATCTGTATCAGACTCTGGGTTGTCGCTGTCGTGCTATCACCATATGGCATGACATGTGCCCTGACTTCTTATCTCCACGGGGGCTATTCCCAGCTGGAACACTTACAATAAAACCCAATTTAAAATGAACCAGGAGTGCAAAAGCTACAATTCGATGATAAAACACAATACAGGAACAAGCAGGTGTCTTGTACTGACAAGGATGGAGGTCACTCATACATGATCTAAGCAATCCATAGCCTGCTTCCTTTGCTTTACAGGTCCTGCATAGTTTGCTTTGAAAAGACATGTTTTACTAGAGATTGTAGGGCGGAAGGGAACCTGCTCTTAAATGCAGTCATAAATTTGCCTGAACTTTGTTTTCAAACATTTGTTGGGTTATTTCTCCCCCACACACCCTCAATGAAGATAGAATTTATGACTTGTCAGAGGAGTCGCTTTGCAAGCAGAAGGGAAAGAAAAAGCAAGAGCCCTCAGGACAGTAAGATTTGCCAGGTAAAAGTCGATGAGAAAATAAACACTGCTCTGGAAAAAAAAAAGGGGGTGTCAAGGTTTTAAAACAGCTGCGCTGGGCTGCGCCAGAGGTAAAGGCAGGGAGAGCGGTTAAATATCACTCCACCTAGGGCACTCTCATGTGCATCATTTGCCCTTCGGAAGTTTCTCTCCTCCTCCACCCTGTCTGGCCTAGTAAAATGTCCTTCCCCTTCCCCCCGCCAGCTGGCATGCCCCACCCCTTCGCTCCTTTTATTTTCATCCTGCTCTAGAGGACAACAATCTTCCTGGTGGGGGCATCTGAGCTGGGTTTGTGGTTACGGCTCTGACCGGCTGCTCAGGAGACCTGGGCTCAATAACCGCAGGTTTCCTGCATGGCCATCGGCAAGTGACTTGAAAGTCCGGGCTTTAGGTGCTTTTGAAGAATCCCACCCTTCATCGGTCTGTGCATTAGGATTGTCCCCTTGTTCCAAATGAGGGAACTCCCTCCCGACGCCCAGAAAAATACTGCGGAGGCAACCTCATTAGTCTTTGGAAGGGGACGGGAGCCTCAAAAGTAGACTGAGAAGCTCAGAGCACCTTTTTAGTGCTTCACGAGTAATAATATGCCCATGCGAATATTTCAGCAGTGCCTTTCATGCGGGTCCCTGATATTGCAGGCCCAGACACTCCGGGGTATTTAGGGGTCTAATTCCCACTGATTTTAATTGGAGCTAAGCACCTAAATACCTTTGAGGATCTGGGCTCAGTGCTTGCAAGAGCTCTGCTTTATTCGGTGTCTAGTTCCACTTTGCTGCGCATAACATCCCACCAGACCTCAGGCCCAGCCCACACTCCATGTGGGAAGCTCAGCCCTTAAAGGCACAGTGCCCCAGTACCACCCTTTTCATTTGGGGAGTCCCAGAGCACTTTGCCACTACACAACAAGCCTCAAGCCACTGCCATCCCTACGAGAGGAGCAATTTTATTTTCTCCCCATCTTACAGACCAATAAAATGGGTTGCAATTGATCCCTGTGCAGAGGGTCAGCCAGCCAAGGGCTTTGGTACCATTTATGCACTCAGCATAGCGGACCCTTCTGAGCAGGAGTCAATTGCTCCCAGAGAGGCCTGCTGATTTTTCAAGGCCAGAAGGCGCCAGGAAGAGAACCCAGGCACTAGCTTGGATTCCCGTATTTTAGCCACTATACCATGAAGCTTTCCAACTTGCCATCAGCTGGCACTGACGCAGCGTGCTACACATTGGGGGTAAAGCTACTGAAGACAAACACCAGCATGTTATGGTAGCTGCTGCCTGCAAGGACGATAAAAGTTTTGTATTTCTAAGCAACTTTCCATGGCTCATTTGCCACAAAAAAAAAAAAAAAAAACACGAAGGAGCAAACTCCAGCTTTCACTGCAAGGTGTTTGTTTCTGTTTACCTAGAAATCAACATAACCCTGTTGAAATGGATCTCATCACGTGGCAAGAAGGGAAAGTTACCTGCTCCACCTCATTGTGCAAAGCAGAGAACTGGGAGACAGCACCACATTTCCCAGTCAAACCAACCTTCGATCTTTACTCAGCATATTCCTGGGCTCTGGCACTCCCCAACCTCCACGGTAAAGGGTTCTGCTGTGCCACAGACTTCCTGTGTACCCTTGGGCTCTGCAATTCATTTTCCCCACTTGTAAAAGGAGAGTAAAAGCTAAAAAGTATCATTTGCCTGCCTGCCAGGGGAGGGTGACAGACACAGCAATACTTTTACAAAGGGCTTTGAAACCACGGCTGAGAAAGCGTGAGAAAAAACAGACCGTATTGGAGTCGGTTTTACGGTGAAGAAATTCAGGCCGAGTCATGGAGTTGCAGTGCTTTGTTCCCAGATTCAGGGAGAGCATTACAGATACCGACCTTGTTCCTGGGAAGGGATTAAAAACTGGCTCAAAGAGGGCCTGGATGACTCAGGGAGCTGGTCATGGGGCACAGAACCTTTCATCTCAAGGTTACCATCCAGCCTCCAAACCAATCCAGCCCAGGCTGGTAGTGTTGGGGAAATCATCCAGCTGCCGTTTAGTAGCCTAGCAAGGTAAGATCCGTGTAGGAAAGCGGTCTCCTCCATGCACGCGATACCATTTCACTGGTGTCCAACCAGTTGTGCACCAAAAACAAAAAACAAGAACAAAAACTTGCACAGGTTCTTTTTGGAAAAATCTGTCCCTAAAAGCACATTTTTCCCATGTTGAGAGGGCAGGAGTTTTCCTTGCCCTTTAAGTCACTCTCCTCTCTCCCTCCCATGCCCACTCTCTGGGATAGTGATTTCATAATCTTAGGCACACAGTGTAAGAACAAAAACTGACAATGTTGCACATTAAAGCCCAGTCACAGAAGGTATATGGGAAAGCTTTGCCCTGCACAATACTAATAAATTAATAATAATAATGAAAAAAAAAGCCAGGGCTAGAATAACTGAATCATAGAAATGCAGGGCTGGAAAGGACCTTGAGAGGTCATCCAACTCCTGCCCCCTATCCTGAGGCAGCACCAAGTAAACCTAGACCATCCCTGGTAGGTGCTTGACTAACCTTGAAAACGTCTGATTCACCCCCAACCACAACCTCCCTTAGTCTATTCCAGAGCTAAAACTACCTTCGTAGTTAGAAAGTTTTACCTATTATGACAGGTTTCAGAGTAACAGCCGTGTTAGTCTGTATTCCCAAAAAGAAAAGGAGGACTTGTGGCACCTGAGAGACTAACCAATTTATTTGAGCATGAGCTTTCGTGAGCTACAGCTCACTTCATCGGATGCATATGAAGTGAGCTGTAGCTCATGAAAGCTTATGCTCAAATAAATTGGTTAGTCTCTAAGGTGCCACAAGTACTCCTTTTCTTTTTACCTATTACATAACCTAAATCTCCCTTGCTGCAGATTAAACCCAAGCCTTCTCATCCTATCACAGAGAACAATTGATCGCAGTCCTCTTTATAACAGCCCTTCACATATTTGAAGACTGTTGTCAGTCCCTCCTCAGTCTTCCTTTTCTCAAGACTAAAACACATCCCGTCTTTTTAACCTATCCTGACCTATCACTTTTGTTGCTCTCCTCTGGAATCTCTGCAATTTTGTCCACATCATTCCCCAAGTGTGGTACCCAGAACCGGAAACAATACTCCAGCTAAAATTTCACCAGTGCTGAGCAGAGTGGGACAATTATCTCCCTTAACTTACAACACAACACTCCTGTTAATACACGCCAGAATGATAGCAGCCTTTTTTGCAATAGCAGGACGCTGACAAGATGTATTCAATTGGCGATATATGATAACCCCCAGATCCTTTTCAGCAGCATTACAGCCTAGCCAGTCAGCCCCTCATTTTGTAGTTGTACATTTGGTTTTTCATTCTTAAGTGTAGTACTTTGAGCTTGTCTTGATTGAATTTCACCTGGTTAATTTCAGACCAATTCTCTAATTTGTCAAGGCCATTTGAATTCTAATCCTGCCGCCCAGAGTGCTTGCAACCCCGCCCAGCTTGGTGTCATCTGAAAATTTTATTAGCATACTCTCCACTCCATTATCCAAACCTTTAATAAAAGCATTGAATAGTACTGGACCCAAGACTGATCCCTGCAGGACCCCACTAGATATGTCCACTCAGTTTGACAGCAAACCATTGATAACTACTCTTTGAGTATGGTTTTTCAACCAGTTGTGCACCCACCTTGTAGATCACATTTCTCTAGTCTGCTTTGCGAATGTAATTGGGGACTGTGTCAAAAGCCTCATTAAAATCACAATAGATCATGTCTACTGGTCTCCCCCCCCGGATCCCCTCTAGCCTCACTCAAAGCTAGCGTGGGTCTGCCTAGACAGGCCATCCAGATTGCAACATATCCATTGTAGAACTCAAGGGTGCTCTTGTGGTTTGGGCACCAGACTAGAACTAAGGAGATCTGGGTTTCACTCTTAGCTAGGCCACAAATTCTGTTTGACCTTGGGCAGCTCTGTTCCTCTGGGCTTTGCTTTCCCAGCTGTAAAATGGAGACACTGCAACTTCCTCCCCTGCCCCCTCCCACCCCTTTTCTAGTCGAACTGCTATTGTAAGCCGTTTGAGGCAGGGTCGGTCTCCTGCTACGTACTGACACAGTTTCAGTTCTGCAGTGAAGCTCTGAAGCCTTCAGGTCCTCCTTTTGGACTAAAACAGCACCCAAACGTTTCGTTTCTGCAGTCTATTTGCCCAGCTCCGAGTACGCTATACGAATTCCACCGCACAGGGCCTTGTCTGCCCTTGCCCCCGTTAAACTATCCATGTGGCTGCACCAGCCGTGACCTCTAAGCGTCGGCGAGAGTGTGCAGGATTTCGGCTGGACCAAGCGAGCTGGGAAATAAAGTGACGTTGGATCCCAGTTAACAGCTTTGTGGAGTAAATCTAAGCAGGCATCACTCTCTCCATTCCTGTAATGCAGCTGGAGCCATTTCAAAACGGGGGGATATATATTTTCATATGCAGATGTGAGTGATCACAAATACTAATAAAAAAAACACAAACAATTCAGAAGGAAAGTCTCTTGGCAGGGTTTCTCCTGGAGCCGTGGGGCTGGCTTTGTTTATGGGCTAGAGGAAGTGGTAACCGCTCCTGTTTGTTCTTCTAAAGAGAAAGCTTCAGTGTTTTCATTTCTCTGTCTGAAGCCCTGGAGATTTTGCCTTCAATGAATCAGAATTGCTCCCCTCCAGATTCAGCCCCCCGCCCCCGAGCTTTTTGTTGGACCCCTTTCTCCCTCGTGAAAAAGGAAATGTAGCAAGAAGCAGGTATTTCTGTTCCTGGAAAATATCACTTGAGAGAGCATTTCATAAGCCAGAAGGACGCACTGTAGCTCCCACCACACACAAGACCAGCTGGGCAGAATCTTTCCAGGGAAGGGTAAATACATTAAAGTAAACTCCCTTGCAATATCAAGCCACATGAGGGAGCGCGCGGTAGGCCCAGATAAAAAGCAGTAGGCCAGCTTTCCAGCTGAGGACTCAACTCCAACTGAAGTCAATGAAAACTGAGTGGTAGTTATTTGCATTAAAGTTGTACCTAGCCAAGATCTGTCCCCGCTGGGCTAGGCTCTGTACAAACATACAAACCTGGTCTACATACAGAAACTGCATTGATTTAACTTAAGGTGTGATTTTGAACGGATCTGGTTAAACCCAGCTGCAAAATCCAGTGTGAACATTCTTATTTCAGGTTTCAAGTGGCTTATTTCAGTTCATTTTAAGCCAGCTTCTAAATAACAGTTTAAGCATCCTGTTGCTTTGAATTGGGTTCAAAGTCACACCTGCTTGTGGACAAGTTCATAGGATAAGACTGTTGCTCATAACAGAGGCTATCTAAATAGAAAAGGCACATGGTGGAAGGGGAAACTGAGGCACAAAGGGCTGAATTGATTTGCCCAAGTGACAGAGCTGGGACTAGAACCTGGGTCTCGGTCCATTGCCCTCACCACTGGTCCATAGTCCCTTTGAGAGGTCTATGTTGTTTTGAAGAGAACCATATCCACACAAGACACAGGTAGGTAAATGAGCCAATCACAAGAGGTCAGCTGTTGCAATGCTTTAAACTTCCCTTTCTGTCTGCGAATCAGTCAGTCCCTTCCTCCATCCATCCAGTGGGAAAGTCCCAACTAGAAACAAAGAAAACAACCCCATGGTGGCAGGAAGGAACTTTTATTCGAGGGTCAAACTTTAAAACAAAGCAAACAAACATTCTCCAGTTTCATTCCATCTACTCCAGGTTTATCGGTACAGTACAGGAACGAAATCACCATGGAAATCCAGCTCCCGGGTTCAGTAGCGCCTCTGGAATTTGCATATGTAATTTACAAATGCAATCAGCTAAGAATATCAACAAGACAGACCGTACAGTGAAGTCTTTCCGTATGAATGGCACCTAGTGAGCTATCCCTTGGCTTCCAAAGAGCAGAACTGAAGTCCAGAGCCCGGATTCTGTCTCCAGCATAAATCTGGAGTAACTCAGTGACATTACTCTAGATTTACCAAGATCAGAATTCGGCCCTTTTCCTCTGACTAGCAAGCAGGACTGGAAGGGACTATCACAAGCCTCTGTACGTGAAGATTTGAGAGCACAAGTCAAAATCTGCTCTCTTCACAGGAGCCAGGAATTTTAGATTTTTTTTTAAAAAAGTTACATCTTTAAAACTCACCATCCAGGATGGCTGGAGGTAGGGTGACCAGACAGCAAGTACAAAAAAAAAAAAAAAATTGGGATGGGGGTGGAAGGTAAATCGGGGCTTATATAGGCGCCTACTATTGGGACTGTCCCTGTAAAAATCGGGACATCTGATCACCGTAGCTGGAGAGTGTGTTTCCTAAAGTAATGGGCAACAGGGGAAAGGACTTTTCCAAATTAAGGAGACAGTGCAAAAATTAGACTGAGGGGAACTGGAGTTTTTTACAGTTCGGAAATTCCCTGTTGAATGTGGCCTCTATCCTAAACACCCAACTGCCTCGATCATGCAAAGGGCTCAGAGAGGCAGAGTAACGCAGGGGCTACTGAGGCCAGCTCCCTCTGGTTTGCTTTCACTGGGCAAAAGCTTTCTGGAGAGGGAAGAGGGAGGGACAATATTTCAGTCACTGCTCTGGAAGGAGCCTTAGAAGTCCTGTCACCAGGAAAGTTGCCACATTTCAGCTTTTCACTGGACTGTCAGCAACAGACAGGCTGATTCATCCAGAGGCAATTCAGCCACCTCTAGACAAAAAGGTGTGTGTCTCTGTCTGTCTCTGCAGGGGGGTCGGGGGAGAGCAGAGACTGCTGCACACCCCCTCGGCTCTGCGTAAGGAGGAAGGTTTGGGGAGGGCTTGGAAAGCAGAAGAGGAGATACCCAAACACATGCTTCTGGGAGTGAGGCCCATTAAAACCCCATGTCCATGTGTCAGTCACTCAGCACAGGCACTGTTGTGCGTATGACATAGGGGGTGTGTGTGAGTGACACACACACACACTCAGTGGCGGTACGCACTCCCATTCTAGCACATTATATACAGCAGACAGCTACTACACAAGCACATGTGGATCCAGGTGCTGCCGAACCCCTGGCTTGAAGTAGTAACAGCCCAAATACATGGTTTCCACCTTCAACGTCCCCACTATAAAAATTGTTCCAACACCACTGCACATGGCAGGGTCCAACTCCCCAACAGGTCCCTCTTGAACGTCTTCCCTTACACCTCGTTTCTGACCCAGGCTACTTCATGACTCAGGGTCCCAACAACACTTCAGCCCCAAGTTCAGTCCCCACATCACAAATCAGAGTCACCTTGGCTGTAAGTCAGCCCGTTGGCACCTGGAGCTTTGATATTTGCCAACCGCGATGCACCCTCCATGAAGGAGCTAGAACCACAGGGCTGGAAGGGACCCGAAGAGGTCAGCTAGTCCACCCCCCTGCGCTGAGGCAGGATTGAAGAAAGACCCCACCCACTTGCCTAATGCACTTGTCTACCTGGACGGCTGCATGTGTCAAATCTAAAAGAGTCAGCGCGTGTTTGTCTGGGTTTAAAATATGCCGATTTCCATTGGTGTTAAAAAACAAACTAACTGCACCTAAATAGCCAATTCACCAGTTGTGACCGGGTGTAAGAAAGGCCCGTCACAGAGCAAAGGCCAAACCTGAGTAAGTGTCCATTAAGAGAATGGCCCACAGATAACTGAGCAAGATGGAAACAAAAGTGGATTCTCTAGCAAAAGCCATCTAGTGAGAGGGAACAAGCCATGGAACAGCTGCTGGTAATGGGACAGAACTGAAGCCTGGAAACTTCAGCATCAGCAAAAGCTGCTGGTCATTGTTAACTGGGACCAAAGCTGGATTGGCGATGAGGGACTGTGCCCTCCATAACACCAAGTTGCACAGACTGGCACCTAAACTGAACTCCAAGTTCTGCAAACCAGATTTCCACAGCAGCCTGAAACGGATGAAAAAGGAGAAATGGAGCAACACTGCCATCAAGTGGCCATTCTGTAGAACAACTAGCCGCTGACATGGTTTATGACTATTCGATTTCTCTGGGTGAATGTCATTACTGGGAAATTTCTCCTTCCACCAAAAAAATTAATGAGAAAAAAAAAGTTAGTCAGCCCTGAGCATTTACAAAAAAGGGACAGTTTTAAGATATTCAGTTCAGGGGATATATTTGCTGGATGCACACAATTCAGGATGCCATGTTTCCCAGCTGATACTTAGAAGAAAGAAATTAATATTATAAAATAGCAAATATAAATTTTGTTTCTTAATCCATTATAACCTAAACATCTGCAGCCATTAAGCAAACAATACTAGTAATGGATTTAAAAAAACCAAACCAAAAAAACCGAACACATTCTTTCCTGTTAGCACAAACCTGCATGCATACCATAAAGATTGCTTGAAAGGAATATCCATTTCAATTCATAGGACATTCCAAAGAAACAACAAGATTAGGTCCAGATCACACCAGTACAAAGACCAAGCACCTCAACACAAAAGTTTCTATTTCAAAGGCTCACTGTACTGGACAAAGTAAGCGGTGCCCCATCTCTCTCACACACACACGTCACTTTGACTCATTACAATACGTTTCATTTTATAATGTCGGGCATAAACAGATGAAGTCAAAACACCAGCGTTGCCTCGATTTTTCCTGAATGTTTTGGCCTTCCTGTTCCACAGAAAATTTTGGAATTGCCCACGGAACGGGAATTCCGGGGTGTGAGTAGCTCTGCTCATCAACTGTTACAAACCCAGCAACAAGGGCCTGGAGAAGCTCAGGAGGAGGTGACAGACTAACAGGACCCTGGACAATTAATATAAACTGAAGTAAGTTAAACCTTATTGACGTCGGGTTAATAGCTTTGGGGTCCCTTGTATTAAAAATGCAGTCGTGCAGGTGTTACTGTGGAACGGTGTGTCACTTCCTCTGGTTATCAGCCCTTTGAAGCCGTCCTCCAGAGAGGTCTGTAAATATTAGTTCAAACTAGATTCTTGAGGGAAAAGAAAACGGATTTTTGGATCAATAGGCTGCTTGTAACGGGCTGTGGGCAGTCTTCCTGATCCAACAAACGGACAGAATGTCTGGTCCATGGATGGCCTGGGCATGCCAAGGCCCCATAAGACAACTCTGAGTTGAAACTGTGATGACCTTGAAATCCACAATGAAAGCCCGTGGGTGGGGTGCTGAAGGACTGTTCCTGCCAGAGCCCATGTTCAGATTGGGGTGATCTCTAGTAAATTTATTCGCATGTTTTTAAATGTTTTTTCTCTGTAGTGCTTTTGCCTGAGGAATAAAATAGGTTTGCACAGAACAAGCCATGTAGCCATTGTAACTGTGGGCCGTCACAGTGTGAGTTGGCTCTGCAGAGAAAGCCAGCAGGCATGCTTGGGCAGACGGTGTCCGGGATTAACACAGCGAAGGCAGGGAATGGAGCAGCCTGGATATATCCTCCTCGCAAGGGAGCGAGACATGGGTCTCCAGCCAAGATAGACAACAGGTTGGGGAGCAGGAAACCTGAGAACAGCTGCCCTTGCTGGACCACTAAGGGAAATACAGATGCAGTTGCTCTGTGACTGAGGCATTTTGGACCAAAGGGAAAGGCGTTTGCCAGCCTCGGAGTAACCCCAGCATCAACCTGACCTCTGAAATCTCTAGCAAATCTCTTCCTTTGGGAACACCCAGGGACTGGGACAGCAGAGGGAGCTACAGGTCTGGGCTCAGGGGCATCAGCAAAACTGCATGTGTTGGGATATGGGGTGAGCCCAAGGATGGACCTGCATTTGGGGGGGATGAGAGAAGGGGGTGGCCAGGCAGAGCTCCCCCAGCGGGGGAAGGCTGGAGCCAGAGAGGACCCTGCAGCACGCCTGCTTCTAGCCAGCGCTTTTCGTCTCCTCCATTGAAGAGCACTGAACAGAAATAAATAAAACGAGCAGGAAGCATCAGTCTCACCCCTTCTCCCAGGCCCCGGAGAGTTACAGCAAACGTGGCCCCGAGTGCCTGTGGGGAGCTTGGCAAGGACAGAGCAGGAATGAAGCCCGGAGCAGCCTTGCTAACACGGAGGGGCTACAGGCTGACGCACATCCAGGTTGCAATCGTTCCTCAGGCTCCTAACGGAAGGTTGTTTCCTTTCAGAGGCCAGATTTCATGCCCAGCCCAGGACAGCAGAGGAAGCTCCTCTTTCGCATGCAAACAGACCCCTGGGCAAGCCAACGTGGTGGCCGTGCAACATGGGGGGCCTGCTGGATAATTTGGCCTAAAGCATTGTGGGAAGAAGAGGGGAGAACACCCCCGCTGCCCAATAAGAAGACATGAAACAGACACAAGCAAGCCAGACACACAGATGGATGAGGTGATATAATGGTTTGAGTGCCCTGTACACCTGGGTTGGCATCCCAGCACTGACACCAGCTCCCGTTCTTAGGTGCTGAGCTCTACCAAACAATCTGGCCCATTGTCGCCATGTGCCTTAGTTTCCCCACTGTAAAAAAGGGGACAAGGGTACTAACCTCACAGGAGGCAGAGTGGGAGTAGTTGGGAAGATTCGGCAGTGAGCTCTGGAGGTGAAAAATATTCATGATCAGAACCAGGGAGATTATTACATTCTCCATCGATTTCCATCAGGGAACATCTCTGCATGGAGGTGCTAGTTAAAAGTGAAAGGGACACTACAAAGGAAAGGAAGTTTCCTAGCTGTGGAGGAGAGAAAGAGGTCTTTTAGTAGGTGCTTAGGAGATCATAGACTTCTCTCCAGACACTTTTCCACTAAGACGGCCTTGGACCACAGAGTGTCGCATAGTCGGAGCACGAAACAGTTTGATCTTCTCACCGGCACAGAGAAGGCCTTGGGACTTAAATAAAGGCTCACAGACCCGTTGTAGAAATCACAAGTTCGGAATAAAGCGACCGTTATGGAGATCACCTGCTTTGAGCCCAGAGCATGTTCTTAGCAAGGATACAACAGCAAACCTGTGGCCACCTCAG
Organism: Eretmochelys imbricata; assembly: GCF_965152235.1. Classification (NCBI taxonomy): domain Eukaryota; kingdom Metazoa; phylum Chordata; order Testudines; family Cheloniidae; genus Eretmochelys; species Eretmochelys imbricata. Next base: position 4,410,696 of record NC_135585.1, on the reverse strand, counting down.
ACTCCATTGCTGTGACTGTGCTGCCAAAGACGGCTCCTCAGAATTTGACAACAGCAGCAGGGACAGAATTCCCACCCTATAGCTACAGAAGCGCCAAGGCTGGAGGAGAATCTCCCTTGGAAGGGTCTATGACACATGGCTGAGCAGTACAGCTCCCATCCAATAGAGGGCAGCAGTGCAGGCACAATCACCAGTGACAGCCATGCTCTCCATTTCCATGTGCCACATTTCAGGGAAGATGTGGACAAATTGGAGAAAGTCCAGAGAAGAGCAACAAAAATGATGAAAGGTCTAGAAAACATGAGCTGTGAGGGAAGATTGGAAAAATTGGGTTTGTTTAGTCTGGGGAAGAGAAGACTGGGGGTAGGGGGGTGGCATAACAGTTGTCAAGTACATAAAAGGTGGTTACAAGGAGGAGGGAGAAAAATGGTTCTTAACCTCTGGGGCGAGGACAAGAAGCAATGGGCTTCAATTGCGGCAAGGGAGGTTTAGGTTGGACATTAGGAAAAACGTCCTGTCAGGGTGGTTAAGCACTGGAATAAATGGCCTAGGGAGGTTGTGGAATCTCCATCATTGGGGATTTTTAAGAGCGGGTTGGACAAACACCTGTCAGGGATGGTCTAGATAACACTTAGTCCTGCCCTGAGTGGAGGGGACTGGACGAGACGACCTCTCGAGGGCCCTTCCAGTTCTAGAATTCTAGGCCTGCTTTCAGCTGGACGGATCCTGGGGAGCTTTCCCAGCTGCAGTATCTACATGCCAGGGAGCCACCTGGGGGAGGGCAGCAATCACCCATGACAGAGTGCGCCGCAAGCAGGGTGGGTGCGGGGAAGAGAGGCACGATCCCTTTCGGGGTCCTTGGGCGCACGGGGGGAGCAAGCACACTGCACCCCTCGTTCCTTCGGGTGGGCAAGCCTGTCCCATCTCGGTGGGCTGGCACGGAGGGGGCATGATCATGCTTCCCTTACCTTTGGTGGGTACATTGGCATCCACCAGCTCCTTTGGTCCCCTACGCTCTTGTAATCTACACCAACCTCAAGCAGGGGTTCTGCACTCGCTCAAATGGTCTCTACTCCTTGGCCTGCCCGTCACGGGGCTATTAAACCTGGCTGCGCACACAGTCACCACGCTGCACTTAATAGCATCTTCCAAGCACCGAAGGAGGGGGAAGACCGGGGATACATGGGTAGCTGCCTTTCCCTACTGCGAAGGCTCCTTCCTGGCTGGGCTGCGCCAGATGGACCCTCTGTTGACTCTGCTCAGCTTGAATATGCAGGAATTCTAGCTGGGCCCCACCACACCCTCCAGTGCAGCTGGCAGGGGCCCCCAGCCACCTTTATAAGGGTCACCGGTGCTGACTGGTGAGCAGAACACCCAGATCCCCCACATCTCTGTTCTCCAGTCCCCCCATCAATCTCTCTGCCCAGGCCCTGATCGCCTCTGGCCTTCCCAACTGTAAGCCCCTCTCTTCCGAGCTTCTACTTTCTCCCCCTTCGAATCCAGCCAGAGAGCTGCACCAGCGAGTGTCTCCCTTGCCTGCACTTAACCCGGGGATGAGCGGATATTGCGGCATGCCGGTGCGGCCGCAGAGTGCGGGGGAAGGCGAGACGCTGGCCGGCAGGGGAGCAGAACAGGCTCTTGTTGCTGTGCGATGTAACATTTAAATAGAAGTCCTTTAAGAGTTAAATACAAGCTCCCCAGCTCTTAATACAAATACAGATGCACACAGGCCTCTGCCCATATCGAACCCCCCTTAGCTGCCCTAACCTGCGTCACACCTTCAAGCTCCTGCACCGGTTGCCTCCCTGCCCCACCCAGCATGCATAAGCCCCCACCCATCTCCCGCTTCCCTCTCCGGCTCTGCTCCAGGGAGCCCCCTATGCCTGCAGGGGACGCAGCAGGCAGAGCTAGAGGGAAACAAGGCTTTGTCGAAACGTACGAAGCAGCCAGCCTCACCTGGACACTCTGCTCTCTGGGGACCATCTTCAAAGGCAAAGAATTAAAAAAAGGGGGAGGCACGTTCCTACCTGGGGTTAACGAACGCATGCTAAAAAGGCAGCGAAGATGCGGCAGCTCAGCAGCTCCAGTTCCACCGTAGGCTTGAGCTTGGTGTGCAGGTCCAGCGGCCATGTCATCGCTGCTCTTTTAGCCCGTTCGCTAGCCTGAGTTAAGAACACACCTCCCCACACCCTGTGCAGACATACCCTTTGCCTCACCGCAGCCAGCGTGGCCGGCCTCTTCCCAGTCTAGGCCACCCCTGAATCCTCCTCCCCTCTCTTCCTCCAGCTCCACGCCTCACGATTCACCGAGATCCAGCCCCGCGCCTGGCCCCCAAACCTACCAGATCAACACACCCCTCCTCCCCGCAAGAACATGGGAAACAAGCCTTAAACAAGAACAAAACCACCCCCAAATATTTCAGATGAACAAGCCACACGCTTGAGCCCAGTCCCCACCCTTCAGCTATTTGCAATCTATGTACTCTTCACAGGAGGTGCCTTGTCTTTGAATTTCTGTTACCCACCTAGCACCTTTTGGGCCATGTATCCATAATAATTCATTCAAGAAGCTATCTATAATGGCCCCCCATTACCATAATAACCGATCACCTCACAAGGACTGATCCTCACAACACCACCACAAGAGAGGTTGGGAATTGCTATTATCCCCATGTTATAGGCAGGAAGCTGCGGCCTAAAGAGACAGACTAGCCCAAAGCCACACAGGAAGACTGTGGTGGCCAGGAACTTGAACCCCAGACTCCCAAGTCCCAGGCTAGAGTCCTAAGCACTGGGCCAAAGATAAACCCCCTAGAAATGACGCTACCAGAGAAGCAAGTGCTCCATAGTGCCCTTGCTTCAGCCGTTCATCCCCCAGAGACCTAAACTGCTCACAGACCACAGCCTGCCACCAAACAGGGCCCAGCCACAAGGTCTCACTCAAGCTCTCCTCACTGGCCCACCCAACTGAAGCCACCAAGGAAAGCTTGAAAGGAATCAGACACACCAGTTCCTCCTGCCCCTTGTTTGCTTCTATGCCCTGAAGGATGTTACCTTGCAACAGCAGCATTTGCAGAGAACCCCAGCCCCGAGGCTTTTAATCTCAGGGGCGCAAGAGGGCAAGATTTTCCTCTCTCTAAGAGAGTGCAAAGAACACCCACCAGGTGGCAGCACACGCCAACAAGAGCCACCACCACCACCCAAATGGCCCAAGTGTCGTGACCGTGGGTCACCAGTTTGAGGCTATTCCCTCCGGCAGCCTCCAAATGGTAGAAGCTTGTGAAATTCAATAAGCAAATAAAACCAGTGCATAAAGTTGGCTAGAAAGAGGAAGCGTCTGTACTGGGACTACAAAAGGTGCCGTTTGCAGGGCTGAAAAATAAAAGAGAGAGTTTAAACCAAACCCTCAAAGCCAGCCTATTTTCAACTGGGAGCAGAGAGCAGCAGGAGAGCCAGGGAGGGCAGGGACGGACCAGATCAGAGTAATTAAAGAGCAATTTACGCACCAGAAAGTTTATAAACCAGAGTCTTGTTTATAAACTCCAGTTTTATTGGGTCCACTCTAATCAACCCCTACCTTCCCAAAGATTCGCCAAAGCAGTTTTAAAATGTCTCCACTTGTGTCACTCCTGCCCCCTCCCCAGGGAGGCTTTGTTATGGGTGAAACAGGGCTCGGCATTGGAGAAATTCAGGATGGATGGCAGGAAGAGAGACTTGGGTTTAATTCTTCTAGTGATGCCCCCTCATTCTGCTGCAGTTTCCCTCCCCCTTACATCCCCATCAGCCAGGTCCTTCTCCATAGATCAGTTCATCTGGACAGCTCTTTAATGGCTCACGGAGGCTTGCGCATCTGGGGCTCACCAATGGCCATACACACAGCAGTTTTGGGGTATTGCTCTTGCCGGCTCAGCCACAAATCGCTTTCCTCATCCCTGCTTGAAGAGTGCTAGCGAGCACAAGTGGGATTCTTCAAGCCCCAGGTTTCCTCTGCCAGGCAGCTCTGGGCACTTACTGACTTCAGCTACTCTAGGTGAGAGCCAATCCCCTTAATAAGCACCCACCACCAAACGTCCCAGTGGCTGATCCTGGCTCTCTTAACTCCCACGCATGCCACCAGTGCTGCCCGTGGGCAAAGATGCAGTATTGCATTGAACGCAGGTGCCGCAGTGCCGCCCTCCTCTGTAACTTACCTGCCCCACCACCATTATTCCCCCACTCTTTCACTTTAGCAAGCCACAGGGACCCCCCATCCACAGACCTGCCCCTTTGGGAAGTTATATAAAACCCTCGTATCCTTTCAGAGCGGGACAGGCATTTCTACAGCTCGACTCACAGGAGTGCCCTCTGCCTGCAACCAGGAGGCCACGCAAGGCTTTGGAGCAAGGTGGCCTTGAATATCGACAGCAGCATTGTACCGTATGATGCTGTGTAGTCACCTGCATGTTAGCTTTAGATAAAGAACATGTGATACCTTGTGAAGCCTTCACCCCACACTGAGAGCAGAGAAATAAATGCTTCAATATCATTCTGTGCTCTTGAAGGGCTGGAGAATTCCAGCTCCACTCGCTCCGACCTGAACCCTCCCTGCCCCCTCCCCACACACACGGCCTAGGAAAACAGCCAGCCCCTGCGAACTGCAGCTCTAACGCCAGCCTGTTAAGTTCTTGCAGAGATGCAAGATGCAAACGCTTGGGGTCACTCCTGTCTGCACAGCCAACGCAGCCTGCAAAGCAGCCACAGAGCAGCCTGGAAGAGGCAAGTCCACTTGCAAGCTGCCCAGGCTGCAGGAGCCCAGCTGCACCATGAGCATGAGGCAAGATATGTGAAAGCGGGTGGGGAGATTCCTTCCGGGGAAATTACTCTGGGGCAAATGGAAGGGAGTGGGCTGCGGATGACAAAGACATAAGGCTGAAGCAGGCGGTTGGAGTGAAGTAGGCCTGGATGCCCTGGAGGTACCAGCAGCTCCCTTACCACAGGGGAGGGCAGTGCACCTACCCTCGCCCTGCTTTAGGGAAGCCTGGGAGAGCCTCCCCAGGATGAAGACTGAGCATCACAAGTGACAGAATAGGCGAATCCGGGACAAGCTGCGGTTTTCTCACCAGCTGAACTGCACTGATCCCAGCCCCCACCTGCAGGTTAGTCTCGAAGCACATACCTCCTCCCTCCCCAGGGAGCTCCAGCCGGCTAGGCAACTTGAGGCAAAACTCAGCCGAAAACCACCCCGGTTTAGCCTGGTTTTTGGTTGCAACTAAGCATCTCCCCAGCCTGCGGCGGAAGGGCAGAGTGCTCCGACTGGCGCTCAGAGCCCATTGGGGCCCTTGCTTTGCATTCCTAGCAGAACTCTCAGCAGGGAGAGTCTGACTCACATCTGCACAGGGGGTCAGCACTGCTTTGAGAACAGGCCACTCCTGGGCCTTAGGGAAGGAGTGTCTCAGGAACACACTGTGCTTTCCAAACCCTGCATTTTTTACGTTGCATCCATTGCCGACTGGTCTAGCCCATGGTCCGGAGAGAGGGGGGGGGGCTATCGCAGTTGGTAGTTCAGCCAAGGTGACATGGGGTGTGTGTGTGAGAGAGAGAACTCGGCCTGACTGGGAGGAATGGGATCCCCTGCATGGGGTGGAAGTAGGAATGCTCATTCAGTGCACCCTGAAGTGAAACCATAGGCCACAACGTAGCAGGCTGTTCTGAAGTCCAGATACAGAAGTCCTGGTCTCGCTGGAAGTTGCAACGAGCCAAGCAGGAGTTAGTGTCTAGACCCTAGACAGACAAATAGATCTAGGCTTGGAAGGGTTATGGAAATGCTAGTAAACGTCAATTTCACAGTACATGGAAAAATATTTCCATTGTTAAAAATTGAAATTTACAGACAGGCAACTTAAGAAAAACGCTGCAGGAGAAGTTACTAGAGTTGGATTTAGGGATATTTACTTTGTTCATTTTGACATGTGCTGTTGATAATTTGGGTTTTAATGGTTGTAAAGCTTTCACCTTTTGAGTCTCAACCTCTCCTGTCGTTAAATAATTGTCTGACACGCACACCACCGGGCGTCACTTATCAATAAAAATTTTCACAATTGTACAAATAGAAAAAAAAATGCTTACAAATAAATATTGACATTTAAAAAAAAAACAAAAAAACCCACCACATCTAATTTGGCCCAGCCTGACTGTATTCCAGGGAACTTGGGAACTCCCCCAGGGTCAGCGGCTTGTGGTTTTTCCATAGGAAGTCAAAATGAGGCCAGCACCCCACAGAAAGGTGAAGAACTCCCCCCTTTGGTGAACAACAATGGCCTAGGAAGACCCCAAGTGCCTTTGGTAGTGGCTTTAGGGGGGGGAAGAGCAGAGGCTGCATAGACACACCAGAGAGCCCGCCATGTGGAGTCAGCAGCTTCCCCTTGGATCTAGGGTCCCAGGTGGCCATTTTAAGTGGTTTATCCAGGGCTGCATGGAAGGAAGGATGGAAAAGGGTCGTGTCAGCCCACTATCCCCACTGGATCGGCTGTGTCCCCACAGAAAGCACCAGCTAGTCACGCTCTGGCCAGTGCTGTGCTACGCTCCCAGAAGACCTGGCTTTGACAGCAGTGCTTTGGGTATGAAACGCTCAAGCTCCCTGGAGCATTAGGGTCAAGTCCTGGGATGTCTCTTGCTTGGTGGCAAAGACTTCTGCTCCTGGTGAGAGACTGTGGAGGTACTGGCTGGCCTCTGGGGAACAGAGTTAAACGCTCAGCTTTCAACAGATGCACGGGGAAGGGAGCCTTTGGGAAAGCGAGGGTCATGCAATTGGCTTGAACCCTAGACTAGGGGAATGCTCGCTGTCCTTTGACTAAAGCCATTGGGCCCAGAGCCAAAGTCACTTAAGTGCCTAACTCCCAAGAACATGGATTAATCTGGCCCTCGGTGCCAATGGCAAGGATTTGTTTCTGCAGAATCAGCCCGGCAGTTTACAGCATCCCCTTGGATCCTTGACGTCCACACCGAAGACCCACAATCTCAGCCATTCGAGCCTCATCTGAAAAGCCCACACCCTGCATAAACCACCATCTACCTACCTCAGACAGGGTGCGACAAACTGACCCTGCTGGGGGGGTTCAAACCTCTGACTGCAAAGTCCGGGCAGCTCAAAGCAGATACCAGGAATCTCCTCATGGAGGCATATTCCTGTGAGGCTGCTGTGACAGAAGGCACTAGACCCGGTCCGTTTCAGCAGCAGGACCATAGGGTGGTTCTTGAGAAGGGACTCGCCATGTCTCTCAGTTTATTACTTGTATTGCGGACTCACCTGGGCCTCAGCTGAAAGTCAGGGCTAGACACAGGCACCCAGACAATTTTATATGGCTTTTTTTTTTGGGGGGGAGGGGGGGCGGGGGGGGGGAGGAAGGCCGGGAAGAGAATAGACTCAGCAGTGGCTTCCCATCCACCAACCAGGAGATCGTTAAACCCAAACATCATCCCCGCTCATTATCCTTAAGACCAGCCTCCTCAAAAGCCTGGCCAATTGGGCCTAGAAACTTGTCCTAAAGATCACATTTTGGATTCCTTATAGGCAGAAAGTCCCCTCCCAGAAGTCATGTAGTGTCAGCTGAGGGGAGACTGATTGTCCTGTCCAAGCAGCTCTGAATAGCAGGGGTAGGCCAAGAGAATCATTTTGCAGAATGGAGTGAAGTCAAGTGTTTGGTATTTCCAGATGCTCATTTAACACACCAAACCCCACACGCCAACCCTATAGACTGGGGGAAAGGCTGAACTATTTCATCCGAGTCAGACATTAGGACAGTGGCAGGGGAGGGGGGAAAATTAACAGAGCTAAATGTGTTGTTGTCATCAAGTATGGATGGAAATTTGCAGCCCATGCCCAAGGGTGGTGGGGAGAGAACCAGACGGCTGGCCACCTGGGCTGATTTAAACCAGGGCGCCTGCAGGGCAGAAGAGCGAACAATGAAAACGCTGTCCTCTTAGAAAGCGGCATGAGGTGCCATTGATTTGGGGTGGGAGGGCAGAGGCAGGGAAGTCACTAAACGAGACTGGATTATCCGAGTTCAAAGAGAAAGGTGCAGCATGCCGAGCGCTCGGAGATGCACACTGGGGCCAGGGAGCAAGCGCTGACCTCAGGCTGCCCACTCCGAGGCAATTGGCTTTAGAAATCCCAGGTCATAGGGTTGATGTTTTATTTTTAAGAAAGGCCCCAGAGCATCTGACTGGCTGAGATTATTCCCTAGGTAAGAACCGTGCCATGTTTTCCCAGCCTGGTGCTCAGTAGAAAGGGGATCAGATGTCTTTAGGGGCTTTATGATGGCTCCCTTTCACTCGGTTTGCACAGCCCCAGCACTCCTCCGCAACCCGACGACGACTAGACGGTGTACAGAGCCCCATGGCTCATGAGTAGGTCCTAGGCTAAATCAGCGTGTGGGGTACCAATGGAAGGGATTCACCCTGAGCTCATCCCTCAGCTGTCACCACCCCAACCCCACCTGCAGGGAGAGGGGCTCTCCCAGGGAGAGCTGCAACCCGCCCGCCACATTTCCTGGCTTCTTGTAACTGAGCTTTGGGTCCCAGAGTCACCGGGAAGCATTTGAGTCAGGCAGGCAGAGGCCAAGACAAGGCAGCTTTTCTGTTGCGAGGGGTTGTTTGCTTAGCACTCAGGCTGCCAGAGCTCACGGAGGGTTATACAAACCCGGGGTGGGGGGGGGGGGGAGGATTTTTAAAACCGCTTCATTGCCTGCTCCCGCTTTCTCCTCCCTGAAATCCTGGTGGATTAGATCCTATTTAGGATCCTAGATCCTAAATCCTGGTCCTAGATTTTGCAATTGTTTTCTGAGTCAAAGTTAAAACAAAAAAATAAAAAAACGACGACATCTGGGACCTGGAGAAGACTTTAAGCAAGCTGGCCTGTTTCCCTCCCCCACACACTCACTCTGCACAGCTAAGTGGCTCCCAGGGCCCATCCTCCCTGGCTAATTGATACCCCCACACATACACACTCCCTCCACTCCTGCCCCACATGGCTAACCAGCTCCTGGGACCCATTCTCTCAGGCTAACTGTTCCACCCCCACAAGGTTCACCGATTCCCATGGCCCAGGCTCCCCTCCCTCTCAGCCCCCCACCACTCTGCTTGGCTAAGCAGCTCCTGTGCTCACGCTGGTCTTTATCCTCACACAGACAGATGCCATAGTGCTGGCTCTAGCAAGAGCCCCAAAATACAACAGGCCAGATCCCTGGAGTTGGCTGGTAGAGTCCAGACCCCAAAGAACTCCAAGCCAGGTGTGCAAATCCCTCCCACCCCCCAGCCCAAATCCACAAAACAGAGCAATCCGCCCCCACAAAGGGCATCCCAGGACTCCCATGGACTTCAGTGGGTCAGGATTCCCCGCACACTGCTTAATTCAAACCCAGCTCCACAAGGCAATCCCTTGGTTGCAGCCACAGCCCTCACGCAGCTGCTGTGGGCCTGGCTCCCAACGTAGTTAATGAGGACCGAAAGGTCATTTCCGCAGAGGAAATCCAGGGGTCCATAAAAGCCGGGTTTGGCCAACAGGCAGTTCTCACAGGCTGTGATGCTCGAAAGGGAATATTCAAAAGCCCAGCGAGAACAATCGCATTGCCTGCAGGCAAGAGACAGCACAAGAGGCGGGCGCAGGGCCAAAGCAAACGATACACAGTTGAGGCAGAGGACAGTCATTCAAGCATCCTATCAGAATCACAGCCCAGAGAGGCTACCTACAGGGACAGGATGGGCACTGTGGGGTAACCTGAACTACACAGATGAAGAATGGGGGAAGATTAGCACACACAGAGCCACCTCCAGCAGACGGAAACGAGCAGCACCTCTCTGCCGCACCAAAGCGCTGAAAGATCACTTGAGACAATTGCCCATCCAAAGGAACGTCAGACACGTTCTCCTCCTGACCCAATGCCGGCACAGAACAAAGAAGAATTTCTGGAGAGGGATGGAGCTGGGGAATGGGAGTCAGGACCCCTTGGTTCCACTCCCAGCTCTGCCACAGACTGGGTATGCAACCTCACTTCCCTGCCCCATACCTCAGTTTCCCCATCCGTAAAAATCATGATAGCGACGCTTGACCTCTCTCACCTAGGGCTGCAGGAGCTGGTGTTTGCAAAGTTGAGAGAATCTCTAATGACGGGTGTTCTAAAACCTCGTTACGTTAGTGTTCTCCAAGCTGTGGTCAATGGCATTAGGGAAACCCCAAAAAAAAACAAAAACCCCACATTTCTGTCGGTTTACATGCACAAATCAGAAGCACCCACTTCCTGCTCTAGATGCCTCTGACACATCATGAAGATCAAACTGAACACGGCACTACACAGAGCCAAAGTAACGGACCTGGCCTGGTCTCAGATCCTCCCACCCAAACGCTTGGAGAAAACACATACAATGTGGCTGCATGGTCCAAAAGTCAGCAGATCGGGGTTCATTCAGACCAAAAGTGGATGGGTGAAATGGGCCCCTCCCTTTTATTTAGAGGTGGGACCCACCTCAAGTGCCTCCGATGATCTCAGCTGTAGCAGTATGGCATGCGAGACCTGTCTAAATGACAGGCCAAACCATGTCAGGCTTTCTAGGTCGAACCCAGAAGCCTGAACTCCACCCAGGAGCTGAGAAGCAGCAAGTGCAGATCACAGAGCAGAGAGGCCAAGTACTCACAGTCAGAAGCCCCACCTAACAATCCAGCCACTGCATTCGGCACCCCTCTTCGATGAAAGCTGTAGCCCCAGCACAGAGCGCGTTGCGGCAAAGCAAACCAGAGATGGCCACGGCACATGGTGGCGACGGCCGAGCCTGCAACGCAGGCTCGGCCAACTGGCTGCCAGGAGGCAATGAGGGTTTGAAGCATCAGGACTGCAGGACACAAGTCCAGACTGCAATTACTGTTCCACTGAAGCCTTCCGGACCAGCTTGATGAAAATCCTCTACACCCCCACCCTTTGTCAACGGGGCCCAAAAAGTAAGAGCTGTCCAGTCAGCGAGAGGCCGAAAAGACACAGAACCAGAATCCTCCTCTGGCAGCCCCCTGGTCTTACCCAAAGATGCTTTTCACCTTCAACGATGGTCCCAACACATTTTCATCGGATTCAGCCTGGGTCCTCTCTCTGCCCAGGCACCAAGGACCCTCTGTGCCCTAGAGACAAGCACCACATTGTTTTCAATAGGCCTAATAAAATGGCAGCTCCCCCTCCCAGCGATCACCACTTGCTCTGAAATGCATTACGGTATAGAAAACAGCAGGGTTCTCTTTTTCCAGGGGAAAGAGAAAAACCTGCTTGTATTCTGCTCCACTTTAACTTCTTTGTTCATTATTGGGCAACAACCTTGGGAAGAGAGCTCTTGTTAGGGACAGCATTTCAGGCTCAAGGCATGCAAAATTAGGGCCTGAACTTAAGTGGCAAGAGAAGGCAGCTTTAGTGTCAAAGAAAACAAAAATCCACTATCCTTCTCTCCGAGGTGTCATTAGGAAGGATTAAAGGAAACCTGAGGAGCCCTCTTCTCCAAATGCAGAAAGGACGATTTGTTACAAGAGCCTGTTAAACCTTACAGAGAGGTATGTCAAATCTGTTGTGACCATACCAAAAAATAAGACTTTAGATTTATATTCTGACTCCAATGGCGGTTTCCAGAAAAGAAAAAAAATTACCGGGGTAAAATAAGTATTCCAACGCATCAGATTTACTCAGGAGCCTAGAAAGTAAGATTTTTCGGAAGTGACTTGGGCTTGTCTGACACCCCCTGGGGGTCAGAACTGCGGGGCGGTGTAATCGCAGCACGTCCCAGCACGCCGCGGTCTATACAGCACAGCATGCTAGTGTGTGCTGCAGTTAACACCCCCGCAGCCCAAACTGCAGGGCTGGCCCGTGTAGGCAAGCCATGAGTCCCAGCGTCCAACGGGACTCAGGCGCTTTTGAAAGTTCTACCTCTGGTCAACAACAGAGGTGTGATAAACCAGCCGCTTTCTACTCAGCGATCAATGAATAATAGGGGCTTTCTGGAGAACTTGGAAGTGGTCTGTCAACTGACAGTCACTAAACATTCTGCCATGCCTAGTGTACATTGCTGCCTTTAGGCGAGGTCCATGGGAGGGGAGGAAGTGCCGCACTTTGCCGTGTTGGGCCCGTAACGCCTGCATTTCCCAGTGTAAACTGGGAATCTCTTGCAAGGAGGCCTGTTCTCACAGGAATAACGAAAGCATGGGGCTACCAGACACATGTCAAGAGGAGCAACTCATCGGATTTTCATATAAGTCAGTTTTAGGTGCCCAAAGTTACATTTCCAGATATGGATGGGCCTGGAGTGTCTAAAAGCGGTGACCATTCTAGTCAGTAACTTTTAGCTGTCAAAACTTAGAGAGAAACCAATGCAGAATACATCAAGAGGAAAAAAAAAAAGAAAAAAAACACGTGCTATCACTGATCCACAAAAAAAGTCATTGGGCTCAATGCAGGAATCATTGGGTGAGGGTCTCCGGCCTGGACTATGCAGGATGTCAGATCAGCTGATTTCAGTGGTCTCTTCTGACTTGAAGCTAGGACTATGAAGTGATGACAGACCCAGTCCACTGCCACTGTCTGTTTCAGTAATAGAACCAGGCTACTGGAAAAGCTGCACCAAAAGAAATCAAGGTTAAAAGTAGAGGGATTTGGCTGGCCAGCTCGGCATAGCATAGACTGCTACCCAGCACCCTAGTATGAGTACACCTTCTGTGTAAGGTCAATAGAGCTGAAATATTTCCAATCCCAGCACCAAAGTCTAGTTAGATGGAGATATTGCCATCCCCACAGCTGCTCCTCCCCATTCACAGTATGGGATGGAGACAAATGGACGTGAAAAGGATGTTCAGCCCTTCAACAGCTGCAAGTGTTGGGCAAGAAAGGCATCTTCTGTTCATCGGGAGAGATTCTTGGTGTGCTGGCAGGCACTGGCTGAAAGAGGATAGAGAACCTTTCGTTTCTAAAGGATTTGGTTTTGGTGGAAGGCGAACGACTGGCAACCTCAGATACTGAGCAGCCTTTTTGGTATCTGCAGAACAGGTATTGCACCAGCTGCTGGTAGATGTGCAAGGGCCAGATCACAACTGGTCACGCTAAGCAAAGAATGGCATTGCAAGAAACAGCTGGTTGGCATGTCTTCCGCTTGCAGTGCCTGCGTGATGCTTTGCCACCACAATTGCCATCCCGAGTGTTTGGCTCCTCCTGGTTGTAGACATTGGCTGTGATGTCTGGCTCCACTGGGCTACAGTTTCTTCCATAGGAAAGGAAGCCACAACACAGCAGTTCAGAACACGCGGCACTGCACCATGGGAAGTTACCCCAACGCCCCTGCTCTTAGCGGCAGCGTGAGCACCGTGGGATAGCTGCAGCGATATAATCAGGGTCATAAAACATGCAGAAAAATAGTTAAGCTACAAACACTGGAACAGCAAGCCCATTGCAAGGACATCCAATGAATGCAACAAACCAGGTTATGCAATCAAGTCCCCTGCAATGGAATTAGTAGAATTCCACTTAGACTGGAATTTTCAGAAGGAATTAGCACCTATATCTGGTGCCAGATTTTCAGAGGAGCTCCGCACATTGGGTTTTCTTTTGAAAATCTAGCCCATTGTAAGTGCCACAAGAGGAGGAGCTGAGTCCTTTTGAAGAACTGGACCTTACTGAGACACCCGCTATCTAGCACCTTTGTTGAGGGTCTCAGCCAAAAGGCTCAGAGTGGAGTGGACTACAGAGAATGCCCTTTCCTCCCACCCACCCCACTTCAAAAGCAAAAACAAACCACACACCCACCCACCCCTGAAAGTCTATCAAAGTTAGCGGTAACTATGCTTAGCCAGCCATCCTGCCTGCCTACTGTTGCACGTAGGCAGAGACTTACAGAGAGACATCTTGATTTATAGCTTGCCCCTCAGTTTCACCCACCATATCATGATATTTATTATATGTTCATATGTCTACAAGCACACACACACTTTTATTTGAGCAAGATTAGTACACACGCTACGCTGGTTTGTCAGATCACTGCTCGCTGGCACAAAGTCCATATTTGTTTCCCCTGCAGGGGTGAAAATAAAGGGGGTTTTGTATTTTCTCCCTCTTCTCTTTGCGGGTCTGAGTGAGTTTATTTGACACTCCAGTGCTCTTTGTGAGCCGAGTGCCCCACAATAAATGCTGCCCTTAAGAGTTACTTGGTTAGACAGAGGGACCCTCTTCAGAGGAGAATGGGGGGCTTGTTGAGATGAGGCAGGAGGGAGGGTGGGGGAGGCCCACTGAAGAGAGTCTATGCAGCCCTCATAGAAGGGTCTCTGTCCTGGACTCACAATAGAGCAAAATTCTTAAAGACACCGGGGGCTGAAAGGAAGGAACGAACATTTTCCTCCCTTTAAAAAGGAGTTTTAAGGAACAATTGAAGAAGCAATAAAAAAAAAAAGTCTTTACTTTCCCAGACATTTTTGGAAGTAGGGAAAACATTCCTCCCCCTTCCACAGTACGACTCTTTGCTGGAAAAAGTTCCCCCCTTTTTACACATATTTTCACCTCTTACTGCCACAAATCAGGGCCCTAGAAGTCCCCCTCTTTTTTTGGCAGGGGGGAGGGGAGGGGAGAAGGGGCCTAGCACAGAGATAATGGAGAAATAATCCCCTCTTCCAGTTGACACCAGGCCAAACATTAGCCTATGGTTCAACTCTACCAATGGCTCCTCTAAAAAGCCCAATTCACAGAGTGGAGCAGGGGGAAGAGACTGCAAAGCCCCCCGTGATCAGTTTTCCACGGGAGACCAAAAAAAAAAAAAAAAATCAAAACCCAAAGTAAACCACAGACAGCTACCAGAGTCACTAACACCGCTTCGTCTCCTGCTCCCAGTGCAGAGCAGCGGCTTGGCTTGCCTGCCACAGGCACCCATTTCGACGGCCGAAAGGTGGGAAGCTGCAGAGAAGGGGACATTCCAGGACAGGGGTGAATGGGAGCGAGACCCACCTGTCCACGATCATTACATTCATCCGCAGACACAAGGACGATGGTTGGGTTGTGTTTAATAAACACAACCCAAGGGGGAGAGCACGCAATTCTTCCTCCACCCTTATAAAAGTCAGCATGCAGGCCAAAAAAACCACAGCTACCAATGAACCTCCACTTGCAAGGTCGGAAACCCAGACTTCAGCCAACGTACCTACAACATCCCCTGCTATTCCAGTCCTTCCCCTCCACAGCTTTGCCGGTTAAACCTACATCAACCCCCTAACATTCTAGTCCTGGGACCAGGGCCACCCAGGAGAGGGGAGGGGCAGTTTGCTCCAGGCCACCCATTTGAGAGGGCTCCCAAAATGAAGGAGGGGCAGCAGGGCCAAATCTGAGTGAGAGGCATTGCGGCCATCAATAGTGCAGGGAGCAACTCGTCCACCCCAGCCAGGCCCAGATCCCACTGGCACCATGCCACGTGGTATGGACGTTTGTAATGTGAACAAGTGGGATTTGAATGAAAATACTGGACTGCTTTCCGTTTGTGACCTAAATCAGGATTTCAAAGCCAAGTCCCAGGAGGTGAATGGCTGAAATCCAGAGCCTTTGCATTTCTAGAAGTACACATGCCACTGTTCCACACTCGGGGTACAGAAAAAGCTACTGGATATTACACACTGGACCCATAACAAAGTCCTCCCCCCAACACTTCATTTCTTTCCCATCCTTAGCTCCCCTTCTCAAAAGCTGACTTCTGGACCATCTCAGCACATCATTGCCCATTCACTTGGTCAAAAACAGGGTCCTCTGCAACCAACCTCAGTCTGAGTTTGCATCTAGAGCTGAACTCTGTGGTTTGGCCTCCTATTAGTCTGGTTTGTTTCCATTTTGTTTTTAAGCCCTTAACATTTAAAAAAAAAAAAAATACCCCACACAGTTCAAAGCCACTTGCCGGGAGTGCGTGACCTCAGCTCATGTTGCCCACATAACATGTCTGTCAAAGACATGAGTCATAGCC
The DNA here is from genome assembly GCF_965152235.1 of Eretmochelys imbricata. NCBI lineage: Eukaryota > Metazoa > Chordata > Testudines > Cheloniidae > Eretmochelys > Eretmochelys imbricata. The sequence goes on along the minus strand of NC_135585.1, from coordinate 4,394,710 downwards.
AAGCCCCACCCTGGCAGGATTTTTTTTTCCCCCTTCCATGTTAGCAAAGCAGCAACCGAAGTTGTGTTTGGGGCATTTGATACAATGGAAAACCACATCCTTGAGGGCTGCAAATCCACTCCCCACATCCAAACCAAATGCTGCTCATCATATATGTGGCACTAAGAATACAACTCTTTAGGACATTGGCCAGCTAAGCTGTCTAGTTTCTTGCTTGTTCTCTTTTGTGCTGGCAAGCGGTCAGGACTGTTTGTCAAGACTAAGCCTTCAGAAGAAAGAAGCACACCAAAATTCCAAGTGGCAGTGAACAAGGAAGTCTACTGACTACTCCATGCAGAACCCACCCAAACAAGCGTCTGATCTCACTCTTCTTCCTCCTTCATGGTCATAAAACAGACTTTTCCACAGGACAACTCCCTCATATTCAGAGCACCTTGGAGACAAAAGGATCCTTCCCTTTGACCAGGTTCCAAACCAAAACATCTGGCCATCAGCTGCAGAACTGATCAGAAAAAGGCCGAGATGGGAGAGCAGACAGTTCTGGTTATTCTCAGACATCCAGAAGGTACTCTTATTTTTCATACACAGTTACATTCAAGGTGGGTGTTTGGCCATAGTTTTCATACATCATTAATCGAACTGCCTATTAGGCCCCTCTGATGTCACAGAAGATGCAATCCAAAAGCAGCACAAGTCAGGCCCTGAAATTCTTGAGGATGTTTAAGTGTTAGGTTGGGGGGCGGGGGGGGGGGGGAAGCGAGTGTTCCTGAGCCATCTCTGGGCGGCCATGAGCTATGCAGACTCAATGAACCCAGGTCCACAACACTTGCAAGGGCCTGAGGTGATGATCACAGTCTCACTAAGCCCAAACTAAACCCAAGTTTACTCTAATTAAAGGTGGGATCATCTTTCTTATCCCTGAGAGTTGCTATAGATCCTATTATGCCCATTATACAGATGGGGCAACTGAAGCAATGGAAGTGAATGGCTTGATTTACTGCAGGTGCTCAGCATATCTAAAAAGGTCCAGGCCCTTACGACTTGCCCGTGGTCACGCAGGTCAGCAGCAGAGCCTGGAACAGAGCACTGAAGTAATCCCGTTTTTATCTACATGTCATACTGCTTCGCTATGCACAGCTCCCCAGCATTCATCTGGCATCATTCATCAAAAAGATGGTCAACCACGTTTGGCTGGAGTGCAAGCACTTTGCACTTCTGTATGGAGATCTGGATTAGATGTTATTGGTCCTAGTCTTTACTGCCTGGGCCAACACATGGATTGATACTGCCTTCAAAAACCAAAGAGTGTTTTCAAGTCTTTTCACAGTGACTGGTGTGGCCCAGTCAAAAAAAGAAAAAAAAAAAAAGGGGGGGGGGGGGGAAGGAAGGGTCTCATTTAATCATTCTACACAGCTGAGAATGATTTTTGCTTGGGACCAGAAGAGGAAGAGAGAATTAACCAAACTCATATTTTAACACAGAGAAGAGAGCGGCTAAAACAAAGAACTGGTGTGACATATCCACAAGACAATTTGTTTCCAAGAGATTTAAGAACGAAGATACTTCTCCAATTTGTCCACTACCGAAAAGACAGATTACATATGAGAACTTCAAGTATCTTAAGGAGGGGGAGTAAGATAAAATGAGCCATTGAGTCCAGAGCTAAATGTAATGCCCAATGGTTAGAAGTACAGGACTGGGAATCAGGGGTTTTAGTTCTGGGTCTGACACGGACTCTAACTGATCACCACAACTGACGCTGGGAAGGAACTTTCCCCCAGGTCACACTTGCAGAGACCCTGCGGGGGGTTTTAGCCTCTGCAGCATGGGGCATGGATCACTTGCTGGTTTGAACTAAAGTAGAGTGTGGATTGTTTGTAACTTGAAGTCTTTAAATCAAGGTCTGAGGACTTCAGTAACTCAGCCAGAGGCTATGGGCCCATTACAGGAGTGGGTGGGTGAGTGAGGTTCTGCAGCCTGTGATGTGCAGAAGGTCAGACTAGATAATCATGATAGTCCCTTCTGGTCTTAAAGTCGACCAACTCCCATTTCTCGAGGCTCCCGGGCCATGCTGATAAAGTAGGAGATGGGGCCATGTTGAACACTGAATCTGTCTCCTGGGACAAGTAAAGCAACTTGCTGTAAACCCTAATCCTGCGTTAAGAGCTTTCATCAAAAAAGAATGGTATTTATTAAGGAGTTATAGGAGGTAATAAAACAGAATGTTTTCACACAGGGTTGACACTAACATGGGGGACTGTGTGTTAGCATTTGGCCCTTCGTTTTTAACTACATCTTTCTGCTGAAATAAGCCATTTTAAACAAGGCTCACCTTTGTAGTGCAGTTCTAGCTTTTGGGTTGGCCTTGGTAACTGGCAAGACATTAGACTTTTTTCTGTCTCTTTGTTGCTTTTCTTTTCTGCTCAAAGTTTAAACAAATACTCAAGCTGCATTGTCCATCTGGCATTATCCCCCTATTGCCTGGTGGATAAAAAGGGGGGTGGGGGGAAAAAAAAAAAGGAGGAAGAGAAGGAGATGAGCCTCAAGAAGTTTAACAGCCCAAAATTCAAGAGCATTCCAATCCATTCTAGAGAGAGGACCCCCTCCACCATCTAGAAAATGCTGGTTCCAGCTACTGCCACAGGTCAGAACCAATCACTCTTTTTAATAATACACATGAGGAATGAGAAGTGGTGCTGCTAGATTAGTTATTTTTCTGATCCAATTAATCAAAAGGGAACGGAGATTAGCTTTTCCTGATGTAGGCTGCATTTCAGAGTATGGCAAGAGTACGTGATCCATCATTTTGTTGCTTGAAGGATATCAGAAGAAAATGCACCCCCAAAAGAGCATTAACTTCTCAGGTGGGAGCCTTTGAGATACATCTGGCATCAGTGATTCGCCAGCTTTGAGTAGTAGGGGGAGAAGTTCCATTTCATGACCCAGGGCATCTCCAGTTTTATTTGCATTGCAGTAGTGCCTGCATGTCCCTGCATGTCCCATCTGAAACCAGGGCCCCATTGTGCTGGGTGCTGTACGTGCACATAGTAAGAAACAATCCCTGCCCTGACATCTACAACAGGCGAGCCAGACAAAGGATGATCATCTCCCTTTAGCAGATGGGGAGCCGACTCAGAGACAGAAAGAGATTTGCTCTAGGTCACGCAGAGAGGCACAAGCAGATCCAGGAACTGATCTCCTGAACCCCAAATGAATGATGTAACCATATGACCCCCTGCCATTTAAACCACTACTGATACTCAGCTCAGTGGCACCATAGGCTTGGGGCAGGACTGTAGCTGTGCAGCGACTGACAGGTCAGCTGTCTTGTTAGTCTTCGCTTAATGGCTGAGATTTGAGAATTGCTTTGCCCATCCCTTCAGTCCGAGTTTCTGAAGGGGGGGACAAGTACTCAAGTGATGGAGCAAGTTAATCCAGTAAAAAACCTAACCAATCAGCTGATAATCAATACCTGAAACCATAGCTCCTGTCCCACCTCACTGCAGGAACTCTCACATTTATTCTTGGGTTCTTAACCTCACTGGTTAAGACTTAGCACATAAATAGCCCGATTTCATTTTCGGTTTACCTGGGCTGTGTCTTTACTAGGAAACTTCCCAGCTGTTCACCCCCACCAATGGAAGTGGCAGCTCAGACAGGACTCCAGAGCAGGAGTAAGTGGGTTTCATTGCAACCGTATCATCTATGTCCCATCAGCACTGCAGCCCCTGCTATTGCTAACACCAGTGGGGAACCATGGCAAGGACATTCGCTAGTGTAGACAAGCCCTAGTCACTGTTACAGGGACCACAAGAAACCCGACAAGATTTCATTTTTAAAAATTGAAGGTTGGTCCATGACTAGTCTGGAGAACGGCACTCACAGTGGGGTAGGTCGGGCTTCTGCACCCCAGCTCCCCCAGCCTGTAAGATGGGGATCGCTCCCCTCCCCCAGCTCAAAAGGGGCAATTGTAAGGACTAATCAAGGCGCAATGTCGATTCCCCCTAGAATCTCTTGGGAGATTGCTTGGGCCAGTGGTTCTCGATGTGGAGATGCAATGCTGCTGTATCGCAGCAGTGAGAGGGCTGGGGTGCACAGGAGCATCACGTGTCCCATGCAAGCTGCAGAGCCCAGCTTCATGGAGGTCCTCCTGCTGATGCTCCATAGACGAGCAGGGAGACGGTGAGTGACCCAGATTAGGCTGTGGGGTGGCCAGAGCTGTATGCACAGTACAGACCCATTGGGCGAAACCTTCCCTAAAAAGGCAGAAAGAGGAGGAAGAAACAGCAGGTCCCATTTCCTCCTCTCCCACACCTGCTGTGGCCCAGCTTATTGGTGGCCGCTGCTGCAGGCCAGGCAGGGCAAAGTAGTAAAATCCCCAGCATGTTTCTCCCTGTTGGAGGATTCTACAAGAGGTTTCCAGTGTGCAAAGAGAACAGACTCCCCCTTGAAAGCTTTGCCACTGAGAACACAAGATGACAGCGCTTATTCCCCCTACTCCTATACCCCTATAGCCATGGGTATAATTCCACCAACCCAACTGCTACCTGCCCTAAGTCTTGTGAGGTATAAGGAAGGTATCCTGTTGAAAAGGACAGTGGGGCGTAGATCTCCTCCCTCTACCCCCATCAGCACATATACACCAAGAGAGACAGCAGTTAATACAACTGCCAAAGCATCTCTAGTCAGTGAACTTTGCATTTCTGTGTCCATTTCACAATCTGCCCATTGTCCAGGACTCACTTCACCCACCACTGAAACGCAACCACCTTGAGGTCGGAACATGGCCGCAGTTTAAACAGCACACCGCAGGTGGGGAGTACCTCATGCTGTCATCATGACAAGGGAAGTTTGAGGTTGGCAGAATGTTAGGACTTGGGATACACAAGAGGCATCAACAGAAGCCTGTCTGGAGCCACGTGGTTTTATTTCCTGTATTTATTTGAGTGAGAGCGAGAAGCAAAATTAGTCAGTTTTTCAGCTATGCTGTTATGTGGCCTACAAGCAAGTAACATGCAAAGTACTGTAACAACATTTTACATCTTACAGTACCTTCCATGCAAGGATCTCAGATGTACTCTGCAAACACTGGACCAAAATTAGTCATTAGTAGAACAGTGTTCAAGGTAGTGTTGAATTAACCCCAGGGGCGAATAGGACTAATTAAGCTTGTGAAATAAATGTCCTCCACCCATTTTTACAAGTAAGAACAACCGATGCATTGAGAGATTAATTGAGACATTGACTGAGGGCACAGAACAAGTCAGCAAGAAACCAAAGGAGTCCTGAGTCCCAGTCCCCTGCTTTAACCACTAAGCCAGAATCTCTCCCTTCACAGTCTCCATTTTCCTAGGATATCTTCCTCCCAAAGGCCTTACATTACTGCACGCCAAGCTTTCCCTTCCTGCCAGCTCTGGTGCCCCCACGGCCACTGTCTGGTAACAAAAAGAAAGACTGCTCGCTTCTCTTGCTGAGACATTTTAATAGGGGCACTGTCTCACATCTCAAGCCCTTAGGAGGGACATATGTCACACAGTGAAAAGCAACCATACTAATGTGTGGGAAATAAAAGTGCCTCTTGTTTACTTCAAAGTAACCTCAAATCTTTCTTTTCCAAGCTAGCGTCACTTACTCTCCACAGAAAGCAGCAGCTAGCACTTTGGAAGAGATGGTGTTGGCCTCAGTGATATGTCCAAAGGAGCAGACAGCACTAACTTGCTTGTATGTTATTGGTTGCAGGTCTAGACTGGTGTGGTCTTCTTGTTGTAGGAAGCAAAAATAAGGGAGTCATTCATATTTTTCCAAAATTCTCACAGAAGTACTCTTGTGCATCAGAGATACTTGCATAATCAGTCTCAATCAAGTGTTCCTCTGCATCGGTGTGAGCAAGGAGTCTCACGTCAGCCAGCCATACATCAAACACTGCTCAGGTCCTGTGCAAGACCTCACTGCTAGGAAAAATTAAACACACACAGAACCAGCGCCAGCTCGAGGCAGGAAACAAAACTCATCTAGGTTACTGTCGATCCATATTTTTTCCCGGAGGTGGGGGGAGAGGGGGTTACAACGACAGCAGCAGGGAATCCATCCACACCTATAAGGTCAAGTGTCACAAAGAAAAGCATTTTCACTCCTTGATTGCCCTTCCTACCACTCTTAGCATGGCATGACAAGTCACACACCTGTAGCATTTTATATACTGGACCTTCGATTCTATTCACACTACCGGTGAAGTGCGTTTGACCCATTCCAAGAAGCTAAAAATTTCTTTTAAAGCATATGTAACACAGACATTTCTCAGGAGGATAAAATACGCAAGTTCCAAAGAAAATCAAATGTGTCCTATATAGAAAGAAATAGTCCTCCCTTTCTTTTTTTTCCATTTTAAGTCTCTCCTAGCTGCGAGCTGTGTTTATACCAACTCCCCCTATGCCCTCCCTTTTTAAAACGTCCAATATCACTGTCAAGCTCAAAATACTTCAAATACTGTTCAAGTATTCATTGAAATGGGCTTTAAGTAACAGGTTAAAACCATTTCCAATGAGTGGTACACAAGTCCGTGTTGTGGAGACTGCGATCAAATAAAAACAGGGTCCTGTTACAAATATAGGGGAGGATCAGATTGCAAAAAACAAAAGGTGTCAGGTCACTTAAACTACCTTTGCCTCTGGTGGATGATAAGAAGGTGAATCATTCGAAAGCATTCCAAGTTTAGATCAGCTGAGCGTTCGGAGTTCCTTGCCCACCCTGGCTGCAGGGTGCCTGAAAACGTATCCCAGTGGGAAAAACAAAAAAGTCACCCAAAAGGACGTAGGGGCAAAATGGAAACAAAGACTTATTATATAGGGGAGAAGCCTAAAGCAACCATTAGACCGGTTTATAGTGCCCTGAAAGTTAAGGGCCTGGTGTTAAATTACAGGCCAGGGTTACTCTGTGCCTCCAGCGACAGATCTTAAAAAGACACAAGATAAAATTAAAACACCTTGCTGGAAAGACGAAAAGGCAGCGCTTTCTGTAAGGACGAACCATTTTATCTGCTTTCTCCAGAGAGACCTGGTCGCACCAAAGTACTTGTGATCAGACACCGACCCAGAGAGCGCACTGCCCTTTCGGGCTTGAAAACGCTGCCCACTGCACTTCCATGGCACGTGTTGGAGAAGACCAGGACAACACACACAAACCGAGGCGCATTCATGTGTACCAGATCACTCTGTGTTACTCAGGAAAATGGATTATTACCCCATAGATTCTACCCAACCCCCCCACCCCAAAAAAAAAAACAAACACACACTCCCCCTGCATGAAATTTGGTTATTTCTCTTTTTTCTTTAATTCCTTTCCTAAAACCAGCTGATCATTTTCTCCATTTTGGCGTTTCCAGACAACACTTTAACCCCCTGGTACATTACAGCCTTAACCTGAAGACTTATTTAACCCCCCCTGGCTCCATGCTCTGGGAGGTTACTCAGTTTCATCGATCTGCTGCTATTCCTCAGAAGCCTGACCCAGCTGCTGCGGAGGGGAGGCGCTATTTCCTCACCAATCTAGCCAGCAAAGTAACGGATCTGAGAAAAGAGAGACTAGAGACAAGTGCAACAGACACCTTTATAGGTCGAGTCTCCTTTCTCTCCATGGAGCACAGTAGCAAGTTATGGTGCCCATATAAACTGCCCACTTATTTATCTGCTCTTTACAGGAATAAAGGTTGCTCGTACCACAGTTTAAGAAAAAAGGGGGGCGGGGGTTGTTTTTCCAAATGCATTAAAATCGACCCTTCCTTTAGGGTTAAAAGATGGGGGGTGGGGTGGGGGTGGAGAAAGATGATCTGTGTGGACAGAATCTGATTCTAGGCAACTCCAGTGCGCCCCACCTGTCACCATTTCACTCCTAAAAATGTTTCCCCGAAGCAACTGGGGTCACCAGGACGGCCACTTACCTTCAGTTCACCAAGCAGGACGGGGATCGAGTCAGATGAAGGGGTGCGCGTATATTCCACACAAAGGGACCCAAAAATACATCACCAAAAACGGACCGGGGGAGAGAAAGAGAGGGGTGATTCCACGCGGGACCGGGTCCTCCAGCGGGACTCCCCAGGCAGCATGAAACACTCCCGACCTGCTTGGGGCGCCCCCCAAACAACAACGACAAGACGCCCCGGCTTCGCAGCGGCTCCGTTTCCGAGACGAGGGGCGCGGAGACGGCGGCTCAGCCAAGCCCCCCTCGCGCGTGGCCGGCTCCCAGCCCAGCGGGGGATCCCCGAAGGGCGGCGGATGGGAAGCGCGTCTCGCCGGCGGCCGGGGGATGCTCCGGCGAGGGACCGGCCCAGCCCAGGCAAAGGCGCAGCGAGGGCTCCCAACCTCTCTCCCCCCCGCACGGGAGCTCCGGGTCCAGCCGCAAGGGGGGGGCGCAGCTCGCCGGCAGCCAGGCGCCCGCTCCGCTCCTCCAGCTGCTGCGCCCCTGCTGCCAATGCCGCGTCCTGCGCCTGCCATGCCGCCCTTATATACGCCCCAGCCGGGCAGGCTCGGTGGGGAGCGCACAGCACCCTGGGAGTTGTAGTCCGCCCCCGGCAGCGGCGCGTGGGAGGCGCCCTTCGCAGGCAGCTGGGCAGAGCTGGAGCCGGGGCGGGGAGGCAGGAGAGGTTCGTGCCGGCGGGGGGCAGGCGGAGTGCGGAGCCCAAGGCGTCAGGGGCTGCCCGGCCTCGGAAATGGGAAATCTCAGAGAAGGATCAAAGCACCTTCATCACAGAGGGGATGAACACCTTGGGAAAGTTCCGCAGCGCCCAGCTCGGGTACTTTAAAAACACCTCTGGGCTTCTTTTTATTGGCCAGCTTGTTTTTTCAGCCAGTCCCGTGCACTGGCTTCATAGTTTCATAGGCGCTTTTCCCTGCAGGCACCAGGGCTAGAAATTTGCCTTGAGAGTTCCAAATATTCCCAAAAAGAACAGGAGGACTTGGGGCACCTCGGAGACCAACGCATTTATTTGAGCATAAGCTTTCCTGGGCTACAGCTCCCTTCATCGGATGCATCAAATAAATGTGTTCCTCTCTAAGGTGCCACAAGTCCTCCTTTTCTTTTTGCAAATACAGACTAACACGGCTGCTCCTCTGAAACCAAATATTCACATGGCTCCAGAAGCTGAGGCTCTAGGAAAGACACCACTTATCATGAAACATGCAATAAATCAGGTGACTGGACAATAATGCAAGTTCCAAGTGAGAGGAGTATGTACAGAATTAATTCCCTGTACCCACTGAGTAAATGAGTTAATTAGGAGTTTTAGGGGTGAAACTGATTAACTCTCTCAGGTATTAATCAATAATTAAACTAATCATTAAGATGTATTAACTGAACTAGCAGTCAGCTACATTATTGACCTGTGTGTTAATTAGACCCAATGCCTGGAAGCATTTACACACAGGAGTAGTCCACTCAAAGTCAATGGAACTACTCCCACTATAAAGTAAGAGGCGCATGTGTAAGTTTTTGCAGGATATTTGAGGCCTGAGTGATGCATTAATTTAATTATATATTTCTGTGGATTCCTTCTAATATCACAGTTTTTGCTAAGGTGCAGGAAAATACATGGGTTAAGACACGGGTGCAGGGCAAATGGTAATGCTTAAATGAAGTGCATATATTTAGAATGCAAGATACTCCTTCCCCATAATGAGGTCCCAGGATTTGTGTGGATCTATGATTTGAGAGGACAGGACCTCCCCACACACAACACACCTATTCAGGACAAATTCCTTTCTCTCCCCCACTGTAATGGAACTTTTGGCTCCACGAGGCATTTTCTAGCCTCCTATGTGATTCTTTTCCCTATTGCTTAATTTGTGCAAGGGCTGAGCCCCGGCTCCTCTGGGCCTGGCACTTCCTAGGCCTGGCACCTCTGGGCCTGGCAGTTCAGAGCCCCGGCACCTCTGGGCTTGAGGTGTCAGTTATGAATGTAAAAAAAACTGCTTGAACCCCAGCACCTCTTTCATTACAAATTAAGCACAGCTTTTTCCCCATACAAAGGTAGTCTGTAGCCACGCAGCCCATTTGGTACCCACTGACGTTGATAGCTTGGGTCCAGGATTAGCTAAAGCCGGCAGAGGGACTCTAGGCTGGGTGGGTAGTTCAGGTTAGATACCAAACTCCATGTAAACTGCAAAATTTTCTTAGGGGCCCATTTGAAGAGCAGGGCTGGGCTCCGGGGAGATCTGAGGGGGGAGGGAGGAATCTTCCACATCTGGCCAGCTGCTCAACAGCCACTGCTGCTTGTGTGCATAGGGTACCCCCTCTGCTATGGGGAGAGGATGGGAGGGTAGGCATAGCAGCAGTTGCTCAGCTGCAGCTTGCCTAGGTCCTGACCTCTGCATGATAGCAGGCATCCACCAGAAAGCACACAGCAGCTGGCAGCCACCTTCTCCAAATCCTGCTACTCCCTTGCTGGGTGGCACAGGGTTCACCTGGCAGGGGATTCTCCAGCTCTGTAAAGGCAGGACTTATCCCCTAATGCAACCAAGCAGGCTGCCTCAATGAAATGGCAAGAATAGTCCAGTGACAAGCCTGCAAGGGGCACCGGCGGGGGGAGGGCAGGTTTTCAGGACCCAACGCTGCTGTGGAAATGCCTCCTTCCCCTAAATTGCTTTGAGATCAGATGAATTTATTTAAGAAACCACAGCTGAAACACTGCACAAATTGCATTGCAGTGCTTGCATTGGCTGAGTTTTGAAGGAGAGAGTGGGTCATTTTTATGGTACATTAAAGGAAAAACAAAAACTTACTCTGTTTCATCCTTTGGGTGGAAATTAGAGTCTACTTGAAGTGAGGGAGTAAGGACCAGTGGTTAAAGCATATAACTGGTAGTCAGGAGCAGAAGGGTTCTAGTTCTTGGCTCTGCCACAAACTTCCAGTAGGAACTTGGGCAAGTCAGTTATCCTCTTTGTGCCTCAGTTTCCTCCTCTAGCACAATGGGAATAATTGTATTCAGCTCCATGTTTTGCTATGCTCCTGCACGCAGACCCACGGGGAATGCTCATGTGAGTAAAGTGGAGAGGTACATAAGTCATCACAGAATCAGGACCTCACAGTGCAAAGTATTTTGTGTTTATCAAAATTCTATAGCTCATTAACAAACCAGTATTCCCCTCACGCAAAGGGGAAAGCTAAGGGCCTTGTATTACTTTGCTCAAGCCCTAAAAGATGGAGGCTTTTTTCCTCCCCTTCTGTTTCTTGCAGCTCTGTCCAGTTGTGAATTTCACTCTGCAGCAGCTGGCTCTAGCATGAATAGTGTGACTAGATACTTGCTTCGCTGGGTCTCTGGGGGCTGAATCACCAGCCAGTGAATAAGCTGCTTGTTCCTCTTACTTCGTGTTTTGAGCCCTACTTGGCACCAGGTTCTCTTTTTTGTAGGAATCTTTTAACATTCCTTGTATGTAAGAAGTGACACCTTCCAAAACATGGACTGGAAGTGATGGGGGTTTCAACCAGCAAACCACGCGCATGTGCAGGAAATCTTAGGAGCAGCTGTTTAGCTGGGAAAGTAATAGCAACAACTCCAGCTGTGACCGATGATAACTGGGAATTTAGAACACTTCGAGAGTGTGACAAGCTTAGAACGCTGCTTGCAGTCACTCACTTGCTAAGTGTGATTAACTTTTTTCCACACTTGCAGTTCAAGCTATAGACTTGTATCAGATCCTATGAGCAGACAGTGGGTGTGGAACTGGCTCAGCTACTCGGTGGCAAAGCATGACAGCCTTTTGTTGCGCATGTGCTGACTGACAACGTGCAGAATAGCAAAAAGCTCCACGATTAAATGTGCACACAGTTACATGGGGGCAGGGTCTGTCTTCTGTGGTGTGTTTGTACAGTACCTAACACAGTGGAGCTCCTAGAAGCAACAATATTACAAATAAATAATAATTAATATGAGCACTGCCCTCCTGTATTCCCACAGCAATTGCAGCTGGAGAAATCATTCTTCACTTGCTCTCCTAGAGCAGTGGTAAAACAGAACAGGGGAACATTTGCCCAGAAGTGCTGCTTTTCAGTAGAAGACAAATAATGATGATACAATACCTCACTCTCCATTGCACATTTCATCAGTGGATCTTACAGCACTTCACAAAGGAAGCAAGCACCATTATACTTATTTTACAGCAGGAGAAACTGAGACACAGAGGCAAAGGCCTGGATCCACAAAGGGACTTGCATAGACTCTAAGGACGGAAAGGACCACTGTGATCATCTACTCGGACCTCCCGCATAACGCAGGCCAGAGAACTGCCCCAAAATAATTCCTAGAGCAGATCTTTTACATCAAAACTTGACTTAAAAATTGCCAGTGATGGAGAATCCACCATAACCCTTGGTAAATTGTTCCAATAGCCCTCACCCTCAAAAATGTGCACTTTATTTCCAGTCTGAATTTGGCTAGCTTCACCTTCCAGGCATTGGAGCCTGGTATACCCTTCTCAGCCAGGTTGAAGTGCCCATTATCAAATATTTGTTCCCCATATAGGTACTTAATCATATAGACTGAAGCAAGTCACACACACACCCCTTCTCTCTGTTAAGCTAAACAGACTGAGATCCTTGAGTCTATCTTTTATAATCTTTTAACCATTCTCGTGGCTCTTCTCTGAACCCGCTCCGATTTATCATCATCCTTCCTGAATGGCAGAAACCAGAACTGGACTCAGGATTCCAGCAGCGGCTGCACCCGTGCCAAATACAGAGGTAGAATAGCCTCTCTGCTCCCTCTCGATATTCCCGTTTATGTATTCAAGGATCACAGTAGCCCTTTTGGCCACAGTAACAACACACTGGGAGCTCACATTCAGCTAATTATCCCTCATGACTCCCAAAGCTTTTTCAGAGTCTCCACTTCCCAGGAGAGTCCCCCACCATTAGGGATTGTAAGGCCGAGCGTTGCAATGCCTAACTCTTACGGACCTTGGAAAATCACTGGCACTCACAAAGCCTGGGTTAGCGTCTAGATTCCCTATATAATGAACGGGAACCCACAAACACCTGAGAATGGGATCCAAAAAAGCCAGCATGCTGCGGGGGAGGAGGGCTGCCTGAACAAACCAATGGAAGATGGCAACGAGAGGGGTAGGGCCTAAACCTTGCCCCTCTCACAGATTTAGGTGCCTAGATGTGGGCTGCAGCAAAGTGCCTACCTGTGCTTGCCACCCTCTGCCACGAATCCTCTCCTGGAGTCAGGGACAAAGGCCATTCCTGCAAGAACGGCCACACACCATGGTTTGGTGAGGAGGAGCGGGGAAGGGGCGTCCTTTCTACCTTTCAGTTCAGCTGCAAAGGTACTTCCCAGGGAGGGATATGAGACCCCACTTCAATTTCCCACCCACCCCTCCACCTGACGAGAAGGGATTTGAACAGGGGTTTCCTGCCTCTCAAGTGAGTGCCCTCATCTCTGGGCTACAGAGTCACTCTCACTCTCTGTGGCCCAATTAATACTTAATTATTGACACACAAGGGAACCCCTTCAAGAAGGGCGGCTGAGAGGGACCGACGTCAGACGTTCCCAGAGTCCAGCAGTTGCGGTTGTGCTGACCCATTTCACGGAGTTATGTCTCCACTGCAGACCACACAGTGGCACAGGTCTACCGTGTATCTGCTCTACGCCGGTGGGAGAGCATCTCTTGCGGGCATAGTGCTGTCCACATCAGCATTTTTGTCAGTGAAACTTATGTCGGTCAGGGGTGTGTGTTTTTTTCACACCCCTGACCGACAAAAGTCCTAGTGTACACACAGACTTAGGCACAATTTTTCGAAAGCTTGTCGGTTTGACATCCTCCATTGCCATCTGATTTATTGCCCTTTTTTTGGCTTCGTTATGGAGGCCTGAAAGTTCCCCAAGGCTCCCAGCATAATTTTCACATTAATTCAAATCTTCTATAACCCGGGAGACTCTACAGACAAGTGGAGCACTGGTACAACTATGACATCAGAGAGCACCGAGGAAGCAAAACCTGGTTCATCAATTCCCCCCCCCCCCAGACTTTTTAAAATCCTCTCTTTTCATTAGCACCTATTGAACCAACATAGTGGGAAGAAAAAGCTCTCTGCTAAAAGTGCAGCATCCCACCACTGCAAACCAGGGCTGAGATACACCCAGTCCACTCCAAGCTCTCCAAAAAGAGCTGATGTCCTGATATTTCTCAGGGCTGGTCTACACACAGTTTTTGTTCTGCTTTCACTTTAATTCGGCTTAGAAACAGATGAAGTGGCACGAACGCCCTAGCATGGATGAAGTACTATAGGTATCAGGAAGCGTCTAGTGCCAGAGGGCATAAGCTATACGGAAACAAGCACTAAAATCTGGGTTGGGAATTTTTGACGGCATCTGAAAATGTCGATTTGTCAAAACAAACTTTTTGCAGGATTGCATTGTGACAAACCGTTTATTGGACTGAATTAGAGAGAGACCGAGCCCTACCTACGCTAGAATAGCCAACAGCTAAATGATTATGGATCTCACCTGGAACGTACCTGATTCGGATCAGGATCTTGAACCTGCCAGGTGACTGCCCTAACCAATGTTCTATTCTGGAGTCTCTCTCTCTTTCAAAAAATTAGAGAGAAAGGTGGGTCTCAGTTTCATCCTGATGCAGAATGGGGACAATTTTAAGATTTCAGCATTTTCTACCGCAGGAAAGGAAAACCATTTCCTGCTCATCCCTAGCAAGTGCCTTTACACTAGTACAGCTGCATCCAGAAGTGGGGCTGGAACTGTTTTACTAGATAAGTTTCTAAACCCAGATAGCGACAGAAGTACAAAACCTGTGTTTACAGCAGGCCTAAGGAAACACACAAGTAATTTTTTTTCTCCCCCCAAAATAAATACAAATCTTTTGGGGTCTTTTTTCATCCATCATAAAGTAGCAAATAAAGAAGACTGGGTGCAAGCCCAAGTTTTTCTTTTTCCCTCTGCTGTTTGCCTTTAAAGAGGAAAAGCCTGCAAGGCCACAAAATCTTACAACTTCACTTCAGTAGGGATTGTTTAAAACAAACAAACAAACAAACTGAAACAGACCCAAACCAGAAAAGACTACAATGACACAAAACAAGAGCATTCACTGAAATGTTACTGTGGCATCAATATGATTTTCAAAATCTCTCTTCCCCTCTCACAAAACTAAAGGGTTCTGATAAACCAAGGTGTGAGATTTTGACTTGCACAAGAACCTGGAGTGGAACTGGGGAAAACCCAGCCCTGGTTTTGTAAGAGGCTGATATGACTCAAGGGGTTTTCGAAGCAGTTGATTCCTGCTGTGTACCTGGCCTGCAATCTGTGGTGTCACTTCCAGGTAACTGATCATTCAAACCGTGTAGCGAGAGCTGGAAAGTTTGGCCTTGCGTGACTAGAGCTCTGGCTGGGAACACAAAGACATTGTTTTAAAGTGATCGTCTCCTCCCCTTTCCTAACTTCCTTGTAACAGGACAGCATTCCTGTCTCACATTCCTTAACCACTGCTGAGTTGGGGAGGGGAAACGGAGAAAGAGAGGAAGAAAGCAAAATGTGTTAATTAGTGAAGTCTGCCTGAGTGGTTGAGGGATGATGGTGGGTGGTGTGGGAAGGAGAGACCAAAACTGCCAATAAAGCAAGATAAAGTATGTATGAATCAGATAATAAGGCCAATTAAAGAAAAGCCTGTAGGCTTAAGAATATGTCAACCAGATGTTTCCAAGACAGAGAAAATCAGTGGTTTCCCTACAGGCCCATCAGAACACTTAAAAGCCTCCTTTATGCTCCAGGAGCTGGAACTGCGAGTTCTCATTTGAAAAGGAGATGATGCAATTCACTCCAAGGTCTGCTATGTGTAAATCAAAGGTAATCTCACAAATCTGGATGTTGTCTAATCAAAAGGCTCTTATGATGGAAAGAGGTCAGAGTAAATGGGAGAGACGAGTTTAAAGGAGTCCATTGGAAAAGTCTCCTGGTGGAAAGTGGGCCTCCGAAAGCTAGCACTGTCCGCACTCTTTTTCCTGTCACCTCCAGGATAAATTAAATTCTACATTCTTCCCGCAGTGGAAACAGAGGATTGCGCTAGTCCTCATGAAATCCATGCACTATTGTGGGAAGATTTCACAGGCCCATTTCCCTAGAAGTAGTACTGTGACCCAGACAACTCCACTACAATGAGCAAACTTCAGGTGACTGCATAAGCCATCAAGCCTGGGATGACTAACCAGCACCGCATTGTAAGACCACACCCAAATGCATGTTTAATGTTGAAAGGTGTTTCCTTCCTACACCACCCCCTCTCTCCAGTTGCCGGGAAAGTACCTGCAAAATCAGAGGCAGCTCTAGAGGCTACTTAGGTACAGCGAGAGCTGAAGAACTGACCTCACTGCAGAACAAAACCTGTAGGGAAAGAGAATCATGAAAGTAGGGATGGGAAATGAGGATCCCCTCCCCCAAACTCTAAGAGGGGAGGTCACAGTTCCCAGCTCACTACACCTCGCACCCTCCCTGCCCTTAGAATCCTCTCCCACTCAGGTTTCAGGCCTCATGCCGTCCCCCACATTCTTCCACTCTTAGACCGGGCCTGGGCTGCAGGCCTGTGATCACCTCAGCAGGTCTGACTCATGTTCAATCCCTGCAGTTCCGTTCCCGCCGGGAGCAATGACAGTGAGCAGGTCCTTAAAACAAAATATTGTTTATTTAGGGCAAAAACATCTCACAGAAACACAGATCTTAAAACAGTAAACAGACTACACACATCTAGTTTGCCATGATCTGCTCATCTTCCACGTCCGTATCCTGGCAGGTCTAGCTTCCTATAGACCCTTCCTCTGTGCCTCTTTCTGACATGTCCACTCATCTCCCCAGACAGCCCCTAGCAGCTGACAACAGCCCTTTTCTCTTCCCAGGGCTTTTAATCGTTTAGTGTCCTTTTGATCTCCAGACTCCCTGCCTGGCCAAAAAATGTTTGCATCTTTGCTGGAGACAGAATATAGTTCCGGTGGTCAGGCCACTAGCCTATGAGATCCAGGTTCAATTCCCTGCCGACACTGACTTCCTGCATGATCCAGGGCAAGTCACTGACGTGCCCCAGATACCCGCCCGTACAATGGGGAAAACTGCACTTCCATATCTCCTGTGGGGTGTGTGAGGATACATGTGATAAAGATTGTGCAGCATGCTGAGAACTATTGATGCAAAGCGTTCTCTATATAAGAGGTAGGTATTCTTCTAATAGCTTCCTCCATTGTCTTTCCAATGTGTACCAGAATGTTCTTATCTGGGGAGCCTTCCTGCACTGTCCCCGCTGAATTCAAGCATTAGAGGTGTCTAATGAACATCCCACAACCCACACTGTAAGTTACAGTCTGTCAGTAACTAGGTTCCAGATCAGTGTTCTTACACAGCAGTCCCTTGTCTGTCACAGGGGAAGCTCAAAGATCAGGTAGAAAACTGGCATCCGGAAGTGCTGACATGGGCGATAGGTCAGGCAAAAGTCACCGCACAAGAGCGCTCGGCTCAAGCTGTCCAAGAGTCTCCATTTGTTTATGCGTGGAACCGCCTGGATCGCTGGAATCTCAGTCCCTGGGGGTTGGGGAACAAGCCCTTCCCATCCCCTGCTGATTCAGGCATGGTATCGATGGAGCATTAACCAGCTCTCCTAGGCCTAACAAACACTGCTGGGGTTGGGTTCGGTTCATGGGCGCTCTGATGGGCGCTTGCATAAGCACACACTTTTTGCAAAGAAACCTAGCCAGCAAAGACTGCAGAGGTTATATGTAGGCTACAAGACACTGGGGGAACGTACAAAGAGGGGGTCAAAGGCAAGTCTGATTGCACCATAATTTAGGGAGGATAGAGCAGAGAATGATTTTTCTTGAACAAAGAGTAACTGCCTCTGGAACACCGATTTCCAGATATTAAGCGGAGGGCGAAGAGGCAGGAGAAGTAGCAGTTCAAGAAGAGCAAACCGAGCTGCTCAGTAGTAATCCTTCTCGGGCTCAGTAGGAAATCGCTGTTAAGTGTTTTTAAGAACATCTGCACTGATCTTTTGTCAGTGACACCGCAGCGAGCAGAGGCTCATGAGCTACCAGCCTACTTGACAGCATCGCCACTGACCCAATGGGCTGGGAATGGCAGGCGGTTTCCTGTGTGTTTTGGCGTGCGGGAAGGGGAGATATAGAGCCGAGTCCTACAAAGCAATACCCGCACAAGCAGCTTTAGGCTGGTACAGCATTAGCCACAGTAGGGGGGTTGGAGTACTTTAGCTGTGCTGGTTTCTAAACAAAATGTCCACGAAATGCACGAAGGACTTTGCTATTGCTGTCTGTTGATTTTATGTGGAAGGTGCTCAGAACTACCGCGAAGGGCAGCATAATAAAACCCTTAGATAGAGAGAAAAGGTAAACAGATGCAGAGAAAGTGGTACAGAAAACTGTGTTTAGACAAGCCCTTAGTTTCCACATGACCAGTGTTTCTTATGCTTTGTTCATTCCCTCTGAAGCCCCTGGCACTGGCCACTGTCGGAAGACAGGCTAGTGGGCTAGATGGACCTTTGGTCTGACCCCGTATGGCCGTTCTTATGTATGTTATGTTTCTCAGGGTCAGGCCAGCATTATAACCTCTGAAAGTCCTCTGCCCTTCACACACCCGTACAAAAAATTATGATCTAAATGTGGAAACAAAAAACATTTTGTTTCCTTCCCTGAGAGTGCCAAGGTTCTGAAACGAGCCAATAAAGAAGTTTTACTGCAGGGACAGGGGAGCTGTGTTTGAGGTAAAATTAAGGAAAAAAACCAAACACCTCCCCCCGCCCCCCCCAACAACCTGAACCTTTGCCCAAAACTTGAACCAACCCCAACATACAAAAAAAGCCTGAGCTTTTAAGTAAGAAAAATTTGGTAACATATTTTCAATTTTTACTCCCTTTTGGATTCTGGCCTGCACCACAAGCTAAAGTACTGAAATACCACGTGAAAGGCAGGCAGGAAATGCCAGGTAAAGGGGCTGGCAGGGACTAGCACATCGAGGGCTCTTTTCCTTCCCTAGTTCTGCTGGCCTAATACAATGGCAGTCGGGAGTAACTAGCGATGGGCTCTACTGTGTCTTTGGAGGTTCACCCTTCACTAGTTTATCCCCACTGTCTGCCGCTGTGTGGATTTTATTCCAACAGTGTATGTATTACACACTATTACCTAGATATAGGGGATAGTTTCAAAAGCACAAAGGGCAGGGAAGTACCTGGAGAGGCACTGTTGTCTAGTGAATAGGGCACTGGACTGGAGCTCATACGACCCAGGTCCTAGTCCCAGTTCTGCTAATAGCCCATTTGGTAAGTCAATTCCCCTCTCTGTGCCTCTATTTCCCCATCTGTAAAATGGGGATAATCCTTTGTATAAGTGCTTTGAAACTGATTGACGAAAAGCACTATATATGAGCTGGGTGTTATTATTTTCATTCAACACCCATTTATGCACTTGAAAATTTCCCCCTGGATGTTGCATACAAAGATCCACGAGACTAAGGTAACATCTGCATTGCTACTCCTAGCCACATAGCACAAACCTCACTCACTTGAATCAGGCTCTCAGACTTGCCACTGTGG
The DNA here is from genome assembly GCF_965152235.1 of Eretmochelys imbricata. Lineage (NCBI taxonomy): Eukaryota > Metazoa > Chordata > Testudines > Cheloniidae > Eretmochelys > Eretmochelys imbricata. Next base: position 4,375,121 of record NC_135585.1, on the reverse strand, counting down.
GGTAGATGTAGATGTATCCTAAGGTACGGATCGGACAATGAACTCCATGCAGGCAGACCTGTAGCCACAGGGAGGAAAGTTCCACAGAGATCTCATAGGAAATGTCTCCCATGTTGTCATTTCTGCAAATCTTGTAGTGCTATCTGCCTGCATATGCACGTACTGGAACAAGAGCAAAATGGGGTACACAGTAGGACCCTGTGAGTTCACACAAGTGAAGGGTCTAGCAGCAATATACCTCCTTCCTCACAGGCTTCAGAACCTGGCAGTAAGAATTTGCTCCTGGGTGAACTTGACAAAGTCTTTGCATCCTATTTAATAATTATATTTAGCTCATTAATTTTAAGTGGGTTTGCCCAAGTTTAATATACAAGGAGGGAAGATAATGCAAGGGGGATGGGCAGCCGCATCTGTATAATGTACATGTGTATTCAACATGGCTGCGCAAAACTATGATTTGATGCCACTGCAGCTGGAGAGAGAGGACACCAAACTAGAATGCGTACAATTATCCAGAATGCCTTAAAGCCCAGATATTTCAGTCCTGGTCACTGGGAGCAACCCCAAATTTGAGTTATTCTGTGCTATGGAATAGACGGAATGTTGTACCGTGGTTGGAGTGCGCAGACTCAAGAGACCTGAGTTCCAATCCTGACCGGCACTCGCTGACCTAAGGATCTAGCTAAGATCAGGGAACCGCTGTGCCAGGTGCTCTATAAACACATAGTAAGAGACAGTCGTTGCCCAGGAGAGCTTACAATCTAATTAGACAAGAGTAAGACACAAAGGTAGGAGACGGGAAGGATTATCCTCCTTGTTTTACAGCTGGGAAACTGAAACAGGGAGAGATTTAAGTAACTTGCCCTAGGTCATACCAGGAGTCTGTGGCAGACCCCAAGCCAGAACTCAGATCTCCCGATTCCCAGTCCAGTTCCTTAAACCCAACACCCTCCTTCCTCTCTGACGTGGTGTATTACTCACTTGATGCAGTAGCATCAATAAATTTTCACCTTAAGAAGACAGAGTGGTTAGCCCACAACGCAGGTGTCGAAGATTTGGTGCAAAAATATGTTCACACTATTTGTGCAGTGCAAGTACATAGCTACATATATAAGCTAAATATATGACCTGCAATAATAAAACCGGCTTTACACTGGCAGTGAGTATGACAAAGAACATCTAGGCACCTGTGGATGCAAACACTTATAGGCTGTGTACTCTATATTGGGCACAGTTATTTAAAAAGATCTTTAAAGCTGAGCTACTTTGAACAAGTACATTGTGTGCTACATTTTTTAGGCTAAATTAATAATTTAGAGACTTGAAAAGGCGAGCCATCTAAGGTCTATTACAATGGAGGATAAAAAAAAAAGCACAGAGTGATTTTCAAGGAGGCCAGTGATTTAGTGTCTCTTTCTTTCTCTCCCTACACTTTTTGCCTCCTGCACAAGGATCTATTGAGAAGCTGCAGAACAAACGTTCCCTTATGCAGCTCCAAAAAAAGTCTCCGTCAGTTTGTCTGAGACAGCTGCTTCTAAGCACGCTATGGTTACTCATTAACCGGGTCTCCCAGGGCAGGGGAAAAGGAGTAAACTTAATAGACCCTAAACAAGGAGCAAAAATAAAATAAATAAATCAGGTGTCCTGGGAAATAAAGTGAAGAAAACAGGTGGCCTGTGGATACCTTTACAGTCAAACACAGAGGGGCATCTAGTCTTCCCATGGCACCCAGGCAGCTATCGAAGCAGAAGGGAACGATCACATTGAGAGTAAATGTGTGGGCACAAAAGAATAAGATTATTAAAAGGGGAAGGGAAGAAAGACACAGGACAGAGAGGCACTTGTGCTCTGCTGATCTTTATATGCTGAGGGTACAGAGGGGGAGGATTATTTCATTGCAAAGTTGCCTGATTCTGCTCTACACTGGATGAGATTCATTCACTCCCCTTGGGCATTTGAACAACAGACTGGTTGGAAACAGTTTCTGGTGGGACATCTAACTCCAGACACCACTAGCCACCTTCCAGGGGACTCAGCAGTCAGCTCCTCATCTCCAGTCACTAATGTTCTGCCGAAGCAGGCTTGGATCTCACTTGAAAAGGGCCCTGTCCACGAACCACTGCGCCGACCAGCGCCTCCTTCCAAGCGTTGCGGGAACTAGCGCCGCATTCGGGACGCATGCCTGAGAACTGGTTGCAAAGAGATAGTTATGGAGGTCGGGGAGGGAACCCTCGGCTGGCCCCTTTCCTTCGGCGGGGTGGACAGAATGGTTTTGTGGCTGAATTTAAATCTATGCTAATGCCAATGAAACGTTTCAATCAACCCAAAATCGGTACAGCGAGCAAACGAAAACCCAGTTATTTGCCCAGCACTAGCTAGAACGTTGATCTCTTTGGGGGTAGCAATTCCTCTATAACTGACACTCATCTGAGCCTGCTGTGTAGTATATTCCTCTAGGCCAATGCATTGGGCAGCCTCCCCCGCAGCCTTACGTTGGTATGTCACAGGGAAAAGCTGCCAGCACTTCCCAGGGGGATCTCTTTCCTCCCGCTGGCGAAATGACCAGCAGCGCAAAAGCCACCTGTGGTGCACGCTCAGCTTGGCTTGAGACAGGAGAGATGCCATCTCTGCGCGGCAACGGGTGCATTGCTGGGGCCCGACATCTCACAGCTCCGGACCGAGAACAATAATTATGGCGGCAGTAAAATGCTGAGCATAGCTCACCCGCAACAATAAATCAGCCCTCCCTGCAGCTCAAAACTTGGTGTGACTTAGCCTTGGCTTCCCCCAGAATTAACTCTTTCTCCTCCATTTGCTTGTTATCACTCAGCAAATCTCCCTCTCTTGGATAATTACAGTCAATTGGTTATCAAATCCCATTGTACTTCCTCATCTGTTTTGAAACAATCTAGCAATTGCATTCGAAGGAAGACTGGATCATAGTCAACCACCAGTGCTAACCATCGGGATCAGCAGCAGGTGGTGCCTAATAAAATCAGTAGCAAACCACTGCTCAGGCAGGGTGTTGGAAGGCACCGTGCTACATTAGATGCTTTCTTCTGGATGAAACAGAACATCTGGATCCTGACCATTTCTTGTCACTGAAGATCCCAGTAAATGTGATGAGATTTTATCTACTTCTGTGGCCCCCATCACTGCAGTATCTGAGCCCCAAACAATCTTCAATGCATTTATCCTCACAAAACCCCTATACAGCAGGGCACTGCTATGATCTGCATTTTACAGATGGGGAAACTGAGGCATTGAATGGCTAAGCCAAGTCTCTGGTGACCATCCTAACCCCCAGACCATCTTTCCTCTGGCTAGACCTATCTCAGTTCCCCCCTGTGCCTTCAGATCGGCAGAATATTCTCTTCTCATGGTGAACCATCTTGCACAGGTACTGTGCGCTTTCAAGCAGCTGCCACTTTTCCCACCCCAAAGGGTTTCTGCTTTTCAGTGGTGGGTGAGGAAAATCCCATATAGATCATTTGGTAAAATATTTTGGGATCCTTTGATCTTAAAGATGCCCTACAAATGTACAGCGTGATTATGGTGCTTATAAATGCGGGACGGGGTTAGTTCATCTGTAGCTGTGAACATCCTGCAGAACACCTTGCAAATTCTGGGGTTCAGGAGTCAACTTCTTCTGTGAAACTCAGCTTCTTCTGCCTAGTGCATATCCTTTCAAGTCACTGCTAGACCTCACAGCCCAAACCAGGCCAGTTTATAAAGGGATACAGAGTAACCTGCATTGCCCAAGGAGATTATCTGCTTTTCTCCAAAACCAGAATGTAAAGACAGCCGTGTACACTAATCATGAGAAAAGGTGGAGAGCGGGGGAGGGGGACGGGCGAAGATGTAAGAAAACCATTTTTCCCCCTGCGGGTCAGCTGGTGCTTTAGCGAGACAGGTACTTTATGATTAGATTTTTGTGAAATGCTAAACATCTGGAGCTCGGCATTACAAGGCAGCCTTTGTGCAGCTGGTAAATTATCTGCAATAAAACAGCACTTGTTTCTGAGAGCTTCAAGTAAAGTAAAAAAACGGGGGGGGGGGGGAGAAAGCAAATAGCTCAGTTGCAAATTTCAGATCTTTGCTGAATTCTCACAAATATTTTCCGTGGTTCTGTGGGTGAAGTCAGGTGACTCACTTCCTATGGATTAAAAGGACACTGGCTAGCCAAAGATATTGGCGTTCCCTTTTTTGTAATTATTTACAACACAAAGTTCACTAAATTCTCTCTTTTTCCCCTTTAAAATGCACTGCTCTCTTTTTTAAAAAAACTAGATCAATACAGACAGTCCAGTGCCCATAAGCAACCATGCAACAATACCCCATTGTGCCCCGCGGGCTGTCTACAAGCAACCCAACAATAAGAAGCCAGCGTGCACAGCCCTGTGTTTGTGAGCAACCCTACATTAAAATGGAACACAATACAGTACACACATGCACATATCCCTGAATACACTCACGCGCTGACTGATTAACTCTATGCAGATGAGCAATCCCACTGAGCTCAAAGGAACTACTCACATGAGTAAAATTAAGCACGTGCTTAAGTATTTAGAGGCTTGACCATATACAGCTCAATCTCCTTTCCTTTCTCGCCACCTTCATTCCAGTCGGAGCTGTGGATGCAAAAGGAATGCTGAGCCCATGGTTTGAAAAGCACTTTAGGATCCTGGGGGCTGAAAGGTAAAAAATACTAACAAAATAATAATAATGCTAATGGCTGACACATCCCGAAGAAATCAACTGCCTTTATCAGAATTACATGTGAGATGTAAAACAAGCCAGGAGTTAACTACTGATTAGAAATATCACAGTGTGTGGAGTTTGGGCCAAACTGCCATTTTACAAGCACTTTGATGCTACGACAGGCACTATTCAAACCCCTACAATAGGTTAAAAATATTCCAAGCATGCATGACACCAAACATGTCTCTTGTTATCCCCATGGAGTGTTGGTGCCTTCAAATCTGCTGCAGTAGGAGGATGGCCTGCGAAAACCTTTAAGAGACTGGGTAGAGGCAGAGGTGTGGGTCTGCAGCACACTTCACGTTCCAGTATCTACCTTTCGAGCTGTTGCATTCCTCACTCCACACAACAGACAAAGCCAAAACAGAGAGCGTGGAGAGTGCAGTCGTAAAAAACAGTTCATCTGGAACTTAGGCAGAAAGTCAGCTTCAGTATCAGAGTATCAGAAGAAGTATCAGAAGAAGTAAACCACTACGGTTTTCTTGCTGAAAGAATGCAAACTCATATGAGCCTTGGTTTTGCAACCGACTCCCCAAGGCCAGACCCCAGCACCAGCAACTGCAGGATCAAGGCCACGGCATGCATGATTTCCCTATGGGCATAGAACATAGGAACGGCCAGACGGGGTCAGACCAAAAGTCCATCCAGCCCAGTGTCCTGTCTTCCGACAGTGGCCAGTGCCAGGTGCCCCAGAGGGAATAAACAGAACAGGGAATCATCAAGTGATCCATTCCCTGTCGCCCACTCCCAGCTTCTGGCAAACAGAGGCTAGGGACACCATCCCTTCCCATCCTGGCTAATAGCCATTGATGGACCTATCCTCCATGAATTTATCTAGTTCTTTTTTGAACGCTGTTATAGTCTTGGCCTTCACAACATCCTCTGGCAAGGAATTCCATGGGTTGACTGCACAAAAACAACACAAAAATTTACCCATGAAGCATGCATTAGAGTAACTGGGACTTTCAATCTGAAATGGGCATTCCTTAATTTAGGCAGAATGCTTAGGAAACACCAAACTCTCAAGTAATAAATAGCATATCGAAAGTGACAGTACCTGAAAGTCCAATCACAGAGTTTACTGTCTCCTCTGATGAGCCCAAACATTAGCTACAGACACTGTTATCAAGAGCCACTGAGCAGAGCCACTTCTTCCATGGCGCAGAGCCATGGATGGTCTCCTGGAGGAAAGGATGATTCTCTTTCTAATCTAAAGTTTGCTCTGTTGGGATTTAGGGCAGAATATGGAGGGAAATAAAGAGGGCAGGAGAGTGATCTTGTAGTTAATGCATAGGACAAAGATTCAGGACACCTGGGTTCTATTCCTGCTCAGCACCTCCAGCATAGGCATAGTTCGACTTTATATTTGGGGGAGCAGCTCCAATCAGGCCAACGGGGCCGTACGTGGAGGAGCAAATTCTGTGTCTGCCCGAGGCTTGCAGTTTGGGGGGGGGGGGCAACTCCCCTCTGCCTTCCCCCAAAGTACGCCCAGTTGAGAACAATGGGTGTGGGGGGAGAAGAATTCTCAATGGGGGCGGCTAAAAGCTTTTCACAATTTGGCTACTCCACTGAGATGTCTAAAAGGGAGCTACGTTCTTGGAAATCTGTGGCAGAGCCAGGCACAGCACGCAGGTCTCAAGTTGCAGTTCAGGGCCTTCACCCCAAGATCGGCCTTCATGTGTGTGTCTCTCTCTCCCTCCGAGACTCTCCTAATGAAAAAATAAATTCAGTATGTCACATACAGGCTAGTCCCTGGGTCCTGGCCTTGATTTCCATGCAGGGGGTGGATTTTTCTCTTTCTTACTCAGAGCTCAGGATTCCCCTTCGCTGGTAGAGTGTGTGGAGTTGTGTCACATCTGAATCCCACAAGGGCCCAAAATTAAAAGGAGAAGAAAAGCAGTTCACAGACCTCAGCCACTTGTGTGAAAATAGCCTAAGGGGTTCCTAAAATTGCAAGCTCCAGGAGGTTCCATACTTCAGAACCATAACCAAGATAAGATGAAGTTTTGGCTGATTCTTTGCTATATAGCGTGACGAGAACGTGATACACCTGTCTCAGTCTTCAGGTAGCAGGCAGAGGCCTGCCCTTCCAAACAATGGCCCCCATTGTACCTACACCTCCCACAGCAGTTCCTATTGACTGGGAAGCCCAATCCATCAGCGCCTGTCAGTGCCTCCACTGCACATGATGTTAGTTATTGCACACACACACACAATGCGCACCGCAGGGCCCTAGGCCCTTTCTGATCAGCACTCCTCAACACGCAAGGTGTCAGTCAACTCAGGAGACAACAGAGGAGGCAACTGTCAGGCATCTCAACCAATCACGGGAAAGGGAGAGAACATTTAAAGAGGGACCTTCTGAAAATACCACCTGATCATGTCACTTTAAAATCGTTACGGGTGTTTGCACAGTATTTGTCTCATAACCTCCCTTAACAAAACAAGCAATTGACAACAGAAAATCAAGGCACCCGCAGAGCGCAGGTTACACGAGTAAGTCCAGAGATGGTGTGCAGCATTCTGCAGAGAAATCGTCTTACGCATCCCATGAGGTCAGATTTTACGCAGCGTATCAAAGCTCATGACAGCCCTGGAGACTGAAGTCCTTTATTATTATTCATAGCCCACAGAGAGCCTGAGTGCTGGAAGTGCAAGACCCCCCAGTGTTGCCCAGCCGATGTTCCTCGGCTATTATTTATTTGTATTATGACAGCATCTAAGAGGTCTAGTCCTGGACCAGGACCACATTGTGCTAGGTGTTGTTTAAACACAGAACAAAGACAGTCTCTGCCTCAAAGAGCTTACGTTTTAAGTACAAGACAAGAACCAACAGATGGCTAGACAGGCTGACAGGGGAGTACAAGGAAACAATCAGACAATAGAATTGGGGGCGCCACTTCTAGAGTAGATACCCAATTCAGTCCTGGGTCTTGTCTGCCAAGATTGCCTCCAGCGGGCCAGCTGGTGCCAGTTGCACTGATGTGCGTTTGAGATGTGGATGCCTGTTCTCTCGGAGAAAGGCTGAGACCCCCAGTAATTACTGCATACAGAACACTGATTGGATGGCAACAATTTCAGGTCTCTACTGACCCTGAGTTTCATTTTTTCCAACAGTTCAAAATTTGTTTAGGGCGGAGGAGAGGGGGGATCCAAATCCGTGTCTCGATCTTAATTATACAGCCAAGGGCTGTCTTTCCATCTATATCAATAATTAAAGCTACAAGGACCCAACACAAAACATCTCAGACACACACACACACACACACACACACTTTGCTTGGGAGAGGAATCATTTTCCTTTTCCTAGATGGAGTTTTGTGGGACAGGATTATCCACCCCTTGTTTTCAACTGACAAGAAACTTGGCTTGCTAACTCCAGGTGTTGCGGAAAACAGGCGCACAAGCTGCCAAACAGAACGCGTCAGTCCTTATGCAAAGAAGGCTATTCAAGGAGACATCATCTTGGGTTACCTTCCAAGAGATTCCAAACCACAGAATCACACTCCAACTTTACATCCAGCCAAGATGGATTTCAGTTTTCCATTTTATCAGCTTGTCATCTTGTCTAAATACACTTCACTTAACGCCATAAATTAAGAGACAGCTAAGCTCAGGAGTTTTGCATCTTTCTTTAGAAAAGCCTTCTTTGTTGCTTTTCTACAGTTGTTTTCACGAACATTCAGCAGGGTGGGAGATCACTCCAGCTGTCAAGTCTTGAGTGCGGCGTGGCATGTTGATAGACTTTCCCTTGAACCCAGCACACCACTGGCAAATGTTTATCCAGTAGATGCCAAGGATTGAAAGAACACAGAGACTGAACTCTCCTCTCATCCACAGAGATACTTCCCCCTTCTAGAACGAGGCCAGGGCACAAAGATGCAGTGAGGAAAGTGTGCAAAAGGCTTGAACCGCTATTCTCTCTAACGCAGATCTTCTCTCATTAAAGCAATAAATAAGAGGAATTCACTCTCCACAGCCTGGTACCTCATACAAGCACTGACATCCACTCAAACTGTACATTGTAGGCAGATCCTCTCCATCCCCAAATATTTTACCCCTCTGTTGCCTTTAGGGGGACTTCGTGGCTGCTCTCTTCTAGCTATGTGTGGGCCACCTGGGGAACTAGCCCCCTGACATCCACGTGTGTTATACAGGGACCAGAGGACAGACTTCTCCCCTGCTCTCCCCCTGTCCTTCAAACACACACACCCCCAATAGGCAGAAAAGAAAAAAAAACCCACACTTCCTTTCTGCCACTGGCAGCTCCAAGGCTAACGCCAGGGGCACCTATCTCCACAAAAAGAAAAGGAGTACTTGTGGCACCTTAGAGACTAACCAATTTATTTGAGCATAAGCTTTTGTGAGCTACAGCTCACTTCATCGGATGCCGTAGCTCACGAAAGCTCATGCTCAAATAAATTGGTTAGTCTCTAAGGTGCCACAAGTCCTCCTGTTCTTTTTGCGAATACAGACTAACACGGCTGCTACTCTGAAACCTATCTCCACAAAGCTTCCAGAGCCCAGGCTCTAGCAAAGAATCAATGGATGGGAGTGGGATATAGACATCCAGCCCCTGAAAAGGAGGTTCCCCTGGGTGTGCGAGGCCAACAGTGTGAACAGCATTGCCCCAGGCCAGCAGGTGTTCATAGATCTGGGCTGACATTTGCCAGTTTAGCTGGGACTCACCCCAACTTAGGTTGTATCTGAGTTCTAGCGGAGTATTTTGCTCATCCCAACTTAGGTTGTATCTGGGTTCTAGCGGAGTATTTTGCTCAGATAATGTCATCACTCCAGTTGGGGAACAAGCAGAGTGTGAACTGGGTGAAGAATCAAAGACTGGCTGGAGTCTTCTTTTCCTGGCAATGCTCAGGTGGGGGAGGGGGAAAGGGAGAGTGTCTCCTTTTCCACCCACCGGTGCTGCCTTTTTATAACAATTACAGAGGCCTCCAGGGCTTTCACACCCAGTCACCTGGGCGCCCTTGTGTTCTTAACAACTTAATTTGTTTAATGACTCGGGAGGCCCTCAGGCCCCCTCATGCTTGTTGTCTGGATACATTTCCCTGGTCTCCCAAGGATTTTTAACAGTAGCACATAAAACCACAGCCCCCACAGCCAGCAAAATGATGGAGAGGTTTCAACAGCATGAACAAGAGAAGTTTAAAAACTTCTCCCTCAAAGAACAGGGACCTTTCAAGTGACAATGAAAGTAGAGGGACCTAATATTTATGCATGCTCTCTCATGGTGAAGGACCTCAAAAAGCTTTGTGGACTATATACTAACATGGATTGTTCATCTGCCACTAACAGGCAGCCACCTCTGGGGTGGAACACAGCAGCTGTTTTACCATACAGCACCACTCCATGACATTTTATGAACCAACAGGGAAGAAGAAACATGGAGACAGCCCACTTTGTCCTCCTCAAAGTCCTTAAGATTCACCTCTACCATGGTGCCAGCTGAGAATGGGTAGGCCTGGGGCAAGCTCTGAATAGAGAGAATTGAAAAAAAGGAATCTGTCTCTCATGGGAAATTCCAATATTTCAATCTCTGTTTTCATTCCAAATCAAGCTAAAAGACGGGAAAAATCGGATTCATTCAGATTTGGAAATGTCGAAATGTTCTGTTCATGCTGGGTTGGGTCAATGTTAACCTACTGGAGTGCCTCCTAGGGGTTATAGTTCAGGTACCTCATGCGCTCCCCTGCAGGCTGGGCTCCCCAGCAGAACTACATCTCCCATGTTTGCACCAGTCTTTCCCTCTGGCAGAGCTGTCATGGTGCATCATGGGAGATACTGAACAGTTAAGTGACTTTCCTGAGGTCATGGCCTATAAATGGCAAAGCTAGAAATTGCATATAGCTCAGAATTCCTCAGCATTAGAATTCATTACAGTCACCTTCCCCCCCCACCCCAGTTCTTAGAGCATACATTTTTCTTTATGACCTAATCTTCCCTTAGCTCCTGAGGAGAGCTTTATAGAGGGGAAATTCTGCCTCTGTTTTAGTGTAAGGAACACAGACCTGAGCCGTTTTCTTCCCTAATATTTCATAAATGATTTTTGGAGGGGGCGTGAGTTGTTGGTTTTTGCTTTGGACACAGTAAAACAATTGTGTAAGAAGATGGTGGGGAAGGCATCTGTCGGGCTTTGTAATCATTTCACTGTTCATGTAAGAACATGAGAATGTAATATATGAGAGTGATTCAAGCAACTCCTCCGTGTTATCCAGTGCTGGTAATATACAAAACCTTTTCAGTTATTATTGGGGTTTTTTTAAATTACATAAAAATGTTTCACTTAGACTCACTGTTTCCTGTTCTCAAATATCCCCCTGTAGAAATGGAAACCACAAGAACGAATGCCAGAAATCCCAACAGGGTATTCACCAAAATTCCCCCTCTGCCCTTCCAAGAAAGACGGCACCTTTCGCTGTCGAACCTTCCCACGAAAAGAAGCTGTTCAGATATTCAGATACCCCCGTCAGAGCTGTGCAGAGAAGAGAAATTCCATTGCACTGAGGATTTCAAGATTTCAAAAACTGTCTTTGTTCCAATTCAGAATAAAATGCATAAATAAATAAATAAAATCAAAGTTCTGTGCAAAAAAAAACTCCGCAAAAAATTCTGTAAAAAAATTATGTCAATTTGATGAAAATGTTTCGTTTTGACTTCATACTATATTATAATATATGACATGAAATGAAAAGAAATTCAAAACAAAAAGTAGTACTATTCTGCAAATGTCAAAACGGGACATTTCAACATTGTCAGAACTCTCGTTCACACCCTCTTCCCCTCCCCACCCATCCCCCCGGAAAGGAAATTTTGGCAAAGTCAACATGATTTCGCAAAGCATTTAGATTTCGATGGAACTGTGTTTTCCGACTGTTCTGACCAAGTGATGCCCAACAGCTCTAACCATGGTATAAAAGGTCCATGGATCTCACTCACACACACCTTGCAAAAACTTTCAACCAGGGACAGCAGAAGTGAGCAAAATCCTTCAGAAGGGCATTGCCCAGTAATGTATGCAATGGCTCAAAACACAAGAAAGCATGGCTGATGTGGTGCAATGTCACTGGCTTCTTTCTCTAGTACAGTCAAAGCCCAAGACAAACACCAGCAGGGTAGACTCGGTCAGTTCTTCACTGCTCCAAGATGTGTGCAAGGTAATGTAGAGTCGAGGGCAGCTCAGCAGAGAGGGAGGTGAAGGGAGGTCAGATGAGATCCTAACACTAAGGTCCTATCTGCACAGATGTTAAAGCCTACATTTGCAGAAGGCCGGTCTCCCTTGGCACCTAGAATATTTGCATCTGGAAGGACACAAATATTATGCCTGCAGACAGAATCCAGAGCTCATCATTGCTGGAAATGTAAAGACCCCGTGACACTTGACATCAGAACAAAGCAGCATCCTGAGCCAACATTTTCCTTCCCTACCAGCACAGCTCACTGCCCTCCACTCCAGAAGTGGGCACACTTCTGTGGAGCAGTATGCAGAAGAGCATTGCAATGCACTCTGGGACGAAAAGCGCTAGAGAAATGGTGAGGGGATATCCTTTCTCCCCAAAAGAGAGAGGCCTGGGAAGCACTCAGAATCTCTGCAATCAAGGAACTGAATTGTACCTTTGCCCTTGCCTTAGGAGCCAGGAGCCAACGTGTACGTGTACATGTGTGAGAGAGAGAGTCTCGATTTTAATTACAACCAAGTTGCCAAGTATAACAAAGCACCCATAAAAAGAATAGAAGTCATTTTGTGTTAAGGTTCTTTTTTCTCCTGGGGGGGAGGAGGCGGCCAAGGAAGGGAGGTGAAATCAGTATCTCTTTGTATGCAGTGACTCAGGTGCTACAATCTACCTTGGGTGCGCGTCCTGCATGCCCCAGTAATTTTTTGTGCTACGTTCTGTTTTATGGCATTGGCTATAATAATGGGATTATTGTTCAGTTGCGTGCAAAGCTCTCGCCCAGGGTTTCTGGTCCCCGCCCACTCCCTAGAAACCACAACTGTGTTTGGCTGCACCTTCTCTCCTCGCTCTCCCCCCCCTCCCCCTTTGCAGGTAAACATTGGGCGTCCACATGCAATCCCTGCGAAAGGAGGCCCTGCCCCAGTTCTCACTCGCACAGAGGCAGCCTTAGGTGCGGTAGGATCGCACCCCCCCCCCCCGCATTCCTGAACCCTGACTCAGCAATAAGCGCCGTGAAGCAACGTGAGCTGTTTCACGCCGTCTAGGAGGACCGGTGCTTTACCTGGCTCAGCTGCCACAGCCTCGTTCGCTCTCTCCTCCCCCCCGCCATCACCCTTTCTTCCCTCCTGTGCCAGAGCTGACAAGGACAGGAAGGAGAGCCAGGCCTGCTGCACCCAGGTGAGCAGTGTAAGGGGAGAGCTCAATAACTCTGACCTCTGGCATATAACTGGAGCTGGGAAGTAACATGTAGTCTCTTCCCAGGGCCATGTGTCCTTTAGCACGACCCCGCGTTCCCCACCGCCTTCCAGGTCTCCTCAGAAACCAGACATTCAGCTCACAACCCATTGGCTTGCCCAGGTTTTCGGGCACCTGAAAGGAACAACTCTGCCAAAGTCAGAGGGGGGCCCTAGCTGGCAACAGTTGAAAGGGAGATGCAAAAAACTCCCCCCAAAGCACGGATGGGAGTCTTTGCCCCAGTTCCATCTCGAGCAAAACATGGGCACAGCCAAGGCGGCACACTGCAGGAGCCTGGATCCCTGAGGGCTTTACTGAAACCAAAACTGCATCTTCTGCTAACTACAGATCAGTGCCGGGAGCTGGACAGACAAGGAATGAAGGAGACAGTTTCTGCCCCAGAGAGCTCACAGAGGCGCAACAAGAAAACTGCATGGTCAACCCAAAGCATTCAAACGTTGCCAGTCAGCCCCCTCACAAAAACTATGACATTGGCTTAAAAATAGAGCGGTTTTAAGAACAGTACATTTACAGTTCTTTGCATTTACATTTTTAGCCTTTAGGTCATATTTTTCATCTGCTCTGCACAACCCGGAGCGCTAAAAACACTTATTTTTGTAAAATGAACTGAGTTTCCAGCGTATTCACAAGACTGCAGGAATTTGAGGACACACACCAAATATTGCAAGGTTCGCAATAAAATTGCGACCGTTGGCAACAGAGAGAAAATGTGGCTTGAAGTTTCTTTGGGCTTTCAGGATTCTGCACTGCTCCAGGGACTGACACCCTGAGGGCCGCCCACAAAGTACTCTGTAGCCCAGAGCCACCCCAAAGAGCTAAGCACGGTTGTCCTGCCCGTTCCTGCTCCTGATGTCCCCCTGCACATGTGCTTGCCATGTGGAGGGTGGGGCAGGGCCATCTTTCGTGGCCTGGCACAGTGCTGAGCTGGGGGAAATTCTTCCAGGCCAGACCCAGGGGAGGGGAGAGCAGAATCCCCAAACAGAAGGAAACATGTGAGTGCAGAGGGGGTGAGTTGGAAGAAGGGAGTTTAGCTGAAAAGCAGCCTCGTAGCTTGTCATTTGCCTACCCAATCCTGGGTGGTAGCTGTAGGCATCACAGTACAAGTAGACATTAAGGAAGACATTAAAAGAGGCTACTGGGACATCTTTATGAGTCTTCCCCACGCTATCATGATAGGCATGGGGGGAAATGCGGAGGTGCTTGAGGGAGAAGCAGACAGGCTGTGATCAAGACTGCGTCAGTGGCAGAAACATTGGTGAGGTTGATGGCGCAATAAATTAGTTGATCTGTTAACAGGTCTCCATTTGAATTGGACTGGAGGTCAGGAGAAGCAGGGTTCGTGTGCACGCGTTCTGCCACTCCTGGAGATGCCCCTGACGGTGAACGTGCAGAAGTGGTTCAGGCCAGTGCAGCTCACGCTTTCCCACGAGTCACCCCCTTGTCGAAGCAAATTGCCAGTAGGCCACCAAATTGCCCTCTTGTCCCCAAAGCAATTCTGGCAGCCCAGCCCTGGAATATCTTGGTGCGTGAGAAACAGCTGCTTTCCTTTACACGGTCCCAGCCTGAAACAACCCCCTCAGTGACCTAATCCAGAGATAAACACATTTACAATGCAGAACACCTGAGCAATCAGTACTACCTCAATACATCACTTAGTCATAACCCCAGCATTGCTATTGTCTCAGGGCAGTAATTGTGTTTGCAGAGGAGTTTCCCAACGAGCTTTGCAGGCTGTACGCCTACCAATTATTAACTCTTGGTACCCCATAAAGCGTCAATCACCATCCAAAAGGGAAATGTCTCTTTCCCTAGTTCAGCTTCTAAAAATAAGCACAGGTTAAACAAATAAATAAGTTTGCACTTCACTAGCACCTTTCGTTCCGGATGTTCTCAACAGGCTACACAAATCCGACAGACTCTCTCTATGCCCATGCACGCACGCATTATATAATGCCTATGAATGAGTCACGTTAACACTGTTGAAATGCAGCCATCTCTGAGGGGAACGTGGGAGCTGTTTAGCAGCACCCAGCAAGATTTAGGGATGGGACAAGAATTATACCAAATCACATCAAAGACAGAATTTAGGAAGGGAAATGTACTGGAAGATACCTGAATTCAGGGAATTTGGTCAGGATGTCAGGGGACACGTTCTGATCATAGTTACACTGATGTAAATGCACTAATTTAACTGCCTTCAGTGGAATTACTATGGAGCTAAATCAGTGTACCAGAGAGAACAATTGGGCTTGGGGCATTGGTGCACCGTACATGTACATTATTAATAGCTTGAGTGCAAACTGTTCCTCTGAATGTTTCCATTGAGTTTAAGGCCAGATGGGACCATTAGATCATCTGGGCTGACCTCCTGTATATCACAGCAATTAATGTTTAATATTAAAAAATTAAAAAAATTAAAAAGCCCAAGGACTTCAGTTACACTAAAGCATTTCAATCCTCAGGAGACCAAAGAGGGAAGAGAACAGGAGAGACCAAAATGCCACCAATGCCCGAGGCCCCTGAAATGACTGTTAATGTTGTCCATATAAGGATATATGAACAGCTGACAAGCTTGGTCTTTAAATTTGCTTTCCTTTTCCCACAAACCACTATAGCGATTGTGATGTTTTTCGAAAAATGTTTCCTTTTACTGGGGAAAAAAAAATGCATTAAAGCATCCCAAAGTCTAAAAAGTTAACCACAGCCAACTGTTTTTGCATAGGATTAGAAAATCAAAAGCAGAGTAATCAGAATGAAAACCAGTGGAGAAATCTGTAGATCAGATTTAACTAATAAAGTTATAAAAATCTACATTGGATTCATCAACACATAGTTATTCATAAAAACTTAAAAGACACTGCTGCAATGAAAGTCAACGGGAGTTTTGTCATAAACTTCAGCAGGAGCCAGCCCTTAATTTTTGAAAAGAGGACCACAAATTAGATCTATTTCCACAGTCAGAAGGCTGCCAAAACTACCAAACGTAAGAGAATACCAATGTTTTCATTTTGAGATTGCACAGTATGTACTGGGAATAAAAGGGGGCAACAACCTGACTTACTACCTGGATACAGAAAACCCAATGAGTTTTTTGAGGAGTAAGTGTTTCAGAGATGTAAGTGAAAAGCTGACAAGCTAGAACTAATATCCACGAGGAATTGCAAGGGATTTAGAGAGTTGTTTAGTTGAGAATACGAAAAACATGTAAGTATCTTCTTTGTTAATATGGAACTGCAAACCCCAAATGTTATAAAATCATGAATCAGACCCCCCAAAATCATGAGCTTATTTTTTTAAAAAATCAGGAGAATTTTTTTAAAGGTAATAAATGTGGGGGATCTTTTTCGTAGTATCCCGGGGTCACATTTTCAAGCTTTTGTCTGCAACTATCAGTGTTAGAAATTTACTTTTTTTTTTTTTTTTTTTTTAAATGAAGACCGAGATTCTCAGGTATTCATATGATTCCAGGATCTGGGGCTCTAAGCCAAACATAAAACATTGCAAGACTAGCAATAAAATTACAAGAGTTGGCCACACTGTTACTAATAGTTTTTTTGCCCGCTACTAGTTTACTTCTTGCCTATAAAGAGGCTTATTTGTTAGGCAAAGAGGAAAGCATAGCTGTTCGGAAATGTTTGCGTACAGTGGTTGTTTGTTATTGAACAGTCAACATTTATCAACAGTTTCTTTGGGAACTGATCCAACTCACTGATCTTCACTGAATCAATGGAAAGACATCCATTAATTTCAACAGCCTTTGGATCAAGTCCCTGTTGAGGTATCTCATTTATTAGAGCTCTTGACCCTTCTCAAAGCGCAGAGAAATACTGTAATTTGAGTGGTGCAGAGGCCTTGCGTTAGCTTTCTGCAAAGTGGCAAATTGGCAAAGTGGCAAATTTCCTTCCTCTTTCAATACCTGGCCCCTCTTGATTGTAATGGGCATGCAGATGTGCGTGCCATGCTAAAGACAAGAAAGGACTATGAAGTGAGAGGATGATCCAGTGGTTAGGGTGTAGTCTGGAACTTTGGAGACCCCGGGTCATTTCAAGCACTGCCACAGACTTTTGGCAAGTCCCTAAGAATCAGATTTTTTAAAAGGTATTTAGTAGGGCTGTCAAGCGATTAAAAAAATTAATCGTGATTAGTCGCGCTGTTAAAGAATAATACTATTTATATAAATATTTTTGTTTTCCTACATTTTCAAATATATTGATTTAAATTACAACACAGAATACAAAGTGTACAGTGCTCACTTTATATTTATTTTTTGTTATAAATATTGGCACTGTGAAAACAAAAGAAATAGTATTTTTCAATTCACTTAATACAAGTACTGTAGTGCAATCTCTTTATCATGGAAGTTGAAATTACAAATGTTGAATCATGTACAAAAAATAACTGCATTAAAAAATAAAACAACGTAAAACTTTAGAGCCTACAAGTCCACTCAGTTCTACTTCTTGTTCAGCCAATCGCTCAGACAAACAAGTTTGTTTACATTTGCAGGAGATAATGCTGCTCACTTCTTGTTTACAATGTCACCTGAAAGTGAGAACAGGCGTTCGCATGGCACTGTTATAGCTGGCGTTGCAAGATATTTATGTGCCAGATGCGCTAAAGATTAGTATGTCGTTTCATGCTTCAACCGCCATTCCAGGGGACGTGTGTCCATGCTGATGACAGGTTCTGCTCAATAACGATCCAAAGCAGAGCTGACCGACGCATGTTCATTTTCATCATCTGAGTCAGATGCCACAAGCAGAAGGTTGATTTTCTTTTTTGGTGGTTTGGGTTCTGTAGTTTCCACATCTGAGTGTTGCTCTTTTAATACTTCTAAAAGCATGTTCCACACCCTATCTCTCAGATTTTGGAAGGCACTTCAGATTCTTAAATCTTGGGTCCAGTGCTGTATCTATTCTTAGAAATTTCACATTGGTACCTTCTTTGCGTTTTGTCAAATCTGTAGCGAAAGTGTTCTTAAAACATGCTGGGTTAGCATCTGAGACTGCTATAACATGCAATATGTGGCAGAATGCGGGTAAAACACAGAGCAGGAGACATACAATTCTCCCCCAAGGAGTTCAGTCACAAATTTAATTAATGCATTACTTTTTTAACAAGCGTCATCAGCATGGAAGCATGTCCTCTGGAATGGTGGCCAAACCATGAAGGGGAATACAAACGTTAAGCATATCTGGCACATAAATGCCTTGCAATGCCAGCTACAAAAGTGCCATGCGAATGTCTGTTCTCACTTTCTGGTGAAATTGTAAATAAGAAGCGGGCAGCATTATCTCCCGTAAACGTAAACAAACTTGTTCCTCTTAGTGATCAGCTGAACAAGAAGTAGGACTGAGTGGACTTGTAGGCTCTAAATTTTTACATTGCTTTGTTTTTGAGTGCAGTTATGTAACAAAAAAAATCCACATTTGTAAGTTGTGCTTTCACGATAAAGTGATTGCACTACAGTACTTGTTTTAGGTGAACTGAAAAATACTATTTCTTTTATCATTTGTAATAAAAATAATATAAAGTGAGCACTGTACACTTCTATTCTGTGTTGTAACTGAAATCAATATATTTGAAAATGCAGAAAAACACCCAAAATATTTAATAAATTTCAGTTGGTATTCTATTGTTGAACAGTGCGATTAAAACTGCAATTAATCACAATTTTTTTGCGTTAATCGCGTGCGTTAACTGCGATTAATCGACAGCCCTAGTATTTAGGTGACCAAAGATGCAGATAGTCACAGAGTAGGATTTTCAAAAGCAAATCCCAGGCTTAGAATTCCCAGTGACATCAATGGGAGTTAGGTACCTAGATGCTTTTGAAAAATCTTGAGATGCCTATCTGCATCGTCAGATACGTAAACATCTTTATATATCTGGCCCCTGGTCTCTCTGGGCCTCAGTTTCCTTTTTATAAAAATGGGATAATTGTACTCGCAAGTATGTTCTGAGGGTAAATGCATTGAAGATTGTGAGCTAGTCGGATGCTACAGTAATGAGCCTAAAATAAATACGTAAGATCGAATAACGTAAGATAATAGAGGCACCGTTCCTGCAAAGATTTCTGCATGTGCTTAATTTTATGCCCTATGATTGTCATTGAGCTAATTAAAGTTAAGCACATACAGAAATCTTTGCAGCATCGAGGTCCAAATGTGTATCCTATAGTGGCAGGACGTTCAACTGTAGCTTTTTTAGTAAATGTCAGCTGGCACGGCACGTCTTCTCCAGGCAGAAATATTGTGCAACCCTGCAGCATTTGGCCTTATTTGTACTTAAGCAGGGTACTGAGTGGGCGTAAGTATTTATTAGCTAAGTTCTTTTGGGGTTAGCATGTGTTTGGAGGATGTTCACATGCATGTTGCACAAGACATTACATGTACAGCAAAGCTGAGATACTTTCTGCCTTGAATGTATAAAAAAACCAAAGCAAGAAAGCAAGCTAACCTCACTTCCACCCCATGCACTCTCCAAATGTTCCACCACCAGGACTGGCAAAGCTCTTAAGTCTAACTACTCATATAAGTGAAGCTGGCACTTACAAGGGTCTCGTTAAGGGTGACGAGATCCATGTTTATTTTGTGTAAGGAAAACAAGAACATTTCCATTTGCCCTGTGCCATTCATTTCAGGATCTTACAGAATTTTGCAAACCCTTCATTAGCCCTCTCCACACTCTTGAGAGGTGGCTAACTATCATTGTCCCATTTTAGAGATGAGAAAACTGAGACAAAGGCCCAAATTTTCAAAATCCATCCAGCGCAATGTTGTCTCAGTCTGCAGACCCCTGGGCATGAGCACAGTAATCCATCATTAATACCGATAAATGAAGATACCATGGAGAACACCCTGAGTAGCACAGTGATCATCAATGAGCCACTCGCTCATTTGACCCTGATCAGGACTTAAATCCAGACAAGGAGGGTGCATTTTTAAAATGGAATCAGCAGCTTGTGCCAGCTATTGGGGGCTGGGACCGCCACCCCAGACTCTCTCAGTCAGTTTATCTGCTTAGAAAGTGAAGAATTAGACACAGCATCGTTCAACATCTCTTTACAGCAGAGCCTGCCCTGTGCCAGGTGCTTTCCAAACACTCAAGAATGCCCTGTCTCTGCTCCAAGGAGCTCCCCATCTAAAAGGCAGTCACGGAAGTTAGTGTCAGGAATGGGGTCCTGCAGCTGGGCCTGGGATCAGCCAGCTAACCGCAGCTGAAAGCCCTCATTGGCCAGATTGCCTGAGTCCAGTAGTAGCACTTGGCCTGTGGCTGCCTTGCTCCGAGCCCTGCTCCAGTCTGCTCAAACCCTGCTCAGTTTCTGACCCTGGACCTTTGCCCCAGCTCCAACCACTAGGCCAGACTGCCCACACCCCAGTCCCTGCCAGTGAATGGAAGGGAAACAATAGGCCATTATACATGGGACACCAGACACACAGAGTACATCAAAGAAACTTGGAAACAAAACAGTCCCATGGTTCTTTATTTTATCCTGATGCCCGGGATCCATGGATTCACCTCAACATCTTGCCAGTCTTAAAGGGCGAAGGTAAAAGCTCTCTCAGTTTACTTGTATGCCCCCTACGACCCTATGACCCACCCTGGCAACCTTTAACGCATTTATCCTCCTCACAGGCTGGGCAGCGCTATTACCCCAATACACAGATGGGGAGCTGAGGCACAGAGAGACTGTCCAAGATCACACAGGAAGTCGGTGGCAAAGGAGGGAATTGAATGCAGCTCCCTCATGACCCCAGCTAACATTCTAACGACCGGGCCATCCTTCCTCTCTATATTATAGCTCAGTTCAATATCCTTATGACAGTCAGTTTCTTCCCGCAGTAACAGCTGTATCCCAGAGTGACAAGCGGAACACCTCCCCATTGCTTCGTGCAAGGCAGCAGCATGTTTACATTGTATTTGCTCAGAATGCCGCGTTTTCATTGACAGCTACTGTTCCCAGGCATAACTTCAAGCCTGGACTTCAGCCAGACGTTCAATCACAACAAGACAGACATATATAATTTCCCTTCACCTCTGGGGCACAAACAGGAAAGAAAGGCTTTCATGTTATTTTCTACAATACCCTTCCACCCCATTTCTTCAGGTCAAACGTTCATGATGACCTTGGCTGGCTACATCTAACGCAGGATTAAACACATTATGGGATGTCATCTCCCAGCCATCTGAGGGCAAGGTTTTCTCGAAATAAATAATGGGGTTTTTTTGGACCAAGTCACACCACACCCCAGAACTCAAATCAGAACACGGTGCTTACAAAGACTCCACTGCAAAATCCTGACCTGGGGACACTCCAGACACTACCCAACCACCCATTGGCTTCTACCCTTCACATCCAGGCTCCTGGTTTAAAATGAAAAGCCAAAGTCCTCACAGACTTTGAACAATGTTGGCAGTCCAACCAGCTTGTCTATCGGCTTGATTTTCAAAGATGCCAAGCACCAGCCGCTCCCATTAATCTCATGGGATGAGGATCATGGCGTACCTCTCTAGAGACGACATGGTTCTATGGACAGGATACAGGACAGACTTAAGCGGCTTTGGTTCTCTCTCACTGTGGGGCCTTGGGCAAGTCACTTCTCACCTCTGTGCTGAAGCTGACCTGTCTGTTCCACAGGGATAATGGTACTTCCCCCTACCTTTGGTCAAAGCCCTCTGAGGTGGCCACATGGAAGCAGCAATTCTCATGGGTCACGCTTTCAGCTCCTTTGCCGCTCTGAGGTCCCCAGGACAGGTAAAGAACGGACATCGATGGCAGGAACTTCCCCACACGTCTGCCTCAATCTTCTTTGGGCGGGATCACCTTCTGTTCCCACTCCATCCTTGGCCTCTGCCAAGACTGCCAACCAAACTGCCAATTAATACCTCTTGGGATGGCGGACTTTGTTGTATGGATTCCAAAGATGACATCCTGGTTCCACTGAAGTCCATGGCAGAAAACTCTTTCACCTCAGTTGGGGCCAGGATTTCACCCCTACTCTCTAGGGCAATTGTTTTTATTATTTCTCCTAAGCCCCAGGAGCTGACAAGTGTCAGATGCAGGACTTGATGGATCAGTGATCTGATGTGGCATGGCAAATCCAACGAACAGTGAACTCCCTGCAGTATGAATCTAGATATTGATGCCAGCTGATAGGACTTCTCTTTGAAGAGGTTACTCCTTGATGATGGAGGGGGGTGGGGGGAGTACATGTGGTGGGGGAAGGGGGGAATAAGGTGTTTGTTGCAACTTGAGGTGCATTATTTTTGGACTGTCTCAGAATAAAGACCTCAGGCAAACCGGAAAGAATTGAATTACGAGGAAGGAATGTAATAAAATGCAGGGAGGAGAAGAAAAGGGAAGGATCGACTGCAGCAAAATAAGTCAGCAAAGACTCTGAATTTCCCATTTATTGAAACTAATCACAGTTAAAAGGTCAGGTCCATTGGCAACCAGCATTTTTGTATTATTCAGAATGACGTACAAATAAATACAGACAAAATCCAGCCAACAAACTGAACCGAACCACAATTAAATGGTTTTAACTTAGTTCATTAGTGCCTAGTCCTTTTGCATTCCTACAGCCTCTCTAGGAGGATCTACTTATCGTTTACTGGGAGACTGTCTCCGGCGTACATGGCCCGTGAATCTCTGTGGCATACATATTACGAACATAAGCCGGGAGGGCTTGAGCTGCCTAGATATCAGCCAGGCAATCCAGCTACTTACTGTGCCTGCCCAAGTGTCTAATCAAACCCCATTTTGATGGGGGAGAACAGCCTGCCTAGAAAGTGAACAGGGATGTGTGTTCTCCATCATTATCTTGACCTCTGCTTTTCATTATTCAGCTTAGTACAAAACAGTCAAATTCCATCATGCTCATTGTGCGAGCGCGCGTCTGTCTCAGAGAAGCAGGGCTTGCTCCTGATCTGTTAAAACAAGTTACTCTGCATGTTCGGGAGCCATTGTTAGCCAAACACACATTTGGAAAGTGGGAGAAAAAAAAGCCAAGGCGGTGCATTGTTGAGTTTTCATGTTGGGCAATGAATTAATCGGATGAGTGCTGGGGAAAATGAAAGCTGTCATGAGGACCAGATTTATCCTTCGAAAACTAACATGGACTCCTTCACTGGAGGACCACACTAACAGGCCAACTTCTGGGAAGAGCATAAATCAACACTTTGTGGAGATTTTCACTCTGATTTGAAACAGCAACCATAAAACAGCAATTTATGAAACAAAACCACTGGCCCATGTGGGTAATGGACCCTGCTATACTACAGAGTCATGTAGCTCTTTACGAACAAATCTGTATAATCACAGCTTGCATCCTAAAAGATTGCACCTTAGAAAACAGATGTCCTCTTTCAATTTTTTGAAGAGGCAAAGAATTGCCCATTGGACTATCCTGGCGTAAGGCCCCATTAAGAAGACATATCCAGCAGGGAAAACGGGTGTCGTCTTCGCTTCTACATCTTGATACGATTCTCTCAAGGTTTCATTTTTTGTTGGTTCAGATTACTTGTATCCATCAAAACAGATGATGCCACTAAAAATTTCTCAAGCCCCAGCAGTATGTATTAGACATGCTGCTACACACTTATTTGTGAAGGTTCCCATCTTAGTGCTGGCACTTCCATACTTCCAAGATAGATTTCAGAAGTTTAGACACCACACAAACTTACCCATCAATTGCTCTACTACTTAATCAGGAGCCTCTTTAGACATTTGACTGTGACTCTCTTACTGCATATAGAACAAGTATGGTCAAAACCAAAAGAACTTTGACCATTATGGAAATGCCCAAAAATCGGAGGAAAAGTAAACCACAAACTGCAGCCTGGCTGATGTATGTTTTATCGACGACCCAGTCGAGAAGAGAAAGAATTTGGTGGCAAAGGAAACCTAGGACCTGCAAGGAGCCACCAATTTTTGTGCTTTGAAAACAATCAATGTTATGTTACAGCAAAATATATATATATATAAAATCATAGATAATCAACACCAAACCTAATCAATATATATATATATAAAAAAAAAATCTAGAAGAAGAAAAGTTTCCAGTTCCAACTGCTGCCATGCAAATTGCTCAGATGTCATCTTCCGTTGGCCAACAGTAAATCCGCCCTTATCCAAGTCCAACATCCAGGGACATCATCACCACAAACCCTAAGATGGAGGTCCAGGAAGCCAGCTTCCCATTGCCACTGCAAGGAGGAAAGGAGAGGGAGTGAGCGCCTATGTTTCAGAATGTCCTTTCAGGCGGACAGCAGAGTTGTCTTTACTTCTCACCTGTGAAAAGAAGGGAATCTTCCAAAATCCTCTTTATTCCCCCATCTCTTTGAAGGCCTTACTTCATGCTGACCCTTTCCTCCAGTCAAAATAAGACTCATCCAAGCTGATCCTTTGGGAGATAGAGTTAAGGGTTCTTCCCCTCCTCTCCTCAGCACCTGAACCACCTCAGAGAGAGGCTGAGCCATCTTGGGGATTCAGACATGCAATTCCATTCAAATGAATGGGGGACATGTCTTCGACTCTCCTAGGTGGCTTTGAGAACCTTAACCACAGTTCTCGAATGCAATTTTCTCCCCTAACATCTCACTGAGGCAATAAACGGAATCAGGGAGGGACAGACTCATTGTTTCCTGCATAATTTATACATAATTCCTAAGCTAGAAGTGGGGAGCTGACACCCCTTATAGTGAGTAGCTTGACAGCTGCAATCACTGCTACAGATTGGTTAAGCATTGTGCGCCTTCCACTGTATTTATTTGTTACCACGTCTCTCCCACCCCACTCTGTTTCTCTCACCCACCTGTTGTCTTTTAGATGGTAAACTCTTCAGGGCCAGGACAGTCCTTCATAGTATTTTCATACAGCACTTAGCACCATGGGGTCCAACCAGTTTCGGGCAGAGCGTTATTACAATAGAACTGTTCAGTGATAACAGTTTCAAGCCACACGCATGGAGGGACAGCTCCAAAAGACAAATATCTTAAAGAGCCACTCCTGCTACATCTCACACCAGTTCAGTGAATTGCAACCTGATAATTCCCTCAGCAAAGCAAATGTATTTAAAAAATAACTCTTTTCCAAAAACATTCACAGTCAAACAACAGGAGCAGCAAAATTCTGCCAATCTTGAGCAAAAATAAGGAGAGCAGTCAACCTCCTTAATTCATCAATGCATCCGATGAAGTGAGCTGTAGCTCACGAAAGCTTACGCTCAAATAAATTCGTTAGTCTCTAAGGTGCCACAAGTCCTCCTGTTCTTTTTGCGAATACAGACTAACACGGCTGCTACCCTGAAACCTCCTTACAGTTCATTATGGCTTTGCATCCTGTTGCTTGTTGGAAATGGGCTTTCACACGTGTGTGCCACATGGTATAAGCCAGGGTGTGGATGGAACCTGTTTTTAAGAACACATCTCTGAGGTGTGACAGTTGTTGGCAAATGGCTGAAATGCTATTAACAGTGCTAGCTTGTAAAGTGGCATGTGCCCTCTTAATGCAAATGCTCCATGGTCCTCGCAGATCAGACCCCAAGGTGTTCCTTTGCACTACAGCATACCCTTCCATGGGACGAGGAAGGAAAGAGAATTTAGTCACAAGCAAAGGCCAGCCAATGAACATGGCTTCAGGGTGCTGGCAGCTAGGCAATTGGCAGAGTAATTTCCCTTACCTGGTTTGTGCTTCTGGGATGATGTCATCCATGACCACATAGACCATAGCACCAGCAGCAAAGCCCAAAGCATAGGGGAGGAGGGGTTCTGCCAGAACCATGGCAAAGGCACCGAAGACACCAGCTAAAGGTTCCACCATGCCACTTAGCTGTCCGTACCTGTAAGAGAACCAAGATCAAAAGCCCTGAAGGGACACAGGAAAACCTTCCTTTACCCCTTTTTGTACCCAGCATAGTGCAGGTGTTTGTTGGACCCCAAGGGCTCAATCGTCCCACTCAGGACATGGATACATCCCATTAAATGGAGCTATGAAGTCTGTAAATGCAGAATGCACCTTGCAGGTTCTGATTAGCATTAGGCTGCCCTGCTTTTGAGAGTGCAGAGCGGATGCAAACCTGCTTTCCCACCCCCGCACCTGTGTGAAGAAAAAGAGATGTTTACCAGCCCTTGCAAAACAAAGGAGAGCATCTGAGCCCTTCCTGAGCAAACACAGCAGAAGACAGATCCCCTCCTTTCATCTGGAAGGTGACGAAAGGCTGCAGACAGACTTGGGAACATCTGGCTCCAGACAGGCAAACAATCCTCTAATTTTTCCCCCAGTCGGTCTCTCCTTCACCCAGTTTATCGCTACCCTCCACGCAGTGGGCCCTGTGAATCAGCTAAGCACTGGACCACTGCTGAAGGAAGTCTGGAGTGGGGATCCCTTCAGAACACGTCCATTTTCCCTCTTTAGGTCCTATCTGTGCTACAAGGTTTTGCTGACTGTGGAGCCCAGGGATTGGCAACCTTTGGCCCACGGCCCGCCAGGGTAAGCCCCCTGGTGGGCCAGGCCAGTTTGTTTACCTGCCGTGTCTGCAGGTTGGGCCGATCATGGCTCCAGCTGGCCGCGGTTCACCGCTGCAGGCCAATGGGGGTCTGCAGAAAGCGGCGTGGGCCGAGGGAAGCTGCAGCCAGCACATCCCGCAGCCCCCATTGGCCTGGAGCAGCGAACCGGGCCAGTGGGAGCTGCGATTGGCCAAACCTGCAGACACGGCAGGTAAACAAACTGGCCCGGCCCACCAGGGGGCTTACCCTGGCGGGCCACGGGCCAAAAGTTGCTGATCCCTGGTGTAGCCAGTTGGTCGCATGACTCTAAACACCGTTTGATGATTAAAGTTCTGTCCTTAGCTGTGGATGCTAACAATGTGTTGCCTTTGCTGGAAGCCTAGATTGTCCTTCTGTAACTGGTCCAACTCCCCTGTTTCTTTGCAGCGCTTAGACCTTCTAACCATGCCAGTCTAATTCCTTCCTCCCAGCTCTCTGTCTGGTCAGAGATCCCAGAATGCACTCGTGCTGCTTTGTGCAGATGTCCTTCAGGTGCTGTTCGCTGTTGTGACACTACGGGGATAGCGGCCTAGAATTTCCCAGAATGCACTGAGATGAACACGACTGGGCAACGGGAGAGGTATGGCTGCACAAACATGGGCAACAAATGGGAGCGGTGTGAATAACCGTGTTTGGCACGAGCAGATCAGATAAGAGCATCAAAAACTGGCTAGAGAAAACATGGTTGTATTTTTAGCATTGCCAGGCCTTAAGACAGGCCAGAAAGGATGGCCCTGCCGTGCTGGACAGTGAAGAGAAGGTAACTTTAAGGTCAGAAGTTAAATTTCTGTAAATGTGTTGGAGCAACAAAGAAAGTTTGAGTTGTGGCATAGGCTCTGGCCTTGGTGGACCCACTTGTATCCTTCTCTGAACGGCCTTAGAAGTGTGACGCAGGAGAGCAGACACAAGGGGGTCAGCCCACAGGAGAGGTGACTCTGCAGGCAGTAGAAATCCGATTTAAGCATCACGCTCTCTTTTGTTCATCTATTTTGTCTTCATTTGGCCCCCCGAGTCCACCCCATCCCAAGACACTTGCAACCACTGCTACCGAGGACCACAGTTCAAACCTCGCCTATTCTACAGCGGCAGTGTGGCCACAGGAGACAGAACATACTAGTGGTTGTTTTCCTTCTTCCAAGTTGGAATGAACATGAGCTGCACCAGTGGCTTGCCCCACAACGTCTGATCACCGTGAAAACATCAGTTGCTGAGCGTAGTAATGCTGGACCAGCAAGACCCTGTCTCCTGCACTGCTCCCAGAGCTGCCACCCAGTACACAAAGGCTGGAGAAAGCTTTAAAATGGAAGAGCTTTTCCCCAAACACAGCCAAGCCGCTGAGGAGTCCTGAATGGGAACTAGCAACACGGCACTGCATAGAGAGCAGCACGTTATAGGCAACCTGCAGCAATAGCAGCTGGGAAATGGCTTGACGGGAAACACGTTTCAAAGCTTGAAGAACATTTTAGAAGGAGCACTACTTACCAAAATGCTCTCCATGTTGAAAATCCGGCGCCACGCAAAGGAAGGCTGACAGCAAGGCCTTCTGGGAAATTCTGAATTCCAATCCCAATTGCTAAGTTCCTACCGAAATAAAAGCAATACATGTTACATATCATTCCTCTGGGAGGAGAAGGGCAGGGCAGGATAGGCCTTAAAAAAAAGTTATTAAGAACGTCTCTTTAATGTAAGTGCTTTCAGCCCTTGGGGACTAATCGAATCATGTTAACACAAGGCACTTCTAGAGCAAGTTTTATCTTCAAAGTATTCCACGTCCGTCAACCCCTGGAAGCAACGGAGAATGAGATGAAAAGATTTGCCCAAGGACACAACCAGTCAAAACCCCAGACTTTCCAACTCCCAGCCTTATGCTCCGAACTCTTGACCAGACCTGGCTGTTGAACAGGGAGAGCCTCGAGTTGTTCATGAGTGACCCACTGACTAATTAAGGAAAGGCAAAGATGACAGGGGGGGCGTGGGGGGGGCCCTGAAGGGTGTTCCTGGGGGAGAGGCAAAGCCACAAGGATTTGGGTTACGTTGTGGGAAGTTAACAAGGGTGGAGAAAGAAAGATAAGGCGCAAAGGAATCCCATGCAGTGCAAATATACTCTCCCTTATTGCTCCACTTTGCAAGCCAGGCTGCACTGAGAACTGCCTATTCAGACAACTGTCCTTCCAATACACGGGTTATTCTGGGAGATCGGACAGCCAAGGTAGAGCAGCCCTGGGATCCAGGGACCAGTTTGTGGCCCAACCCAGTTACCACCAAAATGGATTTCCCACTCCTCCCAGCTGGTGCCACATGAGGAGGAATGAAAGGACATACTGGGCTACACCTGCGGATGTGAACAGGGATCCCCATAAGTCTTCAGAGGCAGCCCTGTTTTGCTAGCTCTCCGAAAGGGGCCAGTTTCCTCCTCTCTGAGATGCCTCTGCTGTTACGGGAGGTCGAGTCAAACAAGCTCCGCTTGCAGCCTACATCAGATAATGCAGAGGTTAATCTCTCTCGTTTACTGTTCATCTCCCGCATTGTCTGCATGGTTGCACAGTCACCCTATTGTTTGCTTTTATCCCCTCCTGCACTAGCTGTAGGGTCGTGTGTTTTTAACCTACAGGCTTTAAAAATATATATATAACTTTTAAACAAACCCTGCTCACATTCAGAGCCTGGATCACCCAGAGGGGAGAAGCATGCTGCACTAGAAAAGCTGCTGCACCCACCCCCAAACGAGAAGTTGGCCACTGATGCACTAGTACCCCAGATGCACTATCCTGCAGCTGAGACGTTAAACAATGGCCAAGACACAGGCCGGTCCAAAGCCTGCAGGCGGTCAGATGAAACAGAACTGGCATCTGAGTCTGCAACTCACCCTGGAGGATCCGGACCTGCAACTGCCTCAGGGCTGCTGCTTTCCCCAGTATTCCGGCCCCGCTTTTCTGTTCCGCTCCTTGCTGTTCCGGAGACCGCCCCATTAAACTTCAGCCGTGGGAGCAGGTGACCCTGCTTGGATAATAAGGTGCCCAAAGCGCAGCACTGGGGAATCAACACTGAGAAACAGGCACAGACCGGTCCCTGAGTTCCATTCTGGTACCCACTCCGTCCTGGGTGGCTGCAGAAGGGAATACTCCCAACTTCCTCGCTGCTCCAGCATCTAGCAGTTAACACCGGCAGGAAAGCACCCTGTCCAGCCCCAGTGGCTGGCTCCTAATGACTGAGCTAGTGGGGAAAGTGATGGTGGTTTTGCTTGTTGGCCTCTAATTTCATGACAGTGCTAACCGCAGCCCTTCATCTGCAAGGAGGCAGGATTTTGAAGCTCGCAAGCAGGCTAGCTTGTGTGGGGAGAAGCTGTTCTGACAGCTGGGCGCTGAAGAACGGATCCTGCAGCGCCTGGCCTAGACAAGCACTTTGGAGCGTCGAAATGCAAACATGCTCCTTCCTAGGCCACCCTCAGCAGCAACCAGCTGGTATGGCAATGAGGACAGCGGGCGCCCCATTTGGAGCACAGGGCACATGGATGGGGGGTGGGAGGGAGGCTGGGAAGGGGGACGAGAGCACTTGGTCATAAAGTCATTTTAAAAAAAATCAGCCTTTGTGGAGCCCAGCTTTGCCAAGTGGGAAAAAAAAGAAGCTTTACAAGGAGGGTGATTCGGTTTACAGGGGAAGAAGAGGCAGGACATTTACAAGGCTTTAAAAAACCTTTGCAAACATTTAAGGACCCCAGCCCGCTTGAGAAATGTCTTGTCCTCCCAAGCAAGTGGGGGATTTCTGTCCTTGACTCAGGGCAGACGAGGCGCTGGAAATGCCCTGTGTTTTAAGAGTACCAGAGTTAGTTGGGCCGGCTCCTAAGAATGGAAGGTTGCCACAGTGCAGCAAATTGTGAGCCAGGAATTAGGCTTAGATGCTCCAGGTAGACATGCTGACTAGGTCGTTCTTCCCAAAGTCGGCCACCACGGTGCCAGAACCTCTTCATTAGGATCAGGAATCCAGGAGGACATCATCCTAGGTACCCTCACAGATGCAGGAAATAGTAACTGGGGTTGAGTCTCTCCACTCCCCCCAAATTCCCCAGGATAGCCTCATGTTCCCACAGGTCCATCCAATGTCCTGCAAGGAATCACAAACCCCTCTCCCGCCGCCGCTGAAATCCCGTTGGAGCATAGCAACACTGCAATGCAGCCATTGAGCGACGTCACAACACAAAGCTCGCCAGGTCACGACAACGTCACAAAGGCAGGGCGTTGCTTTCTCTTCAGATAAACTTATGTGGCTACTTCACGTGGCTTTGCACACGTTTCTCTGTGGATTTGTCATTGGTGCAGCAAAGGGACCTTCTGAAAAATAACTAAAAATGGAAATCAGATTTCCGTATTTAGAGAGGATGGATTTTTTAAGCACTGTTAATATAGTAGCTGTGGTTTGGTGCCCAGTCACTTTTGCACTCCAGTTTTAAAACCATTGACAGCTCACAGAGCAGCCCCTTTAGATGCCCCCCCAACCAGGAACTGTCAAGGGACAATAAAAAAAAATACGTCTCTCTAAACAAACCCCAGAAGTACTGCAAAGTAAACAAACTTGTCAGACATGTCCAGAAGGGAAGGAGAATCAATCAGGATGGAGCCTTGGTTTGCATTAAGAATCTGAGCATTTCAGGATAGCTTCAGACGCACGCTGCCTCCCCTGCCCCGTTGGTTACATAAAAATCTTGGCATGGCTTGTGCCGAGACGGCTGTTACAAAACCATGGGCTCACGTGCACCATTATCTACCTATTGGATCTCACTTTGCTCAAGTCTGGGAACACTATTTTCACCCCTTTGCAATCTCTTTCATGTGAGGTTTCCACCAGCTACCCTTGAAAAGGAAACAAAAGCTTCACTTATTTCCCCCACACCCATATTTGACAATTGGGTTTGATGTCATGAACACGAGGGACTAAGTACCCTGGAGGGCACAGTCTGGGCAAAGGCTGGGCGAGCTTTTCTCCTTCTGCAGCTCTGCCAAAAAGCTTCAGTGCTGCCCTACAGTAACCCTCCTCCACCCACACTCTGCCATCGCACCCTCTCCCCTGCAATGCTGCTTCCTAAGCCAGCCTTGGGACCTCATTCAGCTCTGCAATGAAGCTCAGTCCTAATCCGCCACACCTTCTGCTGAGCCAGTCTTGAGCCCCTGCACCCTTATGTTTCTACCAATGTGCCTCAGTTTTGATCTCTGCCAGAGCTCGCTTATTTCCGTACTGCTTCCCTCACCGCACACAATTCTGAATTTAGCAATCCGGGCTGCAAACCAAAGGCAGAACTCTCTAGTGAGCACCAACACATTGTGCGCATTGAGCACAATGTGTTTTGGTTTTGGATTTTCTTCCTCCCCTCTGGAAAAATGACAAATCAACCGTTTTTGCCTACGGTCGGTGGGGAGGTAGGAAATCAGCATAGTTGCTGTGAAAACCAGCATTGACCATTGGGAATTTACCCTGGGTGAAACATATATTCCTCTGAATTTCTACAGTACCTTTTATGGGAGGACACTGGCAAGTTTCACCAGCATCCATTCATTTAGCTCCACAACACGGCAGCAGGGCTGAGATGCTCGGCATGATCTGAACTGTTAATAAGGGGAGAGAAGCCGACTTGCCCAAATATAAACCGCACCAGGACGAAGCGGGCCCGTCTCTCCCCGGTGTGCAAAAGCAGATGAGAGTCTACTGCCGATACCAGCCAGCAGAGTAACTCCTTTCGCAGCAATGGCAGAGGCTGACAGCACTGGAGGTCCTCGACTCAAGCCTCACTGTGATAGGTTTTATCGTTATTAGTGGCTTTAAAGTCGTGGGTAGAGGCCAGGCCCCGTTGTGCTGGGTGCTGTGCAAACAGCTAGCAGACACTATTATACCTGCCCTAAAGAACTTACAACCCGAGTGTAAGGCTATAAACAGCAAGTTGAGAGAGCACAAGCAACAGTGAGAGGATCCTGACCGCAGCACACCCACTGCCAAGCTCTGTGTAAGCATGACGGCCGAGGAGAGGTTTAAAGAAGACATCTGAAGGAGAACGGTGAGGTGGCTTTGCACGGTGAGCACATCCCACACATATGGGGCAGCCTGGGAGAAGACTCCACGTGGCTACACACACACACACGGGGCGCAGTCTTGTCCTCACTAAAGGACATGGCAAAGTTTCTATTGACATCAACGCAGCTAGGATTTCTCCCAAGAGGCCTGAAGTTTTCCATAACTCTGGTTTCAGGATAAACACAACTTGACACCGGCACTGGAAGCTCAACTCCACTGAAGTGCATGGAGATGGGCCAGCTGCTGACCTGATGCCCAGGTCACCACTTCCGCAGCGTTGATCCATGGGCCGCCTTTCCAATTCCCACCCCATCACAGTGCGGCTGCGGCCGTGCGTAGCAGCACGATGAGACTGTGTAACACCAGTGCAACACGGCACAACAGCGCGACATCACCCTGTCGCAAGAATAAAAGGGGCCCCACCTCCGCACCGACAGTCAGATTAGAACTTCAGTGAAGCTAA
Organism: Eretmochelys imbricata; assembly: GCF_965152235.1. Classification (NCBI taxonomy): domain Eukaryota; kingdom Metazoa; phylum Chordata; order Testudines; family Cheloniidae; genus Eretmochelys; species Eretmochelys imbricata. The sequence continues at coordinate 4,341,845 of NC_135585.1, read as the reverse complement.
GGATTTTCTCCCAACATGTATCAAGTTTTCCATGACTTCAGTTTCCAAGTAGACACGGGGGGCCAAATGCAACACTGGTACAGCGGGTACAGTTCCACTGAAGTCCATGAAGTCATGCCAGAGTGAATCTGAGCCGCAGAGACCAGTGGGTAGCAATCCCCGAGCAGGCATTCCTGAGGTCCATAACCCACAGGCAGACATCACAGAGTCTGGAGAGATACTTCAGCTCTAGCCAACAGCTGAGGCAGAGAGTCCTAGCGAAGGTCTTGCCTGCACTGCACAGCAGCCGACCAGACCTGAAACGCAGGCCCACAAGGGCTGGTTTCGTTCTTTCGCCAGTGGCTGAAAGCTCCCTTCGCAGCTTTAAACACTTGTGTTCCTATTAGTAAAATCAGACAGGTGAGAAAAATCTCTCTGGGTTGTTTAAACTTCTGACATGGTTTACAGATGAGCAAGCGAGAGGCTGTGGGTGTCCTTCACCAGGACAGACCATTACAATCAAAACTTTATTCACGGGGGGGGGCGTCAGGGAAAACATCCCTTATAGAAAACAGTGGACCCACTGTCTGTGTGCTGGGTTTTTCCCCCCCTTCCTTCACTTGCCTTAGCACAAAGCAGCTATTACTGGTCCCGACCACAACAAATTAATGGGAGAGGGAAGTGTGAACCAAGGGGTCTGTACAAAAAGAACCCCCCGAGGTCTCTCTTCCCCACTCCCCCTCCACCACCCCCTCTGAGCTTTCACTACTGGGCTGCCTTAAAACAAGGAGAGACTGTGAGAAAGCTGTGATGGGGTAGAGCACGAGAGAGGTGAGGGGCAGATGTGGGAAAGGGAAATTTAGCAAAGACTAAAGATTTCTGCATTATAGCTAAGAGAAGCCGAAAGCTGAAGCATTTATCCCTTTCCCAGCCCCCACTAATAAAAAGCAGACCTGACACAAACCCCCAAAGTTTATTCAAAGTATATTCTGAGTGGAAATGTATCAAGATGCTCTTCTTTCCCCAAGGGCAGAAAACTCTGAGCATCTGCATGCTTTGCTCCTTGCTAGGGCTACAGCCTGTTTCTGTTATTTTCCCCTTTCCTTCCATTCCAGGCACGGGCATAATTTGGAGGTGGGCAGGAGGAGCGTTGACCCCCCCCACCAAACTGAAAGCCTTGGGCAGATGTGGAATTGCTTCTCCATGCCCGGCCCCGTTGGCATGACTGAGGCTGCCATCCCAAACACAGAAGTCAAACTTTGCCAACGATTCCAGGTGGGACCCCCCAAACACCTCCCTTCAGGTTCCTCTTCTGTGCATGCTCTCCGGACTCTCACACGCACTCTCTGTGCTCAGCAGTGGCAGGCCCCACTGGCACCACAGGACAGGGCTTTAGTGGGTACTGTCCTGTGAGGGACAAGGGCCAGCACTATGCTCAGACACAAGCTAGCAGGTGACAGGAGTGCCATAGTCGCGCTGAAGGGAGCAGGCTGCAGAGATCACACTGGAGAAGGCTTGCTGGGTTTGGGGTTCAGACTTGGTTGAAAACTGTAAAAAGGGGGAAACTCTGGCTGGAAACCCAGTTCCTGATTAACCTGCAGATTATAGTGGGAGGGAGGTGAGTGTTATCCCATCTAACGGACGATAGGGAACCTAAAGTGCTATTGGAAAAATGGGGATTAGAACCTGGGAATTCCTGAATTCCAAAGCTAGGCTCTTTCTGTTCTCTGCTCCCTCCTGACTCTGCTACTTAGGGTCTGGACTCAGGCAAAGGCCATCTCACATTCTGCTAGGCTCCTGGTTTCCTCTCTGCTCATCCACAGGTCCCCTTGCTTCCTCTTTCATCTCTCCCATTCCAGAAGCCCATTCTCTGCCTCTTGCCACCACAGGGAATCTTAGTGCCTCTTGTCACCTCCGTAATACCTTGGCCACGGCCTCGCATTCTCGTTCGGGCCTTGAGAGTTTCCCAGACACTACTATTTGTACCTGGGTGCAAATACTTCATTAACAGCATACGGAGTCTGGGAACAGACCCCTTCTCACTTGCTTCGCCTTGGTTCACAGCACAGAAAGTATATGGCCATGCACTGCTCAGAGGTCACCTTTGTTTGTATAAGAGGGTGTCTCCTATGCTGTTTGGGTGCCGAGGTGAAGAAGTTTCTAGTCCAAAGCCTGACCTTCCCAGTACAAGTCCACATACACACCTCATATTTTCTCCCTACCTCTGTGAAGAGTTTTCTGGGAAACAGTTGGGAGGAAAGAGACTGAACCAAATAAAGCTGCATTGTGTATCAGGGAAACAAAGGGTTCCTTATGAAGGAAATAGGTGGAGATACTTGGAAGGCTTCCTCCTATTGCAAAGAGGACACGCTGTAAAGCAGATGTACCAGCAGTCTGAACCAAGTGCATTTCTGGGTAACTACAGTATGCCAGGGTGTGGGGACAGCTAGAGGCAGGTGACTGGGGGATAACTGAGCATAACCATCTGAGCAGGACAGTAATCAGCGTGAAATGCACAGCCATGAGTGACTTTTGTGCCACTACAAAAGGCAGGAAGATGGTGACATAATTTACTTTGTGGGTATCAGAAGCAGACATGACATGAACGAGATCCAACCAGACAGGGCCATTTGTCTCCACCATGATAAACCCATTTCACAGATGGCAAGACAACTGCTCAATGTACAAACACGTGTGGGTTTAAACGGGAACACGATGGACGTGTTGCCTAGCAGGTGGAGCACTGGACTGGGACTCAGAAGACCTGGGTTTTATTCCTAGCTCTGCCACTGGCTGACGGGTGACCTTGGACAAGTCATTTCAGTTGTGTCTGAATTTTCAAATGTGTCTATGCTGAAGCTGGGCAGGTGCCTCCCAGCCCAGGTAGTCAGACCCAGGCTAGCTCTGCTTGAGCTAGCATGCTTAAAAGAGCAACGTGGACATTGCAGCATGGGCAAAGGCACGGGCTAGTCGCCTGAGTACACATCAGCCCAACCCCTGGCTCCACACTCAGCCAGCCAGCCCGTGCCACCACGCCCACACTGCTATCTCTAGAACGCTGGCTCCAGCAGAGCTGGTGTGTGTCTGCCTGCAGTGTCGACATACCTTACGTGACTCAGGCACTACGGAGCCTACGTCTCATTGCAAGTCCGTGGGACTGAGGCTCCTGAGGGCCTGAACCACTTCTGAAGTTGGGGCTTAGGTTCCTAAGTCACTTAGATGCTTTTGGAAGTCTACCCTGCCTCGGTTTCCCCAACTGTAAAAAGGGGGCCATTACCCTTGTCTCCTTCAAAAAGCATGTTGAGACCCATGGATGAAAAAGCACACATAAGAGCTAGGCATTATTTTATCATCACGAACTCCAAGAAGGGACAGGTTCACGGGGTATTTTCAGTGATGCCCATTCTTATGGATTCTCACCAGTACACAGTAGGGAAACAACTTTTATCATTCCTGCACTCCTGTTCCAAGGTGGTGCTGGCCCCTGGACAGAGCACCGGGCTTTGCTGCAATTTTAAGGAAGAAAAGGTAACAAAGCTGCAGATCCTGCTTCTCTAAGCCCCACCAAGGAGCAGTGCTTTGTAGGGAAAGGAAAATAACCTATTATAGTTCCTGGGGGCACATACCCGCAGCTGGACGTTCCACCCTTCAAATCTTGCCTGCCAATTGGTATGGCACCATGCTGGGAAACTCCTAGTTCACTTTCAGAAAAAGTTGGCATCTCTGCATATTTGCAAGGTCAAGGCACAGAAAGCCTTCTATAAGCCTAAACCCTTGTTTTCAAGGGCCTATTCTTTTACAAACTGATTATGAAAGTAGGCTACATATTCTTAACAAGCCCCTTTTCACGACGGCTTTCAATTCCCTACAGTGTATAATATGCATGTGTATTCTTGCATGGCAGGCCCTTACATACTGTTTTGATTGTTATCGTCTTGCCATGAAAGAGCCGATTGTTGTGGGTTCCCAAGATTACATCATGGCTTCCCACTCCGGCTGCCTGTCGAGGTGTTTGATCGGGACCTGCAGGTGGGAAGGAGCTCTGTGGTAAGCACAGGGCCTTGAGCACTTCCCCATACCTGCCCTACCTGTTCCACACACAGCTGCCTTAGCACGCAAGGGCTTTCTTCTGCTTTACTGTAACCTCTCACGCAAAGTGTGTATGTGCGTGTGGCAGAGAAGCAGGGAGGAAAAATAGGTGAACAATGTGTTCATTTCCAAATCTGATTCACACGAGAGTAAAGAGACTTCTGGAGACTGGTGCTTGCACAGAATGCTGTCTGCCAAGGAATGAGCGAGCCGGTGACACACACACGCACAGATCTGCTGTCGACCGAATTTTCACATGTTCCAAGTTTAAAGGCATGTTTTGCAAAACAGGCGGGCAAGTTTTACTCCCAAAGATTTCTCTTTTCCAATTATGCAGCCCTTTTCATCTCAAAGCACTTAAAAAATGACAAAGAATTAAAGCCTACAGCCACGAAGGTGACCGGATAGCAAGTGTGAAAAACTGGAACAGGGACTGGGGGGTTATAGGCGCCTATATATCAGGACTGTCCCTATAAAATTGGTCACCCTAACCACCGCCTCCTCTTATGACCAGGTAAGTGTGATCAGTCCCATTATACAGAGAGGGACTGCACAAGGTTACACAGATGAAACTAGGACCAGAACCCAGAAGTCCTGACTCACAATCTTGGGCTCTGATCCCACCAGGACACATTCCCCACAATTATGGAGTTCTCTTCTATCCTCCCTGCTTTAGCTGTAAGTAGTGGGATAGTTAATTCTCTCCAGGACTGACAGGTGGACTGACAGATTAGGGCCCAGCATATTTGCTCCCGGAGGCAGGGTTTGCACCCTAGTACTGCTAAAATATGGATAAACTGCATGACATTCCGTAGCAAATAATGCAAATTGGGAGGGAAACGGGGACTGTAATTCTAAACTAGCTAATAGAAAAACATCATCAAAATTGTGTCACTAATGAGGAGCTTTAAACGGCACAAAGGGGACAGACAGTGAAACTGAAAGGGACCAAATATAGAAAACTGATAAAGGAAATACTTTTTCAGACAATGCACAATTAGCTTGTAGAACTCATTGCCACAAGATACTGGTGCCCAAGAGTTCAACAACATTCAGAAAAGGATTGAACGTGCTTTATGGAAAACAAGATTATCCAGACTTATCAGAGTAAATACCATAAAATAAGCAAGAGTTTTGGAAGAGATATAAACCCTCCTGTATCAGGGTTTAAATCAGCCTCTAACTATTGGGGTTTGGGAGAAAATTTTATCTGGTAGAAGGTTATCCCATAGCTGCCTTCTGTGGCATTTCTTGCACCTTCTTCTAAAGAAGATGGTGCAGGCTGTTGGTGACAGGATACCAGAGTAGATGGACCTTCTGGTCTGATGCAGCCGGGCATACCTGAGTCCCATCAATGTCCTTCTAGTTGTGTCCCATCCCTCTGTCTGTACGTTGTTTAGTCAGTCATCAATTTTCAGGCCAAAAGGAACCTTTATGATCATCAAGTCTGACCTCCTGCATGACACGGGCCACAGACCCTCACCCAGCGACTTCTGCGTCCGGCCTGTAACTCCTGCCTGAGTTACAGCAGACCTTAGAAATACATTCAGTCTTGATTTAAAGAATTCAAATGATGCGGAACCCACAACATCCCTACTTAAGTTGTCCCAGTGGTTAACTGCCCAAAGTGTTAAAAGTTTGCATCTTATTTCTAGTCTGAATTAGTCACGCTTCACCTTCCACCGTTGGTTTTCATTAGGCCTTTGTCTGCTAGATGAAACAGCTGTCTACTACCAGAAATCTCTTTCACGGATAGGTACATGTAGACTGTGATCAAGTCACCTCTTCACCTTCTCTTGGATAAACTAAATAAATTGAGCTTACAATTTAGATTGTAAATCTAAAGGAACCCTGTTTTATTATCTATAAGGCACCTGGCACATCTTCTCACTCGTTAAATATTAATATTAACAAAGAACAGCACCAGCAGTAACTCAGTAATACAGTGAGCTCTCTCATTCTCTTCCAGGTACAATCCCTAGTTATTCCAATTTTTCTTGTTGCACAATTGCAAGGGGTTTCCTCTATTAAGAACATGCATATGGGAGGCTGGGGGGAATGTGTATCTGCAAAGCATCAAAGAATAGCTCTGACTTGCAGATCATAGAATCATAGAATCTCAGGGTTGGAAGGGACCTCAGGAGGCCATCTAGTCCAACCCCCTGCTCAAAGCAGGACCAATCCCCGACTAAATCATCCCAGCCAGGGCTTTGTCAAGCCTGACCTTACTTCAAAGGAAGGAGATTCCACCACCTCCCGAGGTAACACATTCCAGTGCTTCACCACCCTCCTAGTGAAAAAGTTTTTCCTAATATCCAACCTCCCCCACTGCAACTTGAGATCATTGCTCCTCGTTCTGTCATCTGCTACCACTGAGAACAGTCTAGAGCCATCCTGTTTCGAACCCCCTTTCAGGTAGTTGAAAGCAGCGATCAAATCCCCCCTCATTCTTCTCTTCCGCAGACTAAATAACCCCAGCTCCCTCAACCTCTCCTCATAAATCATGTGTTCCAGTCCCCTAATCATTTTTGTTGCCCTCCGCTGGACTCTCTCCAATTTTTTTCACATCCTTCTTGTAGCGTGGGGCCCAAAACCGGACACAGTACTCCAGATGAGGCCTTACCAATGTCGAATAGAGGGGAACGATCACGTCCCTCGATCTGCTGGCAATGCTCCTACTTATGCAGCCCAAAATGCCATTGGCCTTCTTGGCAACAAGGGCACGCTGCTAACTCATATCCAGCTTCTCGTCCACTGTCACCCCTAGGTCCTTTTCTGCAGAACTGCTGCCTAGCCATTCTGTCCCTAGTCTGCAGCTGTGCATTGGGTTCTTCCGTCCTAAGCGCAGGACCCTGCACTTATCCTTATTGAACCTCATCAGATTTCTTTTGGCCCAATCCTCCAATTTGTCTAGGTCCCTCTGTATCCTATCCCTGCCCTCCAGCGTATCTACTCCTCCCAGTTTAGTATCATCCGCAAATTTGCTGAGAGTGCAATCCACACCATCCTCCAGATCATTTATGAAGATATTGAACAAAACCGGCCCCAGGACCGACCCCTGGGGCACTCCACTTGACACCGGCTGCCAACTAGACATGGAGCCATTGATCACTACCTGTTGAGCCCGACAATCTAGCCAACTTTCTACCCACCTTATAGTGCATTCATCCAGCCCATACTTCTTTAACTTGCTGACAAGAATACTGTGGGAGACCGTGTCAAAAGCTTTGCTAAAGTCAAGAAACAATACATCCACTGCTTTCCCTTCATCCACAGAACCAGTAATCTCATCATAGAAGGCGATTAGATGAGTCAGGCATGACCTTCCCTTGGTGAATCCATGCTGACTGTTCCTGATCACTTTCCTCTCATGTAAGTGCTTCAGGATTGATTCTTTGAGGACCTGCTCCATGATTTTTCCGGGGACTGAAGTGAGGCTGACTGGCCTGTAGTTCCCAGGATCCTCCTTCTTCCCTTTTTTAAAGATTGGCACTACATTAGCCTTTTTCCAGTCATCCGGGAATTCCCCCGTTCGCCACGAGTTTTCAAAGATAATGGCCAATGGCTCTGCAATCACAGCTACCAATTCCTTTAGCACTCTAGGATGCAACTCGTCTGGCCCCATGGACTTGTGCACGTCCAGCTTTTCTAAATAGTCCCTAACCACCTCTTTCTCCACAGAGGGCTGGCCATCTATTCCCCATGTTGTGATGCCCAGTGCAGCAGTCTGGGAGCTGACCTTGTTCGTGAAGACAGAGGCAAAAAAAGCATTGAGTACATTAGCTTTTTCCACATCCTCTGTCACTAGGTTGCCTCCCTCATTCATTAAGGGGCCCACACTTTCCTTGGCTTTCTTCTTGTTGCCAACATACCTGAAGAAACCGTTCTTGTTACTCTTGACATCTCTCGCTAGCTGCAGCTCCAGGTGCGATTTGGCCCTCCTGATTTCATTCCTACATGCCCAAGTTAAGTGACTGCTGCTGGTAAATGACATTTATACACATGGATTTTATTTGACAAGCACCTTAACTTCCAAAGTAAACATGCTGATACAATGCATCATATACAAATAAATACAATGACTAACGGGCACGGCAAATCCTAGTACAGTTCATGGTAAGTTTCAGTTTCCCATACTGGGTCGATTATCAAAGCTAAGGAGGTTGGTAGCATGACGCTGATGCCTCCCCATACTCAAATCAATGCACAATCTCGCGACCCAGTGCAGACAGCACAATGGCATCTCGTGTCCCTTGGACCGGAAGCGTTAGCTCCCAGGGCTTTTCAGGCACAGTTCTGTGCACTCACAAATGTGTGAAATATAGAACTCTCAACCATCCTGCTTCCCTGCCCCACACCTACTCCTCTAGGCCATGCCACTTGTCATTCAGCAACACATTAGGGGCTGTACTCGGGTTGCCAACTTTCTAATTTCAGAAAACCGAACACCCTTGTCCCGCACACTGCCCCACCCCTTCCCTGAGGCCCCACCCCTTTCCAAGGCCCCGGCCCCCGCTGACTTCATTTCCCCTCCCTCCGTTGCTTGCTCTCTCCCACCCTCTCTCATGTGCTCATTTTCACTGCAGGGCCCAAACAGGCATATTTATGGTTTTGACAGATGTATTATGCTAAGTTCAGGTTTTATTTGTTACAGGACGCTAGAGCTGGCAGCAAAATAGTGAAAAGGGGTAATTAAAAGAAAAAAAAAGATATTTCACCAAGGTTTTCATGATTCTTTCCCTCCCCTCTTCCCATTTTTCGTAATCAGCTCCATGGTTTTTGTTCACTAAAGTTATTGTAATTTTATATGTGCAATTAAGACCACACATTATCACAGCTGCAATGGGTCCATTAAAGGCCCACTCCTGAAGCCCAAATACAAATCCACCGAGCACAAACCACAGAAACCGACTCCCACACCTACATGCAGATAGATACACGTGTATTCATGTGTACACATCTAGCAGGCACTAACGCATATAATTCCACATTATTTAATATTATAATTGCTGTTTAGTGCCTAAAGACCCCAACTACGGTCAGGGCCCCAGGGTGGTAGGTGCTGGGCATACACATAAAAAGAGAGTGTCTGCAATAAAGAGTTTATAATGTAGCTAGATAAAGGTGGGAGATAATGTATGATACGTTGGCTCTTCTGCGATTACTAGTCAACAACATTCACTTTAAGAAATAATACGTTTCTTTTAGAGTTCCCTTCTCTTTTAAAAACTTATGAAATGAATTTTGTCATCATTTTTTTTATGCGCAAGCCAGCAAAAGGAATAAAAGTCAAAGAGTTAGGCTGAAAATTTTATTCACACGGGTACACACACACGTGGCAATACACGCACCTCCCTCCACAAAGACACAGTCTCTTACACACATACAATGCATGCATGCACACACTTGCCTACATGGAGACACTTTTTCACACACTTTTCCAGGGGCTGTGGAAATCACCCAGGCGGGAAGGGAGGAGGGTGGGCTGGAGGGGAAAAGGTGGGGGATGGGGTGGAGGAGAGAGGATGGGGAGGGAAAGAGGCCAAGGACGAGAGCAGGGTGGGGGGTGAGAGGAGGCAGTGAAGGAGAGAGGAGGGGGTGTGGGGGGGTATGTGGGGTGGATGGAGATGCAGGGGGAGGCAGAAGGCTACAGGTGAATGAGGATGTGCGGGGCACAGGGGTGTATAGGGACATAATGGGAGTGCGGCAGTGTATGGAGGAGCAGAGGTCCAGGCAGCAGTTGGGAAAGGGGCGCGCCACGCGACCCCTCAACAGCCACCTGCTGAGCACACGCAAGTAGCGCTCTTCCTCCCCTGCCCTGACCCAGCCAATGGGAGATGCGCCTGCTGGCAGGGCAGCACGTGGACCCGCCTGGCCGCCCCAAAGGCTAGGAGCCGGACATGCTGGCTGCTTCCCCAACCTGGAAGCCATACAGCGGCTAGCAGAGGCCCTGCTGCGCGGCAGCACCACCAACCAGACAGTCAATGGCCCAGTCAGCAGTGCTGACCGGAGCTGCCAGGATCCCTTTTTGACCGGGTGTTCCAGTCCAAAACCGGACACCTGGTCAGCCTAGGCTGTACACATAGCTGTGAGAGGTGCTTTTGTAATGCGTTTTTCTTGTTTTTGAGTTATTTAATGCTTTACTGACTAAACCGATGTTAAACAACCCTGTAAAAAAAGCGGGATTTTAGAGCCAGATCCTGAACCACTGAAATCAAGCGGCGCTTTGTTATGGAGGGCACAGACTCAAGCCAATGAACAGTAAGAAAACCCTAACAGGGACATGCGTTTCCTGATCACCGTTGCAATCTGCCTGCAAGAGCTAGTAAATTGAACACTAGTCTGGGAGCCAGGAACTGAACGCTAATCCCAGAACTGCCAGTAATAGGCTGAAGCCTTGGACAAGGTTGTAGCGGCCTGGTTTTCGCTTGACTTCAGTGGGCGAAAAAATCAGACTCTGAAAATTCCTTGTATTTCAGTTTCCCCATGTTTTAGTGCAGCAACAGTATATACCCTCCTGCACCACTCCTTAGTGGCACGGTGTCTGGAATGGCATGGCAATATGCTCTTTTCATTTAGTGTTTATACAATACCACAATTGCAAGTCATAATTTTTATGTTGCATTTCTTAGTTATAACAAACAGAACATTTCTTCTCCGGAACTGCATTTTGGTTTAGGTTTCGCTCCAGACGTCTACCGTGTTAAAGATGCCTTTGTTAGCTAAACATTAATGCTTTAAAAAAAAAAAGTTAACTAAAATAAAGTGACCAGTTCCTATTGCATTGTTGGTGGCCCCTGTATTGCTCTGCCCAGCTGGCAGGGCTGACCAGCCAGATAACCTTATCAAGAAGAACTAGCAAACTATTAGCAGTAGGGCTTAATTGGCTAGAGGAAAATGCTCTGAGTGGCATTCCCAGCATCCTTATGGTGGGAGGGAGTCAATCAGCTATTGTACCAGCGGGCATCAGTTCCTCCCCTCCTGTTTGCAAACAGCAGATTGGGTGAGCGGGCGAGGATGCTAACCAAGAGCTCAGTGCTGACAGCGGGCAAGCAAGCCAGCTAGGGACAGAGTAAATTAACAGCAGTGTCGGAACTCGTGCAGTTGCTATGAGACAAGGGTCTCTCCAGGCCTCAGATGTCAAAATATCTGCTGCTAAAGCCTATTGTTCATTGCCTGCCAGTGAGGGTGAATTCTTGTACCTCCATTGCCCGCATATCTACCGCGATAGAAGAATTGGGAGGGGGATGTTTAGTGTGCAAACTGTTCCCCCAACCCCCATTTCTCTAACACAGAAGAGTCCTCCCTGGAGAGAACTCACTTTGGGGTCTGCAAAGCCTATGGTGATCTTCTCTTCCTCCCCAATTCCAAGGCCCCCCACCCTTGCTTTCCCTCCCAAGGCCGGAGGTAGCGATGCTTAGAAGACCCCAAGTCTACTGCAGCTGCCTTAACTGCTAAGCAGCGCTACGACAGCCTCCAAACCAGACTTTATTTCTCCTCTGTCTCTCTCAGACAACTGGGCCCTCAGGTTGAGAGGCCAAGACCTAGAATGCCAGCAGAGGGGAGAAAGGTAGCAGCAGAACGGAGCGCTGCAGAGGAACCAGTGCATGGGGAAGAGATGAGGAGAAGGAAATGGAGGCAGGTGGAAGACGAAAAGAGGACGAGGACTCTCAAGACCCAAGGGAGGGAATGAGATTTGGGTTTGGGGAAGCCAAGACTATTCTTGCTAGCAAACCCCCACGACCAGACACTCATCGCTGAAGAACTTCTCTCTGGCTGGACTGAGAAAACACAGCCTGGGACTGTGCAAAGAATTTCCTCTGCATTGCCACAGCCACTGCCCACCCCCTGCCCTGCCCCGCCCCACCCCCAGATCAGGGAGCCCACAATGGCAATCCCCCAACTGCAGGCTGAACCAAGATATAACAACAGAGACTGAATATGAAATAAAGGGAGAGCTGAAAATCAAAGTGGGTCTTCATGCACACAGCTTGGTGTGAAATATATTCCCAGCTATCAAACCCTGACTGACTGAAGTCAACTGAATTCCATCCCACTTACATTCAACGCGGGCTAATTTAAAACAAGACTAGAAATATCTTCACTCTTGCTTTCCAAACATAGTCCCACTAGTCAGCTGCTAATGGATACTAATAGCCTCAGTTGCTGAAGCCAGGTCCCTGCGGAAGCATGGCATCGCCAACGTAGGCAACAAAGCAGAGACCATGGTGCACAGCAACTTGCCCACTGTTGGCTCACAAGAGCAAGGGTGAAAAGCTTCCTCAGGGGAGGAATTTTCTCCAGTTCTTCCAATTCTGATCTCCCACAGCCCTATCCTCAAAGGAGCAGGAGAAAATGCAACAGCTGTTTACTGTTGTAGCCTTACCTATCCTTTCTGCCCACTCTCCTCTCCCATCCCCCAATGGCCCACGATCACTCACTTAATGCAACGTAACTTCGTGACAGCAGACCCTTTCCAACAGCCTAGACTCCCATCATCAGATAATTACAGGAATAAGGAATCCTTGGTTTGTTCCTGAAAGGTTTCACTCACACAAATGCACATTGGGAGAAGTGACCCTTCCCTACTGTGTCAGAATGAGTTGGCCCTTTTGTGGGGTTGGGGGGCTTAGCTTCATTGAATTAAAACATTCTACACCGGCTTGGGTCAATATTGAGCTGCCGTGGTATCTCCTGGGAGTTGTAGTTTGTCCCATCCTCCTACTGGACTCTGTGACCCAGGCTCCCAGCCAAACGATACCTCCTGTCATGCACCAAGATCCCACAACGCACCATATTGGTTCAGCTGGAGTGAGTGAATTCTTGCTTGGGAGCATTTCATGCCCATTGCACAGAGTTTTAAATGACAACATTCCAGGCAGTGGAGACCCTTTCCCCTTTGAGTAGCTCCCCAGCAATATAACAGTTGTCTCAGAGTCCTATTGTTGCATAACTTGTGGTTAAAATAAAAAAGTCACAGCAGTACCTGGATGAAGACATTTCAGAACTTGCCCCCCAGCTGTATGACAGAGCTGGCAAATGGCAAGTCTCCCCAACACAAACCCAACAAGCTGCTGGCATGTTGGAAGGCTATTTTCGAGTCGCTCTGCTGGAGGGCTGAAACCAATTTAGATGGGATAGGAGGACTAACATCTAGGTACAGAGACAAGGAGATCATTCCAACATCCTTAGAATGAGGGCTGCAGAGCTGGGGGTGCAGCTGGAGAACACTCTACGGCAGCCAGTCAAGAAAGCTTTAAATACGACATTTGGGACGTACTGGAAGAGTGGCTCAGAGTTACCATCAGGAGCTATGGAGTCCCCACCCAGTCTGTACATGGTCTCCGGCTATGGTAACTCTCTGCAAACAAAATCTTGAGGACCCTTTGGGAAAAGGAACAATTTCCTATCCTTGGACCTCATAGCACAAAACCCATGGAAAATGCAACCCTGGGCAACCAGCTAATGCTAAGCCCTCTGCTCAGATGTACTACAAAGCAAGTAGACCAGTTTCAAAACTCCAGTGTTGGTTGAGAGTGGGTGATAAGCAAGAGAGGCTCCCATTGTTCGGGGCAGATTGATGGTAATTGTTCTGTTATGGCAGGCTCCTATCTAGGGCCATATTGCAGAGTGCCCCCATTGTGCAGCAGCTACTTATTCCACTGTGTTTTTAAACCTTTATTCTTATCTTCCCTCTTATTTATATAACTGTTTGATTTATGAGTCATGCTCATGCACAGGGTAAAAGTTCACATCTCCCTCTATCTGAGAAACACAAAGAAATGTTTCATGAGCTGCACACGTTCCATTTCTTCGCGCACTTTCTCGCTCGTTCTTTTTCCGCGTTTTGACCTTAGTGGCTTAGCAGAGAATGCCGCTTGACGCTTTCTCCTGCTGCGAGATAAGGGTGCTTGCACAAGTAGATCTGACTGCTGTGCATGGGATCCAGCTGGTACCAGCAAATTCCCTTCCCCACCTGGCCCCATTTACCCAAGGTTGGTACTTGGAAAATTCTGCAAAAGACACTTGGCGAAAACTGGATACACAGACACCAGTACCATCTTTGGGATGTGACATAAAATAGCTACTGTCCTACTGGGTGTCACTGTGCATCCCAAAGTACCAAATGTAAGAGAGTGTGTGTTTAAATCTGAGCCCTGGACAAATTCCAATTTGCACAATAGCAGTCTGTCTACCTGAAAACCCCTAGGAGTTTAACCTGGATATAGTATTAACCATTTTCTGTTCTGAATGTGATTGCAGTGGTGCTGTGCACTGTTAAAGAGCTGCCATGTTTCATCCTAGATGTACCTGCATATTTATATACACCTCTATAGTTTTATAGTTACGTAATATATTTATATATTACAGCTGTACACAAATATATATCTATGCACGTGCACATAGTTGGGCAAATAAATTGCAATGAATTTATTCAAATAATTTCATTTCTTTCTTTTCGTGAATGATCAATGAATGCATCTTGCCCTTCTCAAATTTGTTATTTGAAGTTACTCACCAAATAATTTCTGGAAATAATTCTTTGTTGTTCTTTCAGAAGCACTGGTTATTTTAAATCCAAGCAGTTTTCATTGGACGAACACACACATGGCATGTTTCTATTCCCCGACTAGATAGGTGTAGCTCATAAAGTTTCCAGCATGAATACTCACAAAGATGAACTTCAAAGCCCCTTTCTGAAAAGACTGTGCTTTCAACTTGTCACTTCCCTAAATAATCCTGCTGGCAAATGCATTCTTGAGGAAATTTATGGAAAAGAAATACAAAAGGGGCCTGTAAACAGGGAAGTAAATGAATTTCCACACAGTAATAGAAAATATTTTAGGGTATTTAGCTGGGATTACATTTACTCCCTGTGCAGAGAAACCAGCACAAGAACCATGCACTACTCAAGCCCTGCTGGGGACGCAAGTGATGCACCAGTGATGCTGGCCTGCAGGGAAGAATTCCACTCCCAGATAGGATATAAAACTCATTGAGAGCTGAGCACCTAACTTCCTTAGGCTACTTTGAAAATCCCAGCAAAAGCCTGGATAAAGCACTAGCTAATAGCATGCACAGCTCAATCCTGGGGGATATCAGCCAGGTGACCTAATTGGTCTTCTCCTTCTCTAATTTTGATGATTTCACAAATGTGTTGGACATGATATTTTCTTTTTTTAAATGCAGAAACCATATATTTGACAAGTCAGACATTGACAAGTAGTGGCTTGTTTATAAATAAAATGCTATTTTCAACCTGCCCCTTCTTTATGCTCTCAGGGACAATTCTCCTTTACAGAAACACCACATCCATTGCAGGGAAAAAGAAAGCAGTGAGATATTGAAGCAACTAAGGACACCTTGTAGGGAAGTGGAGCAGGTCCCATCATCATAACTGCTGGCAAGTTGTCCTGCAAGGCTGTTTACTGTGTTACAGAACAAACAGCCCGTGTTTGAGTAAAAGCACAAACCTGGCTAAGTGATAGTAACCTAACAAAGAAAAAAGGCTACTTAATAATGCTCCCATTAGGTAATTTACCGAGGCACACTTATCAGACACCTGTGCTGTCTTGGTTTCACACGAGGGAGCAACAAGCCCTTGCTGTTGAGAGACACGTATGGGAACTGGAACGGTAACGCTTCATGGGATTTCCCTTACCACAGCCACAGTGAAGAGAGACCGACCAAAGATGGACTTGCCAGAACCTAGCTGAAGAAACTGCTACGGCACAGTGCACGTGAGTGAGAACGTGAACGACCACCTCGATGAAATCGCCCCCATCTGGTAAGCAAGTGCTGTCCATATTAGGTAGTGCTGCCTTAAATGCCTACATGCTTCCAAGATGTTTGGGTGTCTTGATCATTTGAACCCGCTCTCCTCCCAGCCTGCAGGACGGGAGCCCTTTTCCTCGCTGCATGCGAAGAGGAAGGATGGTCTTGTGGCTAAAATTTTTGACTGGAACTCCGGGCGTCCTAGCTCAGCAACAGACTCCCAGTATGATGCTGGACAAATCACTTCATTTCCCCTACCCTTGGAGTGCGGAAAGGCTAGTTTCAGTGATTATGAGGATCTCAGATATTACAGCAGTGAGCACCATAGAAAAGCCTGTCAAAGACAAATACCTACAAGTGACTCAAAAGGCACACTGCTGAATTCTGAGAGTACAGTGTTTGCAACAACACAAGAGCCCAAGGGTGCCAACTTTATGCTTCACATTGCTTACAATTCAAACACATGCAGGGTGCAAAGGCAGACAAACATGCAATTTAAAAAAAAAGTAACTGAACACAAGAGAGAATGGAGGGCTGGTTCCAGGCAGTGGAACGAGGAACTCAAGAAGCTCAAACTATTTAATTTATCCAAGAGAAGGTTAAGTGGCAACTTGATCAGAGCCTACAAGTACCTATGTGGGGATGAGATTGGTATTTCTGAGAGTAGGTGGCTCTTTAAGCTAGCAGAAAATGGCATAAAGAGATTGAACGGCTGGACGCTGCAGTCAGACAAACAAATTGAGACTGGAAACAAGGCACACATTTTTAACAATGAGGGCAATTAACCATTCAAGTGGCTTACCTGGAGATACGGTGGACTCGCGGTCACTTGAAGTCTTTAAGTCAAGAGTGGATGTCTTGCTAAAAGATATGCTATAGCTCAAACAGAACGTATGGGCTTGTTACAGAAATCACTGGCCTGTGTGCTGTAGGAGGTCAGACTAGATGAGCATTATGGTCCCTTTCTGCCCTTAACATCTATGAACTGGGTGATAACAGACAAAGCCGCAGTGGTTCACATGTTAAGATCCCAGGATGAAGGATGCTAAAGTGTAAAGCATTTTTACTTTGCCTTTCTTTCTTTTTTGATTTAAATATTTTACTTCCTTCTAGTCAGAAAGAACAAATTACCAAGCAAATCACAGAACAAAACCACTGGAGATGTTATACACAGAGGCTAGAAAACAGTGGTTCCCAAACTTGTTCCGCCGCTTGTGCGGGGAAAGCCCCTGCCGGGCCGGGCCGGGCCGGTTTGTTTACTTGCTGCGTCCGCAGGTTCAGCCAATCGTGGCTCCCACTGGCTGCGGTTTGCTGCTCCAGGCCAATGGGAGCTACTGGAATCAGGATCTCTAGGTTGCACTGAAAACAGACCTTGGGCAAATCATTCAATGTATCTGTAAAATGGGGATAATATTTGCCTGCCTGCCATAAGACGATGTTTGCAAAGCGCTTTGCAAGTCTCGGATTAAAGCTGCGATATAAAGTGAGTGCAAGTTGTTATTACACGGTGTTTCTAAGGCATCCATCACTGCAGTATAATCTGGGCACATTATACATGGAACCGAAATGTCCGGTTTCTACAGCCAGCAGCATGCTTGAGAGAGAAAATAACTTTTTAAAAAAGCTCTCTGTGGGATGCTTCATAAAATGTTCATGAAACAAAGGGGTGACTTGTTGACAGATACTGTTGTAGAATTGCTCCAAGTGGCTTCAAGGTACATATGCCCAATTTCTGTGCTACTTGATAAAGAACTACTTTAAATCCTAACAGCAGCAGCTCTGGAACAGTTTGTTGACTTAAAGCAAAATGAAATACAATAAAATCTCCCACTCCACCTAAAAAGGGAATCACTGTGGATAATTTAACCCTTTTATTGACTTAGCTGTGATTTATGTCAATTTTTGCAGATTTGTTCTTTGAAATTATCCAGAGCATTTTTTGTATTCAAACATACTGCAGGACCTGTGGGCTGCCCCCAAACAAGGGCGCATAACTCACTGCTCACCAAATGCAGCGCACAGCAGCACATGTCCTAAATTGAGCCTTGGGACTTTGGGCCCCTTTCACCTTTGCCCTAGTGCCCTAGCACAAGGGGAATAGAGTTTAACACCAGTTCCCACATAAGCTTTGAAGGCCAGCACAGAAAAGGTCATTCCTTTTCATCCACGTGGTGCTGGGATTTAGGAGGCAGGATGCTCTCAGTGTATTCTGGAGGAAGGTGTCTAGTTCCTGGTAGGGCTAACCTCACTCCTCCCAACTGCTGCCACAGCAGCAGCAGAGGAGACCATTTATACTGCACAGTCTTCGGCAAAGGTAAATTGCAGTTGGGAAAGAAGGTTGGGGAGGGGGGAGAGAATGACTTGTTCTTGCAGCCAGTGACACACGGGTCATTGATCCGTCTCACACGGCTAATTTAAGTAACCCATTCCCCGCATGCACAGATAACTGGGGAAGGGAGGGGGGCGTGAGAGAGCCCACAGAGTGACAGCTGCTTTTTAACTCTTCCATGGATGATGGTGATGGTGGTGGAACTGAAGCATTTGGAATCAGAGCAACCTACTGGTTCAAAACACAGGAGTTCTTTCAGCCTCAAGTATTTCATCTCCGGTCTCCAGTCATCGCTCCATGCAGAGACTTGGACAACCACAAGAGTCATGTGAGCAGGGGATGCTATAGGTCAGGGGCAAACAGACAACTAGTTCATTCTCCTCAATTGCCTTCTCAAATTAAACTGAAGTCTGAAGAGCACCAGCTTCCTCCATGATCCCTGCCACTGAAGCTCAACCCTCGTACTCCTGTCCTGGATCACTTTGCCTTCTCTCTCTCTCTACCAATGCTAAACTTGCAACATCTCCTGCTAGGTTATTTATTCCTGGGCTGCCCCACAGACAGCTCTGATGATGCATTGCAATTTAGGCCTGCAGCACACCAGATTTATCGTTTCAGCTAAATTGGCACGATCACAACTGGATTTTCACGTGTGCCCCAAAAAGATATCATCTGACTTTCCGTGAAAAGACAGTGCCCTTCCTTACGGGTAAATGAAGGGATCACTCAAATTCAACCACTCGGACAAAGAAGCAAAGATGACGAGTTTGGGGTATTTTTAGGGAGAGTAGGAGGCCCCTCATTTGAGACCACGCTAACTCCATTTTAAACTGCATAGGTCCATGGAATTCTCCACCCAAATTTACATTTTTAATAGAAAATAAATGTTCGTATTGGCACAGTCACACAAAGTGCAGTTTAATGATGTGGCTGCATTGATGATGGGTCGCTCCAGAGCGGGAGGGAGCTTATAAAGGTTATTAAAATATTTCATTTTAAAAGAAAATACACATATAAACTGGGTGGTCTAACAGCAGAGTTGGGATTATGACCCATTGACAAAGACTCCCCATAGTACCTGCCAATTAATGTTTATAGCTTCACACAAAAAAAGTTAACCCTGTCCCCTTTGCATGCATCTTTCAATCAAATACTTCACATAAAAAATTAATGCAAATATCATGGCTGAATAATTAGCTTAGTTCCCTTCTTTCCCCCTCCCCTTCTTCTCACTTATGACCTACAATTCAATGCCTATTTCCCCATCTGCTTTTATAATTGCTGGAAGGCCTTCCCAGGAAATGTGGCTACCATGCAATACTGGAATTTAATACAGTCAGAATTGCCTCACTGATGGGATGTAATGCAATTGGAATGGTATTCACTGGTAACATACCAAACAACCGCTGCACAGCCTGCCCTGAGACCTGCTTTTCTAAGACCACCTTAAAAAGCAGCAGTGCTCAATTTGGGAAGTACTCCCGTGCAGAATGAAGCACTAAGAAAACGTATGGGGTTAGGTGCTAATGGCAGTGGAGTTAATCTCAACGTGTACCAGCATCACTGAGATCCCAGTGCTAGGGACAGTTAGTATCACTTTAAAGAAAAGAAAAAAAGAAGGCCCAAGGTAAGCTAAAGAAGATGAAGTTCAGTTAATAACTACACTATTATTCCTCTCCCATCACTTGTTGAAAATAGCCTAAAAAGGAACCAAAGCTCAATAAAGGGGGGGGGGGGGAAGAGAGAGTAGTCTCTCTTTTCTTAACCATCTGAAATAACATTTTGATTTAGCTAAGCTCTTGGCCATATGACCACCTGTGACTAAACCAAAGGGCCCATTGATGGAGTCAGCTGAACCAACAAGAAACTGATTGGCCCCCCTCCAGACTGCGGCCCCCTCCCACCACATCTAACAGAGGGAGTCCACATTTTCAGTGAGAAACCCCCGAGTGAAGAAGGGGGAGACATTACAATAACCTCTGTGCCAACGGCCCTCAGAAGCAAACACATGCACCTCGCTAATCAGCTGCCTGGCGATTTCCTTTACCAGGCCTGGTGCTGGCTATTATTACTGTGCGCCTCTGCTTTTATGTTGAAAGCTGACTGCACGTGGCTATATTTAGCATTTGGTTAAAATCCAAAACCCATGAACAAGCGACAAAGTGTTTGCCAGCTCAGACTTGAAAGGGATGGATTATAGCGTGTGCTCTGGGGCTGCCAGATGGAATCCAAATCTGGTCCCCACAGGTGGTTTATATTTACCCAGGTATTAAGTCCCCAGGCCATGCAGACTCTAGTGTCTTATCTAGAAGACCAGCCTCCCTTCCCACCCACCTCTCTTCAGCTCCGGAGTTCTATGGGCCGTGCACCATCCTTGACCAGGGCTCTGCCATTTGTCTCTGCCTTTTATCTCTGAGGCCGAATCTACACTAGCAAAGCTCATGGCTGTAACTTACCCTGAGTGATGATGCAGGGCTGTAGCGTGCACTGGGATATCTAACTATTCCCAAACTTCCCAACTGATATTCATGGGGAAGCTGGAAATTAAAACAATTATCTAAAACTGAGCTAAACTAAAATAAACAGGATTTTACTCCTACTCCCTTTAAGAATGTGCATATTCCCCTGCCAGGAGAAGAATGTGAACGAGACTACAGCAAACTGTATTATGCAACCCAAAAGCCTGGAACCAGACAATTTACTAACAGATGTAGCTGTAAAAAGGCCCTATTATCACGTCTTGTACAGTAACAATGTCTTCATTCAAATTGTTTCCTCTCTGAGAGTTTATTTTTAAACCACACTGCTAAGGAGAGGAATGGGCCACTCCGGCTGCAAAGACTAGATCCCTTGTTGAAAGTGAGCCTTGTTTCATCTTATCTCGATAAGATAAACATGGATAATGGCTTTTTTAAAAAAAAAAAAAGAGCTGGTACACTTTCTAGATCAAAGCAGAGGTTAGCGAGATTGTGTTAATTTACCACGGAACACGTGATTGAGTTTAACCTATTCAGGGGTTCACACCCCAAATCCACTACAGAAAGCCTTGCTGAAACAGAAACTTGGGCTTAAGGCAGAAGTCTAGCTGAGCCAATAGCATGAAACAGGGTATCTGGGGTCACAGATCCCATCGCCGTTGTTCCAGTCTCAGGGTCATGCTCACAGCTCTGCCAACGTACTTCAGTTCTCACCTAACAACATAAGAATGGCCATATTGGCTCAGACCAATGGTCCATCTAGCCCAGTACCAGATGCTTCAGAGGAAATGAACAAAACAAAGCAATTTATCGAGTGATCCATCCCCTATTGTCCAGTCCCAGCTTTTGGCAGTCAGAGATTTAGAGACACGCAGCGCATGGGGTTGCATCCCTGACCATCTTGGCTAAAAACCACGATGGACCTCTCCTCCATGAACTCATCTAATTCTTTTTTGAATCCAGTTATACAGCATCCCCTGCTATTCCAGTCCCAGGTCCCTAACCAGCTCTGTCGATGCCCCTCAATCCTGTCCTGTTCTGAAATAAGGTTGTGATTCCCGCAATGTGCAGGACAGAGATGCCATTCTTCACTTGTGACCAATCCACCCTTTGAGACTGGGTGTTGAGAGGCTAATGGCTGGTGGAACTTGTTCATTCCCTACTCCACTTAGCTTCCCCAGCTCTGTATTTGCACTTAGGACTATCTCTGAGCACAGCAACTCTACGGTCTAGTAGGAAGAGGATTGAATTGGAAGGTCTAACCATGCATGACACTGACTCCCAGGCAAGTCAATTCACACCTCCGTTTCCCCATCTGTAAAATGGGGATAACAACTCTCCAGGCACCAGCCCCTCTGGGAAACCTTGAAGAATAACAAACTCTAGAGGAGTGTTACACACCTCTTGCTCCCAACACCTTAGGTCATTTCCCATTGTGGAGACATCTTTTACAGTTTGGCCTTTGCTGCTGACACAACTTATTAAAGCATTTAAGTGGATTAGTTATAACTCGGGCGGAAAATGTTCAAGAGCTGGAAAACCCCTTCAGGAAAGAGCTGGATGGCTCCCAAATCAATCCTCCCTGAGTGGAGAGAGGGTATATGAACTCCACATTAAAGGTCCTGTTACTTGACTTCCCTTTCGTGGGGAAGAAAGGTGAAGGAGATTGTGGGATCAGAGCAGGGACTCCCCGAAGCAAATGGGGATAAGACACAGCAGTTATCCACCACCACAGAGCACAATTGGTTTGAAGTTCTGCGGCTAAAGAACCACCCGCTGATGTGAATGTTGCTGAGTCGCTTTACATAGGGCCTGGGGCCACTATGCACGTCTGTATGCGTGTGTTGCACGGACACTTCCGGACCAAGGTAAAAACACCACAAACAGATCCTCATCCAGACAATCTGGCTCTAACTGTGCTGAACGGTGGTTTGGGAAACAGCCCCCTCTGGGACTGGTCTGTGTGGGTGACAACGGGAAGGCTGATCATTCTGGGATTTACATGAGGCAATAAGTCCCAGTTCGGGAAGCGAACCACAGGCTGCGCTCTGCAGTGCCGGGAAACACAGAGATGATTGTCCATTGGGCGCCAACGAGAGAACAGAGACTTTGGACATTTGTGGTGCTGGCTGACCCTGTACTGAGTTCTTCTCTCTGGCGAAGGGAAAGCATGTCAATCCAGGACCTGGCACAGCTTCGGGGGATGGTATTTTGTAGATTAGAGCATGACAGGAAGGCATAAAATTGTAGGATGCTGTGACCTGGGAAGGACTATGGCTGAAAGGCTGTTTACCCACTAGGATCTCATTACAGCAGAAGTGAAGTGCTGCCCTTGCCCTTCTGAATGACTTTTGGGCAATGAGTCCAAGCAGTGCCGGAGTCTCAAGCTAATCCACACGAGCAGACACCGCTCAGCCAACCCAGAGTTAGCGCAAGACAGACGATGACACAAACTCATGGAGCTTTAAATGTCCAGGAGCCAGAAAAAGCATCAAGAGAAGCAGCTCAGGAGCGAAGGAAGTTCCTAGGAACACGAATATTGCAGATTGTTAAGACTCTGCTTCTAGGTCCTTTGTAGAGTCAAATCACAGCTGTTAAGCAAAGGAAACAAAATCTGCATTGTCTTGTCAGTGTACCCCTTTCCTCCCACATCCCAAGGTAAAATTACTTTCCGGAAAGAACGTGACGATAAATGATTTCCACATAGGCTGAACAGAATTTGGTAGAAGGTCGACAGCCAATGTATCAGTTCCTCAGTTTCATGAGTATTACAAATTAACCAAAAAGCATCCTTTGTCCAGACACTTGCGGGACCTGGGCGGGAGTCTCTCTACACAAACTGGTGAGGCAACTGCAAGCGCCTAGTGAAGGATTTGCAGCCAACAACCCAGTACAGAGACACATTTTAGGGACTCTCACAAATAGCTTCGGAGGCTTCTCCTCTCTTGACACAAACATAAATACCGGCTGCCAACTCAGTCAGAGTGCAGGAGCATCCCCTGAACAACTTACACTGCACACACAAAAGATGAGGTCACCAGTTCTCCCACAGGACTTCACTCTGTACAAACACACCCTGAAGAGTTCCCACAGTCACCAACACCTGGAAATCCACCGAGCTAACCCTTCAGCTTTCCCACCACCTGTTTGATCCAGAGTGAGTGAATGACTGTATGTGTGCGTGTCTCAGAGACACACATGCACGGACTCATCCGTGCCCAGTGGGTATGAGAGCCCAGAGTGAGATGCTGATTCGCTCCCCCATCAATAGTTTCTGAAATGTCCCTGAGCAGATAAACACAGATGCTCAGGTTAGATGGGACACACACACACACACACACACACACACACAGAAAGAAAAATGAATCTGCCATCACATTTCCAACCACAGGTGAGATCACTTAGCAGTGTGATAGCTGCTGCCAGCAATAAATTCAGAGATGTCAGATTTAACCAGACAGAAGCGGGGTTGTCTGGGGTAGCCCAGCTTTGCAATGACCACGTGGCTTTCAGCAAGTCACTTAGGTTAAGATTTTCAACAGCACCCAGTGATTTTGAGCACCCAACTTGAGACACTTCAGAGGGGCCTGAATTTCTAAAAGCACCAAGCACCCATCTTCTGAAAATCAGCCCTCCTTAATGATGTCTCCAATTGGGCACCCAGTCACTAGTTTCTTTGGAAAAAAAAATCTCCGTGCCTCAGTTTCACCATCTTGAACAATATCAAGGCGCTCCGAAATAAATGCCCACGGGCAACTCGAGTATATATTTTGAGCACAGAGAGGCAGAGATTTTAAAATACTTCTTAAGTCAAGACAGCAAATGACCCCTCACAGTAATGCAAAGCATTAGCTCAGAACAATTTGCTATGACTAATTTACCTTTTGGAAATTACTACTGTCCCTTAAATATCATGGGCACTCCAGGAAATCATTGCAATCAAAATGAAATGAAAGGAAGCTCTCTTTAGAACAGGGGTCGGCAACCTTTCAGAAGCGGTGTGCCGAGACTTCATTGATTCACTCTAATTTAAGGTTTCGCGTGCCAGTAATACATTGTAATGTTTTTAGAAGGTCTCTTTCTAGAAGTCTATAATATATAACTAAACTATTGTTGTATGTCAAGTAAATAAGGTTTTTAAAATGTTTAAGAAGCTTCATTTAAAATTAAATTAAAAGGCAGAGCCCCCCGGACCGGTGGCCAGGACCCGGGCCATGTGAGTGCCACCGAAAATCAGCTCGCGTGCCATAGATTGCCTACCCCCGCTTCAGAAAAAGCCTTGACAAGCAGGTACAGCCCGTGTCATGACTCAGATACGCACGATGGTAAAACTGAAACGATGCTCACGAGACTGCAATAAATGGAATGACACGGTCCATTATTTGCCATTCAAAGCAGTCCTCTTTGAAGGCCAGTTGTCTTCTGCCCATGAAGCCCCGGAAAAGGTCCCCAAAACTGAATTATAACCGGGAATCTAACTCAAAGCTTATGTGAGTGCAAGATTACACTAACAGACAAGAGGAAAAGACCCACCCTGACTTCCAGAGCCTGGAAACAAATATAATCAGTGCAGTGTGGCCAAGGTACCTTTTTCAAGACATCCACGGCTGCCAAGACCATCTGCAAAGCTCAGCTGGAATTCCGCCTGACTGCAATTGCACAACTGAAACGGCTTCCCCTTGTCTGGGGGCTACGGGTATACATTCACTTTGGCCAGTGTTCCCTCAGCTCATCGGTAGAACACGACAGTGTGGCTGCTGGAACTGGAAGGAGCCATCCATCTCCCATCTGAATTAACCGCTGTGTTTTAAGTGGCAAACATGACTAGCCTAGTGTGTCTGGGAAAGTGAGGAGTAGCAGTTCATTAGCATTACAAAGGAAATAGGAAGCTGACCCCTGATGGACTCACTCCAGAGGCCGTCTACACTGGGGAAGTTTCCTCAAAAATCCTAACTGGTTTTAAACGGGTGTCGACATGTGTAGCCTGAACAGCTTTTACTGAGCAGCTTCAAAGCTACTCAGTGTTTTCAGGACCCGGAAAAGGTTTGCTCTTTGGTCCAGAACCAGGGAACAGAAACTAAAATTAGTGATCCCGGCCTGTGCGTACATTGTCCACCCCTGTGCTGAAGTGTCAGAAAGACCTAATCCCTACCGCTTCCTAGCGCCGGAGAAACGGATTAAAAAAAAAAAGACGACTTTTCTCCATATTGCCAACAGTACTAGGCAGTTCAGGTTTGGCAGGAAAGCAAACAAAATCCTAATACGTTTAGATTCACATTGGCAGAACAGAGCAACAGCTGGCACTGGCTTGTTTGGGTTCCCAGTGCCAAGAAACCGCGGTATTGGGAGAGTTAGTCTATAAGAGGCTGGAACACGTTGTCGTCTTCATTTTCGTACTGATTAAGTTACTCATGCTGTCTTCACCCACGTTGCTGGAACAATTTTTCTTGGGTATAAGATTAACCAAAGACGTGGTGATCAAACTGCCACGGCTTCCATTTGTCAAGGCCGAAAGTTTGCTTGTGCCGGTCACAGACTTAAAAGAAAAGAAAAAGAAAAAAAAAAACCAGCTATGCCAAACCCAAGTTTCTCATAATCCTTGGTTAGGTGTCATGCCTGAAGCTGCTTTACGAGACCTCACTTGCTGAAAGAATTGAGCGTTCTGAATGTTATGCTGCCTTTGCTTTGCTTTAGATCAGAGACTGGGAAATTCTAATCAAGACGGCAAAAGGCTCCTATGAAGATATTCAACTTCAGAGACACAGGCAAGGAGAGAAACACTGCATAACACATTTCTTGTACGTAATTGTAAACAGATCTCCCGAGGATGAAGCATTTTCAAGCTTGCCCTGTCTTGCTTTCCAGACACTCACGAATTTCCAGCCATTCTGCTTCCCTCTTGTAATGACCAATTTATAGCTTAATTTCTGTTTACAATGAAAACTGTTTTCTTAAGGACAAAGAATTGCTAAGACTTTGTAGGGAGGAGAGCACTTATTTATCACTAACTACCTATCCAGGTTAAGAGTAGGGCATCTATTTCTATAAAATTGAATCAGTGATTTTGCATTAGAAACCCCTCATTTCTCAATTGCTTAATAACAGGCAACTTGCTCTCCGAACAAGGAGGAAACATCAGAATCCCAATGAAAGCAGTGTTTAAATCTGCTCTCAGGCATAAATCAGGTACTTGTTTTCCTAAATGCCAATCGAGGAATCCACTGGTGGTATTTAGAAGACCAAGTATAAAAACTGGGCCCCTGTTTATAAGACGACTCCCCCGCTTCCCCATTGGCTGACCTGGCAGAAGCCTCCTCTCAATCCAAGAGGAAACACTTATCAGGGAGAGGGGGTATGAGGACAGGGCAGAAGAAAATTTCACATGCACACACAGGGCACAATTCTCTTTTGAGCGCTGCAGCACGAGTGCAAGAAGCTTTTACTTATGCAATCCCTTTTGCCCCAAAGGATCCCGAAGCAGCCGCCTCCTAGGTCAGATGTGGGCAAACTCCGGCCCAGGGGTCACATCTGGCACGCGGGACCGTCCTGCCCAGCCCCTGAGCTCCCGACCGGGGAGGCTAGTCCCCGGCCCCTCCCCCGCAGCCATGCCGCCGTGCGGGCAGCGCTCTGGCCCGCCGCTCCTACCGGGCAGCATTGGGAACGCGGCTGGCTTTGGCTGGGTGGCATGGCTGTGAGCTCCTGCTGCTGTTAAGGGGGCGGGAAGAGGGCAGGTTGGGTAAGGGAGCGGGGGCTCCTGGGGGGCAGTCAGGGAGAAGGGGGCAGTTGGATGGGGCAGAGATTCTGGGGTGGGGGTCAGGGAGGGTTGGGAGTGAGAGTCCCAGGGGGCCTGTCAGGGGGCGGGGGTGTGGATAGTGGTCGGGAGGGCAGTCAGGGGACAGGAAGCAGCGGGGGTTGGATAAGGGGGTGGGATCCTGGGGGGCAGTTAGGGGTGGAGGGTCCCAGGAGGGGACGGTCAAGGGGACGAGGAGCAAAGAGCAGTTGGATAGGGGGTGGGAGTCCGGGGGGGCTGTCAGAGGGCGGGGGTGTGGATAGTGGTCGAGAGGGCAGTCAGGGGACAGGGAGCGGGGGGGGGTTGGATAAGGTGATGGGATCCGGGGGGCAGTTAGGGCAGAGGTCCAGGAGGGGGCGGTCAGGGGACGAGGAGCAAAGGGCAGTTAGATGGGGGTGGAAGTCCGGGGAAGCTGTGGATAGGGGTCGGGGTGGTCAGGGGACAAGGAGCAGAGGGGGTTGGATGGGTTGGCGGTTCTGAGGGGGGGCAGTCTGGGGGCAGGAAGTTGGAGGGGGTGGATAGGGGGCGGGGGCCAGGCTGTTTGGGGGGCACAGCCTTCCCTACCCAGCCCTCCATACAGTTGCGCAACCCCCAATGTGGCCCTCGGGCCAAAAAGTTTGCCCACCCCTGTCCTTGGCCAAGCATGTTAGAACACAGCACACTGAACATCAACGTGTGAGGAGGCTGAAGCTGGGTCAAGGCCCATGAAGAGTGATCCATGAGTTTCTAAGGTCTCATCCAAGAGAGACACACTCAGCTGTCTGGAATTCAGTTTATCTGAGGAGGCAAAAGAGATGAACCCACCTTGCTCCACCTCCAACCTGTGGCCAGCCAGCCAAGGTATTTCCCACCTACATCTTAGACATCTCAGCTGACCCCTTCCAGGTTCTTTGCCACCTTGACAGCTGACAGAAGAAGGTGGTCTCAGTTCTTACAAATACACACTGCTCTGCGCTTCGCATCTATCTTGCAACCAGCAGCTGAGACTCATTAGGTTAGCCCACCAGCCCGAGACACAGCCAGACTAAGCCTCCTCTCTGGATATGAGTCCATGCCTCCAAGGGTCTCATGCTCATCTCCCCTTTTAGACGCCGATTCACCTCCCATCTTGTGCAGACCTGCATCTCTCGTGCTTGTATTTAAACAACTTGCACCAGACAATCCAAAACACCGGAAACTGTTACGTGTATTAAATACGAGATTCCCTCCCTGCTATTTTTCGTATATTTCCTGTGGGAACTCACACAATGTTTGGGCCAGGGCACGTTGAAAGGTATGAGCGTCTATGCAACTGCCACCGACATAAGTAAAGGGCTTCCCCATGCAGGCTGGGGGCAGGAGGTTTTTTTGCAGGTACACTACAAAGAGGCAGTTGCTCAG
The DNA here is from genome assembly GCF_965152235.1 of Eretmochelys imbricata. Lineage (NCBI taxonomy): Eukaryota > Metazoa > Chordata > Testudines > Cheloniidae > Eretmochelys > Eretmochelys imbricata. The sequence goes on along the minus strand of NC_135585.1, from coordinate 4,313,026 downwards.
AGTTAGAATCTCCATGGACCAAAAATGGGATATGGGGCCTCTCCCTTATAGGTCAATGATGCAAATCAGCAATGACTGAACACTATCGCCATCCAGTGTCTGCGGCCTCAATGCAGATGTCCACATATAGCACTAGCTGGCCAACTCCTGGTAGTCTCAGCAGAAGCCAAAGACCGAACAGACCATGTCAAACTGGCTGTCATCAGTGGAGGCAGCCACTCCAGGCCAGCATCAAGAAACACTGGCAGGGCAGAAAGAGGAAGCATCTTGCCCCATATCTGCTGCTTGGCTCATTATGAGAGCATCAGGCTCCAGGGATATCAAACTAGCATAAAATTCATATCAAAGGGAATTGAAAAGAATCAAGAGATCAGATGCGATTCCCATCCATGATCTAATGAGCAAAGGGTTTGCATGGTTTCCCCCAAGCGAGACACATGCAACAAAACTTGAAACATGTCTTGATTAACAGTCATGCTTCGATTTTCAAGGGCTAATGCCACCCTTTAAAAAGAGAGGGTGGCTGCTCTTCTCACCTCTTGCAAAACTCGTGAATGCTGCCAATACATTGCTGCATTGCAGAACAGTAAGGGGAAATATTTACTGTGCAAAACCCCTCCTTGAGAAACACACACGTTAGTGAATCACCATCTCTTTAAAAAAAAAATTGTACCCTCAGGGAATGTTAATTAAAAGGTGCTTAATAACCATCTTACAGCAATTTCTTTTAGTAACCAAAGCCAATGCTAGGCTTTAAACTATAGATTAGGAAATAGTCTGGCTGAAGAACGAGGATTTACCTTAGATCTTAGGGAAAGGTGGAATTCCCCAATCCAGCCCCCTGGGGCATATGAACAGCAAGATGTATTCTTCCCTATGAAGCATTTCTAGGCATACCCTAAACCCAGTGGAACTGCTGAGCACGTGATCTCAGTCTTATAGGGAGGCCAGCTATCCCCACATTTGGTTGACACTGGAGCAGCTTCTTCATTAGCTCCACTTTGGATCTATCTAAGCAAGAAAGTGAGAAGTGTGTGAGTGTGTGTGTGAGACAGAGAGAGAGAGAGAGAGAGAGAGAGAGAAATCCAGTGCATCTTCTGTTGTGTCTCAGACCACAATGATTTCCATTCATTCAAAAACAACAGTGTAACATTTCTGCCTGGTTTCAATCTCTGTACATTAATCAAGCCTTAGCCTATTTTTTGCTTCCAGCCTCAGAGACACAGCGTGGGAGGCACAGCCTGTCCCATGGAATAATATTTTCCAAGCCATAGTCAAAGTCTGCCTGTCAACTCGGAGCCTCTCTGCTGTCTGCTCTACCAGAGCTGGACAGGAAACTATCTGTGGGCACAGCAGTTCAAAACAAGGCCGGTATTCCCAGCAAACGGGCTGATGAATGGGGTCCATTGTGTTACAGTGGGAGAAATATCACCATCATCATGAGAAAGAAAAAAAACACACACACACACACACACACACACTGTATACATCTCTCGCTCTCTCTCTCTCACACCCCCCCACCCCCAAACAGGATCTTTCATTTGAAAGACATGTCTGAGCAGGTGGTTTCCCCTCCCCCCAGATTTGACAACTCTCATGGCAAGATGTAAATGAGTGTCACTCAGCACAAGTAACTCAAAAACTATAATATATTTAGAAAGGGCACCGAAAAGTTGAGAATGACACTGGGGAAGAAAGAGAAATACAACTTCCCCTTCCTGACGCTGCTAACGGCTCTGGCGACTAATGACACTAAACGGATTTCTAAAAATCTAAAATAGACTCTTTGCCATTGCAGCTGATCGTTCATTGTTCACATTACTGATTGTTTGTGTTACCATAGCGCCCCAACAACCCACCCGTGATCCCATTGTGCTAGGTGCTGTATAAACTCATAGTAAGACTCAGTCCCCCTCGTCTGAAGAGCTTACAGTCTAAATAAGAACAAGCCATGGAGGATGAGCACAGAACACTAAGTATGGGCTATTTGGGTCGGGGGCAGTGAAGTGACTTAAGTCCTTTATTCCATGAAAACAGACCCACCCATTTTGCTTTGGTTTCTAATCTGTCACACTGGATATGACACTTTCTTTCTCCCACCCCGGGTTTGTGGTGTGTGTGTCTGGTCTATTTAGACTGTAAATTCCTCGGGGCGGGGACAGTCTCACTGGGTTGGTGTGTATAGTGCCCAGCAGAACTGTGATCCTGATCTTGGTTGGGGGTCTCTAGGTGCTACCATAACACAAACAACAACAAATCATAAAATTTCACGATCTGGTTCTCATCTTCTAGCAAAAATACTGAAAGATTTGGAGTCTCCACTCTCCCTTTCCTGGGTCACCCCCGCTCCTAAATTAGCTAAATAGGTCACGGAGTTACACAAGCCATTCCTGTCACTCCCACGTCTGAGTACTTGCATCCCATGGTAGTGCTAGCTGGGAGATCAGACATCAGGGCTGGGAACTGAGCTCCTGTCTCCCCGTGACAAAGCCCAGCAACACACAAAAGCCTTCAAGTTATGAACTTCAGAAACACACACCATGTAAGAAAAAGCATCAGCCCGAGCCAGATGGGCTTTGGCTCAGTGCAGCGGGGTTCATGATGAAATGAAAATGCCAGATCTCAGCCAACTAGAAACCACATTAATGGATTTTCCCTTCATTCCAAATCTGATTTAAGATGGGAGAAAGAATTTGGCTCCTTTCACTGTATGGATGCTCAGTTACACAGCTTAAAGATGGAAAAAACATCAAGCCTCTCCGCCGTTACAGCAAGATGGCTCCCGCTCCAACATTCAAGTACTTGGCCTACCTTCAGGGGCAGTATTTCCAGAGAAGGGGGATTCAACCACTTCCCTTTCTAGTGCTCATTCTACAGGTTCCATTTGCTGAATTTCTTTCCATTATCCAGATAATCGGGCTGGGGGGAGCTCGGGACCTCTGCCTTGCAGCGGGGTGGTGCAGTAAGAGCTTCTGCCCAGTGGAGAGGGCAGTCTCGGGGCTTCTGCCCTGCGGGGTGCACCTGACTGGGCTCGGGGCTTCAGCAGGAGCAGGCTGAACCCACAAGTCCTGGCTTCCGGCAGGTATGCCCTGGCTCTCGAACTTCTGAAGGTTGCCGTATGTGGCTTGGAGGGCCACTAACTTTGGCCACCCCTGACCTAGACCTAGGGCCGAGATTCCTAAAAGCCACTCTCCATTTTGGATGCCCAAAGGGCAATACTGTCACGGAGGTGGATTTTCAGTAAGCGCCGCGGACATGTTCTGAAATCAGACCCCTTTACAGTGGTCTCTAGTAGGTAGTTTGAATTCTTACTGACAAAGCAACAACCTACTTCCTCATCCCCCTGAGTCAGATATCGGCAGTTCCAGAAGCACGGGCATCGCCAGACCAACAGACCAACAGTCCGGGTGTCACCAGGGGAGAGAGACTGGGTGCATCGGAGCTGCCTGAAAGCATCGACACAGAGAAAGACGGGCAGGCGAGAGATGCCCGAGTAAAAAAGGAGACTCCCACGGAGTAGGAGCAGTGAGCGGGTCAAGAGAGCCACTGGGAAAAGCAAGAGGTTGATGTGAGGACTGATCAGAGCTGGGGAAGCTCTGGTGAGTCAAAGGAGGGCTTGTCTGAGGCCGCTGGGAAGACTGGCATGAACCTGCCTGGTTAGGAGAAGCTGAACCCAAAACAAGAGAACCGATGCTGCAGCATGGATCCCAGCAGCAGGGCAGAGAGGCCTGACGGAGTGGAACACGGAGGGAGTTTTGTCGCAGGAGACCTGAATTGGGGCCACAGGGGGAAGACGCATGGAAAAGAAACAGGTCAGATAGGCCTGGCGAGTGGGGCCCTGGACCGGGGGCTAGAGAAACCGTGACAAAGTGGTTAATGACTCTCGGGTGAGTGACCTTTGAAAGGGACGGAAGAGCTGCTGCACTGTAACCTAACAGAAGAACTGGTTTACCATGAAGGATCTGTGGATTGTGACATTTGACTGGATTATAAAAGGGTTTGAATTTGCAACTAAGAGAGCCAACATTACTAGACAAAGGTAGATTCCAAGGGGAAACTGAGGCAGGTGTGTACATTGTGTCCTGGCCTGCCGTAGGAGGACACCCCGGTGGTGGTCACCCTATGACATCCAATCAGTATAGTATCTTGTGTTTGACGCTGGCTGGTGTCGTATGAAATAACTCCCCATAAGCCATCTAACTGCAATACCGCACACTGCACTAACATGAGAGGAAAATTTCCTTCCTGACTCCAGCTGGTGGTCAACTTTTGCCCTAAAGCAAGAGAGCTGGTAACGCTTATAACTTTAACCTGGGTATAATTTTTTTAAATCTTTCTAAGCTATTTGCTTCAATATCCTGTTGCAATCAGTTCCCCAGACCATACAGAGCTTGAGAAAGTATTTCATTTAATGAGATATATAATCTATATAGTTAATAGTTCCGCTAGCTTATTTATTTCCTGGTACTTCACAACACTAATAAATACCATCTGGTCTTTGTAATTTATTACAATGCAGTGTAAGTTGTTCACCTATTTTACTGCTTGTCTGTGCCTTACCATCATGGCACAAAGAGTAGCCCTAGGGTCTGTATTTCAACATTATCTTCTGTAGTGAAGAAATCTGCAAAAAGTTCACTTTGCTTCCTGCCAGTGTTCCTGTTCTAACCCTCACCTGATTAGGAACTAGCCCCAAAACAGCTGAGAATTACAATACAGGATAGGCACAAAGACATTACCACCTAGTGTTGGAGAAGAGGGAAGCAGCAACTGCACCATTATTAAATGTTGCTCTCCCTATGGTTCTTCTCCCTCTTTATAATTTTTCTTTTAATTGTTGCTTTTCCATATTTGTGGAACATCCAGTAAGGTCATCTCCATTCTGCTTTTGCTGATGGCCAGAACCAAGCTTTTAGAGATCAATAAAGGAACCAGTTTAAAAAAAAAAAAAAAAAAGACACACTTTTGCAAAAATGTTCATCCAAAAAATGTTTTCCTCTTTTGGGTTGGAAACGATTTTCTCAAGATTCCCCCCCACACACACACACACACTCTTCTCCCCCAACCAGCTCTATTATTATTGACCGTAAAAGTCAGATTGAACCCTTTGCATCTCATCACCCATTTTTCTTACAAGAGAAACTTTGATGAAAATGTTTGACCAGCTCTAACTGATAAGGACCAGGATGGCACACCTTACTCATGTTGGGTGGTACTTTATTGCACGAATGGTCTCTTTCATGAGCCTCAAAAGGGGTTTAAACAATGACCAGCCAGCCTGTTTTTCAACATGACAGAAGTATATAGCTTGGGGTCTTCTATACAGCCTCTCTCAAAAGGACATGGATGACACTGAAAGGAGGCAATTTCATAACTGATCATTCAAGGAACTAGCCAGTGGCACTCATTGCCACACGATGCCATTGAGGCCAAGAGCTCCATAAGAGTCAAACGGGTTGGACATTTAGATGGCTAAGAAGAATATCAAGCACTAGAGTACATACTAAAAAATACACGTTTTGGGGAGGGCTATAAACCCCCATGCTTCAGGGTTTAAACAAACTCTAAATACCAGAGGTCAGGAAGAAACTTCCCCTAGGGGGCAGGTTATCCCACAGTTGCCTCCTGCAGGGTTTCGTGCACCTTCCGCTGAAGCATCTGGTGCTGGCCACTCTCCGACAGGACACTGGATTTGATGGCTCCACTGGTCTGATCCATTATGGAAACTCCTACGTGCCTGTGACTGTCCACACCAAGGACAAAGTCATATTTGAGACTGTTTTTCTAACACGACACATCTTCCCAGCCTGGACAAACCCATCGTTCGCTCATGAAGTACTATCCAACATGAGAAAGGGGATCAGTATCCGGCCTCAAGCACCTGCCGAGGTTCAAAAAGGGACCCTTCTCTTTCCTTTGCTTCACCAGCTGTTCCAGAACCCAGGCTTCTCCCACCTATCCATTACATCCCTGCTCTGGTGACTCAGAAGTGACCGCCCACCTCATCCCCAATGCACATGTTCTAATGGAGGGAGGAGTGGAAGGAGGTCTGTAAACCGTGCATTTGGGGGAAGTGCATTTCGAGGCGCTGAGCTTCTGCTACTGCAGCACCGTTCCTATTCAGGGGAAGCAGGATACAGCTGCCGACTACCTTGCGTAAAGGAGGCAGCTCAGCTTAGCCAAAGCTCAAAAGACGACGATTCAAGAAGCCAAATAAAAACCCCACAAATCTCGTCTCTCGTGTTCCCCACCCCCAATTCTCTTCCATCTGGGGGATAGAGGGAGACTGGAAAAAAACAGGCTCCTCCCACCCCTCAACCAGTATTCCTGAAGGTAGGGCAGCCCAGGGGAATGGGGCGGTGAAACGAGCGTCTTAGGAGATGCATGTAATGGGGGCTAGCGGAGGAGGGGAGGTCCAGTGACTCATAGGAGGAAGACAGTGCTCTGGCAGGGAAGAGGTGTCTCTGTGGTGGAGAGAGGGGGAGACAGCTGGGATGTCGGCCCGTTGCTTTCACAGCAGGTCTGGGGAAAGGAGAACACAGCCTCTCCCAAAACACCCCTGGAGTGGAATCCAGAGGCCTACGCTACCTCAAGCACGGCTTATTTCCCAAAGGGGGGGCGCCCAGAATGTTTCTCTGAGAAGCAAAGTCTCTAGTTACTTATGGCGCTTGGGTCTGTGCATCATCCTTTCAGGCTCAAGGGAAGCTTGGGGTTCCAGACCTGCAGGAGGGAGGCATGGGGTCATGAAGAAGGGGAAGAGGGTGATGGACTAAGACCTAGCACAGATGGCTGAGTAGGGCCCTCAACTCTGGTCAAACTTAAAATCAAATGATGCATCTGAAGGAATTCTTTGTTTAATAAAAAATAAATAAATAAATAAACAAACAAAAGAATAGGTCCTACTGATTATCCAGAGGCCGAAGAATGCTACTGTGGTTAAATCTTTCTTGTTTTGTTCTGTTTTCTGGCACAAACTGTCCCTGGTGATGGATTTAACCTTGTGCTATGACAAAGGCTTCTTTCGTCTGGAATTTAATAGCTACCATGTACCATGGAACTATGTGTAGGAAAGGCCTCTATTCACTTTCATACGACACCCTTTGAAAAGACCTATTTAAAAGAAAAGCCAGCTTGCTTTCGCATTCGAGGCGAGACTGGTAGGTTGCCTGATACTTCCCATTATAAGTCCCTGTTCTCAGTTGCCTAAAACTTTGCCAACATTTTAATCATTTGGGCAGAAATTTTCCATGGCAGATATCTGCCTTAGGCTGAATAAATTTCAGCCAAAATGGTCAGCCATTCCCAAAATGAGGCTTAAGAAAAATGCAGTTTGCCCATATTGCCAGCCTTTTCTTTGAGAGACTCTGGTTTTACTCAGGGACTTCAAATTTGGCTGGGGGAAGTGGGGAGCCTTTCTTCCATCCCCGAGGAAATCCACCCAGGTTTGGCCAAGTTTATAAGCCTCTGACACAGCACTACTCACAGCAGCCCAGAACTGCTACTGCAGGGAAAGTCCTGCTCAACCCTCTGAGGCCCTGGGCTGATGCAGCTGCCCTTATACAGCACACCGGATTCCTGGTCCACTACATCCCAGTGCCTGATCTGTCTGTCTCACTCTTGGGAGGACAGGGGGGGTGACAAATGGGAACCATTCTGAATAAACTGATTAGTGTACGATGGACCACCCTAATATGAAAATGCCAAATTGAGTGTTTTAACAGATTCCTTACGCCCTCTTCCCCACGACCAGCCAGATATTGTTCACTGTGTAGATGACATCTGTTTCCAGAGATTATGATGCTTTTATGATTAACCCTTGACTTTCTGTACCACTGCAGTTTGCATACAAACCTCCCCCCACCAAATCTCTCTGGGGCGGAGGGAGGGAAAGGGAGGGGAAAGCAAAACTGCTGGCACAAGGCCAAGTATGGCTTCACGCCTGGTCCATCATAATAAAAAATGTGAAGGAGTTCTGTCATTATGACCCAGGAACTTGACTTTTTGTTGAATTCCTCCCTAACAGGAAAAAATAGCCAGAAACAGAAGAAGCCCCTTAGGAAAATGCTGAGGGTTTTGAAAGAGATCATTCTATTAAGTGCTTTTAGTATGCTTCAAGTACATGAGGGCTTCATAAAGGAGGAAAAACATAATTGCATTCCTGTGTTCTGGCTTCATCCTCTAAGAAACAACATTACTGCTCACAAAGCTCTGGTGTCCCCCCTAAACAAAGTGGATGTTGTGCAAGAACATGGTATCATGCCAAGAGGCCAGTGCATCACTGAGTTTGAGGGATGGGGGGACCTGGATAAACGGTTCCTTCTGCCGATTCTCCAATGCAAGAGCCTCCAACCTTTGGCAGAGCGAAAGGGCCCCCAGGGGCCTTCCCCTCCCGTTCCACTCACATGTTTCCATCCACACAGCAGTACAGTATAGTGCCCCTGGATGCTTCCGCCTCCCTTCAGGTAGAAAACTAGCATGGGATTGAGGAGCGCAGAAGGAAGCAGCAACTCAGCTGCATGCCCCTCTCCAAGGCAGGCCCACCGACACTTCGTGCGTCAGCATCAGGTGTGCTCATGGGAGTCTTAATCCACCATCCCTTGTGCCCTCATGCAGCACGGAACAGGCATGGTGAGGGATGGCCTATGGCAGCGCTGCACCCCGGGGACAGGGTGGGGAGGCGGAGTGCGAGTGGAGTTGGTAATCGGCCCGCTAGGCGTTACAGGGAACAGGGATGGGTTGATGGGTGTGCACAGAAAGTATGCACCTGCCTGTGTTCTTCCCCCCGCCCCACATCCTCCCCCTCAAATGACCTGATCCAAAGCCCACTGAGTCAATGGGAGTCTTTCCACAGACTCTAGTGGGCTTCAGATCAGGCCCCCAGTATCCTGCAAGAACCCAGCGTATCTAACTTTGCACAGAGCCCTGCAAACCCCTGCTTGGCTGAGCTGGCCTCCAGAGGATGGAGGCCATTCCATTCACAGAGAAGGAGCAACAGCTGACACAGAGCCCCCTGCCACGCACCCCTTTTATCCAGGGGAACTATGCCTGTCCTTAACAAGGTCAACACCACCACCACTGAGTCAGAAAGCACCTGAAAGTCCCTGACAACCAAAGTAAATAGGCAAGGCTCAAAATAAGCTTGATTTCCACGACTCTCTCCTTTTGAGGCTACAGCTGGCCATTGCTAACAAGAGAAAGGTAAGGAGTTCTCCTTCAGATGTGATCTTGAAATGCAGGGACAGGGGAGTGCCCCATGCACGTAGGTTATTTACACCAAATCAGTTGTGCTCTGGGATGCTAGCTGGGCAACAGAGTTGGCCGTAATGACGTTGTCTTGTAATTAAATGAAAAACCACCAGCATTGTATTTTAATTTCTATTATGAAAAATTAACATTTTTTTAAATTATAGAATCTCTCAACACTGTTCTGGCTGGCCAGCTTAAACTGGGGTTTTTCAGTGTGCCTGTCTTCAAATACTCGTTTTCCTTCCCCTGTACAGGCCATAGATTCTTGGCAGGGGGCACCTTATCCTGAATCCCAAGCCATTGGCAAAAATTCCCATCCAGTTCAATAATGCAGGATCGGGTTGCAAACAAAAAAAAAGAACCTGATTACTAACAATAAAGCTATCAAGGTTGTCACATGCCACGTTCATCTGCCCACCCTCTCCCATCAGAACGAAAAAAGGGTACTAGCTCTTCCTAGTGAAGGCTGCAAAAGGAAGCACTTCTAGTCACCAGCCTTGACTTACCAAGAGCCAATATATTTTTACAGCAGCAGGTGACTAAGCGAAAAGTTAAACGAGGATGGGTTACATATATATTTTTGTCCTGCTGTCCTCCGAGAGAAAGACAGACAGATTTCAAACAGAGGAGAGGCACTGTGGTCTAGTGAATTGGAATCAGGAGTCCTAGAATCTAAACCTGGCTCTGCCACTGAGTTGCTATATAACCTTGAGCAAGTCTCTGACTCTCTCTGTACCTCAGTTTCCCCTCACGTCCTTTGTGTGCTGCATCTACTTAAACTGGAAGCATTCGGGGGCAGGGACTAATCTCTTACTATGGGTTTGTACAGCACCCAGCAGAATGCTCCAAATACTAATACAATATAAAACAAATATTATTATGAATAAACATTAGTTCATAACAAACAGTGCAGACTTCCAGGGAGTCAGCCTTATAAAAAATAAAAAAAGAGGTCAAGGTTCTATATTTTGTCCTGCTGTCCTCTCACAGTCAGACTTCGAGCCTGATCCTGGGCACACGTCTGCCCTTCGATGGCACTGCCCCACGAGTAAAGTCGCTCCCAGGCGTCACAGCCTGCAGGATCAGGCCCTTTATCAGTAAGTTCCCATGCTGCCTTCCCATGCAGCCCTCCACGAACGGAGAGTTGAGCGCTCCATGAAAAGGAATGGCCGGAGCAGCTGGGCTGCATGTTTCCCAGGAGGACCCTCTCTCCTTAACAAAGACGCCCTCTCTTTAAATCCAACACTGGGAAGCCATCTATAAACTGCACCTGTGTTTTACAGCCCTGCCAGTCCTCTGCCGCTCCGCGAAGTTTTACTGCCAAGACGCGGTGGATTCGGTATCAAAGCCCTCGCTCCGCTTCCCCTGGTGTGGGATGCTGAAGAACGCAGGAATCCAGCCGGTTTTGATCTAAGCAGTTCCAACATCATATGGTTCCTTTTAATCAACCACACGAAGTGGAGGGATGGGGAGGCTGTGTGTGTGGGGGGGTAAATCAACTCATTTAAAGACATGGCTGCCCTTCTCTTTACCTTCCTGTCTGGAAGGCAGCCAGTGGCCAGCTCAGACCTCTGCTCACATCTGGAGGGAACTTTCCCTGAGTTCCAGGGCTGCTGTGCTCAATCAGCCCATTCAAGACGCCCGCTTTGGTTATTATTCCTCTGTGCATGGGCACCCCGTCCACCTTGCACGTGCAGCTAACATCAGGGGGAGGGGGATCGCTTTGCTATGGGAAAGCGACTTGGAAGGGTTTGGTGTTTTGGCTAGTTGAACAGAATTCAGAGATTCCCACAAACCCCCACAGCTGCCCTCAGGGTGACAGGTCAGGAAGCAGGGAACAATAACACCGCCCCGAAATCTCTGCGGTTCACAGCATGACTGGGGGTGGTTCCTTTAGGAATAGGGCAAGGAGAGGGGAGAAATAAAGAAATCAAACACTCAAAAGCAGAAACAATCACAATTGGAGGCTAAATCAACCCAAGTTCACATTAAACCAACTGACAGGTTTCAGAGTAACTTTTGTTTTCTCCTGCTGATAATAGCTCATTTTAATTAATTAGCCTCTTACAGTTTGTATGGCAAATTCCACCTTTTCTGTATGTCTATCTATCTATCTATCTTCTTACTATATGCTCCATTCAATGGATCTGATGAAGTGGGCTGTAGCTCACGAAAGCTTATGCTCTAGTGAATTTGTTAGTCTCTAAGGTGCCACAAGTCCTCCTGTTTTTTATTAAACCAACTGGCACCTCTTAGTGCCCAAAACTCACATGGAGCAAAAGGGAAAGAGATGGTCTCCAAGATTCTGCCTTCTTGACTATTTCACCTCCTGGTTGGATACGTGCACAACTTTCATGGGCCCTGGGAACAAAAAGCTGGGCCGGGTGCAGAGACTGAACATTCCTCTTCCTCACAGCGCAACAGCAGGATGACACCAATTAAGCTGCTTCCCCGTCCCCTTGCATTTTACCAATGCCGCTGCCGAGCAGAGAGAGCTCCACACAGGGATGAGGTAAGGCTGCCAGAAGACAGGCTGCAGGACACAGCAATTTGGCTTCGGGCTCGTGAAAGTTGGGCTTCATATTGTAGCTTTCTTTCCCTGTCAAATTTAGCTCTGGGGAAGGGGGCACGAGTGGCAGCTCGGGCGACTAATGGCACCTAAATCATCTCTACTGATACGTGGAGACCTTGATCTGAGGTGCTATTTCAGCCTCCATTGTGTGGGTGTGTTCTTTGACGGACAGATGTGGATATAACTGTCCAATAGGAACTGTCCTGAGTCCCACCGACTTCTCTCAGTAGGCACTGGGAAGACCAGAAGAAACCTGGAAAACACAGATACAATATTCCCCCCTTACTGTCACTGTGCGACACTCCTGAGCAGCCCTGTAACAACCAAAATGATGTACACTGCCCAGAGTTCCTGAGCAGCCCCATAACAATTCAACACATAACCCAGCACACTCATGAACAGCTTTATAAGCAGCAGCCTGTGCATCCTTCCTAACCTACCAGCAACGCTGCTGTCACAATCCAAACACCATGCTTGGGATGGAAGGCAAACAGAATGTCTCCCAAAGAGACAGAGACAATTTACTCCAATAATGAGAAAAGATGAGCCGAGGATCGGGTCCTCTTTGCTAGTGTTATTTTTATATTGCGGTAGCACCTAGGCGGCCCAGTCCTGCACTAGGACCCCACTGTCCTAGGTGCTGTACAAACACAGAACAAACAGTCCCTGCTTCAAGATGCTTACACAAGTTTGCCTGGTTACTGATACAGAAAGAATGAACATAGGCGCGTGCATATCTTTAATTTTCTCCTTCTAGGCACGTTAAATAGGAAGATACAACTATGGTTTACTTGTTACTTTAACATTGCAGCCAACAGAGGGAAAGATTTAGGAAATGTTGAAAGATCGCGTGCCCCATAGAGACCAAAAGAACAATAATATCTGTCACTGTGCCCATTTGAATTCGTCTCAGCTATCGAAAGTTTTTGTTCTCTGGTGAAAGGTCTTTAAGAGATCAGGAGTTAAAGGCTTGAAGCAAGAATCATTGGGGTGTATTAAGAAGAGTGTCACATGTAAAGACATGGTAGGTCATTGTCTTGCTCTACTCGGCATTGGTGAGGCCTCAACTAGAGTGTTGTATCCAGTTGGGGTGCTGTACTTCGGGAAACGTGGACAAATTTGAGACAGTCCAGAGGAGAGCAACAAAAATGACAAATGCTTTAGAAAAAGATTTAAAAAACAAGCTTGTTCAGTCTTGAGAAAAGAAGACTGTGGGGGGACCTGATAACAGTCTTCAAATACGTGAAGGGCTGTTACAAAGAGGACAGGGATCAATTGTTCTCCGTGGCCACTGAAGGTAGGACAAGAAGTAATGGGTTTAACTCTGTGGCAAGGGAAATTTAGGTTAGATATTAGGAAAAATGCTAATTGATAGTTAAGTTCTGGAGTAGGCTCCCAAGGGAGGTTGTGGCATCCCTATTATTGTAGGTTTTTAAGAAAAGGTTGGACAAACACCTGTCAGGGATGGTCTAGGTTTACTTGGTCCTGTTGCAGTGCAGGGGGCTGGGCTGGATGATTTCTCGAGGTCCCTCCAGCCCTGCATTTCTAATGAGTCCATGATTTATTTGTACATAAAGGAAACATTCTCTCCCACTGAGATTACACCTGTTTCTTTACCTTAACAATATTTCATCACCTCCCTTTAAGGAGAGGATCCCAAGCAATGAAAGCTCAAATGAAATGACCTCCTCACCTAATAAACAAATCAAATCAATCAATAATGAAAACCAAACCTCACCTCAAAACAAGAAGCTGTCATTAAATGGCAATCCTGGTGCTGCTGCTTTGATCGACAAGGTGCACTCGCCAATGGGTGGGAGGAGACGCAGTGATGCATTCTGAACATGGGGTGGCAGCAGACACACACAAACCACAGGCAAATTTGCTCTGCAAATCTGAGGCGAAAACGGACTTTCTTCATATTAGCAGACTGAAGAGCACAGGAGGCCGATGAGGCAATTTCAACACGCTTAAAATTAAGCTGGCTCTTCAGACCTTTTACGTCCTCAAAAGAGCCCAGTGGAAATACCAGAGGTGAAGAGAACACGTTGCAAAGCATCGGGAGTTTAAAAAGAGGACCAAACTTTGGAATAGTTTTCCTTTTTGCCAAGACTTCTGGGCACTTCAGTCTCTCCAAAACATACAAAGTCTATTGTTGGCTCAGTCTACTCGTCAGCATTTAGTCTTGTGTGTTGGAGCCTTTTACTAACTGGCCAGAATCACTCACATTTCCCTCACAGCTTGGAGGCCAAAGTGCTTTTAAATCTTCAGCCCTAGTCCTGCATTTGGAACCATTTGTGTTGGTCCAGGGGGCTTACAGAAATACGAATCATCGTACCATGGAAGTGATCCAACTGCCTCTGGGGTGCTGAGGGGAAGCTGAGTGGGCAACTAGCACACAGCACAGGCTAGAGGAAAGAGAAACTTTCTGGACAACGATGTGAGGGGCAATACCCCTATACTTAGGGAAAATGCCACAGGAACTCAAATGGCTACTTGGAACAAAGGGGACCTCAGTGTGCAAAGTCTCAGCCAAAGAGCCACACATGCTAGACACTGCATGGAACTCACCGCACTGACTGAAAAGGATGAGGAGCTGAAGTGACCCACCTGGGATTTGAACCCAGGTTCTAGGGAGTTGTCACTGTGTGGCACCCACCTCTCACTAACATCCTTTCTGGTTGGGTGTGCCTGCTGTCTTTAAACAGCCCCGGCCCTGGTATTGGGCTGTACTCTCAGGGCTTCCTTGCTGGAGGCAATGGTGTTGCCCTCTTGAACTGTTCTGGTCCCAGCTCTCCAGTTCATTTCCCCTTTATCGCTGTATGACTGTAGGCCACCTCCCCAGTGGCCTATGGCAGGGAGGGATACCAGGGCCCACCCACTACTCCAGATCCCAGCCCAGGGACCCTTAGAATAGCAGCCACACACCACCATGTCCCTTTAGCATAACTGCCTTCAGCTCCCTGCGCCACTTCCCCGCAGTCCCAGCACTTCACCCGTATCTCAGGGCTCTTGTATGTTCACGCCCAACAGCCACCCAGGAGCTCTTCCCCAGTCCCTGGCAGCACTGAGCTGTCCGTGGTGCTGCAGTTCCCTTTGACCAGCCAGGAGCACATCTACACTCCTCTGGCTCCAGCAAGAAACTGATCGTCTCTGGCTCTGCAGCTCCTTTTATATGGCCCTCCTGGGCCCCAACTGGCTGCTTTCCGCAGCCTCTCTGATTGGCTCCAGAGGAAGCAGCCACTCTAGGTTGTTTGTATGACTCCTCTACTGATCCTTTCCTGGGACAGGTGTGGCAGACACTGAGGCCTCCAGCAAGGGGCCTCTGAGCCTAGTCCACTCCCTCGCAGGAGTTCCAGGCATTGTATTTTCATGCCTACCCAATTAAGCCACACCCTCTGATGTAAATTACATTCTCACTTGGAGATGGCACACAAAACAGGATCAGGACCATGAGCTTAACCGGGCCCTGGGCTCTCACCTTTCCTATAAGATTATCTGTACAAAAGGGGAAATCTGACCATTTGTCTTACAGCTGATGTTTTACCTGGGACCTTTTTTTTCAAATCTGTGAACAGAATTGACTGAGTTAAGCCATCCTTTGAACTATCAACAAGTCAGAGATCTGTCCAACACCACGTGATTAAGTACAATTAATACACAGGTATCAACTTGATTCTTCAGGTTGATTTAGCAGGCCTGCTTCTTTCATTATAACAACACACCTCAAGTGCTGGGGTAAAGCTTCCAAAAGCATCTAAGTGGGTTAGGAGTTCTTTTTCAAAAGTGACTTAGGTGCATAAGTGCCATTGACTTTCAGTGAGACTTTGGCTCCTAAGTATTTAAGTCACTTCTGAAAATGGGAGTTTGGTGCTTTTGGAAATTTTACCCCTGGCCAGTATCAGACAGTTGCTTCCCAATGTCTAAAATCAGAACCCGAAGATGACATGGGATCTGGAAAACTACTACAAGACAGAGTGTTTATTTTCCTTAAGCATAACGTCAATGAGTTCCACAGGTGTTCAGAAAACCCCGTTAAGGGCTTTGTTTGCATTAGTATTATTTACAGGAGGTCTTCAAAGAGATGGATCAAAAAGTTGTTCCATTTCTCTTCAGCCAAGACAGTGTCCATTTGCTGGACTTTCCAGTCCCAGGTACTTCAGTATTACCTACTACACACAAGGCAGCAAGTGCCCTATGTTGTTTTACAGATGGCAACAAGACCAGTATGTTCAGTTAAATAAAAACGAATGAGTAGAAAACCAAAATGGAGCTGCTAATATTTTCCACTTTTAAAAAGCAGCTGTGCATGAAAGAGACAATTCTGCAGCAGGCAGTGAAAGTTTCATTATGGGAAGCTCCTATTCAGATGAACAGAAGGCGAGAGAGGGGAAGAAATCAGATGAGAAGAGCGAAACCCCAACGTGCATGTTCCCCATCTCTTCTTCCCTCGACAATGGCATTCTTAACATCTTTGTGGCATGTCACTTACTGACATGACCTGGAACAAGACACCGAGACGGCTTGGATAACTAATGGGTTGCCAAATCTCAGTTTACCCAGAGACCCTGATTGCATGCAGGACTCTCTCTGAACTTGTACCAGTGTGCAACGTCGGACAGCACTCAGAGGAAATAAAGCCCATTTGGTCTGCCCCTCCACAATACTTCCACTTCAAGAGTCTCTTTCCTCTAGATCACCAAGCAAGTCTCACAGCCCCACTGCGATACAGATTGATACTGTCAACCTCATTTTACACTGTGAGCCTCTGGCAGAATAGGAAATAGACCCCAGGAATCCTGGCTGACCTACCTAGACTTTAAACACAGCCAACTTTGCAAAAAGCTATTTGCACTTCTTGTAGCTGGACTGAGCCCAGGTAGTAAGTGATTAAACGTTAGTCGGTACTGCCGAGACCAAACACGCACCAGGAGCAAGTGTGAACATCTGTTCTACTTCTCCATGGCTTTCCACAAGGGGGCACCTCAATCATTTTGACATCAGGAAGCCATCATGTCGGGAACAGCAGTGCATTCATTTGCTTAATGCCTCGTGTGGGCTTGCTTCTCCCGCAGGAGCAAGACAAAGGATACGTGACAACGCCAGGGTTTTCACTCCATTCATCAGCAGGAGGAAATCAATGTAGAGGAAGGGAATATGCCAGCCAAAGACAACAAGATAAGCCATGTGTGATCCCACAAATGGGTACAAATTATTCAACCTGAAGGGAAGCAGGTGCATAAGCTCTCTTCTATTGCAACAGGCAGTAGTTCCCTTTCAAGCACAATACTTGCTCTCTAGTCTTTGGTCCCCTTCTTGCTATGGGATCACACGCTGCCCTGGGATCCAAAAATGCAGCACACACACAGAGCAAGTGTGTGTTTGTTTTTCCAAGAGAAAATGCATCTGAGAATAGCTGCTGGATCAAGACCCTTAGGGCTTGTCTAGGTGAACTGTTTGCGTGCAGCAAGCTGGGGTGTGAATCTGAGTGTCCATGGGAACCCTGCTACTGTACACTGCAAGTCCCTAGTGCACTTTGATTTACTCCACTCTGAAACAGGAACTTTTACTGGGCTGCAGCAGGTCCACACTTACAGCTAGCGCATGGCACACTAGTGCTCTTTAGATTCGCCTGCTAGTTTGCCACGCACCTCCTGTTCATTTCGACAAGCTCTTAGGGAAAGAAGAGGAAAGATGGCCTTGTGGTTAAGGCACAGTCCTGGAAAACAGTAGATCAGGGCTCAAGTCCCAGCTCTGCCACATACTTCCTGTGTGACCTTGGCCTAGTCACTTAGGGCTGGATTTTCAAACATGTTGCGTGCCCACTGACCGCACCTGGAGTGGAGGATGTTGAGATCCAACCCTTAATCAACCTGTGCCTCAGTCCCACAGTCTCTAAAAGGCAGATACCACCCTGTTGGGAGGATAAATACCTTAGTGCAGAGCTCAAACGCTGCCGTGATGGAAGCCATATAGCTGCACGCACAGATACCACCTCCCAGCCACAAACCAGGCAAGTATAATTCAAGCCGACCTGGGAGATCACCAAGCTGGGAGAGAAGGTTCTCCACAGATTATTCAGCCCTCAGCCTCTCCCCTGAGATGGTCAACAGTTAATACCACACGTGGTGCGGGCTTTTGCCATGTGGATGCTTACTGTCAAGAAATAAGGGAGAGCCGCCATCTCCTCTCACTTACATCGCCAACACACTTCACTTGCTACAAACCTGGAGCCAAAGTCCAGCTGGCATCCTAGAGAGGATGGCAGCCATACCTCACTGCCAGAGCCAACTCTTTGAACGACCCTGGATTTCCACTTTCGCTGGTAAAAGATTAACTCATCATGGACCTTTGTGGAAAGGGTAGATCTTTATTACAGTGGTTGCTAATTAAATCGAGCAGTCTAAGAACTGAGCCTTGACAATGAGTGGCAGAATAGAATGGAGACTTAGAAACAGGTGATCCTGACCTTTTGTGATGGAGAAGCATGGACCATGAGCCCCAAAAATATCCTCTCGGCTTGTGCTTGTTTTTTCCCATCGCTGCCCTCAACTGCTCATTTTTCCCCCCCTCCACTATGAAAGGCCACATGGAGCTTGGGCAGGAATCTGAGAATTATTCTCCCCACCTGGAGCTCTTGTGTGTAATGCTCGTAATATATCTCTTGGCAGCACATTCCTTACGTCACATGACTCAAGTTCACCCGCTCCCACAACCCATTCCTGAGCTGAAGAATGGTTAATTTTTGATGAAGTATTGCAGTCCTCTGGGAACAGTTCAGTGAGGTTCTTCATGGCTGCATTAGAAAAAGAAAATGATCCTGCGACAGAGATTTAGCCAGATTGATCCAAGGGATTTTTTTTAGGGGGGGGGGGAGTATTTTAATTCTTCCCTTTCCCTAATTTAAATGAACAAACAACATTTCTGCAGATACACCAGTTTATATGAAGAGCTTGACAGATCTCACAAGCTAAGCAGGCTTGGATTAATTTTTGGATGAGAGTTTGCCAAGCAAAGTCTAAAAGCTGCAGCATTAATGGTATGAGTCAGTACTGACTGAAAGCCAGAGCCCGGTGTTAGAGGGTATGACATTGCAAGGTACATAGAGCTTCTGTTCTTTGGGGTTTATTAATTTCCTTTTTCAGGGTTTCTTTTCAGCAGTGTTTGAGTTTTATGTAGATGTCCAAAAAAACAGGGTTTTTCAGGGCTCTCTCTTTGTATACTGTAATGAGTAACTGCTTCATAATGTTTCCTCATACACCTTAACCTATTACTGTTTAAAACAGTACAATGTTAAAGCACACTAGGGAACCTTCAGTGTGCACCAGTAGCATCCACACCAGCGGTTCTCAACCAGGGTTACACGTACCCCTGGGGGTACACAGAGGTCTTCCACGGGGTACATCAGCTCGTCTTGATATTGGCCTGGTTTTACAACAGGTGACATAAAAAGCACCAGCAAAGTCAGTACAAACTAAAATTTCATTCAATGACTCGTTTATGCTGCTCTGTATACTAGACACTGAAATGTAAGTACAATAGTTATGTTCCAGTGGATTTATTTTATAATTAGATGGTAGAAAGGAGAAAGTCAGCAATTTCTCAGTAAGTGTGGCTGTGACACTTTTGTATTTTTATGTCCGGTTTTGTAAGCAAGAAGTTTTTAAGTGAGGTGAAACTTGGGGGTCCACAAGACAAATCAGACTCCTGAAAGTGGGACAGTTGTCTGGAAAGGTTGAGAACCACTGTTCTACACAGAACAATTAATGTGCAACACATTAGTGTGCTTTAGAAATAACATCCCCATAGTCCACTTTACTGCTCTGGGTAGACATACCCTTAGATACATGTAACCATTTCTGGGGTTTTTCCAGTTTTTATCCAAACAACACCTATTCCCCCCGCCTTTTTTTTTTTTTTTGGATCAGGGGTATTTTATCAGGTTTTATAAGTTTAAAACCTAAAATCAGAAGCCTTATGGATACACCACGTGACCCAGGTCCTCATACTCTGTGATCCAAGATCCCGAGGAGGCATTTATGCCAGTGCAGAGAAAGCGAAACTCATTCTCCTAGCCAAGTTCCAAATCAGTCACTCCAACGTCATTCTCTGCTGGACAAAGTATGTGTCACTTCCTAATACATGGACTTGTGCAGTCCTGAGCTACTGGACGATTGGTGCCTTTCACTTCACAGGGGGTAGCATTTCAGTACTACGTCACAGAGAGCTTCCCTGTGCACGTGGTTTATAGAGTTTTAACACCGCACGGCCACTCCTCAAAAGGCAAGATTATTATTCAGCACCAAGGCAGTTAAACATTACGTTCTAGTAGAAGTTACCAAACCAAATACCCACAGATTTATAAAAAAAAACTCCAACCCCACCATACTGGTCTGTTATCCCCCAGTATGCTGATTGCTCTGAAGTACAAGTAGGTCCATTTGAGCTAAAAGGGACCCCTCCCATCTATCTTCATCCCGCCAGAAGGATGTCTCATCTTTACCCATCTCCAGTCATGACAAGTCCACTTCCACACCTGGCCAGCTGTTCCACTGCCTCAACCGTTATTAGTCTTTATATAGATGGAAGAAGTTCAAGAAGATTGTTTCTTGCCTAGCTGCATTTGTTAGCTAACCCACCATTTGCTTTGCCTCTCTACAGTCCTCAGTGGCTGGTGAGAGGGCAGCATTGTTCCTGTCCCCAAAATTCAGCAATGGCTTAAAACGGAATTCTTGGACCCTTCAACACATACTCGAGGATGAATGACTAGATCAAGCCAGGTCTTGTTCTATTGGCAGATGACATTGTTAAACAGATGGATGGTGATTAAGTTATTTCCCCTTCTCTTTTGCAGCCTGTTAAATTTGCATTGATATTCTTCATGGACCAGATTCCAGCTTTCATCTAACATGATTAATGCTGCTTTAAATACAGAGAAAGAACCAGCTGCTTCTGTCTTCTTCGCTTTTACTGAGCAGTCTCTGAGGAAAAAAGCCCCTTTGTTAGCGCATCTCAGGAGTCTCTATAGACTTTATGAGGAGCCTTTTATTTCAAAAGGTTGGAGAGAGGAGGTTTCTGTAAACCAGCATATTGCATTTTCTCTCTCGTAAGGATCCAAATTTCCTATACGCCTAGTTGCACCTTCAGACCACTATTGCTCTATTATCGGTAACTCTCAAACCTTTGAGAAACGTTCGGAGACGATTCAGACCATGGCTCCAGGGCGGCTCTGTATGTAACACACATGTGCCGTCCGGGAGCTTCTCTTGCATTTAAGGTTTTGATTCCGCCTGCAGTGGACTTTGCCTCTTTCAAGAGCCCAAGGACATGCAGTCCTATGGACTTGGGCTGTTCTGAAAGCCACGTCCAGCTCTAGGCCTGGGACTCCCCCTAAAAGTATGGAAATAATAAGGCAGTGCTGTGAAGCAACATCTCCTTGCTCTATGATAGAGAAAAGCCTTGAGGCTTACTTCACAGGCTGAATATGCTGCATACCCCAAGCCACTTCAAGTAACAGGTGGGTCTATTGAATGAATGGCAGGGGGCACTGCTTAGTGGTCGTTAGTCTCTGCTATAAAATTCAAATACAAAGCCAGAAGGGTTTGATGATGCCTTGCGGGTGGTCTGGATTTGACTCATTTCTCTGCCTTTTGCTTCCCAGGCATATAGGGGCTAGGCGTACTTATGGGGTAGTGCTGTGTACTATCGTGGAGGGCATATGGGGCTGACGGACTGGGAGTGCTGTGGGCACACTGGATATGTCTTCCCTGCAGAGTTAACTCGAGTTATCGACACTCAAGGTAGCCTAGCGCAGGCGGGGGCAGACACGCTGTCAACAACACTCGAGCTGCTTTGTCCACATTAATGCTACATGGGCGTCGCTAAGACTTCTGGGGGCCTCTCCCATGGTTCTTAGCACGGCAGTGAAAGCTGAGCTGCTCCAGGATTTTTGCCCAGTGAAGTGTGGGAGCTCTTGCCTGTCCTTTCTGGGCACCTGGGGGGGGATTGTAGGAAGGCACAGCAGCACCACGCAGCTGGAACTAGCCTGAGCCCACATGGCAGCAGGGTTGTGTTAGCAGCTGATGAGTTGCCCTCGTTCGAGCTGTAGCTTATACTCCCTGACGGACCGGCCCATCTGAGCTAAAAGCACCGCCATGCTCAAGCGAAGGGTGTGAATGGGACTGCAGCTACAACTCAAGTTAAGTGGACAGTGAAGTCATATCTGAAGACAAGCTGAGTGCGTCCAGACCCTAGGATAGGTGCAACAGAGTGACTCGCCCCACAGCAAAAAGCAATCCCTCTGGCTAGCAGCATGGCCGCTGAAAGGAGGGACTTTGCAGAGTCAGAGGGTGTAACAGGAGGAGAGGAAAATGATTTGGGACAGGAGAGAATAGGTCACATCCCCACAGATTTACAGCTATCAACAGTCCATTAGCAACAGTCCCAGTTTAGAAGACCACAAGGACGCAGTGCAAAGAAAA
Organism: Eretmochelys imbricata; assembly: GCF_965152235.1. Lineage (NCBI taxonomy): Eukaryota > Metazoa > Chordata > Testudines > Cheloniidae > Eretmochelys > Eretmochelys imbricata. The sequence continues at coordinate 4,290,727 of NC_135585.1, read as the reverse complement.
TGAAGTGAAACGAACCCCAGGTCACTGGTAATCTCCACTGGGTTCATACTTCTCGGTAACAGGGTGGAAATATTCACACTATCACACCTGAGAGAACAAGGGTTTTTTGTCTGCTGTGAAAACTCTTGCTCTTCTGACTAATGAAGCCAGGGGGCCAGAGGGGCAATTCACTATTCACGTTCAGAACAAGCTTTCAAAAAGACAGATACACCTGCCCTGGACTGCGGCCCAGGGGAGCCTGAGAAAAATGGCCGACATGCTGGGTGCAGGTCAGGGCTGGGGCTGGCAGAGGCTCCCTGGGCTAGTGTGGGGGAGGCCAGAGGGGGCTGGATCAGGGATGATCGAGGAGGCCAGGTGTGCATTAGGGTTGAAGCTGATAGGGGCTCCCCAGGTGAGGGTCAGGTTTGGGGAAGGAGCCCTTTTGGTGCTCCAAGGCAGGGTTAGTTTTGAGGGCAGGTTTTGCACCTGAGGAAGAAGACTTCATGTTAATGGGGTGTGGGCCAGGGATGGGGGCAGGGGTGCTGGAAAGGGGAGGGCAGGGACCCACCACTTTTAAAAGTGGGAGGGCTATGCCCTTCCACTTTTTACCGGCCATAAGGGCAAGCAACGGGGGGAAGTGGGCAGGGTCTTGGGGGGGAAGAGGCAGGGCAGGGCCACAGGGGAAGGGGTGGTATGAGGGCAGGGGGATGGCGTGGCACGAGGGCTTGGGGGCGGGGAAGGTGCAGTGCAAGGGGGCGGGGCCACAGTTTGATGCCAGGGGGGCTTTTTTAGAGAGCTTCTGTGGCTCCTGGATGTGGGTTAGAGATTTCTCGCTAGCTCTGGAACGTGGAAGGACTGGTGGGGAATCTTGGGCAGACTACACTGGCACTTGAGGCTGGGACTAGAACTGGTTGTAATATCTCCCTAAATCATTAACATTTTGTTTTCTTAGTCCTCGAACAGGATTTTTTTTATTTTCAAAATATTCGGCAACATTTTTATTAACATTTCTGAAATGGAAATATTGCTTAGGAAAAAAATCCCATCACATGACTAAGCTGACCAGTCAAAATTTGCAATATACCTCTCTCCCCCCGCCACCCCCTCCAAGAAAGCAAGGAGGATGAGGAGGAGGGGGGGTGGGAATCTGAGGATGGCAACTCAACACAACAAAAGAATAAGGTATAATGACCAACGACTGAGCAGAGGAAAAAGACAAAGGTACAATGACTGAACACACAAAAGAAAGGTACAGCAACTCCCAACCAATGAAAGCAGAAACATGCAATGGCCAACAAGAGCACACACAAGAAAAGGAAGGCATAGGGATGGCTGACTGAACAAAGGGAAAAAAAAAAAAAAAAACTTCAGCAACCAAACATCGAGAAGTAAATGATGGAACACACACAAACAAATGAGAGCAAGCTAGTCTAACAATTCAATAAAAAATTGTCAATAAAAAATTCACAAAGGAAGACAAGACAGACACAAGAGCCAAAGATGGAACATGAAGGTGTCCAAAAACAATGAGAATGGAAAAGGAATGAAAACATTAAAAAAATCCACAAAGCCAATCTTTTCTTTCAGTTTCTGTCCAAAAGTCAGAACATTTCAAAGATGTTTTGCAAACAGTGGCTCCCTCTCCCCGCCCCGAAACAAAAATAAAAAAAACCCAAGGAAAAAAACAAAAACAAACAAACAAAAAAATCTGGACCAAAAAATTTCCATTTCAAAAGTCAACCAGCTACTGGTGTGACAGCTAATGGGGAACCCTTCTTTATCGGAGTGGGAAAGGCCACTGTTTGGGGGGAAGGTGATCCTGGGTTCTATTCCTGCGGATAACTATGAAGCTTTCGCAGCCACAGCATTGTTAAACCTGCTTCTGTGCCTGACCATAAAACCCAGACGTTTACAAACAAGCTTTTAAAATAGCACCTCAACTGCGATGGGCAATGCACGTCCCACCCAGCATCCTTCAGGCAACGAGAGGCACAAGCTCAATGGAAGCGTCAGGGTGAACTCGTCAGGACCACCTGAGGTTTAACTCGAAAAGCCAGGTTCAGGGTCCACGTTGGCTACTTGGCAGCTCTGCCGGCTGCTGCTGCAGGGGAGGTTAGAAGACCACCCCTAGTATCACGCCCCACAGGTCCACATGATGCTGGCACTCAGGGTTCGTGCTTATTTGTAAGGAAAGAGGTGGCGAGGCTCAAGCAATTTTTTTACATTCATAACTAAGGCCAAGAGTCTTTCACAAGGTCACGCTCCCCCCCCGCCCCCCGGCAGCAGCGTCCGCTGCAGCGCCCCGCCAGAGCACCGGCAGCATCCTGGAGGCCCCCCCCAGGGCACCTAAGATTTAGTCAGGGGTATTTATAGTACAAGTCATGGACATGTCATGACTTTTTGTTTATTGCCCGTGACCCATCCATGACTTTTATTAAAAATACCCGTGACTAAATCGTAGCCTTATTCATAACTGATGCAGCAAGCCCAGAGGTGCCAGGGCTATGAACTGCCAAGCCCAGAGGTGCCGGGGCTCAGCCCTGGCACAAATTAAGCACTGCTCAGGAGGGAACTGAAGCAGCCTCGCTGTGACATGCATGGACGTCATTTACAAATCAGCCAGCGAGAGGCACAAGTCACTCTACTCCAGAGCTGGGCCAGACCCACTCAGCTCCTTCTGCTTCTAGTATTCTTGTCTGTTTACCCGCCCCCTCCCTTTCTTTATTCAATGTATACAATCAGCTGAGCAGTCCCAGCTCCGGCCAGCTGCAGCAGGCTTGATTTATGTTTGCAATGAGTATTCTGAGTATGACTGCTTCCACTTCCCTCATTCAGTAAGGTCAGGCAACACACAGTTTGGAAATACAAGTAAAGACTCCCTAAGCCCTTTGGCAGATGAGCATCCCAGTCCCTGGTGAACAATGGGTCCAAAGCACAAAACCGTCACTCATTGTTCCACAATCCAACCAAATTAGCAGCCGCGGCTCAGATCTGAACAGGAATAATGGGATTTTGCATAAAAGGACTCAGATATATTGGCACTGCTCTGGGGAAGTCCAAAACCCAGCAAGCGTTACTGCAAGTGAAGATGGAGATCTACTGGCAGAGCCGGGTGGAAGCCCGGGAGCGGACTAAAAAGGAGACTGTAGGTAAGGATTGAGGAGCATCATTACTGCTCCCAATTGAAGAGAAGTTTGCTGTAGCAGGTTATATAATTTTCTTTATCTACTAAAGCAGGATGCCTGATAGATGAATGTTCATGAAAGCAGGAGTGATAACTCTGAACTCCTTCAGGAAGTAGGAAAGATGGAAGACTCCTCATCCAAATTCATTATTTAGGTTAGAAAGATTACCATGTGCTTTTAATTCTCCTGGGGGGGAAAGAACCTGAACTAGAAACATACTTCTCTCCAACTCAATTACACGGTGGCTCTGTGAGAAACGGGCTGCAAAGATGGAAAGGAACAGCCGTCACAACTAAAGGCTCAGCTAAAACTGTAGGGCTGTTTTTCTTTTTAAAGCTCTTGGGCTTACTTTGGCAACCTGAAATCCGGCAGAGTTACTGCCACTTCTGCAACCTGCTACGCTCACTCACACTCATAATCTCTGTCAAGTCGCTAGTCTCACCGGAGTTCAAACTTGGATGCAGCACATAGCAAATCTTTAGGCCTGCTGGTCAGAATAGAGCAAGGAAGGAAGCAGGAGCGGCAGGTGAACAAAGCAAATGTGCTTTTTATACGTGCCCCAGTGGCCATTCTCACACATCACAAGCGTTTGCTTTTAGGAAGAATTTAGGATCAGTCTTAAGGGGAGCTGGGGAACAAACTGACAGCTATTGGGGCTCTCACTGTTTATTGACAGGAGGGAAGCAGAAATCACATAGCGGAGCAATGACCTCTTTGCCCTTTGTAACAGCATAGGTGCAGCCAACATATCTGTTACAGAGACATCGCTCCTTTAAGACCAGGGGTTGCTGGGAGTTGTAGTGCTAGATGGGGGACACGATGGAGAGGGGTCAATGGACTAAGTATCATCAGACTACCTGCTGAACCATATATAAAGGAATCCTCCTGGCTCAACTTGAGAAAGTGACAATCCAGGTAACCCTGTGTGCAGGGGAACCTGATGGGAGAGGTCACTATGTCTACACCGCCGTGGAACTTGAGGTAGCAGACCCTGGGTTTGTTAACCTAGGCGTGAGCGTCTACACTCATTTGTAACCCCATGTTAGGAACTGTTGAACCCTGGGTCCCAACCTGGGGCTCCAGCATCTACACTGCGTTATGCAGCCACCCCTATCCCAGACTCTCTCCCAAAACACGGTTGGTCTTGCTCTTTGTTCCTGGTGCAGTGTGGGGGAAACTTGACTGGCCAGAGGACAAAGCAAGTTGGCCAATGGGATACTTTTGGTGAACTCCCAGAACACAAGTCCAGTGGGGCTGCATTGATGCTCCAAAGCAATAGGGCTTGAATCCTGGGTCCTGGCTTGACTCGGGCTCCGAGGCGCCACCCCTCTGGAGTCCTGGGTCCAAGGGTATGTCTACACTGCAAGAAAAGACCTGCAGAAGCGAGTCTCAAAGCCAGCTCGATTGACTCAGGCTCGTGCTACGGCACTAAAAATAGCTGCAAAGTCATTCCTGCTCAGACTGCAGCTTGGGCTCTGAAAACCGGGGAGGGGGTTGGGTCTCCGAGCCCTAGGGGAACGTCTACATGACAACTTGTAGCACCACAGCGTGAGCTCCAGGAGGCTGAGGTGGGAGACTTGGGCTCTGGGACTTGTGGCCATGTTCTTTTTATTTTGTTTTTTGGCAATGTAGACATACCCTTAAAGGGAAAGATACGTCCTCTCCCATTCCTTGCTTGCTGAAAGCTGGACATGTCTCCACTGGCTGTTGCGAGTAGTTTGTGTTACTCTGACCCTGCTTTGGAATCTTCTTTAAGTTAATATAGCTGGGCCTGAGGAGAAGGACTAGGCCAGCATTTACACTCCAGTTTTATTCCCCAGCTCATGCCTCTGCCTACTGGTCTACACCTTATCTACACATTTTAGACTTTCTTCTTCCCTTTAAAAGTTTCCCACAGGTGCTGCTCCACCAATAAGAGCATGAATGCCGATTGCATGCTAGGGTTTTCTAACTTGCCACGCAGACCTGCCCTGAGCTGGCAGCAATGGTGGTCATCTGCAGGATGACTAGCGTGAGCAAGGCCTTAGCAGCGAGCAGCCTGGAGGGGAGAATGCTCACATTTAAACAGATTTGTTGTCACTCCTCAGGGGAGCCAATTTCCAGCTAGACTGAAGGAAGCAAGCCGAGAGGCTCCTCCTAGGCAAGCTGCTTAACATTTTGCACATTTCTGAAGCAGAGAAGACTACAGAGGGACTCCCCCATCCAGGTCCCCAGTGCAACACAAGCGAGCCGCTTGCTACGACCGCCCTTCAGTCCATTTGGTTAATTAATCTGAAGTTGCTAGCTCCTCCACCCCGGCCTGGCAGGGCCTCAGGAGAGGAGAGCAGGACGCAGGTCCCACTGACAGCTGATGCATTCATTTCTGACTAAACGCTGGGGAAAGGCACCCAGGGTGGGAAGAGCCGTCAGAATTTCAGCCATGTCAAATCAAACTCCTCCGCACTGGAGACACGCTGATGAGGGCTTGAAGGAAATTCGAGGCAGCTAAATGATATTATTAAACGAAGGGCAGAGGGAAAAGCTGGCGCCGCCTGGAAGATCGATGCTTCTCCCCCACCGAGATGCACACAGCTCTCCTGTTCATCTCTGACATTAATCATTAACACGCCCAAGGAAAGCAGCGGCTGCTGGGGGCGAGGAGTGCTGCGCTACGACATGGTTCAATGGCTGAACATCTCCACGGCAAACATCAGAGTCACTCAGGTGCTCGTTTAGTGGGCATTGGAGCATCACTTCGGCAACTCCTCATCTTCAGGTGTGCGCACTGGAGAGGCAGATGCTCTTTAAAACCCTTCCCTGATTCAGTTTTTCTGTGCTCAAACACCACTCCAAAAATATGCCGTGTGTTTAAAATGACCTGACTATGGCTACTGGAAAGTCTGGGCCTATGTCAGGGCTAGAATCACGATGACATAGCGGTGTCTCCAAGCCAACATGGGATTCTGCTTCCTACCACCTCAGGAAGGCATGGTGCAGCACATAAGAACGGCCAGATTGGGTCAGACCAAAGGTCCATCCAGCCCACTATCCTGTCTTCAGACAGTGGCCAGTGCCAGGTGCCCCAGGGGGAATGAACAGAACAGGGAATCATCAAGTGATCCATCCCCAGTTGTTCATTCCCAGCTTCTGGCAAACAGAGGCTAGGGACACCATCCCTGCCCATCCTGGCTAATAGCCACTGATGGACCTATCCTCCGTAATGGATGACATCTGCCCTGAAAGAATCTCTCTGAGGGCCCAATCCTGCAAGCTGCAGAGTAATCTGAGCCCATATGCCTGCACTGCTATTTTATAGCCCGGTCACCGAGCCTCAGGAGCCAGAGTCAACTGACACAGGCCAGTCGCTGGAATTAAATTATAGTGTAGACATACCCCCAAACAGGCAAATACTATTGGTTCACTGTCCTCTTTTATCAATTCCTCAGCTCTATTTGTCTGCCCAGTGGAGCAGGAGTGGAAAGCTCTTTCAGAAAGTGGGCATCGCTGACAAAAACTTTTCAATTGCAGCCAACAGAAAAGTCCAACAGCAGTATGAATTTCTTCTGCTTTCCAGACCAATTGAAACTAACCCATACTCCTATCTCCAATCACACCATAAACCTTCACACATCATTCCAAGATCGAGAATAATATTTCTGAGAGGCAAGAGCGTGCATAAAGCTTTAAACGTCGGCATCAGAAACAGCCATGTCGCTTACCTGGCACTTTCAAAGGTTGCAGATGCTGACTTCCCAACAGCCCCAAATCCAACTCCAACAGCTAGACCTTCTGAAAGAGAGAGAAAGTTTAAAAACTCAGATCAGTCAAGCAGCTAGATAGACCAAACCTCTGCTAAACTAGGTAATCACAACAGTCCCTTCTGGTCCATAATCTATGAATGTGCTGAAATCAAGACCAGGGATGTGGGCTGATCTTCCAATTTAGCTCCCATAATTCTTCGAATGGCTGTTAAACCCATGTCATTTATTTTCCTTTTTACATTTAAGATGAGGTGCTCAGATACTGTGGCGCTATGCACCACAGAAATGCTAAATCAATCAGTCAGGCTCTCAGCGGAGAATTAAGAGGCTTTACCACCAGCACATTCCCTCCTCCTTGAAAATACAGCCAGACAAATGCCGTACATGCTTACACTCAGGCCCCATCCAGTATTCTGCACCCGGAGTCCAAAATGTTACAGATTACAACAGCTACAAGAGCGCTGGACAGTTTCTGTAGAGCCGTGTCGTATTTTTCATCATCATCAGAACTCACACGCTCTCTCTCACATACACGGAACAAAGCCCCATTGCAAATCATGGGCAAAAACATTGCTGAGCACATTTCTTTATGAGTTACCAATGGCTCAGAGAGACTTGTTTCCTTAAGTAGTAGAACAGAAATCTGTGGTAAGCTAACTTCATTTACCTTACTCTATCCTAACATGTTGCGTCCACAATACAGCAACACAGAGATAGGAAGCATATTCACGGTGTGGTTGATTGGTAGCTTACTGAAACACACGAACTCTCAACTCTCTGCTAGGAGCTCTTCTAGCAGGAGCATTTTCTTTCCTACAGGAGTCACAAAGCTGTCTAATTACAGTGGCCACACAGTCTGATAGGAGAGAAGGGTGGTTAGACCTTCAGACAGGTGCAGGAGGCCTGCAATTTGACATCATTATGTACCTTTGGTTCCAGCTACAGAAGTGATGCTTACAGCACCTCCTGAATAATTAGCCTATTCTTCTCAGTTCACTTCCTGCCTTTTCTATTTTCTTCACAAAACTCTCCCCAACCGCCCCCCCCAGCCCCCAGCAATTCTTTTTCTTCTTTCGAAACAAAAATTATTCTCTCTTATTATTTTCAGAGCAATGTAACTTTGTTTCTTTGCAGTTCACTTTATTTATTTATTTTTTTAAACAGACAGTCTGCCATCGCTTCTCTCCAAGCGAGAGATGGCAAAAACAAAAATAAAATTGGACTTGCTTATATAATTTGACGCTGGAGTAAAAGAGGGGTTTTTCACAACCCCGGACAGAGACAAAATGGCTGACTTCTACTGGGCAAGCATCTTGATGCAACATCCAAGATGGTGGAACTTTGATTAAGTCCCAATAGTCTGGACACTTCTCTGAAACGTAACTGAACTTTGAGTGTCTGAAAACTGCAGCTCAAAGTCTCAGAAGAGCAGAGTCTTTTCATGACGATGGTGGTCTTTCACCTTTCCAGTCAGCTGGAAAAACATAATTGCTCCTTTCATAGATTTGGGCGTTTCCATTTCACCCTCTCCCCACTCCAAGCTGAAAATGCAGAAATTGAAACAGAGGTCTTGGGACCTCTAAAACTTTGGTTTGAATTTTGGGCAAAGATATAGGATAAGGCCAGAGAACCCCAAAGCAATCAGCTGGTCCTAGCTGGAAGGCTACAGAGTTATAAATCTTTAAGTGCCCACTGATGAATAATACCATTGTATGGTAATTCCACTGAATAAAATGGAGTTACTACAATCTGAGATCCAACACTAATGTGATGGGCACATTACAATACCAAAGCCAGATAGATAGTACACTTGTGCAGAATGCCAATAGAGTCTCCACAAGGTGTTTAAGAATATCCCCCCTGGAATATATGCAGACAACACAAGATGTGAACAGAGAGCTGATCGAATGCTGCTACTTCCAAATAGTTTGCACCTGCAGCTGATAAAGGGCTTAGTAGCTACATCCCCGTTTCATAGTCACACAGCAGGGTGGGTGGCTCAGCAAAACCGTTTGAGGTTTTCCACTTTAAAGACAATTAATGGCTTGGAGCTATGTCCTTGACGAAGCCATTGAGATGGTTTGGATGGCTGAAATTCTGGTGTTACCTTTCTGAGTGTGACGGGGAGCAGAAGTGAATCTCCCAGAGGGCAGAACTCAGGTAGCCAAAGTGCTGATGTGATTAAATTATGTAAAGAGCCTAGACACCGGGTAAGAAAAATGCAATAATTACCATGCTCTGAAGTGGCAGTCAAAAGGAGTGAAAGAAACTTGCTGGTGAAATTCATGGAAGAGAAACACAAATTACACATACACAGGAACACAAATAATGGGGAATTCAGATCGAGAGATGGCATGTGAGGAACTGTTTGCTGGGTGGAGAAGCTGCAGAATGAGGATGGAAGCTGTACCGTGGACCAGGTGTTCTACCAAAGTGTAAAATTAGGAAGGTAATGAAGAACAGAAATTGGCAGTGGCCACAGGCTCATTCCACTCACAACTGGGAGAAGAGAGAATCTGAAAGTCTCTCAATTAATCACCATCCAGATTCATAACTACCTTCCCTCCCCCAACACACACAGTGTCAGAGCCCTGAATAGTTCCACACCCCATTCTTCCTAATTCCTGCCCGTCCGTCCTGGATGCAAATAGAATGGATATAATGACATGCACGTGCACCCAAATACACGTGGTGTGCACACACACAGAGCCGAGTATTTCTTTGCAATATTGAAAAAGTGACCACATAACACCTCACCACTTTTCAGATCTTCAGCCGCTTCCATAGCGGACATCAAAGCACCTTAAACATATTCATTTATGCAACCCCCATGTGAAGCAATTAAATACGATCATCTGCACTTTAGAGAAGAGCAAACAGGCACAAAGGAAGGTTAAGTGAAAAAAGTAATGTGCTATCAACCTCACTGTGTTCAGAGTTCAACGCAAAACCAGTCTTCCTTCTTTAAAATGCTTCAAAAAACCAAGCTACTACTTCTACAGGCTGGGAAGGAAGGGAGAGAAAAAGATGGCTGCTTCTATTTTCACTGTTGAGGAGGTGCTCAGATACGATGGTCTTGGAGGCCAGACAAATACAGAACTTAGCTGTGAGGGCAGAAGGATACGGGGAAGCACAGAAACATCATTACAATTTAAAACCCAGGTAAATAAGCAATCCCAGTTTTCTGGTTTTGGGGATGCCCCTCCCTCGCCTGGTTTCAGAGCTCAGGCTCCAGCCTGAGCCCAAACGCCTACACTGATATTTTTAGCCCCATAGCGTAAGCCCGAGTCAACGGACCCAGGCTTTGAGACCCGCTGTTGTGAGTCTTTTGCAGTGTAAAATACTGAAGCAGGTTAGGGGGCAGCTTCTCCTGTGCAATCACATGAAAATGTTGTCTGGTGTATTAGTCGTCTAGAATACAGAGAAGTTCATTCTACTGCCTTAGACAGCTCACATGAAGCGTGTTCACAGGCCATTACAATACAAATCTATTAGAAGCGCGACAGAACATATGAGCCTTTGAGAGACAAGGTGGGGGAGGGAGTATCTTTTATGGGACCAACTTCTGCTGGTGAAAGTGACAAGATCTCCGTAGTTTGAAAGCTTCTCTTTCACCAACAGAAGTTGGTCCCATAAAAGGTATTACCTCCCCCACCTTGTCTCTCTTACATCCTGGGACTAACACAGCTACAAAAACTCTGAAAACAACACATGTACCTTTAAAAAATTACAACGAGAAGCAGTTAAACACACAAAAATGCAATAATCAGGGTTTAGGAGCAAAGCCTTGCTAAGAGCGTGAAAGGATTTCGAGCTCTTATGAATTGGATCAGGGCCCAGCGACTTTGAAGTCAGCGCCTCTGCCTAAGACCACCCGCATTGTTGCGTTCCTCCCTGGGGCAATGCAGATCACAAAGACCAGACCGAAGCATAAGAAAGCCAGGGATAAAGAATTCAGCAACAAGGAGACCCACATGGAAAAGTAAATTTCCAAAGGCGATTAGATACATCAAAAGTCAATAGCCATTGGGAAATACTGCAAAACCTTGTCATCTGACAACACTTTCCCACCATAACTAGAATGACATTCACAGCATCAACTACCACATATCCCTACCTTCCCTTTAAAAAAAAATTCTACTCTGAGCAGAACTTCCTTTAACCTAACAAGCATTACTGGCATTGGATTACCAGCAAGGGCAACCAGGTGATGGAGCCAAAAACTCCATGAAGTCCACTAGGGACTTTGTTATTGCCAATCTATAGCAGATGTTTCAGCGACATTGGCAGAACTAAATCCTAAATTAAAATAACCAGGGTTTCACTTAATCCCAGTCCAACAGGAGCAGTACAGATCCGGTTTAAACAAACCCAAACTGGAGGCGAATTTAATATAGGTAGAAAAACAGTGACCACATCAGCTTCGCTGGAATGGCCCCATCAATACTCCTCCCCATGAGGAATAGACTGAAGGGTCAAGAGGTTACTTCCGTCTCTAGGGCTCATTCAGAACTTGGACTCTCTTCTCAGGCTTTTGTGATACAGTCAGCTGTCCACCGGAACCTTTTCACACTCAGCAATGAACATTCAGCATCATCTTTATAGGAAAGTTGGGAACCTCAGCTACCACAAATGCAGGAGAGAAGAGGGACAAGCCTTCTAAATGCATGCCATCTATCTCAGGAACTAGCTGAGAATGTTTCCTCTGCCAAATACATGTTTTCGGAGCACCAGCAAAAGTGTGTTTGTGTGTTTATCTAAATATCAGATTTTCCTCTGCCACCGGAGAATTCTCCTAGGTAGCAGGAAAAATTGGACATACCATAGGAATGAAAAAAATACTCTGTCATTGAGAGCTAAATACCATCCCCGTCTAGTTGATCACTCCATATCTATAAGTCATTCCGTGGTAGCTGGAGTCTCTTAGTATTAAGCTATCTTTTTAACGTGGGTTGTTTTCGTACGCACGCTCTTTGCCTGCGACGGCGCAGCGTTGGCTCATGTTTCCCTTCAGACGTCATACGTTACATGGTTTGCGTTGTTCTGAAGTACCCGGAGTAAAGGTGCATGACGACTCCTACATAAAATACCAGTCTGACATAGAGGTGCTTACTGCTCACAACTTCGCTGACATCAACGGGCGCTTCACCTAGACCAGCTAAGGGAGCACAACGCACTGCCCACAAAAAGCATGGGTTTCAAAGCTCCCCAGGCAAAGAACAACCAAGCCTTCAAAATCCTTGACAATGTTTGGCTGCTGGTGTGCTGAGAACATCACCTGTCATGCTGACCAGCGGTGTCTCCTCCTTATTTCTTGTACCCTCCCGTCTGTATCTACCTATTGTGTTTAGTGGAAGCTCTGTGAAGCAGGTACTGTCTTTTTTTGTTCTGTGTTTGTACAGCGCCTAGCACAACGGGATCCTGGCCCATGAGAGGTTCCCGGACTGATGATACAAAAAATAAAAAGCACCATAAACACGGCTTAGCCGTGATATTTGCTTGCACCATGCTGTTTCCATATGTTTATCAGATAGAGAGAAAACCCTGAAAAACTCAGTTTAAGAACCTGTGTTTGTGCACAGTTTTCCTCCCACAATTCAAACCACGGCAACTGGCGGATTCTGGCAGGTTCTTGTAACAAAATTACTCGACCTTGGGCAGTCTTTTCCATGCTTGGCAGAGCTCTGGAAAGGTTCTGGCAAATGGGAACTAAGTGATTGATTCTTTCATTAGCCAGATCAACTGAGCAGGGAAAAAGAAAGGCAATAAGCAAAATGGAACATTTCCTATAAGCATAGGATAAAAGCGACTGCAGATTAATTTGTGCTTCCTTGATGCTGGATCCCTGCATTCTCCAAATGGTTGACAGGCTGGGTGGAATCCGAGACTGAACAGCCCTCCAGGGGAGAGTATGGCCCTGCCTGAGAGATGGCTCCCTGTAAGGTGAAATGGGTGATGTAACATCTGCCCCTCTCAAAAACCTACACTACCTTGACAGTGACAGAACTACCCCAACATCCATCATTCTCTCTTTTCCTGCAGGTGAACTGTAGCCGGGCTCAAGGGGAATTATTCCCCGCAACCCATACTCAGAAAAGAAGCTTTCCCTTTCTGGTTCCTCTTGCACGTCTATTGATTGGTTTTACCAACCGGATGCTCCTCTCTCTGCAGCAGCCACGTTCTGAGCTACAGGACAACACAGCAACCCCGGCAGCACCTGTTCCCCCTTGTGGCATCATGAGGTTTTTTCTCACACAGGAAGTGGTGCCATGCACATGAGGTTGGCTCCCTTTTCAGCCAGAGAGAGAGAATCCTGTAGCTTCCCAACATGGATTCAGTATTCATAGAATGAGACCACTTCCCTTAGGGCTTTTAAAAGTATACGGTTGTACACTTGGCTTCTAGCTGTTAAGTTCCTTGATTAATCTACTTGCCAGAGTGTTACATTAAGGATCTCTGGACCCCAGGACAGCTCAGACACCAAGATGCATTGCTCTTTACTGTAACAGTTCATCGCTATATATTATGCTATTCATTCCCCAGTGCTGGTCTCTACTGTGAAGAGCTGAAAGCCTACAATATTGGGTGGTGAAATTCCATGTGCATTTGCGGGTAGCTACTTCCCCAGAACACCTTCCATTTCACAGGGCTGGAGGCTCACATCTGCAGTAAGTTCCAGAGGGTTGGGGGGGAGAAAGAGGAGGAAAAAAAGGTGCAATCAGAAGTCTCCAACCCTGAGATTAGAGAGGACCACCATAGCATCCCCCTGCGCTCACAAATGGAGCTGCTTCTCCAACCAGCTCCCAAGGGGGAAGATCAGGCTGAGTCATGAATTCACAGTCAGTTCTGCTGAGGACTGAGCAGCATTGCCCTAAAACATGCCATCGCTAATCTGTCTGGTGCTTCTAACACAATCCCACGTCTTTCATTATTGTTACTCCTTTTGGCCAGAGCAGTTAACCTGCAAGACCCTGAAAACTGGCTATTTCCATTTGGAGGAGAAATGGATGATGATGAGACATTTCCACAATGCAGTCCTGTTTATCTATAAAGAACGTGCAAAAGCCTGTGTCCTGGAACATGGGAAAAATCCAACACCAGCTTCTTTGCTCACAGTTCTAAGCCTCTTTCAGCCAGCCTTGTGCCCAACAGCTCTCTCTCAGCTTCGCCCCCGGGGCTTCTCTGGCTTTCTTGCAGCTTCTCTGTCTGCTTCTAGGGTGTTTCTGCTACTTCTGTTTCATTCAGACACACATAGCTGCAATCAAATCAATCCCCTGTTCCTGCATCCTCAGACCCGCAGGAACTCCTTGGGCCACATGACCCATCCACTGCCCAGGCTTACATGCAGTCTAATCCTTCAGTGGTGTTTTTCCATTGCTATCACTAAACGCAGGGGCATTTAAGTGTTCCCTCATTTAGCCTGAATGGAAGACTGCAATCACTCCCTCCAGCTTCAAGAGATGGTGTGACTTCTCATAAACCAAAGATGTGCTTGGCACGTCAACACCACCACCAAGGGGAACATAAGTTATTCAATACAAATTATGCCAGGTTTGGCGGCTTTTGTGGTGAATTCATTTTCAATTCTTTATGTACTATCCTAGCTTCATTTTCCAAACCTGGCTCCAAGCTGTCCCCTGATGCCAGCTTTCTAATGCATGCTGGATTGCCAGTGAGACAACACCTGAGAAACCAATTCCTAGACACAACAAGAAAAAGGCGGCACTGATCAATATCACTGCACCATCTTGTAGGCACCCATGACATGGAGAAAGTCTTCGGAGTGTATAATTAAAAGAAAAGGAAAATTTAGGTTGAATGCCAGGATAAAATTCCTAACCGCAAAGGTTCTACTTGCGAACAGAATAGGTTCCCAAGGGAAAGGGAGCAAACACCACCACTTGGGTGGTTTACGAGCAGATAGGACAAAGCTGTAGTAGACATCCTGCAATGACAACTTTCTCCGCATCTCCGATTTTTAGAATTCTATGAGTTTGGTGAAATTGGTAGCCTGTACTCCAGGACTGGAAGAGCAGGAGATGCTGCAGTTCAAGCTACATACATGTTCACTGGCAGAGGAGCAGCTTGCACTGGGGCAGCCTACTTGTTGTGCAGCTAAACAGAAAGGACTTCAGGCTCCATGCTGTCAATTTGGCACCTTTCATCAGAGCTTCAGGAGAAAAATGAAGCAAAAGAACCATCTCAGCTGTTGCCAAGAGAGTGCTTATTTAGCCTAAGCAACGTGATTTTGCCTCTCTCTTGGGCTTGCATGGTTTTACGCATCAAGATGTTTTGTCCTTATAATGCATTAACCCAGGATCATGGATTAATCCTGCACTAAACAACAGGAACACCTACAAGCCTTTTTGGATTGCAATGGTTTTGCAGAGAGAGGCTTTCAACCTAGTTCCTTATCCAGAAGGAAGGTTTCAAAACAGCAAACATCGTGATAGTTACGACGCTGAAGGATCACTACACAGAAAAACCTAACTACTGACTGGTGGTAGCTTGCTACGTGGGTATGGGGCATGGAGTACCACTGCAGTGTAGATGTTCACAAGTGAGCTTGGCAAGCACCATTTCACGGAACAGGTGGGTGGACCCTCAGTGTACACGCACATTCGGTCTGACCCAAAGCTCGTGCAAGTCAATGGGAGTCTATGCATTAACTTCAATGGGAGTGATGAAGGACCTGATTTCAAGCCATCTACCTCTCGCCACCTTTATGAGCTCAGAGCACTTTGATCTTACACGCATGCCAGGCTCACAGCAAACATGGGAGAACTCTAGATAAAGCTATACAGGACACACTGCATCGTGCCATGACTTCAATTTGTGATTAGAGCCTGGAAACAGAGTTTCAGGCGCGGTTCCATGTTTATCTCCTCTCAGGCACTCCGGATCAAATTATGCCCCATTTACAAGTAAAAGGATGTTCTGTCTAATGTCCAGAGCCTGCAACCTCATCCCAGGATCACTCATCTAATTAGGGTGCAATGGAGACGTCCCCCTCAAGGTAAAGATGCTGCAACCAGAAGTTAGTGAGCAATTCTGCAGATGGTGTGGCACTCAGGAAGGGTGCCCTGCTCGATCTGCCGTAGCAGTGCTGGCTCTGCTGAGCGACCAGAAGTAAGGAGAAGTAAACAACTGCTTTTTCCTCAATAAAATAAGCAGGACTGAACCTAGGCATGCACAGGAAGCAGACCAGTACAGACAGATGGTGGCATTTTCACACAGACAATCTTCGAACCACACTCTACAAGAGAATCACAGCTCCTCCCACTGCAGCACGGCACCAGGCAAAGAGTACAAATATTACTCTTGTGACAATTCTGCATCACTGCACGTGTGCAGAATTCATGTCCCCTGCAGACTTCTTTACTTCCCCTCAGAAAAATGACTTTCTGACAGGGAAGCAAAGGGAAGCTGCACGAGCAGTCACGCACCATCCCCTAACAGCACAGGTACATCGTGTCAGGCACCCAGAGGAGGTGGCGGAGAGGTAAATCACAACGGGGCTGGGGACATCCCAGCCGGGGCTCCTACCCTGAGCTGGGATCAGCTTCTATCCCGGCTGGGCTGGAGGCAGAAGAGGATGGGACTTCCTCTTCCTCTGCAACAAGTGGCTGGGGCTGTGTCAGACCCACCCCCAGAAACCTCCACCAGCTGCAGGAAGCTCAGCATCCTCCCTGCCCCCATCACTCCTCAGCTGTGGGGGGAGGGGTCACTGTATGGGGACCTGCTCCCCTATTCAACCAATCCCTGTGCATCCAGACCTCCCGTACCAAGACACCCCTGCCACGCCTCAACCGGTACATCCAGAAAACCCCTAGCTCTCCATACCCAAACCCCACTGAACCTCAACCCTGCATCTGGAGTCTCCCTGCACCCAGACCCCCTGCCTCCGGACCCCCACCCCTACACTTCAAACCATCCCCCACTGAGCCTCCTGCACTTAACCCCCCCCATCTTGATGAGCCCCCCACACCACCCTGAGCCCCCACATCCAGACACCCACACCCCGACCCCCAACTAACTGCACTCAGACCCCCACCCCACCAAGCCCCACTCGCCCAGCACTCAGAATCCCCCGCCGAGACCCCCACTCCCAGACCCCTCCGCTGACTCCCAACCACCTTCACCTGGAAGCTCCTCCATTGCCCCTGCCCCTGGAAACCCCCCAACGAGCCTCTGTGCATCCAGATCCCCCCACCCCCTACTGAGCTGCCTGCCCCCAGACTGTCCCACACAGAACCCTCTCACCCCACACCTGGATCCTGCCTGCCCCACACCTGGTGTGCCTGGCACAGAGACAGAGCCCCAGGGTGTTTCTGGGGCAGGCCAAGGCCTTGTGCTCTGTCAGGGTTGGGTGCAGCCTCACCGCTGAGTCCGTGTCCTGGGGGCGGGCGGCTGCAGGGTGATCTCCCCCCTTCATGCAGCCAGTGGCCTGTGCTCCCCACTGCCAAACTGGAGCCTCTCTATTTATTTATTGACAAATAAAACTTGCAGAATTTTAAAATTTTCAGTGCAGAATTTTTAAATTTTTGGCACAGAATGCCCTCAGGAATAAATAAATCTCTCTCTCTCCCCTTTGGTGTGCCGCACACCTGGCATGAGGCAACGCACTCCTGTGGTAAAGCCCTTATACCGGACACATTGTAAACCCGAGGTGCAAGATCTGGTGGTCTGAGCACAGAACTGAGAACCAGGAATCCATGAGTCACAACCCAGTTCTGACCCTGGGCAAGTCTTGGTGTCTCTGCCTCGGTTTTCCCATCTGTAAAATCAGGATAACAGTACTAAACTAACACACAGTGGTGTTGTGAGGAGTAAGTAATGCTCGTAAAATGTTCTGAAGATTAAAAAGATCTCTCTAAGGTCTATTATAATATGACTGAAGAACAATACTACCTCGCATACGTCTGGGGATATCTAAGGACTCTGAATGACTCAGATGTTAAATCAAACCCCTAATTAAGAGGCCCATTCCCTCCCCCAATCCTAGCTAGCATAATTAATACAGGTATCACATTTAATTATGATCATTTGATGGTGGCAACACTGCAATCTCTCTGAGTTTCTTTATGACCGAGCTGCATATAAGATCTCACCCTGCAGGAGAAGCAGTGTCAATGAATTCTGTCTCTCTCTCGCTCGCTCGCATGCACACACATTTGTTCCAGCTGGTTTGTTTTTGTAGGGTTGCTCGACAGCACTCATTTGTAAACATGTTTGCTACCACAGGGTTTTTTGGCCAAGCCAAGCACCCCCAATATTTATCCTTGAAGGGTAATACTGAATAATTGTATAGTAACCAGCGTTCATTATATTTGTAAGTTAGCAAAGTCTTGTGTTACCTGTTAAGAAACCTCTGCATCTTTGCTTGGGGAGTAAAACACCCCCAGCTTCCGTGTACTGCCCGGGTCCATCTTAGCAACATATCTGGCCCCCACTACCACAGTGTCTGTGCACCTCACAGTCTTTAATGCATTTATCCCCACAACGCCCCCCTGAGGTCGGGAAGGGAGTACTATTCCCTTTGAGACAGAGGGGAACCGTGAGGCCTTGTGCAGGGGTGCAGAGGTAATCTGTGAATTGAACCCAGGACTGCTGAGTCCCAGGCTAGCACCCTAACCATTCGTCCACCTTGTTCCTCAGTGGCTGGGAAGAGGCAGAACTAGTTCCGATTCTACTCCACTCAGCGATGTGAGTTTAAAATTCTCTGCTTCACAGATCCACAATTCTTTGAGCTGTAGCAATAAATCAGATGTTCTCTTCTGCACGCACACACACACACGAATGCCGCTAAAGAGGAACGAAGGTTAAAAACTTCATTCTGAAAGTTATACCGAGAAAACCCAAAAATGAATTAACGCCAGACGCCAATGAACTGGCATGAGGCAACGCACTCCTATGGTAAATACTGAATAATTCTATAGTAACCAGTGTCCATTAGACTTAACAGTATAATGTAACCAGTATACATTATCACCTAACAAACATGGCTTTGAATCCTGCTGATCTGGACGGTGGGTCTGATGGGAACAGCAACGGGA
Organism: Eretmochelys imbricata; assembly: GCF_965152235.1. Lineage (NCBI taxonomy): Eukaryota > Metazoa > Chordata > Testudines > Cheloniidae > Eretmochelys > Eretmochelys imbricata. The sequence goes on along the minus strand of NC_135585.1, from coordinate 4,271,767 downwards.
GAAATCAGATCTGTTTAACTGGGTCCTTTGAGCCACAAAAGAGACCAGCAAGAATTGATAAAAATGAGTGACAAAGCTCAAGCGGCATGAGTTTTGGTGCGAACCCTTTCCTGGGAAGGGCAGCACCTGGGCACAGCATGACCTTTCTAAGGGCTTGTCCACACTTACCATGCTGCAGCTGTGCTCCTGCAGTGCTTAGTGAAGACGCTACCTATGCCGGCAGGGGAGCTTCTCTGGTCAGCATACGTCACCTCCCCTCCATGGACATAGGGCTGTCTACATTGGGGAGTTATGTGGGTATAACGATGTCACTCGGTGGAGTGGATTTTCCACACCCCTGCACGATATAGTTATAACAACATACATCTGTACTATAGACCAGGGCTCTGTCCCATCACGGGAGGCAGGGAGTTTACGGATTACGTTAAAGGAACAGAATCAGGACTACAAGATCATTCCACTAGCTCAGCCACTGACTCACTCTATGAGCCTTGGGTAAGTCACGGAGGGGCTAAAAGTTCCAACCCTGAGTGCCTAAAATGGATCACAAGGGGCCTAAATAGTGATAGGGGCTCCCAAGTGGGCTTCCAGGTATGAAAACGTGGCCCTAACAATCTCTGCCCCTCCATTTATCTCAGAAAGATGGCCTTGGATTTGAAATACCTGGAAAACAAGGAATCACTGGTTCAAATTCTGGGAACCACCACCCAACTCTTCCTCATTCTGAGACAGAGCGACTGAATTCCATACAGCTTACTAAGTGTTCATCTTTTAGGAGTCTTGTTATAGCCGTCTTGGTCCCAGGATATCAGAGAGACAAGTTGGGGAGGTAATATCTCTCACACAACAGAAGTCGGCACAGTAAAAGAAAAATGTTTCTGAGCTACACAGAGCTTGGAAAAACTAATCTATACAGTGTAGATATTATATATTATATATAAAACCCACCCTCATCCACCCATATATATGGGGCATTCCTTCCTGACTTCCATAGGTGTTTCTCTCTTACACAGGTGAGAGATTTCCATTCCCCTGTCTGAGGTTGGGTTTGGGTTTTTTATTTTTTTTATTTTTTTGGGGGGGGGGGTTGTCTAGCTTTAAACAAAACCTTAAATTGCCACTAACCCTAAGTTCAAATCCTGCACAGAACACTAACTTTATTTGAGAAGGAAGAAATCATCATCTTGACAATGTCCTATTGGAATGACCTTTTTTCTATCCTACGTAATGACTGAGGCAGACTCAATTAACCCATTTGCTAGGAGTCAATGATGCAGAACAACAGCTTCCTAATGCTGTCTTACTGACCTGCCCCATTCTGCTAGGCTCAGAGAGCAGAGCTTCTGCCTGTGAAGCCAGGAGCAACTTAGCCATCAAAATGCATCAGCAACATTTTCTGCTTCTTATGGCTCCAGTTTTATTTGTTTGAGCTTTATCCAGCAATCTGGTTGGCTGACATAACATGCCATCCAGTGCTTAAATTTGTAAACACAGAGCTCAAGCGTGGCACATTGCTCTGCCCCCACAAGCGTGCCCTCGCGCACACAGTGTGTGCAAGGTCATGCCTCCCGGGGGATGCCATTTTTCAGAGTGCATGGCTCCACCGCCACCGGCATGACCTCACAGGCATGGTGCATGGAGGATGCCATGACAGAAGACATGATGAGCCCCAGCAACCTACAAATAAAGCTCTGATTCCATCCGCCATTTGTTGTATAGTAAAAAACTGTGATTGCACACCACCCTCCAGTCCAGGGTCTCGGAGCAGAAGTCACTGGATAAAATTCTCTCTCTGGGTAATCCAGGAGATCAAACAAGAAGATCATAACGGCCCCTTCTTGGCTCAGAAATCCAGGAATCTAGTATTCTCCATTAGCAGGCAGGGGGATAGAAATACAGATTTTTAATCTGGCTGGGAACAAAGCCACACAGTAAAACAGGTTTCAGAGTAGCAGCCGTGTTAGTCTGTATCCGCAAAAAGAACAGGAGTACCCGTGGCACCTTAGAGACTAACACATTCTCTAAGGTGCCACAAGTCCTCCTGTTCCTTTTACAGTAAGAGAGTGAAAGAGCTGGGAACAGAAGCCAGCCATGGGAGTGCCAGTCCTCTATTCTGATCACTAGACAGATTAAAGGAAGGCATGATGGGATGTAAGAGACAGTGACTGTGTCTGGAAGGAGATGCTTTGTTGTCATTTATCTAACAGCTGTGACACTAAAGTCTCAGATGAGGACAATATATACAAGAATTAAAAAAAAAATCAAAGAGATTTTTCTTTTGAAGCGAAAGGATCAAGGAGAAGAGAGACTCTGGCTCAAAATCATTTTTAAAAAAGCAGTCAAGTGTTTCAGTAAAAAAAAAAAAAAAAAATCTGTGAAGGCAGGAGGCTCCACAGAGAACACCTGGCATTAAGAGCACGCAAAAAGGGCATTTTCCCATTTATGTTTACAGACACCGATACTAACCCAAGCTTCCCTAGGTTTGGGTTGGCTGTTTTTAAATTAAAGTAGTCGGTGGACTCTGCTTTGTTTACATGATGCTGCAAAGTAACTCGCAAGAGAATTATTATAGACACTTTTGAGAAGGCCAGCCCTGCATTTTCATGGTCTGGATCTGAAACTAGAAATTAGTTCTTGCATAAGACCCCTTGTTTCCATGGCAACAGGAAAATAAGGATCTTCCAAATTATTTTGTTGGCTCTCAAACTAGCCTCCATCATGTCACGCTGACTTTGGTGACCCATTTCTTGCCCTAAGATGTCTATTTTCATTGTAAAACCATTCGGCCAAAATCAGCACTGGATGTGGAGGGAGAGGACCAGCTGGCCACCACAGCCAAGCCAATCTACGTACACAGGGCCAGTCAGGGTAAGTCAAACACAGCCCATGGCTGGATCAACAGAGTTGGCTTGTGCTACTGCGCTCAGATCAGCTGTGTAGACATTGCAGATCCAGCTGGCGCTCCAGCTTTGGCCCAAATTGCATCGTCAAAGCACGATCTACACAGCATTTTTAGCAGGGTCATGTGAGCCCCACAAGCCTGTGTCTGTCGACCCAGACTGGGAGGCTCACTGTCATGGGCTGCAGAGACGTACCCATGGAAACCCAGGGTTGCGACATTTGGTTAATTTGCATGAAAAAGATGCAAATACCGTGAAAGCTTTAAGTTCAAAGGATAGACTTGAAAGTGGAACAGCCTACCATATCCCATCAAAAATTTCTCTCATCTCCTATCAATGCCTCTGTAAAGGCTAGGCAAGCTGAAAGATGGGAGCTAAATTAAATGGATTCATATTTTAAATACTATTCATTGCAGCTTACAGGGCATAGCACGGATCAGAAAGCGGTTTCTAGACAAGTCCCCCTCCAACCCCTATTCATTTAAAAATAACTGCAAACTAACTAAGATTGGACAACGTGGTGGAAGCCAAGCCAATCAACTTCTATCTTCCAGGTTTTCACAGAAGAGTATCCCTCCTCCAGAAAAGCCACTGCAGTGCTGCCGACTTTTATGATTTTCTCAGGTCTCACAGTTAAAGCCACAGCTCCTGGACACCTGTGATTACCTGAGAATTTAAGGTTTTATTCAACTCAATACCTCCTACCTGGGGTTCACCTCGACCTGGTATTTCAAGGTAAAAGCTTCCATGCCTTGTCTCAACTAGGATTTTACATTGAGCTGGCTCTCTCTGGCCAACTTATATGCCCCCCATTAGAGCAGCATCTGGGCACCTCACAGTCTTCAATGTATTTATCCTCACTTCACCCCTGTGAGGCAGGGCCATGCTATTATCCCCATTGTACAGATGGGGAACCAAGGCCCAGAGAGACTAAGTGACTTACCACAGGTCACACAGGACATCAGCGACAGAGCAGGGACTTGATCCCAGGGCTCCCAGGTCCTAGGCTAGTGCCCAGACCACTGTACCATCCTTCCTCTCTCTAGGTAAACAGACACTGTCTTTGTTTTGCCATGAAGACACAGCCTTACGGAAGTTTTAACAAAATGTTCCTGGTTAAACATCACCCTGGCCTGTGAGCGTAACATGAGCAGGAAACCCAGTCCACAGACACAGCCCACACGCTATATAGAGGTGACATTCACCCCCTTCCTGGAGTTTCAGAGAAATCATAAAAATATAGGACTGGAAGGGACCTCAATAGATCACCTAGCCCAATCCAATTATCTGGACATCTTTGACAGATATTTGCCCAACCTGTTCTTAGAAACCTCCAATGACAGAAATTCCTCAACCTCCCTAGCTAATTTGTTCCAGTGCTTAACTACCCCGACAGTTAGGAAGGGTTTCCTAATAGCTAACCTAAATCTCCCTTGCTGCAATTTAAGCCCATTGCTTCTTGTCCTGTCCTCTGTGGATAACAAGAACAATTTTATCACCCTCCTCTTGAAGACTTATGTCCCCACTCAGGCTTCTCTTCTCCAAACTAAACAAATCCAGTTTTTTCAATCATTCCTCATAGGTCATATTTTCTAGACCTCTAATCATTTTGTTGCTCTCCTCTGAATTTTCTCCAGTTTGTCCATGTCTTTCCCGATGGACACACTTCTCCAGTTGAGGCCTTATCAGTGCTGAGTAGACTGGAAGAATTACTTCCCATGTCTTGCTAACAATATTTCTGCTAACACACCCGAGAATATTTTTTTTTTGCAACAGTATTACATTGTTAGTTTGGGATCCACTATAACTCCCAGATCCTCTTCTGCAGTACTCCTTCGTAGGCAGTCGTTTCCCATTTTATATTTAAGGAATTGATTATTCCTTCCAAGGAGAGTATTTTGCCTTTGTCTTTACTGAATTTTATCCTATTTATTTCAGACCATTTCTCCAATTTGTTAAGATAATTTTGAATTCTAAGCCTGTCCTCAAAAGTTCTGGCAACCCCCTTCCCCCACCAGCAACCCTGCAAGCTTGGTATCATCCGCAAAAAGTGTAATCTCTCTGATATTATCCAAATCATTTCTGTAGACATTGAATAGAATTGGACCCAGGACAGATCCCTGTGGGACCCCACTTGATATGTCCTTCCAACTTGACAGTGAGACACTGAGAACTACTTTGAGTACCGTTTTCCAATCAATTGTGCAATAGTAGATTCATGTAGGCTATATATCCCTACTTTGCTTATGAGGAAGTCATGTGAGACAGTATCAGCAGCCTTCCTGAAGTCGAGATATATCACATCTACTGTTTCTCCCCTATCCACAAGACTTCTTACTCTGTCAAATTCGATTGACCCGATTTGACAAATCCACGTTTAGCTTTACTAAACAGAAGACACTTACAATAAGGTAATGAAGTTCAGCTTGACCCTTCTCACTCGGATCACACAGGATTTCAAGATGAAAGAGACCTCATATGTGATCAGCTATTCTTGCCAGATTTCCCCACCCACCCCATTTGGGGCTGCAGTCTCACCAGGACAGATGGCAAGATTGCTGTGTCCCTAAATCCTTGCCCCCGTTCAGCCTCCATCACCAAAGCCCAGCCCAAACCTTGCTCCTTAGCCCTTCTCTTGGTGTGTTATGCTAAAAGGGGTAAGGGCAACTGGTACAAGACTACCAAGCCTGCCTCCTTTGTGAATGAAGACCCAGTACAAAGGCTAGGCTGTATTTACGTGGCAAAGCATCCCCCAGCTCCCAGGCTTCTGTTAACTCAGAGGCTTCAGAAACAAACCTTGATGGGACTCAGATGATGGCACAGAAGATGCAACATACCAGAGGCAACTAAAAAGGTATATTTGCCAGTATATTGATTCCAGCAACCACTGCTGCCATAGCAACCTTTCTACTCATTGGAAAGGTGGGATAGACACTTCCCCACTCCTGCCGCTCTTCCTTCCACACCAGAGGCAATCAGCTGGTGGGCAGGGGGGCCTTGTTCCCCTCCCACTCACAGATGACGTGCATCTCAGAAGGAACACAACCGATCGCCTGGTGGCTCAGGGGATGGAGCATCTCCACTGCCCTTCCCAAGCCCAGTTCTTCTTGCTTTCTTGATGCAGGCTATGTTCATATTGGCCATAGGGCAAGAGTTAAGCATGGAAGAAGCAAGGAGCAGCTAAGCAAGGAACATGCATTACACGTGCATGCAACATGCGAGGATCATGGCATGCCAAGGGCTCCCTTGCATATTAAACACATGATCCTTGTGCTTTGGCTTGTATGAGCAACTAACTCCTGGCCTATGCAGCCTGTCAAATCATCTTATCATATTTGCACTGTCGGTAAACCCCTCCCCATGTTATCTGGACACTTCCCAGTTTAAAGGGATAGATTGGGTTCTGTCTAAATGGATGAGCTCTTCTCTGCCCCCTTCCTCTTCCACACAAATACCCTTTCGGTGCAGCATCGGCAGTGTGGGTTTTCGCCCATTTACTTGAGAATTGCTTGTGTGAACAGATGCATCTTAACCATGCATCCGGAAGGCAGTAAGACTCTGCTGAGTGCACATCTCAAAGCCATGGACCCGACAATTATTCACAGCACTACTATAGCTCTTTCAGTTTCCAAAGCACTTTACAAACATTCAATAATCTTCACAACCACCACACGATGCAAGTATGATTTTATAGGGGGAATCCAGGCAGAGAATTTAAGTGACATGGCCAAGGCCACAGAGGAAGTAGGTGTCAGAGCTGGGATTAGACCTCAGCAAGTTCCTGGCTCCCAGTGCAGCACCAAGCCATTAGGTGGTGCAGGTCCATGACAAATTCCTGGGAATTTATCATCATGTTCATTACTGAGCTGATACTTTTTACATTAAAAAAATCTTTCATTGGGAAGCCATCTTTAAAACCCTGTTCCTTCGACCTCTGTGAACGAAAGGAGAGTTCGCAAGGGATTCAGCAGCGTTATTTCCTCAGAGATTTGCCTGCTTGTCCTCCAGAAGTAGCATTCACCCCAGTTCCATGAATGTGTCAATTGCTTTTAAAAACCTCCACTTCTTTGAATAAGAAATATGCAAAAGCAAAACACAGTACATGATCGCTCTCCCTGGTGAAGTTCTGTTCTGCTAACAGCAGCACGGCCTTCCCCTGGTCTTTATTATTCTTCCTCCTTCCCTGGACAAACCCACCCAGCATGGACTGAGTTATTAAGAATTGGGTTAATCTGTCTAATTTAGAGCAGCAAATGGCCTCCTTTACTTCCTACCTTAATCCAAATTAATTTACAAGTGTGGACTGGCCTTCAGACTCCTTTGGAAATCCCAGAAGTAATAAATAACGAGCATCACAAACTGACAAGTAGCAGAAAGCAGGTGAACAAACCTAAAAGAGTTCAATTCATACACCATGTCCTGGGTAATATAGAGCGAGAGACAGCAGCAGAATTCTTTCCTACTACAGAATGCTGCAATTCTGTAGAATTCCTACAGAATGCTGTAAAAAGCTCCCCATGAGACAAAAGCAGGACTTGAAATTCAAATTCATTTTCCTTTCTTAAGAAGCTTGTAATACAGAAGGCAAAACATCAGGAGTAAAGAACAAGAAGATGATGTCAAGGACAAAGACAGAGAGGCCATGCCTTGTCCCCAGAATCTCTGTAAGCTGTACCTGACAACAGCAAGTCACAGATCAAGGTACTCCTCTGTTTCCTAGACAGGCTGCAACCCCCAGCTTCTGCTTTCTGTTTTACATAGATGTCACTCTCATGTTCAAATGCAGCAGCAGCCAGAAGGACTCTAGAGAAAGCCAAGAGGTTACAGGGAAACCTGGCAGCTTGTTCTTGTGGAATCGGATTGGGGTGTTTTATTTTGTAAGCAAGGTACCACAGCAGTGGACAGGAAAACATGCATTAACTAGAATACCCCTGAGGAGCAAGCCGCAGCTATAGCACTGGACACGGGAGATTAGAAAGCAAGAGATTAGCAGCCACCAGATGTGTCCAGCTGCTGCCACAATGGCAATTCAGCTGTTCAGTCAGTAAGAACCCCATCAGCGAGCTACACTGCCAAATTAATGAGCACAATGGAGCTAGGGGAGAGTTGCCTGGAAAACTCAGAACAAATGCAAACATTTCAAACACTGAATCAATACCAAACGTTAATATTTGTTGCTTTGGTTATTAACAACACTCCTTGGCATGGACTCACGTCACAGCTTTCAGAGTGCTTTATGAATAATTAATTCCGTTTCAGAAGGCCTTGTGGGGCAATCCTCTCCCTGTTAGACAATGATTTCATATCTATTACTTATTTACATTACCGTTATTAGTTAGGCTGTAATTATTCTGCATGTTAATATAATTGCCCCAAGGTTTTGTAACTCTTAGGTCGCTATTTAGTGAAAGCATTGGAATGATTAGGCATAATTATTGCTTTAATGTCTCCTCTGACTTAAACTGAGTCCTCAACAGTGAAGGCAGAATGGTGGATAGTATGGGGTGGGGAAGAGATTGCGAATAGATTACGTCTACACTACAAGCTAGAGTGAGATTCCATTGCCCATGTAAGCTTACTCATGAGTAGCCTGAATAGCGTTAGCATGAGTATAAATGATATCGCTACGTTAGCACCAGCATGGCTAAGCTGTGCCGAGCACAAATTTGCCTGAAACTGGTGGTACATTCTCACCCCGGCTCAGCCATGCCTCCGCAGCTGCTACCCAGGCTACTTTGGCTACATTGCTATTTGTACTCACGCTGGCTCATCGAGCTACCACAAGTACGTGTACGCAAGCAGGCGAACCACCCCTCTCCCCCAGCTTCTAGCATAGACAGCGCCATGGAAAGAACAGGTTTCATGCTTTCAGAACAGATTTTCAAGGCTGCTCAGCACCTGGCAGCTCTTACAGTTCTCAACAGGTAGGATTTGCCAGAGTACTTAAGAGCCCAAGTTCCACTGACCTTTTCAAAGTCTCACCCAAGGAGCTCCAAGTGTTTCTGAAACTCTGACCACGTCACCTAGGGTCCTAAATAGGAACAGAGTGCTTTGGGAAGCCGAGCCCTTCCAATGTATTTCATCGTCTCTTTCCCTTCCAAAGGGGTTCTAAGAGTTGTCTTCAGAGACAGACTCTGAACGTAGGGAAAGAATATGAACAGTCTGGGCAAGGGAAGTTTTTTTGTTTTTTTTTTAAGGGAAGGGGGGGAATCACCCTCCAAAATGCTCCCCCGTTCCCCAGAATAAAACCATTGTGTATGTTGGCGGTTGAAGCCCTGGGGCACAAGCAGCGTCAAATGCTGCCAGTGATGCAGCTAAGAAAGGCACGATCCAGCTGAAATAAGGCTCTCTCTACGGGGGAAAGCCTTCAGATTCCGGGAGAAAAGTAGTCACAGCTTTCCACAGTTTGCACAAAGCAAACCTATCATCAAACAGCGCTGAAATACAGACCGCTTGTTCACAGCCTAGCTTCTGCCGGTTCATTCTGCCTTGGGGTTCTAACGGGAGCTCTGCTCATCACAGCTCTTATAGCAAATATTCCTTTGGGTTTGTACCTCCCCTTTGCAAAACGTGCCCCCCCTTGCGAGTTTCAGGGTCAAATGAACCCCAAAGTCTCAAAGCAAAAGTGGAGACCTTGGCTATTAGCGAGCCAAGGTTTGGTTCAACGTGGCTCAAAGGGCTCATAAGCCAAGCCATCCATGTTTGTTCGGTATCTCAAACAGTGACAGACTGATGGTATAAACCACAGAGTAAAGACTTCAATGCTAGGGCAGGTAGGAGAAGAAGCTGGGCTGCGGCTGAGAAGCCCCCTCACACACAAATACCCTGAGCATTAGGAAAAGGAGCATTAGGAAGGGTCAGCTAAGGACATTTATTCAGGTGTAAATGCTCACCCACCGCAATGCACCTTGGCACCATTATTGCTCCACTCTGGAAATGTTCTATGATCCCAGTTGGGGATCTGACACTCAGGTCTCGTTTCCATAAAGTTGCATTAGACTGTCAAATAGTCTCCGGAAGGAAGTGGTGAAAGTGCCGTCACTTGGGCCTAGACTAGGCAAAGCAAGCGAAGTCATGCCATAGCCCGACCTAGTGACCCAGAGGATGAGATGGACGATCTAACAGGTCTCCTCCATTTCTAACTCCAGTGATTCCACGTTACTTTAAAATTACGCGGAAACCGTTCTGGGAGAGTAGGCTTGAAAAACAGTTGTTTCAATATCACATCTATTCTTCATTGTGGTGCATAATGAAGGGGGATTTTCATGAAAACAGGATCTCTCCATTAGAATTAATTTTATGTAACGTGGTACAGATGGGGAAGCGGAGTCACAGAGAAGCTAATAAAGATCGCAGAGCTCGCCAGTAGCCGAGTGGGAAACGGGATGCATGACGGGGGAGGGGTGTCCACATTTTCATGAAAAATATTCCTCTAGTAATGAAGAATGTGGGCAGGAAAAATACCAAGGATCATCTAACACACAGCATCTAGCAGAATCATTTCTAAATTGGAAAACATGCTGAGTCCCCCACGTCAGGCATCGGATGCTCTTTGTAACTCTCCAAGGCACTAAACTAGGCACATGGCTTATGTAATGCTGGCAGAAATTTAGAGGTCGTTTGTAACAACCAACTTCAGAATAAATAGCCCAAGATGACTGGATTAGACTTCAGGTTTACATGGGTAAGCCATTTCACTGGTGCGCCATTCAAACCCTATCCTACTCCACTCCCTGCAGACTCATAATTAGCCTTGAGGGACCCATACAGCAGAAAGGCCAGATAGGAGCATTTTGTATGGAGCAATTGCAACTGAATTTATTAAAGGTAAATAAGGAACAGGCAGTCAGCTAGCATCAGAGGGATGGCTTGCAGAAATCTCTGCAAAAGCAGAGATGTCATGAGTGGCAGAGGCTCCAAAGGGAAAGCCGCAAACTGTGTGATATTGTCCAAGGCAGGGGAAGGGGATTATTACATGAATTGGAAGCACGCACTCTGAATTCTATGCTAAGGTGGCTTCATAACTGTTTTGAAAGGGTTTGTGCCACAAAAGCACTGTAATTTTCCCAGAACAGGGGTTGCTATCAAAGAGGCCACGGAAGGAGCGGACTGTCACACTAGTCAGGAAGATAGCTCAGCAAGAGAGAGTATGGAGCCTTCTCATCTATAAGTCACTGGTTCAATGCCAGCCCAGCATGAGAGTGACCCAAAGTTGTTACCAACCGATGGCCGCACAGCACCTGCTATGTGAAATGCGTTGGTGGGTCTCAATCCACTTCCCAGTGGATGGGTCAAGAGAACAAGATGGACCACTACAGCAGCACAAATCATCTCCCTTATCAGCATTCTCAGCCAGAAGCCAGGGACTGCACAAGCCATGGAGAACGGGTTTCCTCCTCCCGCTGCAGCAGCAGGGACGAAGCACTTTGGTGGGGAGGCTTGAACTGGTGCAGAGGATGGAGGAATTCAGCCTCTGGGATTACCAATCCCATTATCTTTCACCAGCATCAGGGACCTGTGTGCAGCTGCTGTCATGTTTATAGCAAAGGTGGCTTCTTTCCGCTGCTCTTCTTTGCTCCCTCATAAGGAGAGGCTGAATCATTCCACGTAGACACATCTAGGCAGCCCCACTTCACATCTTTGTTTTGAAACATCGCTTTAAAAAGGTGCTTGAAACAGACAAAGCTAAACCCTCCTGGATGGATTAGGCCTGTACGATTTGAATACAGGGTTAGAGCAAGGGAAGGGAAACTAGACTAAGGGCTCGTCTCCATGGGGACATCCAAGAAAATTAATCCAAATTCATTAAAGGTGTCAATGTGAAGTAGATCAGTTAAACCACATTCAATCCCTGTGTGAACACCCTCATTGGTAATTAAAGTGGCCTTAATTCGGTTTTGCTTCACTTTGGAAGTGAATTCAACTAAACCAAATTAGGGCCACTCTAATTCAAAATGCGTGTGTTCACACAGGGGTCTAATGTTGTTTAACTGATCCACTTCAAATTGACACCATTAGTTATTTCAAATTAACTTTCCTGGATGTCCCCATTTAGACAAGCCCTAGAATAATGTGTGCGCTCGGAGGGCGTGGAGGAGAAAATACTGCTCTGGGGATGATTCACACATTCCCTTCCTTGTCCTGTGTAGGGTCCTCTCCCTGACCAGCTCGAAAGAGCTCATAATAAGCAGCCATCCACACATTCATGGCAGTGCTCCCCACCCTTCTATTATTGCTCCTGGGCATCCTTGTTATCTGATAGTTTATTCCATGTCTTCTTTTCTTTGATAAGATGCTCTCTGCGGAGTGCCTGGAACCCAACCATCTCTCCACTCACCCACTGTTTGAGTTTACTTAAGAAAATACATTTCCAGGAAATTCCTATGGAGATGCAACAAGCCGTTTTCAGGCAGAGAGAGGAATGAGGCAGGGACCCTGTACCGGATTTCATAGACTGGCTTCCAAACCCAGCTAACGTTGCAGAGGGAAAAAAGTCCATTCCAGTGCGTGCAGTTTGTTAGTGGCAGACAACAGAGCAACAACAAGCTCTCCCATCCATCAGCACTGTGTAGACCTGGCCTGTGATGCCGCAACGGAGTGGTGCACACTTCACACTGCCTTGATCAAACATTCATGTCTCGCAGCACAAAAGCCACTCATCCTAAATAGTCCCAAAGCTTCGTTTGAGACCCACAAACAGGGCACATGGCATCATCAGGCACCGCACTGTGCGCTCAACGCAGAACTGGGCCACGTTTTGTAGCCAACACTTTTTTATGGGGGAGGGGGAAGAAGAGGAGGCGGCAGATTTGGTGATACCGAAATTTCCCATATGTGTCAATTTTGCCACATTGTTTTGGTTGACAAATGCCCCCAAAACATCTGAAAAAAAAATCTAATTGTTTCCTTTTTGACTTTTCCTAAATGAAATGGGCTCCCCCCAATTCAAAATGACTTTTTGTTTTGAAATATCCTTAAAAATTCCCCCAAATTAAAATGATTTGACTGCAAAATGACTTTTTGGGGGGTTTCTGATTCAGTGAAAGTTTTGAGAAAATTCATTTTCAGTTTGACCCCCCCTCCACTTTTTTTTCTTTCGATCAGCTGTGAATCGGGATCCTGATCTTTTAAAATCTATTTCAACAGCCTAACATCTAGTACAGTCAAAGATTTACCTGCTCTGTAACCTATGGCTGGCTTCACATAACCACGTCAAAACAAAGAACCGGTGGAAATTATGTCTTGAAACTATAAATGATCTTTGCAGCACTTAAAAAAATTCTCAGTGGCACACTGATTTCGTAGCTCTGACCTTGAGTTTAGACCAATGATGTGATATTTAACCAACAGGTTAAAAACAGCGTTTGATATCAAATAAGCTGGTGCAATCTAAACAAAGCAGAATCTTGGGTTTCTGGGTGGGGAGGGGAAAAGGACTGATATAAATAATATTACGCTATAAATACTGTTCCGCTACAAAGGAGATACTGAAATGCTGTATGCCTGGAAGATTGGATTTTCTGAACAAATAGGCATAGCTGTACCTTATTAGAGACCTCTGACCACAGAACTTTAAAAGGAACTGAATGAATTTCAGATTTAATAGCAGTCAATGCCCTCCTCCTTTTTCGGGAGTCAGAGATTCTCCGAATTCAGCCAATACCCTCTTTGCGACCTCTTATGCACACTTCATACGAAACGAGGTCCTTCCATGCGAACATGGAAAAAAATATCCAACCGTGGATCTACTTTGTACTGTGTTTATGGTGAATATTTCTGAATATTTCCAGCTCTCTTTCTTTTGAGCTAACCTACTCCTAGCCAACCACAGTGCCGCCAATTTACATAAAATGCAAATTAGTAGGGCGTGGCATTTAAATCTTTGCCATCCATCAAATGGAGCACGTGGCATCAGGCTAATAAGTGGCTGCATTGATGCTTTCCCTTCTATAAAGCAGAGAATTAAGACGTGAAGTGACCTGCATCATTCTGATGGAACACTACACAGCTTGGACTGTTAAAACCGAATATCTCCCGCTTTTTAGCATCTGAAAGCTGGCAGAAAGATTTAGGAAACTGCAATTTACTTTAATCTCTCTTCCCAAGAGGATTTGTGAAGTTACTTCTTACTGAGCGAGTAAATGAACACACGTCCTTCAGGAAATTATTACAGAAGCCAACATCTCATTTATTCATTGATCCTTCTCTTTGAACTACACTAAGTTTTCCGTGGTAAATTCCTCTCCCTGTAAATGGCCTTGAGCTTCTACCAGGTTTTGAGCGTGCCCTTGCACCCACTGCTGAAGCGTAACATGGGGCACAGGTGTTAGTGAACATGTAGAGTCACCGGTTTATCGCTTGGGGGACAGGGGCTCTTTGTGTTTGGTTTCCAAAGACAGAACAAAGCATACTAGCTGCAATTACGGAATGCCAGCGGAATTCTAGGATACACAAACGGGTCAGACGCCTCGTGCTTGCTGCGACGCTGCAATTGTGGGCTGACTTGTTAAAACCCTCTTTTGCCAGGCTGCATCAAATGCTAGACAGTAGCAAACAAAGAGCTAAATCCATTTTGGAAAGCGGATTTTAACACGATTGGTCTTGATCAATTACACTGATTTCCAAGAGGGCCATTTGAAGGGCATAGGCTGCTCTGACTCAAAATACAGTCCGGGTGGCAACAAACATACCATGCTGAGCCCTCAATTAACTACACAATCAGCTGCAGGTATTTTTAAGCAGCGAGCGAGCACTCCTAGGCCTCATTGCTAGCACAACAAAGCCTCCCAAACAGGCCAGGTAATTATACGAGTTTCCTCATAATTCTGATTTACTTATTGCAGAGACAAAAACTATATAGTCTAGTCTCATTGTATGGCTGTTTTAACATCCTGTAGGGGAAAAGCTACTATTTTTGACTCCCGCAACTGATGTTACCACCCCCCACCCTTCTGCATACCACGTGACTCTTTCTAACACTCACAATGAGAGGTTCTGAGGGGCAAGGGCCAGCGGGTCTGACATGCAAACTCCCAACTAAGGAGCTGCTTCCACTTCATTTATCATCTCCTCCCGACGTGCAAGTTCTCATACTGTGCCCGATGCATGGAGTGAGCTCCCAGTCCCAGAGAAGCCAATCCCGCCCTCTTTCAAATCACTCCTAAAAAAAATTTCTTCATCCACAAGACCCACACTCACGTCAGACCAAACACTCCCTGCATTCCCGCAATGCCTTACTGGAGGGGAAGGAAATCAAAAGAAAACTAATCCCAAGTTAGTACCTCCCTTTCCCAATGCATTTTATCTTCGCTCTGTCCGCATTATTTTAGACTGTAAGATCTTTGGGGCAGGAGCTGTCATGACTGGCATCTACACGGCACTCAAAGAAACTGTTGGCAAAGACATTAGATTGCAGCCCTTGTCTATAATCTGGGGAAAGAGCATATGCTTTTTAGATCGGCACATGCGCTATTCCTCGTAACCAGACTCCTGGAAGCCTGCAGTGAATGGCTATGTAATCACCTAGCTTCCCTCTCATCTTTTGAGAAATCTATAGAAGAGGGAATATCACTGCACAGCTAGCGCCGGTAACCTTTCAACCCTGGTGGAGCCCCCATCCCTTGAAAGGCTAAAAACCTTTAAAAATAAATAAGCAAAGAACACTGGATGACGACATGCCGATTCCCACAAAGGCAATGGCAATTAGGCTTCCTTCCCAGAACCCTCTCAATTGGGCTATCAATATTCTAAGAAAGGCTCAATACAGAGACGAGGAAGCTCTACGGAATACCGGATTCACAAGAATTCCACTCAACAGCAACTTGTTATGCTAATGGCGCCATTTAAACGGCCTGTACGACACTGCAAGGGGATTTAAAACGTTAATGCAGCTGATACAGATTAATAGGATGTGGTGCTTCAAGGTCAAACAAGGATTTCCCTCGATAAGTAGTTTTGGTTTAATAGGTAATTCACCAAACCCACAGCACATAGTACAGTCAATTGGCTTCTAAGCATGCAGAAGTGATTCCCTGCAGTTCTACCAAGGCACATGGTTGTATGCTCGGCAAGCAAGTCACTGCAGATGCCATCACTGGCACTGATAGAATACTACTATCTTCAGAGATGGGTTGTCTAGCCAGCCGTCCTTCTGATCAGCGCTGGATGCTGTTCTTCTTGTATCTGCCACGGAGGAATTGGACAGTCTGGACTCTGACAGCCCAGAACCAGAGTGATTCCCCTTGTGACAACATACAGAGCTGGTCAGAAAAATGGGGAAATTTTCAAAGAAAGATTCTCCACGCCGACATGTTAGAAATGCCTTCTGTTCTTCTACTGCACGGAATGAGCATCGAGTATATGATAATGCACCTCTGATGGTGGTAGGGTCAATTTGCTCACAACATTACTGACTCTTGAACTAGAGGGGTATGGTAATGGGTGATAAGTGGGAAGCTGACAAAGAATAAAGCAAGTGAAATTCAGTAAGTGTCACAGGTCTGAACCACAACAGTGCTTCCGCTCTTGTTCTAAGCAGAAACCCATTGGCTGGATTTTCAATGCATCAAATCTCTCAGGATCCTGAAAACCCAGTTTCATTTTTGGTCGTAGACAGGCTAGTAGGGTCAAAAATGAAAAGCAGGAAATGTGCTTGTGCTGAAGGAATGAGAATCAGAAGACCCGGACTCTGTTCCCAAATCTACCACAGACTCCCTGTGTGACTTGGTGCAAATTCTCTTCTGTAGCTCATTTTCCCTGCTGTTAAATTTGACTCAAAAATGAGTGCGTCTTTGTATGTGCATGTACATTAGATCCACCCATATATATGCATTATTGTATTGTATTAAATATCCATATTTATTACTTTTTAATGGCACCACAGCAAGTGTCATGGTGCTTCATAAGAAAAAACGAACGTGTAAGACTCTGCCAAGCACTACCCATGGCTGCTCCCACGGCCGTTTAGAATTCAAAACCCATGGCCGTTTAGAATTCAATTTAGATTGAGGTCGTGAGGCTGGAGTGTGACAGACTGATCAATGCAAGCTCAAATTTCCACCCCAAACAGGCAACAACTGTGCAAAAGTTCCTGTATTTTCAATGCGGGAATGAAAGCGATCAGGTGACCGGCAACAGACTGTAATGAGAACACAATGGAGCAGAAGTCATTCAAAAGCTAAGGGACCATGAATTATTTATTTGTAAAATACTGAGTGTGCTGACTTGGTGTCCCCAGTGTAGCCTTCCAGAAAGCGTACAAGCCTCCCACACTGGAATAGCCTCTGACAGACAACGTCCTCCACTTCTGGCTTTTAAAATAACTAGATCACTCACAAGTCTAATCTCACGCTCACAGGAAATTCCTGATCAGACACTTCTGTGTCAAAGTCTGAATACGAAGACCACTTTAGACCATCAACTTGTGCCTAATTTGCGCATTATTAGCAGCTATGAATTCTTTAGCTGGCTCTCCCCAGCCCTTTGATGAACAAGACATTTTCTTTTTGAAAAATAGGCAGCGATGTTGAAAATTGGCAGGTTCCCCCTCAAATTCCTATATTCCAGCCCATGCAGCAGTTACATCACCATGCCGGCAGATGGAGCCAACTCACACTGAGTTGTCCTGGGCAATCACCATCCTAGGACTTTTTCAAAACCACTCTCACTCCTACATAAATGCCTACACACACCCTAGAGGCACACATATCTGTCAATACCCTGTGGATTCACACAGCAGGAGCTGAGCAATGGAGCAGAGCCGGTCACTAACCACACCAGCTAAAAGACACAGAATACCTGAAAACACTTATTTAGTTCAAGTCTACACAATTCAGAGATCAGGAGGAGGATTGCGCACAATCCACCATTCATGCTCTCCTACCAGTTACCAATTTTCAATCCCATGACATGCCTCAAAACGACAGCAAAGGATGGCTCTTTCATCCCAGGGCTCAGCTGTGCCCTAGAACAGCACAACACAGAACAACAGAAAGGGGCAGCCCATGTGCTAGTCCATTCAGAGCGACCTGCCTGGGACAAGGCCATAACTCAGGTGAGGGGCAGACCCCGATTGTCTGGGGGACTTCCTAAACCGTGAGATGCAAAATGCAAAATGCACATTGGCCTCTGGGTGAGAAGGAAGAGCTCCCCACACAATCCCTGGGTGGAAAACAATGTCCTTCTGTTTTAGATTTGGCTTGAATATGAATTTGAGATAAGATAGGACGTGGCTTTAATTTTCAGAGATGTCCACCAGGTCCAAATTCCCATCATTTGTATTTAGATAGATGACAAAGCCCAGCAACTAATTTCAGATGCAATGAATGCAGCAGAAACTTCACATACGAGTGACCAGTAGCAGGTTCATGCATGACCCTGGAAGCCAAAATGCAGATGGCAGCCTCAGTCCTACAGACCACGCGCCTTCATGCTGAGTAGTGAAACGGAGGAGGGGACACACACACCCAAGACACAGGCAGGAAAGCCTACAAGATTCTCATGATCTGTCTCTTTAGGACAGGGACAGAGAAGAGGACAATCTGCTTCAGGGCTTGTTGCTAGCATCTGTAATTGCTCTGGCCGTGGGTGGTGACGGTTTCACTTGTCCGGGTGTAGAAAGCAAGGGCTCTCCTAGCATGCACTCTGATCTGTGAACTGTGATGGAGAAAAGAGAAACAGAGACAGGAAACAGGCTATAAGCTTTCCAATGAACCCATTGCCAGAGCACTTCCACGTCCCAGTCCTATACCCAAGTGCCACGTCTAATTCTAGTCTTCAAAGGACCCAAACGTGACACCTTTCTGATGCTGGGCCATTCCATAGCTTTGCGTTATGTGGGGGAGCTGTGTGTGTTATGTGGGGAGATCTCTGCGATGGTTCTGCCAACATGACTTCAATGGCAAGACCCTAACTCTCATCAATTTCAGGTCATAAGGAGATCCACAGCCTTCCTCCAAGAACGCTCTACCTCTCCCACATATTGCATAACCAGCAGCCACCACTGAAGTCTTTACAAATGCCATTTGATTATCATTAACCTAACCATGCTCCTTCGTGCGTTAAGGGGTAGGGCGCACTGGGAAGGCCACATCAGCGGAGCAGAGAGCAAAAAGGAATTTGCAGCAGACCAGTAGTTTGGTCGTCCCTCTGCAGTGCCGATGCATCTCACCTGGTCCAGAGCATGCCATCCATCCACCTCCACCAGGATAAAGTTAACACACAGCCAGATACTTACAAAAGATGGTTTTAAAGCATGGGAGGTGCTAGTATTTGCAATTATGCACCCCATTTTCGTCAAGGCTCCACTCCACTCTAAGTGGCCTCTCTGAAAGAACACCTGGCACTTGTATGCACAACCTCAGAGGTGCCATTGATTAGAACTGACCAGTGCTGAAAACACAATCTGATCCAGGAAGCTCTCTCGGTAAACAGGCCCACTCAAGATTGTTATTCCCCAGCTTGCCTGAGCAAAGCTCCCCAACTGAAACTGCACAAGTACACAGAGGTAGGTGCTCTCTTCTCCAGCCTGAGCCCATCAAGGGTATTTAAGGTTTCATCTGCTCGCATGTGAATTATTTTCAGGCTGCTGCTCACAGATGTTTAATGCAGTAGACTCTCCATGGAGCTGATGGGGCCAGGGGACCCTGCATCCATATTTCATTCACGCTAAAGAAAGTAATATTTTAATTGTTTTTTTATTGCCACCTTTGTGGCCACACTGTTTACAAAACACAGATCATCGAGTAACAAAGATGCCACCGAGACAATTACGTGGAACGAATCTGATCCGGTTTCCCTGATGTCTGCCTACAAAGAAATTCTTGAAATATGAGCTGCTGTCAGCAGCTCATTAAAGATCGAGAGCGCCTCCTCCACTCCAGCTCCGTCCCTTAAAGTTTCCAATTTTCAAAGCACCATAATATTTCATTGCAACAGAAAATTATACAGACGCTGCCCCAGTTACACTTCATCGCAGAGTTATGATAGCCTGACAGCATTGATATGGAAGTTTACCGACCATGGCTGCGTAATACATGAAATTACATTTAAGTTGGGCAAGAGAGCTATTATTCCCACGCACTAACTTTACCTCGCATGACTTGGGTCAGAGCTTGAAAAAGAACAAAACAGCTTGCATAAGAGGGCCAGGTCAGGCCTGACAAATACTGGTTTACATTGGTCAGCGGTACAGAGCTCACATGACCAGTGGGACCCATGCCCACGGCTAAACCAGGTAGGTGCTCCCCATTCCAAGGGCAGGTGAAGAGGAGGAGGAGACTATGTCATGGCCCCGCCTCTTTGGAGTAGTTGGCATGTGTGGGGCCACTCGAAAGGAGGTAGCTCTGGTGCACAAGAGCATAGGGAGCCTGGCCCCCGTGGGGGTGCAAATGTGCGTGTGGAGGGGGGAGAAGACTCCTTTCACCGCACTGTGTGCAAAAGGCCAGATACAGGGGGTGAAATCCTGGCCCCAGGGAAGTGCATGGGAATTTTTTGCCATTAAACGTCAGTGAGTCTGGCCTAAAGCGTAAGAAATAAAATACACAGAGCATGATGGTCCTTCGATAGCCTATTCTGCTTCTCTGACGGAAGCCTTCAGTCCTCATGGGGTCCTTCTCCCTTCGGAGCTACATTATAAACAGCTGATTAAAGCAAAAAGTTATGCTAGTACTTGGCAACTCCCTCTGGCTCCAATGGGAGTTACAAGTGCTCATCACCTCCCAGGCTCGGACCTCATTGTCATTTATGGGCTAACGAGGGTCATCACGATGATCAGTTTAAGCTGGTCTCACCGGCTAAGACCCAAGGACCACACCTGTGATCCTGTGCAAAAGTTAAAAGCCAAAAGTAGCTGAGAGCAGCAGCGGAGAGCAGACCGCGATTAAAAAGGTAGGCAGGCTAAGCAGCAGGAATTATTAGTCTAAAACCATCAGCCCCAGACCACGTGCATCATATCAGCCAAACCCAGAGGCAGCTTTAACATTCCTGATGGAGCAGAAAGAAAAACTGTGGAAGCCCTGAGCCCTGAAGTGGAGCCAATTATCAATAAAAACTTTTCGAAAAATTAATGCAGTGCTGGCTGAAAGATGCTGGGCTGAGCCAAGGAAACTCAAAATTACCCAAAGAACAGTTAAAACACAGGGCGGCAGCAGTACAAACATCCTGACCCCATCCCAACTGGGAGAGATCCCCATTAGAGAAGAAAGGAGAAGTCCTTGGCTTCCCAGCTAATGGCCCAATTGTAATGAGGAGGAGGATATTTTTTCCCAACAAGAACATTTGTCCACCAGGAAGTGGACTTTGCCCACCAACTCATTGCAGATGGGCCATCATTTCAGTCACTTGAGGTGAGCGGTCATGGCAGCTTGAGATTTGAGCAATTCATCAGAAGGTAGAGGAATCCTTTAGTAAACATACTATACAAGCAAGGAGCAGGGGGAGGAGGAGGTGGGTAGAAGAAGCAAAGCTTTAACTGCTGATTCAGGATTAGGGGACCAATGATGAACCAATTTCCCACCAGTCAAAAGTTTCAGAGAAGCTGCAACTGAAATATCCGTGCCTAGATACTAAGGTGATTGTGGTTAAAGAGACATGTAAGAAAGTTTGAAATGGTTGCTTAACTGGGCTTCTCGTTTTTCCAACGAAATTCAGATTGGTAGGAAATGGGAGATTTTAAAAAAAAAGGTGGAAAGATCTAAATGAGAAGCCCCCGGAAAACCATCGTTCTGTTGGGCATATAGTGCCTGCCATTGATTAAACTTCAGCTGGATACTTCATTACAGACACCCACGACCTTAGCATTAGGTTTCCTTCCACTGACACTGCTTTTTCGCAGAGGGATAGTTACTTGGAGCAAACATGGGACTGGTAACAAGGCATTGTTTTACTTTATCAGGCTGTTTAACACATGCAGCTGGCTAAACATGTGCTGATGGATTCACAATTAATGTGAGGTTTATATTAATGGGGGTTTAACACAACGCCTTTCAGAGCTCGCTCGCTCTCCTTGTTTAGTCACAAATGAGTCACCACCTTATGAAACATTTCTAGCAACCTGTATGCATTGTAAATACGGTAGGTAAAATCATTTTACCTAGTCTGGGGGCTAGACTTGACTTCACACTCTCTCTCTGGCCTTCATCACTGTCGTACTGGAGCATTTTGCAATCACTAATGAATATTTATCCCGGGAGGTAGTTCCATACTAGCCCCATTTTACAGATAGAAACAGAGAGAAAAAGACACTGACTTATCCATAGTCACACAGGAATTAACCCAGTCTCTCGAGGTTCAGTCCACTGCTCTCTCTGCTACACCATTCCTCCTGCCACCAGCTTCTGTGGACTGAAAGCAGGAAGCGTTTTCCCAACCATCACTTCCCAGCAGCCTTCACTGGTGTAAGTCACTAGTTTTAGGTCTGGTTTTGCACGGTCAGAAACAACACTGGGCAGCTTACATTAGGAGAAGTATTTCCCCATATTATTAAGGGGAGCCCAATATCACACAGTTTTACCAGATTATGGTAAAAGAATGAACAGAGTTGTTCAGACAAACATCACCTTTATCTTGAGGCAGTTGCCTGAATTATACAAGTTGAACCGCTCTAGTCCAGCAACATCCATGGGCCAGCGTATTTTATTTCAGGTTTTTTATGCTTTATCTACTTATTTCCTTTTGCCAATACAGTAAAATTGTGTAACAACACTAACACTTTGTTAGTGAAGTGTTGCGGATGATACTAAACTGGGAGGAGTGGTAGATACGCTGGAGGGCAGGGATAGGATACAGAGGGATCTAGACAAATTGGAGGATTGGGCCAAAAGAAATCTGATGAGGTTCAATAAGGATAAGTGCAGGGTCCTGCACTTAGGACGGAAGAATCCAATGCACCGCTACAGACTAGGGACCGAATGGCTAGGCAGCAGTTCTGCGGAAAAGGACCTAGGGGTTACAGTGGACGAGAAGCTGGATATGAGTCAACAGTGTGCCCTTGTTGCCAAGAAGGCCAATGGCATTTTGGGATGTATAAGTAGGGGCATAGCGAGCAGATCGAGGGACGTGATCGTCCCCCTCTATTCGACATTGGTGAGGCCTCATCTGGAGTACTGTGTCCAGTTTTGGGCCCCACACTACAAGAAGGATGTGGAAAAATTGGAGGGAGTCCAGCGAAGGGCAACAAAAATGATTAGGGGTCTGGAACACATGACTTATGAGGAGAGGCTGAGGGAACTGGGATTGTTTAGTCTGCAGAAGAGAAGAACGAGGGGGGATTTGATAGCTGCTTTCAACTACCTGAGAGGTGGTTCCAGAGAGGATGGTTCTAGACTATTCTCAGTGGTAGAAGAGGACAGGACAAGGAGTAATGGTCTCAAGTTGCAGTGGGGGAGGTTTAGGTTGGATATTAGGAAAAACTTTTTCACTAGGAGGGTGGTGAAACACTGGAATGTGTTACCTAAGGAGGTGGTAGAATCTCCTTCCTTTGAAGTTTTTAAGGTCAGGCTTGACAAAGCCCTGGCTGGGATGATTTAATTGGGGATTGGTCCTGCTTTGAGCAGGGGGTTGGACTAGATGACCTCCTGAGGTCCCTTCCAACCCTGATATTCTATGATTCTATGAAGAGAGCCGGTAAGCCTTGGCTAGGTGGCATTGCAAGCCTTGGCGAGATAAAAATAAAGAGAGACCTGCTCGCTACAATATTGACCTCCCACGGTTCAGCAAATTCTCTGGTTTGGCACCGATCAGGTCCCGAGGGTGTTGGACTAGAGAGGTTCAACCTGAACTGCATGTGCCAACAAACATTCCCTTAGTGTCGCATCTAAGTCCCCAAGAATCCCCGTGGAAAATATAATGGGCTGCAGTCCCAAAGACCCGTGTTCTAGTCTGGTCCTTTCCTCAGAGGCACACAACACACTACAAAAAACATTTGTAACTGTGCCTGTCAGACATTCATCTGTGTTTCCCTTTAGCCGTGACGACAATCTGTAGAGTTGGTCTGAATTCAATGGATCCCACAACTACCTCTGAATTCTCTGATCAATTTAACTCCATTGAACTGCAAGCAAACTGCATAGCAAGAGTCATTTAGATCCCACAGAGCATTTTTCTTCCTCTTCCTCCCTCACCCTCCTGTAAAATCCAAACTACATCAAACCTAAACTACCTCCTCTTCCTTGTTAGAAACAATGCCCTCTGGAAGCAGAACCAAGACAGCTTCAAAAATGCTTATGAAAAATTCCTTAGTATGAATGCAGCAAACAGAACCAACACTGGACTAAAATGTACTTTACACTTAGAGCAAGAGAGTGTGAACGCACGCGAAGGGAGATACAGATTGATCCAGAGCACAGTAATCAGCAACACATAAATGACTCACGTTTTCACACTTTTTGCCAAAACACAATAGGTACCACAGTGCATATTAAATAATGACAATCACAAAAAATTCTCAGTAACCAATAGTGCAAAGAAATCTATCATCCAAAACTAATATTACAGACACTTGATGGATGTCTGAGACGCATTCATACAAATAATCGTTTTCCCTTATAGTGGAGACGTGATTTCATATACCTCACTCCAGCCTTAATCTCAAGAGGACAAGTGCAGGGGAGAGAGCATCTCCCAGAAGAATGAATTCAATCAACTTTTGCAAATGACAAAAACGAGTATGTGATCAGACCTTCCAAAAAGCCATGATTCTACAATGGAGAATATACCCTCCAATTCGGTAGCAGCCATCTGCAAATTCCTCTCTTACAGCCTCATCTTCTGCGTAACACAGTCTCTGTTTAGGTTCTCATACTGCACTTGATCACCATTGTTCCCGAGTGCCTATTCCATTGCCGAAAATTATACCTATGGATTCTTGTGTTGGTCTCATAAAAGGCTGGCATACGCGTAGCCCCTTTTGAAATACTCACAAGTGAAACTTTCCATGTGCATCCATAGCCCCATTTGGCTGAATCTGCCTAGGATAAATGATAGCCATAGCAGCAAAAATTCTCTTCTGGAGTCTAAACAGACTATGTTTTCTTACTATCTGGCACTTATTTTAGTGACTTCTTGTGATGGGTATCTGACGGTGAGCCTTTAAACTGAACTGGTATCACTAATTCCTGACCACTAGGAACTGGAATGAATCCCCCAGTTCATTTCATGTAGCCCACCCAACATCTAACACATTTCCTTTGCAACCAGAAACTTATAACCTGGATAACAACTTATTATACATAGTGAGCAATTTATTTTTGATGGAAGATATGCTGGTAGGCATACTGATATGGGGATGAAGAGAAATAAATCATTCTCCAGGTACCACGAAAGATTTTATAACAGGCCAGTGGGTAAATGAGAGTCTTATTTTGAACCACCCTTAATTTCTCTCACTTCCCATATTTACTCTGATGACTCTTCCCTTTCACTTATTCAAGGCCAGGCCAAGTGAGTCCCGGAATGCAAGCTAACAGGTATCACCTCTAAAGATTAAGCTTCTGATGCTCAGTAACACAGTGGTGTCTTTGCATTGCTCGCAGCATAAAGGTGTCTTAGCATAAAGTATGAATCAGGCCCTCGCTTATCAAAACCAAACATGTTCTCCGCTCACCTTCATGAGAGACTCCTACAACAAGATTAATACCGTTAGATGTAGGAACTCTTCAAGAAAAGAAAATGCCAAACAGCTGTCAGGTCTTGGCAGGCATCTCAGGAGGATAGGTCTGTGTCCTGTTAGGGCATTTGCCAAAACCCAGACTGCAAAGGCATTCGACAGCAGTGTTTTCCTTTCATGCCAACGTCACAGCCAGATAGGTTTCAAATCACGGTAACATTTTGTTTTATTTTACGGCTCATTTCCCTCCCCCTTTCCAGGGTGGGGGGGCACAGGGGAGGAAGGAAGAAAGAAAGGATAGCAGCATCTTCTGCTTCCAGAAATTCAGTATATTCCCAGGAGGGTCACAAATGATGGGGAAGTTACGTTCCAAAAGAAAACGAGTTGGAGTAGGTGGAGAATCCTTCATGCTTCATAGGAGGTGCTGTGCACTTGCAGGGGAGAAGGTGAGAAGCTCCCTGATGCCCCTCCCAGCACAGGGACCTAGGTTAACAGTGCAGGGGTGAGAAGGATTCTTCAGCTGTCCCTTGCCCATGGTGTCCCCAAGTCTTCCTTTAGGGATGAGGCAGAATCTGGCCTTTGGGGAATGAATCATTCCTGTATGCCAGAATTCCAGGGAGAACGGGGCCTCCCCCAGTCCAGTTTGTCTGAGGGTTGTGGATGCTGGGCTGCGAGCTCTTGGGGGGCACAAAGGGAGGGAATCCCTAGTGCCCTCCACTTCCCACTTAGGATAGGCCTTTATCTGAGCCAGGCTTGGCATCTGAAGTAGGAGACAACGCACCTTTCCGCCTCCGTGAGCCAGCTGTTGTACTAGCTTCTGGTGCGTGTGCTGGTTGTTCGTCTTGGTTACAGCACATCAATTTGTGTGTTTCATTGCTATAACAACACTGCACAGCTGTTACCTTTCCTCTGTTCATGCAGTACTTTCTTCACAAAAGCTATTTGCAGCCCACCCCACCCCACCGGGCGGGGAGAGAGAACATTAAGAACAACAGAGTTGTGAAGAAATTGCCCGTGTGTAAACTACTACCCCCAAACCCCCGCAAATTAAAAGTATCTTGAGTGGCAAAGCAAAGAGTCATCTATTTGCAAAGACCGTAGTTACAGATGGAAAAGACGTATTAATGCAGGGAGCCCATCTGCATTCGAGGACGGGCTGTCCTCTCTCCATTGAAGAGAGATGGAAGTGGCATATTAGACCCAATCTACTGCACCCTCTGGGGGCTGATGCAGGATTGGTCCCTACAGTGGATTCACTCATCTATGGTCCAACCTAGCTTGAAGTGGTCGCAGCCGGATAGTTATTCCTGTCTAACATTTCCATGTGGTGAATCTCCTCCCAGTGGTGCCCATGACTATGCCCCACTTTTGCCACCACCATCGCCCCCCCAAATTGCCTTCACCTTCACACCTTCCCGTGGGCCCATAGCCACAGGGACACTTGACACATATTTAGCTCATTTAATATTCCCGTGTCAGTTACATTTCCCTATGCCTCCGGGTCATTCTTGCTGCTCTTCATAGAAGTGACTCCAGTTTTTCCATATCCCCGGTAATGGAGGTTCCAGAACGGAATATAAAATTTCCGGTGCCGTCAGATCTGAGCCAGCAAGAGTGTGTTACCTCCCTGCTCTGCAGCATGATGCCTCTGTTGGGCTTTTGGGCTGCCATCTCCAATTTGCTTTTCTCCGTACACCTCCTCTCGACTTTGACACTTGTGGCAGAAATCAAATTAGGGACTGCGTACAGAGAAGTGAGCTCTGCATTGAAAAGGGGGGGGGGGAGGAGAGTTTGGAACTGTCCTCCACACCCACAAAAACAGCTCAAAGCTTAACACCGAGGTAAATCTCTTTTATCTCCACTAGCTTGCCCTGTGCTAGCTTTACTCCAAACCCACTGTTTTTCCACCGCTATCAGAGATCTTTCACCCAGTATTCCAGCCGATGGGCAGCAAAAATAAAAAAGGAAATTCGTGGCTTGGTTTCCTTGGCAACATTATCTTGGTTGCAAAGCATCACCTCCTGTTTCTAAGCAACGGGACACTCTCCAAAGTCACTGGCAGACGAAGCCCACTGCTTTAACCAAGAACAAAACAGCAGAGGATGAGAGAGACCTGTGGAATGATCCGGTGCCAACGCTTCTGAAGATTAAAGTGGGGTGGGGATTATGCCACACTTGCCCCATGGCAGAATTAGTGGAGGAATTTGGGAATTTGAAAGCAGCGGCGAAGCATCTTCCCACAGCACCTAACTATGTGAGACAGGTATCAACATACCTGCTGGACCCTGCGAAGAGATGCATGCAACACCTCCGTACAACCGCACACTCAACCACAGACAGACACAAACCTCTTGCACTCCAGCGAACCCAAAACCGTAGCTCAGTTACAGGTCTCAGACTAAGTTTCCTCTAAGCTGCACAGCGGCCTATTAAGAGCCGCACAGGTGCTCAGGGCTGCGGCGGAGAGAGGCACCTCTCCCGCCCCAGCCCAGGTGCTGCTGCGGGGAGAGAGAGCAGGGGGGAGTCCTCTCTCCCCACTGTAGCCCCAGGGCAGCCTGCACCTCTGATTCCCGGCCCCACCCCAGAGCCTGCACCCCCAGCCGGAGCCCTCACCCACCCACACCCCAAACCTCTGCCACAAACCTGAGCCCCTCATCCCTGGCCCCACCCCAGAGCCTGCACCCCCAGCCGGAGCCCTCATGCACCCACACCCCAGCCCTGAGCCCCCACCCACACTCCAAATCCCTTGGTCCCACCCGTTGCCGGCCCAAGCCACCTGGCGTTGCCGCTCCGCTCCCTCCCCACCAAGCGTTCTTCCTCCTGGGGGCTGCACCCATTTATTAATCAGAAATACTTCAACCTTCGAATTGCATGCAGCTGACCCAGGGGAAAGGAAGGTTTATTAATGGATTATACTAAAGAACCAGGCACCTGGTGGGGAGAGGGAAGAGAGGTGTAGTCAGCAAACACACCCTACCTGCAACTGACACCAGTAAGCTGGAGACGAAAAATGTATCGCCTAAGGGCAGAAGGATTCCAGCAGCTCGTCAGATGGGACCCTACCCCTAGGAACTTGTTAAATCACCAGAACTGTGCCCACAGCAAGGCAAAGGCCTCTGTCACATATCCATCAATCTATCCTAGGTAGATACACGGCCCCTGTTAACATAATATCCAAGTGCCTCACAATCTCTCACGGGTTTATCCTCAGGCCACCTGCTATTATCTCTGTTTTATAGATAGGGAATGGACGATAAAGGACTTGCTCAAAGTCACACAATGAGGCTGTGGCAGAGCAAGAAATTGAACTCAGATCTCCCAAGCCCCAGACTAGTGCCCAAACCAGTGGACCATGCTTCCTCTCTAGTATGGGAGCGAATCTCCCTGGGCCAACATGACCAAATGGGGCTTACAAAACTCCTAAGACAGCTTTCTCCATGTTCTTTCCCAGTAAAGATGCTCTCCATTCCACTGGAAGGGTCATCCATCTGCCATCGCTTTCCCACAGGACATGGACAGTCCGCTGTCACATTAGCTTTTTTGAGATACTCTTTACCTTCGTATCGCTTGCCCTATCTATCCAAATCTGACCTTCCACCCAGAATCCAATGCACCACTACCCAGGACCCTTTGGATCAAGCTGATGGGAGTAGTGTAACAGAGAGCCCGAGCTCCTGGCAGACTGTGTTCCATCTATAAATCCTCAGCCACATCCCTGTAACAGAAGGCTTTAAATAATGCATTGGTACTTTTTTTCTTTTTAACCGCTAGATCATATTCCCCTTGGAAAACCTTTGTGAAATTCCCTTTCTGCATAAAGGGCTCAAATTCGGTTCCTACTGAAGAGAGAGAGGGCCCAGCCAATGTTTGCACACTGACCAAATTAGGGATTTCATTGCATTCCAAAATGGGCCTCATTTCTACCATCTCTGTCCCTCCGTAAATTCCATCTTCATTGATTCAATCCTCAGCACTCTGAGCCCTTGGGGGTTTGAGAGAATGGGACAGAGATGTTGTGTTTGTGTCTTGTTATTTCTTTAATTTCTCACTGCTATGATCCAGGCGATGGAGTGGGGCAGACAAAGACTCAGGTTCCTCTTTGCGACAGCCATGCCATGATTAAAGAACCCAAACTTCATGGAAAGAAATGGAGAACCACCAATAACTGATGCGCTCCAAAGCTGGGGCCCAGCCCTACACAGCAAATGGCCTGAAATCTGTGTGCCACAATGCAGTTACATTCAACATGGTCCTAACACCATGCACCATATGAAGTCACTGAACTGTATTCACACCCATCTGCTAATCCCAGCTCTTCCTCACCCGCCCCCCAAACAAAAAGGAGCTGCAGGACAGTCTTGTAGACTGAGCATGAGCCATTAACTTAAAATTTTCCATCCCAAATCACACTGACTTTGAAGTCGCCTTGGGCAAGTCACTTAAACTCTGTGCCTTAGTTTCCCCATCTTTAAAAGGTGGGTGGTAATCATCAGCCTCATGGGGAGGGGAAAGGAAGCTATGAGGATTCATTTCTTCGAGTCCATGAAGCACTCTCAAGAGATGAAAACGTATGCGCCCAGTATTATTCATTTAAAAACAAATCTAGGCAAGGAGCTAGGAAGCCTGCCAACCAGCTGACAGCCAGGCTTTGCAGTGGAGGGAGAGCTAATTTTGACATTTTCAAATAATCAGGAAGTGTAATGAAACGGTGCAATAAATCCCCCATCTCACAAAGCAGTTAAGCACGTGAGCGGTCCCCCGAAGTCCTGGGCCATCCACCAAATTCCATCCATCTAACTAGTCACGTGCTTACAGTTTTTGCTGGACCGGGGCCTAACTAACCTATGGTTTTGGTTTTGTTACCATATGTCCTTTATCCCGCTCACTGATTTTGTCTGGTTTTAAATTAAATTTGTAAACTTCTTGGGGCAGGGTCCTTGCCTGCCTGTGTGTTTGCACAGCACTTACTGCAACGAGGCCTGATCCGCACTGATGGCCTCCAGGCACCATCACTACACAAATGAAAATGTACCGACGATGTAGAAGAATGAGACTTTAAGAATCTGGAGGAAATGACACTGGAATAAAGCACCCCAAAATTCCCTGGCGTGTCATTCCCCTCCCACTCTTTAAGCCGATCAAAAGGAAAGGAGCAGCATTTAGACTTTAAATTGACACCTCATTAATTGTTTTTTTCCAGCACACCAGTAACACTTTAATTATTTTCAATTCCTCAGCATAGCAAGCACCCACGGTACAAAGATGAAACAGAATAAACAAGGTCTAATTAAATACATAATGAATGTTCCACTGAACTTGGCATATATGAATATTAATTAGCAGGAACTACTCCGCTGTCTGGCATTTCCTGTCCTGACCAATTTATTCTTTATGTTACCTGTTCCAGCTCAGGAACAAATTAACAAACCGTCCCCTGGCCTGCTGAAGCCAGTCAAAAACAGAAACTCAAGAAGCAGGTTTCTCCATTCAATTATCTTTCCCACACATTAGTCAGCCTCCCGCAGATTTGCCTGAAATGAAAGACAGACTCTTCGCCAAAACTTAAAGGCACTCGCCTCTTAAAGAGGGTCAAAGCAAACTCATCATCCCTTGGGGGATTCGTGGGAAGAGTGTGGCCTAGTACCTAGAGGACAAGATTGTGAATCAGGAGGTATGGGTTCTACTCCCAGCTCCATCAATGCCCCAGCTGGGTGAACTTTAGCAAATTGCTCATTTAAGCGCTAATGATGCATTCGGTTCCACACCAGACAGTCCCCGCCCGCAGGAGCCTGCCATGTAGTGGAAGTCTTGATTACCCCATCTGCAAAATGGGGATTGCAACACTTGCTTACCTCCTTGGGAGGGCAAGTGCGAGAGCCTCATTGCTGCATAGTCGCTGAATGCTCTGAGATCCTTCGATTCAAGGGTGTGTGTAAGCGCTAAGCATTACTGTAAAGGAATATAACAAAAAACAATTAAAGCGAGAGAATCTGGTAAGAGGCAGAGACTCACATGGCCTCAGCCTTCACACAACTCACAAACTCTTCTTTTCAGGGAGGAGGGAGAAGCTGTTGCAGAAGGTGGGTTGCAAGTGGGGATGTGGGGGAGCGATCAGAGAGAGATGGGTGGGTAGGAGCAAGGGGGAGATCCCAGCATGCTGGCTAAGCTTTGGTTAGTCACCTGAACCAAACCATCAGCAGGCTGCCTGTCAGGAGTGCTAGCCTGAGGTGTTACCTTTAATACTAGGCAGGCATTTCTGCCATGAAGCTAATGAAAAGCGGCAGCTTCTGAGAAACAGCATCTGCAATTACACAGAAATTAACCCACCAGCTGGAGGGACTGGGCAGAATTTAGGGGCAATGTGTAAAGCGGGTAAGTTACACATCAGTAAATGGTTGCAAAGGGTTAGTATAAACCCCAGTCAGGGGTCTGGTACAGGAGCTGAGAGTGAGAGGTTTCATTAACTTAAACTCGCCAATATCCTCCGCTTAGCCACTTTCCCTCCTACCCTCCTCTTTTATAGCTGCGTGTGCAGATCACATCAGTCTAGATTCCCTTACAAGGATAGTTGCATGCTGGTAGCTGAATCTTAGTGTATGGCTGATGGTAGTACCTCAAGGCTCTAAGATCGGGGCCTCGCTGCGCTAGGCACTGTACACACGCGGTAAATAGGACAGAGGAGGGAAACGGAGACGCAGAGATGAAGTGACACAGTGGCAGAGCTCAGACTAGAAGCCAAGTCTCCAGAGTCCAGTGCCCTATCTGCTAGACTGCCCCATCAGACTGACCAGGTGCCCTGATCCTATGCCCTTTCCCTACAGCACACAGCATCGCTCCGAGCAATCAGGCAGGTGTTCTGAAGATGCTCCTCGGCATGTTTTCAGTAAGCTACAGGAACATCGTGCCACCCATTCCAGCAATGCGATCCACTCGCCGTTCCATTAGTTTGGTGCCATATTTACTGCTTACCGCATTTTTTTTTTCCAGTTGCCTTCAGCAAAGTTTCTGAAAACTTTTTGCTTTATAAATCATTGACCACGTAGCTAGCCTTGCAGCCGCTACACTGACAACCAGGGAGGAAGCAGGGAAACAAGCCTGTAGATTTTCCAAGGCAACATTCTCCATAAAAAACAATGGATCAAAGACCGACTGAATGAGAAAATTAAGCCACAATTGAACGGAAGCAAGTGCTCTGTAGCAGTGAATGCAAGACACCGGGGGCCTGAGTCTCCTCTGCTTTGCCCCTTCAGTAGCCTTTACATCCATGCAGAGTGACTGCAGTGTGGATGTAAATCTGGCCTCAAACCCAAATTCTCCACCTTCACCGCTGGGAGCTCTTTTACACCCACTTAGCACAGGTGTAAATCAGTACCCAATGTGCAGTGCAGAGACGAGTCACTCCCTGGGGGTCAGGGCTCCGGCGTCCCTGGCTCAGCTCTTCCAACAAACGAGGGGAATATTCACCTAGCAGGGGAGGTAAGAAACCTCGGCAAGGTGCTCGGAGATCCTTTGATGAAAGGCCCGACATCAGCAGCAGCAGCAATTGACACGAACACATAAGTCTGCTACCACCCAACGAATGTGATTTAGCTACGTTCACACTGACAAAGATGGCCTGGCACAATTTCATGAACCAGATTGTGATAACGGGTGGTAGTATGAGGCTACTGCAGGCAGTCCTACCCAGCAGCCACGCGGTTCATGCTCACTCCAGCCTCAACTTCTCCAGTTTGCAACAAATCCCAAGAAAAACCCAGCAGCTCCATCCAAAAACCCAGGCTTCTGCACCGGGGCGCTCCCTGTAACACGCTACACGAAGCAAAGCGGCACCGCGCTGCAAGAGTGTGCGCTAATTAGGTCAGGCTTTCCACTGATAGGATTATAATTAAGGGGGAACATTACAGTGCTTACAAATCCCGCGCGGTGGAAAGAGGCCTCAAAGGTAACCTGCCGGAGACGTGACATGAGCACTGCTGAACAAGGCCAGGGGAGTACAATGCTTTGCAAGGGAAACCAAAGAACTTCAGTGACACTTGATTTTTAGTTCTTTATGTTTCCTTTTAAATGCCATGACAGCAGGTCGGCACCCGAGGGAAATCCCCGTTCCAGGACAAGACAAAGATGGGGCAGATACGATGGCGATGGGCATGGTAGCCCTCTATAACCTTTCTCCCTAATCCCAATGGCCCCACCAGTTCCGCTTCCCTCCTCGAGGCCTTATCTTCACCTTGAGCAAGACTTCCCCCTCTTCCTACTCGCTCATCTGCGGCTGGCACCTTTGGTTTCTCCACGGCCCCCGCAACCCATGGCAACAGTGCAGAGAAGTCGTCGTGGCAACTCCATAATAAACGTTGAGGCCCCAAAGGGCCACACAACCAAGAAATAAAACAGGGATGCTCTTTTGGAAACAGAAGGCCAGGTAAGTACAAACCCCCTCATCAGAGGGGTTTGCAACTGGCCTGCGAGTTACCAGCCCTAGAGGCTCCCAGTGCTATTGCTTCACATCCTTAGACAGGGCATGCTGGGAAGCTGCCCAGGAGGCATGGTCCAGTGGCTAGGGCTTTGGACTAGGAGTCAGGAGACGTGGCTTCTATTCGCACCGCCAACGCTAACTGAGACTCTGGGCAAGTCACCTCGCCTCTCAATGCCTCAGTTGCACAAACTGTGAAATGGAAATAACGCTTGTAGGGGGCTTCAATATCAGTGGACAGCACTAGATGGATGTTACGCTCATTCACTAAGGCTGGCCTGCCTATGCAATGCTAAGGGAAACACACAGGTCAACGCGAAAGGAAAGCGAGCCCCCACTCTTCTAAGAATGGAGCTCAGTCTAAACACTGCCCCACAGGTCGATACTGAAACCCATTCAACTTCTGCCCCGACAAGGCCGTTTCCACCTCGCATGCTTTGCCAGCCTGTCCACTGGAAGTTAGTGAAATCTGCAGGGGCTGCATCCAAGCTGGAGCGGTATGTATCCCTGCCTCGCATGCACTTGATGGCCTCAGGAAAAGCAGCCATGGGGAAGACCGTATTTGTGACCCAGGGAGCCTTGCAGCAGGAGATGAACAGAACTCACTTGCTGAGCTGTAACAGATACATTCACAGGGCGCTGCTCTCCCACACCACCCTAAATGTTAAACTTTAATGCTGTGACCTTTAAGAAGTAGGAGATAATTTCTGAGGCTCAATAACTGCCCAAGGGGGGCTTTGTGCAGTGTCAGAACAAAAAAAGGTTACAACAGCCCCTTCGAAGAGCACACTCCAGCAACGGAGAGATTATGGTCATTAACCTATTGCTTTGGGTGACACTTTGTTCCTTCCTTTACAAAGGTTTGTTTCCTCAGTGACAGTCAAAATAATCCACAATTCCTTAGCACACGCTGAGCAGGATAGCAAGAGAGAAATGCATGCAGGCACCTATTCACGCCTGTGCCTCCCGGCAGCTTCAGCTGAGGGATAAAATCCAATTACGCTGTTTTCAACTCAATCGCTCGCAACCTTTATCTTTTGGCTTCTACTTAAAACTGTGGTCACCTTTAAAGCAGCTACCGCCCTATCTTCATGCTGTTCATGAGCACTCCACACTGCAATTAGTGCAACTGCTCATTATTATTTGTTTTGCAGTAATGCTTAGGAGCCCCAGCCCCAGAGCAGGTCTCCACTGTGGTAGGTGATGTACAAGACATAGTACAATGACAGTCAGTTTCCCTTTCGGAGGGGAGGGGTTTGCAAACGCAAATGGCGACGTCTTTGCTTTAAACTAACCATTACCGGTGTTTTTCTTTTAAAAAAAATGCCACTATTCCTAGTGATCTTAATTTTGGTAGTAGCTTGCACTTAGTTTGGGGCACGGACAACCTTTTGGTTCTGTGTTTGCAAAGCACCTGCCACTACCAAATCCAGCACTGCAACTCCTAGGCACAGTACAACAAGCCAAATCATACATTTGAACAAAAGTCTGATTTGGAGGGATATGTGAATTTATGTCCCCTGGTTCTCCCAGACGGTGGAAGAGTCCATGTGGGAGGTCTGCTGCTCACCTGCTTTAATTAAAAGGGATTAAAATCAGTTTAATCTCCAACACAAAGCAAATGTTTTCTTTATTTTAAAAAACAACATTTTTTACAAATTCCTATTCAATTAAGATCCCACAGATTTTATTTGAGATCTCTGAAAGCACTGTCTGTAGTTTATTAGTCAGAGAACTCTCATAATTAAGACAAATAGTTTTCCTGTGCTGTAGTTTTATAGCTGTAAGCACAGATTTCAAGTTGTTACAACTCAGCAACTGAGTTTACCACGTATGGGATGTGCCAGATTGGAAGAAGCTGAATTAAAAACATCAGAAGGTGGAAACTGATTTTTTTTTTTTTAAATCACAAACTACAAAAATTCCTGAGAAAGACAGAGAAAAGCCACTCAAGGAACCATGAACAGATTTTCCTAATTTGGGAGACCAGTCAGGATTTGCTTGCATACAGGGAAAGTTACACACAACTCATTTTACAGACACGAGTCTCACTGACTCAATCAAGTGGAGTTTTCTGGTGGAGATTCAGGCGTACAGAATTGGCCTAACTCTGCTCCCACTGAATTCAATGGTAAAACTCTCCCTGAAGGCAACGTATTGTGTCAGCACTTCTGAAAATTCATATGACCAACTCTCATGAGTTTATCACAAGTCTCACGGTATTTGGCATTAAAGCCACTCCTAAAGCCACCCATGGCTGAAATCACTCTTATTAACTAAGAATCCCAGCTTTAATTTAAAAAGTGTTTAATTTAAAGAGAAGAGCTTGAAAATGCCAAATGCCCCAACAGAAGAGAACAACTAAAAGAACCTCATCTTTATAGTTTTTTGCATCTCATGATAAAAATACGTGAAGTGAAGACTCCTATAAAGAAGATACATCAGGTACAGCTGTTCGCCCTCTTTTCTCACACAAGAGAGCAAGGGGGCACGCAACAAGAAGCAGCAAATTCAAAACAGATGAAGGAAGGAAACACGCTTTCACAAAAGGCAGAACCGGCCTGTGGAACTCATTGCCACAAGGGATCATTTAGGCGAAGATTTTAACAAAAAAAGACAGGAGTGTTAATTGGGTAATTATCAGAGTATTAAAAAACCCCAAACCAAGAGTTTTTGAATGGAATATGGGCATCAATCAATTTAGATATCAAGTCACAAGGCCTAAGGGCATAAACTGATCAGGAGACGTTCCAATAACTTACTCCTGGGGGAATTACGCAGAATTTATGTCCCCCGCAGATTTCTTTACTTCCCCACAGAAAAATGACTTTTTGACAGGGAATCCACAAGAGCGGTCATGCGACCCTCCCCAGCAGTATGTTTCAGGTGCCTAGGGCAGCCATCAGAGGGGTAAATCACTGTGGGGCAGGAGGCGGGACTGGGGAAGACCCAGCTGGTGGCTCCTACCCTGCACCAGGCTCAGCTGCTAGTCCCAGCTGGGCAGGATGGGACTTCTTCGTCCCCTGCACGGCACCTGGGGCCGGGTCAGACCCAACCCCCAGATTTCTCCCCTGGCTGCAAGAATCTCTGCAAACTCCCCCTGCCCCCAGCTTCCTGCACCCATTGCTTCTCAGCTGCAGGGGGTGGGGTCCCTGTACAGGGAGCTGCTCCCCCATCCACCCAACCCCCATGCATCCAGACCCCCTCATACTCAGACCCTCCTGCCGAGCCTCACCGCCCCGCACTCAGAACAGCCCCCGCACTCAGAACCCCCCCGATGAGCCCCACTTCCCCCTGCACCTGGACCACCCCGACAAGCCACCCACACCTGGATCCCCACCCCACCCCACCGAGCCCCAACCAGCTGCACCTAGATCCCCACTCCACTAATCCCCACTCCCCCAGCATCTGGACCCTCACCCACTGAGCTCACCACCCCAGACCCCTCAGCTGAGCTCTATCCCCCCACACCCAGACACCCCCTCCCCACTGAGTCCCCAACCACCTTCACCTGGACCCCCCTGCAGAGTCCCATTACCGTTGCATCCAGAACCCCCCAACAAGCTCCCACACTGAGCCGCCCGCACCCAGATTGCCCCACACAAAACCCTTTCGACCCCACCTGCAGAATTTTAAAATATTGTACGCAGAATTTTAAAATTTTCTTGGCACAGAATGCCCTCAGGAGTAATAACTGCCAACTGCTGAGTTTCTTGCATCTTTCTCTAAAACAGCTGACAGACCACTGGGCTAGATGGATTATTCCACTGACCCACCCAGGCAATTCCTGTAGTCCTATCCCAGATTGAAAGGCTCAGCATGCTGAATTTACTACTTGCCTTCATCCACCCTCTAGTTTGTTCACACTGTAAAATAAATACTCTGCGCAATATGTCACTATAGCCAGTGCTAAACAATGAGATATAGCACACACAGGTTGGATTTGTGGCACCTGGGAGAATTTTAAATCAGAGATTCTTGGCTTTTGCAAGTTTAAAGCATCAACCCTAATGCTGCATTAGATGACATTTTATTTGCAGTTAATCTTGTACTTGCTCACTGGCCACTCAGTGATACAAGCCTGCACAAGCTTTCAAGCGGTTTCAATGAATCTAGAGCAGGTTTTCACAGGCGCGTGATAAAAACCCCGGAATTTTTCCTACACCTGCAGCTTAGCACTGATGCAGCTACACCATGGTTGACACTTGCTGAAAAACAGGTACTAATTTTGCTAATACAGACAAGGCCATCATAGTCCTGGGATGCACAATTAATTAGCGTTAGCAAAGCACTTTAAGATCATCCAACAAAAGGTGAAGCGGAGATATTATCGTGCACCCTCTTTGGGATCACAGAAAGCCTAGTTAAGTGAATGCCTCCACCAAGAGGCAGTAGATGGAGCAATGAAGGACAGTGAAAAATGATTACAAGCTGAAATGAAGCAACTGATTTCAACGAGACAAGCAAGCAACAGAAGGATGGAAAGAATGCAGTTTTTGAAATTCATGAGCAGAAAGCGCACACACACACCAACCCACGGCTACTACCTCCAGCTTCATATTTCTACAATTTTTTTGGCATTTGGCTCCTGACTGTCCTTGAAGTGGATACAAGAGCTGTGATCAAAGCCACATAATTCTGAGCCTTTTCACATGAGTCAACAGAACAGAGAAGCATCCAATAACAAAATTTAAAATTACAGTTCTGCCACAGCAGCAAGAAGCCACCCTTAAAATCAAAAAGCACACACACCAGAACAAGGAAACTTCCAGAGTCTCAGTTCTGATGGGAAGAGTGTCTTTTGTGTTTAGTATGCGGTAGCAGCTACCCTGCCACAGAGTGATACAGTCATCATGTTTTGGAATCCTGCTTTCTCAAGCGAGCACAGAGAATCCAGCATTTCAGTCTCCCCAAAGGCAAAGCTATGTAGATCAGCTTCCTTCTATCCCTCCATAACACAGGTTACACACGTAAATCAAATAAGAGCTCTTCTAACAAGGAAAAGAGATAGAAAGGGGAGGAAAAAGAGCACGCAAGGAAAGCAGACAAAGCGTTATCCTGTCTTACCCCCAGCATAACAAAGAATTACAAAGCAACTAAGTGTTGTCAACTCTCACAATGTTAATGCCAGTCCTGTGATATCAGTTTTTCTTAAAGCCCCAGCTCCTGGATTCATGTGATTGTGAGAATCTCAGCTTTTTTTTAAAAAGAAAAGGAGTCCTTGTGGCACCTTAGAGACTAACCAATTTATTTGAGCATGAGCTTTCGTGAGCTACAGCTCACTTCATCAGATGCATACCGTGGAAACTGCAGCAGACTTTATATATACACAGAGAATATGAAACAATACCTCCTCCCACCCCACTGTCCTGCTGGTAATAGCTTATCTAAAGTGAGCATCAGGTTAGGCCATTTCCAGCACAAATCCGGGTTTTCTCACCCTCCACCCCCCCACACAAATTCACTCTCCTGCTGGCGATAGCCCATCCAAAGTGACAACTCTTTACACAATGTGCATGATAATGAAGTTAGGCCATTTCCTGCACAAATCCAGGTTCTCTCACTCCCTCACCCCCCTCCAAAAACCCACCCCCATACACACACAGACTCACTCTCCTGCTGGTAATAGTTCATCCAAACTGACCACTCTCCAAGTTTAAAACCAAGTTAAACCAGAACATCGGGGGGGGGGGGGGCGGGGTAGGAAAAAACAAGAGGAAATAGGCTACCTTGCATAATGACTTAGCCACTCCCAGTCTCTATTTAAGCCTAAATTAATAGTATCCAATTTGCAAATGAATTCCAATTCAGCAGTTTCTCGCTGGAGTCTGGATTTGAAGTTTCTTTGTTTTAAGATAGCGACCTTCATGTCTGTGATTGCGTGACCAGAGAGATTGAAGTGTTCTCCGACTGGTTTATGAATGTTATAATTCTTGACATCTGATTTGTGTCCATTTATTCTTTTACGTAGAGACTGTCCAGTTTGACCAATGTACATGGCAGAGGGGCATTGCTGGCACATGATGGCATAAATCACATTGGTGGATGTGCAGGTGAACGAGCCTCTGATAGTGTGGCTGATGTTATTAGGCCCTGTGATGGTGTCCCCTGAATTAACCAAAAAGAAAATGTTTCTGTCCCTCATGGTTGCAGAGCAAAGCTTGAAAATGCAACCCCTATCAGCACAAAGACCAGCAGACAAATAAAAAGCCAAACAGTCATTATTTTTAAGACCTCATGATTTTTAACTCTTGTGATTTGGGGGGATGGAGGAGAGGAGTCTGATATGATTTTTGAACACTTGGGGCTGGCAGTAGGGGGAGACCGAGGGAATTTAGAACACAGTGCAGAATCAGGAGGCATTCTCCCGAAACTGCCACCTGCTAATGTATGTTGGTGATTCAGCCTTTACAGGACTGAATAACATGAACACAGACAAGCAAGACCAGCTGTAGTAGATTTAATCAAAAAGGTGCCCAGATGCTACTGTGATGGGAGCCATCTGCAATAATCAAACAGCTATAAAAAAACAAAGCGGCCATTCCAAAATCCTTGATGTGGTGGCATCAACTAGGCTATGCCTCTCATCCAACCGAGGAAATGACATCTTCAAGAACAGGCCACTGCAAGTGACAAGGTGGGTGAAATAGTATCTTTTATTGGACCAACATCTGTTGATGGAAGGGACAATCTTTTGAGCTTCACAGAGCTCTTCCTTAGGTCTGGAAAAGGTAATCAGAGTGTCTAAGCTACATAAAAGGTAGGACAGATTGTTAAGCCCAAGAGGGTCGCACAGAAGGTAAGATAAACACTCTGGTTACCTTCTCCAGAGCGGAAGAAGAGCTCTATGAAGCTTGACAGCTTCTCCTTTCCACCAACAGAAATTGGTCCAATAAAAGATATCACCTCGCTCACCTCATCTCTATCAGCTCCGGGGACCAACACGGCTACACCCACCCTGCAACTGAAAGCAGACAAGGTGCTGACCTGGAATGTTATGTATCGTTACAGCTAGAATGAGCAGCATAATTCGCCTCCAACTGCTACTTCCTGGGGTCAACGCGCTGTCTCCAGAAGTCTGAGATGCAGATGGGACTTCTGACTGGCTGGCTCCAACGCCCTTCCGCCTCTGATAGGGCTCCCCGTTTTCACCTCTGTCTGAGGGGGAAAAGAGAAATTGACTTGAGATCAGTTCGGAAGGGAGCAGGCTCATGCTGAGAACCATTTGCCCCACCCACAACCAAAAAACCGGCAGGAAAGATGCTGATCATCTGCAGCCTGGAGAAGGTCAAGCCTTCCTCAGCGTTCCACATTTGATGAAATGGGCTGTAGCCCACGAAAGCTTATGCTCTAATAAATTTGTTAGTCTCTAAGGTGCCACAAGACCTCCTTTTCTTTGTACGGTATTATAGAAGCTGTTTTGAGGCTAACTTGATGAATCTACGTATTGAAATAACCATCGGTTTTGAGGATTGTCTGCCCCATTCTTTGCAGTTTGCCCTGATTGAGCTCCCCAGTACCCCGGTCACACAGGGTCTCAAAAAGAACCAGCCCATTTCAAGCCCCCATGCACAAGACCTGCCTCCTGGGAATCACAAGACTGGAAGGGACCTCGAGAGGTCATCTAGTCCAGTCCCCTGCACCCATGGCAGGACTAAGGATTATCTAGAGCATGGGTTGGCAGCCTATGGCACGTGGGCCAAACACGGCACGCGAGCCAATTTTTAATGGCTCGCTGCTGTCTGCCGGACCCGGGCAGACAGCAGCGGGCCATTAAAAATCCTGCCCGGCCTGCCCTTTTCCGCCTCCCCGCCCACCGCCCTCTCCTTGCAGGGCAGGCAAGCTTCCCCCTCCCCACGCCTGTTCCCCCAGCGGGCCGGGTTCCTGCCCCTCCTCCTTTCCCTCCCTGTGGCTGATCAGCTGAGGGCCCTTGCTAGAGAGGGGGAGAGGTAAAAGCAGAGCTGCACCGTGGTCTCTGCTCCGGGGACCTTGGGGAAGGGGGTGGAATCAGGGCATGACCCCTCCAGCCCCCTGCCGTGAGCCGCTCAGGGCAGGGGGCTGGAACACCCCCACGACTCCAGCCCACACCCCCAGCCCTCTGCCCTGACCCCTGCACACACCCCCATACCCCAGCCCTCTGCTCTGATCCCTGAACCCTCCTCACACACACCCAGACCTCTGCCCTTACTCCTGCACCCCCCCACACACACCCCAGCCCCCTGCCCTGACCCCTGCACCCCCTCTCCCGACCCCAGCCCTGACTCCGGCACCCCCCACACATACCCAGCCCTCCCAGCCCACTGCCCTGACTCCTGCACCCCCCTCAAATACCCAGCCCCCCCACTCCCCATGCCCTGACTCTTGCACCCCCCCACATCCCCACTCCCACCCTGAGTACCAAACGGGAGCTCCTGCACACACACACACACACACCCCGTCATTCCCACCTGCACCCCTCGCACCAAATGGGAGCTGCCCAGGTAAGCGCTTCACACCCAAACCTCCTGCCCCAACCCTGAGCCCCCTCCCTCGTTCTAGCTCCTGGCCAGACCCTGCACCCCAACCCCCAGCCTGCTCCTTCACCCCCAGGCCTGCTCTCAGCACACTCCCACCCTCAGCTCAGTGCAGAGAGAGGAAGAGAAGGGCTAGAACCAGGGAGAAGGTAGGTACCCACTCTATGTGGACAGGGCTGGGACTCCAGACTGGCAGCGGGCTGAGTGGGGCCGGCAGCCAGGACCCTGGTTGGCAGGAGCCGGCGGACAGAACCCCAGACCGGCAGCAGGCTGAGCCGCTCAGCCCACTGACAGTCTGGGGTCCCAGCCGCTGGCCCCGCTCAGCCCACTGCCAGTCTCGAGTTCTGGCCGCCGGCCCCTTGCCAGCCGGGGTCCCGGCCACAGGCCCCGCTCAGCCCGCTGCCGGCCTAGGTGAACGGAAGCCCAGGCCGGCAACCAGCTGAGCGGGCCGGCGGCGTAAGATCAGCATTTTAATTTAATTTTAAATGAAGCTTCTTAAACATTTTGAAAACCTTGTTTACATACGACAATAGTTTAGTTATATAATATAGAGACTTATAGAGAGAGACCTTCTAAAAACGTTAAAATGCATTACTGGTGCGCAAAACCTTAAATTAAAGTGAACAAACGAAGACTCGGCACACCACTTCTAAAAGGCTGCCGACCCCTGATCAAGACCATCCCTGACAGGTGTTTGTCTAACCTGCTCTTAAAAATCTCCAGTGATGGAGATTCCACAACCTCCCAAGGCAATTTATTCCAGGGCTTAACCACCCTGACAGCCAGGAAGTTTGTCCTAATGTCCAAGCTAAACCTCCCTTGCTGCAATTTTAGCCCATTGCTTCTTGTCCTCGCCTCAGAGGTTAAGAAGAACAATTCTTCTCCCTCCTTCTTGTAACCAACCTTTTATGTACTTGAAAACTGTTATGTCCCCTCTCGGTCTTCTCTTTTCCATCTGTTGCTGAAGGAAGGCACCATTGTATTCAGTTATGTTTTCATTCCCAGGTTTGGAACATGTCACTGCCTATTGTCAGGGGCTGCTCCCGACCACCTTCAAAAGACTTGCCTCATTTTCATCTGCTAACATGTTTCCTGTTAAGCCAAGACTCTCAGACTCTCCCCAACCCAGGTTCCCAGCAGGACATTACTTGGCACCAGGCTCTACTTTGGCCAGCATTTTAAAAGCCCGTCAGTAAACTCCACGCATCAGGGCTGTGAAAAGACAGAATAAGCAATGGCCTGCACTATAATCAAGACCACTCAGAGAGAGTCTCTCTCTGTTCATCTTCAGTTTGAAAAGGCGAGAAGCAGCCAAGAAATTACATGGGCAGAAATTCCTGAACCTCACATAAGCAACAGCTGCTGCTTTGCACTAAAAAAGATTTGACATTTTAGATGCACTTAACTCTCCCCCTCCCCCGACCTCAGAATTTTAATGGCAAACAAACAAGTGCAAGAAGTCATCTGAAATTGTT
The DNA here is from genome assembly GCF_965152235.1 of Eretmochelys imbricata. Classification (NCBI taxonomy): domain Eukaryota; kingdom Metazoa; phylum Chordata; order Testudines; family Cheloniidae; genus Eretmochelys; species Eretmochelys imbricata. The sequence continues at coordinate 4,227,806 of NC_135585.1, read as the reverse complement.
CTGATTGAATGTCACTTGCTTCCCATGCCATTTCTAGGCAGGATAATGCTCATCTATCGCCTTGCACGTTGCAAAGCATGGATTTTCAATGCCAATTAAGAATCTTTGCATAAAAGTGCTCATGCAGATTGACATCCAAGGTCACCAGAGGAAAGGGTGTGTGTGTGTGGTCATTTTATAATTCACCTCATGCCATCTATAATGGGGGGGGGGGGAGGAAAAGCGCTTAAAAGCATTCTGAGGAGAGTCTCAACAGCAACAAAAAATACTGTCGGGATTAAATTTTCAACACCAAAGAATCAGCACATTTTAGGGATCAGAAAAACAACAGGAAAGCTGGAAACAAAAATCAGACGCCATGTGACCAGCCAGTTCTTCATGGATGTCAGCATGGCAACCACCACAATGTACCACGCTCCTGGGGTATATCTGACTGATGTTACCCAGCTCAGCAAACTAATCTGCTCACAGATACTTGCACTTCTCTTTTAAAGCAACATCTGCAGCCACGATGGCTGTCACAATACTAGCAAATAATACACAGGACCAGACACCCGGTCAGCCCAAAACTCGAGCCAAACCAACAGTTTGTGCTAACATTTGCTTGCAGGATTTCATTCCTGTCCAAGGATAAACAGAACTTTATTTGTCAGTGGGAAAGGAAAGCCAAGTGAGTGATGCAGACCCGATAGCGGGGATTAAAAACCCAAGAGTGGCTTTTTTGATGTATAGCCAGTGCCCGGGCTTAGTTTGTTTATTTGCTTTTAACCGGGGAGCTCTTGCTTGTGTTTTTCAATAAGTTAGTCCTTGGGCTATGGAGCTTCCTACTCAAACATTCAAAATCTGGGACTGCGTAGAACATGAAAGGTAGAGTAGATGATCACAAACAGGAATGAGAGGGAGGGCCAATTCTGCCCCATCTTCTGACCAGCTAAATAATCACCAGGCGTTACAATAAACTACGAATGTGGTTGAAGACTCCAAACGTGAATGGAATCTTCTGAGCCTTCACCCAGACCTGTAATGCCCACAAGAGCATCACTTAATTGCAGAATGGGCATGGTTCAGTATTATCTATCCCCCAGCCATGACAGCATTGTGTCCCCATAGGATATTTTCCTGTACTTTGCCCAGCCTAATTCCAAAATTTCCAAGCTCTGGGGCTCTCTGTCTCCCATGGGAGATTATTCCACAGCCCAACAGATATGCCAAGAAAATTTTCAGCCCAAACATCCCCTCTCTATTCCTTTGAATGCTTCCTTCCTTATGCACCATGTTTATCCTTTTCAGGTAATGCCCCTCTTTGGCCTCCTGCCTTGTACCACCACTCGAGATGTTCAACACTATGGGCCATCGCCAGGGCACAGGGGACAAACAACCCTTCAGAGTAGATGGCAGAAAGAGAGAGCGCCACGTGTATGGGGAGAGGGCTGAAGCTTTCTGGGGCTGCAGTTTAATAGGTGCTAATGGTGTGGACAGTGTGCCCGAGAAGGGAATACAGCAGGGGTACCAGGGAGTTTGGGCATACGAAGGACCAGTGGTAATATCAAGCCCTGTAGCTGAAGATGAAGACGTGCTGGACCTCACTCACCTGGGCTGCAGCTGGTGTTCAGAGAAGCGATGCACACTGGTTTCTCGCTGGTGAGCGTTTAGCTCTTTCGGGGTCTTTGATGTTCTCTATTTATTTTTTAAGACTGAGCTGCACAAGAGCAGATGCGCACACTGCAGAGAGATGAGGGAGCTCAACTTCGGCTTTTAAGAGAGACTGCGCCCGGCTTCCCCCGGGTGGAGCTCTACAAATGTACACTAGCTGAAGCTCTGGACTTTCACCCGCCTTTTCTATGTAGGCTGGTTCTAAGATATCCGTTGTGCTCGTGCCTCTTGTATTCTCCTTTTGCAAACGTTCTCCTGTAAGATCAGACGTTTTGCATGATGGTTTACCTGTTTGACCTACAGTGAAATTTCATTCCTAAAATTCAATGGGGGGTAGGTGCCCAATTTTCTCAGACGTCTTTGAAAATTTCAGCCACGCTCTCTCCTCTCTACCGCTCAATTTGGAAAACGGGCATAACATCCCTGTGCTGCAGATATTGTGAGGATTCACCCATTAATGCCAGAAAAGGGCTCAGCAAGAGAATACCCTCGTCTGATACAACTGCTTCCCCTCTGATCAATTCAACAACTAATCCAACCGCTGCATTGGGCCTTTTCTAGTGCATGGATTTTCCCCGTTGGCCGAGGTGAGACATTTCCACCATCTCGCATAAAAGATGCAAATATCAGCTGGGGAGCAGAGCAACTCTAACGAATATTCAGAAGACAATCTGTTGCCTAAGGATTTGGAGTCAAAGCACTTACTTGGTACCCAGATGTGTTGGCAAGCTCATCAAGCAGACAGTGGGCTCAATTTTCCACCAGTGCTCATGTTTCTCAAGCAGTTTAACCTTCTCAGATGTCCAGGTTGTACAGCTGTTGGGCCACCGATTGGGTAGCAAGCCAGTTGCCAAAGTCTAATTACGTGCTTAGAGGGGCTGGTTTAGTTTTAACCTCACCCTTCATCCATTTTACCTTATTCTGACAGTAACAGAATCAGATTATGCAAAGGCTACAAGTGAAGCATAACTGCAACGCAGAGCATTAGTGTTGCTTGGGGCATGCGATAAAGTGTATCTATAGCAACCCTTTCGGATATTCCTTTCTGCATGTGAGTGTACGATAAATGCAGATTCCAGTATCATTGTTGCTCCTTTTTTTTTAAAACCAGATCAAAAAACACTAAAACATACACATACACCCCTAACTTGTAACAACGCAATGTTACCTTGGAGGCTCTTTCATCTCTTATAGAACCATTTCATCTCCTATTGTGTATCGATGGGCGCTACATACAGAGAGAATACAGAGAGAGGAAGAGCGTGATGATTGCATCACTAAATGTTCCTGAATATATATATATTTTAAGCTTCATGATGCAACCTGCCCTTAACCCTCACTTAGTGTTTCTGATCTTTGGACACTGATTAAAATGTACGATGGGCCAAGAGGCTGATCACAGGACTGGGAGCCCAATATCTCTGCCACAATTTCTCCCATCTCTAAAGCAGCAATGGTAGTCATCTCCTGGGGTATGGAGAAGGTTAATCATTGCTAGCAGACAGAGCACAATATGAGCATAACATATTCGTATGCCTGATAAAGGACTTAGGAGCACATTCCATTGACTTATTTCACAGATCCCACAGTGCATTACACAGATGGGAAAATATCATTCATTAACCCCATATTACAAAAGGGAAAATGAGGTACACAAAGGCTAAAGGACTTGCCCAAGGGCATGTGGTGAGTCAGTGGCAACGCTGACAAGAGAACCCAAGTCTGCAGATACTCAGCCTGGTGTCCTAGCTCATTCAGAGTTATTAAGGCCAGAAGGGACCACTGTGGTCATCTAGTCCAACCTCCTGCATGACACAGGCCAGAGAATCTCACCCAGTAATCACTGCATTGAGCTTACAACTTCGATTTGAGCTAGGGCATAAAAAAACCACAGTCTCAGAGCCTGGGTCAGCTGGCTCAGGCTATGGGGCTAAAAACAGCAGTGTAGACATTCAGGCTCAGGCTGCAGCCTGGGCTCTGAGACCCCACAAGAGGGGAGGGTCTGAGGGTATGTCTACATTGCAATTAAAAACCCATGGCTGGCCCCTGCCAGCTGCCTCAAGCTAAGGGGCTGTTTAATTGCAGTGTAGATGTCTGGGCTAGGCTGGAGCCTGGGCACCAGGGTCCTGCGAGGTCCGAGGGTTCCAGAACCCAGGCTCCAGCATGAGCCTGAATGTCTACACTGAGATGTCCCTTAGCCAGAAACAACTGGCCCGCGCTGGGTTCGAGTGTCTAATTACAGAGTCCACACCTTCAGGGTCCAGACTCCAGCCAGACCATCTACACTGCCAGAACATCGAGCCTGCAAGCCCAAGTTAGCTGACCCAGGCCAGCCACAGCCATTCTGCTGGTCTTTTGTTGCCGTGTAGCCATACCTCCAGACTTGGGCAGTCTTCAAATAATGGAGACTCCACCAAGTTCCCAAGTAAATCATCCCAGCCATTAATCATCCTCACTGTTAAAGATGTGTGCCTTATTTCTCCTCTGAATTTGTCTAGTTTCAGCTTCCGCTCACTGCATCTTCCTAGGGTTTTTTCTGCTAGATTAAAGAACTGCCTCCTATCAGAAATCTCTTCCTCATTTGATACCTGTAGACCATGATCAAGTCACCTCTTAACCTCCCTTTGAATACTAAACAGAATGAGATCCTTAAATCTCTCACTATAAGGCGTATCTTCTCGACCTGGTAGCTCTTTTCTGAACCCTTTCCAAGTTGTCCACAGCCTTTTTGAAGTGTGGACACCAGCACTAGGCACAGGATATTCAGTAATCACCTCACTAATGCTGAGTCAATTCTGTGGTAAGATGAGGCCCTGAAACATAAACCCTTGTATCAGAGGCCTGGTACAAACCTAAGGCCTGAACTAAAGGAATGGTCAAGACTTTGCCAACATAAAGCCAAGTTAAGCTGTGAGCCAGAGGCAGGCTCTGCCCACAGAAACTGACAAGAAGGAGGCTGATGTTGCAATTATACACATACCTAACAGGTACTAAGCACTAGTAAGATAAACATGTGCCAGGATGGTACCAGAACAGTCCGGGACTAGCACATTCCACACAGCTAACAAGGAACAGGCTGACCCATCCTAAAGACAGGGTCAAAGGAATAACACGATGGATAGAGTTGTTTTGTTCAAGGTGAGCGGCGGCAACCTAACACGTAGAGGGGTTGCACCTCTGTACGTCAGGACCAACATGTTAACTTGTTGGTACTTGTGTATAAAAGGGTACCCCTGAAGAGCTGTTTTAGTCTGGCCTAGGGGGCAGTGGAGAGTCCCGTCACTGACTGAGCCGGTCCATTGTCGGGGGCACATATTCGTAGTATGTCCTGTAGAGTCTGCAGGGAACTATTACTGTTACTATTACTGGCTTCGTTTGCCAATAAACCTGGCTGGGTGCCTTCGTCCCTTATAGGAGTCTGTGGTCATTGAGGGTTCTCTCGGGGTCTGCTGTGTCAGCGATCTGCAGAGCCGGGGCAGCACGCAGAGGGAACGCATGCACGCAGCCGACCGGTATCAACATTGGACAAAGTAGAGCACCACACCGGTGATGTCTGACAACAAATACCACCTCATCACACCTTCCCACCTCCTCCTCAGGCAGAAAGTTAGGAAGCAAAGAATATAAAGGAATAGGATAAAACCCCTGATGAACGTTATTTGATACCCTATGTCCTCCTATCTGAAGCCCAGTTATAATGGCCAGTTACAGGGCCAGGATGAGACATATTAAAAAAAAATCAAGATTTGTCTGCTACCCAATATTCTGCATGGCGCTATCTGGCCCAATCGAAGAAACTGCATCAATTCATAGCCCCATTGCACAAAGGCAGCTTTATCTCAGCAAGCTCCCTCATCAGCATCACCATTATGGGATCATCGTCAGGTCGGCTTCCTTGACGTACACCCCCAGTCAATGCGAGAAAGGAGGGAAATCATCTCTAAGAGATGGAGGAGACAATGCTTCCCCTGATCAGTGGTATTCAAGGCATGGAAATGTTATCCAGGCAATCAGCAGGCACTTGTTATGCCCAAGGCCTCCCATCTGCTGTGTGGGGCTAGATAGTTTTGCTGAACGTGCTGCAACTCGCCTTCCGATGTTTCTTCCTGTGCGTCCAACCATCAGCTGTGGGAGCACAAGTTCAGACCCTGTAAGAGCCTTTGTGCACTAGCTAGAGGGACACACACAAGATGGGTCTACACAGAAGTTGGAAAGCGAGACTGCAGCACACACAGACCAACCTGGCTTTGATCAAAACTAGCACGAGCGAACGTAACTCGAGCTAGCTTTGCTCTAGCTAGATCGAGGGCACGTCTATCCATGCAGCTGTCATCCATCCCGATTGCACTAGAGATGCACCACGGAGAAAGGGGCCGCACTCAACGCTGGGGCAAAACTCCCATCAACTTGAATAGAGCACAGAGAGGCCCTACTCCGCCCACCTCCCGGCCCTGGCTAGAGTGGTCTGTGCAGGCAGACGAGGGGTCAGGCAGACCCTCGCGGAAAACGGTGCGCAACACACTCCAAAAAAACAGGAGCTGGCTTTGGGTGAACCCTGCCAAGGGGTGGGCTAACTCTGCCAGCACTCAGGGACTCAGCTCACAGGGCACGTTTGAAAAGAAAGACGGCGCGTTAACACGGTTACTAGTTAAATAAGGGTGAAAATAAAAAGCACTGGCATCTGCCAAGCCTGCAACCCCCCCCCCACAAAAACTCCCCACCCCAAAAAAACAACTTGCAGAAGCTCAGGTGCAGGGGTGTTCTGGGGGCAGGAGAACCATGGCACGGACATCCCAGCTGCCAGGGTGCAAACTAGCAAAACCCCACATGCACTGAGGGCCAAATCAGCCTCCTGCCACATCCCCTCTGCCCCAGCCCTGACTCAGGTCCTGTCTCTCTAGCTGCCAGGCAGCGCTGCTGAGCAACACCACACAGGGTGTCCCTAGTAAGCGGCCCGGACAAAGCCTGACTGCTGGATGCGCTCCTCTCAGTCATGTCCCATTTTAAAAGGCTGGCTTCCCGCAACGGGGCCGTCACAGACTGAAAGCTGCTTATGGCTGGGAAACGAATCCAGCTCCCTGTAACAGCACCTCTGTGAGACCGGCATAGCCCGCAAAACAGAGAGCGACAACTAGCCATACATGGCACTGGGGACATCTGTTCACAACACAGGGGCTTTGGGAAGGGGTGGGCAGCCTGTTTTCCCCTGGTAATCTCTGGTCACCTCCATTTTATAAATGAGGAAACTGCTGCACAGAGAGCGAAGGGACTTGCACTTGCCCACAGTCACACAGCTAGCCGTCGGTGGAGCCAGGAATAGAACCCAGGTTTCCCGAGTTGTAGTCCTTTGCTTTGGCCGGGAGAGCACCCTTCCTATTTTTCAAGCCTCCGTGCTGCTGCTTTTTTTTTTTTTTTGGACAGTGGAAAGAGAGCTGAAATATTACCTGCATTGCCAAAACTTGACTCTCAGAGCAAAAAACAAAGTCAACAACTTTGCTTTGGCGCCAGTTCTGTTCAAGAGCGAGTTAATCTCTTTTCCTTTCATTACAGTCTCCCCTTCAGCTATTTTTCATATGCTATTGCTTTTGGACCAAATTAGCATCTAATTGGAGAGAGAGCTCTGAGCGCATCAGACATCCAAAAAACTAACACTCCCTCTTCTCTCCCCTCCAACCATTCAACGAAAGCCCCAGGAGAAGAGAAGAGAAGAGACCGTTCATGTTACAGCTCAATAGGGCCGTCAAAACTGGTAAGTCCACAGGAAAAGAACAGTCTGTCACTCAAGCACCTAAATCCTTTTTACCTATTTTTGTTTGGCGTTTTTTCTTGTTTTTAAGGAGCACCATTTCTTATTCCCACATCGCCACCCCATACGTTGTGGGTTACATAATGAGGCACCAAACAGTCCATCAGGTCTCCCTGAACATCAGATGACAGTGATGGGCACCACAGAAACAGCTACCAATAAAGCGAAAATAAAGTCGAGAGAGGAGGGAAAGACTGGGAAATATTCAGGACCAAGCTTTCATGCTGTGCTTGGCCCAACACCTATAGCCACCTTTCAGCTCTCCTGAGCCTAGGGCCAACCCAACTGGATTAATTTACACTGGCTGGTTTAATTTACACTGGCCAACATGCCCTTCTGCCCTGGTCACACCTGCAGTGACCTCCGCACCTGGGGAGACGCGGAAAGAGCTTAAAGCTGGCAGCCCTATGCCACCCAGACATGCCCCTGCACCTGAGGAGCTCCCAGCTGATCTAGTAGGGCAGCTTTAACATCCTCCTTTCTGCCAACTAAGTGGGCATAAAGTGGACAGAGCCTGGGGCCAGGAACAGGTCTTTTGTTTTAGGCCATAATTATCTGCAATTGTCAGAACCACACAGAGATTCTGTTACCGACCTGGGACCATAATGTAACACTGCAGAGTGCAAGGCGGGTGAGGGGTGAGGAGTCGGGGTGTTTGATGCTGGGTTTATTTTTTAATTAAAAAAAGGGGTTTTTAAGTGAACTCGTTTAAGCTTCGGGCCCAGCCTTGACAATCTTCTCTAGGGGAAAGGGTGTGTTTAAGACCCTGTTAGCTAACAAGTGGGAAAATACTAGTGAAGGAAAGACAGCCTGTTCACACACGTTAACAGGTTGAGGTAAACCCCGGTCACACACGTGAAAACTACAGACGGCCTTGTCTTCGCCAGCGTTTTCCCTGGTGTTAGTTACCACAGGCTCGCTAACCCAGCATAAGCACACCCCTTTTTCCCCAAGTGAAGACATGGCCTCCGGTCCACAAGGAAGGTGGGGTGAAAACATCAAGTAATACATGGGCGAGCTCCTGTTACCATCTCATGGGCCATAACACTCACAACTGCTCCCCCAAGGATAACAGTGCATGAAGGACCCAATCAGAATTTCCCAGCCTGGCCTTCTTGCCAATTTAAAAATCAGAAAAAAAATTTAAAAAAAACCTCACACACTTTTTTTTTCAGCATGTCTTCAGTTTTCTATGGTTTAATGCTGTGTCCCAGGAGCAAAGAGCAACAATCTCCTGACTCCCATTCCCTTTCTTCATTTTCAAGCCCAGAGGATACCAAGTAGGCCCACTGATGCAGTTCAAGGGCAATTACGTGCTGTTTTGTTTTGATTCGCTTTCCCCTTCTCCCTACCCTCCCTTCCTTCAAGTACCTAAAAGAGCATAAATTAACCATTATCATTGTGTATAAAACCAAAAGAAAGGAAACTGAAGAGAGGCCATGCTCCATAAACATGGGTAAAAGGGAAAGTTGCTTACTTAAGAATAGAGGCCTTTTCATTGGAACACACCACACAACGCACCAACAAAACGTGTACTCACATCTCAGACGTTATTACTTTATTTTCTTTTGCCCTATTGTGTCCCACATTAACCAGAACAAAATTCAGACTATTCAAGACATTGTCTGGCCAAACCTTCCTTTCCCACCAAGCCATCCTGCTGTCTCTCTGGTTCTGCCAGGTCCCAATTATCCACATAGATTTGATGTCTCCCAAACAGGTTCAAATAACTACACTTCTATGATTTTTTTTAAGGCGAGGAAGAGAGCATGGCTACCATATGCAAAGCACGGGTGCATGTATATCTTAACCCAGCATGGCACCAGAGATTAGCAGGGGATTTCTGCGATCAGAGACCTATTTTGGCTATTGAAGTCCATAAGCGCTACTGGTTGCCCAGCATTTGTGAAAAATGAGGATGTGAAGAGTCCCAATTTTGGAGTGCCCCAAATCTCTAGTTGCTTTTGGAAAAAGCTTTGGCCTAAAGGCAGTTTAGCAGAAGTTATTCTTTTGCAGCCCATCAGCCAGCTAACAGCTCATCCTCCCACCATGGCGATATCCTTTGCAACGGAAATCAGATGCTGGAGCCTGCTTGTCACTAGGGGTGCAAGGTTAGACATTCACATCAAACTCAATTAGCCTCTGGCAATGGCTTCCAGCAGAGTTTAAAGAGAAACCACAGAGCAATTATACTTGCTATTTTTAACCTGCAAGTTGGCTTTGAGGAGCTGTGTCTTGGGCTAGTATCAGCTACCTGTTAATAACCCTAAGTCTTGGAATGGGACCCCCGTTTTCTATTCCAACCATCAACAGGAGTCTTGGCCTTTTTCATGCATAGAGATAAATGCACTGAGCACTAACGCACAGAACCGGGAAAGAAGAATCAGGACTCCGGGGATGCAACCTCTTTGTGCCTCTGTTTCCCCATCTGAGTTCAAGGCTACCTAACTCACAAGCCTGATAAGACTTAATATTTGCAAGCAGTTTTGAGATCCCCAGATGAAGCGCGAAGCTTTTTTGGCTCTGGAACTCCCACTGGCAAATACCCATCTCCATCACCCTTAAGACAGACACACAATCTTTCTACAATTAAAACTCAAGTGGCTGCCGCTACTGTTGTGTGGTTACAAAGGTTACATCTACACAGCGCACAGCAGCGAGCCCCTCAGCCCAAGCAACAGGCTCGGGTTTGCAGGACCCTTGCTAGCGCTCTACACACAGCCGTAGACGCCGCACTTTGAAGTTGCAGCTGGGGCTCTGAAGTCCAACCCCTCTCTAAGCTTCGAAGCCTGAGCTCCAGTCCGGGCCACAATTTCAAACCTGAGGCTGCCAACCCAGTGGGGAGAATGGCAGCTGCAGGATTTGGGGATGTACCCAGAAAGCCAGAGCTTGGATCACCTGAAATGCCGGGTTCTCCCTTTGTGTAGTTAGGTGCCCGTGAGCCTAGAAATACCAGTGAAGAACCAGAGTGGGAGAAGTAATATCTTCTATTGGACCAGCTTCTGTGGGTGAGAGAGACAAGCTTCTGAGCCACACAGACCTGAAGAAAAGCTCTGTGTAAACTTGCAAGCTGTCTCTCTCACTCACAGAAGTTGGTCCATTAAAAGACCACTTGGCCTCTTGACTATCCTGGGACCAACCTGACTATAACAACACTGCAAACAACAATGAAGAACCAAGTCAGTCAGAACGTTCCAGCACCCTGCCCCAACACCCTGCCCAATGCTCAGTACTGACGAGCACATGGATTTTAACCTGAAGCCAGTTCCACAATGTTTCAGCATTAGGGTCTATGCTCCCCTAAACACAAACAGCCACATTTGACACCACATTTCTCTGTACCTCACAAAGGCCTGCAGTGGATACAGCAAGCCAGCTCTGCTCAAGATAATTAAGTAGCCCAACTTCCATATACGCAGCCACCCCTAGTCATTCCTAGGGAAGGGAAGTCTGCAAATACAGAGGTAACGTTACCTAGCAATCTCAGGCAACCGTGTTTAAGGGTGAGCAGCCCAGTCTTTTCCACACCTATTTGCCACCAAGATGAAGTCTTTTTAGCTTTAATGTACACCCAGAGAAAGCGGATTTGCTACAACACATGCAGCGTGATTCGCTTTTGAAGTACGAGGTGCAACAGACTCATGAGATGTGGCGTTAAGACTGCGTCCTCCTGAACGTGGGAGCAAACTGCAGACACTGCGAAGCGCTGGCTGAATACCTGCCCACGGCGCTGCACCAAACTGAAGATAAGGTTTTCCAGCCCCTTCAGGGAGCCCTCTTTTTCCCTTCACTCCCCATTTGGTACAAGCCCCAAGCAGAACCAACTAATTCTACAACAAAACAGACCAAAAAAACCCCACCCATGATGGCCGTTAAACATGCAAAAATTGAACCATATGCATATGGGAGGGGGGCAGGGAACAGCAGATGCAACTCGACAGAAATCAACTCAGAACAAAATATTCAAGCCAAAAAATCCCCCAAAAAACACCACAATAGAGGAAACTTCTAACATCTTTCCAAAATACTTTGCAAAACAATTTGTTCTGTCTCCAAGACTTCCTGATTGAGCCGCCTTCACAGTTAGCACGTAGGAGCACAGCAGAACAACAGACCAAATGCCAGTCTCTGCCCCCCTGCCCAACTAGGGCTTGGGATGTTGTGGAACCCATTCCGTTACTCCACCGTAGATTTGCTTTGCAAATCAGTAGCCTTTCCTGGCACGCAAGTCCTTTCCTATTCTATTCCTTATATAGTTTCTAATATCGTGCTCATCATCCCCAGTATCTGAGCCCCTTCCAGCGGTGTAATAAGCAACATGTCTGGGAGGCAGCATTGCCTAGTGGCTAGAGGACTGGAATAGAACTTAGGAGACCTATTTCCGGCTCTGCCCCGACCTTCTTGGTGACCCTGAGCAAATCATTCCCTGCTCTGTGCTTCAGTTTCCCCACCTGTAAAAGGAGGGATGATGATACTGACCTCCCTTTGTATAACACTTTGAGATCTACTTTTTCATTGGGTGTTTCAAAAGGGTGATCGCTGCACATGATCAGGGCTCCTACAGAAGCAAAGGGGAGCAGGAAAAAGGTTACACTGGGTGCTGTGCATCGAGAGCTGAGAAGCATGCATGAAAATTCCTGTTTGCAGGGTGGACGGGTGTCCCAGATGTTGACTCTGATGCAATGGGGGGGTTTCATACAATGTTCTCTCCTGAAGAATATACAATCCTTTTGCACATATGCATAGATACATTCACCGCCCTCCCCCGAACGTTTCCCACCCCACATATGGCAGTGTCCTCAGAGCGGTAGTGATGTTTTCTTCAAACCCAGAATACTGAAGTGAACAAACAACACTCAAGCGCCTGTAAACAAATGGAGATAAATGTCACGAGCAACGTTTTCAAAAAAAGCATCTGCATAACTTAGGGACTTAAGTCCCTTGGTTGTGAAATTTTAAACACCCCCCCCACCCCCGTATAATGAAATTATTCTCTTGCCTCATCTATTCAGACAGCATGAGATACAAATACCCACGAAACGCACCCTCAACAATAAATCAGAAACCTTGCATAACCAGGAAAGCTTCAGCTATTCCCATTAGGATGACAATTACCAGCCCTCTCCCCATTATCAAATTTCCATAAAAGATTCATTACATGCCTCTTGCTAATGAAAACGAATGCCCAGTCCAGGCCCTCGGCTGCCCATTAGCCTGCCACCTGTGAAGATGCTTACTCATCCCAAGAACAGAGGTACATTTTAAATTAAAAGCAGTTTTTACACTTAAAAGTAGCCGGCACTGTGAATTATTGAAACGAACAAAAGCTTGGGGCATCGTAAGTATTTGATTTGTTACAAATTTAGTTGAAGTGAGCTGTTAAATTAAGATGCCGAAAACACCTTGCCTACTCAAAATACCTGCAGATCTGAGAGAGAGAATAATGAGTCTGAACCTCCGTCTTATATCAAAGAGAAACAGAACCATAAATATGAAGGAATGAAAATCTTTGCTAGCTCCTCCAGAAAAGCCTCTTACTAGGTGTCTGATTGATTCAGCTGTTTCCAAGAGTTTTGCCCAAGCTGATTCTAAGGTATGCCTGAGAGCTAAGATTAGGAGAAATGGGAGGCAGACAGTCTATAAAGTTCCTGAACTGAGCTATTTGTTAGAAGGACCATTTCTGGAGTTAGGAAGCCCAGGAGTGCTCTGAACCACTATTACGGAGGAAGAGTTCTACTACTTCAACCATCCAACTCGAGAGAGTTTACACAGAAGGCCTCTGTGCCAAACCACGTCACCAAATGGTTGTCTATGAAAGAAGGCTGCATATGGGCAGCAAATCCTTCATGTAGGCTCACCTTGAAAATGGTGCACATAGCCAAGGGAAGCAGGGAAATGGGGATTCTTTTGGGTTCAGATATTACAGACAATACAGCACCCAAAACGATCAAGGATTGAAATACTTCTAAATATAGCCTGGGTTCGAAATCAGAAGAGCATCAACAGTCAGTTGCAGCAGTGCCAGCAGGGTGGAATGATGAGTTGCTTCTGGAAGGAGCAGCAGGTGCAATTAGATGAGGGTACTGGAAAGTATCTTTCCAGTGTAATCACCTGGCATATAATTAAGTGTGCCATGTACATTATTTTAAATGGTGTTCTCAAAAACGCCTCTAAATATTCCACTTGATTTATCGTTCTTGAATTTCAAATGAAAGCTGCAGGGCAAAGTTTCTGCCAAAAGTTTAATTACATGTGTGCAGCATGCTGCATTTTTCATATCCTCTGCAGCCAACACTGGAAAGAGATAAACGGCTTCAAGTGTGGCTCGAACTGCAGGCGCCTTATGAAGGCAACTGACTTCTCAGCCGTGTGTGAAATGGCTTTTTATTTTTGATTATATCTCAAACACTTCTGGCTTTCTGACTAACTCAGCATTATTGTGTTTGCAAGCTACAGACAGAAAGATTAATAACTATTCACACCCCCAGCCCTTTATTAAAGTTGTTCTTTACAGTTCTTCGGGAATTCAAACTTTAATCTATTGGGGAAACAGGATGGTCATGCTTGTCTGCTCCCCTTCTATTCGGACCCCGATTCAGTTATGCTTTAAGTGCTTTTGTTGAATATGGATGGACTTAAAAAGTGTGCCTATATGTTTTGCTGAATTGTGGCCTTGGATACCAATACTTAAAAATCCAAATCTGGCTGCTCCCGGCCAGGAGATGCTGGCAGAGAAGTTACCGATGGGGCTGAAATTCCTCCTCAAACATCCATCTTTTCCCATCGGCTTTTCCCTTGACTTCTCATCACAAGAGTCCTCTTCAAAACAGAATCTGTTCTTGTAATGACAGAGCAAACGCAGACAGCAGAGAAATCTCTGGACTGTTATTAACAAAGCAAAATTGTCTGGAGGTTCCAGAGGGCTTATTTTTTCAGATCAAGTCAGCAAGCAGCAAATTAGCTCCTCAAATCTAACGATTTATAAAGTTGTCAGTCCCTTCTCGAAAACATGGGAGATAGGAAATGAGAATGCGCTGGTGCACAATTGCTTTACTATAAATGATGATTAATTGTAGCAAGGTATTCATAAATATACTCAGTATTAATGCATGTAAGAAACAGGCAGCTCAGAGACAGAAAAACAAACACATTACAGGGAATATTTTTAATTCAAAGCCTACATTAGCCACACGTTTCTCTCTCTCAGATACTTATATGGCCCCAGTTACCATGGTACCTGAGCACCTCACAATCTTTAACATAGTTACAGAGCAACATCCCTGTGCGACAGGGCAGTACAGTTATCCCCATTCAACAGGTGGGGAACTGAGCTGCAGAAAGACTATATGACTTGCCCATGGTCATATATGGAATCTGTGCCAGAGCTAGGACTCGAACCCGGGTCTCCTGAATCTCAATTTAGCAGGTTTGAACTAAGAAAATGCTACTCCTCTCTGAAACAATATCTGTTCTTTTAACGACTGAACAAAGGATCATGTTTGCATGTGTGTATCGATCTCCACAGAAGATTCAGCACATGCCCAGCATCTAAAGAATAAATTATTTACTATTTGTATGGCAGTAGCACCTAGAAGCCCCAGTCACGGACCAGGAGCCCACTGCGCTAGACACTGTACGAACTCAGAACAAAAAGATTGTCCCCTGCCCCAAAGAGCTGCCTTAATACTTGTACCCAATAACAATGCTGTTACAATGTACTGGATCTAAAGAGATCCACCCCCACTCCCTACAAGCAGTGTAATTTGTTCAGCGGACACATTAACACAGGCTTTTGATACTGAAGACCACAAGTTTTGCTTCCAGTGCAGTACAACTTGTGTCTGGGGGCTTGGCGGGCTAATGGAGATGTGCCTGCAGGTTAACTGGGAATAGAACAATTGCCCTGCTTGCTACCCCCTAATGCCAGCCCTGGCTTTCATATGCAGAGAAACAGGTGTTGTGGCACAGGTGGGCCATGGAGTTTTTATAGAACGGGGGGGTGGGGGGGGGGAGGGTTCGGTAAGGAAAAGGTTGAGAACCCTGCTGTAGGGAACAATCCACACTGGATGGTTAAATGGGTCTTTTGCACCTCTAGCGTCAATGACTTGGGGATCATTCCTTGCTCTGGTGTAGCCAGTTCTGGTGCAAGGCAAAGGGCTCTCCCGGTACTCTCCCTGGAGGGCATGGACCGATTTAAGAACCAAGTAGCATGGGACACACAGGAGTTTTGGCTATTAAAAAGCATCTCTTTTCCACAGTGGTCAACAGCCTAAAGAAATGAGACCCTGCTGGAGACATCCTCTCCTCCCAGAGGGAGTGGCACAGAGCCTCTGCAGCCCATTGGATTTGGGCCACCTTTCCTTTTTGATTTCTATTTTTTGATCGTTGAGTAGGTCCCAGCATGCCAGAAGAGAAACCGCAAAGAAATCAAAGCCTCCAGAACCTGAGCCAGACAGACACAGCAACGCCCACGCACTGCTCTGCATCACGGCAGCAGGACAGCAACATAAACACCTTTTTGAAAAGAAAAAAATGCAAAGGAAAAAAAACCCACCAATGGTTTGAAGAAAAGAGGGCGGACAAGTGCTTGGGTCTGAAGCTATGCTGCTCTCCCATGACACCCTGGTGCAAACAAAGATAATTGACAGCTCGATCCTGATGAAACTACGTGCAAAGGTGGAGGCATCAGGATAAAAAGAAAACACCAGCACCTGTTATAAAGGCAGAGCAACAGGGACCTAATGACCCTGCCAGCTGGGCACGCTGCAGTCGCTGGCTTCTTTCATTGATTCCCTGTGATCGATCGTGGAGCGAAATGGGAAGAGGGCCTTTTTATGTTTGAAAATTTAAGTTGTTTATAAAAAGCACTTAACAGCAGGGCTGTGTCATTAGCCAATAAAAAGGACTAACTCGTTAGAAAGGGCGTTTCATTTCTGCACTACAAACAAACATTAAAAAATGACCTTTTCCGGGCAGATGAAAAACAAAGGGGGGGGGCTTAAAAAAAGAAAAGCAAACGAGCTAAAGAGAGGGTGAGTGGGTTCATGACGGTGAAGGAGTGGAGTTGGTTCCACGTGGGATGCTGGCACAACCCGGGTTGGGGAGAAGGTGGACCGAGTGGAGGGCGGCGAAGACGTGAAGCTAAATCACTGCCACTCAGACCCTCTGCTTTGACCCACAGACACTATCACCTCCTGGGCTGAGATGTCAACTCATTTAGACAGCTATTCACTCACTCATGGCCCCTCAAGGACCAGAGAGGGTGTCCGCAGGTTACATTTTTGTACAAACTGCTTCCTGCCTGAATCACAGAATCCATTCTCTTCTCAGATGTATATTGCTTTGTAATCCTGAAAATCTGGGGGGTTAAATTAGGATTTCAGAGTGAAACTAATCATCTGAAGAGCATATGATGCAGACTGGATCCAAGAGAGAGAAAGTGCATCTGTTTAGAGGTGTCATCTCCCCTGAGCTTGAGAACGTGCAGAAAAGCACACGACAAACTAAGTTAATGACTTACAGGAGGCAGAGTTTCAAAGGGGTCTCTCTCAAAGCCCGCAGGCCTACAACTGATGCACCTAGATAGCTTTACCTGCCAGATTCCACGCTGCTTACAAATTCGAAAAAGGGATGTCAAGAGAAGTTTATTTAATACAATTAAAGTAGTAATCACATTAGGCACCAAGGCCCTGATCAGGAGTAATGAGCAGGCTTGAAACTAAAGCAGGAAAACTTCTAGTTGAATGATAAGGGGAAGAAATCCCAAAAGAACTTTGTAGGACTAAGAAACAGAAAGTTATGGAAATGTCTAAGGAGGAGCCAGTGACAGTTCCACAGAAGACAGACACCTTTTAAAAATGACAAAACCTAGGACAGCATCTCCTGTTTAAGCCTTAATGCCTCAACAGAACAGAGATGAAGCTGTCTTAATTTTCAGCCACGGAGCGTGAACTCTCAGTAAGGTTTCCATTTGCTGCTGTCCTGCCATGGGAATGGACAGTACGGTGAGCAAACAGTGCCCTTCAATAGCCTTCCAAGTCAGAACTCTTGGGTTGCCCTTGGCAATTTTAGATACGTTTCTTTTGCCTCGCACCTTATTCTACCAGCAGAGTGGATTTTCAGTGAGCAAAGAGGTGTTTCTGTACAGAAGAGCAGGTGGATGTTCTACATCATCCATTCACTGCCACTCACCACAGCGCACTGGACGTATCTAGCACCTGTCAGAGGATTTCACACTTTACAACGAGTAATTAAACCTCCCAGCACCTCTTAAGTACTAACCCCATTTTACAGACCGGTAAAGAAAGCACCTGGTGTGATGGGTCCGGTGGCACATACCAAGTCAGTGGCAGATTTGGAGAACCAAACCCGGGAGTCCTGATTTACAGTCCCTTGTTCTGATCACCAGACAGCACTCCACGCTGCGCAGCATGTGGAAGCAACAGCAGAGAAGTTCCAGCTGGTGATAAGACTCTGCAAAGGATGGACAGGCTCTTTTAGGACAAGAGTCTCAGAAGCAAGGAAGCTCCATCTCTTCAGTCTTACACAGCTAACAAAGGAGTCTTCAAACGCAGAACCTCGTGGAGTCAATAGGACAGTCAAGTAACTGTATTTTATATTTTTAAAGGTAATTTGGCGTTGGTGAGAAAGTGACAGATCGCCCATTATGGGGACTGAACTCCACCAGACAGGTACAGAACAGGCCCTGTAGCCTCCTTCACGTCTTCCCACCCATACTCTGACCTGCAGGGCTGCTCTTTGGAAAGAGCTGAGTCCTCCAGAGTCTATCTTTGCTTCTCTGCTCAGCTGGCCACTGGGGCAGGCGCCATAATGATGCTGGTTTGTTTTAAAGAAGGATACTAGTTCCCTAGGAACTAGCCTCAGTGCCAGGAACTGATCCTGTTTCCCACGTGACAATAAAAAACAACTTGAAACTTGTTTTCTTTATTATGCTGAGTTCCGCATCCAGCCCTGCTGGTTTGATCTCAGAATTAATTCCTTAGTGGATCTCACTTTTATTTAAATCACTCTCTGCTCTCCCGGATGTAACAAATTAATTTCTAGTACTTCTGGTGGATAAGAAGTGTTCGCGCTTTATCTGTTCCCACTTTCAGCTGGGAAGATAAATGGAGAGCGTCGTGACTCCTTGTCTAGAAGGTGCCTCTTTTGTTCCAAGAATGCTCGCGAGCTTTCCTGAAAAGTTATTTAATTCATCATGAGTGACTGCCACTTGCTCTCAGACACATCATTATCGCTGGCTCCCCATCCCGAGTTCTCAAAGTCAGGCAGACCTTAACTTTGAAACCTGTTAACCCCAGTGAGAGAGACAGGCACCTACAAGCCGCTCTGCGGTGAAAGGGGTAATTGGGGCTTTCGTTCCTTGTATTTCTGAGTGAGCCTTAATGATTGCCAAGATAACGACACTGGAAATGAAGAGTCTCTCTCCTACATGACAGCTACAGCATGGGTAACATTGCAAGGCACACACACACTTCCTTGGCAGCATGGCTGCATCTGAAGATGCACCTATTGCCTGGGGGACTCCGAGCCAGCCCCCTATGGCTAGCTCCCCTCAGAGCCTCCATTGCTGCCCCTGCACTTCCCCAATCCCCAAAGTTTGCCTCATTTATTTTAAAAACACAGAAACAAGAGACCACCACATCACCCAGAGTTGCCCAATGCCCCAGCAGCCCACCCACTCATTTTGAGATCCAGTTCAAAGCTGCCCTCCTGGATCTGAAAACTTTCCATTAACGTGCTCCTCCCACCCCCTTCCAGGCCTCTCTCCTCCCTTCGCAGCCCTCTCTACTTCTCTAAAACACCAGTCTCCGCCCATCTCTGTCCTCTCACATAATCTCAGGGCAAGCATCTTCTCTTTGCAGCTCCTGCGGTCTGTCTTCCTGCACCCCGCGACACATTGAGCCTTCCCTCTACTGTCAAATCTCACCTGACATTCCGTTTCATCCCTTGCATGCCTGCCCTCTGAAATCACACAAGTTTATCTCTAAAGCATTTTGAGCTTTTGTATGTATAAAAATACATGACAAAATACAGCCACACCACGTTGTGTTCTATTCTATTGCAGGCTATTTTTCAGCATGCATGCTGCTATAGCAATTTCTTCTTGTAGCATTGCTCCCAAAGACCTGATGACATTCATTTGTGCATATTTTATTCTAGACAACAGGAGCAGTGAAGCATTTCATCCAGTGAAGGGAGAAAGCGTGAAGAATTACACGGACTTTGCAAAGAGATGTGACAGGGAGGGAGGGAGGGGAAAAAAATATTACAGGCTGTCAAAATTTGGCTTGGCCCATCTGGACCAATAAGATTGCCGAGAACAAAAGCAATTGTATGCGTAAAATCAAGAGCTGCTGAAGGGGAGAATGAGCCCATTTCTCTTGAGCCACTGTAACTCACCCTCACAGGCATCACGATGACGCACATGGCTGAGGTGGAACACAAACGTAGGTGCGACATCCGTCTGTGCCAGCATATGGGAAAAGGAATGCAACACAGCACAGAACTTCGGGCTTGGCCAGGGACACTTTGCTGTTGCCCATGAGCCACACGTCTGCCCTCCCCTTCAATTAGACAACTCAGCCCTTTCTGCTTTCCATTTCCTTTCAGACAGGGCTGCAAACTCCAGAACCTAGAGCTGGAAACTGCTGGAGGTGAACGAGGAAACAATCCAGGTGCAGCACCTGCCCTTCAGAGCAGTGCAGGAATGGGCTGCTCGCTGTTTCAGCCCCTTTTCCCATTCATGGAAGCAGCACCTTTGAGTCATCCATTCCTTGTGCTGATCCAGGGCCACTTCCGAAAAGCTTGAATTGCACAGCACAGACTTCCTCCTCCATCACAAACGCTGGGCACCAAAAGGAGATTTCTAAGATTCTCTTAGCAAGAATGAGAATCGCACCTCCTGGGATCGAAGAGGAAATCTCTTCCCTAGCACACAGAAGATCATCATCGTTGAATTTCAAACTCAAAATATTGGTTTTCTCCATTGTAGAGTGCAGGACCACCTTGAACTCTAGACGATAGACTCCTTGATAGACAGTAGACAAGTTTCCATGATATAGTATAAGGCCCTCTTATAAAACAATCAGACTTCAATGAGAAAAAGTTGACACTGAGAGGCACCAACGGTGGCTTCTGCTGTATTAATGCAATCAAAGTGTGGATCGTTCCCTTAGGACAGCATGCACAAGATGATGTTAAGGGAGAAAAGGAGTGCTAAGGAAATCATAGTTCAATATTTGGAAAGCATTTAAAGAGTAAGTTCTTTGATGAATCCAATAGCACATTGTTGAATTTAATTGGCTGCATGAAGCCCTTTTCAAAAAACTAATTCATGCTACATTCCAAGAGCTTTTTTTGTTTGCCTGGAGGTCTTTAAAGCATTGTTACACCATTTTATGCTGAAGTTTTACTCGTTCGAGTTAATTGAATCACTTCATTTCAGAGGGCTGAGTTAGGTTTGGAACACCAATCCCTGGCAAGCAGCAGCTTCTGATCTTAGTGAGATTAACCATACCAAATTTCCTGATGCAAGAAAAATCTCATTCCCTGCTTGAAAGGAAAAAGGCTTGTCCCAGAAATTGTGAGAGGCCAGTTAGTCAACCCTGCACCACTCACAACAGTATCTTACCAAGATACAGACAACTTGTAAAGGGGAGAGGGGGAGAAATCAGACACCTTATCAGGACCCAATTCAGATCCTTTAGGCATCGTGGTGATGGGCATGATGCAAAAACCTAAACAGGACAGAATTACTGCACATCACTTGGGACATGTGCCTGCTCTTTAAGAGTGTTTCTTTTCTCAGGTCTGTCCACACTGCAATGAAACACCTGCAGCTGGACCATGTCAGCTGGCTCCGGCTCCTGGGGCTTGGGCTATGGGGCTGTTTAATTGCAGCGTATATGTTTGAGCTTGGGTTGGAGCCCGGGCTCTGGGACCCTCCCCGCCCCTCTTGGGGATGTTTGTTTTTATCTGCTCACGCTGCCCTTTCGCTGCACGATTCCTTGGTTTGTGCCATTCCATCTGGTTGCTCTGGAAGCGACTGTACAGGTGCCAAACAGCAAAGGGAGATTAAAGCACGAATTGCATAAAGAGAAGCCCAAGAACACTGCAGTGACATCAGCCCCTCAAACTGGAGTGAAAAAGCCAAGTATCCTCCACTGCCCTGCACCTCCTGCAGTCACAGCCAGCTGAAAGGGGGCAGTTTACAACTATTCTCCAAGGAGCCCTTCGACTGGCAGCTCCTTCGAGCAGGGACAGTCCCTCCTCCTGTATTTGGAGGTGCTCCCACAAACAAAGCAATATTATTGACGACAACAGGGCAGGTTTTATTTGCAGGGTCATTTGCATTTATCTGTGCAAGGATAAGGAACCCTTAGTCCAAACTATTCAACAAGGAATTTTTTAAAGAGTTCATTCCTTCTCCCTCTCTCCCCACCTGAGCTTGTAAGGGTCTGTCTACACTAGAGGGACCAGCATATGCAGAGTCATATGACAGAAGTATATTACGTCAACACTATTACCTTTATCAAACAAATGCAATGCTGCTTGAACAATGTTGTGGTTGGGAGGTGGAAGGGGTTAAGCAATTCCTCCTTCAGGTCTTTTAGGGTTGCGACTTCGCTCCTTTTCACCTTCCACATCCCCCTTCCCCTCAGCAATAAAAAAGTGGCTGCAGAATTAAAGTTTATTATGCTGGGTGACCACTACAAGTCTCAGAATTAATGTCTAACAGCTAACATCAGAACAGACTGCTTGGATGTCTCCTGGGAACAGATGCATCTGTGAAGTCCAGGTCCTTCTGCAGCACAACTCGTGGACAAAGCTTACAAAGAGCTTAAGGGAAGGAAGACATCTCAAATGCCATGGGAAGAAATGCAGCGTGATTTTCTTTTTAAGTTACTTTCTAGCAAATTTTATTACTAACCATAACACAGTTTTATAGCACCTTAACGGGCACACGCCCAAGCACGCACGCACCCACCCCAAATGTCTTTGAAACTCCCCGTTTTCTGAAGGCAGCCTAGAGAAAGGAACCATCACTATACTTGATATCAGAAGTTCAGGCACTCCCATACCAGAGCAAGGAAAAGAACACGTATCGGCAGAGACAGGAGTTCAGGTAATGTTAGTAAATATGGGGGAAGAAAATGTTATGCAAAAAATCCACCTGACATTAATGATTTTTCAGCTGAATTTAAAGGGCCACTTCTCCTGGAAACTCTTGACATTTCTCACACGGTTTTCAAGACTGGTGACAGAGCCATTTTAAAGGATTGCTAAACACGTGATAGAAAATGGTGGACTAAGAGTCTGCTTTACAGCCAATTCTGCTGATCTTCTAATTCATGATTTCTTCTGCTCTCCCAGGATTTCCAGATCACAGCTTTTTTCATCACTGGTTTCCACTGGACAGTCAGGCACAGAACTCCCAGACTGGAACCATGTAATCTCCTATCAAAGGCCAGACTGCGACCAAGGCCAGAGTACATGAGAAACTTTTGCTGGCATAGCAATGCCAGTAAGTGGCAAGGGGGGATTTTTGAGAGGCATTTCTAAACGGGCAAGAGTCCTAATGCAGAGGCAGCACTATTGGCATAGAAGTGATGATTTTGCCTTTGGAAGTAAATGCCATAGAAAAATATTAGGTCATAAATAAAATAACTTTCTAACAAATGCAGAGATTTCTCAGAGTTCAACAATGTCTTATCCCAAAAATTATCTGGAACAGAAGACAGAAATGTCTGAGACATGTGTTAATGACCCTGCTATTAGCCAGGATGAGCAGGGATGGTGTCCCTAGCCTCTGTTTGCCAGAAGCTGGGATTGGGTGACAGGGGATGGATCACTTGGTGATAACCTGTTCTGTTCATTCCCTTTGGGGCACCTGCCATCGGCCACTGTCAGAGGACAGGATACTGGGCTGGATGGGCCTTTGGTCTGACCCAGTGTCGCCGTGCTTACGTTCAAGCATCTTGCAGGCCATTGGGCAGCTGGAGGAACACGCAAAAGGAGCTGACCGAAAGAAGTCCTCCACCGAGCCGTACTCAGAGTGGGAAAATGTTAGTGATTCAAGAATACAGAGGACGTGCAAAGCGCAATGCAAGGCAGACAGGGATGGTGGACAGCCTTGTTCGTGCCAGAAGTGACGTCCGGCAGTGTGGGAAGATTCAGATACAAATAAATCAATGGCATGAGCGGATGGTTGAAAAAAGAAAAGAACGCGAGACAATCCCACTCGCATGATGGACGACAGCAGGGCCAATTTACGAACGATCTGGAGCATCTGATGATGCAGAGCGAGGCACAAATTTGGACAGCAGAGACAGGGACCTAACCCAACCATTCCAAAGGGAAGCAGCTGTGCTTTGCAGACTCTGAAACTAGCATGGTCCACTGCAGCTTCCTTTCCATAATGAATGGCCTTTGCACAGCCGCTTTCACCCGGGTCTGTTTACAGACCTTGCCCTTCACTTTAATTTGACTGTTGACAGTCCTTGCCTCTCGAGCCACCAGCGCTGGTGAGGACAGATTCTTTGGCAGTGCTGCAGGAACTTTCTGAAATGGAACCCCCACATTCTGTCCTTTGGCCACTGGTTTTGAGTTATGCCCTTATTTATGAGATGGGGGGGGGAAGGGTGATACACAGAACAACATTGCACTAGCCAAGTGATGCGGCTGAGTGATCCAATAGGTCTCCAGCATCTGCAGATCAAATCCTGGGCAACACGCAAAACGTAAGGGCCTCTCATAAAGCCCAGGCAAGCCAAAGAAAAGACCCATATTGACTTCAGTGGCAGACCCTAGAAGCACCTCTCTGCACCTGAGCACATCAGGGAGTTGGGAAAGTGAATCCTCCACCCCGGACGGCCAGTGTCTGGGCAGCTGGGGCAGAGGCATTCCTACAGAATATGGTAGAGGAGGGGAGCAGACAATGCGTCCTGCCGCTCCCCCCAATCTGAGGTTTTGATGCAATGAATCTGCATCGCACCTGGATACACCAAACATAGCCTTGGCCAGCCCATAGTTCTTCCCCCTCCCCCATCGTGTTCAGGGGTGCCATGTCGCGCTGAGGAATTAAATAAGCCATCTGCAGCATCACCAAGGCATCTGCAGCTAACATGCAGCTTTTCAGATGCTTTAGGGGTTTATCGGCCCATTGAGGGCACCTCAGGATTTGGCCCTACATTAACCCTATTATCCGCAGTGGCAATTCACATTTTCTCACCCAGTCCTGTCCAGAAAGCCAATCTTCCACAATTTCCTGGAAGTTTTCATTTCTGAAGTTTAGTTTGCACCATAGCTCTGCAGACTCCTTACCGCCGGACTTTGGCTCTGCTTTGCAAACAGCACACAACGCTTGTGCTAGAAGCATGCCTTCAATCTGAGCCAATCCTACACCTTTGGAGCCAATGCCCAGAATTGGGTGGAGGGGAAACAGCAGCTTGTTAAACAACTTATCTTGTTTCACCAGCCAGGGACCATCAGCACAGGCCACTTGAGCTAAAAGAGTAACTCCACTGAAGTGGCAGCAGCAGTAGTTCATTACCCTCTGTGTAGGCCAGCGGCTAGAGAGGGGATATGATTCTTAGCCAGTGTATTACATTTGTGTGCAAGGAACAATTTTTTAAACCTGCAGATCACACCTAAGACTTGAAGGATGTTGCTTTTCAGCGGGGCCTTTGCACAGCCCTCGGAGCAAATGTATTTTGTGTGGGGTTTCTTTTGAGGCAGTTTGTCCTCGGAGTTCATTTCCCACATCCCCGTCACCACATACTGTGTGCATGATGGCACCCATCGCTGAGGCTGCAGACAAAGGCCTGGCTGCTTCTGGATCCACCATTGCTGGACTGGCCTACAAGTGAGGGGTGGGGTGGAAGTGAGACGCAACTCAGAAAAGAGCCTGTTCCATCATCGTAAAAACAAAAGTCTAAATGAATAAATGCTTGTTTTCTGAGAAAACAAATAAAATGCTCCTTTGTTCTCAGCAATGCAGCTCTAGGACCAGCCAAATCAATCCAGACGCCCCTGGAAGGAGCAAGCTTATTATTTCTTTGCCTACCACACCAGGATAATCAAATTGTCAGATCGCTGCTGGTAGAACAATACCCTGTGCCTACACACTCCTGTATTTCCCAGAGACGACTGCATTCTGGAACGTGATAGCACAGTGGTATCCAGCATACACAGCGAATCACCTCCCTTCTCCCTCAAAATGATTTCCAGACCACACAACGCCACCATTTCTTAATGGATCACTGGATTGAAATGGACAGACAGCTCAGCAATGTGCTACGAAGAGGAAGGATGGCCTAGTGGTTAGAGTGTTAGCCTGGGACTCTGAGAAACCTGGCTTCAATTCCTTGCTTTGCCAGAGACTTCCCATGTAACCTTGGGCAAGACACTTAACCTCTCTAAGCCTCAATTCCCCATCTGAACAATGAGGAGAATAGCACAGGCCTATGTCATGGGGTGTGGTGAGGGTCCATAGGAACTCAGATACTAAGATGCTGGGTGTCATAACAACATAAGATCTCAAACACTTGGAAACTTCCTGCTACCTTTAAACAGCCCCAAAGAAACGCAGCCCATCAGTGGGTCTGGAACATGGAAGGTGGGAAATAGACCCCGTCAGGAAGACTGAAGAGAGACTTTCAGTCTGGGTTAGGTTTTCATCCTTTCCCTTTGCCCAGGAGCACCCAATGCCCCAAGTAGCTTCATCAGTTTCAATAGGACCACTTGAGTAAGGTGAGCAAAGGTACCAGAATCAGGCCTTCGGAGAACAGTAAATGACCCAGTTACTCAAGAGTGTCCCTGTGCCACACGAATTGTGCCATCTTGATATTGTGGTACTGCACCTGATTTACACGTGACTGCTGTAATTCGCAACCTTAATACTTTAGGCAGTTCTCGCATGTAATCGTATTTTACAGGTAGCAGGGAAAGGACAATTCAGGAACAAGTGCCAGCTCCCTGATGGGGGCTCTTTAAAGGTGATTTCTCAATATTAACAATTAAAATACAGACACCCATCTATGGTCCTGTGCTGAATGTCTCAAAACAAACAGGTGTTCCTTCATTTTAGCATTAATCCACCTGTGGGGAGCTGTAATGGGTACTGCCTCCCAGCCAGGAGTAACACCCCAGCATGCCTCCCAAGGGTCATGAGAAGCCTTGCTGTGGGAGTGAGGAGAGGGGAACTTGAGCATAAGAAGGGTCCCCCAGCTCTCTCTGGTAACACCAGAACCACAACGTGTTGGCCTTTAAAGCATCATCATTTTGGCCTCTTACCTAGGACCAAATTATAGAAAGCACTTTTTATTCTTCAGAAGCTACTGGTTAACAAGGGATTGTCACTGTAGCCCATCATCAATGAATGCACGCAGATACATGGCTTGGGAAGCTAAGTGGAAGGATAACTTTCCAGCATTCTATCATCCTCCCAGTATTGCTCTTGCCTTTTTTATTTTTAAATGCTAAGTTTTCACTCCCCCTGGTTTTACGACATGTAGGTTACAGTACAAAGCACGTGAAAAAGAAACAGACATACAGAGCTGGGGAAGGGAAAGCAGTGGAATGATGGGAAAATACAAGAGCATTAGCGGATGCATGTTTATGTTTGTAAAAAAGGGAACCAGCCTGACTGCTGTTGCTTCAGAAATCAATTATGCACCACAGGGAAGCTACACTGCAGAAGGCACAAGGCGTAGTATGTTTGCATCACAGGAACAAGCCATTGCGTGTCCAAAGCAAATAGTGTATGACGTGGGACACCAACACTTCTTGCCTGGTGTTTATTAAAAGCTGCAGCTAAAAACTGGAAAAAGCATAGCTGGGAAAAATAAACGTAACACTTCCTAATACGAGAAGGCAGAGACCTGAGTGGAAACAGCTCTGTCATGGAGTAGTGTCAAGACTTTATATATATATACACACACACACACACACACAAACAGATGACGGCCACTCGAAGTTTCCATACACACATATATAGCAATCACACTAGGCAGCTTAATTAGCTTAATTACAACCTAATTTCTTCAAATATAGCCTATGCACACCATTTCAGTTAATTTTAACTATTTGGAAAGGCTGCAGTGTTTGCATTATTCCATTAAGACAAATCAGGGCAAAGAAAAGATAGATGCTAAACGTTACATTTCATAAAAAGCCAGTTTTTAATTAATTTTAGCTCCAACTAATTAATGGACAGATGTACTTGTATATTTGCAGAAAATTCATTTTGTATTCCAAGAGCAAGTGGTTTAAGTTTGGGGAGTACGTGCCATTTTTCGTACAAAACAAAGACATAGAATACTCACTCTAAGTACAAAATGGACCCAACCTTAATTATGGAATTGCAACCTCTTCCTCGTGCCTTCTACTTTAAATTAACCACAGCTTGAAGAAAATGCCATGTCACCGTAACCTGCTTTCATGTTTATGTTTGCAGAGATCTGTCCTTTCCAGGAGCTATTTAAGGAATAGTACAGCAAAAAAAAAAAAAAAACACCACATCTTGGTCCCTCCTTCTTTGACTGACAGCAATCTATAGGGAGGTTTCAGGCACTGCTGTGTAACTTATAAATGAGCTGAGTTTGAAGCAAATGTTGATAGTCATTATGGGTATGAGATGTGCTATCTGCATTCCTGCCTTACTCCTAACTGCTGAGATTTGTTCTGCACTCCTTTTCTTTTTGCGAATACAGACTAACACGGCTGCTACTCTGAAACCTGTCATATGGCTCAGTTCTCTCCCATCAAGAGATAATGATGTAGTTCTTGACAGGGTGGGGGGGAATGGATGAATTGTGAAGACTTAGCAATCACTCTTAAAATCAAGATTACAATAGAAGTACTTCTCTGACCACAATGATGGAATAACTTGGTACTGTGGTGTTCTCTACTTTTTAGAAATGCATGCAGCCTTTTAAACTTAATACATCAGGCAGCTGTATTATAAAGAGCTTTTTCAGCTTCAGAGTGCTTTTGTTAACATAGAATAGAATCATAGAATACCAGGGGTGGAAGGGACCTTAGGAGGTCATCTAGTCCAACCCCCTGCTCAAAGCAGGACCAATCCCCAATTAAATCATCTTCCTCATAAAACCTTGAAGGATACCGTAGACTCAGACTCATACATATTAAGGTCAGAAGGGACCATTATGATCATCTAGTCTGACCTCCTGCACAATGCAAGTCACTGAATCTCACCCACCCACTCCTGCGATAAACCTCTCACCTGTGTCTGAGCTATTGCAGTCCTCAAATCATGGTTTAAAGACTTCAAGGTAAGTCTTTATTTTACTGTAGGTAAATAAGAACTATCCCCAGTTTACAGATGGGGAAACTGGGGGAGTTTGCTAATCCTGTCAAGCTACCTTGTACAAATTCTACAGTTATGCAAAAAGCAATTTAAATATATGTGCATATTAAGCGTAACACAGCTGCTGTAATGGAGAGTAATTTGTTATCACCTGCTATTCTGCTTCTCAGATGGAGATCTTAGATGATGAAAAAAGAAAAGGAGGACTTGTGGCACCTTAGAGACTAACCAATTTATTTGAGCATAAGCTTTCGTGAGCTACAGCTCACTTCATCGGATGCATAAAGTGGCTCTTTGGCTGTTTAAAGCCTGAGTGCCCCTGCTCCCCTCTCCGCAAGGCCAAGGACTGGAAACATTTTATTTTCGTGGTGACAGTTTCACACAGGACCAGACCCGAAGCCCATTGAAGTCAATGTAGGGTCTCTACACTGGCTACAGTGGCCTTTGGACCAGACCATTATTGCCAGCATGGGTGGACCTGAGTCAGTGAAAGCAACAATGGGAAAGTATGGTGCGTGGAAACTTCCAATAGAGAGAAGGCATCCGCGTGCATCCGTGCACAGTAATCAGCTCATCCCCGCAGACAGGTAGGGTAATCTTCTCAAGCGATCAGTTCCATAGAATCGGCCACGTTACTCATGCACGTAACAGGCCTGTCAGGATGGATTCTGAAAGTCCAGCTGAGCAGAGGTGTGGGTAGCGTGAGGGCAACGGAAACGCCCCGGAAATCAATCACGGTGTTTACAATGGCACATGTTCTGGTGCCCCACCCCAAACGCAATGTACATTTCTCTCTCTCCATGGTGGGGGGCGGAGATGATACAGCTGCACAATGGCATTAGCTCTCCTCCTTCCCAGACAGCTGCAAAACAATTCCACCGCGGAGCACAAGAACGCCACTTCTTCATTTCCCTTCAGGATTTGTAACACTGTGAAGGGCTATTTTTACAGAGCTTTACAAGTCTTCCCCTTCCTGCCCCCCGACGGTGACCCAAAGAATAGCTCGGTATTAGGCTCCTAAATTATTAATATTTTAAACCCATAGAAATGATTAATTCCAATCGAAAAAGGAACCGTTCTCCTTGCAAAGTAGATGTTGAATAAAGCACCAATTCAATAGGAGGAAACGTAGAAATCAGTGGCCAAATTCTGCTCTCAGTTACAACGGGGCACATACAGAATGACTCCATCATAGTCAATGACGTTACTTCAGAATTACAACAGCAGAATTACAACATTTATAGACATGAACATGGCATAGGAGGTCATTGAAGTTTAATAGGAATACCACACCAGGAGAGATAGAACTCCCTGTGCGCGAGCAATAACCCCAAATATGAATAGGGCTGTAACTCCAGGCAGACAATGACTCCCCCTCCTACGCAAATGGAGTTTTTACCCAGTCATGCATTTCAGATGCCTTGCTGCTATGCAGAACAGATGGTAATTCTCTTAACTTGAAAGATCAGCCCTGGCTTTAGACAGAAAGACTCCAAAAGTAATTACACACAGAAATGTCAGGATTTTTATTCAATTTTTCATTCTCAAAATTGCAGCCTGCCAGATTCCTTCTACTGCCCATTGAGAAGACAAGGCCAGCCTACAATATAGCACAAAGGTCAACAGCATCAGAAGCTGTAGAGAAGGCCGAATAATCAGAGGTCTCTTCTCCACTCACTGTGTGCCTGGAACATCCATTAAATTACCACCCAACATCCTACCTACCTGAGTTCAATCTGGGACTCAGATAGTCCGCACGCTTGTGCCAAAGGCCTGTGTCCAAGAAATTTTGGGGGTGGGAGGGGGGGAGTGTACCACCGGCTTTCTCTCTCTCTACTTGACAGCATCATCCTGTGCCTTTAATTGTGACACTGAGATCCTTGTTGTCATGGAAATACAGCTCTGTCAAGGCAGGTTCAAAACAAATAGGACAAGGAGGAGGGGATCTTCATTTACAGACACAAAGCAAGAGATTGGACGTTTCTTCCAACACAAAGCCATGGTCACAGGCTTATGGGGGCACATGCAGTCTCTCTGTTTGTATCAGTTGCATTTGATGGGCCCTTTGAAGCTGGAAAGAGCTCTGGTACTGACCGAATCTACTTAGCTACAGAGCTGGATATACTTGGAACAAGTCAATGACGGTCCTGCAGAGCTAGATTTGGGTTCACTACAGCTTTGCTATCTTGCCTGCAGGACACAACGCTGGGCGCTGCGTTCCCAAGTACAGTGCTTTATGTGCCAGCGTGCAGAGGGGTGGGACCCTGCTCCAGCAACTGTTGGGGCCACTGGAGAAAGCAGAAACAGTACCCCTCATAAAATGTTGCTCAAGGAGGCAGAAAGGCACCTGATGTGATTTGAGGAGGGTCATTGCCGTAGGACGAAGCAAAAACCAATTTGAGACAGAGGCACTTGGAAAAGCTATAAGGAAAGTGGACCGACCTTTTAAACAACGTATCCAAGCCCCTGCAATTCCCATTCAAGTCAACATGCTAAGAAAAGAATATTGGCCATGTACAGCTCATACAATCCAGAGTATTTTACTAATTAATTACTTTAAAGTTCATCTGATAACTTCTGAGTCCTGAAAATTCCTGCTTTGTACGTGTAGGATTCACAGAATTATATTGCAACAGGGAACATATTCTTGTATTAGTAGAGGGAAAAGTCAACCATCCATGTCTTAAAAGAAAAAGCCACCCTTTTAATTACACAGCATTGCAAATTCAGTGCTATCTCCTAGTGACTTTAAGACAGTCCACCATGTCTGTTGCTATAGACACTTCTCAGGGCTTTGGAGAGAGACTCTCAGCTTTGCTTCATTCCTTAAAATGCTCTGACGGTCTGGGTTATCGCATAGTAACACATGCCTCGGAGTGTATCAGCATTTAGACTCTCAACTTGGGAGGGAGGGGAATCAGAGCCCAGAGTAACTACACTGTAGTGTCATGTAAAGAGACACAGATGATGATGAATATGCCTGAGTTTTAACACAGTTAATGCAGTCCTAAAAAATGACTGACTTAAATTAGGCTTCCAACAGATCGGAATGAGAAATCTCCAAGCTGCTAGTCATTTTAAAAACCACCTCCTCTCTCAGTAACACACTACATGCACCCACTCACGCATTTTCTGCTGCCTTGCTATTATCTAAGGCATCATTCCATATGGACATCCTGAAGCGGCAGAAATGCTAAGTAGGTTGGACCTATAAAAGGGTTTAAGGTGCAGAAGTCTTCAGATTTACAAAGGAAGGAAGTGTAGAGGTCTGATCACTGCCGCTTGTTTACTACCGTGAAAGATCCCCAAATTGGTGTGCACGCACATTGTGTGTGTAGGGGGCAGCTGGGGGAAGAAATTAGGCAAGAAAATACAATACAGAGACATGGCGACGGGAAGACATACATGATCGAAACACAGGAACCAAGTGACAGTCAATGAAATTAAAAGGTGGGAAATTCAAAACCATTAAAGAACTTTTTTTTTTTTTGCACAAAGTATAATTAGACTGTGGAACTCACTGCTACAGGAAGTCAACGAGGCCAAGAATTTAAGATTAAAAAAGGATTGGACATTTCCAAACAAGCATATCCAGAGTTATCAGGATTAATGATAAATTTTGCAGAAGGGATATTAAACCTCATGCTTCAGGGCTGATGCTAATCTTTAACTATTGGAGACCAGGATGAGACTCAACTTGAGAGCCAGATTATCTCACATCTGCTACTGCAGGGCGCTTACTATGCCCTCTGAAGAATCTGATGCTGGCCACTATCAGAGAGAGGCTACTGGGCTAGATGAATCTTGGGTCTGATCTAGTCTGACAACGCCTGTTTCTATGTACCATATAGTGTGTGCAAATTAAAACCTCTACTTATTGAAATGGAATTAGCTTGATTTTTGGCTTATTGTGAAAGTCGGGGTGCTTATTTACCGCACGAAAGTTGGCAACTGTGTCTCCAAGCTATCCCGGGTTGGGCGATTCACATAATGCAGCAGCCATTTTGCATGCAAACCCAGATGAAGTAAGTAATTCACACCAGGAGTTCCTGAAGGAGAAATAAAAAATGGATTACTCACCTTCTTGTAACTGTTGCTCTTCTCGTAACTGTTTTTTTTTTTTTCTTTGCGTGCTTGTTCATGTCGATTCCAATCAAGAGACTCACAAGCCCAAGTTTAGGTGGTGGGGTCGGAGCCTTCCACTGATTGGAGCTCTGCTCGTCTGAAGGCTGCATCGTCTCGGGCCTGCTGGGTAATCGCATAGTGCATGGTGAAAGTGTGGATGGAGTCCACATCGCCACTCTGCAGATTTCCTGAGCGGGGACCTGTGCCAGGAAAGCTGTTGATGAAGCCTGCGCCCTAGCGGAATGCATAGTGATTGGAGGTGCAGGAACCCCTGCCAGGTTGTAGCACTCACGAATACAGGACACGATCCATGACGAAATACATGCTGACCTTTCATTCTGCCTGCAACTGACATGAATAACGAGCAATTTTCTGAACAGCTTCATTCACTCGATGTAAAAGGCCAGCGCCCTGCGGATATCCAGAGAGTGGAGTCTCTGCTCCCTGCCGCTGGAATGTTGCTTAGGGTAGGATACCAGGAGAAAGATGTCCTGGTTGATGTGAAACTGCGACACAACTTTCAGGAGGAAAGCGGGATGGGGCCTGAGCTGCACCTTGTCCTTATAGAACACGGTATAGGGAGGGGCTGATGTTAGGACCCTGAGCTCAGACACCCTCCTTATTGCTCCCAGGAACGCCACCTTGTAAGAGAGGTAGAGCAGGGAGCATATCGATAACAGTTCAAAGGGGGTGGTCCCATGACCCTAGAGAGGACCAGGTTGAGGTCCCAGGCAGGGATAGGCTGATGGACGTTAGGGTATAGCCTGTCAAGCCCTTTTAAGGGCCGGCTGATCATTGGGTTAGCAAAGACAGAGCGGCCCTCCGTGCCCGGGTGGAAGGCCGAGATGGCGGCTAAGTGCACCCTTATTGATGACAATGAAAGCCCCTCCTGCTACAGATGGAAGAGGTAGCGCAGAACAAGCGGCACTGGGGCCAGCATCAGGGACAAATGGCGCTGCACCAACCAGATTGAAAATCTCTTCCCCTTGGCAAGGTATGTGGCTCTCACGGAGGGTTTTCTGCTGCCAAGGAGGATGTCTAAAACCTGCTCTGAACAGGAAAGCTCCATCAGGTTCAACCACAAAGCTTCCACGCCGTGAGGTGAAGCAACTTGAGGTTCAGATGTTGAAGACGACCGTGCTCTTGCGTCAGAAGGTCCGGGAAGAGCGGCAGGGTGACCGGGGCTTCCATGGGCATGTCTAGGAGAGATGTGCACCAGTGCTGAGGGGGCCAGGCTGAGCTTGTTCCCTTCGGATCTTGAGGAGCACTTTGTGAACGAGCGGTATGGGCAGAAAGGCGTATAGGAGACAACCTCCCCATGGGAGGAGGAGGAGGAACGCGTCCAAGTTGGAGCCCAGGCTGTAATTCTGGAAGGAGCAGCATGGCAAAGAGGTCTATCTGGGGAAAGCCCCACCTCTGGACGATGGAAATCACGACGTCCGGGCAAAGGGACCACTCCTGGCTGTGAAACTACCTGCGGAGGTGGTCCGCCAGCTCAGTCTGTACCCTGGGGAGGTAAGACGCTTGTAGATGTATTGAACGTTCCACACTGAAGTCTAACAGCATGAGGGTTTCCTGGCATGGGGAGAGGAGCACGCCCCCATTTGTTGATATAGAACATTGCTGTTGTATTGTCCATCATGACTGATACACATTGTCCCGTTAAGTGTGCTCGGAAGGTCTGGCACACCAGGCGCACTGCTCTCAGCTCTCTGACGTTGATATGGAAATCCAGGTCCACCTGAGACCAGAGGCCTTGAGTTCTGCGGTCTCCCAGATGTGCTCCACAGCCCAAGTCTGATGCGTCCTTCACTAGCGACAGAGATGGCTACGGAGTGGTGAAGGGAAGCCCTGAGCATACCTCCTGAGGGTTGAGTCACACAGGAGGGAGTTGAGGACCGGGCGAGGCAGGGTCACGATCATGTCCAACTTGACATGCCAAAGTCACGGGGGAAAAAAATGCAGAAATTGGGCTTGTTTGGGGCTTAATTGGCTTGTGAGTTGCTTATTGGCTAGTTTTTAGCTTGTAGCTTGTTTGGCTTGTGGTTTCTTTTTTTTT
The DNA here is from genome assembly GCF_965152235.1 of Eretmochelys imbricata. Taxonomy (NCBI): domain Eukaryota; kingdom Metazoa; phylum Chordata; order Testudines; family Cheloniidae; genus Eretmochelys; species Eretmochelys imbricata. The sequence goes on along the minus strand of NC_135585.1, from coordinate 4,192,814 downwards.
TTGCTCGGCTCTCGGCAAGCAGAGGTGGGGGAGGGAGGAGAGTAAGGGGTGCACAGCAGGCCCACTACAGTCCCAGACTGCACGCCGGGGGGAAATCTAGTCACAGAGTGTTGGGGTTCTTAGTGACTGGCTTGTTTTGGCCTTGTTTCAAAATGGAATTAGCTTGATTTTTGGCTTATTGTGGAAGTCGGGGTGCTTATTTACCGCACGAAAGTTGGCAACTGTGTCTCCAAGCTATCCTGGGTTGGGTGATACACTGATGCAAGCCATGACTGAAGAGGTCGAAGCCTGAGTGGCATGCTGCACCTCATACGTACAGGCAGCCACGTGTCCAATGGGGCAAGACACAGTCAATGAAATGTCAGGGGTTTGACCCACGCAACTCACCTTCAGACCAGCACAAGCTAAGGGCGTTCAAATATTACTGACACTGAAGCAATTGGTTTCAATTTGTCTGAGCGATCATCACTGTCATCAGCACCCTGGTACCTCAAAATGGCCACGTGCCTGTGGATGACTTATGACAAGGTACCGAAGCTTTTGTGTATTATAGAACAGGGAGTGGCACCTGAAGCCAAGCCAGCTTGAAAGTGCAGATTTATCCGCAAAGACCAGGTTGTTAGAATAATCACATGGGAAAGACTAAGCTGCTCAGAGTGCACAGAACTCGCTTGCTTTGAGCTGATTTCGCCTTCAGAAAGGCTTCTTGCCACTAGAAGCAACATGGGACAAACTGGCACATTCTCGCCACAAGCTCGTCTATAAGTTGCTCAAGAGTCGCAAGCGATACGATAAGAGGGAATTCCTTGTAGAAGGGTTAACACGACCTATTATAGCTCATTAGGAACTAACCAACACGGGTGGGTTCCATGAGACCAACCCTCTACTGCATCAAAACTGGGGGGCCCTGGCCTACTTTGGGGAGCGGGGAAGGGAACATTCTTTAAAGATTTTTTCACAGTAGTAACTCTGACAGCGTTCAGTACTCTGATGAACGCTTTGCACTTACATAGCTCTGAAAATACTTTAAACAAACAAAATCCTTATCAGCCAGAAACTATCCCCACTTTACGCATGGAGAACTTAAAACACAGCAGCTACGCAGAAAGTCAGCAGGAGAGCTGTCTTCCGATTAGTAGCTCATTGCCTTATTAACTAAGCAGAGTGGGCTATATAAGACTCATTTTAAGAAGACTTCAGTTTGGGAAATTTATGGAGCACAGATTTGGGATCTGAGGAGAGAATGTAAGCCAGATAAATGTTGAGAGCCAGAAACATTCTCTATTTTCTTAGTAAATGTGTTTGGGACAAGTTTGGAATTCAACATTCAGCTAGAAGAGGCGACAGGTGCCCTGAACCCTGCCTATCAGTGCCCTGTACCCTGCCTACCAGCATAAAAGACGTCAGGAAAACGGCAGGGTGAGGAAAAGGTTTATGGGTTTGAAACTTATCTGGTACTTGCTCCTGTTTTACAACTATGCTGTGCTTTTTTTTTAAAAAAAAAAAGGCCCCAGAACTCTTTTTAGATGGGCCTTAATAACCCTGCTTCAGTGTCAATACTGACAGTGTTTAAAAGTTGGGCGGGGGGGAGAAGGGATAGCCTTCCTAATTTACTGTGTCTGTATTTTAAAAACATGAAACATTCCTGCAAAACAAGGTAACTTTGATGACTGCAGGTCTGCGGGAGGAGAGCTACTCCAGATAAGTGCTGAAATGACTAACAGGGACAAATTCCTCCCCACTTTGTTCCTTTGAACTTTTCCTGTTAAAAATGACTATTGAATGCCCTGAAACAGCAGTTTTACATACTTGCCCGCTGGCAGGAGTGTGCAACAAGAGGGAAGGGGACTTTCTAGGTTTTTCCACCCAATAGTTCTCCCCGCCCCCGACAGAAAACCATCTGCTGAAATGAGGTCTGGGACTTAGAACTGTTAAATGCTCCAACTGAAAAAGGTCCGAAGGGTCCCTTTACTGTGATCTCATTCGCTGTCGAGGCAGCCAGCCTTCATCGCAGTGCTGACTGGAACCATTCTTCATCAAATCTTGCACTCGAGAGCAGGTGGCTTGGTTATCAGGTAGGAGCCCTCTGCCACCACAACCCCAGACATGCACAAGCATACCCCATAGCTGAACCGCAGCTTTTCAAAGCTTAGATACCAGGTCGAGCAAAAAGTTAGCACAACTTAAGAGTGGAAACCTTGCTATATATACTGGTAAGTACTATGTGAATTTATGTACCACGGTACCCTCTGAGTCCAGTGGCCTCTTTCAGGGGCTTGCCAGGAATGTGCGTATGAAAAATATTCTTTAAAAAAAAAAAAAAAAGGTTTCTACATCTTGTTTGTTTTTGAAGCCTCCCTGATGTAATTCAAGATCTGCATGTTAGTGATGGCTGCACTTCAGAAGATTTTGAGACTTTGCATAAATATACAGAACACCAGCTATTTCTCCAAAATATTATCCAAACCCCCTGGATCTGGAAATTATAACAATTTTACACGTCTCTAGCATACTCTATCCAAGGACCTCAAAGCACTTCATAAATCCCTCTACCGCCCTCTTGGAAGGTAGGTATAACGAAGCCTGATGTGCAGATGGAGAAACTGAGGCACAAAGTTGAAGCAAATTGCACAAGGTCATACAGCAATGTAGGGTCAAGAACAGAACCAGTATCATCCCCATTTCGTGTTTTGTAAACACTAGACAATGTTCCTGCATGGGTATATCTCCATGTCCAAAACTGAGGTGTTCTTGGGTGCATACCCTCAACTCCATCTCTATGGCAATCCTGTGGGTTCTTACAGGCTGGTGCCTCTCTCCTCAACCCATCCTCCCATGTGCAAGGGACATCATGTCCAGTGATTACTCAGCAAACACCCCCCCCCCGATACACTCACCAGCCCATCACCATGCAGTATTTCAGTACAAGTTGTAAATAGGATCCCAGACGCTTACGTTTTAATTAAGCCATAAAAGAGGGAAGTGCAGACTTCTAAAACCATGGTTCACGTCTGACTTAGGACGCAGATTGTAAGCACTTTAGTCAGGGACTCATTTCCCCTATGTTTATACAGTGCCCAAAACAATGAAGCCAGACACGGCTGGCCTTTAGGCACCACCAAAGTGTATTATAAACTAGTAAGTGGTATGAGTCTGCTGGCTTCCATCTCGTTGCTGGTGTAGTCCTGTCCCACTCACAACTGCATCACCCTGGTCAGCTTAATGAGCTTCCTCTGCTCAGCAGAAGTCCAAGACCGAAATTACCTCCAGATCCAGGGGGTCTGGATAATACTTTTGAGAAGTATCTGGTTGTTTCGTATATTTATGCAACACCTCAATCTTCTGAGGCACAGCCATCACTCACATGCCTGTACTATGCTGGAGGTGTGCTGGAAAGCTACGCCTTAGATTTGTCTGCTCTTGGCTTTAGACAGCGTTATTCCGTCAGTCTCTGCATGCGGAGGACTAAAATTCATCCTAATATTTGTACAACAGAAAAATGAGGACACTGCACAATCCTCCACACACCTGCTGCGGTCTTTGTCTTGTCATCAGCCAGAGGGGGATGGCCTCTATCAGCAACCTGCGGGATGCTGAAACAGCTCAGCACTATCCAGTGGCGTGGAAGGGCCGGCGCAACGCAGGCCCCTCTCGGCAATGTTTTGCCTCAGCCTTTGCTGCCGGTGCCATTCTGCATGTTTCAAAGCAGCCAGGCAGGAGGCCTTCACAAACCCACAGGACAATGACCTTTTAAGAGGCAGCATGCATTGGCATCAAAGTGGAACCGAAGATGCTCTCAAAAAACAATGCTGGATTGCAAAGCAGACTCAGCTGTCTCTTTGTGCCTACAGCTAAGTTAACTTGGGTTCAGAGCATTTGAAACAAGTTTAAAATAAAGTCATAGGCTATGGATCTGGATCCGGATCCGTTCTGCTTGGATAGCAGTTCATAGACTCTTCTCCAGTGGCATGATATTTTGAACTCTGCAAAACACTAATTATTAAACACCCTTCTAATGTATTTATATTGCCCTTACATATAACATGTAACCATATTTAACAAAAAATTACATTAAAGGGAACGAACAGATTAAAAATATAGCGTAAACTTTCCTTACCCGTGCAATTTACAATAAATTAGAATGCATTTACACTTGAATTTTTAAGTTGTGTTTTAACAAGTATTAAACAACATGACTCCAAATCGAAGTGTAGACACTATACTAGATGTTTGTTCCTGGACTTCAGTTGAGGGTTAAACACAGCTAGAGACATATACTCACCCTGTCTACACCAGAATTCACAACTGTGTAAATTAACACAACTGAAAATTCAAGTCTAGACATCCATTAGTGGATTAGAACCATAAATTCCACCACCCATGAGGTTTGCATTGTGAAATTAATTAGACTGGTCAGTTTCACTTCCAGGTCCCCATACACTCATGCAAAGCTCATGGTTACTCAGACTGCACACAGAGATGCTGCAGGGGAGGGTTTAAAACTTTACGAAAAATGGTTAGCCCTGACTTTTTTTTAAATCTATTAAAATGGAAAATAGGGTTGCTGTTGTTTAAGATTTCTCTTTTTAAGAAAGCCCACCCCACATACTGAACTTGAGGCTCAAGCGACTGCTCTCCCCATGTTCCTTTGCACGGATTTGTCTCTTACCAGGTTGGCTTTAGTAATCCATTCTGTTCCAGCAGAAGAGGCCAAAAGCATTTCCCCTCTGGTGGTTATTCGGTAGCCTGCGTGAAATGGTCTCTATGCATATAAAATCAACCATCAACTGCACTAGTTACTTAGATTATCAGGTCTATGGGGCCATCTCTTTGTTACATGCACATGTAACGCCTACCACAGCGAGACCTTAACTCCCAACTGGGACTGCCCTACCACAACACAAATGAAGCTCTCAGAGAGGGCAAGGAGTGCATGGGCACAACAACTGGAATCGCATCTAGCAATGGTACCTACACACCAGAACTCACGGCTCCTGGGCAGGGAGCTACGGAGAGATTGCACTGTTGCAGCACTTGATGGAGCCATGTGGCCACAGAGGACTTCTCAGGGAGGCAGTGCAGCCTCGAATCAGGAAACCTGTGCTCTGTTCCCAGCTCTGTCATGGATCTGCTGGGTGACGTTAGGCAAGTCACGTCATAGAATCATAGAATATCAGGGTTGGAAGGGACCTCAGGAGGTCATCTAGTCCAATCCCCTGCTCAAAGCAGGACCGATCCCCAATTAAATCATCCCAGCCAGGGCTTTGTCAAGCCTGACCTTAAAAACTTCTAAGGAAGGAGATTCCACCACCTCCCTAGGTAACGCATTCCAGTGTTTCACCACCCTCCTAGTGAAAAAGTTTTTCCTAATATCCAACCTAAATCTCCCCCACTGCAACTTGAGACCATTACTCCTTGCCCTGTCATCCACTACCTCTGAGAATAGTCTAAATCCATTGTCAAGGTTCCTCCCCCACTCTGAACTCTAGGGTACAGATGTGGGGACCTGCATGAAAAACCTCCTAAGCTTATCTTTACCAGCTTAGGTCAAAACTTCCCCAAGGTACAAAATATTCCACCCGTCGTCCTTGGATTGGCCGCTACCACCACCAAACTAATACTGGTTACTGGGGAAGAGCTGTTTGGACGCGTCTTTCCCCCCAAAATACTTCCCAAAACCTTGCACCCCACTTCCTGGACAAGGTTTGGTAAAAAGCCTCACCAATTTGCCTAGGTGACTACAGACCCAGACCCTTGGATCTTAAGAACAATGAACAATCCTCCCAACACTTGCACCCCCCCCTTTCCTGGGAAATGTTGGATAAAAAGCCTCACCAATTTGCATAGGTGACCACAGACCCAAACCCTTGGATCTGAGAACAATGAAAAAGCATTCAGTTTCTTACAAGAAGACTTTTAATAAAAATAGAAGTAAATAGAAATAAAGAAATCCCCGCTGTAAAATAAGGATGGTAGATATCTTACAGGGTAATTAGATTCAAAAACATAGAGAACCTCTCTAGGCAAAACCTTAAGTTACAAAAAAGATACACAGACAGAAATAGTTATTCTATTCAGCACAATTCTTTTCTCAGCCATTTAAAGAAATCATAATCTAACACATACCTAGCTAGATTACTTACCAAAAGTTCTAAGACTCCATTCCTGGTCTATCCCCAGCAGAAAACCCAGCATAAGACAGACACACAGACCCTTTGTTTCTCTCCCTCCTCCCAGCTTTTGAAAGTATCTTGTCTCCTCATTGGTCATTTTGGTCAGGTGCCAGAGAGGTTACCTTTAGCTTCTTAACCCTTTACAGGTGAGAGGAGCTTTCCCCTGGCCAGGAGGGATTTCAAAGGGGTTTACCCTTCCCTTTATATTTATGACATCCATCCTCTTTGGAACCCCCTTTCAGGTAGTTGAAAACAGCTATCAAATCCCCCCTCATTCTTCTCTTCTGTAGAATAAACAATCCCAGTTCCCTCAGCTTCTCCTCATAACTCATGTGTTCCAGTCCCCTAATCATTTTTGTTGCCCTCCGCTGGACTCTCTCCAATTTTTCCACATCCTTCTTGTAGTGTGGGGCCCAAAACTGGACACAGTACTCCAGATGAGGCCTCACCAATGTCGAATAGAGGGGAACGATCACGTCCCTCGATCTGCTGGCAATGCCCCTACTTATACATCCCAAAATGCCATTGGCCTTCTTGGCAACAAGGGCACACTGTTGACTCATATCCAGCTTCTCGTCCACTGTCACCCCTAGGTCCTTTTCTGCAGAACTGCTGCCGAGCCATTCGGTCCCTAGTCTGTAGCGGTGCATGGGATTCTTCCGTCCTAAGTGCAGGGCTCTGCACTTGTCCTTGTTGAACCTCATCAGATTTCTTTTGGCCCAATCCTCCAATTTGTCTAGGTCCCTCTGTGTCCTATCCCTACCCTCCAGCGTATCTATCACTCCTCCCAGTTTAGTGTCGTGTGCAAACTTGCTGAGGGTGCAATCCACACCATCCTCCAGATCATTTATGAAGGTATTGACCAAACCGGCCCCAGGACCAACCCTTGGGGCTCCGCTTGATACTGGCTGCCAACTAGACATGGAGCCATTGATCACTACCTGTTGAGCCCGACAATCTAGCCAACTTTCTACTCACCTTATAGTGCATTCATCCAGCCCATACTTCAACTTGCTGACAAGAATACTGTGGGAGACCGTGTCAAAAGCTTTGCTAAAGTCAAGGAACAACACGTCCACTGCTTTCCCTTCATCCACAGAACCAGTTATCTTGTCATAGAAGGCAATTAAATTAGTCAGGCATGACTTGCCCTTGGTGAATCCATGCTGACTGTTCCTGATCACTTTCCTCTCCTCTAAGTGCTTCAGAATTGATTCCTTGAGGACCTGCTCCATGATTTTTCCGGGGACTTAGGTGAGGCTGACTGCCCTCCCCCATGAACATCACTGCCCCATGCCTCAGTTTTCCCATCTGTAAAATGGGGGTCATGATACTGATGTTCTTTATAAAGCCCTCCGAGATCTACAGGTGAAAAGCACTAGATATTACATTTTCCAGACTGGTCCACCTAGCACTAAGTTTACCAAGATTGACAGTGGGGGCAGAAAAGATTAGAAAGAACTAAAAGGGAGTATATTTAGACACAGATTTTATCCCATCAGCTGACCTAACAAGTCAGACTTCACAAATAAATTTGGATTTTGTTTTCTTTTGCCATTCTGTAGAACTAAATCCCCCGGCTTTAGGATTACTTCTGTGCTGTAAGCCATTGAACAAACACTGAATAATCAACCTTCTAAGCTCTCCTGGAAGAGTGAGCTGTATCCACACTACCAGGGCCAATGATTTAAAGAGCAATTACGGTGCGAACATGGCTCTTATCAGCACGATCAATATCTGTATCTGGAAAAGCTTCCTAGTGGAGGAAATAAAACATTGATTTTTAGTGAAAAGGCATATTCCATCATCCTGTGCCATATACCACATTCAAAAGAGGCCTTGACTCAAACAGTCTCATTTTAGCCCACAGAAAAGCCAAATTGAAATGTGTCAGAATCAAAATCAGAGGCGAAAGAGATGGACAGCACAACCTGCAGGACAGCGCCCCATAATCAGGAAAACGTTAAGATTTTTAAAGCCAGTTTCCAGAACCACCAAATTACCAGGAATTTTTTTCTGACAGCACAACCACAGCCTAACCCCTATTCAGCAGCAGCTCCCTCACCGCAGGCAAGACTGGGACAGGAGTGGAGCTTACAGCAGTTAGACAGACAGAATCATAGAACCTCAGGGTCGGCCGGGACCTCGGGAGGTTCTAGTCCAACTCCCTGCTCAAAGCAGGACCAACCCCCCACTAAATCATCCCAGCCAGGGCTTAGTCAAGCCTGGCCTTAAAAACCGCTAAGGAAGGAGATTCCACCACCACCCTAGGTAACCAGATGGTTCAGCGGAATTAGCATTAGGGTGGTCAAATTCAGTGCACAGCATCTGAGGGCAGCACGGTCCAGAGGCGGTAATCACAGTGCTGCCCTCAATGAGTTGCAAAGCCCTGATCGAGTCAAATTCCCCCACTCAGTTTTTCCTTCCCTCACTTCTGATATGGGGGTGGTACTTACCACCCCAGTGACGCTGTTTTTTCAGCACCATGCAGAGGGAAAGCATCGCACAAGTGCTACACATTGTTATTCTGTAACACAACGCCCCCAACACTCACTTGTCTGCATCCGGAAAGGTTTCTTTTCCTTTTGTTCTTGGATTGTGTACTTGTTCAGGGTTGGATTTAAGCACCGGGAAAGCAATCCGAGCCTGCCAACCTGAAGCACTTCCCAAGCTTCCCCACCAAAGGCTAAGGAAAAAACCCCAAAGCAGCACTTTATATTTTCATATATAAAAACTTCCTCTTCACGCGGTCACTCTGGAGCTTCTACCAAATGGACAAGTTGCCCAACAGTACAACGGTTTCCTCACTTTATGGCAGGATGCAGTTCTGCTGCCCTGCACAGATTTAAGCCCAATAAGGGGGATCAGGGAGCGCCCAAAGAGGAACTTTTATAAACCGTGCCTGGGTGCGGGGGAGCTAAATTTGTTCTCCACATTTTGATCCCTTTGTTGTTCCAGCCTTTGGCATCCCAGATGCAAACCTGAAAACTCCACTGCAGATGCTCATTACAGTTTGTTCGCACAGCTGAAGCCAATGCAAATCATTCCTGGCACAACCAGGCATGGCTTTGCAAATCAGTTCATTATCCTCACAATGTCTTTATAACGCAGGGGCGGATCCTCCCCACTTTGCTAAGGGAATAAATCCCATCTTAAAACAAAAGCCCTCAATATGCTTTCATACATCTGCCCTGAAATTTCTCCTAAATTAATATTCCTGTGGTCTCTGGGCTCCAGAAATCTGGCTTTCATTTCTCTTCTATGAAGCATTCGCAGAGTAACGAAAGTGATTTGCATCCCCATTCAAAGAAGAAATCATATAGAGAAAATACATGAATTATTGTGTTTAATGAATGAAACAGAGGAAGAGGTGCTGATGGGTTAGTTGATCAGACTGCACTGCAATGAAATTTGAGATTTAAGGGGTTCTTCAATACGGCTGAAATCTATTTCCCCCCCTTTTTCATGGGGTTTCCCCTTCTGCTATCCAGGTTCCATTTAACTCTTCGGAGATGACGCTATTTCAGCCCAGGCAGCTTCCAAGAGATGAGACAAACAGGTTGTGACACACACACCAAAGTTTTTTGGCGTGGTGCACACATACATGCCTCTGGGAAGGATGTTTTGGTATCTTAATGACTTGATCGATGCCAGGTATGCTAGTGGCAGGTCACTTGGGGAAGCCAAAGGTGATCACACCAGTGTCTTTTCCATCATGTCACCTTGCACCAGTTTTTTTCCCTGCAATCATGCACATGGTCTGCAGTCGTCTTCACACACACATGCGTACCACACCCGTGCTGACTCCCACACAAGGATATTGCCGGTCGCTATCTTCATGCATGTCACAATTCACATGATCACATTTATCACACCTTCACGCTCACTCACACGTACAGAAAGTCACGTCATGCCATGTGATCAACCCTACTAGGGATGTGGTGGGGAGATTACATTCCAGCCTGATCCTCTACCATACTTCACTTTCTTGCTAAAACACTTCTGGGCTATGGAGACAAACTGCTAAGTGACACATTACATAACTATCCCAGTAATGAGCAAGGAGTCCAGCAGAGAGATGGACGGATGGGAAATGAACTATCCAGTGGTCTCTTCATTTAAGTAACTCTGGAACACGGAATAAAAATAGAATTTAGAGCCCTAATAATACGTTGCCAGGTGAAGCCAGGAAATTAAGCCAGCGGAAAATGTTGCCTAGAGCTAGCAAATTCAATTTGGGAACTGATTCCACTGTTTAAGAGAGACATACACCACAGTCAACATCTCCGTACCTTCCACACTTGCTGGCAGACCTGAATTCATAGCGTGGGTCCCAACTGAGTTTAATTAGCCTCATAGACTAATGAATCTTGGCTAAATCAAAAGTGGTGCAGAGCCCATTAGCCAAGCTGTGAGGGATGCGACATTCATTTCTCACTGGCAAGAAGGCTGACTCTCGGTAGCATCTCACATGCTGTGCAAACAGAGTAAGGGGCCTGGGGAGAGGGGTCGTGGGTGGGGTCTTTCAAAGCTGGGTCTGCCTTTTTCACTCACATGGCTGTGGGTAGATAATGGCACTGGAGAACAGCACAGGGCCACAGGGAGAGAGCTGGTAAAATCCCCCACTCGTTTCAAAGGAGACATCCTGTAGGATCTATGAGAATTCTCCTGATCTCACCCCAGCCTCTCGCGACGTATCCTGCAATCCTGGAGTGCGATTACCGTGCCAGCAGACATGGCCACATTAGCTCTCTTCTAGCTAGCTCGGATACCACAGCAGCGAAGCCGCGGCTGCCCGGGCTAACCCCCCGTGGAATTACCCAGGGTTCTAGGCAAGCTTGTACAGTCTACGCTGATGCCCACGTGCCACAGCTTTGCTGCTCTGGTACCTGAGCCAGCCAGATTAACGCTAGCTCAGGTACGTCCACATGAGCTGCAATCACACCCCGTGACTGCAGCGTAGACATCCCCGTACTTGCCAACAGCCAGCACCTCACAAACAGAACCAAGACAAGGGACTGGATTCTAGAACAGACAGACAAGCACTAAAGCCACCTCCCGGATCTGCTAACCCTGGGCTAACGGGAGAAGCTCCCAACCCCACTCCCCAGGCTGGCGTGCGCACTGTGGGAGGGATCCATCAGGGACACTTAACCTCTGGCTGACTGATGGACATTAAAGAGCCCATGACAACTTCTGCAGACCAGAAGTCCCCCAGCCACACTAACTGGTTATTGTATTATACCTCTCTCCCTAGCAAACTTATTTTGTGCTCTCTTCACTGCTTACCACCCCAGCCACATCTCAGGAAACGTGGTAGCAATTCACCCTGCCGCTCTCCAGAAAACAAGACACCCGAAGGGCCTGTTCTGCACCAAAGGCACAATAGCATTGTTGCTGTGTAGGAGTTCCTGTAATTTAGAAGAGTTGAAAAGATCTAAACAAAAACAGCAAAAAAGATCATTGCTGGGCTAAGAACCTGTAGGACACATTTCATCCTGGAGGGTGTTGGCGAGAGCCCAGAAAATAAGGATATGTTGACAGGAAGGCCGTGCAAAACGATACTTGCACGGAATGGCAGGACACAATATTAAAAGATGCCAAGAGGCGATTTCATACGCACTAATTTAGAAAGAGTTGGATTTTTTTTAAATAAATAATCTATGCAGCATCTTTCGCATCCCAAGGGCTCTTTAAAGCTGTGAGCTGGACAAGACAGCAACTCCGTGGGCAAATAAAGCAGCTCTATGCACTCAGCAAATAGCTCACACCCAGCCTAGGAGGCTGTTTTACTGAGAAATGGAAAGGAAGGGCAAAGACATCGGATTTATCCCTGCCTTGTTTTGAAGCGAGAAAATACCCGGCGCACGATGCAGCCCTTTCTATTCCCAGCTAAAAACCTCTCTTTCCTGACAAATGGCACACGAATTCTCTCAAGATCTAGCACCCTCTTGGGGAGGGAGGGGAGCGTTGAAAAACAAGTAGCCAAGAAGTCATTGTGCTGATGTGTCAGAAAGTTCTGCCTTGGCTAGCTCTTCCTAGAAATAATAATTTAAAACGTGACATTTATGAAAACAGGGTCTTCGGCTCCTGATGTCAAGTGGGGATTGAGCATCGGGAAACAGATGAACTAAGCAAGAAAGAGCTTATTCTCGAATTCCCCTCACAATAGACCAGAGAACGGCAACAGATGATATATAGGCAGAGAATTGTCTTCAGGTAGCACACAGTCTGAAGTTTTCCTAAAAATGAGATTATATTTAGCTGGGAGAGATTCTGCTGGGAATCTTAACTGGCTGAGTTTGTGAGGCCTTACACGAGACTCAATGGCATTTGTCTGTCTGTGTCTACGTAACGGAGTAATTTTTAAACGCCACATCCTATTAGTTCCAAAGCGTCCAGGAATGTTGTAGGCATCTACAGCCAGAATTCTATTGATCTGGGGAGGGGGAAACTGAGCAGAGGGAGGGGGAACGGAGAACACATGGAGCTCCTGTCATCTGTTGATGGCACCCATTAACACCTTCCAGCATTATACCCCTGTTCATACTCCCAATAGAATTTAACACGTTGACACTGAGTGACAACTCTGGCAAAAAAAAGAGAGAAAAAAGGATCTGAGGGTGTACACGTAGTCCTGGGCATGGAGGAGGGGAGAATGGGGAGCATACAGAGCCACTGGCATCGGGGAGATTATGGGAGAATGGGGGGAGCTGCAAGGAGTCCCTGAAATAGAATGGGACAGGAGGGTGGCACCCAGCTAGCTTGTCAGGGAAGCGAAGAGTTGCAGGGAGCTCTGGTGAGTGCAACACAAGGTACCAAGCATGTGACCCCCGAGCAGTGTAAATCCAGAGTGACTCCACTGAAGTCAATGAATTACTCTAGATTTACGTCGGTTTAGCAGCAGAATTGGGTCCAGAGTATGTATTACCGAGGAGCTTAGCATGCATGTATGTAAATTTTCCTTCTTCAATAGAAATGTAAAGGCTAGAAATGATTTTAAAACAAGGTGATATAGACCATCACTAGCCATTTAAATCCTCTGCTACGTGGCATTAGTTTTGTTAAATTGATACTAAAATAGCCAGAGGCACTCATCTTTGATTCATTTGGATTTTAATCGCTAGCCTCAATGTGCTGTAAGTGGCAGTTTTCCAAGCTCAGTAGAGAACCAAGTGTGGTGCGAATGTGTCAACGTGATTACGAATGTAATGGGACCTTCCCACTAGTAAATGTTATATTTTGCATAAGGAGACCATCCATTATGCAAGCTGTAACCCCCTCATGAATATTTCATGCACAGATGCCAGGTGCCAACTGAAAATCATGGCAATGAATCAGTCTTTCACTGCTACGAAGGTTCTCCCCTCCCCCAACACTCCATCTTGCACATACGTAGAGTAAGGAAAGAAGAGAGTTTACACGGTGAGCTTTTGCAGACTTCCACCCACATCACTTCAGACATTGTGCACTGTGCAAGGGACTCTCTTCCAGCTCCCGAGTCACCAGCAGAGACACTTTACAACAAAGGGTGTGTCTACACTGCAATCGAGAGGCGTGCACCAACAGAAGGCTGTTACAACGGGAACATTTGCCCTCCTCTCCAATCACAGAGAGGGAAAAAATATAAGGGGAACCTGGTTTGGTGTTGTAGGATCACCCAGGAAACTGACAGCAATTGTAAATCTTGCAAAACTCTTTGGGATAAATTCTTCTCCTCTTGATACTGGTGTAAATCCAGATTAAGTCCACTGGCTTTGCCATCTAAACACAGTGCATTCACCACCTTCAGCAAAGGTTTGGTTAGCTGAGTTACTACAACTCATCACTACGAGTTGCCTTAATGTTTTTTCACAGAAAGAAGCGAGGGCTCCTGTCAGAAGGATTGTGTGTTAGGTCATATCAAAGCATCACTAGAAAAGAGTGAGAGGCACCACTCAGAGGGTCACTGTGTCCTTTCTGAGTGTGTCTTCGTCTAGCTTCAAAACATGGACGGGAGTCTTCCATTAACCACTACAGACGCACTTCTCCCAGGACCAAGAAGGGCTTTGAAAAGCAAGAATACAATAAAGTATTTCAGAAGTTACCATTGAAAGACAGGGACTTACATGCTCTATTGACTCAAGTCGCAGACACACGGAAAAGACTAACCATCTTCACTTGCTTCTGCTGGAGTTAATGGACGTTCCGAGGCAGAGAACAAGCCAGGCTTTCAGAAGAGACAGGAGAGAAGGGGGTAGATTTAGAGGAAGAATTTCATGATTACAAGGACGTAGCCAGGTAACATACTGGAGACGTTCATTCCCTACGAATTGCCACTTGGGGCAAAAATGTACATCCAAGAATTCAGCTCACCCCATCTCTCAGCTGGCTTAAGGGGTCCCCTTACTTCAGTTATCTCATTCCTCTTTTTATCTCACTAGTTCCTTTCCCTCCATTTCTTCTCCTCTTTCATCCCGATGTTACTTGTAGAGTTTTGCCCAGTATCTTGAGAGACGTAAAAGGGGCCTCGGGGGAACGAGACCAGGGGCTCTCTTGTACTGTCTGCTGCACCGGTTTTTGATTTGAAAAGGGTTTTCTTTCTGAGGGCTGGAAGGTCAAAGCAGCAACTGCCGAAACCACAGCCGGCAAGGGGAGGGAGTGACCGAGGTCCAATCCAGACTCGGAAAGTGCTTAATGCGGCGCCCTCCGGACCGACGCCAGGCAACGTACTAAAGCTGCTTGGTGCAAATGGCAGGAGCTGAGCCCCAAAGATGCCAATGAAGGCAAAAAGGGAGAATGCATCAAACTGTGATTTGATCCATCCTAACGTACCGAACGGAGACCTGGCCAGCCACTGGAAGAGAAATCAGTGCACTCGCCGCCACAGAAATGAAGATGTTGAGGTGGTCGAATGGTTGGACACTCCATGAGAGGAAATGAAATGAGGCTGTAAGGGACCTAACGCAGGTTGCATCAGCTGAAGACGAGTTGAGGAAAGCCGGGCTGCGTTAGCATGGGCACAGCCAGCGGAGACCTACGAGCTGTGTCGGTAGGATGGCTCCTGCAAGGAGCGTGGATAGAAGACGATCAAGTGGAAGACCAAGGGTTGGAGCGGATATCAGCAGACTTCAAAGAAACCAATTGGCATGACAGCCTGGCATGTGATCATCAGTTTTCAAAGGAGGCTAGAACAGTCACCAAGAGGGAAATGGAAGAAAGAAGAGAAACTGCTTAACGCAGGCAGAATGGACTGTGCACTGTCATAAGGACAATACACCTAGATTATATTCACTGTGTCATTCAGAGCGTAGGACCCTGGGTAAGGAGACCTGGGTTCTAATCCCAGCTGTGTCACTCACTCCCTAAGCAATCCCTGGCAAATGACTTCACTTCACTCTGACTCAGTTTCTCCATTTGTAACATGCCCTGAAATCCTCAGATGAAAGGTGCTGTGTAGCTCTGCAGTTGATCCACTATAACCCCCAGATCCTTTTTCACATGTTTGAAGTCTGGCATGTGTCTTAAGTATTTTGCAGAATGGGGGCCTCACTGAGTTGGCCAGGACCACAGAGGAGCCAGGCTTTAAGACTCAGGAAAGTTCCCTTACTCTGTTCCTCGATCCCATGACTCTGTGGATCACTAGAGAGTTGTGTTCAGAGCCGAGAGAGATACCTCTCTCGCTCTTCCACTAGCTCACTTGAAATGAGGGAGTCCCTAGCAAGAAATCACCTCACAATGCCACTTCTGTAGGAGTCACCATGTTCACCTCAGTCCACTCTACTGCTGAGAAACGTTAGCCATCTGTGCGGTGAATCCCACCTGCAGGGTTGCATCTGAGGCACTTCACAATCCTAGTTACTGGCCTAGCTAGTTATTCACTCATGCAACTCATCACTGACTTCCCACGGGAGAACTCTGTGCAGGCATGGATGCGTGTGGGTGCTCACGCCTGTACACACATACACAAACCCCCACACCCAAATTAGCTCCACCGAGCAGCCCCTTCAACCTGCAGAATAATGACTCCTGATTTGCAAAGACACAGTTTCAGCACGCACCATGCTGATTCACATTCCCTCCAGCCAACAGTGCCTCTCTGAAGGCAGGGGAACACTCTGAGCTCCCAGTGCCGAAATGATAGTTAACATTTAATTCTGGACCCTTCGGGGACTTCAGTGTAAGAGCCTTTGTTACAATGCAACTGGAACCAGCCAGAAAGCATTTTGTTTGATGAGATGGATGCTTCACTTATGCTGCTATAGCAGGAATAATTGAAGCAGGAGGAAGAAAGACTAAGATTGGCTGGGGAGCAGCATCACCCTCCCATTCTCTTCTGTCTAATTTGGAGCGACATGAATCATTCTGCGCTGGAGAACCGCTGGGAACCATCATCCTCATACTGTTAATATACAGTTTCAATAACCATGATTCACGGCTCAAGTTTCCAGACACACCACTGTCTGCAAATCCTTCTTGAGACCTAAACAAGAGCAAAGCCTAAATGTAGCTGTGATGTAAGGGGTCAACTTCTGACCTCCGGATACCTATGCATCCTGAAACCACAGCCAGAAGACAGTAGGTGGAGTGGCTCTGAACCCTGACCCTGATGTCAAACTCAGCTGAGCGGGCACTGCACAGGCCCTCATATAGAGGGGATTTCCACTGCCAGGCTTACCTGGCGGGGCATAGTCTACATGTTTTTGCAGAGATGTCCATAGGCACCAGCCCATGTTGAAATTACTTGCATTCCTGACAATAATCGTCTGTGCAGACTCTGGGTATTCGCAGGGAAGGTAGAATAGACCTGTGAATTAAAAGAGGGCTGCGAAGTCCATGTGTGCTTACACAGCTTGTTCTTTTATAGGGAAATGTCTGGAGAAGACCGACACCAGCAAAATAGTCTGCTGCCGGAATAGACTATCTGTTTTATGGTTTCCCAAGAGCTCCCACTGCACGTATATGGGTTTCTAAAATGACAGAACAGACATTCAAACAACGAGCCCAACAATGCAGGGGGAAATCAAGTCACTCTGAGGACAAAAACGAGCGCAAGTAAAGCACAATCCGAGACAGGGGCTGCTGCTGAAAAGGAAAGAATGGCCCACGGTGCACTGACTAATGAGAAAAGCCTCGCTCAGGAGGTTTGAAGGAGACCAACAAGGGCCACTGGGATGAAGATATTTAGAGGTGGGAGGACCTGAAACACAACCTCTGAACCGAGCAGAGCCTGGCGGCTACTCAGACTAGAAAACGAGGAGAACTTGGCTGAACTCAACCACCCTGGAAGGAGGGAAATCAAACAAGCATCTCAGGGCTGGATCATTACGCTGCTTCTGGGGTTCTCTGTAATCGCAGGCAACCCCACCGCCAAGGGGGCTCTGCCTGCTATTTTCTGTTCTCCAAAAACCTTGCACAGGGAAGGGTATTTCCCTTCAATGACTTGAACCCTTCCATGCCCTCGAATTAAGATTTCTACATCAAGAAAATCAATTAAGAGAACTAACCTAAAAGGTTTCAAGCACCAAGCATCAGGCTAAAAATCTTGGCAAGAACTTTCTGTTTAGGACCATCTGATTCATGCCACAAACCAGTAAATTAAGGAAGCTGCTGAAGCCCCAGAGATGCATCACCCTTGGAAATCCACAAGGGCTCATGGTTCAGCAATAGCTGCCTGGCCTGCAGTGGAACCAAACAGTGGAAAAGTGGGGTAGTATCAGACAATCTGAAGATCAGATCCTATGGGCACGTCATTTCCAAAACGGTAAATCTAACAACTATTTGATTTTAGGCATAACAGCGGATCCTAAGAGAGAGGATTTTACATTGCATTGGCTTTATTTTAAGCAAAGTGCTATTGTAAATAGCATAGATTAGAGGCAAGGACACTATTTGCAAGCAAATGGCAAATTTAAATTAGGAATCAGCCTGCACTGTGTTCCAGACTCAGAAGCGGGCCCATGCCACCAGAGTATCGGCTCTGAGTCTGCCCCTTCTCCTAATCCACACAGGTGCATCTCCACAACCTCCTCTGCAACCAGGCCACAGGAGGGACATTCCAGGGCTGGGCTTCGGGTGCAATGCATTTTGGCACATACACAACCTGAACTGACCCTGTGCACCCAACTCCTGCTGGGCCAGAGTCTAATTGCTGTGGGTGAAATGCACACCCATGCAGAAGGCTTACACAGGCCACAAGTGCTGCATGGCCCTTGGGCTGGCCCCTCTGCACATGGCTGAATTTTACCTTTTAGGGGAGTGCTTTTCATAGCATCAAGGAATACAGACCAACATTAACACAGGCTCTGTAGCATGACCGTGCACCTGGCGATGGGAGGGGAGAGGCAATTACACCAGTCTCATGTCTGGAGACTGAATCTGGCCTTGACTTTAATACATTGTTAGCAGTTATTAAGCCTGCATGCATATCCCACATTGCGTTAACACGCCGAGACTAAAGATGTGCATTTCACGGCACTTCACTTTACACATCTGCTTGAGACGGCGTACAGGCAAAATTGCTCCAAAGGAAGCACGTGTATTTTCAAGCTGCTTTAAGTAACGGATAAATGTTTTGTAAAGACCTCTGCAACTGCACCCATAAAAATGAACACTGCTCTGTTCCCATGGGCAGCAGCTTGTCAAACTGGTTTCTAGAACGGCTTCACCTAATACCTGAAGATGGAAGGTCAAAGCACTGTCTGTATAAGGAGAAAGATGATGTTCAACACTTGAGGGGCAAAGTAAAACCCAGATCACACATTTGCAGAGCGCTCACTAGGGGTCAATCCAGATGGTATCCACTCCCGTTCCAGCCACGCTTTCATCCAGTGGGAACAACATGTAGACAAGGGGGCATGAAGGCAACAAGCAGACAAGGAAGGAAATGGAGCAGCCTCCCCAACTTATTGAAAAGTAGGGGATCGACTCCTGTTTTACTAGCACGAGATCAACTGCTCACTGGACTCCCCCACCCCACCCTCAGCCCCCATCATCTTCTTTTATGTAGATCTGGGGTGAATCTTCCCATTTACTGAGTGGATTCACTGACTTGAAGATTTATATTGGCTAAGTGTGACTGGGCGGTAATTAGGGCCCTGATCCTGTGAACACTTACGCTCATGACAGTAAAGTTAAGCCTGTGCATGTCTTTGCAGGATCAGGGCCCTAGTTATATAGGATTGGAGACCCTTGCACTTTCATGCCTCTTCCATCAAGTCAATATCAGTCTCTCCTCTCCACTCATCACTACCACCTTACGCCTTTTAAGTCACTCAACTGCAGAACAATGCAAGAGGCAGGGCCAAATTTGGAGCTGCGCTCCGGCTCCGCTCCTGCTCCAGGCAAAAACCTGCAGCTCCATTGCTCCGGAGCTGCTCCGCGCTCCAGCTCTGGGCTCCCCTCCAAAGCCCTGGCAGAGGTGCTGGATTTTTTTAAGCTTACTTTTTGGGATTTTTAAAGTTAAAGTTAAATTAATAATTCCACAGTGACTAATGTCAAAATTTACATTAGCAAGTACTACTATTTAGATTAATAAAATACCCATTACATGCCCTGAGAATTTTCACGAGAACACAGCTGGTAAATTCTTGATGGGCCTAGTGAAAGCTGCTAATTAACAAGTTACCGTCTGTCTCTATTTGCCATCGGTCTTCTTGGCAATCACGCTGTGTCTTGTGAAAATAGCAAGTTCATCCCAACAAGCAAAAAACTAAGAAAAATATCACTGAAGAGAATAAAAGGGTATTGATTCGTTGTCATTTTTTAAAAAATTTCCCCAGAGAGAGCAAACCAACAGTACATAATGGAAAGCTTCTGTTCTCAAAACGACTTCCACAGTTTTCATTTACAACCCAGAGCAGATGCATGCCCAAAACAGAGTAGCTCTGAACCTACAGAAAAATGCACGATTATTTTAAGAGTGAAATTACATTACATTTAGGACATACAATTGCCAGCATGCAAAATGCTCCAAAATAATAGAATTATCAGCTGGGGTTTCAGTCTGGACTTGTTAAAGGAGCTTAAAGACATGATGCATCTAAATCCCCTGGTAACTGGACAGCTAACCCCCTTAGGCTCCTTTCAAAACCCCTGTCTAAAATTTTAAAAAGTTAAAAGCACTCTGGTTCAAAACAGGTTTTCATAAAGAATGCAACTATATAATAAAGAATAAAACCCCGCCCAAGAAGCTAAGGCAATTCTTCGCAGAAAGGCTCACTTCTTTATTTGATGTGCTCCCATCTCCATACGTGGAGGGGAGAAATCGGGGTAGCGTCTAGTGTTCCAGATACTCAAGAAAAATACCAGAGCAGTAAGGCTATTTTTCACTAGCCATTTACCAAACTACATTTTTCTGCCTGGTGCAGACTCACATAGCTAGAGAAGGAAAATCCTATTAGAGCAAGTTCGTCTTCCCACAAGGGAAGGATCTAGACGCCCGTAGAAGACACATCAGCTATGGTATGGGTGCAACACTTGATCTTCGTCACAGGGCCGTACAAGCACTGAACACACGCACCTAAAAGTGGGAAGCTTTAACATGCTTTCAGATTACAAAATTAGATCAGAAGTTCCCACTGTTTTTTTAAAAACTGTTAAAAGGAAACAAATATTCCCCAAGACAGGACATTTTTATTCCACATTCTAACAGCTACCAGTTCTATTATCCTCCAAAATAAGGAGCCACAAAGTGACCATCAGTCATGGCCCATAATTACAGCAAGCCATCACCAGGGTCACAGGTGCATACAATCCAGCATTGGGAGGCAAAAGTGACCCAGCCACTCACTCCTTCTCAGCTGAAAAACTGTTATCTCAAGGTAAGTGAATTTCATTTCACTGTCAAATTAGATGTCTAATTATTAATAATTCATGCAAGTGGTTTTGAGAACTGAAGGAGAAACAGAAGCAATGATTCTTGGGCCAGACGCCAGCCTGCACCAAGAAAGAGAGAGGGAGAAAGTGTGTATGTGTACCGAAGTTGATTAAATTTTGAGCATATAGTATTATGGTCTATGAGCCAATTTAATCCAGTTCTTCTAACTCTGCTGTTGGTATATGACAGGATGCTTGCCTGAATGAAGCCCAGTTCTACCTATCCGGATGGAGAGCTCATTCCCGTAGTCCTGGTGATAAGTCGGCTCGGGGTCATACTTCTCTTTCACCACTCTCGGATCGTAGCTCCTAGACAAGGCGGCATGGGGAGGTTCACTGATGCCCTGAAATGGATTAGAGGGAAATTTAACGTTGTTTCTGTGTGCGAGTGAGTCTTCCTCTCTCTACATTCCCCCCCTACCCAATGCTCAAAGACAACTTTGGAATCTGCAGAGGTTTTAAAGGCAGATCTGGGCACTGCTCAGTGTGTTTGATTCTCAGGGTTTCATGCAAAAGTTTCTTTTGGGCTTGGTTCACACCTCCCAGAGTTTTGAATTCAAACCAACTCAAAGGGAAGCCATCAAGCTTTGCAGGGTTTTGCTACAAACCAAGACGACAGAACCAAGCTCGCTGGGAAGCCTGATGACTTTCAGCATGTCTTTCCACAAACCGGGCCTGAGTTAAAAACTTTATGTAGTTAAAAACTAAACCAGGCAGGTTTCACAAACTGTCAGGTTTCATAAAGCAGATTCCACAAAGCGGCAGTTTAAAGACTTTTTGTGGGTTTGCAAGAACTGGAATTTCGACTCCATCCTTCATCTGCAAACCTAATGCAGTCTGCAGAAGTTTCTGCATTGGCTGCACTCAATATACAGGGATGGATCTGGCAGTGAAAAAGAAGCAGGGAACGGGATTTTAAAAACAAAGATGTTAATTTCATGCCCATATACTCGTGAATATACACCGGCTTCTCATTAAAGACAGTTTGGTGTTTTTAAATTGCGTACAAAATTTTTGGTTTCAAAACAAACTCCAAATGCCACTTTTTTTTAAAGAAAAAAATGTATCAACATAATTCAAGTGTAGTTACAGTGAGAAAAACCTCTAACCACACAGTACCTTACTCTGCTGACAAAATGTATGCTGCTGTCAGCACTGCTGAGCCAATATAACTACAGAGGAGCGAGCTGCATTGTATTCTGGCTCATGCACAGTCAAAATTGCACAGGGACCTTGCACTGCACATCAGGGATACAGGCAGAAAACATTCAAGCTGGACTTTCAGACCCTGATTCAGCAAAGCCTGTGAGCACTTTGAGGTTCATGTTTTGAAGGATTGGGGCCTCAGATCTAGGGCCCCATTCAGGAGAGCACAAAAAACACATGCTGAGCTGTAAGCATCTGTTTATGCCCATTAACTGCAATGGAACTTAAGCATGTATTTAAGTGCATTTCTGAAAAAGGAGGCTTTTCTCAATTGAGGCCTGAGTTTGCAGCACTGGCAATTAGGGAGAGGGAAAAAAACGAACTCAGAACTGAGCATATTTCCTTGGAATTGAGGGAAAGAATAAATAAGGACCATACGATGTAATTTGATTGGATCGTTTCCAGAGTACGATCACACCTTTAACAGTATTGAGAATATTTTGAGGATACAGCTTTCTGGTTTTTAAACTATACATAGATGGGGGACGGAGACAATGTGCCCATATAAAAACAAAATAAATGTGGTAGGTGCTGTACAAACACAATGGAGTCCTGGTCCAGGAAAGGGGCTCCTACACAAAGACATTGTCCAAGAAGGCAATTCATTGAACCAGTCAGACACAATATCACGTTTCCAGGTCAGTGTTAGATTTGCAGTAAGTCCAAATGGACTCTCCCATAGACTGTAGGAACTTGCAATACCATAGGCCGGGGAAACACGTCCCTGTGAGACGGCAAAATTGTGATTCAAAAGACACACCAAGAGACAGATAGCAAATTCACAGCTGAGGTTAACCCGACAGGCCACCAGATGTCACTGCTGACCTCCATACGCTCAACTAGAAGACTGTATGTGGCAGTAAAGAACTGAATTTCAGTAGGTCTCATTGGCACAACTCCTCCACCATATATATGCTGTTTAAATCCAACTTTCTGCTTGCTACAGAATTTAGTGACAACATTTCCAGCTTAGAAAAGGTCACAGAAAGCCTACAGAGGAGAGGGGAGGAAAGATTGGAGAATGTGTTAGATTTCAGTATGTCTCCCCTTGGAACAGAGATTAACACACATTGTAAATTTCAGCTCCTTTCGGTGCTACTCGTTTCCCTAGAAATTGCAACTTCTTTTCTTGCAGTTTTCAGGTCCTGGATTCATTAAAGGGTTTAACCCTAGAGACAAAACGGATGGCAAGGTACTCGCAAAGCAAAGGCTGGAAGAACGTAAAGCGTCAAGAAAGGGATCGCTGTTCAAAGCATGGGACATCAGGATGTTCGTTCTACCTGAGACAGGACAGTGGCAACCTGGCTTTGGTTCTTCAATTCAGAGAGCAGCAATATAAACTAGCATACACTAAACCACCAGAGCTGGCAATGAGAAACTTGATGAGTAAAGTGACTTTAAAAAAAATAAAGGTTGAAGATGAATAATTAAACTATTATCCCCTCGTTTGCATATTATATTCCGACTGATGTTATTAATGCTAATCACATATTTGCTATCATCGTTCTACTGCAATTTAATCAGGGTGCTTTCAATTCCATTAACCCGGCAATTAGAAGATACCCTGATGAGGCACTCTTCTTTTAGAAAGGACTTTTCCTTAGCAAAACGTTACAAATCTTTTCTTCCTCTCAGCATTTCCCAGATTTTCCGCGGGGGTCCGTCTAAGATGGACTGGGGTAGGATCAGGTGTCCTACAGAATATGTGATGAGTGGATGAAAAAAAACATGGGGAAGTGTAAACATTTTCCATGAAATACTGGAAAGGTGTGCACAGAGGGGGACTTCAAGTAAGTGCCACAATCTGATATGGACTAAAAAGGACAAAGATCCATAAATTGAATCAATCGGACGCAACACCCTGCAGTGCCAGATTAGCAAATGCTGATGAACTGTTCAGGAGAGTAAGACATTGCTGTCTTCTAAATCGGAGACAGCAGAATTCCTAACATTCAAAGGAACAAAAATCAACAATGCAGGACGTTTGGAACAATGCAGTTAATTTTCTTATTTCACAATATTTTCCATAACCTCATGGGTTTAAACATTTTTCATGCAACTTAATTCTCAATAACTAGACATAGGATAAGAAGAGGGTCAAGGATAAATCTAATTTTTTAAAGGAAGCATGAATTTAGCAAGAACCAATGAATACACCAGTTGTCTGTGATTGGGTCTGCATGAGCACTGGGATCAGATTCCATGACCAGGGCCCAAATCACCCTGGCAAAACAAGAGAAAGGTGAAGCAGAAACCTGTTTCAATGCAAACTGCAGAGCATGTGTTAACCTAAAAGCATTTGTTCCCTTCCCTACCCTTTAGTGTTTATTATGGGGGTGGCAGAGCCTTACAAACCTCATCTGTGTTTGACCTCAAAAGCAAAGAGATTTCTTCCCAGAAAAGTCTGTGTGATTGTGCAACACACTCAAACACAAAACAGGAAACACTCACATTCTGTGAAAGCTGACCTTGGCCAGACCTGTTACTGCAGAATCATAGAATATCAGGGTTGGAAGGGACCTCAGGAGGTCATCTAGTCCAACCCCCTGCTCAAAGCAGTACCAATCCCCAACTAAAACATCTCACACAGACATAATGAGATAACCGAGTAAAACTAATGAGAGGTTTAAAAAAAAAAACTCAGGAGGATGGAGGAAAATCTGTGCTTTATTTAGTGCATCATCACTTTTTAGGCCATTTCTAACAGCAGTAAAGACTTGGAGTGGGAGTTGAAAGCACTCAGAGTTCTGACTTCTCCATCTACCTGCGTGAATTGGGGATCTGCAGGAGCCCCTGTTCGATGACCCAGATAATTGTAGGCCTGTCAACCTGATACTGATCACTGGCAAGATAATGGAGTGGCTGATTCAGGACTCGATTAATGAAGAATTAAAGGAGGACAATGTACTTAATGCCAATCAGCATGGATTTATGGGCAATAGATCCTCTCAAACTAACTGGATATTTTTTTCATGAGATTACAAGTTTGGTTGATAATGGTAATAGTGTTAATATAACAGATTTAGATTTCTGTAAGGTGTTCGACTTAATACCACACGACATTGTTATTAAAAAACTAGAATATAAAATTAACCTGGTACACCTTAAATGGATTAAAAACTGACTGATGGGTCTTAAAATATAACTGCGAATGGGGTGTGTTTCCAGTGGGACCCCACAGGGATCGGTTTTTGGCCCTGTGCTATTTAACATTTTTATCAATGACTGGAAGAAAACAAACATCACTGACAAAGCTGGCTGATGACACAAAACTTGGGGGAGTGGTAAATAACGAAGAGGACGGGTCACTCATCCAGGGTGATGTGGATCATATACTTGAAATAACTTCCCCCCTCCCACTCGGTAAACTGGGGGCAAATAAACAACATGCTGCTAAACCCTTTGTATACTGCCTGCAAAAACCAAACACCAACATTGGGAAGGAAAGAGAACCAAGGCCAACTGTGCCCAAGAGGCAACTGGGTGTGAAAGGAGTTGATGACTTCAATCCATTCCCAGTGATGCAGACACCCATCCACAACAAGCCCACCATCAAAACCTTTGTCGGCAGATGCAGAGTGAGGCTAAGGACTGATCAGGTGTGGCGAGAAAGATGCTTTCTTTCTCCAGATATGGCGTTGGCTGAGAAAGGGCTAACTTGCCCTGCTGCTATCTATGCTGGGTGGCGTCTATGGAGAAAGAACAAGGAGTCCAGTAGCACCTTAAAGACTAACAGATTTATTTGAGCATAAGCTTTCGTGAGTAAAAATCTCACTTCTTCAGATGCATGGAGTGAAAGTTACAGATGCAGACATAAAAATACTGACCCCTGAAGAGAAGGGAGAAAGAAAGGCTCTCGGTGGATCCTGCAGCTCTCACCAACAATTAAAATTAACTTTGAGGGGGGAAAAGAAGGGAGAACTGTTCTGCTGCAGAGGAGCTCAACGAGGGCTCAGATGAGATACACAGAAGTGGGAGAAAGGTTTAGCAGCTGCCACCTTTTTTCAGCAAAGGTACCGGTCAGAAGAACGTGGATTTTTGCAGGAGGGAAGGACGTTCAAGTGACTGAAAGACTGAGGGAAAATCCCATCCGCAACTTAAAAAGAACTGTCCCTCTGTCTCTCCTTTCTCTGTCAGCCCCTCCATAGCCGCTCCCCTGCCACCTGTGTGCTTAGTCCCATGCTTCCACTTTCCCAAGGAGGGAACACTTTTCCTAAAACCCTACCAGGGTCAGCCTCTGATCCTAAAAGGTCACTTTTGCAGCATGGCCTACAAGAAGTGATCTAATCTGGTGCGAATTAATGAGGACGATTCAGGTGATATTAATAAAGCTTCAACTATTAAGCATATGCAACCAGTCTAAATGATTGCATGAACCTATTCATATAATTTTGTCCTACTCTCACCCTGCTTACGTTAGTCACTGCTCTCACTTACGTCATGTCTTCATGGAGGCCGTACACTCGCCAAAGCCATAATCTGTCCTTCTGCATCTAGCAGAGCACCTAGTAAGCCTGAAGCTACAGAACAAATCAGACAAGCAAGCAGCAGCTTTGCACAGTTTATCATCAACTGATTTGCTGGCACCAGGAAGACAACTGGCTCTCATCTCTGTCCTGTCAGCACAAAAGGGTAACAAAATTAAAAGCAAAGAGCATGACCAGAACATAGAGCAGTCCATAAATTAAAGATTGCAATGAAAAGGAAAGGATCAGCGTAAGCAACCACCAGGCTGCTAGCATTACAGATCTATATAATCAAGCAAGCAATCTACTTCTGAGATGCATTTGCCTGAAAGTTGGCAATGATAAAAAGCCACCCCTAGTTATTTCTTCTGCTACCCATGCTGAGCGTCTCTAAAGCTTTCCTGTGCCGCTCATGCCTAAATAGACACAACCGGGAGATATACTGCCATTTCAGATGCTTATTGTCAACAGACGCATACTGACCTTACACCCCCCCACACACACACGCAACTTCATCAATTTGAACAATATTAGTGACATTCCGCAAAGCGCTGGATTTATTCCAACTGCGAGTGCTCTGAGTCACTCCAATCTGCTCCCCGCCTGGGCCCCTTAATTGGAACATGTCAGTGGGTTCCAAAAGCATTAGGAAGGGAAAAGGAAAAGTTAGCCCATGTTAATTAGCTCATGTTGCTAATCATAGTTAACTGAAAAAACACTGGGGCTAGTGCATTTCACAACGCCTGGTGAATGAGAGATGTGGACAGGAAGATCTCTACAGCTGGAAAAAATTATTCTGGTGAATGAGGTCCCAGTAAAATTGTTTCATTTTAGATATCAAGGACAGAAGGGCCATTAGATCCTCCAGTATAAAGCAAGCCAGAGAACTCAACATTGCGCCAGTCGTGTTATTTACCGTGCAGTCTCTCCAACACAGACACAGTGGCCGGGCAAAACCAGCCTCTGCCCTTTTTATTACCAAGAAACTGCAACACCATATACCCTCCTAGAGCAAATCTACAATTATTCTAAACGGTCGGAAAATTTCAACATCTATCCTAGAAACAACCCGGGTCGTGCAGGACTCACACATGATTGGCTTCTACCTCCCCTGGAAAATCTATCAGTATTCATATTCATATTGTCTACCATGACAAAGCCTGCTCTTGAGATCATGTTTGACAGACCTGGGATCAGTCCCGATGGAGTTTCTCTTATGTAGACAAACTCCAATACCAGAGAACTTTGGAAAATAGATGGTTTGCTGTTCAACTGTGTACGGCTGGGGGTGTCAGGGAAGGGGCTCGTAATCTCTTGCAGTCTACCTTGGGAGACACCAGTTCGGTCTCTTGACTGGAAGTTTAGATCAGCGTTTCTCAAACGTGGCCACCAGGAGCTTTCTGTGCGGCCATAGCCTCCTGGGTGGTGATGGAGAGGGGGCGCAAAGCAGAGGGCCCTCCCCCAGGCCCACCAGCAGGGGCTGATCCCTACCCCCTTCTGGAGGAGCAGGTGATCAGTGGGAGTTCTCCACCTTCCCTGGGGTGGTGGGCAGCAGGCTCTGGCCTTGTGGCAGTAGGCTCCTGCCCCCAGCCACAGGGCTTCATGCTCTGGCCCCGGGCTCACCCCCCCCCCCACACACACACGTGTCATCCCTGGCCCCCACTGCCTCCGCCAGCCTCCAGCCATGCAGCAGGACCCCAGGGTCTGGCCCCAGACTCACCCCCCACCATCTCTCTGACTCCGGCTGCCTCCTCCATCCAGACCCCAAAGCGCCACTGCATTCCCCCCCCACCCCGCCACATCCAGGGCTTAATTTGTCCCCCAGCTTGCCCGAGCTGAGTAAGTCTGCTGGGAAAAGTGATATTAACAAATGTACAAATATCACTTTTCACAGGAGCAGACTTACTAGCTAGAAAAAGTCTTAAAAAAAAAAAAACACAACCAAGTAGGCAGAACATGCAAAGCACCTCATTTGTGTTTCTATTCGGTTTAGGTCCAGTAAAGAATAGAGACAACTGTAGATTATTTTGTCTGCAAAAAAACTTCTACATAAATAAATTACAATGATTTGGACATGTATGTGTGCATATTTATTTGTTTTTCCTAAAGTTAATTAAATATTTTAGGGAAAATGGTCAGAGCGGCCACCAGCAAGAGTTAGTGGCCACACTCTGAGGCCACCAAAATATTTCTTGGGAGAACCCCTGGTTTAGATCATCAGAGTTTAATCCTGAATACTCTCACTGAAAGCAACTGGTGTTCAACTTGCTTTAGCATCTCCTAGGATCGAGGCTCTTTTTTTCCCCCCCCCACCTTAAAAGAATAAAAAGGCTTAGATCTTGTGTTGTGATATTTACACACACACACTCCCGACCCCTAACGAGCTTTGAGATGATAAACAAAGGGTGTGACAGGAAAGAGATGCCCAGAGAAGAGTCACGCAGCAAGTCATGGCAGAGCTGGGAACAGAAGGTCTCCAAGCCCCAGTGCAGTACCCTGTCCATCAGACCATGCTGCCGCCCCACGGGAGGCCTGTGTGGATCTGCCATTTCAGGTTTAGTGGTTCCCAAGAACTTTTCCTCCCTGGTTTCTCACTGTGAGAAAGCCTTCCTCCACCCGACTGACTTTCAACGAGACTTAGGAGGCTAAATCATTTTGAAAGTTTGACCCAAAGTATCTAGTGTTTAGAGCACTGGGCTGGGTCTCAAGAAACAGGTCTTTTCCCCAGCTCTGCCACTGGCCTGCTGGGTGACCTTTGGCAAGTCATCTCATTTCCCCTGCCCGTGCCTCAGTTTCCCTCTAGGTAAAACAAATCTAATGACACCTGCCTGCTTTGTAAAGCACACTGAGACCTACAAAGAGAAGTGCTAGACAAGAACTAGGGATTATATATTGAGCTTTTGCATTCTTGCCTTCCAGAGAGTATTTTTCAAGAATTGTCAAGCGAAAAGGCTTCCCTGCTGACAGCCACCAGCTCCTACCATCTTCAGTGGAGCGGAGAGGAAGGAAAGCTTCCTCTAATTCTTTGTTCTCATTCCTTAACGCCAAGCTTTTACACTTCCCTGCTAGATTATGCTTCTAAAGCCGGCTGATTTTGAGAACAGCTACTCCTCAGCCCCTGCCTTTCCCCCACCCCACCCCTGTATACAGTTCAAATGAAGAGCACGAGATCCTACGATGCGTAACAAACCATCACAAATGCTAAGAAAAGCCAAGTGACGTTAGGCAGCTACTCCTGTCACAGGCACTCTCCATCTCGGTGCTCTTACATACAGACAAAAAGAAAAGGAGGACTTGTGGCACCTTAGAGACTAACCAATTTATTGGAGCATGAGCTTTCATGAGCTACAGCTCACTTCATCGGATGCATACTGTGGAAAGTACAGAAGACGTTTTTATACACACAAACCATGAAAAAATGGGTGATTATCACTACAAAAGATTTTCTTCCCCCCACCCCACTCTCCTGCTGGTAATAGCTTATGTAAAGTGATCACTCTTCTTACAATGTGTATGATAATCAAGGTGGGCCATTTCCAGCACAAATCCAGGGTTTAACAAGAACATCTGAGGAAGGGGGGGGAGGGGAACAAGGGGAAATAGGTTACCTTGCATAATGACTTAGCCACTCCCAGGCTCTATTCAAGCCTAAGTTAATTGTATCCAATTTGCAAATGAATTCCAATTCAGCAGTCTCTCGCTGGAGTCTGGATTTGAAGTTTTTCTGTTGTAATATTGCAACTTTCATGTCTGTAATTGCATGACCAGAGAGATTGAAGTGTTCTCCGACTGGTTTATGAATGTTATAATTCTTGACATCTGATTTGTGTCCATTTATTCTTTTACGTAGAGACTGTCCGGTTTGACCAATGTACATGGCAGAGGGGCATTGCTGGCACATGATGGCATATATCACATTGGTAGATGTGCAGGTGAACGAGCCTCTGATAGTGTGGCTGATGTGATTAGGCCCTATGATGGTGTCCCCTGAATAGATATGTGGGTACAGTTGGCAACGGGCTTTGTTGCAAGGACAGGTTCCTGGGTTAGTGGTTCTGTTGTGTGGTATGTGGTTGCCGGTGAGTATTCGCTTCAGGTTGGGGGGCTGTCTGTAGGCAAGGACTGGCCTGTCTCCCAAGATTTGTGAGTGTGTTGGGTCATTCTTCAGGATAGGTTGTAGATCCTTGATAATGCGTTGGAGGGGTTTTAGTTGGGGGCTGAAGGTGACGGCTAGTGGCGTTCTGTTATTTTCTTTGTTAGGCCTGTCCTGTAGTAGGTGATTTCTGGGAACTCTTCTGGCTCTATCAATCTGTTTCTTCACTTCTGCAGGTGGGTATTGTAGTTGTAAGAATGCTTGATAGAGATCTTGTAGGTGTTTGTCTCTGTCTGAGGGGTTGGAGCAAATGCGGTTGTATCGCGGAGCTTGGCTGTAGACGATGGATCGTGTGGTGTGGTCAGCGTGAAAGCTGGAGGCATGTAGGTAGGAATAGCCATCAGTAGGTTTCCGGTATAGGGTGGTGTTTATGTGACCATGGTTGATGGTGGGATGGAAATTGTTGAAATCATGGTGGAATTCCTCAAGGGCTTCTTTTCCATGGGTCCAGATGATGAAGATGTCATCAATATAGCGCAAGTAGAGTAGGGGCGTTAGGGGATGAGAGCTGAGGAAGCGTTGTTCTAAGTCAGCCATAAAATGTTGGCATACTGTGGGGCCATGCGGGTACCCACAGCAGTGTTGCTGATTTGAAGGTATACATTGTCCCCAAATGTAAAACAGTTATGGGTAAGGACAAAGTCCAGCCACCAGCTTAGCCGTGACATTATCAGGGATAGTGTTCTTGACGACTTGTAGTCCATCTTTGTGTGGAATGTTGGTGTAGAGGGCTTCTACATCCATAGTGGCCACGATGGTGTTATCAGGAAGATCACCGATGGATTGTAGTTTCCTCAGGAAGTCAGTGGTGTCTCGAAGGTAGCTGGGAGTGCTGGTAGCGTAGGGCCTGAGGAGGGAGTCTACATAGCCAGACAACCCTGCTGTCAGGGTACCAATGCCTGAGATGATGGGGCGCCCAGGATTTCCAGGTTTATGGATCTTGGGTAGTAGATAGAATATCCCAGGTCTGGGTTCCAGGGGTGTGTCTGTGGGGATTTGATCTTGTGCTTTTTCAAGGAGTTTCTTGAGCAAATGCTGTAGTTTCTTTTGGTAACTCTCAGTGGGATCAGAGTGCTGAAAATGGCCCACCTTGATTATCATACACATTGTAAGGAGAGTGATCACTTTACATAAGCTATTACCAGCAGGAGAGTGGGGTGGGGGGAGAGAAAACCTTTTGTAGTGATAATCACCCATTTTTTCATGGTTTGTGTGTATAAAAACGTCTTCTGTACTTTCCACAGTATGCATCCGATGAAGTGAGCTATAGCTCACGAAAGCTTATGCTCAAATAAATTGGTTAGTCTCTAAGGTGCCACAAGTACTCCTTTTCTTTTTGCAAATACAGACTAACACGGCTGTTACTCTGAAATCTACATACAGACAGCAGCTCGGCTTGGCTGAATGACTCCTGATTCAAGTCATTTCAGATGCTTCCCCGGCCTTTGGTCAAAAATCCCCTTCGCTTTTCAACCTACTTAGGTCTTTTTAAAAAGACAGCCCAAGTGGTCCTGCTACGGAAGAGGATGTTAGGGGCAGGTCGTGGAAAAGGCAGCAAGATCACCTTTCCAAAGGGGATTCCCCCTCGCTCCTCCACCCAGCATCAGTAAATGGACACTACTTGGCTTCTTTCCCCCTGGCATTTTCCCACCCTAGGTGAATACCAGTAAAAATCTCTGACCCTGCAACCAAAGTACCGCTCTGGCAACAGCTATACTGATTTAGTACAGGGCTGCTGCTTAAAACTGCCCTGTGGTTAACTGGGACTCCCTTGCTATGACAGCATGCACCCCTCTCCTGCCCAAGCTTTATCCGTTCCCATGAGTCCCTCAAGTTTCTATGTCCCACCAACATCCTCTGACTTCTTCAGTCTTCTGCTGGGGACTTTCCACTCCCCCCAGCCTCCTGCAGAGAAATGTGGTCAAATTGGTTACCCCAGGCTTCAGCCAACTCATTGTTCCAAGGTGCTTCCAGCTGAATGGGAAACCATTAAAGGCCTAACTACCCACCACTGTAACTGCTAGGCAGTGGTTCTCAAACTTTTATATTGGTGACCCCTTACACACAGGCAAGCCTCTGAGTCTGACCCCCTCCTTATAAATTAAACACACTTTTTTATATTTAACACGATTATAAATGCTGGCAGCAAAGCTGGGTTTGGGGGTGGAGGCTGACAGCTCGCGACCCTCCACATAATACTCTCACGATCCCCAGTTTGAGAACCCCAGGCTAGAGCCCTGACAGCAGATGGCCGACTCCACACCCACTTTGCGGCATCCATTCCACGACACAATTTTATCACAGCTTCATAACATTAACTAGAATTCATAAGTTATACATAGATCCCCTAAAGCATCAGTAGTGCGATAAAATTATGCAGTCTGATGCAATGCCTACTACTGTCAAAAAGAAAAGCTACAGCTTTCGTGAGCTACAGCTCACTTCATCGGATGCATCGATGAAGTGAGCTGTAGCTCACGAAAGCTTATGCTCAAATAAATTGGTTAGTCTCTAAGGTGCCACAAGTCCTCCTTTTCTTTTTGCGGATCCAGACGAACACGGCTGCTACTCTACTACTGTCAAGTTTCTGCCTGTGAATTGTTGGTATTTGAATCTCATGTGCCACACTTCAAGAGCAGAATCCCTTTAAGAATTTCATACACCTCTTTCTGGTCATTCAGATAGGATGGGATAGGATCTTCTTCACACTTCAGCCCTTCTCCACTGTACAGCCAAGGGCTTATTTACAGTCTTACAGTTGTCACCTTCTAGCGTTCTTGACCATACGAATAGAGAATTGATCTGGTGCTTAATTTTCATTAATTGCATCTAAGAAGAGATGGGCAGGGGAAGAAATAGACCTGTCTGAATGGCAGTGACAACAGAAGTCGCTACTTTTTTCAATCGCGCCTCAGATTCCAGCTTGAGAAGGTCTCTCCACGTTCTGTGATTACACTTCCAAAGGAAAACTCTGCTCGCTCTGCTACGAAAGAAACCAGGTCAAACTGCCCGCGTCTGAACGCTTGTGAACAGCAGCATCTGTTCCTTTGGCACCATTAAAACCAGATTCCAGTGGCAACTGTTGACTTTCCTGACGTGCTCACAGCAAACAATGCTTTCTGCTCGAATATGAATCGGGCAGGGAATGGCTGGTACTGATTTACCAGCAAGGAGGGAAGGACTGCAGGGGGCTGTGCGTAGCTCAGCAAAGCGCACACTGTAAAGCCAGGAAATTCTCATCCATTTTAAAAAAGGATCTGGAGGAAACTTTTAAAAGTGCGTAAAGAGCGGTGTCTGGTATACCTTTCCAATGTGATTCCTGAGGCCCTTTCCGACTCTTAAAGACGGTCTTTAACAAAGTTCTTTGCTCCTCCCCTTCCCATACTTCCTCGGTGATGTCCACGTGTGACATCACATTCATTACTATGGCTATGGAGCGTGAAGTCATACAGGAGTAGGACTTCACGGCGTTAGCATGCAGAGGGAAGAGCTAGACTGCAAGGGAAAACATTCTTACTCAGAACAGGTACATAACTGAAATAATAGCAAAGGAAATACAAAAAGCCACTGGCCCAAGGACATGTGGCTGCTTTTAATACACTGTTCTTCAGTAGATTTCTTCCAGGATGTTAGTTGGCCCATGTGAAACAGGAATACAAGAACTGCCAGACTGAATCAGTGCCAAGATCCATCCAGCCCAGGATCCTGTCTCTGACAGTGGCTTCACAGGAAGGTATAAGATTCCTACAGATGGCAGATGGGGGATAAACTGCACCCTACATTAGGGCTCATCCTGATCTCTAACAGACAAAG
Source organism: Eretmochelys imbricata (assembly GCF_965152235.1). Lineage (NCBI taxonomy): Eukaryota > Metazoa > Chordata > Testudines > Cheloniidae > Eretmochelys > Eretmochelys imbricata. Next base: position 4,158,147 of record NC_135585.1, on the reverse strand, counting down.
ACTGGCTTAAACCCTGAAAGTTTAATATCCCACCCAGGTTTTGTTGGCATTAATGATTCTAATTCTGATCTTGACCTGCCGATAAAAATATCCAGTTCTTTTCTGAAACTTGCTAAACTCTTGGCCTTAACATCCTGTGGCAATGAGATCCACAGTCTAATAGTGCATTGCATGACAGAATATTTCCTCCAGTGCCTTTACCAGCACTAAATTCACCCTACAATTGTATTTTTAATCCCCACCACCACCTCCCATTTCTGCTTTTAAAGCCACCTTCCTTGTTGGGAGACTCCTAAATCTAGCTTGTATCTTTTACATCCCTTTGCATTTCCCCTATCAGCACCCTCATCTATCTTAAGTGACTTGCCCATATTTCCCAAGATCTAGGCTACTGCTCTGACCACTGGACCATGCTTGCTCTCTTAAAGCAATAGATTCCTGGCACCCTGAGATGTCTGCCAGCTTGTTCCTTTGTTCTGTATCGTCTCTGCCTGAGGATAACTTTTGATAAGTTTACTTTCCCTGAGAAGAAAAGGTCTCTCTCCTCTGACAGGTTTTGTCCCTAGGGAACAAATCTAAACTGGCCCTACATAAAGCCATCACATCAGGCAGGCTTGCCGAGTCTTTATGTTAAAAATTAGATTACTCTGCGGCCCCTACCAATCCATCACTCTTGGTGACACCCCTTTTTATTATTTCAATGCTCAGAACTTAATTTACCTTCCACAAGACCTGCACTCGTTTCATCACTGTCTGCTCCTTTGGGGGGGGGGGGGGGGAAGGAGAGTTGTTGTGTTAATGCACTCGCTTGTTTAAAAGCAAAATTAAATGACCTTTTCCATGCTGTATGATTAATTGGAGCATTTTAATATGCTCTACAATTCACTGAAACCCGTTCGGAGAGCGTGGGGAGGGAATTATGGGGGTAATTACAAAGAATATGGTTGTATGCTAGCAAACACTGTTATCACATCAGTCTGGAAGGCTCATTGTCTCCTTGCTCTGGTATTTACATCACAATGGTTTCTTGTCATTCTTTTTTGAAATGAGGGGTTTTTGGGCTTTGCAAGTGACTCTCTAAATTATTGTCATTAATGTTCGGGAGGGGGAAATAGCCCTCTAAGAGACGAAGTTACCTGCTCCTGCTGGCATGCAAAGGCACGTCTGGGAATCTCACTAAGGAATGCCAGAAGAGTCGATTTGCGTAAAGTTCAAACTGAATGATCTTGTTCACCCCTTAATGCAGACCCACCCTCGCGGAAGGGCAGAGGAGGTAGATCGCCAGGGATGGTTCAAAGTGACTTCTTCCCTTCTGCATGTTTTGAAGCGGGAAGGGGAGGAGATGGGTCCGGAGCACCTGTTTTAACTCCTGCAACGCCTTTTCCATGAGATTCTCAAACTCACTCCCTACTGCGCTTGGCAGAGATGTTGACAGAGTACATTGGGTTTAGGCTGCTGGCAGCCAACGCTTGAATGTGTGGCAGGGAGCTGAGGAGATAGCACTGCATCCTTGCATCCTCATTAGTATTAATGTAACCCCAAATTTACTCTGACAAGATGGAACTCAGATTCTCTTGGCATTGCAAGGGAATCTGAAAGTGTCCCTGAACCTCAAAGAAGTGATCTGAGCAGCTGTATGCAGTTTACACACCCAGAATATATAAGGCTGAAGCTACAGATATTGGGCAACATATGGGGTATTTATCAGCAAGGGTTAAAATACAAAATCCCCTTTCCCCTCCCTGCTTCCAGTCTCCCATGAGAATAAATTCCCCATAATGAGCTGGTATGTCATCAATGTAAATGGGGAGGGGAGAAATCTTGTTGCTAGATTTTGCTCTGTAAGAATGGAAAGTGGGAAATTGCATAATTGATTTCAAATCCTCCTCTCCCTCCGCTAAATCCATATCCGATCAGTGCTAAAATATCTGATGTGCTAAAAATTGCTTCTGCATCTTTGTCTAATTCCTGACAAAACAAGGGCAAATGCCATTCGTAAGTTAATTCACGTCTTTGCATGGACTAGCATGGCTGGCGATGCATCGCAGAGAACCATCTTGACTGTGTCTATCGATTAGCATGCCTTGCTTTTATTCTGAGCACACGCGAAGGAGTGCAATGAAGCCTTGAAGCATTTGCAGATGCATGCTGCTGATTACATTATGCCTCTGTCAGGTTTGTCCAGGGGACAGAATTAAAGCCGACTCAAAGATCCTGTCTCACAGAACTGGAACTTCTGGGACCAGGCCCTCAGCTAGCGTGAACTGAAGTTCTCGCAGCTATGCTGATTGATTCCAGCTGATGATCGGGTCCTTGCTCAGTTGTGAATTAGCATTGTGCATGCCCCATTAACTCTGCCTGCCCAGTTCGCATTAAGCATCTGAAGTGCCACAAGTTTTTAAAACTCTGACTTTGGCGCAGAGGTTGGATTTGACCTTCCCTCTCTTTTTTGTTTTGCTCCCCTGAGCAATATCTTGAGGTAGCCTCAGCTGGAGAAAGATCAGGCTGGCTCCTGCCTCATGATCTCCTGTTCCTAATGATGAAGTGAGCTGTAGCTCACGAAAGCTTCTGCTCAAATAAATTGGTTAGTCTCTAAGGTGCCACAAGTACTCCTTTTCTTTTTGCGAATACAGACTAACACGGCTGCTACTCTGAAACCTGTTCCTAAGGAAAGTTGAGTTGAAGTTTAACCTACTGCAGACGCTCAAAGAAAAAACTGCCGGGGGGCTGTATTGAGTTGGCTATACGCAATCCCAGTGGGCTTTCTGCCTGTATCCTGGCTGTTAAACTCTCTGCTAAATCTGGCCAAATGATCCCCTCTTTTTACTTCTGAATACACTAGAAGCAGCTGCTCTCTGAGAGGTTCTGCTCTGTGCTTTGTGGCTTTTGTGCTGAAAGCCCAAGAAGAAATTTTGCCCGAATCCTTCTTTTTGTCATCTGAAGATTTTCCTTCAGAGAACCAAGAAACTGATCATCTCATGCCGGAATTTTAAGAATACTTGGGGGGGGGAAAGGGATCCAACCTATGATCCCAGTAAGTCCATAGAACCAGTGAGATCTGCGCTTAAGAGCTCTGTGCCAGGCTCTCAGAATGAACATTTCACCTCAGGAAGCGTTTTAAAAAAACGAAACACCACAACACCCCCTTTTCAGATCTATCCTGGCAGATCAAGTTAACAGTGAGTAATTACCCACTGGAACCATTTTAGCAGTGAGTATAATTAATGACTGGAACAATCAGTAATGGATTCTCCGTCACTGGGAATTTTGAGATCAGGACTACATGATTTTCTAAAAGAGATGCTGTGGTTCGAATGGGAATCATCTTGGAGAAGTTCTACGGCCTGTACCATGAACAAGGTCCTTCATTTTCCATTTTGTTTCCAATTCCCTAGGAATGTATCAGTGTTTATTACAAAAATTAAAATGCAGGTGAAAATCAGTACCAAGAATTAACTTCACTGTTTTCTGGGTACAGATCAGAGTTAACATTGGGGGACAAGAGGACAGAAACAGGCAAGCAAGAGAGACAGGTAAGAGTGCTGAAGGTAAAGGCAGTTTGGTGCTGTGGTTTACTTCATGAACTGTACATCGATGATGTGCACGTGCACATCTTCCCCTACGTTGCCCTACTTTAGCAGGACGCCTTGGACTTACACTTAGGGCAGGGTCTACACTTAAAAAGCTGCAACAGCACAGTTACACCGGTGCAGGCGTCCCGCTGTAATGCTCTCCCGTCGGCATAGTTAATCCACCGCCACAAGAGAGGGTAGCTAAGTCGACAGGAGACGCTCTCCTGGCTGACACAGTGCGGTCTGCCCCGGGGTCGGTACAACTGCATCGCTCAGGGCGTGGACTTGTCACATCTCTCAGCAACGTCGTTACACCCACGTTTAAGTGTATAGCATAAGGGCTTGTCTACACCACGCAGCTTTTGTCTACAAGTCAGCGTTTGTCTACGCTCTTTTTCGGTATTTTGTCAGCACTTTTGCCAACAAAATACTTCCAGCCCTGCGAGCGGCTTTTGCTTTGTCGGCAGGAGAGCGCTCCTGCCGCTTGTGTTGGTAAAAATTGTGTCTTTCGCGGGGGGGCTTTTTTAAGTACCCGTGAAAGACAAACGTTTCGTTGACAATTTCGCAGTGGGGACAAGCCCTGGGTTTATAGTGCTCCAGGACGGGTTAGAAGGGAAAAACCCTGGGGCCTTGCCCATGCTAAAGCTCCAGTCCTTGTTCCCATCCCCGGATCTGCCCTGCTAGAGCAATGCTGAGAAGCGTCAAAGAAAAAGCTCAGCATGGATACAGCCTAAGCGGTAGATCTAGAACCTATGGCGCTGAAGAGAAATCTGCTAGATCCACCTCCCCCTCCACAGAATCCCAGCCGATCTCATCAGCTGTGACAACATGCCACACAGCCAAATCAACAATCCTTGGTCCTAAAACTGCCCAGGCACTTCACTTTGATGCAAGATCAGATCTGGATCCCCTGAAGGATGTGGTCGATGCTACTGGCTGGCCACGGTACCTAAAGTAGACCAGCGGAGGTAGGAGGAATGCTTGAGTTTTTGTTGGTTTTTTTTTATGTATAAAGGCCTCAGAGGTTGGTTTCTCCCTGTCCTACCACTGAAAGGGTGCAACTGGGGATCCCCTTTCTCCTCTTGTGAGTTGGCTGGTTTGTTTTTTGGAGGGTGGGGGCAGCTTTTTCCTGGGATGCTATGGCTGGCAGCAGGACTAGCAAGGTGACAGCAGCCAAACCGCACAAGTGAAACCTGATCAAGGGAGGACGTGATTTTCACATAGACCGTTTCAAATTCTGTGGGGTTTTGTTGTGGGCTATTTAACACAATGTTTGTTTATTTATAAAGCATCTTAGTCTCAGCTCATAACACCTCTAATTCAAACAGCAGAACAGCTGGGAGAAAAGCTCTTCTGTTAAAGTTCCGATGAGACAGCCCTTCGAACAAAGGTTCACGATCCACATCCAGACAGTCCCCCGGCTAAACCAAGGGAGATTGCCTTTGACATTCATGATGCTTCCAAATTAAACAAAAAACCCACAAGCAGGAGAAAAACCAACACACAAACCAACCTTTCAGACCTTCTTTATATACCACGAAGAATAAAAAACAGCACTAGTTCCCATCCCCCTTTCTATTTCCACATTTGTGCTTTATCTCCTTCAAGTGGAGACTGCTCACGTCCCAGATTCATCCAAACCTCAACGGAAATGGATTGTCGGCTCCTGTAAACCTGGGATGCATGCAGTGGCAGTTCTCTTGAGCATGTTCCTTAAATGGTCAGACAAACTATTTTGGTTTAAAATTGTGCTCATACACATAATGAGCCTTATTGCCTCAAGAAGTATCTCCAAGGGGTGATCGATGAAGAGGAGAGCAGTTATGCAGCAGTGACTTTCTGCTAATGCTACTTTTGACACCTGATTTCACTTACCAGGCAACACATTCTGTCTGTACGAAGCAATCTAAGTCACAGCAGCCAGTCCTTCCCGCAACTTGGTAACTGAACCCTGTTGGCTCCTCACAGTGAGTAAGGAATGCCCTGTTCTATATTGGAGCTTCCATCACTGATTTTTGATCGTATATGACACACACACACACAGATACCTTTCCACCTCAACTGTGTAAAGTAAAAGCATATTCGTCTGCTGGACACGCATGCTCCATCCTTGAACACGGAGGATATTGAAATTTGAAAGCTTCTTGCTCATGGTTCAACATGGGGAAAAATAAAACCACCAGGAGTTGTGGAATGGATGTAAACCCTCTTGCTTCAGGGCATGAACCAACCTTTAACTAATGGGGGTCAGGAAAGAACTTTTCTTTGCGGGCAGATTTTCCCCATTACTGCCTAAAGCCAGGTTTCTTCAACCTTCCTCTGAAGCATCTTGTGCTGGTCATTGACAGAGACAGGACACTGGCCTAGATGGACTGCTGGTCTGATCCTGCCTGGCAATTCCTATGTTTCTAGAATAAAGTTGAGAAATGAGGAAGACACTTATCTGGAAGTGACAGAACCTAAGCCTGGTCTACACTTGAATATGAGGTCAACATCACTACAGGACTCAGGAGTGTGAAAAATTCATACCCCTGAGCGCAGTAGCTATGCCAACCTAAGCCCCAGTGTAGACATGACGAGGCTGTTGGAAGAATTCTTCCGTCGACCTAGCTGCTGCTTGTAGAAGTGGATTACTTACAGCAATGAAAAAACTCCTTTTGTTGCCATAGCAAGCATTTACACTACAGCGCTAAAGCAGCAAGTCCTGTTACGATGGGGGTACGGTGATGGGGACAGGCAGAGAAACTGCGAGAAGTCCTTAGTCACAATCCTAAAGACAGGTGGCCTGGGAGCGATGGTTGTTACATCGTAGACTAGACCAGATGCCACATTCGGATCCTTCCAATGTGTCAGAGTAGCCCTAGACTGGGACAGTGCTGCTCTCCTCAGATGGGGAAGGGGATGGAAAGATCTCTAAAAACTGCTTGCTCCACTCGAACCTGTCCGAATGCCACACCTGACTGGTCATTCCGCTTTTCGGAGGTCTAAACACAAGGAAGGCCCAAGTAAATTTTGCCACTTGGAATGCCTGCAGACTCCTCGACAGAGGCGACTGACCCGAGCGTAGAACCGCCATACTCAGAGGGTTGGCCCAGCATAATACAGGTATTGCTGCAGTCAGACACACAAGATTCGCTGGCAAGTCGCAGCTAGAAGAAGCGGATGCTGCTTACGCCTTTTATTGGATTGGCAAATCTGAGGCTGAACACAAATGCTCTGGTTTCAGAGTAGCAGCCGTGTTAGTCTGTATCCGGAAAAAGAACAGGGGTATTTGTGGCACCTTAGAGACTAACAAATTTATTAGAGCATAAGCTTTCGTGGGTTACAGCCCACTTCATAGGATGCATAGATGCTCTGGTGTAAGATTTGCCATCCGCTCTTTGATTGCCTGAAAACTTGAGTCATTGCCGAAGCGTGTTGATGACAGACTTATGCTCCTCTTCACCAGCCTTGCTAAAGGCTGTTAGGCTTCTGTCACCAATGCACATCCATCCAGGCGAGGGTAAGGACGACTTCTATCAAACCCTTGACAGCACCATCAGGTCAGTCCTATGGAATGATAAGCTGATCATCTTAGGTGATTTCTATGCCAAGGATGGTCATGACTATGCAGCATGAGGCAATGTGATAGGTCATCATGCAGCTGATAGCACATTTGGAAAGTAGTTAGACATTAGAGTTTGTGTTAAGTATAACCTAGACATCACCAACACAGTCTTTCAACAGACCGACAAGTATAAAAGACCACCTCATTCAAAACACCGACATGGGATCGATTATAGAATCATAGAATCACAGGACTGGAAGGGACCTCAAGCGGTCATCTAGTCCAGTCCCCTGCACTTATGACAGGACTAAGTGTTATCTAGACCATCCCTGACAGGTATTTGTCTAACCTGCTCTTAAAAATCTCGAATGACAGAGATTCCACAATCTCCCTAGGCAATTTATTCTAGTGCTTAACCACCCTGACAGTTAGGAAGTTTTTCCCCCAATGTCCAACCTAAACCTCCCTTGCTGCAATTTAAGCCCACTGCTTCTTGTCCTAGCCTCAGAGGTTAAAAAGAACAATTCTTCTCCCTCCTCCTTGTAACAACCTTTTATGTACTTGAATACTTATGTCCCCCCTCAGTCTTCTCTTTTCCAGACTAAAGAACCAATTTTTTCAATCTTCCCTCATAAGGCATGTTTTCTACACCTTTAATCATAGAATGGGGCTGTTGAAGTTCTCTGCTTCATTAAGAACCACCATCAGGACCGGTTTAATGAGAATGGCCTCAAAATGTGTCAGCTCTTGAACTCCTTGCATGCCATCAATCGAGCCTACGAGGATTCAGCAGCAAGGAATTTTGCATGTCATCGAGCAAAACAAATGGTTCAGACCAGATGTCGGCAAATAAAAAAAATAAAAAAAAAAAAAAAACTGTGGTGGGAAAAGAAAATGGCAGAGTTACAATTGGCAGCAGACGACAAGGACACCTTTGTGCTGCATATGGCCCCATATGCAACAGGATAACCCCTGTATGCACCCAGGATAGCAATCAACTCTTCACTAACGAAACAGAAAGTCTTGATCGATGGATAGAACATTTTAGTTCACTTCTCAAATCACTCTAACATTTCCACAGAAGCAACGAATGCTCTTTCTTAACAAGCATTAGCAGAGCAGTTTGCACTAGCCCCCACCTTCTATGAGATCATAAGTGCAATCAAGCAGATGTCAAGAAGGAAAGCACCTGGACAGGGCAGCATCCCAGCAGAGATCTATAAGCAGGATGGCTACCACATGGCAAGGCACCTCGCATTGCTCTTCCACATTATTTGGGAGCAAGAGTTGATGCCACAGGATTTCAGGGATTCTGACACCATCCACCTCCATAAACATACAGGTGATTGAGCAATCTGTGATAATCACTGCTGCTCTTCCATACACTCTGTTGTTGGGGAAAAATCTTGCACAGGTCATATTGACTAGATGCAACACCTCTCGTGGCAACCAACCTCCCCAAGTCTCAAAGTGGATTTCAGTCTGGACGGAGCAGTTATACACATGATCGTCACAGCCCATCAGCTGCAGGACCAGTGCCAGGAGCAAAACCGAGGTCTTCATATAGCATTCCTCGACTTAGCTAACACTTCTGACTCTGTAAATCATGAGCGACTCTGGAAACTATTGTTCATCTTTGGCTGCCCTCCAAAGTTTACTTCTGTCATTCAGTCCTTCCACCATGGGACAATGGCCTGAGTAGTGGAAGTGGTGGGATATCAGATCCCTTTCCACTCACCACTGGCACCAAATAAGGTTGCATGCTGGCTCCCACAGTCTCTTCCTTTGTTTTTTTGGCTATACCTAGTGTGTATTTCACAACATTGACAGAGTATTTATCCAGGTCCATAATGATGGGAAGTTGTTTGATTGGCAACATTTCCATTCTTGCACAAAGTCTCAGATTTACTCATTAAGGAGTTTTTATTTGCTGATGACTGTGCACTGATTGCTCACTTGATTGATGGAATTCAATTTATAACTTATCACTTCGGTCATGCACTCAGTCGCTGTGGTTTCACAATCAGCCTAAAGAGAACAGAAATACTGTACCAACCTGAGCCAGGGGATGTGCATGTCTACCCAATTGTGAAGATCAATAACGCTCCTCTCTAGTCCACAGAGACGTTTCACTACATAGGGAGTAGATCTCACAGAATACCACAACGGACGATGAGACTGCCCATTGCACAGCCAAGGAAAGCTCTCCATTTGGAACGCTGTCACACACAAAGCAAGGACACAACAGCCTGCAATGGTCATGGACAATCTTGTCCATCCCACACCTGACCACATCTGTGGTTCTCGCTCTGGTCTGACCTCGCATATACACGTTCACCTGTAGTGTTTGTTGAATCCTTGTACTGCTACATTGACGTGCGATGCCATCTTTATCACCAGGGCCACAGCTGAGCCACGGTATCGCCCGTAGAGTAGTCATGGTCTAAGAATGGCCTTGGAAGATGATTAAGTAAGAGCTTGCTTTGTGAACCAAATGCAAAAAACAAAAACAAAACAAACGAACAACCACCCAGTGCTATTCTCAGCCATATACGTATTCACACACATACACAGAGAATCACATATGAAACGCCACTCCCAGAATATTACATGCATTGCTGGTCCCTACGCAGAGACAATACAAAGTAGGAAAGGAGACCCAAGGAACAGCCTGAAGGGAGATAAAAGTACATAGCAAATTCATGATTGGCCTGTAAATACCTTCAATGCTTGTGGAATTTGTAAGATGTATTTCTCCCCCCACCATGTCTTACATGACAAAAACAAACAAATGAAATGAGCTACCTTTCCCACACAAAAGGGGATGAAATAATTAGCTTAGCGATGGGGATGACTGCAGCACTGGATGTTTTGCCTCTGTAGATTAGATTAATTTGAATCTTTTGGGGGTTTTGATTAAAACTAGTTGAAGTGGGTTTCTGGCATTCAAATCACTTGGGGCCAGATGCTCAGCTCATGTCAATCAACATAGCTCTGCTGATGTTTATGGAGCCATGTGCATTGACACCTTGATTTATTTATTACCAACAACAAACCCAATGGGAGCAGCAATGTTTCTGGAACAAGATGTATGAAACCACATTTTCTGCACTGGAAGTGACGGAGAGCTATGCCCTTGCTTCCGTAAGCACGGAAAGCATATGAGCAAACACCTTATTGGGAAAAAGAATCGTGCAAGCAGCTCTTAACTCTCCTATTAAAATTATTAAATGTTCATAGTGCATCCAGAGGCTAGCGCTAGAAGGAAAATAACGCAGATGGTAATAAGTCATTTCATGGCAATTGACAGAGAGAAAGCAGCAGTAGTTCAGAGACTAAAAAGAACAAACACCAAATGAGAAAAAAATGGAAAATGGAAGGATAGCCTCTCTCAGATGCCAGGGGATCATTTTCTGCTACAGAATGCATTGCAAATTAGAGATGGATGCCTGGAGAGGGCAATATTGGTCCATCCATATAGGGTGGAGTTTTTTCAGCCTACAGATCTGAAAGCATATTACAAAGATGGGTAACCATTTTAGAGATGGGGAAACTGAGGCACAAAGAGTTAGAGACTTCACGCCACAAGGCAAGTCAGTGACGGTGCCGTGAATAGAACCCAGGAGTCCTGACTTCCAGGTCAACGCTCAAGCAACTGCAATTGCCCCTCCAGAGGTTATTACGTAGCAAATCTTTGAACCGAAGGCGCATCCTCCCAAGCACGCATGTTACTTGGATTAGAACCACTTTGAAGGGTAAAGGAGCCAGAAGAGCATGCGGAGATCAGAAAGGCAAATAGGCTTTTGGGAGCTTCCAAAAAGGTTTGTTTTCACTTCTCAGCTGGATGAGTACAAGGTGGCAGCCACAACAGTGTGTGAAACATTAACATTCTTTGACAACCCAAGTTCCCTGGGACACACCCACATACTTAAGAGGGCTTGGGAAACATTCAGCTGATTTCAATCCAGCTACACTGAAATCACCCCGGTGCATTCATTTCTACAGCAGAGTCCCAGCTGAGCACAAGGGTGTCATCAAGAGGCTGGACGAGCCTGTAACCACTTGTGATAGATGACACTTCATTCAACTTCCGCTAGAACAAATCTAAAGCGGAGATCACACAGCGCATTTGTCCTAGCATGTGGAATAGTGGAGATTAAGGCTGACTGTACAAACTATTACAGCAGCAACATGCTTCCAGAGGACCTGCCAAGGGCCCTGCAATGCTGCTCAGACACCTCCCCAATGCTGGTACCTGCAAACTGTGTGTTATTCAGGACTGCGAGGCAGGTCCCATCCACCACCTCTTACACTTCAGTTTCCACACAGAAGAACAGAAGTATTATTCCTTCAGACCCAGAGGTCCAAGTCTCTAAGGCAGCACGGAACATAGTAGCAAGACAGAAGGCTTGATTCTCCCCTTTCATACTAGTGAGACTCCAGTGTCTTTATAGAAAAAAAATATCAAGCCCAGGTTTTTTAAAATACTCTGCAGACCACCTTGAACCTCTCATATCCCTGGCCTGCTCTAAACACTTAGCTAGGACCAGACTAGTACACCAGCCTGTGTGCGTGCCCATGAGACGGAGAATGCACACACGCATGGGTGCAGTTTATTTGTGTTAGAAGTCCCAAAAATCCTCAGCCAGGCCTGGGCCCCACTGGGCTAGATGTTGTACAGAGAATGAAAGACAGTCGCCTGCCCCAGAGAGCTTATAAGCAGTTTTACTACATATAATTATTTATTCAGTGGATAATTTTCCATTTACTGCATGTCTGTGTGCAGGGTTCTCTTTCAATAATAAAGCCAATGGTTACACAACAAAAACATAGATGTATGTTTCCTTGTATAATCTAATAGAACTAGAAAACACAGTGAACTAGGACACGCATCAGCCACAAAACAAGATAGCTTTTAAAAAAGTAATTAGTTTAATTTATCCCGGATTTAAAAGCCCAGTTTAATAACCTCTCGGAAGGAACGCACTGTCCATTCGCAGAGCCATAGATGAGTTATCTTTGTGCCATCCCGACTCTTTTATAAACCAGGGAAACCCCCCCTGGCCTTCCATTCAGTTTCTACCCCTTACTATTTTGGCTTTGTTTAGATGAGACATTAAATGAGACATTATCAGGCCAATTTGTTCCAAAATTCAGGTTCAAACTTTACCAAATGTAAGACGCACAAGAATATGCTTACGTGCAGTTTTGTTTGTTGGTTAGGTTTTAAATCCAGATGCGGCAACATTTCTTGTTTTGTTTTTAAGCCAAACCTTCCTCTGTACTGCTTTCAAACCAAACAACACAGCTCTGGGCTGGCGCATGACAGCCAGAAAATGGAAAGAATACGCAAGTTGAAACCAGGGATTTTCCTTGTCCAGAGACATGCATAAAAGGAAACAAGTAGCAGCAAAGGAAATTATGAAGAGCGTCATTTATAATCCATGCAATTTGCTTGATAAAACACATAGTTTTTAAAACATATATGGAGGGAGGGATTCCCCCATTGCCATAGTTAATCCACCTCCCTGAGAAATAGCAGGTAAATCAATGTCCTAGCGCTGTCTACACCAGGGGTTAGGTCAGCATAGCTCCGTTTCTCAGCAGGAGTGGCTTTTTCACACCCAAGAGATGTAGTTATGCCAATGTGAGTTTTCTGGGTAGACCAGCCCTAACTCCCATCCACAGTTGGGAAGGAACCAAATGCCAGACACCAGGATATTGGAAAAACCACCCAGAGCTGTACAATTACACAGCTTATTCTGCTCCATGCCTCCGTTTCTCAACATGCATCATTTACACACAAAAAAACAAACACCAAAGCATGGTTGTGACAATTCCGCTTGCAGAACCAAAGGCTGGAGAGGGATTCGTTCAGAATTAAACCGCAGAGCACATGGCTCAGCATTGCTATTCAGAGACCAAACTGAATTCAACCTTTATATGTGGCGTGGAAACAGTCAAGCAGGCAGGAATGTGCATTAAAGTTACTTAGAGAGCACAGACCGGTCGCCTAGCTAGAAGCCTGGCTGCATTTAAGTTTCAATGCACAACCCATCTGAAGTGCAATAACTCATCCCTGCATTCCCTTCTAGGCACAAATCAGGCACAGCCTTAGAGGCTGTGAAGGTAAAGCACTGGCTATATAATACAGAGGAGCATCAGCTGCCCAACAAGATGGGTGGGTGAGATTCTGTGGCCTGCGTTGTGCAGGAGGTCAGACTAGATGATCACAATGGTCCCTTCTGACCTTACTATCTATGAATCTATGACCCAATCCTACAGTTCACATTGACCTCTCCCAAAGGGGAAAAAAACCCTTCTGTAAAGAAAAAGACTTAAAATGCAGCCCCTGCGAAACCCAGTGATAATTGAAAATGGCAGAAATATGAAACACCTCCACATGGCAGCAGAAAGGACTGAAGAAAACCTGAAGCTAATACAAATAATATTAAATGATTCGTGATATCAGGAGTTCATGCTTCAGGACAGGAGCGAACTTCTGACTACTGAGGTCAGGAGGAAATCTCTAGGGGTGAGCTATTCCATTACTGCCTATTTCATAGTTTTTATTTTCTGACATAGCTGGTACTTGCCACTGTCAGAGACAGAATCCTGGACTAGATGGACCATAGGTCTGATCCACAGTGGTCATTCCTAGGTTCCTAATAAACCAGAGTCAGACTTGAAGGTAGCATTAGCCAGACACGGCAGCAAAGATTCCTGAAGGAGGGAGCAGGACCCCAGATCCCACTGTGGATAACTAACAAAGAGTGCAGAAGCAGCATTCTCAGGCTGCTCTCAGAAGAGGCTCCCGTAGTCTTCAGAGGCAGACAATGTGAATTTGAACTTTCTGCCTGAAATTTTTCTGCCTACTGAAGCTCCCAGTTAAAATCAGCAATCTTTAGGTGTCTTTCAGTTTTAGCAAATCCTTTTGGCAGACAGATTATTATTTGTGGGGTGGGGGAGGTTCTGAGGTTATTTATTCTGTGCATTTTGACAGCCCTTTGTACATATAACCAATTTCACTGTTTCCCTTGTAACAAGTCAGTCCTTTCGCTCCCTCTCTGTAAAGACCTTTCTAAACATCAGCATGTTGTTTAGACAACAACATCATCAACCCTTACAGAAACATTCTCAACAATTTGTTTTAAGTGACAGGATATGGCATTAAAACGGGGCCCTAGCAGAAACTGGATTTTTCTTTTCAAGTTAGTCAGTTTCAAAATATTCAGTCCCTTTACAGTCTCCCAGTAGCAAGATGATAAACTGCAGCAAGCAAAAGCATCAGGACTGACTGCTGACAGTGCTGCTGTCTGGTGGAACCATGTTAGCCAATTTAGCCTTCCTGGGACCCACAGGAGAAGACACTTAAAGCAAGAGGGCTTTGGGATCCCGAGCTAGCCAATGATGAAGTCACATGCCAGGAGCAGCAGTCCCTGGGCTCCGGAGAGATTTTGAAGCCTCCTGGCTTTAGCTGATTGAGGATTTGATTGAAAAGAGAAAACCCAGATAACTAGAAATCCTACAGCAGGCTTCCCATGTGCATGTTCCAGCTGAGGAACCAGGTCACCTGGAAATAACAAACAGGCACTGGCTTCTGAAATATCACTAAGCATGAGAAGCCCAGGCTGTGCCGAGAGCAGAGCCAAGTTACTCAGCCATGGGGCAGAAGAAATGAAGGCGTGGATTAGAGAGCAAAAGGAAAATGCCATCCGAATCAGCAGGAGAGAAGATGAAAAACAAAGGAGCAGGAGAATGCCTACGTATTGTGACAGTGTCAGGCCAGACAGCTATAGGAGGGTAATAGAAGGCAGATATATTAGCCCCAGGCTAAGTAGGTCCCTTTTCCCTGGGTAAGGTAACAGGGAAGGTTCCAGAACAATCAGGAACGTTCTGGAGACAATTAAGACAGGCTGATTAGAACACCTGCAGCCAATCAAGAAGCTGCTAGAATCAATTAAGGCAGGCTAATCAGGGCACCTGGGTTTAAAAAGGAGCTCACTTCAGTTTGTGGTGTGCGTGTGAGGAGCTGGAAGCAAGAGGCACCAGGAGCTGAGAGTGAGAACGTGGACTGTTGGAGGACTGAGGTGTACAAGCATTATCAGACACCAGGAGGAAGGTCCTATGGTGAGGATAAAGAAGGGGTTGGGAGGAGGCCATGGGGAAGTAGCCCAGGGAGGTGTAGCTGTCACACAGCTGTTCCAGGAGGCACTCTAGACAGCCGCATTCCACAGGGCCCTGGGCTGGAACCCAGAGTAGAGGCGGGCCTGGGTTCCCCCCAAATCCTCCCAACTCTTGGTCAGACACAGGAGTCGTCGACCTGGACTGTGAATTCAGAAAAACGTCCAAGCTGAGGACTGCCGTGAAGCTCCAAGGCGAGCAAATCCACCAATAAGCGCAAGACCCACCAAGGTAGAGCAGGAACTTTGTCACAGTATTTAAAAAAAAAAAAAAATCAATGCAAGAGAAATAGCACATATGCAAATATGCACCCCAGGTGAGACAGCTGCCCTGTTTCCAGTCCTCACCTTCACCCTGTAACACATCTGAAATTCAAACACGTCTATGCGAACTCAGCCCAGAATACTTTATTCCACAGGGCCATTTCTCTGGAGCGCTGAAGGTATTTTTTCCTTCTCCCCTAAACTGCATCAGGATGCGCCCCCCTTTGGCAGTCCGGATGGATTGAGCAGAGGAAAAACTGGAACTGCCCTGTTGCAGAGCAGCAGAGATCAGATCAATTTCACACACCAAAAGAGTTTTGGAAGCCAAACGCTTTTCACAGTCACAGGCCTGCACTTCGCAGTTCGAGTGAGAACCCCTGCAGAGACTCACCAGTGGAGCTCGCTAACCGATATACTTCAGTCGGATTCAGTCTTAAAATTAAGCCAGGTGGGCACGGTTAGCTCAGGAAACAGCTTAGTCCTAAGGTGAAAGGACCTGATTCTGAGGTCACTTAGCATGCAGTAAAGAAATGGATTCCCAAAGAACGGCTGCAGAATTGTGCCTTAGGGGCCCAATCGGGTAAGGAGCTGAGCAGAATCACAACTTCCGTTTGCAAACCAGTGCTGCTCAAGCTCCATCTGTGCTGATCTTAAGAGCGGGCACACTGGGTCAGACCAATGGTCCAGCTAGCCCAGTATCCTGCCTTCCGACAGTGGCTGGTGCCAGATGCATTCAGAGGAAATGAACAGAACAGGGCAATTATTGAGTGATTCATGCCCCAGGCCCAGCTTCTGGAAGTCAGAGGCTTCAGGACATCAAGAGCATAGCATGATATCCATGACCATCTTGGCTAATAGCTATAGGTAGACCTATCCTCCGTTAACTTATCTCATTCTTTTCTAAACCCAGTTATACCTTTGGCCTTCAAACATCCCCAGGCAAGGAGTTCCACAGGTTGACTGTGAAGTACTTCCTTATGTTTGTTTTAGAACTGCTGCCTATTAATTTCATTGGGTGGCCCCTGGTTCGTGTGTTATGTGAAAGAACAAACCACCTTACCCCCCTTTAGTTGTCTCTTTTCTAAGTTGAACAGTCCCAGTCGTCTTAATCTCTCTTCAGGTGGAAGCTGTTCTATACCCCTAATTTTTAAATTTTTTTTCCCTTCTCTGTACTTTTTCCAATTCTAATGTATCTTTTTTTGAGATGGAGTGAACTGCATGCTGTATTCCGGGTGTCGGTGTACCATGGATTTATATAGAGGCGGTTTGCTCCCTATAAGAGCAAAAAACTCGCCGGCACTTGGATAGTACAGGATGGGGCCCTTTGTATTCAGACAGCTCACACGGAGCATCTTCCATCCCTGCCACTTCTGCATTACTGCATTCTGTAATCCAGCTGAGCCGTCTTGCTCAAAGTAGATCAGCAGCAGTAGCTACACTGACTGTGGTTCCTATTAATTGCAAAGAAGGGAAAGGTCAGCCTGATCTCAAAAGTTAACAGCTTTTTAGCTCTGGATTTGTTACAACAGTGTCTTGCGAACAGCTTGGATATCATCAAGCTCATTGATCAAGCCTCATTGTTATTGATGCGAGATGCGTTATCTGGCCACTGACAAGATGCCAAAACTTACATTTAATAACTGGAAACAGGGAAGCATAAGTGAATATTAAGCAAGCCTGGAATCAGTTTATCTGTAACTAATGTAATATTCTTGCGAGTACATTTTATTCACTGTTAATACTGGACTACTTTACTAAATCATAATTCTTGTAAATTGCAAACAGAAGCCTTAATCACCCCTTTGTTGAATGATTCCTTGCGCTCCCTCTTAAAACTAATCCACATCTGCCATCACCCAAACAGGAAATCTGGAGGTTGCTGGGGCATACAACATCTTAACCCCTGGAGGAGGTCAGAGTCCCAAATCTGACTATGGCTGTGCCTCCTTTATCATGGGATGGGAAGGGACCTCGTGGGACCTTGAGTCCAGTCCCCTGCTATCACTGACCAATCCTGTCATATCATCCCGTTCACAAGCTTATCAACCTGCATCTCAAAACTAGTTCGGTTGTTTGTCCCCACGGCTCTTACTGGGAGGCTGTTGCAGAACTTCACTCCTCTGATCATCAGAAACCTAATTTAATTCATGGCCAGTTTATATGGATTTGTTCTTGTGCCAACATTGTCCTTTAGCTTAACTCACCCTTCTCCCGGCCTGCTGCTCACCCCTCGCTCCCTGATGTATTTAGAGAGAGCAGTCACTTCCCCGCTCGGCCGTCATTTCGCTAGGCTAAACAAGCCAAGCTCTCAGTCTCGCAATCCTGTTCTAAAAATAACAGAATCACAGAAACGCAGGGCTGGAAGGACCCTTGAAAAGTCAGCAAGTCCATCTCTGCGCTGTGGCAGGGCCCGACAGACCTAGACCATCCCTGACAGGTGTTTATCCAGCCCGTCCTTACGAAACTCCAATGACAGGGATACCACAGACTCCCTTGGCAGCCTATTCCAGAGCTTAACTAGCCGTGTCATTAGAAAGGATTTGCTATGATTTAAACTAAATCCCCCTTGCTGCAGATAAAGCCCGTTACTTCTTGTCCTACCTTCAGTGGACATGGAGGACAACTGATCACAGTCCTCTTGTAACAGCCCTTCATATATTTGAAGGCTGTTCTCAAGTCCTCCTTCAGTCCCCTTTTCTCAAGGCTAAAGAGGGCCAGGGTTTTTTTAAACCTTTCCTCACAGGTCCGGTTTTCTAAACCCTTTATTGTGTTTTGTTGCTCTCCTCTGTACCCTCTCCAGTTTGTTCACACGTTTCCTAAAGCATGGTGCCCAGAATTGGACACAGTACTCCAAGGCCTCACCACTGCCACACAGAGCGGAACAATTATCTGTAGTGACTTTAATACGACACTTCTGTTAATACATCCCAAAAAGATATTAGCTTTTTTTGCAACTGCCTCACACTGTTCACACTTACTCAATTTGTGAACCACTATAACCCCCAGACCCTTTGCAGCAATGTCACCACCTAGCCAGATATTCCCCATTTTGCAGCTGTGCATTTGATTTTTCCTTCCGAAGTGCAGGACTTTGCACTGGTCTTTATTGAATTTCATCTTGTTGATTTCAGACCAATTCTCTAATTTGTCAAGATCATTTTGAATTCTAATCCTGTGCTCCAAAGTGCTTGCAATCCCTCCCATCTTGGTGCACCATCCACCAATTTTACAAGCATATTCTCTACTTTGTTATCCAAGTCATTAATGAAAATACTGACTAGTACCAGACCCAAGACTGACCCATGTGGGACCTGACTAGATACACCCTCCCAGTTGGACAGCAAATCACTGTGCATCCGATGAAGTGAGCTGTAGCTCACGAAAGCTTATGCTCAAATAAATTGGTTAGTCTCTAAGGTGCCACAAGTACTCCTTTTCTTTTAGCAAATCACCGGTAATTTATCTTTGAGTACAGTCTTTCAACCAGTTGTGCACTCACTTTGTAGTACTTTCGTCTAGACGACATTTCCCTAGTTTCCTTATGAGAATGTCACGTGGGACTTTGTCAAAAGCCTTACTAAAATCACAATATATCATGTTTACTGCCTCCCCTTGATCTACTAGGCCCATAACCCTTGTCAGAGAAGGAAATTAGGTTGTTTTGGCATGACTTGTTCTTCATAAATCCATGCCAGCTATTCCTTATAATCCTGTTATCCTCTAGGGCCTTATAAACTGATTGTTCAATAATTTGTTCCAGTATCTTTTCAGGTACCGAAGTTAGGCTCTGGTCTAGAATTCCCTGGGTCCTCTTTGTTTCCTTTTTAAAAGATAGGTACTATGTTTGTGCTTCTCCAGTCCTCTGGGACCTCACCAACAACTAGCCCCGTCAACAACAAAAGTTTTCGAAGACAATTGTTAACAGTTCAGAGATTGCTTCAGCTTGTTTCTTAATTATTCTAGGATGAATTCCATCAGGCCCTGCCAACTTGAATACATCTAACTCATCTACGTTTTCTTTATCCTGTTCTTTTCCTATTTTGGCTTGCGTTCCTTCACCCTTATTGTTAATATTAACTGTGTTGAATACCTGGTCACAATTAACCTTTCTAGCGAAGACTGAAGCAAAATAGGCATTAAACACCTTAGCCTTAAGAACATAAGAACGGCCATACTGGGTCAGACCAAGGGTCCATCTAGCCCCGTATCCTGTCTTCCAACAGTGGCCAATGCCAGATGCGTCAGAGGGAATGAACAGAACAGATCAGATCATTGTCAAAGTGATCCATCCCGTCTCCCATTCCCAGCCTTCTTGATGTCCGTTATTAGCTCTCCTTCCCTATTTAGTAGACGACCTACATTTTCCTTCATATTTCTCTTTCTCCTAATACACTTAAAGAACCTCTTATTGCCTTTTATGTGCCTTGCTAGCTGTGGAAGTACAGGTGTTTTGCATGCAACAGGCAACCCCCCGTCCCGGGGCCATGAGCTGGATTTCAAGGGACAAATGGAGCCTGCTAATCCAGAAGTGCTGCTACAATTAAAGTGCCTCAGGAACCCAGCCTGGGATTGCCAG
The DNA here is from genome assembly GCF_965152235.1 of Eretmochelys imbricata. Lineage (NCBI taxonomy): Eukaryota > Metazoa > Chordata > Testudines > Cheloniidae > Eretmochelys > Eretmochelys imbricata. The sequence goes on along the minus strand of NC_135585.1, from coordinate 4,138,005 downwards.
CATGCTGTTGAACTAGCTGGTGCCAACGGTGGCAGCAGGACATTGGTCCATGTTGAGCAGAACTGACCCACAAATCCATTCCACGTGGGTCGAACAGACACGAGATGGAAGATATTCTTCCTCTTCTGGATTTTCAGCGGGTGAACAATGGGAAACCAAAAGCTGCCACGAGCTCACTATTATTCTGTGATTGCTGTTGCAATATAAATGTTAGACTTCCCAACTGTCTTTCCCTTTCTAGCAGTCACTTGTTCACGGGCCCCTGGCAATGACAGAACACTGCACGCTAACCACAGCGCCCCAAGGGCTGCTTGCTGAAGCAGCGTCTAGCACATTATGTAGTGTCTACTGCTCAAGCAAACAGTGGGAAATGGAGATATTTGAAGAAACGGCAGCAGTAAGAGAAGGCATTTAACCAAAGAGACGACTCAAAAAGACTCTCCGCTCGTTGTCGGTCGGCATAGGAACTAGACGAGGGCTGAGCCTTGGTTAATAAAAGAAGAAACCTCAGTCAGCTCAGTCTGAGAGAATTAGTCAGATTCTCCCTAGTTCTGGCAGCTGAATTCCCAACACGGCTCGTGGACCTGCTAATTCCTGGAGGAGCAAAACTGATAAATGCTGACACGCAAGACAGGTGAATGGTGCTCCAGAAGCAAGCAATGTTTCACTTAAAACTCATGAGCGACTTCCTGTGAGCAAGACTCCCACTTCTACCCTGCCTTGCTTTGCTGACCCATGAAATCAAGTTCCTTTCCGAATCTGAGTTCTACATGCCCAGAGACAAGTCTACTCCCCCTCTACCAACAGATTAGTCACCCTCTTGCAGAGGCTCGCCATCCATCTATGGAGTTTAACACTCCCCTTCCTCGGTAAAAGGAAGAGAGATCTGAAGAATCGTGAGGCTTCCAACAGTTTTCTAAGAGGAAAGCGACCTGCCATTGGCCCCAAATGTCCAATTTCCTTTCAGAGCAGATCTTGCTTGTGTTTTATTACTGCTGTCTCCTCAAGGCATTTGTCTCACCCCAGCTACAAAGCCAGAGCTGGCATTTCATACGGCTGACGTTAATTCTATTGGCCTCCTGACGCTGAAGCATGCAATGCAGTTTAGCTGTGTGAAAACCCAGCCTCGCTTTGAAAGGGTTCAAGCAGAGATGCCATGCTCAGATTCTATTAATCTATGTAAATAAAAAGGGGAGGGGAAAGATTTTCACTAGAGGCCGCACACCAGACGGTCACAAGTTACATCCCAACATCAGAATATGCCACTTGCCCATTAACACAAAGTTACGGCTGCCTCTTCGGCTGAAGCTGTCCACCAATATCTGAGTCAGGGACATTTTTGTTTATTTATGAACACGTGCGCACAAAGTCCTGTCCCCCTGGTCAGAAACAAGCAACAGGCAGCTTCCTTGCTCAGAAAGAGCCCACGTCTGCCCCTCCAACAAAACCCACTAGCACTGTGTGTGGCAAATCATCTGTACGTAAACCAGAGAAGGGTTTACCCCACAACGGATTCCAACCCCACTGGCTTATGGTTAGCCCTATCATGCAACACGTAACCAGCTCCCAGTCCCACATCGGGCCGCCACAGGATGTGGCAAGACATCTGCCAACGTCCTCAACTGGAGACAGCGTAACTGAAAGGGAACCTGTAAATAATTCAAGCATGAGGGCCTTGACAACAGTGGCTCCAACACAGCATGGTACTCCACGGCACAAAGGGTCAGGGATAAAGGCAACTGCACACAGAATCAAAGGAGAGCAGAGAGTGCTGAGAAGAGCTCCAGAGAGAAGATGATTAAATAGGATGCTGCTTTGGCTACAACGATATCCATATGGGGGAGAGGCACTTTTGTTGTTGACCGGGCTAGTTATGGGTTTCCCTCTCTCTAGATAGGATCACAGAGAATTCTTGACACACACACGATCCCCCCAGCCCCTTTAGATATTCTAATATGGTGGGGGTTACGCCAAAACAACATTTTGTAGCCGCGAACATTTTCCATGCAAGAACGTCGGGAATTTTTAGGGCTAACACCTCAAAGAAAGCAGTTTACTTTTTTGTTCATGTCTCACACCATCTGTCAGCAACTCCCAACCCTATTAGAAAGGCAAATGCTACGTTTTATAAAAACCAAAGACTCCACGAAACAAATATTTCATCAAGAATTTCAGGGTCGTTAGCAAGAGTGTTGTTTTCTCCCAACCCTTTGTGCTCCAGAAAGCTCCAAGATACCATGAAATATAGCCACTGCATTTAGTTACTGCACGAAAAATGGCTCCAGGCAGTTTTCAAAGAGCTAATTCTCTGAGAAGCTGCACCTTGCCCTCCTGCGACAACAGAATAGTTGATCCAAAACAGACCAAGAATGTAAGTAAACTTTAAAGAGTTCTTATAAACCATGGGGATGGAGGGTCGGCTACCACCCACAAGATATATAATCCCATTTGTTCTAGGAGGAAAACCTGCGCTGTCATATTAAGGCACAGGAGTTAGATACTTATTGGCATTTTCATTGGGACCAATGCGAGCGCCACCGCAGCTACAGAACGCGGTTTGTTCAGCAACACACAACAAAGGTTTGTTGCATCCATTTAGCCCCATAACAACAGACAATTCCAGACTCTAATTGTTTGCAATAAACCTTTAAGTTTTTGGATGGTATTAATGAAGAACATTTTCTCTGCATGCCTCAAAGTCGGAGGGTGACTAGCTCCCCTCCCCTCCCCTCGCCGACTTGTTACATAGCAACATGTATTTTTATAGCCCCTTTATTATGCAAGGCTTTTTGCTGCACCCAGATAAAAAAGAAAGCAAACAGAAGTTCGATTAACAGCTCATTATTACACAATATTTCTCTGTAATCATTTGCTAACCAGGGAGATTAAATTAATGGGGGAGAAAAAAAGAACAAGGACCCAGGCTCTTGCTCAACTGCGTGATACCATAAATGCTTTGAACTGGAGAAAGACAAAGCAGTCACACAAACGTCATTTTCATCATATCCAGGATGAAATCAAGATCACACGAAGTCAAGTAGCTCTCCAGGTAAATCTAGCTGCTATTCAGACGCTCCAATCTTTCCACTGAGAACTTGTCTAATTTAGGGAAATTTGCACCCTCGTAGGTTACATCAGTGCCACGTTGGGCACTGGTGCAGTGCCTGCATTAGGGGGTTTGCCCCACCGTAACTACGTGCACGCTTCCCTAATCGAGACACATCCCAAGTCTGTACCTAGCCAATGCCCAAACCTAACGCCAGGAGTCTGAGCTACTGGAAGGGCCAGCTTTCAGAAAGTCCCTACCAGCTGCAGCCACTAAAAATCCAGTAGAATGACAGAAGTCAGGAGTGACTCCCATCTCCCTGACAGGGCAGGATAAACCCTGGGGTGTAACTGCTTGTGCTTTTTCCAGCCTCGGTACGGACTCCTTCACGCTACTTCCCATGCGAGAGTAGGCGTGTCAGTCTCAGTGAACTGGTACCGTGGATAACTGTTCAGTGTACCTCCACTCCCCCGGGGCATGCCGGACCCCAGTCTTACTCCCTCTCCTGAGCTATGGGTAGCATTCCTGGGCAGCCTGGACAGCAGCTGCGGTACCCTCCAAATGGGGCTGCACAACAGTGGTGGATGAAGTGATTGCCTCTTGCGGAGTCACTCCTCTCGTTAACTCCACCCACTATCCTGGAGGAGGGCCTGACGCTTTGTTCGGAGGGAGCTACAGTCTTGGACAGAGAGGCCCCCCGTGTATGCGTGTTGGATATGGCAATCACCCTGCAAAAGATTCCAATGCCTATTCATAGGCAGAAGGACCCAGCCACTCACATACATTGCACTGACGTTTCCCGATAAACTGGCATCTCTTCTGCATGCAGGATGCCTACCGGCAACTGGCCTTTTAACTACAAACTGCTCTGTAGTGCACAGGCTGTAGGGACACAGACGCTGAAGATGGAGACCTGCCATTCCCACAGCTAGTACAATATCCATATGGTTTCCCGGCCCAGGGCCTTACAGCCATTAAACAGATATCACAGTTGATTTTAATCCAGAGGTGTATACCTGGCAATATGCATATAGTCAGAGTGGTCTGGGATCCTTTAGGATGAAAACTGTTCTCAACAGAATTTAATCCATGTGCAGTTGAAGTCATGGTGGGGAACAAATACTGCAGGGCGGAGGACTGGGTGAGGGACCCATCAAGGCATTGCTTCTATTAAAAGCCGCGACGCGGAGAAGCACAAGTAAAGCAGTTTAACTAGTTGGTTATCGACCAGCCCTCAGAAGCGGAGAGCCGAGCCATTTCAGCACCACTCAATTACCTAACATTTTAATTTTAAATGTTACCTTCCTTGAGAATCACAATTTGCAACACACAAGCAGCTCGATCAGGCAGCTCACACCAGCTCTCTGGAAGACAGATGGTAACACAGCGAGAGCAACCAACATTCCTTTGACATCCATTCCCATCTTCCCTTCCCCATTGCATTAAGAAATATCAATGGCCATAGGCAGCAGCTTGGCCCCTGGAGAGCAAAGACTCCAGCAACAGGAGTGGATTTACATTGGACTCATACCAGTGTCAGTGAAAGGAGAAACAAGCACGTTACCACTACACCTATTTTAAAAGGACTAGTCTTGGAACAGCAGGAGGAGATAACAAGGATCTGAGGAGGAAATGACTTCCCTTTCTGTTCATCTTAATTTGGGATTCTGAGATTCTTCCCTGAATAACCCTATGTACTGGCTTATGTACTTGGTTCAAGGCAGCTGCTATTTCCAGATGTGGACTTCTGCCTCGTTTGTATCACGATTTAGTCATGCCTGGTTCAACTCATTGTTACAGAGCCCTGACCTGCAAGCCTGTCACAAGCACATTCTGCCAGCATTTAAGTCATGATTTATATTCGAGAAGAAGCCACTTGCAAATCAGGCAATTACTCTCTTGCGTGCGTATCTTTTGCACTAGAGTTCTGGAAGGTGGAGTGACAGACAGGTCTCATCACTGGACCAAGAGAAGTGTGTTTAACATATGCCTCTAAAGCTCTACTAAGGTAGATCTAAAATGGTTCAAGGCGTGCAGCTAAGTCAGGCAGGGCTGACATAGTTTAGATAAAATGCTGTCACGATCCTCAGGTTTTTCTTAATTGCAATTGTCAATCTCTCTTTATCCCCCTGCACTGGGTACTAGGCAAAGGCAAACAGACATAACTGAAGCACGTCACGTCTAAGCAAGGATCAAAGGAGGTTATGCCATTTAGAACTATATTAAAAACTTTTTGGAAGGATGCTCTTGGGACACAAGAAATCTGGGTTAGATTCTCTGTTCTACCACACACTAGAGAGAGTGTTGCGATCATCTAGTCTGACATCCTAGCTCACACGGACCATAGGACTTCCCTGGATTCATTCCTGTTTGAACTAAAGCACACCTTTAGAAAAACATCCAATCTTGATTTAAAAATCTCCCATGAGGGACAATCCATCCCATCCCAAGGTAAGTGATTCCAATGGTTAGTTACCATCACACTGTTAAAAACCATGCACCTCGTTCTGAGTCTGTATTTGTTTATCCTCAGCTTCCAGCCCGTGGAAGGGTTTAGACAAGCTCGCAGGCAGGCCCTAGGTCAGAGTGCTCTCGAAGGGAAATCTCTGAGGCTATCACTGTATGCTGCAACACAACTTCTATGAGCAGAGAGAGCACTGCTCAGCATCCTAAATAAAGTCCAACCAGCGCCACGTATAAAACACCTATGCTGTTCCGGGCTCTTCCTGCTGCCTTGCTAGCCAAGCACATCCAATAAACCCCAGGGAGACTCCAGGCATCTTCAACAGGCATAGAGAATTGCTCCCGCGGGATATAAAGTGGGACCAAAGTTCTTGTTCTACGTAAGGTACACTGACTTAATTAGCAAACGACGGTAAAATGTTATCAAAGCACCAGTGACATCCCTTGTGCTGCACACGATGCAAATACACAAAAAAACTCCACAACAGGGGGGCACAGGGAGCATGCTGAAGGTACTACTTATAGTGCCGCTATCAGCTGTCCCTCGCTATTCTCCCGACCCGGAGACCCCTCTCTCGTCTGTCAGCTCGCCAGGGCAGGGGCTGGCTTAACGGCTCCAGGATTGTATTATCTGAGCACCTCATCGTCTTTGATGCATTTATCCCCACAACACCCCTGTTCGGTAGGTCAGTGTTATCCCCACTTCACAGATGGGGGAATTGAGACACAGAGCGATTAAGCAATTTGCTGAAAATAACCGAATGTTTATGGCAAAGCAAACCCAGGTCTCTGAGGTCCCAGGCCAGCACCCTAACCACTGGACCATCCTTCCTCCATGCATACAGCCCCGAGCCCAATGCGGCTAAGGCCTCAAGGTGTTACCACAATATAAAGTCAACCCCCGCCCCAAAGAGCTTATTGTACAATCGAAAAGTGTAAAATTTGCATGAATGGCAGCTCTTTAGAATAAGTCTTCAAACTAGACAGCACACCAAATGAATCTGCTGAGTGATTCAGAGTTTACTCTGATAACGAGTTGTCACTGTGCTGCCTTTTTTAAGATATATATTTTTGGTGAGCTACATAAAAGCAATTTTCCTTTCGTTGACATGTTCAAACACCCCGGGCTTGCAATTTCACTCACTTTTTTCATTTTAATGGCAGGTTTCCGTTTCACAGCAGATGTGGTAATTCGGGCCTCGCACCTGTCTGTGAATTCGCACGCAGCACAGGATCAAAGGAAAGCTCAAGACCCATCTGGAGGGCTCTGCTTGCCAGTGGATAAACAGAGCCTTGCCACTTGAAATCGCCAGGTTAGTCATCTAAAACAGAGCTCAGCACCAAATAGCCCCCTTCGGAGAGTCGATTCCTTACCACGTGTAGCCCACCACGTAACCACTGCCTCCCACCGACCTCACGGAGCTTTGGATCAGATCCTAAGTAAGCCAGTACCTTCAGTGGCCGGACATGCAGCGCAGTTATTGCAAGCAAAGGATTCTTGGGTTCCACTTCAGATCATCCCTGACTCGCAGCGCGGCTTTCAAAGCCAGTTAGGTGCCACTAATACCGAGTGCCCGACTTGAAACGCCCCCAGCCTAATTGTCAGAGGTGCTTCACCCCACCCAGCTCCCTGACTCGCTCTCTGAACCAAAAGGAAAGGAGGACTTGTGGCACCTTACAGACTAACCCATTTATTTGATCATAAGCTTTCGTGAGCTATAGCTCACTTCATCGGATGCATACAATGGAAAATACAGTGGGGAGATTTTATATACACAGAGAACATGAAACAATGGGTGTTACCATACACACTGTAATGAGAGTCATCACTGAAGGTGAGCTATTACCAGCAGGAGAGCGGGGGGGAAGCCAGTGCAGACCCCAGACTATAGGTGCTCTCCTATCTGCATGCAGCACCACCCCAGTGCCCACTGGGAACAGGGAAACTTCCAGGCGAAATCTTAAACAGCAAAAGATACTCTGTTCCCATCCAATCTCACCCGCACAGAAAGGAAAAGAAAATTAGAAGATGTCTGATACCTACCCAAGATTATTCTTTACATTGGGTATTTTCCTCACGGCCTGGCCACTCAGCCTCCGTTAGGAGGACCGCATCAAACCAGAACACTTTTGCAGATGTCTCCTTGACAATTTTTGTGCCAAGCCCCCAACAATAATTGAATTTCACAGCCAGCAAAGGCCTGTACTATAGTGCAGAAAAACTCTTACGATAAGAAGAGGGTTGGGGGGGACAAAGTAATCCGACTGAGATACAGGGAAATAAGCCCTTTATCATGATTGCAAATGCATAGTAAAACTGAAAGTAATGATGGAAAAACTTTGCACCTACTGCAATAACAAGGATTGAGCTGACCGCAAGGAGTGGAATTAATTTGGGTTCGCTCGCTGCAGGTTTGTGGGAATAAACACTTTTTACTCCTCCCCCCCAATAAAATTTCAATAACCATTTCTAGAATCACACAGGGGATTCCTGTCTGGATTTCATTTTCTGACAGTCTAGCCACGGCCCAGAGTTACTCAGTACATAAATAAGCATGAAGTGCTAGAGAAGGGGATTCAGGCTCAGAATTGGATTCAGGGTATCACTTCTGTTTACCTTTGGACTTCTGATGCAATGGCTTTCCTAGTGTTTAATGTATAATAGCAACATATATACACTAACTAAGGGAGCAGCCAGCTTAACAATCATCACACACTGGAAGCAAGTATTACTTTACCCGCATTACTAAGAACGCTATTTGTTACTAGAGGCAGAGAACTCTACGGAGTCAATTTAATTGTAACGCTGGGCTCTCTATTTATTTGCATTTCTCTTAAGTTTGAGAAGGAAAAATCAGTCAATTTCATTTATGTTTCTAGCCCCTTTCACTTTCAGATTTAGGAATACAAGGTTTGGGGTTCAAAGGGGAAGCTTAAAAAAAAATCCAACTTTTCATAGGAATTTTAAATGAAAACCCCAAGTCGTAGAAACGTTTCAATGGGCATCTGGTTTCCACAACTAAATCTGGGGCCACACCGAAATCAACAGGTTCCCACTAACTTCTTTACGGCTTTCAGTGGATTCTGCGTATCCATTTAGGTGATTATTTTGCAGTTTAATTTTGGGTAGTGTGTGTTGTAGCTGTTCTGAGGGACCATGCCTGACACATTGATTAACTATGTCTGTGGGACATGCACCATGGGCAAAATTTTCCTCTCTGCGGAAGGGACCAGCACAAGACCTTCCAAGACCAATGAAGATCTACGTCCCTGTACTTGCCCTCTGCACCCTTTGGCTATAGAGCTTGTTGTATGTATTTTAATGATTGTACTTCAAGTCAAACTATAAAGACAGCATGGATGGTAATTTTCTTATTTATCCACCTTAGGGTTTTACCCTGCTGCCAGTCACCATGGTATCTGAGTACCTGCCACATAAAATCAATAGCAATAGAGAAGCCCTAATGGACCCCACGGAACATCTGGCGCTTCTTTCCTTTCAGGTTAACACCTCAGCTTGGGGTGGGGTTTTATTTTAAAAAATATAAATTAAGTAAATCTGATGTGTCCGATTTGTTTCAAGGGTCAATTGGGCTACAAGGTGGTTTCAACAGAGAGTCTCCTTTTTGAGGGACGAGGCCTTTCCAAAGAGGAAGGTTTTGCAGCATTTCCTGACGACAGTTTCCCCAGCTAAGCTCCCCAGAAAGGTTTCCGCTATTCAGTTAATCGGAGCAGAATCTGTGTTTCCATGCCCCACAGAAGAGCCCCTGGGGAAGCTATGAGGAACAAAATGGAAGGGTTGCTTTTTATTTATCTCAGTTCAGGGGGATGGGGGGAGAAATGAGAGGGAAATCAAGAATGCAGAGAGCGAGCTCTGACTCACATTGAATCCCCCACCCCCACCCCCAGTTAATCTTTTCCCACTTTCTCCTTGTGCGTTGTGAAGCTGTCTCCTGAAAATACCTCCATTCCAGCAGACACTTGAAAAACTGGTGTCAGTTGCGGGGAGGTGCACAAAATCTCTCTACATGCTGGAGTCAGTTTCATCTCCCTCTGATCGGGTCTAGTGATATAAAAATCGCATCTTGATCTTTCTGTGGTGCCAATGACAGGAATGTGACAAGTTTCCTCCCCCTCACACTCCCCTCACCATATTTCTGAAGGCTGTTTAAAACATCAGAGCCAAGTTCGATGCACGCTCAACAACCGGTCTCTGCTTTTCCTTAGCTGTAACGGCAGAAAGGGGGTGTGGTCGGTGCACTTCCCACCGGCTCGGCCCAGAGTTACTCAGTCCTCAGGAAACCAATTAGCAGCACACTGCAGAAAGGGCATGATCCATAAAGGTGCATGTGACAAATATGCAGTGCCCTTTAATAACATATTACTACTGGATGTTGTCCTGTGTTGGGGATATGGTCCATTGAGAGCGATGAGGCCCTGAGACACCATAGTGATCAGGGCCACTGGGTGCCCTTGGGTAAGTCACTGCACCTCTGTGCCTCAGTTTACCCATCTGTAAAATGGGCGTAATGACAGCGCCCGTCTTTGTCAAGTCTCTCAGATCTACCGATAGGTGCTCTATCAGAGCTAGGTGGTATTATTGGGGTGGTGTTTTCTGTAGGATTATTTTAGTTTAAATATTTCTCACTAGGGGCCCTGTCTGTGGGCTTGGCTTTGCCGAAGAGTTAACCCCACCTCTCACTGGTGCATTGGCTCTAAGCAGACTCCTGTCCACACCTCAGGGTTTATAGTTGGGTTCAGTGACTCAGTTAATTGTTCCAGCCCCCTGGCCCACACATACAATCCCCTGGTCCAAATGTAATGATACTTTACACCTGGGTGAGCAGGTCCCCAGGCTCAGGCACGAGGAATGTTTACACTCAGGCCGGTAACCCGCCCACGATGCAGTGTGGACACAGGCTAAACCACTTAAGTGCTGCCAACTCCCCCCTCCCCATTTGCCCAGACGGACAGACACGTTCTCCCCCACCTCACTAGGAAACAGACAGCGCAGCTCAGCTCCGTATGGCGCTCAGAACCAGGAGATGCACCCCCAGAAGTCCTAGCACCACCGCCACAAGCGTGTGCAGCACCAGTGCGGATGCAGTCGAGTGGACACACTCAAGGCAGGCTTTGCCTTAGGGCAGCTTGCAGCTGGCGCCCACCATCCAAGTTAACTCTGCAGTGACAGACGGACTTTAGGATGTGCCCTGGCTGGAAGGAGGAGAGGAGATGGGTGGTGCCTAGGGAATGTGTGTTTGAAAATCCTCTTTTTGATCCAAGTGCTAAGAAACCTACTTTGCTTGAGGAAGGGCAGCTGGTCCCGATAGCACTGGGCACAGGCTCCCACGAGGAGGCAATGCATGTGCCTGAAACCTAACTTGTCCTGCAGAGCGATAGCAACTGGTGTCCAGCACTGTAGCCAGGCCCCAGTCGCAGGGTGGAACTCTGAGACATGCACGGGCGTGAACACCCAGCCTCTCCCACAGGTGGGAACGGTCCCCGTTTTACAGGTAGGAAAACTCTGGCCCAGGGGGTCACACATCAAGGGATGCCGCTGGAGATAACTCCCAGTCCCCTGCTCTAACTACTGGGGAGGGGTGAACATTCCTCCCTGCTTACCACATGCCTGGTGGGTGGCCCTGAATTACTGCTGATTAGTATGTGCTACGACAGCAATTATGGAAAGGGCTTCCCCTTCTGCGCTTTTGTTTTCCTTCCGCCGCGGTCCGCTGCCATTTTTATGGGCTGCCACCTGATTTAGTATTTGCTCCTTGCGGCAGGGACCTTACCTTACAAACCACCTATAAAACATACAAACCCAATAATCCCAGACTTTCATCCAGCACCACCTCTCCCCACCCCCAGATTTCAAAGAAGGGATAAAATCCCTGAGTCAGAGGACCTGCCCCTCTCTTTTTCGGTTGGTGCCATATTGCTTAACTTAATCCTGTAGGAGCAACGCTCCCTCTCATAGCTATGCTTTTCGAACACACAAAAGAGGGAGATTTGTGGAACAGTGCACGGAGATACTCACTTTAACCCTCCTATTTTGTCAGTTCCATAAGCTAAAGCAGTGCACAGCACGCACAAGCCAGCCTGTTAGACCTCCTGCAGCACCCTAGTGAACATCCGAATCTGGTCTCCAAAGCCGCTCTGGCTGGTGTTCCAGTCCCGCCCTGAAGAACTTACAGAAAAAAGCACAGAGGCACGCACAAGCATGTCTGTTGGCTAATGTCTGGAATAAAGATTTGCCTGCCACCCGCAGTGAGGATGTGCAGCTAATGATCTGTGCATCCTGGAAGGAGCTAAATTCAACAAATTAAAGGGAATTTTTAAGGGGCATGCGTCAAAGGAATTAAGAAATGGCATAGGAGAAAACCATATCCCCATTATGAATTAATATTAATAACACAAGGACTCAGCCCAATTGAATCTTTTCAGCATCGCAGAATAGTTAGCCCATCAAATCTGCACAGGAGACTTGCTATAAAGAGTCTGCAGCTTGGTATGGGTCTCTGTGGTCATATGCAACCAGCAAGCAATGTGTCTCCCGGGGGACCATTCCTTTTGATGAATTTGCTCTTCCAGGAGACATCGTATCACTCTCTCACTAGAGCTCTCTAACTGCCCCCACTGTGTTAGTGATCATACTGCCTTGTTAGCTTGGTGTATCATGAGTGTATCACGTTCTAAGCCTAGTGCATACAGACTCCCTTCTGAGCCACAGAGAAGTCACAACCAAGTCTCTGTCTCTCAAGCGTGAGCCGAGCATCCAAAAGTCAAAGTCTGAGTGGCTTTGGTTGGACACGTGACAACAGTAGAGAATTAGTGTTGCTTTCTTCTAAGGCCTTGTCTACACTACAAAGTTTTGTCGACAAAAGGCAGCTTTTGCCGACAAACCTGGGGAGGTGTACACACTACAAAGCGACTTTTGGCAGCAAAACTCTGCTGTTTTGCCAACAAAATAAAACCGTCTCAATGTGAGGCATAAAGCCTTTTGCTGCAAAGTTAAAGCGACAAAGCATCAGTGTAGACACTGCTGAGCCTTATGTCGACAGAACTGGCTTCCCCCAGCATCCCACAATGCCTGCCTTGACCACTCTGCTCACTGTTTTGATCTCTGCTGTCCCTCCCCTTTCAAAGCTCCAGGAAGTATCTGACAGCTCCCTTGGCCAGCTCTGCTGTCTCCCCATCACAGAGACGCCGCTCTCCTCTCCCTCTCCCACTTCAGTTGAAAAGCAGCTGACAATCTATGAGAATGCCCCTGGAAGGATGGGACTGAGACACCTGCATCATGTGATGGTGTACCTGCCCCACGAGGCATTGCAAACCCTTCCCAAAGCACCCTGCGGCCAGTTGCATAGTGGGATAGCTACCCACGGTGCACTGCTCTCTGTGTCGATGCAAGAACTGCTAGCATGGGTGCGTTCTGCTGACACAAGGAGCTAGTGTGGACATGCACCGGCTGTTTTAATGAAAGCGGCGTGACTTTTGCTGACAAAACTTTGGCCTTGTCTACACTGGCACGTTTCTGCGCAGTAAAGCAGCTTTGAGCGCTGTAACGCCCCTGGGGTGCGCACGGCCAAGCCACTGAGTGTGCAGAAACTGCGCACATTACTAGGGCTGTAAAGAAACCACCCCGACGAGAGGCGTGGGGCTTTCTGCGCCGGGGATACAGCACCGCGGTGCCAGTGAAGACGCTCTGGTCGATGACAGCTGTGACTGGCCTCCGGGAGGTGTCCCACGATGCCTGTTCTCGCCTCTCTGGTCATCGGTTTGAACTCTACTGCCCTGCCCTCAGGTGACCAGCTGTGAGCCCCACCCCGTAAATTCCTTGGGAAGTTTGAAAGTCCCCTTCCTGTTTGCTCGGTGATGCATGCAGTGGTCTCAGGGCATCTTTCCAGGTGGCCAGGCCTGCTCCACGCACCAGGCGATCCCCCGCTTGGCACAACGCCGAGCTGCTGGACCTCATCAGCATTTGGGGAGAGGAGGCTGTCCAGTCCCAGCTGCGCTCCTGCCGTAGGAATTATGATACCTACGGACAGATTTCACGATGCATGACAGAAAGGGGCCGTGACCGGGACACACTGCAGTGCAGAATCAAAGTGAAGGAGCTGCAGGACGCCTAGCACAAGGTGCAGGAGGCAAACGGCCGCTCCGGTGCTACACCCACGAGCTGCCGGTTCTACAAAGAGCTGGACATGATCCTCGGCGGTGACCCCACCTCCACTGCAAAGGCCCGTGTGCCAGTCAAGAGTGGACCGAGCCAGGAGGAGAGAATCTTGGACGAGCATGTGGAGGGGGAGAGGGACCCAGAGGCAGACGATGACTCGGAGATCAGAGATGCATGCAGTCAGGAGCTCTTCTCTACCCCGGAGGAGGCTAGCCGGTCACAGCTGTCGGAGCTTGGCGAAGCGCAAACAGGAGAGGAGGCCCCTGGTAAGCGGCTTTGATTTGGGGAATCGCTGAGGTGAGTTGTTGGGGGCAGGAGGCTTGCAGAAAGCAGGCTTGTGTCTGTATGAGGCGTGTACCACCACATGCCTAGTCTGAGCGGTGGACCAGGGTGTTGACTCCCTCACTTCACGAGAATCTGCCCTAGAGATCTCCACGACACTCTCATGGAGATACTGGGCAATCCGCTGCCACAGGTTCTTTGGCAGGGCTGCTTTGTTTCTTTTCTCATTAAGGGTAACTTTCCTGTGCCACTCTGCCATCACAGGGGTGAGGGACCATTGCTGCACACAGGTGAGCTGCGTAAGGGTCAGGACGGAAGCCACAGGCTTGGAGAAGACCCTCCCTTGATTACCTGCTCACCCTCAGCAGCGAGAGATCTTCCATAATGAACACAGCCTGTGGAAAATGCGGGGACAGGAATGATTATAAGGCCCCCCGCTACAATGCTGGCTCTCCCCAAGAGCCATGTGCCCAGTGTACAGTACGGTCCTGGAACACTGATTTCCCTGCTCCCGCAGTTACTCACCATTTTGGGAGTCTTGTGGCTCATGTGTGCTTGCCTGGGGTCAGCCAGTTAGTGACAAGTGTGTGAATAGTGGCTGTGTTTTAAATCACTGAATCAGTGGTCTGTGTGTTGCAAACAAAACTGCTTCTGTAAAACGTTGCATTTTGACTTCACAGATATGACCTTGGGAGCCCAGCCTCCCTCTTTGTTATTGCCGGCTGAGAGGCTGCGCAGAATTAGAAAGCGGCCACGAAGAACTAAAGAGGACTTTCTGCGTGATGTCATGATGCACTCCACGGCCGAAAAACAAGAACTGAAGGAGTGGCGGGACAGCGAGAACAGAGACTGAAAGGAGAACGCAGCTTGCCAGAACAAAGCCACGGAGCGGCTCTTAAACGTCATGCAGCCCCAATGCGAAGCAATGCATCATGGGGCATTGGGACAGGACCCAGGATGTCCCGCAACCCCCTCCACCTTCCCGCAACTCTTAGCGGCGGAAGAGGAAGACGTGCTCTGAGGGACAGCTGCCCAGAGTGCACCGCTCCGAACACTGCTGCAAGTGCTGAACGTGTGAACACACTATTGCGCAGGCAGCTGACAGTGTGAACACACAACAGCGGTTTCCCTTCCGCGCTCTCTGAGCGACGCTGTCACTCTGCCAGTGGAGACATAGGCCTGGTCTACACTACAAAGGATAACTCCGAGCAAGGCATTTTGCTAGAAAAAAAGAACACAGTACTGGCCCCAAGGCTCCTCACTCTCCCCCCTCTGCTTCACTGTAAAGCTTCTGCCTTGAACTTGTGCACGTCACCTCCTACGGGCTTCCAGCTATAGATTCAAAGCAACAGTACACAGATCCGCATGGTATGTTTCTACCCTCAAATTGGCTGCACACTAGTCTAACCACAACAGATGTCCAGGGTGAACTCTCATGTTAAGGAAGTTATGAATTTGTTTCTGCAAGTTTTCTCCGACGGCTGCTTAAAAATTTGCAATTTCCATGAATGACCCTGCCCCAAAACTTGTTTGCTAAAATAAGAGCAAAAATACAACATGACTTTGTTTAAAGTGTCAAACATCTGTGCATTTTTGGTTTATTGCCATATCATCCCAGATCAGTTGCTCAACGCTCCGAGGCAATAGGTAGGAAGGTGAAATTCCCCTGAAGTGGACCTAGTGCTGTCTACACCAAGGTTAGCTCGGTTTAACTGTGTCGCTCAGGGGTGTGGATTTTTCACACCTCTGAATAACAGTTACACCACCCCTAATTTCCTCGGGTAGACCAAGCCAAAGTCTCCACAGGGATTAACGAGACCCCTGCTTCATGCTACAACACAAAAACTGTCTGCTCTTGAATATCCCGTACCTTGCATGTTCAACCTGTCACACTTCAGCTTGCTAATCAAAATATTTATGCAATTCACCGCCTGGGAGATTCCAGGGGTGGTCAAGAAATGCTCGGGCCTGCAGAACAGTTGAGGCCCTGCAAGACACTACAAATTAAATCAATTGCATCACTGTTTCCATAAAGCAAAATACAGGCAAATTTCTGTGCCCGCAGAATACACACTCCAGATTGATCTACAGCTAATACAAGTTTTACAGAAGGTATTTGAAAAGGCTTTAAAATAAATAGTGAGGGATGGTCCCAGCCTTCAACATGGCTTTATTGATCTACACTGTACACTGAGGAAAAAAATCCTATGTTTTAGCGGATAAAGATTCAGTCAGGTGGGATTAAATCTGCTTCTCTAGATACGCTTCCCCCATGGTTATTGGCCTTTATACTGGAAAGACCGACAGACTCCTAGTTGTAACTGAGTTATGGCACATCATGCAGGATTGGAAATTAACATCTGGTTGTCCCTTAAAGTCACATGCACGCACCCCTAAAGTTTTCTGAATGGCCCACACTAATTCTTGAGAGGAAGTTTCAGTCCATCAGCATCACAACAGCAGTAACTCCTGCACCATGGCATCTGTTGACACCAAATGGATTGAAGCGATTAGCAGCTTGACAGGAACACAGGGAAGCATGGCATGGACTCCAACACATCGCGCTATGCACCGGCAATGCAACTCCTCCAGCCATTGCCAGCGCCGGCAGCATCCCCTTCCAGGGAGCTAGGGATGTGCTGCATTTGAACATGCAGACAGAAGATTAATCATACAGCCAAGCAAAACCCAGTGGTAGAGGAGTAACACACATTAAGCCTCATTATCCTGTTCAGGGCAACGATCACCCAGCAAAGAGTGTGTCACGCAGTCAGGGGGATGGTCAAGAATAATATAGTTAATAGGAGACATACACTTGGGCACACACTATCCATGTAGCGGTGTGGGACAAGCAAGGGGACACACAAAACCATCAGACTCCTTTCACAGTACTCACTCTCTCATAAAAACAGATCTGCTTTCTCCCTACCTTTGCAAGCGCGGTGGGGAGAGAGGCCTCCAAATTCCATAACAGCAGCATTCGGAGCAAGAAGCCTGGAAGGAGGGGAGGGCGGGCGGGCAGGAGATGGGCTGGAGAACGAGGAGCTCTCTAAACCAGATTTGTAACGCAGGCTTCCTATGTACGTAGCCTACATCCGCACTTCTGGCGGCACGTAGAGCTCAGGCACGACACGTGTAGCTACATACCGTGGCGAAAGGCTCCGGCCTCAGACACTACACGCCACTGAAAAGAACAGCGTAGCATCGCCTGGGCGTACCGTGCCTCAGCCTCTATGCTGGTGCTACACGTGCCAGCCGGACACCCAGTGTCTGTACTCTGCACGGTAAGCTTAGGCCTACCCAGAGAGCATGACCCACTCAGAAAGAGCTCCTCACTCTCTGACCTGCGTACCAGGACAAGGATGGTGAAGAGGGGATTTGATCACGGCCTACATGGGGAAGAGATTCCTGGTCGTGAGCAGTTCTTTAATCTAGCACAAAAAGGCCTAATGTGATCCAAGAGCTGGAGAAATTCAAACTAGAAAAAAGGTAGAAACTATTCGGGTGTTAGCCACTGGAACAATCTATCTAGGGATGTGCTAGAAGCTTCCTCTCTTGGAGTCTTCAAAATCAGGACCGGATGTCAAACTAAAAGATCTACTTTACTTCAAACAGAAGTTCTGTAGAAGTTCCTCAATGGCTGCATTTTGCAGGGGCTCAGGCGAAAGAATCAGAATGGTCCTTTCTGGCTTTAAAATCTATTAATGTTCCCCTTTAAGGCACAACTTGGGAAACAGTCAGCCTAGGGTTACCAGGGGCCCAGTTTTCAACCAGAACGCCCAGTCAAAAAGGGACCTAGACGGCTCCGGCCAGTCCCGCCGGCCGGGCTGTTAAAAGTCTGGTTGGCAGCGCAGCAGGGCTAAGGCAGGCTCCCTGCTTGCCCTGACTCCACACAGCTCCCGGAAGCGACCAGCATGTCCCTGCGTCCCCTAGGCGCAAGTGCAATCAGGGAAGCTCCACGTGCTGCCCCCACCCCAAGCACCGCCTCTGCAGCTCCCATTGGCCAGGAACTGCAGCCAATGGGAGCTGCAGGGGAGGCGCCTCTGGGCACAGCCAGCGTGCTTCCGCCTAGGGGCCGAACATAGCAGCCACTTCCGGGAGCAGCGCGGAGCCAGGGCAGGCAGGGAGCCTGCCTTAGCCCTGCTGCGCTGCCGACTGGGAGCCGCGTGAGGTAAGCACCGCCCAGCCGGAGCCCATAACCTGCTCCCTGCATCCCAACCCCCTTCCCCAGCCCAGTGACAATGGGTGAGGGTGCGGGAGACGGAGCGACAGAGGCGCCTCGGGGAAAGGGGGGCGGAGGGCAAGACTGTTCAGTTTTGTGCAACCCTAAGTCAGCCCGCTGGCGTGGCGGCCCTGTGACTACATCCAGCACCACCATGGCCGGCGGCCTGGGTTTGAGTCCCAATCTGTACCGATTGTTCCCAGAGAACAAGGACAAAAAGCCCAGCTAAGAGCTTGTCTACACTGGCACTTTACAGTGCTGTAACTTTCTCACTCGGGGTGTGAAAAAAAAAACCCCTGAGCGCTGCAAGGTGCCACTGTGGACAGGGCACCAGCGCTGGAAGCTACTCCCCTCGTGGAGGAGGATTTTTAGAATGCTGGGAGAGAGCTCTGCAGCGAATACACAAGCCACGTTAAAAAGCTGCCGTGGCCGCGCTTTAACGTTGCCAGTGAAGACATGCCCTTAAACTCGAGAACGGTGGTTAGATTTACAGTGGAAAGAGCAATTTTGAGAAGTCAGGACTGCACGTGATCAATAGGTTGTTTAAATACAACTCTCACAGAGCCAGATTTTGCTGTCAGTCACACCCAGATCAGAATCTAGACCACTGCAGCAGTCACTCATTGTTTTGTTACCTCCAATCGTGTTACGCTCGAACAACAAAACATCACTAATTCACGGTTGTTAGATATTTATGTATAATTACAAACCACTGCAGTACTGCCTAAAGCAGCTTGCGTCTGTCTGTCTATTACAGCCTGCCAGATGCACTAGTCCAGAACATTTGCTGCAGGCAGAGACATTGTCCTCAACCGTTTGCACTTTTGCTACTTGGTCAGAGGTAACACCCACCTCCTTGAATCTGAAAGTGCTTGAGCCACCTGCACGGCTGGTGGGAGGAACGTCTTGTCCATTCAGGTAAAAAAGCAAAAGAGCGAATATGGGGAAGGTCCATTCAGCCAGAACACAAATATTTGTTTTGCAGCAGAGCCTAGAAGTCCCAGCTAAAATCAGGGACCCACTCTGCAAAGTACTGCATAAATTCATACTAAGAGGCAGCCCTTCCCCAAACGGCTTACTAAATCTACACAGGCAGGACAGACAAAGGGTCGGGAAGAAAAACTGTCAGGGAAAGGTGACATGCCCAGGGTCAGCCAGCAGAGTTGGGAACAGAACCCAGGTCTTGAGACCAGGGCAGTACCCTATCCACTCAACAATACTGTCTCTTTTTTTACACCTTTTTCAAATCAGGAGAGGGAGCAATTTGGCAGCTATTCAAACAACATCAGCAAACAGCTTTAATATTCCCCCTCCTCCGCCCTTTGTAGATGCAAGGATTGACAAACATTTCAGACAAATGCCCATTTCCACCACGCAGTGGTTTTGTCTCCGCAACCCAACCGATGCTCTTAAGGGGAGCCGGAGAAGGGAAAGAGAGGGGTTTTCTTCTGATTGCTACGCTAAACACAAGCATTTTGAAAAAAAAAAAAACAAGAAAGAAGCTCTGAGCTAGATAAATCTCCTCCTCGCAGGCAGAATGCTAACACACACTGCACTGTCCGTCAAGTACTGGCAGCCTTTGCTAAAAAAAAAAAAAATCCAAGCGCATTAGAGCAAGAGTCCCTGCATGGATGGTGTGCAATAGAGTACCAGATGCAAGGGAGAAGGCTCATGTTTCCTGATCTCCTTCCTAGTCCCAATAATAAACCCACATCTTGACACTATTTCTGGTTCCATATGATGGAGAATTAGAACAGCCCTGGGGAAAGGGTTCTCTCATTTCTTCCCTCTATATTACACTATCCTGCGAGTGAGGGAAATAATTCCTAGCGCAAGCAGACATACTCATGCTAGCTTGATGGGCATAGCGACAGTAGCATCGGTACCAATTACATACCCACGGGGTTCGGGGGGTTTGGACTCAGCGCAGCTTAGCCATGCTTGCACTGCTGCTGCCCGTGCGACACTACTGTTTACACTTGCAGTAGCTCGATAAGAGCTAGCACGAGTACATCTATGTGAGCTGGGAATCACACCCCTCGCTCATCGTGCAGAAACCCCCTAAAACAAGAATAATGCTCTCGGAACCCCCGTTATGGTACTTACCAAAGCACGGGGCGTGGAAGTTGGTGGCAGAAAGGGAGAAACTCATCCAAGCTTTTTCCCTTGCAGAAGCAGAGAGTTCAGAGTGCCAACAAGAAAGGAGTTCAGTCGAGACCCAAACTTACTGCTCTTCTACACAAGCCTGGGCTTCTGCGTCTTCGGCCATCGTACGTTAGCAGCCATATCTGTACATTATTGGCCCCTGTGTTGCTAAGTTTACAAATCTAGGTGCCTAACTTTAGTCAGCTAAATAAAAACTGCTTGATTTTCGTCACCCAGAGTTCCCATTGATTTCCACAGCAGCTTCTGATGCCCAACTCCTTGAAAGAAAAAACATAGCACAGGTTTTCCAAATGCCTGAATAGGAACGTAAATACCACTGGGGTAGCCAACTTGAAAAACGGCCCAAACGGTGCCGTCCACCTCACAAGGTCTGAGGGCTTACCTTACCTTGGGAGGTGAGTGGTAATCCCTTCAGTTAACAGCTGGGGAAACTGAGGCACCGAACACTGAAACAACATGCATGTTGCCACCCCATGCCTCTTGTTAAAAGAATGCCGAAGTGGCCATTATCTAAAATGGCGCTTATGCCTAGTCTTAGAATATTGTAGGGTTCCTGTATCAGTTGTTTATGGGCCTTGAGATATTGAGAGTTAAGATGGGAGCAAAGAGCAGAGAAGAAAGGGGGGGGAAGGGAAAAGAAAAACCAAGGAAATGTAACTGAAAAAGGGGTGAGAGAAAGAAGCGACTCATTCTGCTTTGCCCCCTTCCCATCAACAGAGAGATCTGAGCAGGCAGGGCTGAAAGACCATCTGATGGCCTGTTTAAGTGTCACCAAAGCCGGTGGAAGGGAAGTATAAAAACAGACATTATTTGCTCAGAACCAGCAAAACATAAACTAGAACATGCCCTTGTTTAACTGGGCACGCGCCTACCTGCATTGACACACAGCAGCAGATGAAGACATGCTTGCCAAGTTCCACCCAGTGGTCATTTTGAAATGTCGAGATCCCTACATGCAATTCCAGCATAGCTCCTCCTGGCTTACACTGAGCTCACTTGGCTCATTCTTTGGCGCTGCTCCCGACAGCGTCCTATTGTTCAGGTCACCTCCAGGCGTATTATCACCTATACTCAATAGGAAACACACCCAAACAGAGTCTCACCCTCAGTGAGCCCAACTAACAAAAGAACAGATGGTTTAAACCTTCCAAATTAAAAATCTAATGGATTAGATCCTTCCCTTTATGAAGAACCTAATGACCAACTGGTCAGCCCCATTAGCCAGTTTGTCCCACAGGGCTCCACTGGGGAACACAAACACTTCCTTAGGTATCATTGGTAACTATACCAGTCCTCTGTGAACTGCCTGAAAACGACAAAAAAGGGAGGGGAGGGGGAAGAGTTGCTACGCTCCAAAGCGGCTAGAGAGAAGCATCAAGCACATCAAAGCAAAGTCTTTTTTACATAAAGAACAGTCCACTAAAAAAACCCCACAAATTCCTTATCCATCATCATCTTCTTTGACAAGGACAGTGCGTGTTAATATCCCTTTGTATTCCCCTCTGGGTCCCTTCTCCATTAGAGACCTCAGTGAGAAAGTGTGCTGCTTTGTTCTTCAATCTCGTTTCTTCTTCAACTGATTCACCAAAGGATTTGAGGAGCCTGGAGTAAATTACAGTAACTTAAACCTGACAGGTGCTTGAGCACTAATAACCAAAGCACCGCTGGCAAGAGGTTTTAATCCAAAAGGTGGGAAAGACACAGAGTCAAATTCATCCCCATGTCAGGCCACTAAATCCAAAGGAGTTACTTCAGAGATGTCATTGGCCCATTAAGTTTAAAAAGGTAGAAGATACATTTTTGATCAGAATACTACAGTTATATACATTGTTAAAGTGAGTCACTACCCACGTTCCTCTCATGACATTCCCTGCACCACCCCCAAGTCTCTTTGCCAGGCTGTCCTCCCCACAAAGCAATCGAAGGCCCCAATCTGGGAAGGGAAGACGTGGGGAGACCTCTGAGCCCACACACAGCCCCACTGGACTTTGCAGTCAGTTCAGCATGGGTGTTAATTCCTTCTTTTCACATGCACCGTTCCAGTAACTCCTGGGGCACAACCAGCATTTGGCATTTTTTATTCTAGCACAAGTGGAACGAGGGCATTGCTTTGACTGCAGGCTCTTTGGGATAGGGACTGGTTTTTTGTTCTGGGTATGTACAGCTCCTAGCACCACGGTCCATGACTGGGGCTACTAGGCATTACCACAATATAAAGAACAAACAACAACAAAGCACACTAACTGCTGTTTTATGCTGCGTTGGAGGTATTCCGTTCCGCCAGTTGGTAGAATGGGAGGAAGAGAAGCCGAGAGAATAGGACATCCTTCTCTTATCCCCAAAGAGTGAGTATTAGGCCAAGGGAACAAGTGTCATCAGACCCTTGCAGGATTACTACTCGTTAAGCTAAGATATTACAGCACACTCCCACTCCCTCCCAAAAGAACTCCAAAGGAAGAGCATGGAAGGACCCACCCGCTCCTCTGATTAAGTAGACATGGATGATAAGGCATCGACTACAAGCCAAAACTAAGTTCAGCTCCTGATGTTATTTTAACTGGTTTCAAATCAAAACCTCTCTAGAAAGGGGAGCCTCTTAAACATCATCCTGGAATAATGGGGAAGGATTTTTACCTTTTGCGGGACCGCAGCTTGGCTTGGAAGTGAGAGACCAACAGTGCAAGGTGGATTAACCCACCAGCAACCAGGGAACATCTCTAACTTGATCACTTCCCTCTGTCCACTCCTTCTGCCATCTCTTTCCTAGCCCACCATTTCCCATGCAGTCCTGTATCCCGCCTCCTCCCACCCAACCCTGCAGACACAGGCGATGTAGGCTTCTTCCCAGTAGGCAGAGAAAAACATGAGACACATTGGAAAGAAGTGGGTTGCTTGGTATAACTGTTTACTTTCTCTGTTGGGAGCTGTCAGCAGCTGATCAAATACATTAGCAGGTCCCTTCAGGGCCGTATATCGCAAACCCCAATACAGGCAATACAATTAGCGCAAACCCCAAGACAGGCAAGATAGGCCCAAGTTTAAAAACAAATGTAAGTGAAACAAATGGGTGTTTGAAGGTGATAACCTTCATACAATTTTAACCACAATAGCGAGCTGATTGCATTCATTTGGTTGCGTGACAGAGCTGGATCTTGTGGTGGGTTGTTTTACATGCCCGTGATACCAGGACATGCCGAACCCAATTTTATTTACATCACAGGACAATGTTCCTTTCACTGAAACACACGACAATTTGGTGACTTTCACCTTCCAAATCTGAGAGGAACTAAGCAACAAATGGAAGTTTAAAGAACTCCCACGTTAACGTAGAGGGGCTCATGGAGTGCCAAACTACTGGAGCCTTTAGTTTTGTTTATCAATCCAAGTTTTTAGATGCACCAATTTACAGATGGGGAAATCGAGGCACAGAAAAATTAAGTGACTTGCCCACAGTCATACAGGGAGTCAGTGGCAGAGTGATGAATTGTGCCTAGATCACCTGAGTCCAGCCCAGTACTTTAACCACAAGACCACCATTCCTCCCTATTAGCAGTACATCCTAGAACTGAGCTTACTACTACAGACTCTTGTATTAGAGATTTAAAAAAAAAAATTCATGTCTTCAGTTGTGCCAAAATGCGAAAGGGGGGAGGGGGAAGCATTCGTTGGATACCAGAGTTACCAATTCTTGCAATTTTCCAAGACTTGTTAATATTTTGTGTTATGCTTAAAGCCCCAGCTCCTGGAGTCATGTGATCGTATGACAAACTCAGCTGCCATTTACAGTTTTTCGCCTTTGTAGTTGCAGAGAAAGTCTTGGAAACCTGACCCTAAATGTTCCTTCACCAGCAAACAAAAAAGACAAACACACTGATTTTTTAAATTAATCTCATGTTTTTTTGGGAGACTGAGTCATGATTTTTGAATGACTGGTGTTGGCAACGCTGTAAATTAAATCTCAGGATTGAAACAAAGGTCTCACCTGGACTGTTTGGAAACCGCTGCCGGTTAAAGAAACAAAAACAAACGAAAGAGCCCACACTTTTCATGTGTGTGGCCTAAAGCCACATTCAGCACAGACACCAACTTAGAGAATCCCAGGGAAATGCAGTTTCATTAAATCTCCAATAAAAATGGATTTGTATCCGGCTTCTGCCGGAATGGAAACTGATAGGAGGGTTAAGAAAAAAATCCACCTAACTTCATTAGCCAAAGCACAGAGTAACATCAGCACTCATGATGCTTTGCTGCCTGGCACTCTCATCAAACACACAGCCACCTTAGACCTTTCAAAGAGCTCTTCTAGACAGCTAGCAAATCCAAGGAAATCAATGTTTCTATCTCCAGGCCCTTGTGGTTACTACAGTTCATCCTTTTCACTTGCACCAGCTGAAGGAAGCTTTAACAAGGGCAGCGTTTCCACCTCTCATGAATCTCCCAGTATTCAGTGTTTTAAAGCCCCAACTCCTGGAGTCACATTACAAGATGAAAATATCAGCTTTTTCTTTTTTTTTTTTTTAAATAAACAAGTTCCTAGCCTCATGATTGCAGAGAAAAGCTTGAAAGAGTGACTGAAGTGTACCCTAAAAGGCTCAGAAAACAGGATGCAAGGGGGAGGGGGGTTAAAAATCTCATGATTTTTGAGGGTTGATTCAGGATTTTTGAACAGCGGGGATTGGTGACACGGCAACAAGCTGAGGGCAGCTTTCCTAGCAAAACCCTGAAGCCATGCAAAATCCATCATGGGGATCCCCAAATACTGTGGGGAACAGTCTGAGGTAAGCCCCAACCCTAAACCAAGCCAAAGGCCAGTGCAGTCAGCTGCACTTACATCCCAGAGCACTGTACGTTAGACGTGGGAGTAACTGTCCCGCTCTACTGGGCGCTGGTGAGGCCATACTGCACCCAGTTCTGGGCAAAGATGTGGACAAACTGGAGGAGAGCAACAAAAACGGTGAAAGATTTAGAAAATCTCAACTGGGAGGAAAGGGTAAGAAAAACGGGGCATGTTTAGTCTTGAGAAAAGGAGACTGAGGACCTGATTGTTCTCAGATATATGAAAGGCTGCTACAAAGAGGACTCCGATCAATTGTTCTCCATGTCCACTGAAGGTAGCACAAGTAGTAATGGGCTTAATCTGCAGCAAGGGCAAGCTAGGTTAGATATTAGGACAAAGCTTCCAATTATAAGGGAGTTTCTAACTTTCTAACCTTCCCAAGGGAGGCTGTGGAATCCCCGTCATTGGAGGGTCTAAGAACAGGTTGGACAAACACCTGCCAGGGAAGGTCTAGGTTTACTTGGTCCAACCATAGCACAGGGGGTGGACTTAGTGACTTCTCCAGGTCCCTTCCAGCCCCACATTTCTATGAGCCTGTAATCCACTCCCCTAAGACAGCACACGATTTAGGACAGCAGCCCTCTATGTCCTACCTAGAGGATCTGCAAGAGGGGGGAATGAGCAGATGAGTTAGAGATGGTGACACCACATACACTGCACTGCCAGCTCAGAGACCAGACTTTACTCTGCCGTGTGAAAGGCAGGCGTTCAAGAGCAACACGTAATCCCCTCGTGCATCCGGTAATGTGCAGGTCAGCTAGAAATGGGCTTCCAGCGGCCCACAGTCCTAGACACAAACAGGGTGGGTGGGAGACTAGCCCGAGGCCACTGACAGCAGACAGTCATACTGCTACTTACCAGCAATGGGAGGAGGAGGTCGGCCAAGTAGACAAAAGCTGCTCCCAGGGTGAAGCCAACAGCTACCGGGAAGAAAGCAAAAGCCCCGAAATTCCCAGAATCTTCAGCCAATTCAATGGCAGGAGCCAGGAGGGACCAGTAAGAAGCAGCTAACATGACCTACGGGACAGAGAACGACACATTAATACAGGTTATGAGATTATCCCCAATCGAGATCAGGACCCTGATGCGTTGGGTGCTGTACATAAAAAGCAATAAAGAGACAGGCCAAAGGTGGGGGGGGAAGGGGAAACTGAGGCAGAGGGTGACAAGCTTTAATGATCACAATAGCTCAGTGGCAGAGCTGGGAACAGAACCAAGGTCTCTCAATGCCCAATCAGGGGCCCTGCCCACTGGACAACACTGCCTCTGCTTCAACACCAAGGATTTTGTTAGACTCCCAGCAGAGAGCATGCTGCCTCTCAAACCAAAAATGCCCCTGTGTAGCCCCAACTCCTTCCAAGCACCACGCTCCTCCCAGGTAACCAGGCACCTAGCTCCAGCAACCCACACTTAGAAAAACTTCCCTCCCGGTTATTTAACATCCCTCCTCGAGCAGGAGGAAAAGAGCAAACCCCCTTCACGGATTCACCGCATGGACCTCTGCTCCCTTAAGGTTTTTCAGCAGATTCACGACACACCAAAAGTTAAATAAAGGGGGGTGTGCACATTGTACACAGACAGCATCCGCACTGTTCCGCTAACACACTCCTTTGGTAACTCTGTTTAGTGACTGTCCGATCTCTCAGCTTCCTGCAGCTTTCTGGACGGCAGCGGCCCTGAAACAACGCTCACCGCTGCTTGCCAGGGCTCACACCTGGCAGGCTTCTGTTCACGCCAGCCACAAACACACCAGCTTATTCGTCATTGCTTTTGCCATGGCACTTGGCAATGTGAAAAGTGTGACACGACCATTCAGACTGACCAATGAGATTCTAGCCCATTTCCGCACAGAGCAGTCACTGAAGTACAATGAAGAAAGGAGAAGGGGCTTAAGCGTGAGCAGTACAAAGCCATCAATTTTCACCCAGCCAGCCTTGAGGCAGGAAAACAATTGACGCGCACACACTTACTTGCTAGGCTCACCGTACTGAGGTTTAACACACCCATAATAACCCTTCCCAGAGGGGAGCAGCGGGAGGGGAGGGGAGGCCTGGCTCCCAGCCACATACTAGTTCTTAGCGAGGACAGGGAATGCAAGAGACAGAGGCCTCTGCACAACACATGGTTAAATATGAATGTCTTCTCATTTGTGTCACCTGTTTTCACCACAAAGCACAAGTTCAAGGATGCTTCAAAGAGACCCCATCAGGTTGGACTAAACACAGTAACACAAGCCTAGGATGTTAACAATCAACACCTTATGTTATTAAAATGAAGAATAGCCAAACGATTCTGATGCATTTCTACCATTAATGCAGATTGACATGCCAAAAGGGACCAGTTAGCGATTGAAAGCAGAGGAGTCAATTTCACCTACTAGCTCTCCGATCTACCGACAGCTCCAATCTCCCAGATACCCAAGCACGGACATTATCTCGCATGGCCAGGTCTGGAACATGGACACCACAGGCCAATAGTTGATTCTCAGCACACACACCACCTTATTTCCACTGGTATTAAAGTACTTTGGAGAAAAGGGCTTCCACTGGCTTTTGCAAACCTTTGGTTTTACGAAAACCGGAATTGCAGGCCTAAATCAAGCTGAAACCATGTCTTTAAATAATATAGTGGGAAAGGTTATCGATCAAGATCCACAGGGCTCCAGTGACCTGGGAGACTCTCTCCAATCCACTAAGAAGGGTCAGGGTTAGTTATATGGCACTTTCTCTCCTAGCCTTGCAAATCAGTTACCAGAAGAGCAGGGGGAGTGGCTGCAATCCAGCACTCCTCCTTCTCCTCCCCCCCCCCCCGCAAAGCCTTAGTCCCTACAGAGGACAGCACTGAGGTGACAGGTGGAAGGGGAAGGCAGGAATCCAAGCAGTCATTTGTTCATTCAGCTCCCCACGCTGAGCACACCTGCTGCTGAAAAAAGGACAAGCTGTTTCCCAGATGACATGGCACGACACCAGGCCACGAGGGAGAATTTGGCTCATCTCCCCGGGGCACCCCCAGAAAAAGAGGAAGTGTTAGAAAACAATGAGAGTGATCTACATTCCTTCTGAAAGAGAGCGAAACCACGCTCACTGCTTCAAATCCAAGAGCCTCCACCGATCCGTGTTCCTTGCTCCGGCCAAGACACAATTCAACGCTTCTGAACCCACACAGCTCCTACTGTCTTCAGCTCAAGCTGTGGGTGCCCAGGCCCCTCTGAAAGTCAGACCCAAGGTGGGCACTCAAAGTCAGCAGGCACTTCCTGTTTTACAGGCGTCCATGCAGTGCTGAAAAGCACTCCGTTACCCCGGTGACGGGCATCATATTTAAAACCTACCTAGAAACCAGGCTCAGGACAAAGCGTTCTCATCAACTGGCAGCTGTTGGCTGGCCTACATGAAAGGAGTTTGGAGGGGTCTCAAAATGGCAACCAGACGCCAAACCCACCAGCCAACTGGCAGTCTCGGTCCTGGCTCTTCTTGATCTCAGCCAGAGACTGGCTCCAAAGAGGAGGACAAGACATGAGGACACAACTCCCCACTTACTCCTACAGCTGTTCCCTCCACACCAGGTTTGAGGGCGTTTCCACGGCTGCCACCTATTCCAGGGTGGCACAGAGGTTTCCAAACACTAGGGAGAGATTGCTAATTAACAGAACATGAAACATCCGATGAAGTGAGCTGTAGCTCACGAGAGTTTATGTTCAAATAAATTTGTTAGTCTCTAAGATGCCACAAGTCCTCCTTTTCTTTTTGCGGATACAGACTAACACGGCTGCTACTCTGAAAACAGAGCATGAAAAGACACCGAAGATCTGTTGATGAAGGGAGTCAGTTATATCGTCAGGGTCGCTCCCACGTCTGTATGTCCAACGCTATCAACAGCGAAAGCTTTGGGAGGAACAGGCGGGATGCTGGGCCAGCGCTGGTGCTAGCTGCTTTCCAGTTTTGTTTGGAGGAACTTTGTTGTTCTAGCTTGTGGCTACTGTGCGTGTACCACCCACCCACCCGCCCACCGTCTTCAGCCTCAGAACGGCAGCGGAACCCAGCCTGGGTCAGCTTGCTCACTTAAGTCCCCAAAAGCCCAGCAAAACACTTTGGACTGGGACTGTCCCATGAGGTTTCTGTAACCTGCGGAGTCTTTATAGCGCCCCACGAGCAGATCCCCTCCAACAACCGGTTCAGAGAATTCTGGCTAACGGAGCAAGCACAACAACTGTAGATGTATAGGACCAGGGTACAGCTAAATACACTGTATGGTAGCAATCAACACACCAGTCATAGGCTCCAATAGCCTTTGTCAGCTAGAGGGAGCAGGGAAAGAACCGTCCAGGATTTCTTTGTTCTAGTGGTTTTGTCTTTGAATGCAGACTCACTTTGGACAGAAGACTCTTTCCTTCCCTCTGCCCACGTGCTCCAACCTCCTGCATTTAGCCATCAGCCAGTCCCCTGTATCACATCAGCGAAGAGAAATCTCTAAGAAACCAGTTCCCCTAGGTTATTTCTGTTTCTGTGGCTGCTTATAAATAGACCATCCGAGTGGGCAGGGGTAGAAGGGGGAGGCATACACAGGCCTGAGGGAAGGGGGACACTAGATACTGCACTGATCTGCTGGGGGTGTCCTGAGTCTCTTTGGGGTTAAGTCCATAACGAAGTCAAGAGAGTATGGGGTAGTTTTAGGCTTGATGCACAGACCTCCCAGCTGTAGCTCACGAAAGCTTATGCTCAAATAAACGTGTTAGTCTCTAAGGTGCCACAAGTCCTCCTGTTCTTTTTGCGAATACAAACTAACACGGCTGCTACTCTGAGACCTCCCTCTGTTAGCGCAGGATCAAAATGACCATAGCATGCTGGGTTTGAAACCCATCCAGATCCCCTTTGCAGCTTCTGGATAAAGGAATTCTGCACACACACACCCGCGCACACACACAGTAGCTCCTTGCTAAAAGTGCTGATCGCACCAGTGCCAACGGTAACAAGTGAGGAGATAACAGCAGTCAAGACATTTCATCAGCCCATTTCGGTGCCACTTGGCTGTTCCCTTCCCCCATCCTCAGCTACTTCCCTTCCACCAGCACAATGAACATCTCTCCACCCATATCCTAGAACCACGAGTGGCAGCCTTGAACTCCAACCACAGGTAACATAGGGTTTGGTGTGGCTCAAACGAGACTGCATGGAATTCTGCAGGTGCTTTGGCGTCGGTTTAAGAAGCAAGATACGGGGTCAGTGCGAACAGCGGCGAGAAATATTCCTACACGCTTCTCTGCAATGGATCCATTTTGCCCCAGGATGCTGTCCCTGGCCACTGTTGTGCCAGGTGGAGATGCAAGTCCCAAGTCTACCTTTGGCCCATAAAGCTTTATTAAAGTAGCAGAGAAATCCATTCCCTGGATTAGTTAAGCAAGAAAGAAAATATCAGATCCTCAAACACACATCCAATATGCAGCACAAATACATACTTCATCAATTTATTCATTTCATTTCCTTTCCTCTCTCCCCTCCCACTCCCCCTTGGTGTTACATGTACCGGGCTGGATTAATCAAAAACAATCAGACCAATTAAGAGCCTTCAGCAGGTTCGGCATCCCCTCAGCCCCCAGCTATCTACAGTACTTGCTTTTGGAGCCATTCAGCTACAGTAGGAGACTCATTTGCGACAGACTCCACTGAGAGTCTTCTCATTTGCCACAAAACAAATGAATTTTTTTTTTTAAAGTAAAATCAGTCTGAGACCTGAGAAAAATGCCAGCTAAGAAAAAACGCTGAAGAATTCATAGAAAATGTTTCCTCAGCTTGGGATCAAACCCAGTCTTCTGGAGCCAGGCATTCTCCCAGCACCCAAGCGGGCACTTTGCTAGACCCTCCCTTGAGCAAAAGATAGGGAGAAGTTGAGGCTGAAGTTATAGAATCATAGAAACACAGGGCTGGAAAGAACCTGGAGAGGGTCACCCAGTCCAGCCCCCTCCGCTGAGACAGGACCAGGCAAACCTAGACCATCCCTGACTGGGGTTTGTCCAACCTGTTCTTAAAAACCTCCAGTGACGGGAATACCACAACCTCCCTTGGGAGCTTGCTCCAGAGCTTAACTACCCTTAGAGTTAGACATTTTTTCCTTATACCTAACCTAAATCTCTCTTGCCACAGTTTAAGCCCATTACTCCTTGTCCTACCTTCAGTGGACATGGAACAATTGACCACAGACCTCTTTGTAATAGCTCTCAACACATTGGAAGACTTATCTGGTGTGTGCATGCATGCCATCATCTTCTCTCAAGACTAAACATGCTCAGTGTTTTTAACCTTTCCTCATAGGTCTCATTTTCTAAACCATTTATTGTTTTTGTTGCTCTCCTCTGGACCCTCTCCAGTTTGTCCACATCTTTCCTAGAATTGGAGACGGTACTCCAGTGACAGAGCGAGAATTCTCTCCTGCATCTTACAGAGGACACTCCTGTTAATACACCTCAGAATTATACTAGACTTTTCTGCAATTGCATCACACTCAATTCAATATTCAATCTAGAAAAGGAGTACTTATGCTCAAATAAATTGGCTAGTCTCTAAGGTGCCACAAGTACTCCTTTTCTTTTTGCGAATACAGACTAACATAGTTGTTACTCTGAAACCTGTCAAATATTCAATCTGTGATCCACTACGATCCCCAGATCCTTTTCCACAGTACTACCGCATAGCCAGTTATTCCCCATTTTGCAGCTGGGCATTTGATTTTTCCTTCCTAAGAGTAGTCCTTTGCCCTGGTCTTTACTGAATTTCATCTTGCTGAATTCAGACCAATCTTCCAATTTGTCAAGGTCATTTTGAATTCTAATCCTGACATTAGCTTGTTGTCATCTGAAAATTTTAGAAGCACACTCTCCACTCCATTATCCAAATCATGAATAAAAATAACTGACGAGTACCAAAGCCAGGATTGACCCATGTGAGACACCACTGTGTACATCCCTCCACTGCAAACCACTGATAACTACTCTTTGAGTAGTCTTTCAACCAGTTGTGCATCCACCTTATAATAATTTTGTCTAGACCACAATTCCCTATTTGCTTATGAGAATGTCATTTGGGACTGTGTCAAAAGCCTTACTAAAATCACAATATATCACATCTAGTGCTTCCCCCCATCCACTAGGCCAGTAACCTTTGTCAGAGAAGGGAATTAGGTTGGATTAGCATGATTTGTTCTTGATAAATCCATGCTGGCCATTTTTAACCTCTTTTCACCAGGGCTGGGTGCTCTGTCAGAAAGGAGATGGTTCAGTGACCCCGTGGATGTGAGGATGAAATTAAATCAACGGAAAAGTTCCTATCAGCAAGATCTACTCTGTTTGGGGAAGTCTCCCATGGGAAGTACTGAGAGGCTCATTGTTCAGTATGCAACTGGCTTGAACAGAGCACCGGGAAAGAAGCTGCAAGACACAATCTTGCACAAGCAAGAACCAAACCGGGCATCACTTGCCGTTTCTTCTGCTATGAAAATATAGAGTGAAGTGGCCAATGAACTGAAGATGCCTTAAAGCCTGTGAAACTTGCCAGCCTGTGTACAAGAGCCATCAGCAAGCAGACGAGAATGAATCCACTTTCCCTATTCTTATGGCCTGAGCGTCCGCCTATGGCAAAGAAGCATGCACTGAGCCACTGGGACATCTGAAGTCTCTCTCTAAGAGAAGTGGGATGGCTATCGCTTTAGACCCCAGCCCTCCAGGGGACCTTGTAGTCTTAACTTCCCACAGCTCATAAGATAATGGGCTGTTACATAAGACAACCACAGCTGTCAAACTTTGTACTCTGAATGCTCTTTAAAACCTCTTTAAAAACCAAAACTAAAAACTAAAAAAGGGAAGATCGTAACATGAGCAGAGGGAAAAGCTCAGTGGAATTACATCGTCACTTTATGGCAAAGCATTGTTTCTCCAAGGAAAAGGACAGGTCAGTTTCTGCTCATTCCTGTCCCCAGTCTCCGATCCTACTGCCACTTAAGTCAATGGTAAAACTTCTATGGGCTTCAACATAGGCAGGACCAGGCTTCAGGGGGTAGATATTACACTCCTCCCTGCTATCTCTGCACCTCTAAACAAAAACGCCGAGCTGGATTTCCAACAACTGGCACTACCTGCTTGGAAGGAAAATCTATATTGTAGCGCGCCTTGGGGCAAGGACTGTCTTTGTACTGTTTATGTACAATGCCCAGCCTAAAGGGGTCCTGGTCCACAAATAAATGAAAATCTTCTCTCTCTCCCATACCATATCTACCTCCTACAGCAGGGATTCCCTGCCTGGAGGCACCCTGTCCTCAAGCCTCCCTTTCCAGCCTTGTTATGGTTACATGCTAGAACATAGGGTCATGGTATGGCAAAGGTGGAAAATCAGTGTCCTACAGCAGCATCTCAGTTATCTGAGTGCAAAGCACCTGGACAGAGCTACCTAAACCTCGCCTGACCTTTGCAAATAGCGAGTGTGGGACAACAATAACCAGATCAGCTCCACCTTGAAGTCCTCACTCAGGCAAAGCTTCCCTGGTGATCAGTGAAACCCTGAGCATGAGGACAAGACCCACCAGCCCAACCTCCGGGAAAGAATTCTCTGTAGTAACTCAGAGCCCTCCCCATCTAGGGTCCTACCTCCAGACATTGGAGATATTTGCTAATGGCAGTCA
This sequence comes from Eretmochelys imbricata, assembly GCF_965152235.1. NCBI lineage: Eukaryota > Metazoa > Chordata > Testudines > Cheloniidae > Eretmochelys > Eretmochelys imbricata. The sequence goes on along the minus strand of NC_135585.1, from coordinate 4,104,149 downwards.
TGGAGAGGCTGTACAGGCCATTGTAGGTGGTCTATGAAGTTCAGTCTTGAGACAAGTTAGGTTTTCTGCCCCCACTGCTCCCCTTGGAAGGCTGCTCCAGAGTTTCCTCTGATAGATAGAAACCTTTGCTAATTTCCAGCCTAAACATACAGATGGCCAGTTTATATCCCTTTCGTCGTGTGCCAACATTGGCCCTTAACGTAAATAACTCCTCGCCCTCCCTGTTGTTTATCAAGAGCAGGCGGACAAAGGTAGAGAAGATTGAAACTGAAGAGACCAGGATTCAGTTCCCTGCTCTGCTACAGAGCCCACGTGTGACCTTGGAGAAGTCACTTCATCTCTCCAGGTCTCAGATTCCCCATCTGCAGAATGGGGATAAGGGACATTCCTTTCTCTGCTGCAAGCTCTTTGGGGCAGGTGCCATCTCTTGTATGGTGTTTGTACAAGCTGACGTTCTAGCACCAGGGCACGCAGACCTGGTCTGAGCACGGGTAGGTACCGGGGCGCTTACCATGGCCCTGAATGCACTCCTGCTCCCATCATTGCTGCCCCCAGTAGAGAGGAGCCAGAGGTAAACACCTGGTCAGAGTCACTGAGTAACCTCTGTTGCTGGGATCGGAGGGGGCTACGGGTATTGCTCCTCTATTCACAGCACATCCCTTGTTGGGGTTCTGGTTAGGGAGCCCTCATCCCCCCTATAAGTATGGCCAGCTTGGTTATCCACTCAGCTGACCCTCCGCCCTTCTATAGCGCCTTTCATACTAGTCACTCAAAGCAAACATTCGAGCATCCAACCCCAATACGAACCTATAGGATAGGAAGTTTTAGTCCCACTTGGCAGACAGGAAAAAAGCAAGACAAAGCCAAGTTAAGTGACTTGCCCAAGGTCACTAAGCAAGCCTATGGCAGAGGCACAAATAAAACCCTGACTCCTATTTCCCTGCTCTGTGCTCCACAAGACATTGCCTTGGGATCAACCACACGTGCCAGTGGGAGATCCCATCCAATGCAATGTCTAACTGAAAGAAACCCAGGAGGCATCAATGGGCTAGTACCAAGGGAGTGAAAAGAAAAAACCACCACCACCCCACACGCAATTTTAAGTGAGTGGCTACCCACTGGAACTACGGGATCTATTGCTAGCCAGGGCGCAGGCAGAGACAGAACCGGGAGCTCAGCTTATCTTCAGCAATCCAAAAATACAGGGTGCTCTCAGACATGCAATGGGAGCTGTGCATGCAACAAAAAGCAGAGTCTGGCCCTTGTACGTTCATGCATGGCTTTAGAATGCCTCGGAAACAAAATAAATTTGGAGATGTTAATTAAATGCTCCGGAGCCAAGACTGAATGTTGTCCATAAATCCGCCGGCTGCTCTGAACCCGAGGAGGAAGAGGAGGGAAGGGAGAGCGTGGAGACTGGCAGGAAAGGAAGCTGTGCATTTTAATACAAAGATGCCTCTGGCAGCCCAGCACCTTTGCTGGATGTGTCACAGTCACCAGAGGTGGCAGCATCTCCTGCCAGCCTGAGAACGAGCAGCAAACAAAGCCAGGAAGTGGAGGTGTTTTAATTTCTTAGCTCAATAACACAATGCCGGTGCAGCGGCAGGTGTGCGCCAGCCTTCCCTAGCAAAGATTGGGCTTCCCAGAGCCAGACTCATGCGGGCTCAAAGAAGGCTGTGCCATGCACCAATTTTAACCGGGGAACCAAACCTTGCCCTGCCCATTATTTCTTGGATATGGCCCCCACTAACACGCTATTGGAGCATCTCAGAATGTTTAGTGTGTCTATCCTCACAACATCCCCAGGAGCTTGGGACTAGTTCCCTTTGACAGATGGGGAAACTGAGGCACAGAGCAGCCAAGTGACTCACCCAAGACCACAAAGAGAGTCCGGGAGTTGAATTCAGGTCTCCCAAGTCTTAGGCTAGCACCCTAACCACTAAACCATCCTTCCTTAGCACCAGGATCCTCCATCTAACCAAAGACTGGGCACAACAATCTGCTGGAGAAGAACCACTCTATGGTAATGCAAACCTCCCTGCCGGGGGTGGGGGGGAGAAACACCTCTTCTTGTTAGCACCTGTGGTGTTTGTCCCATGGCAGCCCCCTCCAAAGCTCAATTCCAGGGTCCCTACTAATGGGACCTGGCAGGGTTTTAGTTTTACTTTGTCACCAGGGACAAGGAACAGCCACCATGCGAGGGGGGGGGCCCCTGTGATTTCACGCTTTGCCGGTGTAAGCACAGCAACTAGGCGATCCCAACTCAGCCCATGGCTTCACTGCTAATGAGAGTGCGCTGTACATTGAGATGTCTCCCGTGCGCCGGAGACAAGACGCTGTCATTCTCACTTGGTGTAGCTAGCCAAAGTAAACCCCAGGTGACTTCACACAGGGTTGACCCTGACGCTCGATACCAAGTTAAAAGCAGTCCTCCGTGCCCTGTCTCCAGCAGGATTTTCCATCACATTAGCGATCTCGATGCATTGTGAAAACACACCCATTTTTGCAGCGAAGACAGCCTGTTGCTAAGCAGCAGCACGGTACGTTGTCACCACCCCACAGGGCTGATGCGAGACCAGACCGTAGGCTTTTGCCGTGGTTTCATCGGGAGCAGCAATTTTAAGGACATACCAGATTAGAGCCACAAGCCTTGCAAGGGAGGGAGAAGGGAGATCTCCATCAACAGAAGAAACCATGCAGGGTGGGGGGAAACACTCAAGAAAACGTTTCATCTGTCAAACTTTTCAGCAAGAAGGAACTTTGCCTCATTAAGGTGCCGATATCAAGAATGGGCCTCGCGCTTGGGTAGGCATCTCAGCTTTGCATGTTCCCAATGTGGTTTTATCCTGCCCTGAAAGGGAAGATTCAACACCGGATGAGTCAGGTGCTGTTTAAAGCTCTCCCCTTTTCTGAGGGCAGTGAACTGAACTCCAATGCAGCGAGGGAAGATGGAAAGTCGGGCCACCTGTGAAGCTGACTGTGTGTTTAGGTATGGTAAACTTCAGTTGGATTAGACAGCACTTCGCAGGCTCACGCCCTCGGAGCACACGATGTCTGGACCCCACATCAGATGCCCACCTCCAGGTTATTAGTTACCGTGGTGATAGGGTCTTAATCACTTCAGCCTTCAGTATACACAACCCTCCTGAGAGGTAGGGCAGTGCTATTATCCCCAGTTTGCAAGCGGGGAATTGAGACAGGGAGAGACTAAGTGACTTGCCCAATGTCAGGCAGGATGTTTGTGGCAGAGCAGGGAACTGAACCCTGGCTTCTCAAATCCCAGGCTGGTGCCTTAACCACTGGGCCGTCCTTCCTCAAGACTTGGAGCACATTGCCGTTCTCCTTGCAGAGGGGCGTTGATAAAACAACAAAACCTCGTACTGAAGCTTTGTTAAAGACACTCCGGGACTCACAGGTGCTCAAACTAGGGGTGCAGCAGTACCCCCTGGTTGGAAGTGGTTTCCATCGTATACAGCATTTAGAGTTTGGTTCAATGGTACTCAGCACCTGCACTATACAAGTTGTTCCAATGCCCCTGCCAGGACCAAAGGCAAAACACAAAACCCCAGCTAGATCGGGCAAGAACACCTCAAGCATGACGTTCTATTCAGAAGCCCACGAGCGTCCCTTTGGAAAGCACAGGCGTACATTTTCAAGAGTGACTCACTAGGGATTTTGGGTGCACAATTCAAAACATCTTAAAAAGGGGCCTGATTTTCAGGAAGTGCCCAGCACCCACCTTCGGAAACACACCTGTTCTTGTCAGCACCAGGGGTGGTGTTTTTCCCATGGCAGCCCCCTCCAAAGCTCAATTCCAGGGTCCCTTTAGATGTCCCAAGTTAAGCACCCAAAAGCCAAGAGCCATTTGCAGCCGTTTAGATCACGTACTGTGGGTTCTTCAAAAGGGCAGCGGATTCAGGCTTTACTCATACCAGGACTGAACGTTCCACTGGTCTGAAGCGACATACAGACCAAGACCAGTCAATCATGAATAGGTCGGAATATGAACAAGAGGCTGCTCGGCAGCTCTCCAACACCACTTTCTACAAGCCATTACCCTGTGATCCCACTGAGAGTTACCAAAAGCAACTACAGCATTTGCTCAAGAAACTTCCTGAAAAAGCACAAGATCAAATCCCCACAGACACACCCCTGGAACCCTGACCTGGGATATTCTATCTACTACCCAAGATCCATAAACCTGGAAATCCTGGGCGCCCCATCATCTCAGGCATTGGCACCCTGACAGCAGGATTGTCTGGCTATGTAGACTCCCTCCTCAGGCCCTACGCTACCAGCACTCCCAGCTACCTTCGAGACACCACTGACTTCCTGAGGAAACTACAATCCATCGGTGATCTTCCTGATAACGCCATCCTGGCCACTGTGGATGTAGAAGCCCTCAACACCAACATTCCACACAAAGATGGACTACAAGCCGTCAAGAACACTATCCCCGATAATGTCACGGCTCACCTGGTGGCTGAACTTTGTGACTTTGTCCTTACCCATAACTATTTTACATTTGGGGACAATGTATACCTTCAGATCAGCGGCACTGCTATGGGTACCCACATGGCCCCACAGGATGCCAACATTTTTATGGCTGATTTAGAACAACGCTTCCTCAGCTCTCGTCCCCTAAAGCCCCTACTCTACTTGCACTATATTGATGACATCTTCATCATCTGGACCCATGGAAAAGAAGCCCTTGAGGAATTCCACCATGATTTCAACAACTTCCATCCCACCATCACCCTCAGCCTGGTCCAGTCCACACAAGAGATCCACTTCCTGGACACTACAGTGCTAATAAACAACGGTCACATAAACACACCCTATACCGGAAACCTACTGACGGCTATTCCTACCTACATGCCTCCAGCTTTCACCCAGACCACGCCACACGATCCATCGTCTACAGCCAAGCTCTGCGATACAACCGCATTTGCTCCAACCCCTCAGACAGAGGCAAACACCTACAAGATCTCTGTCAAGCTTTCTTACAACTACAATACCCACCTGCGGAAGTGAAGAAACAGATTGATAGAGCCAGAAGAGTTCCCAGAAGTCACCTACTACAGGACAGGCCTAACAAAGAAAATAACAGAACGCCACTAGCCGTCACCTTCAGCCCCCAACTAAAACCCCTCCAACGCATTATTAAGGATCTACAACCTATCCTAAAGGATGACCCAACACTCTCACAAATCTTGGGAGACAGGCCAGTCCTTGCCTACAGACAGCCCCGCAACCTGAAGCAAATACTCACCAACAACCACATACCACACAACAGAACCACTAACCCAGGAACTTATCCTTGCAACAAAGCCCGTTGCCAACTGTGCCCACATATCTATTCAGGGGACACCATCACAGGGCCTAATAACATCAGCCACACTATCAGAGGCTCGTTCACCTGCACATCCACCAATGTGATATATGCCATCATGTGCCAGCAATGCCCCTCTGCCATTTACATTGGTCAAACTGGACAGTCTCTACGTAAAAGAATAAATGGACACAAATCAGATGTCAAGAATTATAACATTCATAAACCAGTCGGAGAACACTTCAATCTCTCTGGTCACGCAATCACAGACATGAAGGTCGCTATCTTAAAACAAAAAACTTCAAATCCAGACTCCAGAGAGAAACTGCTGAATTGGGATTCATTTGCAAATTGGATACCATTAATTTAGGCTTAAATAGAGTCTGGGAGTGGCTAAGTCATTATGCAAGGTAGCCTATTTCCCCTTGTTTTTTCCTACCCCTTCCCCCCCCCCCCCCCCGACGTTCTGGTTAAACTTGGATTTAAACTTGGAGAGTGGTCAGTTTGGATGAGCTATTGCCAGCAGGAGAGTGAGTTTGTGTGTGTCCGGGAAAAGGGGGGGCGGGGTGAGAAAGCCTGGATTTGTGCTGGACATGGCCCACCTTGATTACCATGCACATTGTAGGGAGAGTGGTCACTTTGGATGAGCTATTACCAGCAGGAGAGTGAGTTTGTGTGTGTGGTTTTTGGATGGGGGTGAGAGAACCTGGATTTGTGCAGGAAATGACCCACCTTGATTATCATGCACATTGTGTAGATAGTTGTCACTTTGGATGGGCTATTACCAGCAGGAGAGTGAGTTTGTGTGTGGGGTGGTGGGTGAGAAAACCTGGATTTGTGCTGGAAATGGCCCAAATTGATGATCACTTTAGATAAGCTATTACCAGCAGGACAGTGGGGTGGGAGGAGGTATTGTTTCATGATCTCTGTGTGTATATAAAGTCTGCTGCAATTTCCACGGTATGCATCCGATGAAGTGAGCTGTAGCTAACAAAAGCTCATGCTCAAATAAATTGGTTAGTCTCTAAAGTGCCACAAGTACTCCTTTTCTTTTTGCGAATACAGACTAACACGGCTGTTACTCTGAAACCAGTCTAGAAGCGTTCCTCTGAACCAAAAGACCAGTGACACGAACCAAGAGGACCAGAAATTATCATAGTGTTGAAAAGCTGGCAATGCACGGCCAAAAAGACAACGCGATGGACCATTATCGAGAATTTGAGTTCTTTGCACGTAATTTGGATCCCCAGTTACGAATCTTCACTTCAAAACCCAGAGATTGAGGGTGTCTGAAGGCAAAACAGAGAGAATAAATAAATAATAATAAAGACATTTAAAAAAAGCTAGCTTCTGCCTCTCTTCCCTCCATCCGCTGAACAAAACGCAGTGGAGGCCAAAGCTCAAAGCAATTTTCAAGGCACTCCACTTCACACATCATGTTGCTTTAGCACAGAAAGTCAAGGTCAGCATCTCATCTGCGTCTCTGGAGAGAGGCACTCTCTAGCTCTTCCATCCTTATGGATGCAGAAATCTATTCTCCCAGCACCTGGTGCATGTCTGCATGCGGAAGAGGTTTGCGTATAGACATGGGCTGGGTACAGTAGTGCAATCACCCTATGACACTCCATCACATTATTTACCCATGGATTTAACCCCAGGGCATGCCAGGGAGCCCAGTTTAGAGCGGAGATAGCAGGAATCCCAGCAAAGCAGGAGAAACTATTCTGACTAACGGAACAAACACTAGCCTGTTGGTAAAGCAATTTCTCTCGGGGTTGACTGTGAGCAATGGGGCTGGCCCTGCTGGTTTGTTATTGTAGGGTTGTTCAATCACAACCAGCAGTTCACTGCTTTTGCACTTGCTTTTTAATGGGCAAGCTTTTGCTGTGGAAAGAGGCTTTGTATATAACAAGAAGCAAAACAGACTTCCTCTGCGCCTTGGCTGCAAGAGACACCGACAATATATTCGCAACCTGCAATCAAAGGGAGAAACAAGGGTTTAGCAGAAACATATTTAACGATCAAAATAATCCAAGACCGGCGCAGTGTCACAGTAACAGCAACCTAAAGAAACAGCTTTTGAAGGGGGATTAAGAAATAGCAAAATTCTCTACCCATGGCCTTTTATAAGTCTGTTTTCCCATCCTATTTTGCACAGGAAGGAATTAATCTCTTTCTGTATTGCTCCTTTGGTCACTTAACGAAGCAGGTCAAGGTTAGATAGGAGCAGTGAATAGCCTTTCTTGCTCCAGCTAGTCCACATACCACAAAGCTTGTGGCATTTGCTATCCGCAATGAAGAGTTCACAGCCTGGCTTATTAACAAGCAGCACAGTGGAATTCAGTCCGGCTTCCAGCCGTGTTCCCGCCAGTTCATTTCCCTCTAGGTTCCATGCAAGCCACCTGGCGCTCAGAAAATACTGGTTTCAAAGCCCCACAAGCAGCATGCTAAGTTGCGATTTTCCAAAGGAGGAACATTAATTATTCCTGCCCAAGCTTGATGCCGACACAAAGAGGCGAGGTCCAGGGGAAGTTTCTAACTGATTCGGAAAGGTTAGAGTGTCGTGTCATTAGGGATTCAAAAGAATGCCCACGGTAACTCACAGCTGATTTGTAACTGCTGGATGCATCTCAAAAGGCATCTGGTCTCACGCTCACATAACCCTCAGCCCCACTTTGCTCTTATTCTGCACCCTGTCTAGGTCCAGGAAACCACAAGAGCAGCTGCTTTTATACAGAAGAATCATCCTTTCAATAAAAGGTAGGACTCGGAGGCAGGAAATGGTCCCACCCCGGCTCTGCCACAGACTCCCTGTGTGACCGCGAGCATGTAACTCAGTACCTCTGTGCCTCAGTTTTCCCATCTGCATAATGGGGAGAATTAACACTTGTGAGGCTTAGTTTACTAAGGTATATAAAGCACTTTCAGATCCTGAGACACAAGGTGCTAGCTGGGGCAGAGCATTTTTGCCCGCCAGCACAAAACGATCCCAGCTCCATGGACCGTGCCACTCCGCCCCCCTCCACTTCTCCCGAGAGAGGAGGACTTGGAACAGCATCCCGCACCAAACACAGGACGTCCATCCATCCAAAACTAAAGGCAACTCCAGCAGAAGCTCCAACTCCCATCAGCTGTGCTGCCTAGGGAACTGCTCCAGAGCTGCGCAGATCATCAGGCCAGGCTCCCGTTCTTCAGGAGCCAGCTGTGGGGGAAAAATCCCCAGAAGAAAATCCAACCTAAAATGCAAGTGAATTCTATCACCCAGGGGCACTGTGCAACAAAACCATCTCAAGCAATAAACAGCTGCACAACACTAGACATTTCAGAGGAACTGGGCTGAGAACAGCCTTTGGAGGAAGTTATTTTGCTCTTTTACCAGACACACACAGCCACCTGACACAGATTTTGCAGGAAAAGGTACACACAGACATTAAGGAATACGTTTTCATCGCAACATTTGGGGCTTTAGCCACACCACTGCCTTCTATAGCAGGGGTTCTCAAACTGGGGGTCGTGAGATTATTAAGTGGGGGTGACGAGTACATACCTCCCAACTAGTAAGTCTGCTGTGAAAAGTGATATTAACATACAAATATCACTTTTAAATATAAATGTGTTTTTAACTCCTAAGGGGGAGTTGCACTCTGAGGCTTGCTGTGTGAAAGGGGTGGCCAGTACAAAAAGTTTGAGAACCACTGCCCTACAGCCTCCATGGACCGACAGCATGCACACAGCTCCCACCCTGGGACAGCTCTACCCACGGACAGATTACTCCGTAGAGGTCTACGATGCTGTGTTTTGCACCTTCCTCTGAAGCATCTGGTACGGACCTCTCTCAGTATCAGGGTAGCAGCCGACACAGATCCAGAGTGGCAAATGCTACGTTGCCCAATATCAAGCATCTTGCTTTGTTTCTAAAATTGCTATATCCAGCCCAGTCCGAATCTGGAGGTTTTCTAAACAGACAAGGCCAGGCCAGCTTTCTTGCTGATCTTGGGAGCACCCGGAGGAAGTTTTTGGGCGTGTTGGTGTGTGAACACCCAGGCGTCACAAGCCAATGAGTTCAGATTCCATCCGTCATGGACAAACCCCTCATGGTGATAACCGACTGTCCAGCCCACTAGCAAAGACAAAGCTGGGAGCACACTCCTTGCGTGTTTCATCTGATCGGAAACCTGATCTCTAGCACAGCCGGGAGGCCACCTCATGACCGGTTTAAGTTGCCAGTCCTCCCATAAGTCTTTCCATGATTGCCAGAGAGCTGGCATCCGGAGATGCCGACCAACAGCAGCCACCCAACCATCATCCCGTTGCCGTTAGTTTCATTCTACAGACCTACGAGATTAGGAGACGGGCCCCAACTTGTGCCGATACCAGCATTTGGCGGTCTGGTTGACACGGCTAATGGCCAGCACTTGGACACAGTAGCAAGCCAGTGAATCCACGAGGCAGTCACTCTAAATAAACCGACACTGCAGCGATATTTGAAGGGGATGCTGGGCCCAGTCTCACATCAGGAGGCTGCTGGCAGCAGCTCCGTTTCTTCAGCATCTATTTAACCACCAAGGCTGGTGAATTTGGTACATGTGACTGAAGAACCGGATGGTGCACCCCTAAAGCAACGGGACCCCCAGTTCAGTTCATTCAGTGACAGGAGAAAAGGGCTCTCAGCCTAGCTGCTGCTGGGCATTTACTTAGGTCACGTCTGGTGAGTCTGACAGTGAGCACCGTGACCGTGTTCAGCCAGGGAACAGAAATATCCAGGCCAAGACAGCTCTGGAGGATCCCCAGGCGAATGCAGAAGGAACTGCTGCAGGACGGGGCGGGAGGGGGCTAGGCAGCTCTGGGCTGAACAGCATCAGCAGAGCTGGACTAAGACGGTAATCTGCGGATCAGGATGGAGGCGCACTGTCGGACCGGTCAAGAGCGTAGCTCAGGAATAGCAGAAGGTGCTGGGGCTCAGGAATGAGGAGCATAAGCAGAGCCAACAAAGGATGTGCCCAGCACCTGGGTGCGTCATGTTTTCATAGGTGAAAAACATGACTAGCAAGATTCAGCTCAGCATGCGAGCAGAAAGGCTGGGGGCAGAGTTAGAGAACAGGACACACACTGCCCTTGAGCGACCACCCCTCCCATCCCCAGACAAAGGACTGCTGCAAGACGAGACCCTTCGAAGTGTATTATTTCTATTAGTGTAACCCAAAGGAGTCCCGGTCACTGACCAGGACCCCAGCGTGCCAGGCGCTGTACAAACACTAAAAGAGACACTCCCTGTCCCAAGAAAGGAGAAGAAATCTCAGATGCCACCTTTGAAGAACAAAGGCAAACCAACCAACTTTAGCCCAGCCATTCTATCCCACTCAGACGGACAATGACCACAAAAACAACCCTGCACATCCGTCTCCTGCAGCAGCCGTTCTTCACATGCAGCCCGGGGGGAGCTAGCTGGAGACACACACAGCACTGGCTCTCCTCCTTGTTTCTGACTGCTACGTCTCATCTAAGGGGAGCTAACAATACATTTGACACTTTCTCATCCAAGTAAGTTGCGGCGGTTGCCACAGAGAGGTCCCATTATCGCCCAGGAAGAGCAGGGAGGGGCTCGCAGGATGGCAGATGGGGCAAGAGACAATGCAGCCGTTAACAAACCCGGAAGGGTACGAGAGGCCACGCGCGACAGCTGGAGAGGAGAGGCAGATACACGGAGGAGACGACGCTGCTGTAGCCAACGGCTCATCAGGACGCAGGAGTGCTGAGAGACGTGAGGATATCATCTCTGTTAAAAGACATTAAACAGACCAATGGGGCCCAGCAATTCCTCCATCCCCCCCTACACTTGCACAGAAATGCTCCTTTCAGGAGGTTAATGTCCTGGCACGGAGGCTCTCAGACTTCTGCAGAGTTGGCCACATTTTAAGACCGAAGGGAAATCCGGCAGGCGGCTCCTCTTCTGCAATCCCACAGCAACTTTGTGGCAACTGCAGCATCTAGCAACCTGGAGCAGCAGCGTCAGGAAAGCACCTCATGGATTTACAACTGGGCTCAGCATGCTTTACCAGCGGGAAACGAGGGGTCACGCCGGCCTGGCTGGCTGCAGACCACCAGCAAGCAGCGAACAAGTCACAGTTCGGAAACCTCAGTCCAACAGTACAGCACGGCTCAGCACAGGCAAGCAACAAATTAAACCCAACCCTGTCCTGTATGGCACTTTGGCAATTCGGGCCCACTAATGCCAACCAGAAACCTGGACAATTTGGAGCCGGTTTTCTTTGTTTGAGCAGCACGCTCCACCGAGAGGGCCAGGCCAGCAATCAGAGCTTTCTAGGGTAGTTTTAGCTGTTAGCAACGTTATTAACTGCTGCAGGAAAAACAAAGAAGCCAGAAATCCACTGCTGACAGGTGAATGGGCTTCCAGTTTGCCTCAAGCACAGATGGGCATTTGCTGTACTCCAGGAGTTGCTGACACATACAGGATACACACTCAATCAACCAGCATCTGTATGTTTTGCCGAGCCATTTAGCCATCGTTCACCCACACCTGCCTGATTAGAACAATGATACAGAGGTGCGGTTTAGAGCGACAAGCCAAGAGGTTCTGAACTAAGGCCAAAACTCTAGCCACCTGCCACCTTATTATGCTACTGGCTAGGAACACGGACCCCAAAGCATTCTGGGAGAGAACTGAACAAGAAACAGTGCCCAGTGCTGGGTGGCCACAGAGCCAGACTTGAAAAAGTAACACTTTCACACCCACAATGCACTGCAACAGAACATCTTGACCTCCTTTCCTGTGCCAGACATCAGGGCCAGGAGCCAAAGCGTTCCTCCCGGGCTTTTCACCATTGCCACACGCCTCCTGGAAAGGGGCATGTACCTTGCAAGCTGGGCAGCACCTCAGCCTGGCTCAGACACAGCAGCGCTCCAAAGGAAGTGGGAAATGGCCAGCCCGTTTCCTCTAAGTACTGAGAGCCAGACACATTTCTACATCGGTTGCTCAGCCGCCCATGTACATTTAAACTCCCAGAAGACAAGCCAGTGATTTACCAATTCAGAATACAAGATACAAGCTCACCCGAATCCTCTGGAGGTTTTCCACCAGCCTGCCCTGATGCAGTTTAAGCCAGCTCTTCAACACATCCCCTGAATTACCGCGTGCCTTGCAGGAATACAGTCTCCTAATAAGCATTCAGTTTACATGAGGCTGTTGATTTAGGCCCGAATCATGTAAAGGCTCAACTGCCCCCTGCGGACTTCAAGCACCTGAGCTCGCTGGGGTACTCAGAGACCAAGTTAGCCACACGCATCAGTCTCCGCAGGATCAGGGTTCTTTTGCTTTTCCTATCCAGAGAAGGAAGCTGTAAGGGGCACAATTCAGAAAATCCAGATGAGCAGCACTGAACGTGAAGACCACACCCACCACAGGTGAAAAATCCTGCTTTGTGCCAGACAGACACCTGCATCTGCCCTTGCTGCACCACCTCTAACCTCGCCTAGGAGGCACTGGGACAGGACTTGAATCTTTCTCAAACCTGTTCCCCAGTGTGCAGGAGGCGCTGGGAGGGAGGGGGAGGAGTTGGTCCGGGACCGCCGGCCCTGCTGATAGGATTCGGCCCCCTCCCCTGAGCATGCACCGTCCCTGCTTCTCCCCCTCCCTCCCAGCACCTCCTCCAGGCCACTGAACAGCTGTTCCCCAGTGTGCAGGAGGCACTGGGAGGGGGTGGGAGGAGTTGATCATCAGGGCCAGCAGACCCCCTGGAGTACCCTCGGTTCCCCAGCATGCAGGAGGCGCTGGGAGGGAGGGAGAGGAGCGGGGACAGGGTGCGCTTGTGGGAGGGGGTGGAAAGAGATGGAGAAGAGGAGGGGCAGAGGTAAAGCGGGGGCAGAAGAAGTGGGGTAGGGTGGGGCCTGTGGCTGAGTGGGGAGTTTGGGGGTCCACAAAATCTTTTAAATCAAAATAGGGGCCCTCGGGTTGCAAAAGTTTGGAACCGCGGCTTTACCAGATTCCTCCCCTGCCTCACGTAGCCCTAATTAGATCTTGGACACACACCAGAAACATCCATGTGATGACACAGCCAGATGAAGCATGGGGGTGGTTTAGGAGAGCACGTGCAGCAGATGACGAGCAGAATGAGGATGCCCCAGTGGGTGCTGTACTTACCCCGGCAGCGAAGCCCAGGCTTCCATCTAGGATTCGCCTCTGAAAATTAAAACAGAGCATTTAATTTTCCAACTGCTAAAAGAAGCAAGGTGCAACAGCTTACAGCATGAGAGCAGCGCTGATGGGAGTTCGCAGCTCTGGCCCTGATTCTAAGATCCTCATATGCTCCCCATTACTGCAGTATTTGAGTGCCGCCCAATCTTTAATGTACAAGACATCCCTGGGAAGTAGTGCAACTATCCCCACTTTACAGATGGGAAACTGAGGCACAGAGGCACGAAGTGATTTTCCCAGTGTCACAGGGTCTCTGGTAGAGCAGGGAACTTGGGTCCCCTGGGCCCCAGGCTGGCACCCTAACCGCTAGGTGCTCCTTCCTCTCAAGCATGTGCCTAACTTCTCAGGGTTAATTTTAAGCACATGCTTAAGTCCCATTTTGGCTTCAGTGAGTCTTTAGCACCTTCCTAGGTACTGCCCTGCTATATAAAGGGGGACCTAAGAACGGACTTAAAGTTTAGGCTGTGCTTTGCCTCTGCCAGGTGAGCGCCTTGTCTGCAGCTCTTCAGTTTTCTCTCAAGTTTGGTTTCTATCCAACAACTGCTGAAACCAGAATATCAGTCAACTGACTGCACAGCCTCTCAATTATTCAGGGTTGCCCGCTGCCTAGCTCACTCACAGCGTGATTCTCCCTTCCTCAAGGGGAAAAGAGTACTATACTACCGCTAAGGGACTCTCCCTTCAAAACCAGGCTCCTGAATAAGTCATCCAAGAAGAGCTTCAATAAGAAAGAGGCTGGGAAAGCAGGATGAAAGCCGAAGGAAACACTGACACAGGCCTGCCGCTTTCCAGAAGGCGGCTTCGGAGACAAAGGGCCACAGCAGAGTCTCCGCTTGTTCAACCCCGGAGTCCGGAACTGACCCAAGTTCCGAATAAAGTCACCTTCCATCACAGATGTAAAAGCAGCAGAGAAGAATCCACTCCAGCTGCAGACCTAAGCCGCCTGCTCACCCCTTGCTCCCAAAAGCTTGAGAAAGCAGCCGGTCCTTGCAGGATGCTGTGATGGTGAATGGATCTGGGCCATTCCAGAGTCGAGACTCCCAGACTGAAAACACCTCGCATCAGAGAGCCAAGCAGGGATCTTTCCTTCTCATGCACCATCGCCAGCAATGTAGGCCACTCAGTTACACCCAGCAACTAAACTTTGCCAAGCAGCTGGAACTTGGTCAACAATATCACTGCTGATTCATGAGTCAGAACAGAATCCAGCTCCCTCTCTCACAGCTGCACTGGCTCCAGAGGGCCAGCAGGAGTATAAGCTACTTTTTATCATTAAAACATGCTCTCCTGCTTGTGCATACACAGGGAGGGAGACCTGTTGAGGAAGAAACTGTCTTTCCACATCCCATTTCCTGAGAAGAACCACATTCGATGGCTTTACAGTTGTAATCTAACACCGATCTTCCTCCTTCCCCTCCCCCCACCATTCCTCCCCCCCCCACCCCACAGAGGAAAATAAATGCAAAAGATATTTGCTTGTGGGGCATAAATGCGTAGGTACGCATCTGAGAGCTGGATTTACGAGGGAGCAGGGGTTGGAAGGAGACTCCCTCCAACATCATAAAATGCAAATTAAGACTCCCCTCTTCCCATCCATAAGTCAGAGCCATACAGGCAGAATCAGGGCCTAATTATTTTGTATTGATCACACAGAAATCTTGTCTGGACGGAGGAATGAGTTTTCAGAACTGAACGGCAACACCCACCTGGCCACTGGAAAAGACAAAGACTAGCGCAGAGCCAGCAGCTGTCAGCCCCCAGGTAAATAAAGTCCCGAGCAGCGCCTGGACCACCGGACTGCAGTTTTGGATCATGCTGAACACACTCGGGTTTTACTGGCCTAAAAGAGATTTGGTACATTAGGAAAGAGACAGCGGCAACATAAAACACAGGCATTACAGAGGACAAGACATCCCTTCCCTGTTATCAACAGCAGCTCCTTAGGGCCTGGTTCTCAGAAGGGCTAAGTCCCTGTTGCTCTCTACAGAGCTGTAGGTCCTCAGCACTTCTGAAAAAACAAGCCCTTCTATTACTAACGACAGCTGTCGCTTACATGGAGTACCCAGGTGGCTTGCCTGCATTTCACTCCGCATCAACAACGAACCTCCTCTGGTCCGTTTCACTGTTGTGTATGAACCTTTTCTGGTTCAGGCAGGCTGGCAGAATGTCAGCGTTTGGGGGGTTGAAATCCTGCCATTGGCACACTTGAGCCCATGTAGCTCCTCACAGACTATGATGGTGATCCAATCCAAGGCAGGATCCAAGGCCCACAAAGGTTTGTCAACGTGTGGAGTGATTTAAAAAGAAAAACCAAGCGTTACAGTCCTAGCAGTGTTGATATTTTAGAAAGTTTCAATAAACAAGTGAAAAGCAAGTACCATTTCAATCCTACCCCCACAAGCAGTTTCCTACATCCACCTTTGGTCTTCCCACTTCCCTTTCTAGCCCTTTTTCCATTCACCCCTCAAAAATGAGAAGCAAGATGCAATTCAGTCTGCACACCCTCCTCACCCTGAGCAAAAGAATGCATTCGCTCTTTTCCATTACACTTGGACTGCACCAGAGAAGTGTCTGCTTACGCCACTCCAAAGCGCGCACACCACTTTCCACGTACTTTTGCCGAAAACAGTTTTACCCCACGTCAGCATTTTGAATATTCGTGCACTCACAGCACTATTTTCATTGCACTGATAGTTTGCAGACACTTCTGTTGTGCAGGAAAAGGAGAGCTAAGCCAGCGACAGGGTACTTGGATACTTCTGAAATATTATTATTCAGGAGCAACCAATCATGTAAGGAAAGAAACACAGATGTTTTATTATTTCATCTGAGGAATGCCCAGATAATGTGAAGGAGTTATATCACCCCTCCCCCCCCCCCAAGGAGACATTTACTGAGATATTTCTCTCTGCCAACCATGACTTTAAAACAAAAACACTCGTATTACCACCTCTCTGTACCCTCTCTTTAGAGATCTGTGCAGATTCTTTCTACCTGCTGAACTTAAAGTTAAAGGCTAACAAAAATGCCAGCCTCCGCTGCTCCAACTTTCCCTACTTCACCACAAAAGCTCAACACCCAGCTCTACAATCCACCCTAAAGACTTCAAATCCCGCTCTTTGCCCAAACCGGCCCACACGGGTACGCGTGGCTCGCAGCGTCAGACACAGCTGTAGCTCACGGAAGCTCATGCTCAAATAAATTGGTTAGTCTCTAAGGTGCCGCAAGTCCTCCTCTTCTTTTTGTGTGAATACCGACTAACCCGGCTGCTCCTCTGAAACCGTCTTTTCAAGGTCCCTTTTCTCCTCCAAAGTCCTGCCCCGAAAACAAAACAGAGCAGGGCCCTGATACGCTGCAGTCTTACACCTTCGTTCGCAACCTCCCCCCTAAGCAGGGGTTCACTAACCGCACCCCACCAGGCCGGCTTGTAACAGGCCAGGACTTGCACCTCCGAGAGTTTCACCCTCCCCGGGGCCACGCAGCACCTGCCACATCACTAAGAAGCCGCTGCGGTTGCAGGTCCCGCTCTCCCCAGGGTCACAGCCCGGGGCAGGGGGGAAGAGCGCCGGCCCGGCCCGGCCCGGCACAGCCCGGCACGGCCCGGCCGCGAATGACACCCCCAGGCACCCGCAGCAAGGGGGCCCCCCCAGCGCGGGGTTACTTCTTTGCACGCTCGGGGGGGCGGGGGGGCTCCATGACACGCCCCCCGCCAGCCCTGCGGCCACCCCAGCGTGAAGGGCTCCCCCCCCTCCCCAGAGTGACTTGGCTTGCGGGCTCTTTGCGGCTCCCAAGCAGAGCATGCGGGGCCGGGGGGGGGGCACTTGTTACTCTGGTCTGCAGCGGGCCCCTCCCCGGGACATGCGGGAAACACCAACTCACTGCATGCAATGCAATGCAATGCAATGCAGGGACCCCCCGGCCCCTGCCTCCAGCTCCTGCCCCAGCCCTGCCGCGGCTCCGGCTCCTGCGGCCGCTTCCGGCTCCCCCGCCCCGCACACGTGTCTCGCGGCCACCCCTGCGGGGCCCGCCCACTTCTGCCGGGGCGGCGAATCCGGAGGGACGCGGGAGGAGGCATCGATTCTATGGTTCGCCCCGCGCGGGGCTGGCAAAGCCAAGCGGGCGGGCGCTTTCCCGAGCTGGCGGCTTTGCCGGGTCACGCTTCTCGCTCCTCCGCCCCCGCGAGCAAAACGCATTGCTTTCCTGGCCGGCCGGGCTGCCTCGCCTGCTCCCGCATCCCTCGGCTCTTGGGGCAGTGCAACCTCCGGACGAGGTTCGAGGAAAGAAAGGGACTAGCCGGGGATCGGTCCTGCTCTGAGCAGGGGGTGGGACTAGGTGCCCTCCTGAGGCCCCTTCCCACCCGGAGATTCTGTGATTCTGTGAACGTGCAGGACACAGCTGGTTGCCAGAGCCGGTGTGCAAAGTCCTCCCTTTGCACTGCGCTGGCTGATCCTTTGCCGGCAGGTAGATTCGATAAGGGACAAAGTGCATCCTCGATTGGCTTCTTTCAGGCACTAATTTGACTAATCTAATCGCCTTCCTTGATGAGATTACTGGTTCTGTGGATGAAGGGAAAGCAGTGGATGTATTGTTTCTTGACTTTAGCAAAGCTTTTGACACGGTCTCCCACAGTATTCTTGTCAGCAAGTTAAAGAAGTATGGGCTGGATGGATGCACTATAAGGTGGGTAGAAAGCTGGCTAGATTGTCGGGCTCAACGGGTAGTGATCAATGGCTCCATGTCTAGTTGGCAGCCGGTGTCAAGTGGAGTGCCCCAGGGGTCGGTCCTGGGGCCGGTTTTGTTCAATATCTTCATAAATGATCTGGAGGATGGTGTGGATTGCACTCTCAGCAAATTTGCGGATGATACTAAACTGGGAGGAGTGGTAGATACGCTGGAGGGCAGGGATAGGATACAGAGGGACCTAGACAGATTGGAGGATTGGGCCAAAAGAAATCTGATGACGTTCAACAAGGATAAGTGCAGGGTCCTGCGCTTAGGATGGAAGAATCCAATGCACAGCTACAGACTAGGGACCGAATGGCTCGGCAGCAGTTCTGCGGAAAAGGACCTAGGGGTGACAGTGAACGAGAAGCTGGATATGAGTCAACAGTGTGCCCTTGTTGCCAAGAAGGCCAATGGCATTTTGGGATGTATAAGTAGGGGCATTGCCAGCAGATCGAGGGACGTGATCGTTCCCCTCTATTCGACATTGGTGAGGCCTCATCTGGAGTACTGTGTCCAGTTTTGGGCCCCACACTACAAGAAGGATGTGGAAAAATTGGAGAGAGTCCAGCGAAGGGCAACAAAAATGATTAGGGGTCTGGAACATATGACTTATGAGGAGAGGCTGAGGGAACTGGGATTGTTTAGTCTGCGGAAGAGAAGAATGAGGGAGGATTTGATAGCTGCTTTCAACTACCTGAGAGGTGGTTCCAGAGAGGATGGTTCTAGACTATTCTCAGTGGTAGAAGAGGACAGGACAAGGAGTAATGGTCTCAAGTTGCAGTGGGGGAGGTTCAGGTTGGATATTAGGAAAAACTTTTTCACTAGGAGGGTGGTGAAACACTGGAATGCGTTACCTAGGGAGGTGGTAGAATCTCCTTCCTGAGAAGTTTTTAAGGTCAGGCTTGACAAAGCCCTGGCTGGGATGATTTAATTGGGGATTGGTCCTGCTTTGAGCAGGGGGTTGGACTAGCTGACCTCCTGAGGTCCCTTCCAACCCTGATATTCTAGGATTCTATAAGAGACATCCTTTAAAATAAGGGTCAAGTGATCAGCCTAGTCACAACCCCACTTTGGTCTGAATCCGGAGTAAGCAGCACCCTGTGCCAGTCATTGTTGTATTTGCCCTATGGTGACATGTCGACGTAGCTGCCCTGTTCTGCAGAGTTCCACCTGTGCAAATCACCCTCATTTCTGGGCACATAACCGTAATCCTCAATGTGTGGCCAGTCCACCCAACAGGGGTGTACTGCAGATGGGAGGGAGGGGGTGTCGCGGGGATGGGGAAGGTGAGTGGGCACTGGCGCGTACGTGGGCGCCCAGGTATCTGGGATTGATTGGGTGGTGCAGGATGCATAAAAGTGCAGGGGTTGGTCCACCAATATGGAGCGTTTTCCAGGCTCCAGGCCATAGAGGGGTGCGTGGGGAAAAATACCCTCTACTGGCTGGGAAATTATCTACCATCGAGAAGCAGGAAACAGAAAGAAAAGATTTCTTTTTTCCTTTCTGGTTGCTCCAGTTACAAGTAAATAGCTACTGCTGGTTAACTGTGTGGTGCCGATTTTCCCTGCCCTTTTGCAATACTGATCTTTCTTTCTTTCTTTCCATGTGATAGTTCATAAATAATAATAAATATGTATTTCCAGTGGCCCTCACAATGTGGATGCTGGGCAAACATAAAAGGCGGCCAGCTCCCAAAACTACCCCAAAAAGTTTACAGGGATTATATTTATGTTCAATATGTTTTCCTGCCCACAGTGAATTATTAGCATAGGGCACCGCTTCCCCTGGGGCAGGTCTTCCAGGGCTCAGCACCCAGCAGCCCCCATTGTGATTCTCCTGCCCAGGTTTGCAAAAAAGAACCCAATGTGCTGAGCTCTTCTGAACGCCTGGCACCATCAGACCTCCATATGCAAATACCACAGAGGGCTGCTCTCCAATCTGACTGTTTTCAGGATACCCGGCCCCAGTTCCAATGGACGGCTTGTTTGTTTTTAAATAACCCACACCTGAATTCAAGACAGAGAAGGAATTCAAGACGGGCACCACACAGTCTGTTCGGTGTTGGAAAGGAAACTGTCAGACATAAAGAAGAATTCAGATGTTGTGACCATGAATGGATGAGACCCAAGGAAGGAAGCAAACAACTGGAAAAGTGTGAAGGAGGCAAATAAGCAGCGGTGTCAGGGAAATGATAATGGTTGTTAAAATTAATGGTGGAAACATTATCTCTCTTCTGTTCCTTTTCTCCTCTGTTCATTCATTTCTCTGTCTCTCTCCTACTCCTTCCGTCTCTCTCCCTCTGTCTCCCCATCTTTTCCTCTTTACTCCTTGCTTCCTTTGACTCTTCTTTCCTTTCATCTCAGGCATTCTCCTCTTGCATGTCTTCTGCCTCCCTGTCTAAAGCTCAAGCCTAAAATCCAGCCTGATAATGATTCTTTTGTAGCCAGCACCGCAGAGGGGGTCAGGGCTGGGAGCTCAGCAGCAACCGAGTGAGTGAGATCTGCTCAGCCTGCCTGCCTGGAAAACCACAATCTAGTTCCCAATGTTCAAGTCTTTCCCAGACAGCCTTGTCCGGCATTTGATCAACAGCTACCCAACCCCATCGCATGATACTGCAGGGGTCCAGGGACCACCTGCATTTCTAGTGTGTCCGTGTATCTATTGCAGACACACACATACATGTATGTGAGAACAGCGTTAAGCAAGAGAGCCTCGCCACCATCCTTTATTTTGGGTACAAAATCCTACGTCCCTTCCCATCTTGGCTAATAGTCATTAATGAACCTGTCCTCCAGAATGGCCCTAAACACTGCGCCACCCTGACCGGCAGAATGGACAAGCAGCCCTCCGCAGGAGAGGACCTTGCCCTGCGACCAAGCAGCAGGGCATTCGAGTGGCACTGTGGAGCCTCAACCCCGGCCGCAAGAGCCATTTCTCGCTGCTCTGTGAACTGATGAAGCTGTTAATTAGCCCCCAGTGGTGGTGGTGTCTGCCAGCTGTGTTCCTGAGGCCCTCCGTGCAGGCTCAGGGGTCATTCTCCAGGCCCCTCGCGGACCCTCAGCCCGGGTTCAAACCAGGCTGGGGTGAGCTCAAAGAGGTGCCAGCTGCTGGCCGCACTGGGAAGAGCAGCGCTCAGCTTTTCCTAGCTGGAAGGTGCTCAGACATCGCACTTGCTGATTTTCCACTGCTGGGGGTGAGCGGGCAAATCCTTCCGCCTCTCCAAATGCCTGGTTCCTCAGAGAGGAGCACACGGGACTCCTCAAAGTGTTGCTGACCGACAGGCAGGCGGGGGGGTGGGGAGTTCCACTCACTTTACACCACAGCCCCTTGGATGGCTGTAGAGACGGATCTGAGTGCCCCTCAAAGACAGAGGCGTCGAGGGGCTTCCCAAGGGTCAGGTAACCTCATTCACTGGGGTGACCCTGTTAGCGTCCTCTGGCTTCAGGCACACACCCCATCCCCACCAGGCTGGAGACCGGCCCAAGAGCTCCCTTCCGGGGGGACAGGCAGCCACATAATACATAGCCCAGGGCCCAATGTTCACAGCAGACGTCTGCATCAATCTTTCTTCGGACAGGTCTTCCAACCTTCAGCACTTGCACTGGGGTTCGCAGCGCTCCCCAGGGCATGAACTCCATTAGCTCGTTGGGGCTGGGTTTGTACAGCACCTCGCACAATGGGAGCGTGGTCCAGGCGTGAAGCTCCCAGGTGTTACTGAAATAGAGATCATATGAATGCCCCATTTTATTTATTGTGTGTGACTGCGGGTGCTACTTCCTGGCAGATATAGGGGCCACGGGCATATGCACACACGCATGCACGGCTGGCTATGGGTTTTCGGGAGACAAGAACTCATCCCCCTTCCATTTCATCTCTCCGCCCCTTGCTGCACCCCTGTCACAAGCCAATGTGACACCACGTCACACAAGGGCAACCAAAGCGGGCGAGACCCCCTCTGTCTTCACCCACATTGCCCACTGGTTGTACCCAGCAGGCTGGAGCGGGGATTCCCTAGTTAAACTCTACGCCAGCAGGTTTCAAGACAGAGACTTTCTGATGCTAGTAACCCAGATCAGCACGGGGGCTGGGCTGGGGAGAAAACGGGCCTCCTTGTACAGAACCAGTTCTGCTCCTGATTGACATTGGTGCCAATCAGGAGTGACTCCGACCAAAGCGATTTGAAGGCTCCATGATTTATCTTTTAATCAATTTTCCCCCTATAATTGCCTGCACCCTTCATTAGTTCTTCTAACGAGCCAGATGTGAGCAAGGTACCAGCTGAGAGAGGAGATGGCTGCCGAGATAACAAGGCCTGACCTCCCTACTCCCTCAGTGCCTGCCTGGCGGTCAGGAATAGCTGGTCTGGCCCAGTTCTTCCTCCCTGATCTATCACGGAGACAGGCACTGAATTCTGACGCCATGCCTGAGGGGGCCCGGCAGAGTTCAGCGCTCAGGTCAGCAATGCTGCAACAGACATGGAGGAGTCGGAGTCAAACCTTCGTTCTGCCTCTGGAGTTGTCATGGGCTCCACATGTGGGGTGCCTAAGCCAGAACGGGGTCTCCCTGACCCAGGGGTAAAGCCAGAGTAACTTGATTACAATGGAGACACTCCAGCATTATACCAGTAACTGAGAGAAGACTCTAGCCCATTAACTACAATGCAGTCTTGTCAGATTTACGTCAATAACAATGTGATGCATCCGGCCCCTTAAAGTCACTCCAGATTGACACCAGTGAAAACAAGACCAGAATCCGTCCCTTCGTGCTGCTGGGATTTTCTGACTGTACAAAGGTCCTTGGGGTATTTTTTCTCCCCATCCTTCTTAAACATCTATAAGATGCAAAGGCAACTTCCTAGTGTCTGCTCCACTCACCCACCCCTATGTCACCCACTGCCTCCCTTCACCCACTTCAGATGGCCAGCCCTAGGCACTGGTAGCCCGTGGGAATGCAGGGGGCACATGCAGCTACTGCAGCCAGGTGCTCCCCGCCAGAACGCTGTTAACCCTTTATTTATTGGCTTCCTATAAAGGGCAAATCAGCCATCTAACAGTCACTGATGAGGGTGCCAGCTGCTCTCTCCCCTCCAAATGCCCCCTCCGCTCTGGGCAGCCCTCTCCCTCTGACTCCTGGTGCCCCCAAAGGTGGAGATGACATCATACACAAGCCTCCTGCCAGGCAATTCACAGCACCAATCAGTTAAGCCCCCTCGCCCGCTGTAAAGCAGGGTGGTGTTGTAGCTAAGGTTGGCCCTGGAAGTCAGCAGATAAGGGTTCTCTTCCTGGTTCTGACACTTACTCTTGTGGGACCTTAGGTAAGTCACTTGCACCCCGCCTTCCAAAGAGACTCACCTACTCCTCCGGGGTGTGTGGTGCTTTGAGATCCTCAGATGGAAGGGGCTAGAGACGCGCAAAGTTGTGGGTGGAGTTTGCTGACAGTCAGCTGGCACATAAACCCCTATGCCACTCGTCCGCTGGTGCTTCCTGGGGCCTCGCACTGCTCTCTGCGTTCTCCCTTCCCTGGTAACTGGTGGCGAACGAGCAATCAGGCCTGCGGGTTTCAGCACTGTCCAACTGCCAGCCCGCAAAGCCGGAGAGGGTGAGCCCCCCCTCTCCTCCCCCCGGCCGGGGGGGTAACCACACACAGGCAATCAGGGAACAGCATGCTCTGAGCACAGGGGGACCCTGGGATACCCTGTTACTTCGCACTGTTGTCAGCGAAAGGCTGGGGACAATAAGCCTTCATGGTGCAGCACAGCGGGTGAGAAGGGCCTGCAAAGCAGCGGGGGAGGCGCCTGGCTGCCGGCAGCCTCCCTGAAAACCGCAGCTTTCCCCTTGGCTCAGCGGGCATGGCCGGGGTGAGCCTTAGCCCTGGCTCTTTTGCAGGGCTACTCTGGCCCGGCGGGAACACCAGGGCTGCTCTCACCCGAGCCAGCCCCAGGCGGGTAGAAGCGGCGCAGAGATCCAGCCAGGATCCGTACCAGTGTAGGGATGAATCTGGATGCGACTCCGGCACTCGAGAACAGGGAGCGGACGGGCCACGCCGGCTTGGGGAGCTGGGAGCTGGAGAGGGACACCGATAGCAAAGCAGCAGATCCCGTCTTGTCCGAGCTGAACAGAGGAGCGAGCAGTGGGTTTGAGGGGGGAATGAGATCAGAGGAGAGACCAGATTCCAGGAGCTGGCTGCTAAAGGTTTGATAGAGCCATCACTCTAGAATTATGACTCATGCCTAATTTGTGCAGCATCTTTCATGCCAGCCCCATCCCGAAGCGCCTGGCAGAGATCAACAGTCAAATTACAGAGTGAAATGAGAGCAGAGGGAGAAATTGAGAGGCATTTGCAAGGGAGAAACGAGATGTCAGCCGGCAAGCCCAGCCCGGAGTAGGCTCTCACCCCACCAGCGGGGATGCGGGAGAGACAAGGGAGCAAGAGGGGAGAGGCCTTTTGAACTCTGGGGTTTTTTTGCCCTGTGCCGTTTAATGGATAAAATAAGCACATCCGCTGGCAGGGAGCACTGAGCATGGCACGTCCTGATGCTCTGCTGGTTCTAGCTGCAGCCAGCCGTGCACTCGGCCTGGGGAGCGCAGCGGGCGAAGGGTTAGCAAGTGATGCCCCCCGGAACAGCGAGGGGCAAGAGACCCCCATGATCAGATTCCTCCACCAGTGCTGGGGGAAGACCGTGCAAAGGCCTCTAGTAGGGGGGTTGAGATGGGTCCTATGGCCTTCTGGGAAGACCCTGAAATCCCCACACATACCCCGGCACCAGTCAGTACCTACCAACTCCAGTGGCTGCCATTCCAGCCCCATTGGGGAGCTCATGCATTAGTCCCAGGGAGCCAGTGGTTATAGCCCGCGCCTCCTGCTATCCCGGGCCAGAAAGATAGGACACAGCCCCTGCTAGAAACACACTCACCCCCCGCATTTTGCTGTGAGCTGGAGGGGCAACCCCACTGGGGAAACACAGCCGAGTCAGCGAGATCTCCCCCACAGCCTCCAAGGACACGAAGGAGACAGACCCCCCTAACTCCCCTGCCCAGTCCCCTCCTACAACCCAGCTGGGCTCTCAACCTTCCTCCCCAGCTCCCAAACAGCCAAAGTACAGCCCCCACACACACACACTGCAGTGCTTGTGCAAGGGGAAGGGGGCAGCTGAGGGTTAAGGTTGACCCCTTGTTAACTGGGGAGCTGGCGATGCCGTTGCAACACATCGCAGGCCTGTTTGGGGGTGCAGCCCTACATTTCTCACTCCTCCCTGGCATCAATGGGAGTTTTGCCCGAGTACCATGTGCACAGAACCAGGCCCTTGAGGAGGAGACAGGCATCTTTTCTCAGGCTAACTGAGTCCTCGTGGACCGTCTCTGAGCCTTGTTTATATTCCCTGAAGCTCAAGGCAGAACATGGTTATTATACAGCAGTCGCTGATGTGCTAAGACAAGAAACACGGCCGGCCCAGCTGCGCGGACCTGGTGTGTGAGTTCAGCACAGGCAAAGAGCCGCAGGGGGCCAGGGGGCTGGCGGGGAAGAGCGCTCTCACAGGGCTGGCTGGTGAGCAGAAGTTGTTGATTTCAGGCAGAGGCTGCAGGTGCATGATGGCTTAGGAGCTCGCTGGGGCTCCTTCAGAAGAGCTGTGCAATCCAGAGTGAGGGCAGCAGCAGGTGGGGGAAGGGGAAAAGCAGGTATCAACGGCCCAGTAGTCAGGGACCCCCAGCCCCTGGGAACCTAACTCACCAATAGCCGCTGTGCCTTCATCTGGTTCAGTGCGCAGAACGCGGTGGCCTCTGGGCTCCCTGGGCTGCGTGGAAAGAGCCACGCGGGGAAACAGGGCAGTGTAAGAGGGAGAAGTAGATGGATGCAGACATAATGCCACCTCTGCAAGCACAGAGGAAAGGACGGAGGCTGGGGGTTTGTTTCACCGCACTGGGAGCATCCATTTAACCCAATCAGTCCAGAAACCAGCCCAGCTCAGTGCAGCCCCTGCTGGGGACTTTCTTCCCTTTGCCCTTTTGGTTATGCCACTTCCTTAATGACTTAAGTGAACTCAGGTAACTTCCCAGTGTAGACCAGCTC
The DNA here is from genome assembly GCF_965152235.1 of Eretmochelys imbricata. Lineage (NCBI taxonomy): Eukaryota > Metazoa > Chordata > Testudines > Cheloniidae > Eretmochelys > Eretmochelys imbricata. Next base: position 4,077,813 of record NC_135585.1, on the reverse strand, counting down.
TTAAACCTGAACTGTTTTCTCATGTAGGCAAGGCCTAGCTGTCCGGAGAGCACCCTGATCGTGGCTGGGATCCAAAGGTGTTATTGCAATACAAATAAGGCATGAAGTTTCCACACAAGCCTTTCACTTCCAAAGCCTCGAGAGCAAAAGCACAGTGCTTGGCCGGTCAGGAATGAAGGGCAATGACACAGCTGGGTGTGAGGAGCCCAGGACAGGGCTGGAAGGGGGACAGTGAGCATGGATTGAGGAGCACTGGAAGTAGCGTAGATAGGAGGGGGAGACCCCAAGACTAGAATGGCAGGGTGTGCTTGGGATCGGGGGCATCAGCAGAGAGATGGAGTGTGTTGGGGGGAGCTCGACCCCCGGTCTCTGGGCTGTGCCTGGCTCTAACCAGCAAGCCACAAAAAGAAACAACAAAACCTGGTCCCTGATCCTGATTGTGAGGGGAGGATTAGAACTGACACCCACACTTCCTGTAGCCGGGCTAGGAACCTGCCCTGAGTCTTTAACAACACTCTGAAATGAACATGAGTTTCCCTTTCTCCTGGCATGGAAACCAAGGACAGGCCACGTGTTCGTTTATTACATTTCAGGGCAAAGGGGCTGGATGTTTAGCTCTTTCACTCCACTCTTATTTGGCTTGGACTTTATGTCCAAACAAAGGGCCAGATCCCTGCCTCAAGTGCATTGGTGTAAATCCAGAGTAACCCTACAATGATGGATCAACATGGCTGCTCCAGACAGGTGACTGAGATCAGAATCCAGCCCTAAAAGAAGATATTTCCAGAGAACTCATTTAAGTGATCATGCTCTTTTCATGTTATGAGCTCAGTAATTAATTGATTCTGCTGGGTTCGGGATGCTGCCGTAACGATCCAGGCCTGTCTATTAGGCTCAGAAACAAATGCAAGGTTTGTTCTGTCCCAGTCAGTGATGTAATTGACTAGCTGGAGCCACTGTGGCAAACACAATTATTTTCCAAACTGAACTAAAGCAGGGGAATGCTGTTAAAGGTAGCTGTAGTTTGCAGCAGAAGCCAAAGCAGGTCTGTGTCTGAGCTATAGACAGAGAGGAGGCGGATGTGCAGACAGCAACACGGTTATGGGAGAGAGAGAGGGCAGTGCTCTGCTAGGCATTCGTGAGAGATGAAATGACACAGTCATCATTATCAGCAGTGGCCTTATCAATGCTATAATGCCCAGCTGAGTGCCCCTGTTGGGCAACTGGGAGAGTTGGGGGAGCACCCATATTCCTCTGAAACACTCAAATCAGATGGGGAGAGCACAGAACAAGCTGAGAGAACTAGGTGTCTGTAACTCCTTATTCACAGCCCTGCTTCGTTACTCCTCCGTATGCTGCCGGCCCCTGGCTTTGGCCAGTCTGTGCTAGAAAACGACACCGATTTGGCTAAAATTGATCTAGTTAAACTGGTCCAAATCCCTAATGCAGGCACACTTAAACCGGTTTAACTCTCACCTAGATGGGCGCAGCAAGGTAGCTGCCAACGCATGTTAAGTCAATAGGAGCGAAGGTTAACGCAGTGTAAGTGTGGCTGCATTAGAGATTTGCACCAGTTTAACTCACATTTGAGTGCATGTTAACTAGTCTGGACCAGGTCTCAGGTCCCTTCCTTGGTCTAGTCAGTGTGATCTCACACACACAAAGCCACTCGCAGCCCATGATGTCGCCATTAACACACACAATACACCCCAGCTCTGATACAGGAGACCTTCCTCTCAGTCCTGGTTCCCTGGTCTCTTCCAGAGCCTCTGCAGCCCTGGCCTCTGGCGAGACCCCACCAGGCCTGTGATAGGGACCTCCAAAAATGTCCAGCATTGATCTGAAAAGATGTCAGAGGAGAGCCCACACAGAGCAGAGATCAGATCCCAAAACACTGGAAACACATTCGGTTTTGGTGAGAAAACTGGAGTGTCAGCAGTGAAAAAACAAACCACACAACCCCCTGCTCCTATTGCAGAGACGAGCGCTCTCTCCCACAGGGGGAATTAGATTGTGGTGCATTCAAATAGCTCATTCCAAAGACAGAGCTGCCACTCACTAGTACGCTGCTAAACCATTGCTAGAATTGCCTTAGGCCACGAGGAGGATTATTGTGTGAATTACGGTAGCGCCTAGAGGCCCCGACCAAGATCAAGGGCCATTGTGTATATCAGTATGGTATGAAACAGTCCCTGCCCCAAAAAGCTTCCATCTAAATGGACAAGACAGACCAAGGGAGGCTTATTAGCTCCCTTTGACTGGGAAACTGAAGCATGAACAAAACTAAGGGCCAGATTCTCTGATGGCATAAATCAATGTCACGTCATTGACATCAAAGTCACTTGCTCAGATTGATATGGCAAGCCAGATCGCCGGTGCCCTGAGCCGGGGCCTGAGCTACTTCTCAGAGGGGCCCCTGGGAACCAGAATGGCTCGTCCCCTTGGCTCCTGGCTCGCGCTCTGTGTTGAAGCTACAGGACTGCGTATGGCAGGTGATAAGGCTATTCCTGCCCGATGACTTGGCTTGCTCCTCTTTCACCTGTCGTGTGGTACATACTCTCTTTTACCCATTGTTCCGACATGCAGGCTCCGTCCCTCCCACCCTGGCGTGGCCATTGGAGAATCCCCCAGATGAGGGGATTCCAGTGGGAAAAAAGGGGAAGCTTTAAATGACCATGGATCAATGCCTCCAGCATAAACAAGTCTCAGAGCAATGACCCAGCGTTTCTGCGGTCAATAATTAACAAGGCAGAGAGCAGCAGGAGCTGCAGGGGGATCACCAGCCCATCGAGCCACATTTAGGCAGAAGGGGATGGGGCTGGTTGAGAGGCCCGCTGCCTGCACCGGGATTTCCATCGCAGGGACCACACCAGTGCCCTGGTACATTCTGCTCTGGGTGAGCGTATTCCATTCGTTAATTTCACTGCTCTGCACCTCTGGGCTATGTTTTATCCCCCACTGTGTATGTAATTAATTCTCAGTTAACATTAGTGGGGACATCCACTCCCCCATGTTCCTTCAGGGGAGACTGTCGGCTCCTTTCGCCACACTGTGGTGCCACGGGCCGGTCAAATCCACACAAGGTAACGATGATTAAAATACCTCCAGGTTGAAATGGAGCAACACAAAGGGCCCTATCCATGTGGTCGGCGGCAAACCGTTCCTACACAATCTGGTGCTAGCACTGGCAGCTAGAGATGGCGGAAAGGGGCACTGACTGGGAGGGGAGATGGGGGGACTCTTTGGAAGAGCCTGGCTCATCTTCGGGGGTAGCTGGAGGCTTAAGCAATCAGGATGAGGGGTAGACTGGATGTTTGAAGCATGGAGGAAAGAAAACACACCAGGCTGCTGCTCGGGCTTGGGGCTGACCTCACTGCTCTGAGATCCTGCGCTGTACATTTTATTTATTTATTGTTTTAAAGCTTTGAACTCGAGTGAAGAATGTGGAGGGGGGAGTGGGGGAGGGGGTTGCTCTTTGTGTTCCACCGTCCGAGCGTTCATTGAAAAAAGGAATTAAGCCTGTAATTCTTACGGCTGTGCAGACAGCCTTCAAAACGTGCCCCAAGTCTAACTGATGCAATGTCATCTGCCTGAGCCTGCAGACAGCCTGGAACAATTGCTCTGAGGTAAGTGTGACCTGCCTCATGCAATTCAATGAGGTGTTAACTCTGCAGTTTAACAACAGCCATTGAAATGTCAGCACTTGACCACTGCTGATCAAAGCAGGAAAGAAAGGCAAGGGTGGATCATATTCTGAAGCTCTCCTGGGAACGGAGTCTTGCTTTGCTGTCTCAAGTGGGTGGAACTTGGTTTTTGGGTGGAGCATCAGAGATCACCACTTCCCTCCCAAAATTGTTGTCCTGTGCCCAAAAGCGTCCTCTACTCCTTCCATGCTGGCATCCATGCGGCATGAGCAGGGAGTCAGAATAGGCAGACCGTACAGGATGTAGCAAGACATTAGTAGAAAGGAAGCATTCAGGATTCCCTTTCATGAACAGAGGGGCTGCATGCAGGGAGCCCCTACCCCCATGTCTTTTACAGGCCCCAGAGTCTGCAGCCTGCTCCTTAACTCTGTTTCCATGACGCTAATCCCATGTGAGTTTGCTTACAGCGAGGTTGCTGTGACTTCCCCTCCCACCTTTAGGAAATCAATCTATACCGCCTCCAAAGGAAGGCAGCATGATCTAGTAGCCACAGCAGTGCACTAGGGGCCACAGCACCTAAAGAATAATCCCAGTTCTCCCACCAATTTCATCGTTTCACAGAGTTTAAGGCCAGAAGGGATGATTAGATCATCTAGTCTGACCTTCTGCATATCACAGGCCATTAAATTTCACCCAGTCACCCCAGTACTGAGCCTTAACTTGGCTTAGACTAAAGCGTTTCATTCCTCAAGAGGCTCAGCTGCATGCCACAGGCAGAGAACAGAACAGCACAAGCTGCCACCAATGTCCAAGGCCCCTGCAGTGCCAGGGATTTGATTAGGTGGGACATACGCAGGTGCTCCCAGCTGGTGAGCTACACCCCACACTGCAGAGGAAGGCAGAAAAAAACCCCAATGTCACAGCCAATCTGACTTGCAGAAAATTCCTTCCTGACTCCAAACTGGTGCTCAGTAGGACCCTGAGCACGAGAGCAAGACACAGCAGCCAGGCATCAGATAAAGAGAAGATTTTGTACCAGCTCAGAGCCCTGATCGACCCTGTCTAGTGTCCCATCTCCAGCAGTGGCCAATCATTGGTGTGAGTTCTTGGGCTCCTACCCACACTCTTCCTCTAGGTCTGTCTCCCCATCACTCAGATGCAATAATCCTGACCTACTTCTCGGGAGGAGTATGGGTAAGGCTTCGTTAGTGCTTGCACGGTGCTTAACGATCATCCAGAGACAACTACAGCAGAAGTGAAAAGTATAATTTCCCAGAACATCCGTGGAATCTTGTCCCAATGGGGGAGGACCCTCTGCGATCTACTCACCCAGATCTGAGCTTTTGCCGGAAAAGAGAATCCAGATTCTGCCCTCGTTTCCTCTAAAGCATGTGAGATTTCCCCAGCTATGGTGCAACTGCAGCTTTATTTTCAAACTGAAACCTAGACAGTAATGCCATGCATTACTGGGGGAAAGGAATAGCTCTGTGATTTGAGCATTAGCCTGCTAAACCCAGGGTTGTGAGTTCAATCCTTGAAGGGGCCATTAGGGATCTGGGGCAAAAATTGGGGATTGGTCCTGCTTTGAGCAGGGGGTTGGACTAGATGACCTCCTGAGGTCCCTTCCAACCCTGAGATTCTTTGATAGTAGCATAAAATTCCCTTCCTAGCCCTGGCAATGCTTGTCCAAAACACAAACCGTTCCCCACCATGGGGAGTCGAGAAGCTAACCTCTCAAGGAATGTGCTGGCATGCCAAGCTATACTCAGTTAATTAAACCCATCAGCAATTTAACACCAAGCCTGTAACATACAATGGGCCCCATTCTGCTCTCGCTGACACCGGAGGAAAACAGTACTAGCTGCCATGAAGTCAACTCAGTGCCCCCTGATGGGAAAAAGAGAGGAGAATCCAGCGCAGGGGGCATAACCGCTCCATCCAGAGCATCAATGGTGTTGTTAAAAGGAAAACACTTCTGTTTCCAGCTGGCAACTTCTCTACAAGCTGGCTGTGCTTCTCAGCCGGTGAGAGAGCAATACAAAGAGCACTGAACACCGCAATGGGAAAGCTGCCTTTCCAGGCACACCATCCGGGAACTCCAATGGCCAGGGAGAAATCCTGGTCCAAACAGGACCAGCGGCAACATTCCCATTGATGTCCACAGGGCCAGGATTTTGCCACATGTCAATTCCCCAGTGTATCTCACCAAGGGAGAAAACCATCATGGGAAAGTCTGAGCGATGTCTTAGCTGAGCTACTGGCAAGCCTGCCTGCCTGCCTGCCCGCCCGCCGGGGGAGCCCAAATTGGCAAAGACATTCTGGCCTCTAAATTTCAGAGCCTCTATTTTTTGGAAGCCAGTCGACTTCCCGGTCAGATATTCCCTCCTGCATTTCTCTCCCACTGGTTTTACTGCTCACCAAATCAGCGTAGAAACTAGATCAGACTTTAATAGCCCCCTCTGGCTTCTCCTGCCTACGTCCCCTGCCTGTCACCCTAGTGGGATGTCTCAAGTAGTTATTCACAAAGGATGCTAATGCTACACACATGAGTTCGACTTTGCACGTGGAACAGGCTGCAGGGGTGGGTGAAAGCATAACAACCCATCTCGTCGGAACCGGCATCCACAGATTTACAGGCTCTGCTTCTAGGCGGGGTTAGAAATAGGCCCTAAATCTTCACAGGATCTAAACTAGCTCAGAAGGACCTGAACCACCACTCTCAGCACAAACACAGCTAGACCCTGTTCACCATCGCTGGCCAAATACCATTTAAATCAGCCATGTAGATGCTAGTCGGTCATTTTCATTTGGTTTTTGGATCAGGGGTTTGGTTTAGATGCAGGTTGGCTTGTACGCCAGCGTGTATGCTAAATGAATTTCAACAGCTCCTAGATCTGTGAATCTAATGTGACGGGGCAAGGCCAGATGGCTATGGAAAAGTAGTGGGAGATAGATATATTAGCTCCAGGCTAAACAAATCCCTGGTACCAGGATAAGTGAAATGGCAGCTGCTCCAGGTCAGTTAAGACACCTGGGACCAATTAAGAACTTTCCAGACGGCAAGGAGAAGGCTAGGTTGATTGGGACACCTGAAGCCAATCAGGGGCTGGCTGAAACTAGTTAAAAGCCTCCCAGTCAGTCAGGTGGGGTGCATGTCAGGAGCTGTGGGAGGAAGTTGTGCTGTTGGAGAGGCTGAGTAGTACACACCATATCAGGCACAAGGAAGGAGGCCCTGAGGTAAGGGTGAAGTGGAGCTTGAAGAATTGAGGGCTGCTGTGGGGGAAGTAGCCCAGGGAATTGTACATGTCATGTTTCTAAAAGGTCAGCTACCATAGCTGATACGATTAGGGTCCGTGGGCTGGAGCCCAGAGTAGAGGGTGGGCCCGGGCTCCCCACCCCCACCTTTGCCCCCTGATTAATCACTGAGACTGGGAGACAACTGAGACTGTGCAAGGAAGGATAACTTCTCCTCACCTCCCTTGCTGGCTTATGATGAAAATGGCTCAGTAGACTGTGACCCTTGTCTCTAGAGAGAGAAGGGTTACATGGAGGGTCACAGTGAGCCTCTGAGGCTAGCGAAATCCGTCAGGAAACGCAGGACCCACGGAGGCAAGGGCAGAGCTTTGTCACACTAATTACCGCAAATCTTCGTGTGCTCTGCTCAGTGGGGAAGAAGGAGCAGGTGCTATTGGGCTTCAGGGCACTGAATAAAACATTGGTCAACAGAGAGACTCCAACTAAGAGAGTCACACAGCGTGTAGACATCAGGCCTGGCGCAGTGGAATTTGGAACCTGGCTGGGGCGTGCACACAGGTCTGTGGGTGGGGAACTTACAGAGGTAGAGAGATTTCAGAGTAGCAGCCCTGTAAGTCTGTATCCACAAAAAGAAAAGGAGGACTTGTGGCGATTTCAGAGTAGCAGCCCTGTTAGTCTGTATCCACAAAAAGAAAAGGAGGACTTGTGGCACCTTAGAGACCAACAAATTTATTTGACCATAAGCTTAAGGTAGAGAGAGTGTATTTCCTGGAGTTAGAAGGATCAGAGCCTGTGGGATGGCTTACCTCCTTAGCAATGCAACCGGGGAGGAGGGAATGGGATGCCCCGTGCTGATCTAAAGAGGGAACTGACAGCACCCCAAGAGACAAGGTGGGCGAGGTGACATCTGTTATTGGACCAGCTTCTGTGGGTGCAAGAGACAAGCTACCCAGAGCTCCCCTTCAGGTCTGGTGTGGATTTTTCACACCCCTGCGTGACGTAACTGGGTCGACCTCACTTTTTAGTGTAGACCTGGCCTAGTCTCCTCCGTTCCTGAAGGGGGGAGCCAGCAGAGGGGGGATAATCCCCTTGTACGTGGTCACACAGCAGGGGCAGGAAGTGTACCCGGCTGCCACCTCCCCACCCAAGTGCCCTGAGCACCCCTCTCGTCGGTAGCAGGAAGGAATAACTAAACCCTCGTGGGAACGGAGGTGCCTTCCCAAGGACTATGCTGGGTTAAAGAAGTTACTGACCCCCAAGGGAGCCCTTGGTTCAGCTCTGGCTAAAGTCACCAGAGAAGGCAGCAGGGTGGTTATCTCGCTTGTCCTCTTCTCAGAAAGTTCCCATTAGCTGGGGCGAGGCAGCGTCTGCTCCTGGGAGGCCGGGGCTGACACTGACAATGCGGCATGGAGCCCCAGCCCTGGATCAGCAGAGGTGGCTGCAGGACTGCATTGGCAAAGGGGTTTGCAATTGCAAGGGCAGTGTGCACTTCACAGGCACCCACCCATACCTGCGTCCGGCCGCTGCTATCGGCCTTGTCATTCAAACTGACGCCGAATGGGAAGGAAACGTTCTTCCCTTGGCTGGGGCGGGCGACAACAATGTGCAAATCGCCTTCTTTTAAGTCCAAGGAAACGTCAGCACCCGGCCTTGGCTTCCCCACAAGCCTGGATCAAGGACAGCATCTAAAGCGCCACACACAGGACTCAGCAAGGTTCAAATAACCCTCTCACTAGGACGCTGACAGCTGCACCATCTGCTCTCTCAGATCCCTGTTGCCCTGCGCTCCTTTATGAGCCTAACTGGGATATTTATTTCCCGGCTGTTTATTTCAGGGAATGGATTTTTCCATCCTCCTTGGCATTTATGAGACGGTTAATGATTTTCCTTCGCGCCCCAAGGTCTTCAGCTCTGCCTTGGGAAGTGAACTTCCAACCACAAATGGGAATTTCAGCCCCCCTCTGGGTTAATAGCCCAACTCTTTGGACCAAGCTGCTCTTCATTTCCTGCATTCTCTTGTCTCTTTGATAAGTGATGAAGGAGGGTGCAGGGAAATCGCTAATATTTCATTGCATCCAAGCTCTCCAACAAACCAGCGCAGTGGTTAACTCCCTCAACCCTGTCTTTTGGCTTTCCTGGTCAAGTCATTGTTACTTGGTAACTAACTCCTGGTGAAGGACAGGCTGCCCATCCATAGCTCTCTGCACTTCACACAGTCCAGGCAGAGATCTCAAAGCACTTTGCAAAGGTTGCATCCCAATCCCCACCTCTCCCTGTGCCCTCGCCAGGACAGCTGGGACCTGGAACCCCTTGTTAGCCCGAGGAGTTGAACTCCTGGGGCCAGGGTGCTGTCTGTGCACCTTCCCAGCTGGGATTACTTCCCATTTCAGGGCCATCAGGACTTTTTACATGACACGTGGTCTGAACGGTCCTGCTGCAGCAAGTGATTCCAGTGGTAGCAGGAGAATCAGTGTGTGCTCCCCCGCACGTCTGGGTTTACTGTCTTAAACATGGGGCCAAGGAGAGTCATGGCGCCAGCCTCAAATAAATCTGGAGGCAATAATTAAAATAAATGAAGTCTCACAACACCCACTTCAAGAGAGAGAACTGGACAGAGGTGAAAGTCGAGGCACAAGGAGGGTAAGTGACTCAGAGCCAGCTCCTGCATCCTCTGATCCCACAAAGCGACTTGCCGAAGTCAGCATGTCTGCTGCAGAGAGCATGTGAGCATGTGTGCAAGGCTGGGCCCTTTCCTTGTGTCTCCTGGAAAAATCTCACCCTCTGTCATTCGTGGTTTTTCCACCGTCACCCAACCGCATTGCCTTGCTCCACACGCCAGCCTGGTGCTCACCTGTCTATGGGTTTTGCTAGTTCCAGTTTCCAGCGTGAAATTGATGCTAAATTCTCTTTTTTCACTCCCCGTTGACTCAGCTTTATTAATAAACCGTGTGTGCTGCAGGATGCTCCTGGGAACAGAAGTCCTTGAGAATGGGATACACAGGACAGTGATGAGTTGGCAAGACGGGCCAGCTCTGCCGGGGGAGGTGAAGATAAATGGACAAACCCAATGGGGCCATCATCTGCTGCGCTCTGAACAGAGCTTGCTTGGGAAACCCAACCTGCGCTGGCTATAATCTTCTTTCCCATCCCCTGTTGCAGGGGAAACCTAGATCCCTACTTGGGTGTGCCTCTCGTTTGAGGCCCTCCCACCCCATCCTTCCCCTGTCTTTGGTGCATGTGTATCTCACTGCCTATCTTCCCTTTCTGCAGCTCTGAAACTCCCTTAGCCCCCTCACACACACACCCGCCCCCGATAAAACCAACCACGTCTGCTCCTCCGCTGCTTGCCGGGTGCTCTTGTCTTTCAGCGATTGCTTGGAACAAATTCCTTCTTTGGGGGCAAAACAATTGTGTAGATTAAACCATGGCCCAGAGGACGGCGTCTCATTCATTGCACGCTGGGCTTGCTGTGGGGGCGACAACGCTCTTGGAGAGAAAATTGGATTTCCCTTAGATTTTAAAAGAGGTTTGAATTTTAGACAAAGGAGCCAGAGCTGCATTTCCCTCCCCCTCTCTTTGTGTTATGGACACATGGGGAGGGGGGGCCAACCCTTTAGTTCCCCAGCTCCAGATCAACTCACCCTGCATCGATCCCCCCCCCCCCAGTTGTGGTCCTCCTCCCACGAATGCAGCTGCGTCTGGGCACGAGCACACCACCGGCTGTGAGATGCACACGCGGCACGGCAGCTGAATTAGCACCAATGCATGCCACTTTGGCATCACCCCCCCACCCCCACCCGTTGCAGCGACATGCCAGCCCTGCCTCTGTTAAATCCCTGTGCAGAGCCGAGGGATTTTCCCACGTCTTATTCCCTCTGCGTCCTGCAAGGCGAACTTGCCCCCTTCCCTTCTTGCATCGGGGGAGGGGGCTGCTTGCTTTAGCTCAGCCCCCTGATCAGAAAAGCTCCCCCCCCCGGCACAGAACCTGTCCACCGGTGCAAGGAGAGCCGCTGCTTTGCATGACGCAGCCGCTGTGCGTGGGGAAGGGGCAGGGGGAGGAGAGGGTCCCTCTTCGCCTCTGCTGCCGGAGGAGCCCTTCGGAGATGCTCCTGCGGCGCTGAGCGAGCCTGAAGCCCGCGGCGGGCGCCTGCCTGGGACCGCACCCCAGCACGAGAGACTTGCAGCAGGTGAAAACTTCTGGAGGGGGAAGGCAGCTCTGGGAGAGGCTGCAAGGCAGGGCTGCCCGCGGGAGCGGAGATCTGGCCAGGCTGGGGCTCTTGCCCACTTGGCTGCTGCTTCTGGGGGGCTCCGAAGAAACAGCCCCCCCCCCCACCCGGCTTGTTTGGAGCCAGGGACAGCCTGGCTTGGTGCAAAGGGGGAGAGGGTGCCTTGCCGGCTGGGATGCTCTTTCCCTGCTCAGGAGCCTGTGAGTAGCTGCGGGAGGGGGGCTCCGGTTTGGGGGAATAGCCAGCTCAGGGAGAAGGGGGGGCTTTTTAGGGAATGGGTCTCAGTTTGCTACCAGGAGCTGGGGGAGTTTGCAGAGTCCTTCACTTGCTCCTGGTAGGGGTGGGGGTGGAGGGGAAACTGTGTCTGTGTGTATTGGGGGGGGGGTTGATTTTTTTCTGGGCCCTCTCCCACCTTTTCCATTCTTCTCCCTCCCCATCTTTACTGAACCCTTTGGGGCTTTTTGCACCCATTGAGGCTTTCCCCCTCCTCTGGTCTCAGCAGCGGCTCTGGCAAGGAGACTGCCCCCCCCCACACACCCAGCCAGGGACGTGCTGGAGCTGCTAGCCCCCAGACCTCATTCCCTCTCATCCTGCCCCCGCCCCATGCTGGCTTTCCTTACCCTCTGCCTCTCCCCACTCATCCCGTGCCCAAGGCAAGGTAGGAGCCAGCGCACAAGGCAGGGGGAAACCCCTCCCACACTGAGCCCAGCCCAGGGGGGCTCAGCCCCCTACCCCTTGGGAGCCCTGTTCCCGGGGATCTGCACAAGAGAAGCCCAGCAGGTAAGATAAGAGGGGCTTCTCTGCCAGCAGTGGCCCTTCTGCTGAAGGTGCCCATTAAGACCTTCAGCAGAGTCGCGTTGCTCCTGCCACCGCGCAGCCGGAGCTCCGGCGAGGCCAGAGCAAACGCCCGCTCGCCTCGCGCAGGGCTGGTGCTCGGACCGAGGGGCAGGCAGCTGTCGCCGGGCTGTGCTGAAGTTGCTGCTGGAGGGGACTGTGGGAGTTAGATGGGATGGGGTGGGGCGGGGGGAGGGGAGAGGACGTGCAGTGGGAAAATGTGCAAGAGTGTTCGGGGTACTTAGCTAAAAAAACCTAAAGATTTGCCTGGGTGCCTGCGTTTTCCTGAGCACTGGGAAGGGCGTGGAACAGGTTTCCCACAGAAACTGGCTGCAGCAACAGTTCCTTCTTAGCTCCTGGGTCGTCATAAAACCTGCGGGCACATTTTAATTGGTCTCATCGAAATAAAGTTCGTCCGTGCTACTATTGTATTTGATTTGCCAGGCTAACGTCATTCTTGGGATAACTCTACTGCCGTCAGTGGGCTTTCCTCAGGGCGGGGTTTGGCCAGTAATATTTTAGATATTACGAAAACAACAGGAAGGAACCTGCCTAGCAGTGGTCTAGCTAGGTCAGCCTCCTGAATAGGGCACAGACTTCAGAGGAAGGTACAGAAAAACTGCAAGAGCTGGTCGTGGGAGAAACTGTCTCCAGGGAACATTCCCTCCTGACCACGCCCCAGCCCACAACCCCATCAGCAAGAAGTTGTCTTAAGACCTGAAGCAGGAGGGTTAAGCAATAAAGAGGGGGCTTCTTTACACTTGTTTTGTTCTCTGTTTGATTTTTAGATCTCTCTGCCCCACTCCTGTAAACAAACAAAGGTGAGAACTCATTTCATCTGAATTTTACCTGCCCTGTGAACAACGGCACCATGGATCTGGCGTACGAGTTGCCCAATGTCACTGAGTTCTGGTTCTCTTCGGCCTCCCAGTTAGACAACTTCTCCACAGAGATGTCTGCCAACGCCTCCCAGAACACTACGGGCCAGCATTTTGACCTGACCAGCAATGCCATCCTTACCTTCATCTACTTTGGGGTGTGCATCATAGGCCTGTGCGGCAACACACTGGTGATCTATGTCATCCTCCGCTATGCCAAGATGAAGACCATCACCAACATCTACATCCTGAACCTTGCCATCGCAGATGAGCTCTTCATGCTGGGGCTGCCATTCCTGGCCATGCAGGTGGCTCTGGTCCACTGGCCCTTCGGCAGAGCCATCTGCCGGATCGTCATGACTGTGGATGGGATCAACCAGTTCACTAGTATCTTCTGCCTGACCGTCATGAGCATCGACAGGTACCTGGCTGTGGTCCACCCCATCAAATCTGCCAAGTGGAGAAGGCCAAGAACGGCCAAGATGATCAATGTTGCCGTGTGGGGTGTTTCCCTTCTGGTCATTATGCCCATCATGATTTATGCTGGGATCCAAAACAACCATGGAAGGAGTAGCTGCACCATCATCTGGCCAGGCGAGTCTGGCGCATGGTACACAGGGTTCATCATATATGCCTTCATTCTGGGCTTCCTGGTGCCCCTCACCATTATCTGCCTTTGCTACTTGTTCATCATTATCAAAGTCAAGTCCTCTGGGATCAGAGTGGGCTCCTCCAAGAGGAAAAAGTCGGAGAAGAAAGTCACCAGGATGGTCTCCACCGTAGTGGCAGTCTTCATCTTCTGCTGGCTTCCCTTCTACATATTTAACGTCTCCTCCGTCTCCGTCTCCGAATCCATCACCCCCACACCCTTCCTCAAGGGTATGTTTGATTTCGTTGTGGTCCTCACCTATGCCAACAGCTGCGCCAACCCCATCCTCTACGCCTTTTTGTCCGACAACTTCAAGAAGAGCTTTCAGAACGTTCTCTGCCTGGTGAAGGTCAGTGGCATGGATGATGCCGACAGGAGCGACAGCAAGCAGGACAAATCCAGGCTAAATGAGACCACGGAAACTCAAAGGACTCTGCTTAATGGTGACCTTCAGACAAGCATCTGAGAGGACTCCAGGATTGCCCTTTTCAGCTGTCCTCTTTCCTCCTCCTCCCCACTCCTTTATATGGCAGTAGCACACAGCAAGTCAGGTCAAGAGTACTTGGTCGTTGTTTGCTTGTCTTAGGGGATGGTAATGCAGGGAGGGGGGCCTCTGCCAAGAGTAGCCTCTTAGCGGAAGGCAGGTTGGTTTTGAATATTCAGACAGATGCTGCTCAAATGCAACTTCATACATGGAAAGACACATACACACACACGAGGGCAGCACTTGGAGGCATTTCTGCTAGACTTGGTTACACATGCCAACATGCTCCATACTGCATGGGTCACGTATGTCTAGACAGAGCTATTCATGGCTGTTTCTTTGCAAAGCAGTCGACCCAGCTGGAAATGGGAGAGAGCGGTCTTAAAAATCAGAGCACACACAGTGAGATCCTCCACTAGGACATGAAGAATATTTCATTTTATTACCCAACTAGTAAAATTTTATTTTTTTAAGACTGAATCTCCTGAAGCTCCCCTAGTTTTACGAGAATATTACTGTATTTATTTACAAGGTGCTTTTCCTGCCACCGGAGAAGCAACAGATCAGAATGAAAGAAATCACATCGGAAGGAAAATATCCCGGCCCCAGTACAGTGTGTGTATGTGTGTGAGGGTGGACAAATAGGACTCAGACCTCCTAAGAGATCTGGAACCCAATTTCCATTAAAATTGATGCCTCAGGGCAGCCTGGAAAATCTCCGTTGATATACACACCTGTGCAGTCAGATACACGGTGGTGGTATATATGTGAGCAGTTATATTTGTGGTGGACTCACCTGACCTGGACTCTGCCCACCGGCCCATCTAGCCAGTGCTACCTCTCACATCCCAGACCTTCGAGCAGCTTCAAATACAGCCACCTTCCCGCTTAAATCAACTTGCCATAAAAAAGCCTTTCTCCTCTCCCTCATATGTATAATGTTTCCCTTCTTTCACCTGAAATGAACTAGAAACACTGCTCCAAAGGGCGGCATGGGCCATCTTCAGTCCTGAGCTAGTGGTGGCTTTCCCGTCGTCCCCCAGCCACTGCTTTTCTGTTGTTTTCCCCCAGGGGAATGTGGCAGGGACTTTGAGCGAGTGCGTTGTCTGAGAGGCATCAGAGACGAGCAGCAGCACCCTTCACATGGAAAGCACCTGCACGTGTTCAATCTGCAGCCACACAAGCACAGATTCGGAGTGCCGTTCAATTCTAGCATTCGTGATGCTGTGGCGGAAACAGCTACCGGAACATTGTCGAGCTGTACGTTTGGTGTTGTTGCATGCACACACGCACACAAAGGCTCTAGGGAAGCCACTGGCTCTCTCTCTGGCTGCTCAGCGAGGCCTTTTCCGCCCTCGTGCGTGTTCTGTTGATGTTCCTGGGCTAGCAAGACTCCTGGGGTTGTCAATTACAAGCCGCTGGCCATCAGTTATTACAAGGTGGATGCTTTACTTTGCCGTTGGTCTGAGCGTGGACGTTTCTGACGCTGCAGACGTGGTCTAAAGAAGGTACCAAGGGAGAGGCTGAGGGACATTTGACGACTCTGTCTAAAATGTTGACAGATGCCAGGCCTGGTGGGTGTGTGCTTGGCTTGGTTCTAAAATGTAAACGCTCGGGGGGTGGGGGGGAGTTGGGATTCTGGGGGAAATGAGCTGCGATACTGCTGGGCGAAATTTTCTTCTCAGTTACAGTGGTGTAAATCTGGACTAACTCTCTTCAGAAAGCAGAGCACGGCTTCTCCACACCTGTGAAGGCTGCTGAGTTGTAGGCAGCTGTAAAGTGCTTGGGGGAGTCGAGAGCCGTGGTGCCAAGATACTATGGTGATAAATGTAAATACGTCAGCTGGGTCAGGGAGGGTCGCATGCTGGAGGCTAGAGCAAATGTTAATTGCTGGGTTCATCTGTAGAGAAATCTACTGCTGCTAATCAGATCTGCTCCTTACCCCCAATCCACCCTGTCAGAGTGACTGTAGGGAATAGAAAAGGAGGACTTGTGGCACCTTAGAGACTAACACATTTATTTGAGCATAAGCTTTCATGAGCTACAGCTCACTGCATCGGATGCATGCAGTGGAAAATACAGTGGGGAGATTTATATACATAGAGGACATGAAACAATGGGTGTTACCATACACACTGTATTTTCCACTGAATGCATCCGATGAAGTGAGCTGCAGCTCATGAAAGCTCATGCTCAAATAAATTGGTTAGTCTCTAAGGTGCCACAAGTCCTCCTTTTCTTTTTGCGGATACAGACTAACCCGGCTGCTACTCTGAAACCTCTCATTACGTAGGGAATAGGGAAACCCTGTGGCTTAAGGGGTCTGAATGGGGGGAAAAGAGAACAGACATTTTTTCCCTTTAAACCGCCAGTAGGTCTCCAATTGCACCAGTATAACCAGCAACCGAGACCTGCTCTCTTGTGACACGGTGCTTTCGGGAGAAGAGAAAGCCCAGGGGAGTGGGAGTGACCTCTTTAGAAGCAGGGAGGGGAGCTGAATGTTTGTTCTCCAGTGCTGTGACGTGCTAGAGAAACCACACCTGTATTACGGCCTTGTAGATTTCAGAGGGGAAGTACATAAATCACAGTTTCTGGAGGGAGAAAGCTCACCGGGTACACAGCCAGGCCTCTCTCCAGCTCTCACCTTGTTCTCTAGTCAGTCCGAGGCATTTTGGCGGCGCTTGTCACCCTAGTGTCTGAAAGCTTTACAAGTAATTCCCCTCCTCCCCCATTTTACAGGTGAGGAAACCAAGCCTTGCAGAAGTTAAAGCCAGTGTTTTTCAACGTGGTTTCTCACTGGGCCGACTCCATTCCCTGGGTGCTGACGTGCCTCAGGCCGGGCACCCAAAAGTGGAAGCAGCCCAAGCTGGGTGGGAGTTGTTTGAAAACTTTGGCTCCGGCCGTGCCCAAGCTCCCGCTGGGAGCCTCCCCACTCCCAGTCCTGTGCCTCAAATACAAGATTTCTCCCCCTTCCCTTTGTAACCAGCCCTGATCCTTCCACCTAGCACCACGCCTCCAAAGCCCACAAGTGGCATTCAGTGCTACAGTCCGTATTCCCTAGAACCCCACCCCCCCCGGTACCCCTGGGCACGGTTGGTTACAACAGCGCAAAATACGTGCAAGGGGGTAGACAGAGCGCCTCAGTCAGACAAGGAACCATTTACACCGGGGTCAAGAGCTACCCAAGGTGCATGGCCATGGAGGAGCTGGCCCCTGGGTTTTAGCTAGTGTAAACTAGTGTCCTGGTGGTGCAAAGCAGACTTTTGCACAGTCGCTTCCATCAAATGAATGTGCCCTTCATTTGTTTCAAACCAGAATCTTGATATGTTCCCCTCTCCCCTCTGAGAAATTTTCATTTACATTTAACACCTGCTCAGGGGTGAAATTCTGCCCTCAGTTACCGACATGCAACCCCATTGCCTTCAAAGGGGGTAACTGACATCCCGGTTCACGCACATAAGCAATTTCCTCCTCCCCCCCCCCCCCAGCTGTCTTTTCAAACACAGGCCGGAGAACAAGAAGTTTCACACACACACACACACACACACACACACACACAGAGCCACAGCCCTTTCGCTTGCTGCTGGCCAGGCGGCAGGGACTCCGTTTTATCTCGGGGCTGTCTGAGGTATGTTGCTATATGCCATTTTTATAAGGAGGAAGTAAATATTAACCAAGACTTTGCAACAACAAAAATAAAATATACTAGTGATGAGCTGGGGATTAAAAACAAGAGGAACGTGTCACATTAAAATGAAATATGGTGTCATGATTGCTAGGCTTGATGCAGCTGGGAGCCCTTTGTTAGGCACAGGTTTAGTGTTACAGCATTGGCAATGCACCAACTGGGTTGGAAGTGCTGAATATCTCGTGGGTAGCGTGGGAGTTATTTGTACGGCAGGAAGGTAGCGGGGGGGGAGAGAGAGAGAGAGAGAGAGAGAGATCTGCTTCAGCATCTCTCTCCTGATGAAAGGAGCTGCTATTTGCAGGACTTCTCCCACAGAAACCTGGAGCAAGGCTTTACCCGGAGCCTGCTAGTGAGTTGCGTTGTGTAGCAACACGGAGCCCTGTCTACACGCAGAAATGGCACCTCTTTGACTTAAGTCGTTTTTTTAAAAAAAATCAGTGGAAACGGTGGGAACTCGCTTCTTTCAGTGTAAGCGGGACTTACAGCGGTTTAGGTTACACCTGCTCCCGGTTGAATGAGACCAATCCAAAATAAGCCTCCTGGTTTTAAATGAAATAGGAGTGTACCCATGGCCGTTGGTTTAAAATCGCACCTGAGGATTAAACCAATGCAGCTTGCTGGTGTGGACGTGCTCTGAGTGGCAGAAAAGGGAAGGAGATGAACAGAGTTGGCTAGCTGTAAAGTGTGCCCAGAAGTCTAGTCTAAGAGCAAAACCTTTTGGAAAGTTAAATGCTTGGCTACTTCACACCGTACAAACCATGGGGCTGAGCTTCTGGTCCTGGGAACAACTGTGCAGTTAAGGCCAACTTTTTCCAGAAGAGGCTGCTGATGTGGGGTGCCTCATTTTTCTGGGGTCCCCCCTTGCTCCTGGCTTTCAGAAGGGCTGAGCACCCACAGCTGCAGCTGACGTCACTGGGTGCGGAAGGTCAGCCTGGCCCCAAGAACTGAGGTCCCACTTTCTAAAAGCTTGGGCCTCCGTGAGGATGAATTAACGAAGCACCGTTTGGCCCCCAGACACGCTCGAGGCAAGAGCAACAGTCCATAAAACAGTTTGGGCCTGATCTGGGACCCGACTCAGCCCAAACCCCTATGATATGAAACGAGTGGGATGTCCGGCCACCCCTGGGGTGAGAATCTTCAGCCTTGGGGAACATGCAGCCTCCACCTGGGGGTGGGGGGGCAGGGTTCCAGCAAAACCTCCCACTGAGCGGTGGGTGCAGCCTCCAAAGGCTATTTGGAGTAAGTGGGAGCATCTTGGGAGCCGATAGGAATTTCCTGGGTGCCTATGGCCATTGTGCAGCGGGGTTTGCTCAGGGACAGGCATATGCCCCACAAACACCAGTGCACAGTGGCCCCACCCCGAAGCAGGGAACCACGCCCCGGCTGCAGGGCGTGGGTGCGTCAGGATGGGCTGGTGGCTGCTGCTGCTGGCCATCCTCCTCAACCACCAATGCACAGTAACCACTTTGCGCAGGGGCGCGTGCTGCCTGCCTGTGCTCCACATCCAGGTCCGGCGGCCAGGATTCTCCCTAGAGTAAGGGCTGCAGCACCATCAGGAGTAGCCCACTCTGGGAAAGCTGAGGGGTTCTGTGCACCAGCCTTTCGCCCACCTACCCTGCCCCTGGCCTGGGCTCAGATCAGAACTCAGGTCACAAAACACGACAGGGGCGTCTCATCTTCTTCCCTCAGCTCAGGCAGATCATAAAACCCACTCCGGGCTGCGTCCCAGACAGCGCCTGCTGGGGGCGGGCCCCCGGCCGGAGACGCAGGGACTGCTGCAGGTCTGGGCTGTGATGCACGGGGGAGCAGTGCGGAGGTACAGAACATGGATGGGTGGTGGCAGCACTAAGTGGTCTAAGCCCTAAAGTCACCCGTTTATTCTATCCCGATGGCATTTTTACTGCCTGGGAAGAGAGCTGTTTTGGCTTCCTTCAGATTCTTCTGAAAACAATTCTGCCGCGTTGCATGCTTGTTCCATCGCGGAGGTGTCTTACGCGCTTGATTTTCAAGGGAATTTGTCCTGACAGATGGTACATTCGGAAACGCCTGGTGTGCCCCCAGCAAGTGAAATTAACCAGGAGATTTACAGCAGGCGTGTGGATTTTGGAGGTCTTGTGGTGGCGTGCAGGGGGGGGTGTATTGTTGTTTCACACATTAACGAGCCCTGGGGGAAGTCCAAAGAGGTTAATCAAAACTCCTCTCAGTCCTAGTTGGGGCTGCAGTAGCAGAGCACAATAAACCTCAAGGATATTGGGACGCAGAGAGAGCGCCATTAAAGCCATCCTTTCCAAAGGTGGTTTCCTTCTGCTAGCCAGCATGGGCCTGATCCTGCAATCCTATTTGGTTATAGGTGCTTTGTTTATTGTAGGGTTGCTTGTGAGTGATGTGTTGCTTTGTTTATTGTAGGGCTGCTGCTCAGAATGCTGGTTTGGTTACTGGGATTGCTGACGAGTGCCAGTTGGTTATTGTAGGACTGTTGCTCAAGAGTGCTTGGCTGAGCATGCTGGTCCAGTCCCGGGCACACTCTGGGATTAGCTGTTATGCCAGGCTGCATAGTGGTTTTGCGACATGGACAAATATCCCGTAAGAACTCAGTCCTGCAGGGTGCTGAGAGTGTCAGCTCAACGCCCTTTGATTTGGAATCGGAGGAAGGATAAGCCAGATCTAGAGATGAAAAGTAGGAACCCTCTATCTTGTCATTGTGCAGCTGGTGTATCTGTCCTGATCTGCCTCTGAGTTCAGTGTGGCTGCCTAGCCATGGCTGAGGGACCTGAACATGTCAAGCAGTGATACTTTGCATGTCTCCAGCACCTCCTTAGTGTGGCTCTTAAAGCATGTTAGCAACGGGAATTCATTTATCCTCACAACCCATCTGGGAGTGAAGAGACGAGTGCCACCCCCGTGTTACAGATCAGGAAACCAAAGTGGAGAAAGAGAGAAAGTTACTTGCTCAAAACACACAGCGAGCCAGTCGTAGAACCAGGAAGAGAACCCAGGAGTCCAGGAGTCCAAAAACCCAGGGTTTTGCGTTAACCACTAACCCCTGCTGCCTCTCACCGGCCCATGCCACCAGTGTATGTGGGGGAGCTATAAGCAAAACTGGAAGGAAGTGGGAGAAAATCTTGCCAAAGGCCCCCAGGCAGCAGTCTCCAGCTGGCAATAACCAGACAGCTTTGGAATCCATCTCAGGTCAGGGAAATTGAGTGCACTGGGAAAAATTATCCCCTAAATCTCAGACAAAGATGGGGAGAGGGGACAAGCACAGGCAGGCTGGGCTTTTCCGCCAGCTCAGTGACAGCAGCAGAGACTGGTAATGCAGGCAGCTGCTTCTCGCTCAGTCTCTGAATAAGGAGTGATGCTGGAGCGGCGGCCAGTGAGTCAGTCTCTATTCAGCCTCATTGCAGGGCAAAGGCATCACGGCAGGGCAAAGGCACATGGAGGATAGGTTCACCAATGGCTATTAGCCAAGACGGTCAGGGACGCAACCCCGTGCTCTGGGTGTCTCTAAACCTCTGACTGCCAGAAGCTGGGACTGGACGGCAGGATGGTCACTCGACAATTGCCCTGTTCTGTTCATTCCCTCTGAAGCATCGGGCACTGGCCCATCAGAAGACAGGATACCAGGCTAGATGATCATTGGGCTGACCTGGTATGGCCATTCTTATTTGTGACTCCTTCCAGTGTCCAGTGCCTGAATCTCCCCACATCTGCCCATAGATTTGGCAATGCTCAGGGCACCCTGGAGGCCATCTGTGCAAGACAGGGCAGCTCCTGGCAAGCTTGTTCTGCCATCTGTGTTGTACCCATCCTGAGCATACGCTCCACAGTTCTCCAGTCCTGCCCCTCCCACCAGCATGACAACGAAATGGGGGCAGTGCAGTGTAGTGGTCAGGGCAGGAGCGTGGGAGTCAGCGCCCCTGGGTTCTAGTCCCCTTTCTCCCACGCAGCTGCTGTATGACACTGAGCCAGGCACGTTCCCTTTCTGCACCTCTGGTTCCACAGCTTTGCAAAGCCCTGGAGGAGCTGTAGCTGGAAGGCGCCAGGGAAATGCAAAGCATTATCAGGGAGTACATGCTAAAAGGATGAAGGAGGCCGGTGCCTCAAGCAGCCATTGCAAAGGGAGCACAACTGGCTCCTGCTCTGAGGTAGTCACATTTTACACCAGTGTAAACACTGGCACAAGGTGCAGGGCCATGGCAAATCTACATCATTAGCTTCAGCTGGCCCCATGACCGCTGACTTAGTAACGTCTCTCTCAGCTGGGCAGAGAGGGGAGAATGGAACTGCTGGGCATTCTGCCCCAGCCCCCTCACGCTGGTCCGACTGCAGCATTGGGCTCCAGGAGCTGCCCAGCCCGTCTCGCAGGGCCTTGGGGGGGCACTGCAGGATTCTTTTTAAAAAGAGGGATTTGTGATCGGGCAACGGGAGCACGGTTTTGCTTTTCAGGGCAAGGCCCCTCCATTTGTGCTGTGTGCATATGTACAGCGCCCGGCGCGCTCACGGCCCCTGAGGCTCTCACAGTACCAATGAATCACGGTTAGAAAAAGCCACAGACTTTCCCCCTTCGCCCTGGGATTAGCAAATCCACCCTGGTTTTGCAGGGAAGATACAGAGATGCCAAAGCCAGAAGGGACCACTGTGATCCTCTAGGCTGACCTCCTGCATAGGACAGGCTGTGGGTCTTCCCAGAATTAATTCATAGCCCCTGGGAGAGACCTCTCCCCCTCACCCCTCCCTGCAGGAGCCAAAGACTCAGAAAATCCTCCTGGCCGTTCTCATCGGTCTACTGGCCCTTCCTTCAAGGTCTGACCCCCTGAACTGCTGGGAAGCACCTCAGAGCCTCTCCCAGGATCAGGCCTATTGGCATCACAGGCCTCAGGCATGTTCAGCTCCCAGCAGGATCGGGCCCCTGAGCCAGTGCTGCCTTAGTGACTTCTCTGGCTTCCCAGCCTCGGCATCCCTCGCTAAGCGGAGAGGGAGCCGGAGCTTTGTTTGAGCAAAAGCCTTGCTGCCCTTCTCCATGGCGATGTCACGGCTGAGCCGTGACTTCGTGAACGTTTCAGAGCAGCGAGAATAGACTAGGCCCGTCCTGTCCGCCAGGGGCGGACCAGTCTCATTCCCCAGGCGCTGCTGGGCGCTCCGCTCCCTGCAGTCACACGACTGGGGCTGGTTGTGTTTTGGACCACGGACGCGTAACCCTTGCATGGTGTGCTGCTGCTGCAAAGCGCTGTCTGAACATTAACCAGGAGGTAACGCTCATTAGCCTCGGGTTTCAGAGGGGGGGAAACCGAGGCAGAGCTGTTGTGTGACATGGTAGCACGGGTCCCTGAAACACCCTGGGGGTTGACACAATCACAGTTAAGCAGGGAGGATCTTCACGCGGGCGAGCGTGTTGCGAGAGGTGCAGCGTTTTCGGTTCGAGGAGGACAGAGGGACAGACAGCCGTCCAGCAGGTGCTAGAGTAGCTGAGCTTGGCGTTTATTTGGAACTGAGCCCTGCAAGGTGCTGAGTGCCGCTGATTGGTGGTCGAGGGCACTCAGCACCTGGCAGGATAAAGCCTTGGGGAGTAAGAGAGAAACTGCATGCACCCTCCTTTGTTAGTCAAAGTGCAAGGTCTCCTTCTCACTTAGCCAGGCGGGTGCTAATAATCCCACAGGGGGAGAAGGGACACTTGGCATCTTCAGCCAGGTTAGTGTCACCTTCCTGAAGCCTTGCCCTGGTTCTCCAGGCCCTACCTGTCTGCTCTGGTCTTTCTGAGTTCCCTACCATTGATGGGGGGACCCGTCACCCCCACAGCTCGCTCCCATGTACAATATCGGCCCTGCCTTCAAAACTAGCCTTCAAATTTGCCTGTTTGGTTATTGGCTTATCTGGGTGGGACCCTGTGGCATCCCAAACCACCCAGGGTTTCCCAGACCCCACATTGGGAGCACTTGACCTGGTTAAGGATGAGCCCGCTGAGTCCCACCTACACCACTCCTTGGCTGCATGGGGTCGCTTGAGTACCACCTCCACCACTCCCTCACCCCAAGGGCTCAGCATGCTGGCTGCATAGTCCCTAAGCCCAGCAGTGACGCACTCGAATGCAGAACCTGGACTGAGGTCCCTCGTGCTGACACCAGACCAGCGTAGCAGAGCTTTCCCTTGATTACACCCTGCTCTGTTGCCTGGTTACCTCCTTTTCTGGAAGGTTTTCCTAGAGATTTGCCCAAAGGGTGCAAATTGGAAGAGACTGATTTCCAACACCAGTCAGTGGAATCCTCTTGCTATGTCAGTGTCCTCTCCTCTACCCTGTGGCGGTAAAAATCTCGTCCAGACGGTTGCAGAGAACAAATTCCCCGTCCCCTCAAATTCCCCGTCCCCTCATTTTAAGCTTGTTCTCTACCAAGATTAGCTCATGCAGGAGCAAGAGATCCATGCCTACGGAAGCCCATGCTGTGATCTCGCGGGAGTTGTCCATTCACGTCTCACAACATAGCTGTGGTTTATTTGAAGGATCCTCCATATAATGATTCAACTGGGGAAAAATATCTATGTATGTATCCAGCTAAAGTCAGGAAGGCCTAGGTCTCAAAGCGATCAGTTTTATAACAAGGCAGTAAAATAAGGAAACAGAAGCAGTTGCAGCAGACCTCTCAGCCTGAGATCCAGGCCAGTCCTCTGGTAGCGAATGTGAGGTGTGACTTCCCAAATTCCCTTCTGTGTCTGCCAAGCACCCAGCCTTTGCCCTCTGCAAGAGGAGGTGGAGCTAACCCCTCGATTCCTGGTACAGCCCTTTTGCAATCAGCTTGAATATAGTAGCTTCACACAGGTTAATAATCTGGGAACAAAATGGTTCCCAAAAGAAGGCGATACCTGGCCTACCTCTCACTCAGCAATTTCCCTTGGAGAATGTTAGAAATACTTTGTGTGGTTCATTACAGAAAGGGTCACTGCAGGCGGTAGCAAAGCAACCCAGTGGCCCTAGGAGCTCTGGAATGGTGGAGAACTCCGCTCTACCTTGGGACTGCAGCTCCCTGGGACTACAGCGTAATTGAGAAATCAGGGCCGTCCGTGGCAAGAGGGGCAAGTTCAGGTGGATGTGTGATCTCCTGCGTGTACCATTTCCGAAAGCCTGTGCCCTTGCTTTGGCACTTCCCCTGCCCCTCCATGCACTTAGTACATGTTTTATCTGAGCCCTTCTGGGACTTCTCTGTCCCATTGAAGCATAACCCGAGTCAGTCTCAAGGAGTAAAGTCCCTGGCTCTCCTCTCCTTTAGTCCAGTGTAAATCAGGGGTAACTATGAAATCATGCGGGTTACATCTGTTTGTCACCGTGTTCAAGGGGCTTTAGATCAGGCCCTTAAGTCAGTGGGAAGGCTCTAAATCCAGAGCTTCTACCCTGTTATTTTAACTTGAGCTGTCATTTTCTACCCAAAGGACAGCCGATGACAGTAACCAATCCTCTTGCTTCATTCCTATGGTTCTTTGATTCCCTGGGCCCAAATTCCCATTGACTGCCCATTCACTCCAGTGTCATGGAGAGCAGGAGCAAGTCCGCTGGGTTTACACTGGCGTGAGGACATGCACCCCACCGTTCCAAAGGGGGAAAAGCTCTGACAAAGTCTCGGAAAGCCCTGACTGCTGCAGTGATTCTTCCCCATCCTCGCTAGG
The DNA here is from genome assembly GCF_965152235.1 of Eretmochelys imbricata. Classification (NCBI taxonomy): domain Eukaryota; kingdom Metazoa; phylum Chordata; order Testudines; family Cheloniidae; genus Eretmochelys; species Eretmochelys imbricata. The sequence goes on along the minus strand of NC_135585.1, from coordinate 4,052,502 downwards.
GCGCTGGTTGAGAGGAGAGAAGGGGTGTATATACAGTACCTAGCAACACATTTTAATTGTTATTATTGTAGCGACGAGACACTTGGGCATTTTGTACCCACAATTTTGCTGTTATTCCGAGTGTATGAGTCCACCCCTGCATGTGCAGTGTTTGTGTGCGACAGTCAGCCCCTCTTTGTGTGGTTCCAATTAACCTGTGTTGCCTCTGGACCCGATCCTGGCTGGGAGGAACAGGCCCACTGGACTACACGCTGGAGTAAGAAGCACTCAGGCAGTAAGGGATGCAGCATCCGCTCTGCTGTGTGCCAGTTACACAGTGGAATAACAGCCGAGTAAGGGCAGGGAACCTTCTTTCACTCAGAACGAAACCTGTATTCCTCAGCCCGCACCGGCTATCTCTGTATGTTCTCTAAGCGATGTATGTGTGTGTCAGTTGTGATACCAGCGGTGACTTCTAGGACTGTAACACCAGAAGTAAAGTGATTTTACTGGCTAATCATTTCTCTTTGGAAGTGTATTGCGTATAGGTGTCTGACTGTAAAACCAACTCCTCTCCAAAGAGAGAGGGCGTCTCGTAGCCTGGCTGTACACATGGAAGCTGAAAGCTGGTTGGGGTGTGTGTGTCAATACAGTTTCTGGTCCCTCCCGCAAAAAAAAAAAAAAAATGTTATTTTCTTGATTATAAGAAGGGATCAAATTTTACCTCGGGGGGAAGATTGTGATGGTAGGCCCAGCCCTGAGCACAGGATGGGGCATACAGTGCACTAATCTGGAGTAGCACCAGGAGGCGCTGTGACTCGAACACCCGCCTGAGTCAATTCCTCCTGGATTGCTCCTTGTTCCCAGGGGCAGCTATATATACTGCTCACCTTAGCCACCAGCAATCCTACTATATCCCCCCCGCCCCCTGCCTCTTGGCTGGGTTACTTTAGCCTGTAGGGGGCTGGAGCAGAAGCTCTACCCACCTGCCCCCTGGAGGGAGTAAGTGGGCTGCACCCAGATCCAAACTCCATGTAGCTTGTGCAGGGGTGCAAGGATGTATAGGCATCAGTTACGTATTGTAAACTCCTTGCAAAGTCTGAGTCTGGCCCTACATGATTAACTGAAAGGTCAGGGAAAGCAGTGGCAGGGGGTGAAAATAACCGCTCTGGAACAGCCCCTCCAGCTGCGGACATCTCTCCACCTCCTACCCCCTGGCCAATGCACCAGAACAGGGACTAGATATACACCATAGATTCAAGCCAAACCTAAGATGATGTATTTGGGGGTGGAGATTGAGCTCGTGTCACCTCCCAGCTTTCCTCCCTCCAATATTCTCCCCTCCACGCTTAAATAAAAATCCCAATTGCTGGCAGTTTTTCCCCCACTTCTGTTCCCCCAAAGACTGGGACGCCATCTCCTGGGAGCTGGATCCTGCTTCCCGTCCTGCTAGGTCACTCCTCAAGCAGCCCTATGGAAATCCACCCCTGGGATGGAATACAGAGCAAGCTATTAAGTAAGGTGAGTGACAGTGGCAGGTTCTAGCTCGTAACTACAGGGATGAAGAGAGAAGGAAAATTCCCCTTGTGAAACATTTACCATGGAGTACAGCCTCTGCCCCAGTTCAGCTCCGCAGCGAAGATTCCATTGCAATAAGACTCAGAGTGTGAACGGCTCGGAGAATGCTTCGAGCTATAGGTGAACTTGTGCATTGAAATGAACTGAGGAGACAAAGAGTTGCGTGCCTCACTCCCATAAAAGTGATTTGGGCACCTAACACCCTTAAGCTCTTGGGAAGATACCAGGCTGAACTGTTATCTAGATGACAGGTACCGGACCACTCACTGATGTTCGTGAATAATGGTGTGTGTATGAGAGGTAGGGGAAAACTGGAATTTTGTTCCTCTCTCTCCCCTCAACCCCTATCAAAAGCTAAATTTCCAGCCTGCCCAAAACTAGACTCCCATCCATTTTATTGTTGCTGAATTAGTCAGGGAGATAAACCACCACTCACCCATCAGTTTAATAGCTACAGAATGCTGGGTGTCACAACCCTGGAGAATAAGAATGTCCAGTTATAATAATTAGGGCTGGAAGTTTGTCACAGCATTGTTTAAATCGAAAATCAGGAAACAGTCACGGTAAATGTACTAAGAGTCCTGGGCTTAGTGACTGCTCTGTGATTTCCGATAAAAAAGTGCCTTGATAAATGAGAGGGCACTGAGCACCCACAGCAGCACCTTCTGGCCTGGTACCGCCACTCTCATCCTGGCTGGGTGAAGCAGGGGCGTGCCTGGAGGGTGAGCCTGCCCCTCACTCACCCCAGACATGGATAGAGTGTCATGTTTGGTGAGAGGAAGGAAGGCATCTGTGCCAAATTTGAGTGAGCGGTGCTGCGCCAGGTCGCAACACCCGGAGCAATGAGTCAGGCCCAGCCCTGGGGGACACAGGAGCCACCACTGTCGGATGGACTCTCTCCAGCCCCCCCATCCACCCAGGACCTCCCCTCCACACTGGGCTGGTGACCCACCTAAAGCCTTCCTGCAGGAAGTCACAGACAAATGGAGAAATCATGGTATCTATGACTTTTCTGCACTGTGACAAACCTGCTGCCCTAATAATGATGCCCCCCCCAAAAAAAGGAAGGGAGATAAAATCTCAGGCTTCAACCACTCTATTAGAATGAGACCTTCATGGGGCGTGGTATGGTTATTATCCCCCAGGTGCCTCATGTGGGGCTTCTTGCACCTTCTCCCGAAGCATCTGGCACTGGCAACTGTCAGTGGCAGGTTTCAGGGCTAGATAGACCTTGGATCTGAGCCAGTCTGCCAGTTCCTAGGGTAGCTCCCAAAAAAGTATTGCATGAAACAAGAAAAATACAAATTCAACCAGTTTTGCTATAGATGATTAAAACTGCAGGAAATTCTGGCTTTTCAAAATAAACACATTTTTGGGCTGTTTTGGAGCAGCAGAGTGCGCCTGAGATTTAAAAAAAAAATCCAACAAAAAACTCTGAGAACGTTTTTTTCCTATTAAACATTTTTCAACCAGCTCTAATCATTAGAGAGATTATTGCAATTGGACTGATCTAGCACTGGGAATGCCATGACATTTCCCAAGGCTCACCAGCAAGCAAATGCTCAGAGAGTTACTGGTTCTGGAAGCCTGGATGACCCAAACACACAGAGCACAGACTGGTTTGAAATCTTTTCCTAAGAAGTTTTGAGCCTTGAGAACAAAAAGTTACTGGCCTTCAAGGAAAGATGTCCAAGGGGCCAGTTCTCTGCATCCTCGTTTATCAGCCTTCAAGTGCTCCCGACAGGGGAAGAGTTCAGCTGGCACACAGCATGGTAAATGGGTATGTTCATCTCTGAGTGAAGCAAGGTATAGTGTAACGAGAGCACATTTATGAAGATTAAGCAGGCCCACGCATGTCACTTGCAAGCAAGTGGTGCTAAGACTGCTTTTTGTCTACAAACTATTGTAACATTACAGTCATGGGGAAGCTCATCTGTTGGAAAAAGAGAGTGTGCCCCTGTGTGAAAGGGAGACATATTGTATTACCAGGGAAATGAATAGAGATATTTATTGCAATTGTAAATACATTGGCCTTCCTAGGACTTATTGAAGAACAGCTAGTTCTGCAATCAGAGAGTGCTGATAATAGAGTCGTGCTCTGCCCCAATGCCTGTAAGAAGCCTTGGAGAGACTAAAGCCAGCGAAGTGAACCGACTGTCAAAATCAGTCTAAGCTACAAAGTCTGGATCAGAGCCAGATCTGAATGTCCGCAAGGTTCAGGAGAAGGTTGGTTTGTTCCATTACAAGCCAGCTATGAAATTTTGATCTGTCTTGACACTGCACCGAACTTTGGGGACTCTTTGGACCCTAATATCATAGCAGGGGCATTTCTCCAGAGGTCCTGTTCTCTCACCACACGACAAGCATGGCCCATTGGGTTCAAGTGGAGTTTGCTCTTTTCCCATGGTGGGGGCGGGGGGGGGGGGGAAATCGTTAGGAAACAGAGTGTTTCTCCAGCATGCTTCCTTCCTATTCCCACTCCCTTACTCCACAAAATCTGCTTCTTTCAGACCATCACCCTAAAAACAAACAGGTAATCTGTGAGCACGCAGCTGTGGGAAAGCACTTTGCATACACATTGTTACATCAGGTAATATTCCTGGGGCAGACAGTACTACCTGCTAACGGGATGCATTCATTTAACTAGAACAGGGGTAGGCAACCTATGGCACGCGCGCCAAGGGCAGCACACAAGGTGATTTTCGGTGGCACTCACACGGCCCGGGTCCTGGCCACCGGTCTGGGGGGCTCTGCCTTTTAAATTTAAATGAATCTTCTTAAACATTTTTAAAAACCTTATTGACTTGACATACAACAATAGTTTAGTTATATATTATAGACTTCTAGAAAGACCTTCTAAAAACGTTACAATGTATTAGAGGCACACGAAAGCTTAAATTAGGGTGAATCAATGAAGACTCGGTACACCGCTTCTGAAAGGCTGCTGATCCCTGAACTAGAATATATGTGCATTAGCTCGAGAGGTTCCTTCCAGGCAGACTCATATATATGAAATCTGACACGTCAGACACCTTTCTGCTTCAATCAGGAGGTGTTAACCCTTTATAACAAGGTATAATCCGATAACTATCCTGGGAAGCTCTTGCAAACCGAGCAATTATTAGAGCAGGCTGGTTTCATTGTGTCTTTGCAGCATTTCAGATGTTCTCATCCTATTCAAATATTTCTGTGTTGCAGTTCTTGAAAAACGTGGTTCGGGGGTGGGAAATTCTTGTTTGGGAAAAAAAGGACAAAAATAAACTAACACACACCCAGGTACTTTATGCTCAAACAAGGCAATATTTGCTCATACCTGAGAGCAATATATTGTTGTAAAGCTGTTGCTTTAACAATTGTTCTGTTGAAAGCCTTTTTTAGCATGGCAAACTTTATCCTACTGTGCAAGTGCATATTTGGCAGTGTTCAAAGTGTACATATTTACAGAGGATAGAGTTAAATCCAAAGTTGTAACTCTTGCTTTCCTTGATCAGATTGGTTATTTGAGATACAGAAGGGGCTACTTCGTATTTAGAGAGAGAAAAAAAGACAGACAGACAGACAGAAACCCTGCTTCAGTTGTCCATTTTAGCATATCCTTTCCTTTTAATTCACTGTACAATTTTGGAAGTGACTGTGTTAGATACGGATTTGATACGTAACCATGTCTCCTTCTAGTGTTTAGCCCCAGCAGTTATAACAGCTGGCTACTTATTGCTAAAAGACATGTTCGTTCTTCTTGGTGCTCAAAGTACTGGGTTCCTGTCTCCATTAACTGCTGAAGTATCTGCATGTAATGAAACATACACGCAGTGTGCTATTGTTTTAATAGTGGTGTGGATTTACTGGCCTGCATTAGTCAAAGTCCTTTAATTTATTAAATTTATAAACACCAGAAACAAATGGTCTAGAAACAGAGTAATACATGGAAATAATAAACAGACACCACCCAGAGGGTCCAAGTTCAGTTCTAAGCTTGCTGGCTGGCAAACCAGGCTTACCCCTGTATGATGGGCAACCTAGGTTTTCAGTTTCACTCTGTTTACAAAAGCACAGATGTTCCAGCTACTAAGCAAATAGTGCATAAAGTGAGAATGAAGGAAGGAATACCAGGCCTAGTACCTGAGCCCAAATCATTTTGGAATGGTTTGATTATGGGCCACAGGTAACATATCTCCAAGCACATAGTAAGTAACTGGATAAATTCATGGAGGTTAAGTCCATTAATAGCTATTAGCCAGGATGGGTAAGGAACGGTGTCCCTAGTCTCTGTTTGTCAGAGGGTGGAAATGGATGGCAGGTGAGATATCACTTATGTTCTTATGTAGTCCCAGCCGTTTCATAGACTATCAGGGTTGGAAGGGACCTCAGGAGGTCATCTAGTCCAACCCCCTGCTCAAAGCAGGGCCAATCTCCAATTTTTGCCCCAGATCCCTAAATGGCCCCCTTCAAGGATTGAGCTCACAACCCTGGGTTTAGCAGGCCAATGCTCAAACCACTGAGTTATCCCTTCCGCTTTTGCCATGGGACAGGGGTCAGAGTCCGGAGGCTGCAGGATACTAGATACCATTGGTGTTAAACTTGTACCACTCAAGTTGCAAATTCATCCTGAAACCTTCCACTGGGGACACAAGGGAGGTTAATTGGCTTGCTGAGCACCCACAGGCTGCTAGGACTGTTTTGTACCTAGGGCAAATGGCCTTCAAGCAACAACTAACCAAAGACAGGAGGGGAAACACACAGTGGAATTCCAGTGCCTCCTAACCTTCAGATACCTTCAGATACCTGGAACGGCGCCGAGTTAGAATACTGTACTTTGAGATGCCTTTCCCATTTTCCCCAGCCCATCACAGCTGGCTTAGCTTTAAGGGAGATTCTGTGCATTTCATGTATGAAGGATTAGATCCAGTCATCCAACCTTGCCCTAAACTGAGCAGAGAATTCAGAGCCCACTGCACTACCAGGAGGAATTTAAGGTGCCCATAAGTGGAGCAAGAGTGGCATCTTCAGGACAGTGAGATGAACTATCCAGGATGGGAAGTTAACAGCTGGAAGGGCTCCCCCCAGAGCAGATTTCACACGTTCACTTCTTGCAGGAGCAGAGGAGTACAGTTAACATCACCTGTTCCTTTAGCTGGTGCTTGGAACATGTATGATCACATAAGGTCTCAATTAGAAAACAAAACCAACACCTTCAAAAGAGGAGCCTGGGAACTTCAATTCATAATTCTACTGGACACTAAAAACCACAGACATAACAGAGATGCTGGCTGTATGGCTTATTACAACAATTTGTAACACTCCCTGCCTCCTACCACCCCCTTTGTCGCATGAATGCAGAGGTGTTAATTACCCACTTCATTTTAAGTGGTCTCCTGCAACATGGGTGCATCTCTTATGCTTAATCTGGCCCACTTTGTATATAGCTGTGACACTAACTGGTTATCTTCTCAGGACCTGAAGAAGAGCTCTGTGAAGCTTGAAAGTTTGTCCCTTTCAGAAACAGAAGTTGGTCCAATAAAAGATATCACCTTGCCTACCCTGGGACCCCATCCACGCTGCAAACAAATATACTCCACAAACTCTGTCACAGAGTCATTTTGAAAGGCTGAATGGAGCAAGACAAACTATCACAATTCATTTCACATGGAGGGGCAGAGTGTGCAGCTGTTTTTTCTTATGCAACCATCATCTGACTCCGTATTTAGGGCCTGATCCTGACGTTAGACACACAAACACCTTCATAGATTCATAGAACTGAAGGCTAGTAGGGACCATTTAGTCTCACCTCCTGTATATCACAGGCCATTAAATTTCACCCGTTACCCCTATATTAAGCCCAATAACTTGGGTTTGACAAAAGCAGATCTTTCATATTTCTACCTTGATGCTGGCAGAAATATTTTAAAGATGCATACAAGTATATATGATAAGGCAGTACTAGGTGTTAATTAACTACAATTTAAAAACTCAATATAACCAGGTTTTAGATTGCATTTAGGCCTTCCCCTGCAAGGGGGAAATACACACGCTGACTAAAAACCAAAGCAGACCAGTCTATTTGTATTGCGCAAGCTCCAAGCAGAACGGCAAAAAATGTCAACGAGCAGCATTTTAACTGGTCAACGTTAGGAGCTGTGCAAAAGGAAGAGGTGGACTCCAGGCTCTCAGGAGGAATCTAAAGTCAAGGGAGACAGTGGACGAGGACTAAGCTTCGAGAACTCAGGGAGGGTGGTTTTTTATTGTGGCGGATTATTGCTTTGTGGGAATCGGTGTCGAGGTTCCACGACGATGGGTGCGTGAGAATTGCAGAAAAGGAGCGGAGGGAGGAAAACAAGGGAGTGGGGGCATCTCTGGTATGAACAGGAAATCGGAGGCGTTCTTCCAGGTTTAAAATCTCTCTGTGACTTGCTCCACCCCGGGGCCCGGGAAGCACCCCCACAGCGGCCCAGGGGGATGGGACAGCATAACATCAGCCTCTCTGAGGGGGCCAGGACAGCTGATCCTGCCCCTTGCTCTGGCAGGAAAGGCTCTGTGGGAAGGCAATGGGGCTGGGGAGGTGAGCACCCCATGGAAAGGGATGGTGACGTGAGGGAGCCCTAGGGAAAGGGATGGGGGGAGGGGAAGTGAGGGTGCCCCTAACGAAGGGGTTGGGGGGAGGGGGAGCTCTATAGGGGGAATCACCTATGGCCTGTGGGGACCTTATGGAAGGGGGCGGGGCTCAGCACGTGGGGCCCCTATGGACGGGGGCGGAGGTTGCCCTTGCCCCTCACAAAGATGGCGGCCCCTGAGGCAGACGAGCAATAACCGGAAGTGCCGCGAGCCCTCACAAAGATGGCGCCGAGCGATGCCCCCAGTGCCCGGAAGTGTCGCTGCCCCTCCCGCAGCTGGCGGCGGCACCCGTCGGACACGTCACGGGTAAAGGGACGCTCCCCCGCTTCGCGGGACGGACGGTGGCCGCCCAGGGTCGCGCCCAAGATGGCGGCGGCGGGGCCCGGGCTGCCGCGGGGCCCGGAGGCGGCGGCGCTCTTCGAGGCGCACACGACGGCCGAGCTGCGCGAGGTGGAGCGGCGGCTGCGGGCGGGCATCGAGCAGAAGCGGGAGGAGCTGCGGCAGATGGTGGGGGAGCGCTACCGGGACCTCATCGAGGCGGCCGACACCATCGCCGAGATGCGCCTCAGCGCCGAGCACTTGCTGGGGGCGGTGCGGGGCCTGCAGCGCGGGGCGCCGGGGCCGCGGGGCGCCCGGGGGGCCCAGGTGAGCGAGGGGGCGGGGCCTGCGCTCCCCCCCCGGGTGAGCGAGGGGGCGGGGCCTGCGCTTCCCCCCCCCCCCCGGTGAGCGAGGGGGCCCCCGCAACAAGCCACGGTCAGTGCAGCCTTGGCCCAGGACAGGCCCCCAGCCTCTAGCCAGGCCGCAGGTGCCGGCCCCACCCTAGCGTCACTGCTGGAGCCCCGCGAGGGCTGGGGGTGCCCCTGCCCCACAGCCCGTCCTCCTTGTCGGCGGTCAGAGTCGTCCTTGTGAGACCCTGCTGCATCGCAGCGCCACTCCCGCCTGGTGGCCCCCGCACCAGCTCGGCCTTTTCCTTCCTGCCAGGGTGGATAGGACATCCTGGGAGACGAGCCCCTGAGCTGGGCATGGCTGCGGGGGGGGCGCGCGTCGTCAGTTTACCCAAAGCCTGGGTTGCAGGACTGCGTTCTGTCCGGCTTTCGCCTGTTAGCGGTCACGGCACAGAAGCGTACAGGGACAAAGCTCGGGTAGCTTCTGAAGTTAGCAGAATTACTGCGGGTGACCATTGTTGTTCCCTTGGAAGCGTGATTGTACCCACAGTCACAGCCTCTCCTTTCGTGCCCAGACTACGCTGCACTCGCAGGAGAAGTTCTATGGCACCGCAGCGCAGATCAAGCTGCTGCTGGAGATTCCCGAGAAGATCTGGAGTGCCATGGAGGCCTCTCAGTACTTACGTGCCACTCATCTCTACCTGCTCTGCTGCCATCTCCACAGCCTCCTGCAGCTGGATTCCTCCAGCTCCCGTTATAGTCCCATCCTTGCACGCTTCCCCATCCTTGTACGACAAGTGGCAGCAGCTAGCCACTTTAGGTAAGCAGCGTGGTGGTGGTTGCAGCCCTTCCAGAGCCAGTTTGCAAATGCTGTCAGAACATTGCACTGCCGTAATATTTTAAACCTACCTGAAGGCCCGATACAAACATAGCCTCCTATCCTCTTTTTCCTAGGGGAAGTAGGGATTATTGTTCCACAGCCACAAAAGCTGAGAGACAGAGGTGAAGCAGTTTACTCAACATCATACTGACTGCCGCTGGCAGAACTGACAGTAGAACCCAGGAGTTTGACTCCCAGTGCCCTGTTCTAGATCTCTCCTTCCTCATGGGAAGAAGTGTGGTGGTGGTGGAGAATATTTTTTTTCCTCCCCTACTTTCTCTCTATTAAGTCAAGGGCTCAACATAGCTCCCTCTATGCTTGTCAGGCATCACTCTTGAAGGGATTGCATAAAGTGAGCTGTTGTCTTCCCCCTAGCAGACAAGCGTTTCCATCCCCTGAGCAGCTCAAGATGTCAACATGAACCCTTTGTATGCAGGACAGTCCATTCCAATTGGATGGCTGAATTAGCTTGGACACCTTTGGGAGTTTCCTGGTGGAGGGTTATTACTTTGAAAGGTTCAAAATGCTGTGTACTAGAGTAAGAATGTAAGCAGTGTTAGTTTACCAAGCTGGCAGGATCATGGAATTTAAACCACCCTTTTAAGATTACACTGTTCCACCTTATACTTTACAGCCACTGGGGTAGGAAGGGTTGATGCGGTCAGGTTCCAGGACTGGGCCAGACGATCGGCTGCCCTAGGTGCCTCGTAGGTGACTCCTGTTGATTCCACCCATGGATATGAAAGGAAGCTTTGGTTTCCCATATGTTCGATTTAGTCTCTTGCTCCGCCAGGGCCACCTCCTACTTGCATCTCATGGGCAGGCAGGCTCCGCATCAGGCTGCAGCCCCAGAGTAAAGAGAGCACAGCTGGCGGTGGAGGGAGGGACGTGGAGAGGATCCAGCTCCGGGGGACAGGGAGAGCAGCGAGTGACGACGGGGGTGTCTGTGAAGAGGTGCGAGCAGGAGACAGGGCCTCGGGGGTCTGGTTGTCAGCAGTTAGAAAGCTGGCAACCCTGTTCAACACCTGGTGACTGCATCTGACTTGTTTCCTTATTAGATCCACCATACTGCATGAAAGCAAATCGCTGCTAAAATGCCAGGCCGTTTCTGACCAAGCAGTGGCAGAGGCCTTATGCTCCATCATGCTTTTGGAGGACAGCTCTCCACGCCAAGCCCTGACAGACTTCCTGCTGGCCAGGAAGTCAGCTGTTCAGCAGCTTCTGAACCAGCCACATCACGGTCAGTACAACTGGCTTCGCTCCTGAACTGATGTTAAGGGAAGCTCTAAGGTCTCTTTCCCATCTCAAGGAAAGAGCAGAAACTGAGTGGAACGGAGTTTGTCCTATTTTGTAGCCTCCATGGGAACTTTGTTGCATTGAATCAGGGTTAACACACAGCTAATTATTTCCCTTGGTCCTTTAAAAACAGTAGTGGCCAAACAGGATAGCTTGCAGGAGACTCCTTTATCACAAGATGGGGGTGATTGGTTCAGAGGTACTTGTGTAGCTAACTGATCCATCACAATAACTCTGCTCTGCTGTATCTATAAGTTACTCCATGCTCTGCCCATCTCCATTATCTATAGGAACAGATAGCAGGTATCTTCACTGTTAATACACATCTGGCTTGGAAAAATGTTTGTCCTTTCTGACCAGCATTGTTCTTATTATGGGACTGCTTTAATGAGGAAGGTTAGGGCTGCTGCCTCTATTAAGAAATTTTTCTTTTTAGGTGCGGGAATAAAAGCTCAGGTGTGTTCGTTGATGGAGTTGCTAACCACCACCTTGTACCAAGCTCATGTCCTGTTTTACACTCTGCCTGAAGGGGTGCCCTCAGATCCGACCCTGCCCTGCAGCTTGCTCTTTTCAATGCTGGAGACCACAACAGGCCAGGATCCAGCAGGTGAGTAGCTTGCTCAGGCAATGAGACTTGGGATTGGTTTCACTATCTCATGGTCATTTGTGCATGTTCCTCATACAACTAGGGCTTAGTCAAGACCCCATTGAACCCACCCCACTCATGCGGCACAATTCTTCTAGGTAAAGGCATCAAAGTTTTGAAAGAGGAGATGCAGCTGAGCAGCTGGTTCAAATATCTACCACTGTCCATTGTAGAGTTCCAGCCAACCCTCCGAACCCTGGCACATCCAATCAGCCAGGACTACCTGAGAGAGACTCTTCAGAAGTGGATTAACATGTGAGTGTATAGAGGGAGCTTCTTCTAAGGGATGGATTAGGACAGTACTTGCTCTGTCACTGTATTCCTCCTCGAGTGAGGCGCCATCAGACACCACTAGATCTGTCTAGCAGCATAGAGTGCTTCTGCAGCACCTAAGCAGCTCAACAGCAATCCTTGGCTGGGGGTCGTAAAATGGAGCCAAGTCTACTCACCTGCCTGTTATCCCCATAGAAGCATATCAGGACGCCCGTGTCCACCACAGAGATGCTGAGATAAGGGATTATACAGACTAAATGCTTTCTCGAAAGACAGGTTGTTCAATACATCAGTAAGGCAGCAGATTATAACCAGAGCACTTCCCTGCAACGCTGAGTGATCTGTGTCTAGCGTCCCTGCAGTATTACCGAAAATAAAGTCCCCCAAACTCTTATCCAAATAGAAAAATGCCTCTAAGTGCTTACCTGTACTCTTCGGTTTTTCCTTCCTGGGGTTGTTCTCATTCCAGCATCTCTTTTCTTCCTGCTGTCCTCCTGAGCACCGTGCAAGAGAGCTGGCAGAGCCTACGTTATAAAGGTCCCAGGCTCCTCCCCTTTCCCAGCATGCCTTGCTAAGAGAAGAGTAACAGTCAGGCCTCCCTTTCCTTATGTAGTGGCTCAGTCAGCCCCATGTGACTCTGCTTACACTTTCATGCATTTCATAGGTAGAGGGCAAACGGTAGCTCTTAGCTGCAGTCAGACTGAAGTTTGAAGCCGCCTTTGGTTGAGAGGAATTCCTACCCCCAAACTTCTCCCTGCCCGGCTGCCCCATTTTATCCTCAAAGAGCACCTCCGTCAGGGGCCCACATGTGCTAGGTTGGCTAGCGGGGAGTTGTTACAGAGTAAGGTGATGGTCTTTGCCCAACCCTGGTACAGCGCTCCTTGCCTGTGGTCCAGGGCGCTGAGATACGTGGGCTGGGACCCTGTAGGGGAGCATGATGTGCTTCTAGTAGTTCCTGGGGGTGACGCAACATGTGGGTCAACATGGCCAGGAATGCAAGTGGCTGGATCACTGTGAGGTGGCAGGTAAACTTCCGAGGTCATTTTCAGCCCTGCCACGGGTCTCCTTGCTGGATCCTTTCACAAAGCAATAAGAATCCCTTTGTAGTCCAGCCTAGAACAGTAAAGTAGAAGTTCTCTGCATTGCCTGGAGCTGTGATATGAGGGAATGGGACTGAAGTGAATATTGCTTTCAGGTGTAATGAAGATATCAAATCTGGGCTTATCACTCTGCTGGGCTACGTGAAGAGCCTGAAAGGCCTAGCCGGCATCCGTGACGCTGTGTGGGAGCTGCTCACTGGTGAGTCCATGAGCCAGAACTGGGACACAGCGTGCCATCGACTCTTGGACAAGCCCATCTCCTTCTGGGAGGACTTGCTGCGCCAGCTTTTCTTGGACAGGTTACAGGTGAGATGCTGTCGGGGCTTAACCAGGCTGACTTTGGCAGTGTTTAAGTGCTGTCTGCTTCCCTAGCCTGGCAGTCTCAGCAGAGAACAGGTCATGAGGGGCATACGTTAGCTGGGTGGGGGACAATGTTCCCTCTAATTTTTTGACAGGCCGTGTGTGCAAAAAATTTCTTCTGTGTAAATTTTTGTGCGCGCGGTGCTTCACCGTGTGTGCAGGGTTTAGGATCTGTGTGTACGCGCACACATGCACAGCTTAGAGGGAACAGTGTGGAGGGGAGGGGAAGGCTGGTGCTGCATGGGGAAGCTTGCACAGCTGCTCCCCTTGCGGTACTGTCTGGGGAGAGAGGTCTTTATTCTCCAGTGCCGCCCACAGTACCTTTCAGCAGCCATAGAGGCACTCTTAAAATGCGTGATGTGGCAGCCACTGAGACCTGAGAAGGGAAAGTTCTCTTTTCCAGACCCTGACGAAGGAAGGATTTGACTCCATCTCCAGCAGTTCGAAACAGCTTCTTATCTTAGCTCTACAGGAGCTTGAAGTCAAGTCCAGTACCTCCACCCCCAGCAAGCACATCCAATTTGAACACAACATGGCTTTGTTTCTGTGGTCAGAGAGCCCCAGCGACATGCCTTCTGATGCTGCCTGGGTCAACGTGGCAAACCGCAGCCAATTTGCAAAGAGTGGCCTGTCTATGAAGGCCCAGGCTCTCACTCCCTGCGTGCAGAGCTTCTGTTCTGCCTTGGATACCAAACTGAAGGCCAAACTGGATGACCTTCTGTCCTACCTGCCGTCTGACTCTTCCACACCCAAAGAGATATTGGGCGTGCAGTCCAGGAACTCTGCTTTTGATAGATATGCTGATGCTGGCACCGTAGAAGAGCTGCTCCGTGATCACTGCATTACCTGCATCCAGTATGTCTTGGGCTGTGTTAGAGAAGAGCTGCAGAGTGCTGAGGACAAGCTGAAAGGACACACAGACGCTCTGAACGATGCCAAACTTAATACTGTCCTCTTCATGGCAAGACTTTGTCAGTCACTAGGTGAACTGTGTCCTCACCTGAAGCAGTGCATTCTGGGTAAATCAGGCAGCACAGAGAATGTAATGAGGGAGACCCGGTCTTTTAAAAAGCTGGGGAAAGGGAAAGTCCAGGAGGTGAATCCCATGCAGGCCAAGTGGCAGGAAGTGAAAGAACAACTCCTGCAACAGAGCCTGTTTGCATATCAGATTTGGAGCTCAACTGTTATAAAAGTAAGTAGCCAGTTTTCTTTGGGCGCACTCCTTTCCTATTTAGGTTTCTCTTTCACAGCTGCCCACAGCCACCACTGTGCTTGTCGTTCTAGTTCTTCAGAGACTTTCCATTCATTAGAACACTGCCACTACTAGAATTAGGGTACCTAATCAGTTTCCAATGACTGTGGCTGAGCTATGGCTCTGAAATAGTCACACTCTGAGGTGCCAGATCCCCTTGGTGTGACGCTCTTAAAGACCAATGGAAAATACTTTGCCCACCTCAGACTCCTCAGCAGATTCACTAAGTGAAAAACACAAGGGAGCCATAAATAGACTGCCTGACCCCAGTACCTGCATTGGCCTGTTACTGAATATTTGTATTTTTCCCCTCTAGGTCCTGGTTCACAGTTTCACCAAAACTTTGCTGCTAGATGCAGCTGGCTCTATCTTAGCTATGGCCACCAACTGGGATGAAATTGAAATTCAGGAGGAGACAGAAACAGGAAGAAGCATAACGTCAAAGATCCGACTCCCTGTACAGGTGTGAGCAATGTCCTCTGGGTGAATGGAGGGAAATAATCTTTCAGGAGGACAAAAGCTGCTTGTAAAATAGTCAGTAAACCTGCGTTTCTCTCTAGGAGGTTTCACTGAATTCACTCCTATCTTATGAAATCTTCCTGCACTCACGGTCACATATCCAAGTCCTAGGGGGCAACTTGAAGATCTTAGGACTTCTGCCAAAGAATACGCATGCAGTGTTGTAGCTCTCTGTCTCAAGATAGGAGAGAGAGGGAGCTTTTATTGAACCAACTTCTGTTGGTTAGAGACTTTTGCACTTCCACAGAGCTCTTCTTCAGGTCTGTCCTATAGGAGAATGTGAATGTAAATACGCTGTGAGGGATAAGCCCCAGCCATCCCCTGGCCAACATTCCCCCCTCTCACTAAAAGCGGTCCCTAAAGTCCATGTTGCTGACTTGGTGCTGTACCCAGAATGGCTGGTGTTTGTATAACACAGTCACTACATCACCTGTAGCCCAACTTTTTGGCTTTATTCCTACTTATTTGCAGTACTTTTCATTGTGTGCTGGGTAATGCTTAAGGAGAACAGTCCCTGCCCTGAGATGCTCCCGCGGTAGAGATAGTCTGGGAAAGGGGAATTAAAAGAGGCAGCTTATAATGTACAAATCAATAAGATTCCTTAAACTCACTTCTGCTGCACTGCCTTTAAGACAAACTCAAAGGTGGACAAGGATGAGCTGTAGGAAAGAAGGCAAGGTGGTGATTGTATAAATCTGACAAACAGGTGGATGAGATTGGGCAGCAATAGTGGAGCAGCAGGGGTAGGAAAGTTGGGAAGAGACAAAGTTATGTAGACTTTTGAAGGTGGTGACAAGCAGCAGATATTGGCTGGGAAGCCAACTGAGGGACTGAAGAAAGGGAGGAGTTACATGATCAGACAGGCAAGAAAGAGGAGTTTAGCAGCAGCATTTTATACAGACTGAAGGGAGTGGATGTGTGAGAGAGACATTGGGGTGAAGAGGGAAGATACTGCAGGCAGCAAGGCAGGCTATAATGAGGCCTGAACAAGAGACGTGGCTGGGTGGCGGAAAGCTAAAGGACAGAATGAAGGAAGTAGCATCCAGATTTGGAATGTCTTGCAAGTGTGGGGTAAGGGAAAAGGAGTAGTAAAAAAATACCCCTCAGATTGTAAGCCTGAGTGACTGGGAGGATGGTGTTGTGAACCGTGATAGGAAAAGTGGGAAGACAAGTTCAGTTTTTGTCTATATTCAATTTAAGATCTGTCTTAGTACAGTGATGGAAGCCAGACAAGTACTTATCTGAGCACCTTATAACCTTTAATGTATTTAACCTCTTGATGCCTATGAGGACATCAGACAATTGAAATGTGGGATTGGATAGGAGACAGGCCAGTGGTAGAAAGAGATTTGTGAGTTATCAGCAACACAGACGATGGCTAAAAGTAATGGAAAGAGCAAAGAGAAAGCCCTGGGGAACCCCCACCAAAGCCAGGGGAAGAGCTGGCCCCACCAAAAAACACAGAGGAGAAAAGATAGTATCTCAAAACCCTGCTGAGGATAAGATGTCAGGAAGGAGGGGTTGAGCTGCAGCTCTAGGCTGAGGATAGAATAGAAGCCCGGAGGTTTGGCCAGGAAGAGGTAACTGAAGACCAAAATGAAACCAGTTTCAGTAGAGTGGAAAAAAATTAGAAGCGCATCTGGAAGGAAGATAACAGACCTAGAGGAGGGAAAATCAGTACTTTGGTTGTAGACTACATATTTCCTGATTTTCGAGTGGAAGGGATGATAGCTGGAAAGGCAGATGGGGCTAATAGATGGTTCTGAAGATAGTGGAGACCAGGACATGCTTCATGAGGGGAAAGATTCAGAGGATGATGAGAGGGAAAGGGTATGTACAGAGTCAGTAAGAGTAAGGAGGTAGGACAGGATGGGAGCACTGAGGTAGGGTTCTGTGAGGGGAGAAGGCAAGAGACCAAGGTTGGTGATGAGGAAGGAGAAGATACCAGGAGAAACCCAGAATTCACATAACCTCTCTCATTCACCTTGATAATGCCAACAACCCATACAGAAAGGTCAGGAACATATCCGCTTTTATTGGTGTCCTGTGTGTGTTTTTTGCCCCCCAACAGCCATCCTGGTATGTTCAATGCCTCCTCTTCAGCTTGTGTCAAGAAGTCAATCGGGTTGGAGGTCACGCTCTACCAAAGCGTACCTTGCAGCTGCTGCTGAAGACCTGCCTGGCGGAAGTGCTGGCTGGCTATGAGAAGCTTGTTGAAGAGAAGCAGGAGAAGGTATTCAGCTGGGATTTTGTTCTACAGCCTGGATTTTTGGTTGTACTGAAAGGGAATCTGCAAGTGCAGTTGCAATTATAGTCAATCTTTCCTACTGATCAGGGAACCCCAAAAATTCATCCCTGAGAAGCCCCCAGAAATTTAAGCTTGTTTTATGGGACATAACCTGGGACTGGGATCCAGCTCAATGCAAAATCTCTACACTCCAGTGCCTCAGTTTCCCCACCTGCAGTTATCATCCAAGCCTTCCTTTCATGGGTTTTGAGACTGTAAAGTGCTGTAAGCCCTTGAGAGCCTGTGCAGGAAAGGGAAGTAGCTGCTTGCATGCTCCCGTGACAATGCTCTAGTTCTTCCACCTGTCTGCCTGCATGGCCAGCAAAGGCCTCTGAAAGGGAAACAGAGCTTTAAGGCCCTACTTTCCCATTAGCATGATGCTAAGAGAGATGGCTGCAGTTCCAGGAGAGCCACGGTGTTACTTCAGTAATAGACTAGACAGATCTTCTGCATATTCCATTTCTTAGAAACTGAAGTGAATGCTTTCTTTGAGCAATACACGTGTCAGAACATACTTAAGTCTTTTCTTCTGCTTCGGGAGCTACTTGGCATGACTGGTTTGGTCATTTCTTTTCAATGTGGCTTTGCTAATGTGTCCAGAAGCCTTTGGACTGGTTAGGGCTAAGACGTTCATGGCACTTCACAAATGAGACCATGTCTGTCCTGAGGAGCATACAATATGAGTCAACATACAAAGAGGATGTGACAAGAGTGAATGTGGCATAGGATAGCTAACTGAACTGTTGGACTTAAGCCTGCTGCTGATTGTTCTGAGTATTTTGTTTGTTCTGTCTTGAAAAAAACCTTTGGAAACTATTATTATAAAGAGAATGTTGAAACATACCCTTCTGCCTTCCTTACAGAAAGAACACACGTTCCCGATGACTCAGAACAGGGCGTTGCAGTTGCTCTATGATCTGCGTTATTTGAATATAGTCCTAACAGCTAAGAGTGAGGAAGCAAAAACCAGCAGGAGCAAGCAGGACTCCAGGTACAGTATACTGCCAGTATTCTAAGCCAAGCATCAGAGAGGCTGTTCAGGGTCTGAAGCAAGTTCTCAGTCCAGTTCTGACATCCTATTTCCTCGCGCACAATCACAACTTAAAGGCAGTCTAAACAGAAAGTGGCTCATTCAGCCTTGCTCTATGACAGAAGCCACCTACAGAGAAGTTCTTCAGGGAAAGCTAGAAGCCCTACAGGGCAGCATATGGGACATTGGTATGTCTGCCACTACCCATAATCTTTTCACCAACTCTTAAGCATAGTCTAAAAATCTCAGAGTGGGATGAGGGTGGAGTATTGGAGCTGAGCCAGGCCAAACCAGTCTCCTCTATGGGGGTAGACCTGGTATCACTAACTGATGCCTCCAGAGAACTCTTCTGCCTGGTCATGGAACTAGTCTTGAAGAACCTTACTTTTAGAAATCGCACCTGTTTAGCAACAGGTTTGTGAAGCAGAAGAATAGGGAGCACAAATCCCACTCAGACACTTGGCTTCCACTCTAAGGGTATGTCTACACTACGAAATTAGGTCGAATTTATAGAAGTTGGTTTTTTAGAAATTGGTTTTATATATTCGAGTGTGTGTCCCCACAGAAAATGCTCTAAGTGCATTAACTCGGCGCAGTGCTTCCACAGTACCGAGATAAGAGTCGACTTTCAGAGTGTCCTACTGTGGGTAGCTATCCCACAGTTCCCGCAGTCTCCGGAAATGAGATGCAAAAGTTCGCGGTTCTTTTCCTGTCTACCTGGCCAGTGCATCTGAGTTGAGAGCACTGTCCAGAGCGGTCACAATGGAGCACTCTGGGATAGCTCGCGGAGGCCAATACCGTCAAATTGCGTCCACAGTACCCCCAAATTCGACCCAGCAAGGCCAATTTAAGTGCTAATCCACTTGTCAGGGGTGGAGTAAGGAAATTGATTTTAAAAGCCCTTTAAGTCGAAAAAAGGGCTTCATTGTGTGGACGGGTGCAGGTTTACATCGATTTAACGCTGCTAAATTCGACCTAACGTCCTAGTGTAGACCAGGGCTAAGAGTGTTCTGTAAATAGGAACAGAAAAGCCTTCAAAATTACATTAAAGTAGTTTCACCTCTTCCCTGCTGCAGGTAGAGGCTAATTGAATGGAAGTTCTTCCTCTGTCACAAGTCTGCAGAAGCCTTGTGAAACTGAAAACTGCTTAACTGCTGCTCCTCTGATGTGTGCCTCCTACTTGTACTCAGACAGGTCAGCTGAGAGGGGAGCAGCTCAGTTTCATGAGGGACCACTGCAATACCAATTTCCACTTGCCCCATCATAAGCATCTGTCCACCTTGTAATCTACTTTTATTTAATATGAAGATCTGTAATGGCATCTTTTTGGTCTTATTGCAGGATTGAGAAGGTGACAGACTTCTTAGAAGCCAACATTGATCCGTTTGACTTGGATGTTTTTACTCCACATTTAAATAGCAGCCTTAACCGCCTGGTGCAACGAACCTCTGTAAGTTCAGGGGAAAGGAATTCCCTGCAATAGAAGTAAATGTTGCAAAAGCTGTTTACTGCTTTATTCTACTGCAGAGTTATCAAGGAGGCTGATCATTTCCTCATATTATGCAGTTCAACTGCAGCTAACTATTGGCCTGCACTCAACATTGCAGATGGGATATTTAAAGCCAGCTGGAGCTTTAAAGCCAGCTTACTCAGCTCTCTTCCTTCTGTAACTGAAAGGGAGAGTCATTAGAATCTGTGAAATACAAACTGCCACATAGACAGCCCCAGATTCTGCTACCATAGTAGCAGGCAGTTAGCTGAGGCATGGTCTACACTAGGAACTTATGTCAGTATAACTACATCACTCAGGGGTGTGGAGCGATGTAGTTAGTGCTATTTTTCACAGGAGGTCTTCTCCCATCAACCTGGCTACTGCCTCTAGGGAAGATGGAGTACCTACACAGACAGAAGCAGCTCTCCTTTTGCCAGAAGCTGGGAATAGGTGACAAGGGATGGATCACTTGATTCCTTGTTCTGTTCATTCCCTTTGGGGCACCTGGCACTGGCAACTGTCGGAAGACAGGATACTGGGCTAGATGGACCTTTGGTCTGACCCAGTATGGCTGTTCTTAGTGAAAATACTACCTAGAAGCACCACTGCACCTCTGTAAGTTAGAGAAGCTCTGAGTAAAGGAAACAAGTTTAAGAGAGTGAGGGGAGACAAGTCAGCTGCCTTGAAATGGAAAAATTAATGTTTGGGGAAAGGATTCAGCATTAAAGACAATTCTGTGTGTATTTGAGAGCTTCTGGATACAGGCAAAAAGAAAAGGAGTACTAGTGGCACCTTAGAGACTAACAAATTTATTTGAGCATAAGCTTTTGTGAGCTACAGCTCACTTCATCTGTAGCTCACAAAAGCTTATGCTCAAATAAATTTGTTAGTCTCTAAGGTGCCACTAGTACTCCTTTTTCTTTTTGCGAATACAGACTAACACGGCTGCTACTCTGAAACCTGTATACAGGCACGGGCTTCTTGTTACTTGAGCAGTTTGTGTTACAGAATCCTCAGCCACCTGAAAAACAAAATGACACATTTCCTGTCTTCTAGGTCCTGTTTGGCCTACTCACTGGGGCAGAGAATCAGTATACCAATAGAAGCAATAATTTGAGCTCCCAGGAGCCTTACAATATCTTGCCATTAGCATCTAGTCAAATAAGGTAAGTTGCTCAGTGATGCAGATATCACTTTAGAAAGCGAGAGTCTTGAACTGAATGGTATGACTGAATACATTTCCTTATTTCTCTCTCTAAGATTTGGACTTCTACCGCTTAGTATGTCAAGCTCTCGAAAGACTAAATCTGCTGTTAAAAACCCAGAAAATCAGACTCAGGTTGGTGAAGTTGTTATAAACCATCCTAATCTTACTACGTATCCCTACTGTGTCACCAGGGCAGGGAAGCAGCATTGTAAATAAGGGTTCCAGGCTTGCTGAGGAGACTTAAAAAAAAAAAAAAATGCAAGAACTTGGTTCGGGGTGCTTAAGAAGGGAGAACGGGTTGAGTAAATATTTAAGTCAGCAGCCCCTCGTAAGAGACAAGTACTTTTCAAACAGTCCCAAGCAGGGTTGCTTTTAAAAATACTGTACAAATCCTAATCCTCACATTAGTTTTGCAAGTAATCACACCCTCCCCCACCCCTTTAAAAAAAAAGCCAACAGGAAACCTGATTAGCTCATTTTCCTTAAGCGATTTGCTAAAGGCCAAAAGCAAGTCCAGAAGCACAGAATTCCAGACCTCTAGCCCCCAGCTGACAGACCATGTAAGTTTATGCAGTGATGACTTAAAATTTAGCTTCTTCATCTGTATTTAAGGGAAGTAGCAAGGAATGTTAAGCTGTTAAAGGATGCTGTCTAACTATTTTATAAACTTCATTCCAGTATGATGGTGACCTGTACTCCTGAAGAAATCTTGCTTGGGTATTTAAGCTTGTGTGTATTCTGAGTGGCTTGCTTCACCTACAATGGCATTTAGTATTGTCCAGTTGCTCTGTATTAAATTTTATATTAACCTAAATTGTACACAGATACCCATTCCCCATCATTTAAATGTCTGTTTAGGCAGGGCTCCTGTGGTGGAGGACTGGGAGAGCCAAGGAAGACCTAGCTGCTTCAGGAAGTGGTATTCCTAAACGCACTCATCCCTCCAAGTCACTGAACCCATACCCCACTATGGTGCAGTAGGGCACAGTCCTGACTGATTTCATTCAATAAAGATCCACTTCTCTATTTAAGAGTAGAGACATTTACCTAAATGGGGGCCAACCTATCACAATCTGCTAATTCAAGTTCTTCGTGTAATTCAGTAGGAGAACTTCTTGGCTTTCATTGTTCTAAAGAGCACACTTGTTTCAAAACAATTCAATTTTAGAAAAATTATCTACCTCCTGCTCCCAGGGTATCTAGTATAGTTTAGAAACAGTGACATTTCTTCCATACCTGCCTGTGTGTTACTAGTTGTAGCTGCAGTGATGTGTGTGTTTAATAGAAAGCCCCTTTTCTGAATTACTAGCAGATATGTGCTCTCTGCCTTTTTTCAGATCCCACCATCTAATGAATCATGTAAGATTGTGTAGAGTACTTAATCAAAAACTATTGTCTAGGTATAGGGACAGTGGCATTTTATCATTTTTAAAGCACAGGAGAAAATAGAGTAAGCCCGTTTCCTGGGCTAGTCAGTAAAAACAATCACATTAAGTGATTCTTACAAGTCTTAAGTAGTTAACAGCATACTGATCTAGTTTAAAAAGTTGCACAGGGGGAAGCTCTGATACCAGAACCTAGAAACCCCTCTCTAGTACTAGAAATCTAGCGTAGACAAGGCTTTTTAGGCTGAGTAATCCTGTATATGTAGCCGGAGAGGCAGGGGTTCAGGTTGGACTTAATACCTACTCAGTTATACAGTTCTTGATTCTCTTACCTTACTGTGCCTCCCTGCAGCTGCTAACCACTGGCTGTGTGTGGAATCAATGTAAGAGGCAGTATAGCAGTCACTGATTCTCTCTTTTAAAAAACACACAGGTTCCACCTCCTTCAGTCATAAGAGCAGAAGAGGAAACATTCCGCCCCGGTTCCTTGTTCAGACAGCTTGCAACAGAGGAGGAGGACACAGCTGCACCATCCCTGTTCAAACTGGGTTGGCTCTCTAGCATGACCAAGTGATCTAATAAAAAGATGAAACACTTAAGTTTGCCTGCACCATTCATTTCCACTTGGAACGCACGCTCCCAGGCCTGTACTGGCTAAACTGTTCAGCATTAGTCACTAAGAAAATAAGACAGCATGCTCTTATCCCTTTCCCTAGCCACAGTATATTTGTTATACTATTATTTAAATTAGAATTGTTAAGATATTGCAGTGTGACTGCTGAAGCAAAAAATTAATAAAATGCTCTTACCCTTCCCTCTCAGTTTTATCATGTAAAGCTGGGTAAGGGAAGAAGAAAAGTTAATTCATATAACCTCAACACCTTCTGGAGTGTTGAAATCAGCTTTCCTTTTTACTGTGCATCTCAGAGTGGCATGGTAGAGCATGCTTTCTGAACATATCCAATACTACCTGTCTCTCAAGTGGTCATACTGCTGAAGTTCTTTTCATAGCTTGAATTTCAGCTGTTTTAAGTTTTCTTCCTAGTTCTAGAGAAGGATTTTCTTGTTTGTCTTACTGCTGTGTGAAAGACTAAACAAGGTAAAGTTTAGCATGCCCACTAAGCTACATGAGACGTTCTCCAATCTTCCAGTTACAGTAATAGTCAGTAATGCTTGTAACACTAAACATTTTCAGCAAATGTCCCTTTAACTACTCTCAACCTTTACAAATAATACTTGATCATGGAAACTTGTTCACTAGTTTATTGAAATTAAAAAAGATTTATAAAACTGAAGATGAACGTTTGAAAGGACTTTACATAAAGCAACACTTGCTAACAAACAGATTAGGCAGTCAATCTGAATTGGACTCATTATGCACGCCTATAATACAGATGTGGGTTCCTCAGACTCATCGTACATGTATTTGATACCAACCCCAAAAAATAATCCTATAAAAATTGCTTCAAAGCCCCTTTTGCATTGCAATAGTGCAGCAAACCACAAGTAAACAATTTCCTGTTAACCTGTTATTTCAAATATAGACTGAAAAGGCAACAGGCGTTTTGTGCAATTTCATTTTAACAAACTTTAAGTTGAAATATCAAATCTACACAGTGCTGTCCCTTCACAGAAGGCAAGGAACTGCTGGTTCATCATGTAGGAGGGCGGCCACGGTTCTGTAAGCTGTGGAAGTGTGCCTCCTTCAGGATCTGGTTGATGTGGAAGTAAGGACCTTGACTTAGTGCAGACTGCTCATGGAAGGAGGGGGGGGTGATGGGACTGGATGCTGCAATTATCTGGTTTAAGCTGGTTTCGGGACCACTTCCTCTGTCAGGGCTGTTGATGCTGCTGCTACTGCAGCTGCTGCTGCTATCGCTGCTGGAGGACTGTAAAACAAAGAAAAGGTTAACCGGCAGGGAACATTTACATTTTTCTCCTATGCATATTTATACAGCTTGATTAAGAAAGCATTTTTCTCCAGTTCTCCCTCCCACAGAGTTTCATGGTTCACAGGTAGTCCAGTGGACAATTCAGGAAGCAAATCCACTGAATGCCAAGAAGGCCCATTCAGTTGCTTTAGTGACTGTCAGACCAATGAGAAATTTCAGGAAGCCCAGGTGATGTGCAATTGCGTCCACTAACCACTAGGGCTATTTGACCCAACTTAGTGGAAAACCACAGGTTAACAGTTCTTTGTAACCAAGTGCTCAGACTTCACAAGTGAATTTTAATAAAATTTTGGTCTGCTAAGAACTAGAAAACAGGATTTTAGTAAATTTCATACTTCTCTAGAGCTAGGTGAAAAGTTGCATAAAATTCCCCCTTTTCCCATGTGTCAAAATTTGGTTTGAAACAAGTTCAGAACAGCTATGCATAGCACAGGAAGCGAAACACCCAGAGTGACAGGAGACTTGGGAAAAAAAAATGCAACAGGGTACTCAGTATACTTGTAGCACATTTCCACTATGTATTTGCAAGTTAGATTTCAGTCCTGATTCTTAGTTTTCTGCAACATAATGCACTTTACACTGCAATACTGCAGTGAGAAAGTTGCCCAGATATCTATGTTAACCTCAAGGCTACTAAGCAGCAAGCCACTAAATCACTTTCACATGCAGAAAGTAGGACAGAACTCATGATTTAGCTTGCATAAGAAGACAGTGTTTTTCTTTAACCAGATTAAAATGTGTATACGCTTTTAATGGTCATGACACCAATAAAGTGTTGTCAGTATTCCACACACAAAACGTATTTTCTGTGTTTCAAGAGACATCAAGTGGCTTAGGCTAAACAAGTTTAAAGGATAGCTAATATTTTCATGGATTTGCTTTAGTTGCAATTAAACAGTTTCCTGTTTTGTTATTCTCATGTACTGTTCACAATATTGCAGCATTGTGTTAAGTGCTTAAGAATCAAAGTGAAAATGTCTAATTTATCATCCACTCAATTAAATTTAAGAAGTGAGCATTATAAATACAGTAGACTTTAAACATTCTTTAATCGAAAGGTATTGTTAGTAAATTAAAAAAAAAAATTTACATTTTAAAGAGTTTTTCCACCTGAAAATGTCCCTTGATCTTGGCGTACATTACTTTGATGAAAAGGAAAAGAAATGTTGGCAAATATATACGTATGCCTGTAACAAGTCCATATTGTCCCCAACCCTTAGTTTGATTACAAGGCCACTTCAGATTTTTGTATGAGGTACCATCATACAACTAATGTTTGTACTGTATAAATCAAGATTTGGTAGCCATTATGTAATTTTTTTTTTTTGGTGGAATACAGTTTCTTTAGAACAGAAAGCAGCAATTTCAATTATCAGAGTCAAGCCCAATAAGATACATCTAGTGTGTGTTTGTACTCAAGGAGGCAAACCCACATTGCATAACCTTGAAAGAGAGTTTACTACTGAAGAACAGTACACAGTGGGGTTTACGCCAAGATCTGGAGCAATGCTTGCTCACAAATCTCAGACTGCAACTTACATCATCAGCCAGAATTATCCAGGCTCCTCAGGTCACTATGTAAATAAGTGTTTGACATGGACTATGACACTAAACTATAAAGGCAGAGTGCATAACATTGATTTATACAATAGGTTACATTGATTCCACCAGAACAGCAATGAATTCCACTTTGTTTTTGAGCCCAACTGTAACAGAAAAGCAAGAAAACACAGCTGAGGCTGACAGAATTGTTGAGGCTGAATTATGGGCATTTGAAATCAGTGCAAGAGCACTGAGTGTCGGAATTAACCAGGTCAACTAAAGAGAAAGATTTCAAACATACTCTGTTAAGAATGCAATGATCAGTCAATGCTGTATGAGTGACTGGTTATTTTTTCTACAGGTATTATACAAAGGCAGAGGTTACACAAGAAGGGCGTGTAGTGGTCACTAATCCACATTTACTAAATCACCTTATTTTTCATAAACTACTTAATGCATAAAAAACAAACTGTGCACTTTTACACTCAGCAAGTTACGGCAGCCTTGGAGAAAAACCCACCGCACAGGACACTTTGTTTTCTTTTAGTCTGCTTTCCTTATAGTTTTTCGTTACAGGCACCTTCTGAAAATCAAGGTAAAAACTATGATCAGTACTTAGTAATAATCAATATTTAAATTTCAAGTCATAACAGAATACAATTTTTAGGGCCACTAGTACTGACTAAAGACGGTTTCCAGTATCTAAAAGCACTCTAATTTTAACTGTTAGGCGAAAATACAGCAGAACTTGTGTCCTGGGACGTGTTTCCTACTTCTAAGGCTGTTGACAAGTCTCTCCAGTCATCATACTGTTCTCCATTTTTTAATTTTTTTAAAACCAGACACAAAAGTCACTAGAACGTGAAGCTCTTTACTGCCCAAATCATATTGAAGACATACCTTGTGATCAGGTTGTTGTAAATCAACAATTCCTTTATATATAGGACCATAATGAAGCAAATAATGTCCCTTATAAGATCACTGCTGAAATCATGATATTATCTACACAACAATAGATGGCTATCAAATGCAAGATCAAGGAGAAGTATCTGGAGAAGGGTTACAAACATCTTCAAAATTAAAGGGCATCTTCAAAATTCCTCTGTTATATCTACCCCATTTTATATATCAATACATATACCAAGTAGTTGTAATGCTTCAGTTTAGCCACAATTATAAAACAGAACTCAAACACAAATGATCAGTTAAGTGTTTTGGCTTTCTTTGCTGTTCTGTAAAGGAGCACCAAGCAATGCCTGAATCACAGAAACTGAAGCATACAGCCATTTAGACCAGCGTTTCTCAAATGTGGACAACATGGCCGCATGTGGCCACCAGGAGCTTTTTGTGTGGCCACAGCCTCCTGGATGATGAGGAGCATGGCCCTCACCCGAGGTTACTAGCAGGGGTTGGGCCCGGCCCTCACATGGGGCCACAAACGTCAGAGGAGCAAGCAGCTGGTGTGAGCTCCCCACCTTCCCAGGGGCAGTGGGGCTTGACCTTCAGCTCAGGGGGTGGCAGGCTCTGGCCCTAGGCTCACACCTCCCCTGCCCCCACACACACACCCCATCGCCTCCAGCCGCAGGCCCCAGGTGCCCCCATTGCCCCTTGCCCACGCTGCATTCTCTGGCCCCAGGTTTCAGACGCGCACTCCGTCCCCCAGCTGTGCGGTGGCAGGTGCTGGCCCCGGGCTCACCCCACTGCCCCACCCCAGCCCCCGCTGCGTCCTCTGGCCCCAGTCCCCAGGATCACACCCCATCTCCCGTTGCCTCCCCTAGTCCTGCCCCATCCAACCCCCCAGACCCCTGCTGCCTCCCTACCCATCTCCCCATCCAGGGCTTAATTTGTCCCCCGGGGCTGAATAAGTCTGTTACGAAAAGTGATATTTGTTCCGTTTGTTACAGAAACGGACTTACTAGCTAGCTAGTCTAAAAAATGCAAAAGAAAGAAAGACAAGAACATGTAAAGCACCTTATTTGTTTCTATTCGGTTTAAGTCCAGTAAAGCAGGGGTTCTCAACCCAGGGTACGTGTACCCCTGGGGGTACGCAGAGGTCATCCAGGAGGTACATTTACATATTTGCCTAGTTTTACAACAGGCTACATAAAAAGCACTAGCGAAGGCAGTACAAACTAAAATTTCATACAGACCATGACTTGTTTATACTGCTCTATAAACTATACACCGAAAGTATAATATTTATAGTCCAATTTATTTTATAATTCTATGGTAAAAATGAGAAAGCAAGCAATTTTTCAGTAATAGCGTGCTGTGACACTTGTCTTTTACGTCTGATTTTGTAAGCAAGTAGTTTAAGTGAGGTGAAACTTGGGAATATGCAAGACAAAAATCAGACTTCTGAAAGGGGTACAGTAGTCTGGAAAGGTTGAGAGCCAATGCAGTAAAGAAGAGAGACAACTGTACATTATTTTTATTGGCTCTGCAAAAAACCCCAACATAAATAAATTACAATGATTTGGACAGGTATATGTGCATACTTATTTGTTTTTCCTAAAGTATTTTAGGAAAAATTGTCGGGGGAGCTAGGTCTGATTTAGACCATCATTCTCAGAGTCTTCTGAGACAAGTTTGGAAGTAGGACTAAGTAAATCATTTTGGATCAGAATTAATAGCTGCAGATACCACAGTAACATTTGTGGGAGCTAGCCTAGCTGCAGTGCTTGGCAGAACCATGTTCAGATTCTCAGAGCAAGTACCAAAAATAAAATAAATAAATAAATGATTAAAAAAAAAAATCACATAACAGTAACCCACTCAGTTGATGGAGCAATATTTCTGAAATCCAGGGTGACCTGTCCTCAGCCTGACTAACCAATGATAGGAGCACCATTAGGAAATGGGGTTAACGAAGAAAAAGATTATTCAGGAAGGAAAAGCATAAGTCAGACAAAATAATGAAGATCCCCATTCTTCCTCAGGAGTAAAAAAGTTCTTCGTGCTCCTCACTGATGATTCTGTTCCTCATTAAGGGTTCCATCCAACACCCCTATAAACCACTGAATTGGCCACTTGACACCAGGCAACTTATAAGATCAGCTACAGTACAGTGCAAATCCATATATAACAGACTATACAAGAGGTAAAAATACACGCATGTGCATCTGAAGGCAGGACCGACATTTCTAATTTATAAACGGATATTTTTAAGCAAGACTAAGGGTACAGAGCTAACCTTTTAGCAAATGCAAAACCACAATCCTGAGCAGGACAGAAAACACGATGTCAAAGCATTCAGAATGCCAGTGCAACAGCCAAGATTTAACATTTGCAATGTGCCCTAATATAGCTATTTTCTAAGGTGCATCTGTGGACTGAACTGTACTATAGAAACTTCAGCTCATCCTCTGGGTTAGCAGAGTCTAGGAGTGTTGTGCAAGTAGCATGCTCAGTGCTAGGAAAGAGGAAAAACCCCACATCACTACTTAAATTTGCCAAACAGCCGCGCTGACAGATTGAAGAGACTCTTCCAACTTCTTCTGATGGAGGATTTAGTGTAGCTGGAGTCAACAGCATTGTCTATGTGAAAGGATAGTCCAACAGGGTGGACCAGCAAAGATCCTTTGGACTGGATCTAGCTCACCTAGACAACTGAAGACAATCTACTGGCCAAACATGAGGGCTACTTAAAGTCAGAAAAATCAACACCCTGTTTGAACGGCCACTAACAAAATCAAGTGATTTCTCTTCAGCTACAGCAGCTGTTTTCAACCTGTGGTCCGCATACCCTTGGGGGTCAGCAGACTATGTCTAGGATTTCCAAAGGGGTCCACACCTCCATTTGAAAGTTTGTAGGAGTCTGCAAATGAAAAAATGTTGAAAACCACTGATCTACAGGAACCACCACCTTGATTTTTAAAAAACAGTATATAAATTGCTGTCAAGTGACCCAAGTAAACAAACGGGGCGAGGGGGGGGGGGGGGGGGGGGAGAGAGAATATCCTGCCAAAATTACTTTTCAGTTTTACTAATCTCTGATAATAGTAGGTATAGTCAAATAGATTTTCAAATTGAAAACATCCCTTTAAGTAAATCAAGCTCTGTATGAGGATTGGAAGACAGAAGTTAGATACATCTTCAAACTGAAGGCAGGGAAGAAGTCAGAATGTGTTACAATTTCACTTAAATACTTTGAGCACATGCACTCAAAGGAAAAGCACTCCCCTCCCCTCCATTCTTACCAAGTTTAGAGTTACAACTCCCCTCTGCCCCAAATTCAGTAGCCTGGAACTGTTCTGAAATTCTATCAAGCAGAGGTTGCCTTGTTTTCATGGTGATTTGTCAGTTACAAAGCAGAGATGTTACATATGGTCAGCACCCTCAAAGTGATATAAATTAGAAGTATGTTCATGCACCATAAGCACAAGATTCAATTTCACAACTTGGCATGGGAAGTTCTTAGAGAGATACTAGAATAGTATGAATCTAATTTCATTGCATGCTTGATTCAGTGATCTAAAAATCTTGGTAAGAACAGGAGAAAGGGATAGAAAAGCTTGAAAATTAGGCTCTTGCATAAATTGCATGCATCAGAAGTAGAAATTGTGAAGTTTAGTTCATATGGGCAGATGTATTTGTAACTCTACTGCCAAACTGCAAAGACTTGCAATGCACGTGTATGTGTGAAATGGCAACTTCAATATTAGATTCAACAGTTTGACTTCACTGCTGGAATGGCAGGTAGAGAATCCACTCAAAGCTCATGTCTACGCTGTCTGTGTGCAGTCAATTCTTAGAATCATAGCAGTTACCGATAGCAAAGCTTTATTACATCGTCTACTCTCTCTCTCTGCATGCTTACTACAAAATCATTCCCATCTATGTTTTTACTGCTTTGCCCCGTCTAATGTTAAGTGTTCGTACAACAAGCAAAGGTTCTTCAGCCACTCAATTATTCCCTGCCCCTGATATTTTTAAATTTAATTGTTCCTAGTTCAAACCCTTGCTACACACTAAATTCTTCCTCCTCCCTCCACAAAGTTTGGCTCGTCCGTAGCTGCTTGACACCCCTGGAGAGATGTTTCTGTTGGGTAAGTGATTCAATGTCAAATGGAAAGCAGATGTTTTGTGGACTGCTGTTATACCAGAGGGCAACCTCATCCCAGAAAGTCTTACTTCCAGAGAAAGAATAATCAAGAAAGCCCATGGCTTCTATGATGAACAGCTTGATTGTTAAACTTTTTCCACACAAAGTCATGGTCCTTTAAGCAGCAAGACTTGTCTGTTTAAAATTAAATAGTTTAGAACTATGACAATAAAATAAAGAACATTTTGCTTAAAATAATGTAGCACACAACTTTTTGTACGGCCAAAATACAGCACCAAGGCTAACAGCTTATACCTATTGAAATATGTGTACCAAAGCTTTTTTTTTTTTGCCATGACAAACAGCCAGGCTTAACAATAAGTGGTCTACACACACACACACACACACACCCACACCCACCCCATTGAACACATTTAGAAAACCATCTCATTACCATCCCAAACATGAAGGAGTCTCCTTCCTTTGCACACCTTTCCCAGTCCATTTACAGTAGAAAGTTACTGCAATTCAGAAATAGACACACTAACTTCTCAGTAAAAAGAAAAGGAGGACTTGTGGCGCCTTAGAGACTACCAAATTTATTTGAGCATAAGCTTTCGTGAGCTACAGCTCACTTCATTGGATGCATCCACGGTATGCACCCAATGAAGTGAGCTGTAGCTCACGAAAGCTTATGCTCAAATAAATTTGGTAGTCTCTAAAGCGCCACAAGTCCTTCTTTTCTTTTTGCGGATACAGACTAACACGGCTGCTACTCTGTAACTTCTCAGTGTCGACATGTACAAAGATTTAGGCAGCACTGGTCACTAGTAGCACAGTTTAGGAATAAGCAGTGGAAATAAGTCTCAAAACTAGAAAGACAGTACTTTGCCCTTGCCTAGCACCTTCCTTGTGCGGATCTCAAAGTGCTATGAAAGCAACTAATTCAGGATGCGATCCAATGCCCAATGAAGTCAATGGAAGCCTTTCCACTGACTTCAGTGGGCATTGGGACCTCAATTTTCACACTACCCCTGTGAGTTAGGCAACTATAAACAATGTTTTACTGATGGGGGAAACTGAGGTACAGAAAGGTTAAGAGGTTACCCAATGTCACACAGAAGACACATGGCAGAGGTAGGAGGAGAATCCAGCAAGCTGAAGTTCAAGTCCTATGTTAACCACAAAACTCTCTCAAAAAACTGAAATACTTGGCATCAATAAAGTACTTTGCACACATTAAATGAGTGCTATTGCTTACTAAGAGCACTGTGTAACACTTACCAGGCCAATAGAACCATTAGTATAGGGAAGAGTGCTCATTAGTTCTATCACTTTTCGATCATTTGTTACTAACAAGTATTAAAAAAAACAACGGAATTCGTAATGTGTACAGCCAGACAAAGCAACCACATGTTCTTGTTACTGAATCCTTCGATTTGTTGTCTTCCCGATTACGTTACATCTAATTTCAGACTGTAAACTCTCTAGGGGCAGAAAATGTTTCTTTTCTAGCTGTAAAGTACTTAGCTTACTTTGACAATATATTTTTGCACAGCATCCAACAAAGTAAATTAGTAGTTATAAAACAATACATACACACAAAACCATTTAAGTGGAAAATAACCAACTGCAATGGGAAACAGGCTGGATTTCCAAATTGTGTTAACAGAATCCAATACCTGAAGTGCAATTTTGTGCCAAGCCTCAGAATTTTATATACAAAATATGTAATGAAAAAAACTACCAAGTTTTACTTAGCTGTTTTCTATAAATGTGATTATACACATCACAGCAATTATTCCAGCTTAGAAAATTAAGTGAAATGTGGAATCTAATCGGAAAACATTTCACCTCAGTATCCCAAGAGTCCTGAACGACTGCATTTCTGGTACTACGCTTTGTCTGTGGGATGTGGCCATCTTCTTCACTGCCATTCCGTCTCCTCTTCCTAAAGAAATTTATGGGAAAAAAAGTAAAAAAAAAAAGTCAGCAGCTCATTCACAATTTATAGGACCTCATTTTGTAGTCAACGCCATGGACATGTGACTGAACAAACTACTGATTGGATTCCTCAAGAAACCAACAACTGCTTATGACTTTTCATATTTTTCTTCAACTGCTCACCACAGAGTACTAGGAAATACATCTCCCTCTCTGTGTGCCCAGCTGGAGGCTTTCAAGGCAGTCCAGGGGATTTGGACTCATCTTCCATTAAAATGAGAGAAAAATATGTTTAAATTCTTTAGACTGCTTTTAAGCCTTAGCCATGCATGTAAGACGCTTATCTAATACTCAGACATTTCTAAAAATGAGCCTGGTGTTTCTGAATGACATCCGACTAGAAGGAAAGCAGCAGGGAAAAGGATGGGGGTGACTAAGTTTTCAGTAGCTACCCAATTAAATTCATCTTGCTTATATGGATCCTGCAGTTAGACACCCATGACAACTTGCTTTATTCTCTCAAATCTGACAGCATTTGAAGTTAAATAATGTTCCTGGTCAACATTTCTTTAAACACTGAATGAAAGCATCCCAACTGAGACTTTGAAAAACATAACACTAAAGGCCAGTCCCGTTAGTCTCTCACTGTTTGGGATGGTTTTGCCATCCTCTTATGACATCACTGTTGCTTCATGATATTATGAAGACAAAACATAACAGCAACCAAGAGGTATTTAACATTCTAAGATGCTGCCATCCCTTTATAAATTGGCAAAACCTTAATACTAGCGGCACATAACCTTTTCCCATCATTTATACAATGATGATAGTACCCAGCAGGTAGTCAGAATCAGAGCCCCAACATGCTGGGTGTCGTACAAAATCTAGACAAAGCTTTTCTAGCTTCTGGAAAACAATACACACCACATGATGGGCTTAAACAAAGCACTTATATTGGAATTTGTCTATAAGGACAGAATCTATACAAAAGCCAAGTTGTTATTTGGTCTGTGCCTTCTGGATCACAAATAATAGTGCAGCTTTATTTGTATTATTGTGGCACCTCGGAGCCCCCAGTCATGGAGCAGGAAGCCGCTGTGCAAACAGCACAGAGCTAGTCCCTGCCCCAAACACCTTATGTTCTGAGTATCAGACAAGAGATAGATACAGATGAACTGGCAGGGGTGTAAAAGGAAGCCATGGGAAAAGACTGATCAGCAGGATATGATGTGGTCTCAGCACACCAGCAGCCTAGCCCTTGTCAAGTTTTCTGTAGCATTGTGGCAAAGGAAAGTTTTGAGGAGGGATCTGGAGGAGGATAATGAGGTTGCTTTATGGATGTTTATGGGGAACTCCCCTCAACTATGAGAGGCAGCATGGGAGAAAGGTGCTAACACATGGGTGATACAGGCTGGCATTGTGAGCCATCAGAGGTGGGAGTCAACGTTATTACACTGAGAGAGGATAGGTAGAGTGGGACTGTGTAGTGAAGGGCCTTGGAAAGTAAAGATAAGTAGCTTTTTTGATATAATCAAGAAGAGGGAGCCAGTTGAGGGATGAGAGAGGAAAGACATGATCAAGGTGATAGGCTAGGAAAGTAATCTTTGCAGCACCATTCTGAAAGGATACAAGCACAGGGAAGATTGAATTTGTCAAGGCCAGAGGAAAGGATGTTGCAGTAACTGAGATGCGAGAGGCGCTGGGAGCCTGGACAAGATTTTTAGCTGTTTAGATGGATACAAAAGACTGTATCCTAGAGATGTTACGTGGAAGGAATCCGCAAGATTTATACGTAGTCTGGATGTGAGGACCTAGAGAGAGGGGTCAGGGGTGAGGACAACAACCAGGTTATCGGCAGGATGGTTTTGTTGTGCACAGCGAGCAAGCAAGCAAAGACATAGTGGAAAGGGCTTGGAGAAGTGGGAATGATTAAGAGTTGTTTCAGCCATGTTGAGCTGATCACTAGACATTCACTAGCTGTCAGAGAGAGGCTGTGTAAGGGTACACTGCCCCCAGGCCCTGCTGTGAACTCCTCCACCCTTATGCTGCCCACCTAGGGTATGTCTACATTGCAATCAGACACCTGCGGCTGGCCTGTGTTAGCTGATTCAGGCTCCTGGGGCTAAAAGGCTGTTTAATTGCTGGGTAGACATCTCCCATGAGGCTCAGGCTGGACCAAGTGAGGGGGGAGGGTCCCAGAGCTCAGGATGCAAGTTGAGCCCCAGCACCTACACAGCAATTAAACAGCTCCTTCATCTGAGCCCTCAAGCCTGAGTCAGCTGCAGGCATCCGACTGCAATACAGACATGCCTGGGGGTGCGGTGGGGGCTGCGTAAGGGTGGGGGAGTTCACAGCAGGGCTTAGGGGCAGTGTAAGTGGGGGACCAAAGCCAAGTGAAGGGGCAGGGGCCGAGAGCAATGTGCCCCCTCCCCACTGCCGCAATATCATCAGCTCTCCCCTCCCCCATGCGGTCCCGCCCCCCTCGCGCTGCCCAGGGACCCCGCCCCACCTTGGGCCCTTCTCCCCCCGTCCCCTCCCGCGCTGCCCAGGGACCCCCATGCGGTCCCCTCCCCCCTCGCGCTGCCCAGGGACCCCTCCCCCCAGCCCGAGGCCGGCCGCCCCCTCGCTCACCTCTGTCGCGCTCCCCGCTCGCTCGGCAGCGGCTGCCGGCAGCTCATGGCGGGGCTCCGGGGGGCTGGGCTCAGAGGCGGGGGGTGTCTCCGGCCGGAGCCCAAGCCACGGCCCCGCTGCCAAACCTAAGCCCCCGGCCCTCCTCAGCTCTCTCAGCCGCTTCCGGCGTCTCCGCCTCCTACGCAGGCGCATTGGCCATACTCAGCCCCCCGCCCGCGCCCAGCTTTCATCTGCGCAGGCGCAGTGCCCACAGTCGGGCCTCTTGAGTCCTCCCCGCAGGCGCACTGTCCCGTCCTCTCGGCACTGCCCTTCCTGCGCAGGCGCGAGCACCAGACCTCTCTAGTCCTGCGTAGATGCACCGACCACGCCCCCACTGCCCTACGCAGCATTTCCGTGTTGCGCATGCGCGTTGACTACGTGCCGCTTTTATGCGTGTGTCTAAAGGCCAGACTACCGACCTGGTGCCCATGCGTATTCACCACAGCTGGGCCCTGAGGCTTCCGCGCATGCGCTTCACATCCACCTAGATGGGTAGGTGACTAGTGTCTTGCCTGTCCGGAAATGTAATTTTTATTGAATCGTAGACGGGAATTCCAGGCAGGAATCTGACTCCTCGCAGCGCCTCAGCCAGGCTGGTACAGTAGCATAGTGTCAGAAAATGGCATTTAGTATCAGTCAGGATTGACGTCACCCCGCTGAGGGCGAGGGGAGGCCCCCTAATGCTTGCGTTGAAGGGGTTAGCACAGCGGCAGAATGGGGAGGGAGGTTAATGTGTGTGCGGGCCCCGCAGGGCCTGTGCTGAGTCCCCCTTCAACAACAGCTTTATCGACACCCTAAGGCAAACAGCCCCCATGGGTCCCCTTCAACAGTAGCTTTATCAACACTCTAAGGCAAACAGCCCCCCATGGGCCCCCTTCAACAACAGCTTTATTGACACCCTCAGTGCAAACAGCCCCCTCATGGACCCCCTTCAACAACAGCTTTATTGACACCCTCAGTGCAAACAGCTCCCCCATGGGCCCCCTTCAACAACAGCTTTATTAACACCCCTAAGGGTCACCTGTAACCAATGGCTTTATTCTGTTTCTTTTAGAGGCTCCTACTGGTGTCCATCACCCTAGCCTCTGAGCATCTCCCATGCGAGATTTGAGACTGGCAAATGAGATAACAGCAAGGAGACTGCAGGGGTAGATATTGTCACTGCTCTCCCCTGGGGAGGAACTTAAATCATCAGGATACCGTCCTGCCTCCCCTTCTTGTCCTATTTTTTCATATTGAGAAGCTGGTCGCTAGCAGAACGCCTAGGTTCAGCAGCTGCTTTCAGCGTTACCCAACTCATGATTGTATCACACTTGTCACGGTATTTTGCTTAAAGCCCCAGCTCCTGAAGTCATGATACTCTCAGCCTTCGTTTACAAACAAAGATACGTTTCTAGCTCTCGCTGTTGCCAAGGAAAGCTGGAAAAGGTGATTCCCCCCCTGCCCAGCTCAAAACCCAGAAGGCAAATTAAAAAAAAATAAATAACCACCCCAACCCCCAAAATATATTCTTTTTAAAATCTCATGATTTTTAGGCCAATCTCATAACGTGGGAGGGCTCTGGAGGGGCTCAAGATTTTTGAACTCTTGTGGTTTCCTTTGTAACACTGATGCTGCAAGCATCACAACACAGTGGGAACTAGCCCCTTGTTTCTGTCATGTGACAGGGTCAGGCAAGCTTCAACAAGAGCTTTATTAACGCCCCCACGTGAGACAGCAGAGCACCTCTCAGAGCAGGGGGAAGAGGATGGATGGAGCAGCCATCCACCACGATAGAAGGGCTCGTGGTTCCCTGGGGAATTGCTGTTGATGCAGTCTAAAGGCTGCTGGAGCACAGGGCGGGAACTAAAGCTGCCCCGAAATGCCACATCCCCCTGCGTCCCCACTGAGCAGGTAGGCATGAGAGCAGCTGTTCCTGCTGCAGGAGGAGGAGGGATATTTTTGGAGCAGGGAGCTGCTTTTCTAGCCATGGAAGGGGAGGGAAGAGAGCTCAGCCAGGACGTTGTTGCTCTCAGAGCGACTGTCACTGTGACAGAAGGCTGGAGTAGGGAGGTGTACTTTTTATTTTCACATCTGGCTCACAGACAGATCAGGCAGCACTCAGCCCTGCTTTCTTCTCTCCACTGCCCCCAGTGCATTTATCGTTGCAGGGGGCTTAGGAGTCAGGCAAACACTGCTGCTTTTTTACTTTGAGGTTTTGTGCCTCTAACTGCTCAAGGAGGGGGAAGGGATACCAACACTTCAGCAGGAGCCCTCGGTCATTGCAAAACTCAATCTCCTTCCACTAGGGCTGAGGTTTTTTGTTTTTAGAAGGTGCAGAAAGAAATGGCAGCATGAATGAGTTATCCTGCTCAGGGACCCCTGCCGTCACAAGTGCAAAGCTCACACGTGGCTGAGGCAAGGATCAATCATTCAAGGTTTAATGCAGGACATAGGCAAGTGCCATGCTTAATTAAGGACATGTTTTATGCATGTGACCCTGGCAAGTTGCATTCCTGTGTAAGTCTTGCAATTTTGGCCAATCTAAGGCTTTCTCTACCTTTGTACCTCAATCTCACTCAGCCACTGTCCTATTTTTACTTGGGAGTGTTTTTTTCTCTTCAACGGTGTGTGCTTTCCTTTGTTTACCTTAAAAAGAAAAGGAGTACTTGTGGCACCTTAGAGACTAACAGCTGTAGCTCACGAAAGCTCATGCTCAAATAAATTGGTTAGTCTCTAAGGTGCCACAAGTACTCCTTTTCTTTTTGCGAATACAGACTAACACGGCTGTTACTCTGAAACCTTTGTTTACCTTGTCATACTAGACAACAGGATAAAATGTAACTTCCTTGTGCTAACTAGTCCCTGTAGTGGGCTCATTTCCACTCCTACCTACCTTTCCTGAGCAGCATCTCACCCTAATTCCTATCACAGGGTCTATTCTTGCTATGACACATGCTAGTAGATAATGCTTTTTATTTTTCTTTCCAGACAGAAAGATGGCAGGTGTCCCCCCAGGAATGGAACTGTGTCCCTATTGTAGGAAGCCATTTAAGCGACTGAAGTCCCACTTGCCACACTGTAAGATGGCAGGAGACACGAAAACTGCTTTTGACTTAGGCAAGGTGGCCTCTCCTGACTTGAAAGCGTCTCATTCCAAGCCAGTTAGACTCTTGGCTACTGAGAAAAAAGGGGGACAAAGTAAAGAGAAGATCACAACCCCAGACAATAGCTCAGAAAGAGAAAGTAAGAAAAAATCCTTTGACACAATAGGGAACAAAGCAGAAAGGAAATTAAACCCCTTACAAATAGGGGGTACTGCTGGATCAGAAATAGCTAGCAACTTGCCTGCAGAAAAGCCAGGTAAAAATACAAAGCGGCAAATTAAACTGACTTCTGAAAAGACACACAGAGATGAAGGAATGACAGTAGTTCAAGAAGAGGCCAGAATGCACATGAATGCAGCAGAGAAGAGGACTTCAAAAGCAAAGCAGTTACCCACCAAACAGAAAAGCAGAAGTAAAAATACTTCTCACGATGAAAATTCAGCACCTGGTGGCATTTTGGAGCTTTCTTCTTTGAATAAGGATGGAAAATCTGCTTCAGAGTTGCCTAATGACCCAATAAGATCTTCTGCAAAACAGAAACAAAGGAAGGTAGGGTCTCCAACACAGGAGGTGGCTGGTTCTCTGGATTTACCCACTTGTGATCTTGAAAGTACTCCCAGGTCAGCTCTTGAGGGAGTGAAAGTAGTTATTGAGAAACATCGTGTCAAAGTGCTAAGAGGTAGGAATGAATCCAAAATTCAGGGCACTCTGGCAGACAGTGCTACCACACGTAATTGTACGACCCACGGATGGTATCTGGAAATGCTGACTCCAGACTGCTCTGAAAGCCATGCAGACACAGTCCAGTCTGACCATTGGAAGAACATGAACGGTACGGGGGCCATGAACACAAATGCTTTTAGTCTGGAGGTTGCAGAAAGTAATACCTTGCGTGGAGAGAGAGAAAAAGGCAATTGTTTAACTGCAACTGAAATGCACGAACTCAGCGATCCTGGAAAAGCTGACTGCAGAAAGAGCCCTCATGGCCTCGTTCTGCTGGACAGAGTGGCTAAAAGTGAGACAGAAGAGAAGCAGTTTTACTTAAATGGTGATGTGGATTCTAAGGCCTCTTTCTCTGCTTCCCTCACCAAGAAGTCCCACCTGTCAGTGAGAGAGACTCTCAGAGGAGCCAGTGAAGGAATAGCCAGCAACTACCTAGCCTGTGTGCAACAGTTTCTGGTGGATGAAAAGCAGATTGCCTTACTTTCCAAGTCTGTTCTGAATACAGGGAGAAGAGACAGTGAGCTGGCTTTGAAACAACACTTGTGCGACACCTCTGAAAACCAACCTACTTGCTTGTTCCAATCATCTGGCAGGAACATACAGGCAAGATCTATTGGATTGGAGTGGTTTCCAGAATTGTATCCTAGTTATCAGAGGCTGAGCATGTTTCCAGGGAGACCTCTCCAGGGGGATGCAGAGATCAAGATCAAGAAGATAGAGCCTGATTTCTTGGAAGAACCGCAAGGTAAAAGGAGGCTTTCAGTCACCACTTTTGAGATGTACTGCATAGCGACCACTGATGGGCTACATCCATTATATAGAATCAGGATTCGGTGGGGGAAACTTACTGGGTGACTGTTCTTTAAGTGAGCACTCATTTACAAGCTTTTCCTGGGGGACCATAACTGCATTCACTAGGAATAGCATGGCTTTCCATGGAAAAGCAAGGTTGCTTCCCTCAATGTGGGCATTGTTTTTCCTAGGCAGGACACACATCTCAGTGCAGCATAAGATCTCTCCAGTCCAGGGGATAGGGTTGTATGTTTTTCCTCCCCGAAAGTAGCAGGGAAAACCGCATTATTGGAATAATTTTGAACTATGCTAGAGAACAGTCTGTGCGTAGAGTACAGTCTGCAGACTGTGGTGTGTGTGGGCAAAATACCCAGCCCTGTTTTCCCACCTGACTTTTGTGACTGTTTTGTAGCTCCCCTCATAGAAAGACGTCTGATGGACGTAAAGCTCAGGGAGCTGCCTGCCTGGCTGGCAGCTTGCGACTTCTCTCCAAAGGGACTGCTCGGAGCAGTGCAGAAAGGTGAGCCTGGATCACTTGCTTCTTCTCTGTATGTTAACTTGTCTGGAGCCTAGTCTAAAAAAAACCAGCAGTATGTTGATGTGAGAGACAAGAGGAGTTATTTGGCATGAGTTATCTTCATGTAAAAGGAAGTGGCTTGATTGATCCAACCGTTTGGCTTTTAAAATTACAGTAGTCTATCAGCCCTAATTTGAGATGAATAACCAAGCTGGCCCTGTTTCTATTTCAACAGCCTGGAGCAGTTACAACAACAAATACATCAACGTAAAGAAGGGTGGAGCTGCTGGAATCTCCATGCTGTTGGCTGGATATTGCATCCTCAGCTATGGCTGGAGATATGAGCATCTGAGTAAGGTTTTCTTTTTGGCGTGTGTCTCTTCCAAGCAAATCCTCCTTTCATTTTAGAGGGGGGAAAAAATCTCTTTATTAGCCAAGTGATTTCAGGGTTATGAACACTAATACTGGAGCTCTCTGTCAGGGAACTGACAAGAGCTATCCATTATTTATGGATTTTAAAGCCTTCTGGGGGAAAGCAAAAGCTGACATGGTGGTGAACATTAGCCTAGGCTGGTTGGTGGCTTCATGCCCTGTGATTAATACTCTGCACAGTAGGAACCGGGCATGTTATAGAGGCAGTGGTCTCATTCCCCAGCTGGTAGAAGGGAATACCCTACGTTAGTCAACTCTGAGCCAGCTGGTCTATGAAGGGAGTGATGGGCTCTGAAGAAAGTGATAACTATTCCTACCTGTCCAGAAGGCTGGTGACAATGGTGCTGGCTTCGAGGGATTGAGAACATACTGCATTCCCTTCCCCCTTGGGAAATACATAGTTTATCCTGCATACTTTCCTGTTTCATGCAGTTTCTAGGACAGGGCTTTCCTCACACTGCTGAATTTAAGCAACTTCCCGTCTTGCAACTGTTTTTGCAAGAGTTGCTGTAGGACTCGGAGTTAAAGGTTAACGTTTGTAAAACGCTTTGAAAACGAAAAGCCTTAAGTTATTTAAAAATGTAATTTCCAGCCGCCGTCCCCTTTCAGTCATACAGCTCTTGTCAAAAAGGCCAGTGTCTGCTGCACACGTCAATCTCAGCACCTTCCCGTACTGCATCGAGCAACGTGACTACACAGCGGTGTCGTGTTTGTTCACTCATCCTCTCCCCTGGGGGAGAAGCATGTGCAGTGAAGTATCTTGGTTTGGTAGGATAATGGGGGGGTGGGTTTGTGTTTATGTTGGGGAAAGCCCAAAGAAGCGTGCCTTGTACTTGGGCCGGGCACATGCACAGATACATAGAAACATCTAACCACTTGAGCTTGATGTGTAGCAATACTCTTATTGCTACTAGCTGGGTGTAATTAGGATTTAAACTCTTCATTCCTGCCACTGTGTTCTCCTCCCTTCCTCCTTGAACTATCATGCTTCAGCTGTCTGGCATAGCAGAGTCAACCTGCAGGAGCGAATTATGGTAAACCAAAAAGATCAGTTAAACCCCACTCCAATAAAGCAGCTTAGACACTTATGGTCATTTGAATAGCTAGGAGGACTTTAAACACTACCAGAGAAACATTACTATTCTACACTGGGGTAACATATTGTGGCGTTAACTTTGTATTTCTCACTCTGTAAAGAACAAGATCGCTGGCGCAGGTATCACTAAGGAAGGCACGAGGGCATTCAAGGACCAGAGACAGAAAATACCAGACTGCTGTGTGAGAATCAGGCATGGATTGTACGATCTGCATTCGAATACAACACAAGGGATTGCAGGACAGCTCTCTCGTCTGTTGTAATCAACGACATTAATTTATTGCTAAAGGGAATGCTTTTTATTTACCCTCGCGTACCATGTACTATTAGCCAGAGGGGGTAGGGGCACATTCTGCATAGACTGACAGTTTCCTTAGAGCACTAACAGGAAATTTGAGTTGATGTTTAGTATCTAAGCAGCAAGAGTTGGATTATAGGACAGAAACTGGAGGATCAAAACCCAATAGCTACTGCTTTTAGCCCATATCAAACCTGAATCTGGTTCCATATGTTCTAGGCCCATGAGAATGACTCTGGGAAGGGGGAGAACTACAGGCTCTTGCTTCCCAGCTGTTTTAAATTTGAATTGCAGGTTCCAGTGTGAATATTTGGCAGAGGGTCCCAGCCAATAAGAGGAAGAGCAGTAGTTTGAAGGAACTAGCTGCTCCCATCCCCCAATTCAATTGTAAAACTAAGGTGGTACAAGAGGCCTGTTATGGGTGCTTGGAGGGGGGAGGTATTTTAACCCCTGGTCCCATTCCAAGTCCCACATCGCATTGATGCAGATCAGTGTTAAGCAAGGCATGCTGTTTGACACTGGGCTGCGTGAAAGTGTAAAGAAATAGGATTAGGTCCAGACTTCACGCTCTGCAAAGCCTGGCTTGTTTAAGGATAATGATGTTGGCAAGTCAAGCACTGTACAAGCTAAGATAGATCTGGTCTGGAGAGTTACAAACCGGTGGTTTGACTGTGTAGAAATCAGGGTAGGAAAGAGCCATTCTCCCCCACACTTCGCACACCCAGTGCGATGCAAAAATGGCATCCACGCGGCCTGGTCTCTCCTTTGTACACAACATGCTGGCCTGTCAAGGGCTGCTTCAGTAATGACCTGTAAAGAGGCACTAAAGCAAAGCAGAAGGAACATTAGCACTGCAGCATCCTATTGCTGGCAGAGGACAAGCCATAGTATTCAGTATTCAGGCTGCCCTTTGGATAGAACATCACCCTTCTAGAACAAACAAGAGTGAGTGATTGGAATAGTGTTGATTCTAGCCTCCTTGAGCTGGCTAAGATTTTGTTTCCTCTCCAGGACAGAGGGGTTGTAAAAGTGTAATGCAATCATGAGAGGTAGAAGAATGGTTGGCAAAAAGCTTTATTACAAATAAGTTACAGAAGCATTCAAAAAAACTCCTCCTCTTTGGAAGAAGAACAAGAGTAAAACCACATTTCACCAAGAAATGACTCTCCCCTGCAATAAATCTCTGCTGTATTTTCTTAACTCTGACTTTGTACTGTGTTCTCTTAAAATGCAATACTTATCACGTCTTCCACTGGAGGCTTAATTTGCAAAGCAGCTAACAAGCCTTAACACCCCTCTGAGGTAGTGTTAGCCCCATTTTACAGAAGGGGAAACTGA
Source organism: Eretmochelys imbricata (assembly GCF_965152235.1). Lineage (NCBI taxonomy): Eukaryota > Metazoa > Chordata > Testudines > Cheloniidae > Eretmochelys > Eretmochelys imbricata. Next base: position 4,008,510 of record NC_135585.1, on the reverse strand, counting down.
GGCGCACAGCTATTAAGTGACTTGCCCAAGGTCACATGTCAAGTCGGAGTCAGTGATGAAGCCCAGTTCTGGTACCCAGCCTGTACTCTAGCCACTCCAAACTACAGAAAAGTCAGCTTCCTTCTCAATTTCTTAGAAAAGCCTTTGACAGAAAGTTGCATGAGATTTTCAAGAGAAACCATCTCAGGTACACGGAGAGGGAATAACTTTGATTTTGCCTTGAGTACAAGGCATCCTGCTAAGTGTGATGAACTGTAGTTTAGAAGCCACCAGCTACCCTTTCAACTTCACTCCTGCTGAAACACTTTCTTATCGCTGCATGCACCAGCGTCCTGAATATTAACCAGAATCCAGACTGACTGTTCTACTGTGCCTTTTAAAAACCGTATTGTAGTATTGGCATGATTATCAGTGTCTGACACACCAGGCTGAGAGCTGAGCCCCCTGCCAACGCAGCAGCATGGGGTCAGAAAATAAATATCCAATTTACAGTTACATTAGAGCAACTGCATTTCCCCCTTCCTCTTCTCTTAAGCAAAAGAGCTGCAAAAAAACTGCATGGAGCAGGATGGCTCTGACTGGGCTCTACAGTGAAAGAAATCAGCTACCCTGATTGGCCTCCTGTTGATACTATATCACAACACAGCATCTTCCTCTGGAATTTCTTCCCGGAACACTCGCAAATCATTTCCCCAGTTGGATTCCCAGCCGACTCTTGCTGCATTTGTTGGCATAGTGACCCTTATCTCCACACTGCAAGGGAAACAAATAGGAGGACATTGACTTTGTGTAGCCCCTATGAGCAAGATCAACCCAGTACAGCAGACAGCAGTCGTCCATGATGGAGATTTAAAACAAGAACCACCACCCCCCACAACTTGTCCTGGTGTAAGAGATGGAGATAGTGGGTTGGTCTGATCTGGCATAGCTCTTCTTATGCAGGAATGCTGACAGCTGAGCCACTCTTGCATAATTAATTCCTGCTCCCTGGCGATAGGATTGATAGTCTGTCCCACGTGTGCCACGAGTGGGTCACCGAGGCACTCAATGTACCGACCAAAAGAACGTACACACTATTGACGAAAATCCCCTCAGTGGCATTAGTGTCCCATCCTGCCTCCTCACTCCTATAGCACTGCAGTCTAAGAATATTTTGGCTTTAAGACAACTGTCCCCTTCCTGCCAATCCAGATCCCCCCAGTCCTGTGGGCTGCATGAGAAAACAGTTGAGAAACCCAGGAGAACAGAGAGGTCTGAGGAGCATGTGATGACAAGGGGCTAGTGGGCTGAGAACTGCTGCAAATCAGTAAACCCAAGTGATTTTTAAGTTGAAGTAGAACATTGTTCCAGCCACTGAGGAACAGCAGTGGGGTGGGAACACCTTAGAATTCACTGGTCCCTCAATGACAGTAGCCTAAGGAATAAGGTGTCACGGAGTCCCTGGGCGATGCTCTGGAACTGCTCCCCATGAAGCCAGGCGGGACTCTGCGGAAGTCTCCTTTCTGTGAGCAGCCTGTCTGCAGGATACACAGCTCACACGGCTTCCACCTTCCTGGGTCTGACCTCGGAGCATTCAGCCTCCTCTGCCCCTCCGTGCGCTTCCCCCAGCGAGTCCGCTCAGGCAGGGCTCCTGGGGAAGCCAGAGGGTCCTGCCCCCCAACTTTGCAGTCAGACATGACTCTCAGCCAGCCAGTAAAACAGAGGTTTATTAGATGACAGGAACATGGTCTAAAACAGAGCTTGTAGGTGCAGAGAACCGGACCCCTCAGCTGGGTCCATTTTGGGGGGCAGTGAGCCAGACAACCACGTCTGCCCTTCACTCCATGTCTCCAGCCAGCCCCAAACTGAAACTCTCTCCAGCCCCTCCTCCTCTGGGCTTTGTTCCTTTCCCGGGCCAGGTGATCACCTGATTCCTTTGTTCTCCAACCCTTTAGCTCTCACCTTGCAGGGGGGAAGGGCCCAGGCCATCAGTTGCCAGGAAACAGGATGTTGGCCATTCTCTGTGTCCAGACCCCTGCGCACACCTGCCCTCTAGGGCTCTGCAATGATCATACACCTTTACCCCACCACTTAGATACTTAAGAACTGCATAGGGGAAACTGAGGCACCCCCACACTATTCAGAGGAAACATTAAGAACAGTCCCACTTCGTCACATAAGGTCACATGAGTCTTGCTCCCAGTACTGACGTCTCTGTTTGGAAAGGGGGGGGGGGGAATCATTAGTTGCAATATGAAGAGTTTCCCAGCCAACCAGCTCCAGACACTAACCTTGAAGCATGTGACCTGCCCAAGGGGCCGGAGCATTCCATAGGGGTAGCCACCAGCCTCCTCCCTCTGGCATTGGGCAGCCCTAGCCCCAGGCTGATGAGAAAGCAACAGGACTTGCGGGGCCTGCTGCTCGTGAACGCTCTTGCTGTCAGCAGCCTGGGATGGTGGCAGCAGCCCCTGAAGAACACAAGAGGAATCAGTCAAGCGAGGTGGAATCAAGGCAGGACCGGGACCACCTGGAGCACAGATACAGGGCAGGAGCATTCAGGGGGTCAAAGCAGGATTTCCAGCCTTGGCAACTGGTGATTTTGTCAATGTTTTCCCCCTCTTAAAGACCCAGCTGCTGGAGTCATGTTATTACCCAAGATCTCAAATTTCATGGTCAGGAATGGCGGTGAGTTGCCACTCTGGATGACAATGGATAGTCACTGGGCCAGAGAGAGCGCGAATGACTGGATAGCTGGGTCGCGAGAGCACGCACATCCCTGTTCCGAGGACTGACTATCTGTAAGAAGCGCCACAGCTTCAACAAGGGAGATTGAGAAAGACCCTTCTCCAGAATATCCCCGAGCCCAGTGGCTGTGACACTGGCCTGTGACATGGGAGACCCAGTTCAAATCCCAGCCCCACATCAGATAGAGGGAGGTATTGAACACAAGTCTCCCATATCTGAGAGCGCGCCCTACCCTCCAGGCTAAAGGTTACAAGGGGTCGGCACCACCTTCCATCCCCGCAGTGTTTTGGGAATCTAGTCATTGGGCTTCTGCAAAAATTCCCAACATTTAAGTGACAAATTTGGGTTCAGTTTCACCCTTACCGAAACATTTTAATTTTTTTGGTTCAGCCCAAACTTTTCAGGAAACTTGACATGAATTTGTGAATGGTTTCGGTTCGACAGAAACAGGGTTTTGGGGGAGAACAAGCCAGTTGCCGGGAAAAAAAAAAAAAAAATATATATATATATATATATATATATATATTTTCCACCCAGCTCTCTTTGGGAGAAGTGCGTGTTGGCGCCTTTCCATGCCTTACCTGGGAGACATCTGAGTTACACGGCATCAGGTCTGCCTTGGGGCTATTGCAGGCACAGAAGGAAAAGAAAGGCAGTTAGCTCCTTTGAAATACTAATCTATCCTAACCTTAACTGCAGGCCTCTGCTCCCTTTCAAGGGAAGAGACTGTCTCAGGGCTAAGGGGTAGGGTTGACAGAGGCCTCTAGTTGAAAAACTGGCTCTTTCCAGTTATATCAAGCAATAGATTTGATAAAGGCTGGCACAGGGCCGGCAGGTACTATGCTAACCTCTGCCATTTGCAGCTCTGCTGGGCTTGGCCAGGATGTGTTGTGCATACCTGGGTTTGAGTTTCAGAGGGGGTGAATGCTGGCGGGAGGCGAAGGGCAGAAAGGATGCCAGCCACAGAGGCTTGGCGTTCCCAGAAGCTAGATTTCTAGGATGCATGCTCCTTTCTGCAGTCACTTGCCCTGTCCAGCAGATGGCACCGTGGTCACAGAACAGAATTGGCAGGGGGCGCCTGGGGAATCACCAAGTTTTAAGAAGCCACAAATCGAGTTGCTTTGCAGGAAGGAAGGTTGCGCCCCGGCTGGGGCTCAGCTCATCCATCTCACAGTCAGAGACAGACTGACAGCCCACTCTCCGGGCTTTGATAGAGAGCTGTCCATGGCCATGCAGGCCAGAGACCCCCACAAGGCCTTGCCAAGGTCCCGTCCACTCTCCTACCCCTCCAGATACGTACTGCATGAATTTGCATTTGGGTCCTTCGGGGCAGAAGCCAGCTAAGTAGTTGACACACATCACCCTCCTGGTGTGTTTGTATTTACACAGAGGACCTGCCACATACGCACATCCAAAGAGGGAGAGATTTCAGTCAGCCTAGAAATCTACCCATGGCTACCAATTGGGCTGGGTCAGTGGTGGGCACCCGTTCACTCAGTTCCCGAGCGCAAGCTATTCACCCTGTTTGCAGAACCCTCTGTCATACCAGGGACAGTCTTTAATTCTGGACGCTGGATCAAGGTGCAGGAAGGGGCACTCTCTATTGCTGCACTCGCCTGGAGAGAATATTGATGGAGACGAAAGATTTTTAGCAACCCTGTTGTACGCTTGCCCCTTGAGATGAGAGCAGGCAAAGATTCCCCCCCCCCCCCGCCTTCAGGCACTCCCCGCTTGCAAAGTACCACAACGGCCGCAGTTTATACAGCACCAAAGTTCTTCAGTGCTGCGCTCACAGCGCCACTGAGAGGCGGCCACTTCTGGGCTGGAACGCAGCCCCCAGCTAGCGGAGACCATGCTGCACAATAAGAAGGGGAGAGGAGGTTTTTGGCCACAGACACTGGGCCGAACCCCAGCTCTTTGGAAAACGGGCACGTGTTCACACAAAGCAAACAGGGCTTTGGTCCTTAAAGTCCCAAGGCAGAGACACCCTCCTTCCCGCCCCCCAGCAAAAGCATGAAGGGTCAAGTCAGCATTGACACAGCGTCGAACTTGAGGTGACCGGGGGGGGGGGGGGAGGGGGGAGAAGAGGGTCCAGGTGCTCCCTACCTGATGCTCAGAACACTTCCCTCCTTCTCGGGCTCCTTTCTGGAGCTCATACCCTGCAAGAACAGGTCCCTCCGGGGTGCAGCACTTTACTCTGCTGGGGGGCCTCCACCTGCACGGGTGCATTGACATCAGGGCCAAGCCCCCTGAACCTGGCCCACGGAGCCGTCGTTAACATTAAACGCCTGGCTGAGAAACGCACCTCGCAAAGGGACTGGCTCTGCTGCGTTGGGGGCAGCTGGCTCAGGGCAGGGTGTGGCCGGCAGGGAATTCCCATACCTCCTGGCGAAATGGGAGCCCGCTGCAGAACAGGGGCTGGGGGGCTGGCTCCCCAGCAGAGACAAGCGAGGAGTCCAGAGGGCAGTTCTCCTAAAGACAGCAGGCGCCACTAGCTTACCATTCTCAAGCATACCTAGAAATCGGGCAGCGGGGGTGGGTTAGAACTCAGTAAGGTCAGCCAGGACTGGAAGGTGCCTTCACCAGGGCAGTTCACCCACTACCCCTGCCCTAGAGAGGCCCCGTTATCCACCTGTGCTGGCAGAGCTAACATGGGCCCCAGACAGGACAAGAATTGGCTCAGATGGAGTCGGGAGCATCTGAACATCTGCTGGCAGCTGCACCCCCCGCCTTGCCCCAGACAAACCTGGGTCTGCTAGAGCTCTCCTAACCCCACCCCGAAACTGCCAGGCCCCCGCCCGGCTCTCAGCACCTACCAAACTTGGAGTAGAAATAACACTCCGGCATCTTGGTCATGTCGTACTCGTGCAAGAACTCGCACTGGTCTCCCCGCTTGCACAGCCCCCGCAGCCAGTGCTTACACACCACCGTCTTCTCACCGTGGATGTGCCGGAAAGGACACATCAGGCCTAGACGCAGAGCAGAGCAGAAGCCTTGGTCCCTGCCTTGCCCAGAAGAACCCACTCCCCACACCTCCCGCAGAGTCACCCTATCCTGCTCCCAGGACAGCCAGGCTTGGGTCCTGGCAGTCAGGCTATATTTCCCCTCCGAAGCCTGGTGCTACTGCTTCTTACTCAGCCCGAGCTCTCATCATGACTCCTTGGGAGAGGATCCCCCTGCCCGCTCCGGCTTCCCAGCAGCGAGCAGCCAGGGCTGTCACTGGCATAGCTGACAGCACGAGAATCCTGTTCTTCGCAGGGTTTCACCAACTTCGCTGGCATCTCCAGACACAGGATAGAGAGACGCTCCCTCACCCTTCAACTCCTGGGGGTGGAGCACAAGGCTCTGGTGGAACCCAGGAATCCTCCGCTGAGCTCACTTCTCTGATGCTCCGAACTGCCTGCCTAGGGGCGTCTGTACCACCCCCATCAGCATGGTACCTGGGCATCCTCCCAGCGTCCTTGGGAGGCCAGGGAAGGGCATTAGCTCCAGGCACAGATTGGGGGCGGGGGGGACGACACAGGCACGGAGAGCGGGAGAGACAGAAACAGAACCCAGGCCTCTGGAGCAGCAGCCAGTGCCTTGGTCCCAAGGCCAACCTCCCCTTCCTCCTCGCCAGCACCCGTGGAGAGGGAGTGTCCTGCCTGTGCACTCTGTCAGGGCCAACCCCGGTCTGGAGGGGCCCCTCTCAGTCAGGGGGAGGTGGTGTCGGGCTCCGAGCAGCCCCTTCACTCTGGGCCATCGCTGCCAAGATGGCTGGCAAGGGGCCAGCTAATGCCAGATGTGATGGCTGTTTTCATGGTGATGGCACTCGCCCGCTGGCGGTCAGGCTGAGATCCACCAACCCCTAGGACGCTGGCCATTGAGCAGGGGGCAAGTCCCACGGGCTAGTACTGGAATCTGTAGGGATCTGGAGAGGAAAGGCTCCCTGTCAGGCTACCAATCCCCAAAATAACAGCATCCCTGCTCCCCCTGGATGGACGCTCCCAGGCCCCCATTACTCACCCTTCGCGCACAGTCCTCGGAGGAAGAACTCACACACTGATGCCCCCGACTCTGGAAGGGGAGAGGCAGTTATGGGGGGGGGGTGTTTTCGCCCACTTGTAACCACCCACAGGATACCACAATCCCAGGCATTGCCTGCTGCTCTGCAGAGATGGGACCCCTGGGCTGGGCCAAACACATCAACTAGGATGGGGAACTCTTCCATCTACCCCCATCCGAGTCTCTCTGGGATCTTGGGGTGGGCCCATCACCATGGTACCTGCGTGCCAGTCACTGCTAGTGTCCCCACCTGCAGAGAGGCTGGATGTCAGGGGGCTCCTCTCTCTGCTCACCACACCCCACGCAGCCCTCGTCTCCGTACTCCGAGCCCCATGGCCCTGCCAACGCCAGCACTCCTCCCTGAGCCCCTCGCCAGTCCTAGACTGGGCAAATCCTACCAAGCCGCTCTGCATCATGAGCCAGAGCCCCCTCTGGGCCTAGCAAAGGGGGCTGGCTGGAGGGGAGCGAGATGCTCCAGGAAGCTGGGAGCATGAACACAGAACTGGAGCAGAACTTGGGGTAGGACTATCAGGCCCCACAGCTGGGAAGCAGCAGGTCCCACCCCAACTTACTGTCCATGCCTGGGAAGGGCAGGAGCAGGGCCCCTCGCTGGTGCTCCACATCCCGCTCTAAATTGAACATGAGCTTCTCCACCCCAGCAATGAGCTCCTGCATGTCCTCCCAGTCAGCGGGACTCGGGAGATACCCCCAGCCAAGCCCCAGACCCAGAGTGGAGCCCAGCCAGCCTTCCCCGTGTGCCTCAGGCAGGCTGAAGAGCCGCAGCTGAGGAATGAGATTGAAGAAGGGGCCAGCTACAAATTCCCTCCCTCTCATATTCACCCTTCCCCTCCTTCCTGCTGCTTGCTCAGAGTTAACAGCCTGGGTGCTGCAATCCCTCTGCAGCCTTCCTCCCCAGCACCTCCCATCACCCCTCTTCTCCGATCCGGCTAGGAAACCGGGCTGAGCCCCCAGCTGCTCCCAGCTCCCTGTTCCTGCTGAGCCCCCAGGAATCTGCATCCCCTTCTCCAGCACCAAACAGAGGGAACTGGTGAAGGAGGCCACAGCTTGGAGGGAGCAACTCCCAGCATCTGGTCTCAATTTGCAGCTGTGATTGAGTGGAACTGCGCCCCAGCTGTAGGGAAATCATCCCTGGGCCCCAAGCAGCCCTGCCGTATTAACCCCCCCCACATCGCTCTCTGCATAGCCATCTGCTTTTACTGCGTTAGCCTCCAGCCCTGGCTATGCCTGGAGACCAGCTGGCCAGCATCTCCCCCAAGAAACCACAGGGTCCCCCTGAGTGCTTTGCATTAACTCTTTCACTGCCAGGGCTCCGTGCTGCACAGAGCTTAGCTGTGAGGCATTAAGAGATTCCCAAGCTCAGTCATTGGGTGGGGTCTTGGCTGCCGGATCCTCTCAGGGGCCAGTTCCTGCAGAGCCCGTCTGCGGAGCCGCCTGGGTCCCGGTCCAGGGAGCAAGGAACAGGCCTACCTGGTTACTATCGCATCACCTGATAGCAGCTTTTGTGGTGAGCTGGTGACTTGTTACTGAACCCCCCCAATCTGGAGCTGGCACCGAACTTTCTGGAGCGGAGCCACCTCTGCTTCTGGCATGTGTTATAAAAGCCGACAGCCAAACACTCATCTCGCCAGAACTTGTGTTAGTTATTATTTGGGTCACGTGCGAGCCCAGGAGCTGCAGTCGTGGCCGGCGCCCCGTTGCGCTTGGTGCTGTCCAAACACCCCACTGCAAGATGGCCCCTTCCTACTGACACTTATAAAAGAGCCTGTGTCACTACTGTGCCCCCGCACGCCCAAGCTGCAAGGTGGCACGGCTGCCTCTCCTGCCCCAAAACTCAGGAGGGCAGCGACCTGCCACCCAGCACTGCGTGTATTGAGGGCTTCTCGGTGCAGCCTGGCTAGACCCAGCTCGAGCACTGCTGAGCCCTGGGAAGCTCGTGCCTGGCTTCTGAGCAGGCCTGGCCACCACCTCACTAATATGGGCATCATCCAAGTGATACCAAGGCCAGAGGCAGAATCCAGCTGTCAGCTCTAGGCAGGGATGGAGGTACCAGCGTCTCCCCAGCCCAATACCAGCCCTGCCCATGTCGCCTCTTCTGTACGGAGCCTGACATCCATGGCCTATGCCACGTGGCACCTGCTCCCTCTTTGTACTGTGCCAGACGAGTGGCTGAATGACCCTCCCACCATGCCCTGTCAGCTGTGTGGGCATCTCAGCCTCCACCGCCATATTCCCGGCCCTCCCGCTGGCTCCGGGCACGGCAGCCCCGTGTGCTCATGCCAGTGCCTCCCCCTCCGGCCTGCTCACTCAGCTGTGGTGCGCGTTCTGCCCTGTCAGCGCGAGGCAAGCGGGTGCTCTCCAACGGGCCGCTGAAGGTGACAGGTGTCGGAACGATCGCGGGCGGCCGCTTGATGTTTGAAGGGGGTCGCGTGGCGGGCGCCTTGGTGCTGCTCCCGCTCCATCCCCAAAGCGAGGGGCGTCCGGCTTCCCGTGCTCGGGCTCGAGGCAATGCAGCAGCTCTGGGGCGGGCTAGCCACAGGAACGGAGGGCGGAGCGGCTGGGTTCCCCTATCCTGATCCCGCATGCGGTGAGAGCCTCATTAAGATACAGGAGGAGACAGAGCGAGCCCAGCCGGGTGGCAGGAGAGCAAAGGGGGACGTTCGCTTCAGAAACGCACAGCACTCTTTGGCTGGGATACCTGGGCCCTGATGCTGCAAGTGGCACCAGTCCACAAGGTGGATTGGGGGGAGCAGACCCCGCTCCCCAGAGCCCTCAAAGCCAGACAGCCTGGTCCCTGGGGAATGGATCCCCCCTCCCATCCCACTAGGAGCCCAACCTAAAAACCACCGGGAGCCTGTTTTTGAGAGGCACGCCCCTCCCACCCCTGCAGCTCCTCACTGACTTGGCCAGAGTTGTGGCCTCCCCACGCTTGTGGAAATCACGCTTTGGCTAGGTGACCGGGCCCAGTGGCTACAGGCCAGGGGCGGAAGGGCTGAGATCTTGCTTCTCTCCAAAGAGTAATTGTGAGTGATGTGGGCATGAACCTGGCACACGTGGCACCATTCGGGGAGTGGGCAGAGCACAGGAGACAGGGCCAAAGGAATCTATTCCGTAGTTATTGGGATGGCCAGGTCTCCAGTATGCAGTGGTGGTAGGGCTTACAACCACTGTAGGCTGAAGCCCCTGGAGGGCTGCGATGAAGTGGGAATTTGCTGTAAGAGTTTTAGGATGCCTATGTGTGCCTCAATTTCTCCTATATTTCACCTGGCTACTCAGTGTTTGCTCTCTGGGCAGGCCTAGCTGCCTGAGGCAGGATGGGTCATTAAAGGCCAAGGCCAGCCCCACATCAGTGGAGAGTCCGAAAATGGCAACTCCCACCACTGGGCCATTGACACCTTGCAGCCAGCACCCCCGAGGGAGCTGGATTTCTCCACATCTCAGCAGGGAAGCTGGGCAAAATCTCCCAGCTCGCAGACAAAAGGAGGGAGAGGTGTGAGTATAAGAGCTGGCATCTGGTAGCAGTCCGGGCTCTCACCTGGGAGCGGATCAAGGAGGTCAGACTGAGACCCACAGAGCCTGAACAATGGGGCTAGGCTTTAACCTTCAGTCCTCTGGGCTGACCTAAGGACCTCCTAGGCTGTGTGCCAGCTGACTAATAAACCCCACCCTGCAAGACCTTGGTGAGGTGCGTTGATCCCTGCAGCACGGCCACGTCGCTGCTAAACAGAGCTCGCATGGTGTGAACCAGGAGAGCTGGAGCCCCACGGGAGGCAGGTCGAGCCTGAAGGAGGAGTGAGACCCCTTGGGGGTCCTCCAAGAGACTGTTCCAAAGCCGGAGGTGTAGCCCCACTCCTGTGGATCTGTGACAGGAGCGACGTGATCACCTATGCATACCCTTACCCTGTGCTGGGGCGTTTAGCTCCTGGATAGTGAAAGGCAGCCTCGAGGAAGGTCTGAGGGAGACACTGCACCCACGAACTCAAAGCCTGCCCCTAGGGTGCTGAGATTTTAGAAGACATTGTTGTCTGGCTCTGGCAGGGAACCGAGCCACCACGCTGCCAGGGACCGTCAGGCTGGGGCAGAGACGTTGGCAAAGGGGTCAGAACCTGAGGTCATAGGAGGAAGCTATGAGTGAGGAGGGCTTCCTCACCTGCACGGAGCTCCGGGGAAAGGGACTGCAGCATCGCCTGGGGATTTAAGGGAGGCTGGGATGGGAGTGTGGAGCAGGGAGGCAGTTTCATTGGGGTGGGGCAGCCTCTTTTTGTCCTGACTAGCTCCTTGGTGCTAAGCAGGGAGAGACCTGAACCAACTCCCTGGATCCAGAGCCATCCCGCTGGCGGCTGCTCCAGATTCTGCAGATTTGCCCCAGCTCCATTCACGCCGGCTGGGGCAGCAAGGGGGCCTGGGCTGGTTAGGAGCAGCGTCCCCTTTTCATACACGCCACTCATGAATACATTCCAGGCTCCCCCTGCCCTGGGAGACGTGTAACCCAAGGTGACATGAAACCTCCGCAGTGAGGTACACTGAGACCCTGGGCCTTTAAGAAACAACAGAGGGCTAACCGATCATGGAGCCCGGGCCAGCTGCTGCTGTTCTTTCCTCCCCAGAACAATAGGCCAATGTCCCAGCCCAGTGCTCCCATTGTATGGGCTGCTGCCTTGTGCAGAGATCCCGCATTGTGCTTGAGTGCATTTCCCTCACACTAGCCCCTTACCCGCCCTGGCTTCTTGGAGGGTTGGGTCCAGGCCTCTGATCCTGCCACCCCCGCTTTTCACGCTCACCCATTGCACACCGCCCCGTGTGGTTTGGTCTTTCTCTGGCCTCCCTCCTGCTTTATAAAGTGACGCTCGTACAGAACAGGCTGAGTTTCTACGTCGGGACAGACCAACAGCCCGGCTGCGCCCCCGGAGCGGCCATGCCCCCCCATCTCAGGCCTAGTATCTCCCCCCACCAATCAGCCTTGCCACTGCCCCTCAGTCCTGAGCTACAGTCCCCTGCTACTCCACCCCCAGGCTTCCCACACACACCGCTCTGCCAGTGCCCCTCACCCCCCAGCTCCGGGAGGGCACCTCAGTCAGCACTTGCCGCACCTCAGTGCCTGCTCCTCTCTGCCCTTCCCCAACCCACCAGCCCCAGCTCCCACCTCTAGCTTTGCCTGATCTTGCAAAGCCACCAGGTGATCTATCTCCCTGACCAACTCTGCTGAGGCCAGACTGCTTTCCCCCACACGTGGGCCTCAGCCCATGCATCAAAGGGCCCATTCTCCCCCGTAGGCTGTTGGGGAGCGAGCCTGGCCAGCTGCCATGGTGGGGTCCAGCTCTGGGGCTCGGCTCCATGGCTGGGGCCAGGGCAGGAACTCCATGCTGGGAGAGGCGCGGGAAGCAGATAAACAGCCTTGCGGGGTGGAAGGTTATGAAATCAGCAGCTGACGTCCAAACACTGGCTGCGTTGTGCCCAGGCCCAGCTTCCCTGAAAGAGTTTCTTTATGCGCCGAGGCCAAGCGCGCCTCGGGGAGGGACAACGAGGCCGGAGCCTGCGAAGCAGTATCTGCAGCTAGAGCCACCCTGGGCCAGTTTCCCCTTTGGCTGGTCTCCGGGGCTCTGGAGCAGCCCCAGGCTCGGACGCGCTCGAGGTGCGCTCACAGCAGGGCTGGTTGCAGCAGACATGCCGGGCACTGGGCTGGAGGCGGGGGGGGGGGGTAGGTGGCAGAGGCTAGCAGACAGCACAACTGGAAAGGCCGAGAGATACATGCCGCAGGGGCAGGAGTGCTACTGGCACAGAGTCACTGCACAGCACTTGCATCTGAGCAAGCTGGTGTTTCTTTCCTGCAGCCCCCCAGCCCTTGCCCCGCCAGCTGCAGGCTCCAGGTTCTGCTTGGCAGCCTCATGCCTCAGCTGGGCAGGGATGGGGAAGGAACATGCCCAACCCTCAGGAGCCAGCACCTCATTCCCTCTCCCGATCCTCCCAGGACAGGCCCCGTTGCTGCACCCAGACTTGGCACCCCCCCTCCCACTCCATGGCAGAGAGGAGCACAGCAGGAGACTACCCCCAGGGGCACAGGAGAGCCCTGGCAGCGGTCCCAAGCATAAGAGTTTCTTGGGGGGTCTCAGATAAGCCCCGCAGAGGCGGAGGGACCCTTACCTGGCTGCAGGCGGTGCCAAGACCTGCTAGAGTCCCATGTTAAAAAAAAAAGGCAACCTGGACCCATCACTGGGCACAGGGCAGCGCTTGAAGTAGGCCACTTGGAGGTGGCCCCTGGCAGCACCCTGGAGGACCATGGTTCAGAGGCCGGCACCTGGCAGAGGGGTGGTTAAGAGCAAGGCTAGGCTCACCGTGTGATGCCAGAGGGAAGTGCCATGGCTTGTCGTCTGCTGGCTAGTCGGGTCTTTGCTTCCCCAGGTCCATTCTTCCGTCAGCCAGCTGATTTCTCCCACCTGTACCTGCCCCATAGCGACACTGCTGATCCCCTTTCCCCTTCAAACATGTGGCCGCTACCCCTTGGAAAGGGGGTCCGAGCCAGAGGCCGAGGCAGGGTTCAATTGGCTGGGCTGATCTCTGCCAGGAGGAGAAATCCCCAGAAGAAGCAATTAGCCTGGTTGATTTCCCGCACCTCTCCTTCCACAGGGCAAGAGGCCTCTGCACTCCAGCAGAGGGAGGTGCAATGCCTTGAGCAGGGTGGGTGGATTTGCTGGGCAGCCCTGGGGATATTACCAGTAGGCATGGGAGCAGCTCCTGGTTGCTCACCCTCGGTCTCTGCCCTCTGTGCTAACCCCACCCTCCCCTGCCAGACAGAGGTTATGGAGGCACCAGAGATCTCTGCCGCTTGATCGGGGGAGAGCCCCTGCAGGTAGGCCAAGTAGGGGTAGGGCCCAGGCTAGGAGAAGACATTTTCACCAGCATAGCAGAGGCGAGGCCTCAGAAATCAGGACAGGGAAGAGTCTCTGGGAGTGAGAGAGACAACATGGCCCCAGCTGGCATAAAAGACCCCCGAGGAGGCAGGCACTGCTTTCACTACCGTTTAATTCTGTTCTGCATTTTACATACATCATCATAAAAAAACCCCTCCTCCATTCACCTGCACCATACAGCTCCGCGCACATGGGACAGAGCCCTGGTCACAAGGCAAGGCCACGCCACGCCCCAGGGTGCCCAGCCACTGCTTTCAACCCGGGGGAAGGGGGGGGGAGAAATCTAGCGCAAAACAACATTTAAAAAGAAAATAAGTTAGAAAAGGTCCGAGTTAGTGTTTTATTGCTACCCGCGAGCGTGCGATGTGTGGAAGGCAGGGCAGGGCAGGGCCCAGGGGGCGAGGACACATCTCTTCAGCGTGGTGCTGACAGCCCCGCGTCCTAGATAGGATGGTTCCCCACCCCTAGTCAGGCTGCACCTGGCAGCTCTTGGGCACAGGAGCGTCTGCCCAGGGGCCGTCTCCCTGGGGAGGAGACTGGGCAGAGGAGAGCGAGTCTGCGTCTCCTGCACACGCTGCCCATTCCAGACCGCTGGGCCAGTGCTCCAAACCCATTGTGCCCACGTGTGCAGACTGGCGAGGGGCCAGACATTATCCCCCTAAGCTTTCCCCCTGCCCCTCTGTTCCATTCCTGCCACCAACACTGGGCTGCAGCTGCCTCCGGGCATCCCATCCGCTCATGCGGCGGAGGAAGGGCACTGAGGGGTTGGGGTTGAGGGCAGGCCAGGGGCCAGCCAACATCTCTGCCCCAGCCCTGTTCATCCGGATAGCAGGGGCTAAGAGGATTCCCCAGGAGGCACCTCCAGCTCCTTCCACCGTAACCCTCCACACACACCGGGTAACAGCACCATAGTCATTGGGTCCCGCTAGCAGCGTGCCAGCCTCCATTACACCTTTGCGTCATACCGTGGCCAGGGGAGCAGGGGGCATGGCTGGCATCGCAGTGCCACAGACATGATGCTGCTGCAGGGGCAGGAGAGGGTTTCTCAAGAGGAACCCACCAGAGAGGAGGTCTGGGTCCAATATGTGGGAGCAGCTGTGGCAGGCTGCAGGGAGCCCATGTCCCTGAAGGTGCCGCAACATTGGACACTTAAAAAAAGAAAAAAAAAAAAGATACAAGAGTAAAAAAATCCCTTCCCCTGCCCCTGGAGCTGCAGGCCTCCCAGCGCTCTGCCCAAAGAGAAGTACCATCAATTGTAGGCTCAGAAACCGCTGGGTTTCCAATGCCATTTCACTCTACAATATGCAGAAGTCTAAACTCTTGAACCAAGTACTTTCAGACTGGAATTTCCCCTCATCCGCAGTTAAAAAGAGTTACAAGTACAAATCAGAGACCAATGAAAACACAAGGGGGAAAATATATATTACTAAGGGCACTGGGGCTGTAAGCCTTGTCCTTGTAACTGGACTCTGTATTGCTTGATGTGGGCAGTAGATCAAGTTAATATCCAAAGTCCAATAGAAATGAAAGAATGTTTCCCCCTTGCAGTACACACTGGAGTTTTCTTCTGGGAAAGGAATAGTCTCCAGACTGGCTAGGGGGCTCTTCCCCTCTCCCGACTGCTGTTCTTCCCCGGCTCGCAGAGATCGACAGCCTTACAGGAAGAGGTTCTTCGACGTAATACTATGACTTTAAACCCAAGTTTCTCCCTCTCCCACAGCGACCTCAAAATAGCAAAAACTAACCCCACAACATCTATCTTCCCGTTTCACGGATTCACCCAGTCCCTGGAGAGACGTCAAAGAGGAGCTGAGGGGAATCTGGCCACAGCCTGGGGGGAAGAGGGAAAGGATTTAAGAGTTAAGTGTCTCCCGGAGCCATTGTCAGTTTCAGGTTATCCCTTCTTGTGCCCAAGCTACCGCAAGTTAACACCAGACCCGTCGGATCAGCCACCTGCCTACACTCTGATTTCGTCGTCCTCCTCATCCGCGAAGGAGAACTCTCTGTTATGCTGTTTGGGGGGGCCGTGCCGGGCGCCATCTGGGATCCCGTAGCTCTGCCTTTCGGGAGATGGGCGGTGCTCCTCCCGCCCCTGTGCTGTGCAGCTAGAAACCGAACTGCTGTCCCTGCTGCCCTGGCTCCGGGCAGAGTCCAGGCTGTAGGCCACGGCCCTGCTCTCATCCTGGCAGGCTGGCGCCATCAGCAGGGAATCTGGCAGGGGCTTCCTTTCCTGGCTGAGCCGGTGGGCTGCAGGTATCCGGGTAGGGCCTCCATCCCGTTGGGGCTCCTCAGGTACCATGGCGCCAAAGTCTTCGTCCTGGTCCCACTGGTCTTTGTCCATGATGCTCAGGACGTCCCCCAGCATTGAGGGCCCCAGGTCGATGTGGAAGGACATGATGGACTCGGCATGCTTCATGCCATAGCTGCTCTTCGGCACCACGACGGGCAAGTCCGCCAGGTCCCCAAAATCGCGCTCATCCAGGCCGGGGCTCTGAGGGCGGGTGGCTGCACCGTTGGGGCGCGGCTTTTCCACCGGGGCAGCCGCCTCCTCCGGGGCCTTCTTGACAGGGCTCGAGGAAAGGCTCTTGGGCAGCTTCCCGGCGCTTTTGTCGGCCTCCTTCTCGGTGAGCTGAGGCAGGGAGACAGCGTTCTTCACGAAGATGGCCGAGTCCCGCAGGGAGCCCAGCATGTCCCGCCGGTCGCCGCGCGTCACCGACTGCGACCGCTTGCTGCTGCGGAACTTGCGGGACAGCAGGCCGGGCTTGGAGGAGCCCAGCTCCTCGGGGGACTCCGGCTCGCCGGCCTTGCTGTTGAGGAAGGAGGTGTCCCCGAAGGCGTCCCCGGCTCTGCCCACGTGCATGGTGTGGCGGAAGTCGCCCAGCGGGGCGCTGATCATCTCAGCCGTCAGATCCGCCCGTGAGCGCCGCTTGGAGTGGGCCGAGTTGGAGACGAGCTGCTTCAGGATCGGCATTGTCCCAGCAAGGGGGGCCGGGCTGGGCAGCGAGGTCTCGCTGTCCTCCCCCGCAGCACTCACCTAGAGCACGGAGAGAAGAGAGGGCGCGGGTTAGTCTGGGGGAGCCAGACAGCTGGTCATGCCGCCCCACTGGTGCCATACAGTCAGCGGGGAGAGCCGCCCCTTGGGGCGCTCCCCACAGGAGCCATGGCTACTGTGTCCTACTCCCTGCGCCACTGAAAGTATTGGCCACTCTACAGAGTACTTCTCCCCCGCCCCCACAACCCAGAGCGGCTTCTCCCTTGTCGGGCCAGCCCCCAGCCCTGTTTCCTGCTCAGCCCCCTGGGGCCGGGAAACGTGCATTCGCTGCTGGAATGCGCTGGCCCCGAGCCGCTCAGCTCAGCTCCTGCATCAGTGAATTCGAGAGTCTCTCCCCTGCCCCCTCCCTGCAAACAGGCCTCCCCTACCTCCAGAATCTCCCAGACTATTAATCTCCCAGTCCCCCCCCCCTCCCCCCCCGACTGATACAGGAGAGACTGGCTCAGTCCAGGCTGCAGTCCCTCGCCACCAGGCCCCCTTCCTTCCCATCCCGGTGTCGGAGGACAGAGACCGAGAGGGTATGGGAGGGGGAATTGCACCCACCAACAAAGTTAGCCTCAAGCAGCTGATTGCGCAGGGCAGGTCAGCTGGGCCACAGGAACCGGAGGCTCAGGGGGACAATGTTATCACCAGCAGTGGGCGCTGCTTTGGAGAGGCTGTCCCTGCCCCTGGGAGCGGTCAGCAAAATGGGTTTTATCCACCATTTTCCAGCCTGGCAGATTCCCCCAGCGTTGGAGCTGGCAGCAGCTGCCGTTAATCACGTTCCAGCTCGTTCTCGGACCCTGCCCTGCAGCGTCACTTGGATACAGGGTTTGCCTCTATTTCCTGGGCTAAACAGCCATGGACTGATGTGGCCTGCTGAGAAACCACCACGCCCCACCCCCAAGCAGTTGGCTCCCTGCCTCTGTCAGTTCACTGAGGGTGCTGGGATTGTGGTAAAGTTTCCATCATAATTATTGGGGGTAGGGTGAAAGACAGTCATGCTGCACCCCACGGCACAAGAGGGGCTGCCCACAATACAGGAAAGTCACAGCAACCCAGAGCTAGAGGCAGTTAACATTCAGCAGACGTGTGGGAACAATCCTTGCCCTGCTCCAGAGAGGAACGTGAGCACCAGAGAAACTGAGGCAGTGAACCCAAGGAGGGGTTTTGAGGAAGTCAGAAACAAGAGCCTGGCGTGCGCTGCAGAACTGGCTGGTCAGGATGGTTCACCCCATTGCGGCCCTGCGCCTCTTACTGCGGGCAGGTGGCGGCTTTGTTCGAAGCCACATGGAGAAAATGCTTTGGATTTTTCTCACGTAAAGCAAGCAGCGAGCAGCGGACGCTGGGAGGAATTGGAAACAGACGGCAGGAAGTGCATGAGGAGGGCTGGAAAATGGTGAGAGGCCCCGCGAGCTCAGGGCTGTGCCACGCAGCTAGGAGAAAGCCAGTTGCCTTCAATCGGAGGGAAAGGGGCTCAGAGTTTCTGGGACCCAGGGAGAACTGGCAGAAAGGATCCCTCCAGCTCCCCATGCTGCTATCTTGGGGCTTGTCACACCAGGGCTGGAAGGCCGCGTGCAGCCACCACATCGAATGGGAATTATCCAGAACACAGTTCTTACCCTTTTCCATCCCCGCCCCCGCAACGAGCTGGGAGCTAGCCCAGAACCCCGCTTCCTGCTATACATGGAGGGGGCTGTGGCTGGCTGGCTGGGAAAGACAGACTGCTCAGGAACAGAGACTGACCGGCACGGGCGTGTCTACCCTAGGAAGTCTCCCCACTGCACTAGCATGGGTTCAGCTCCACCAGGGAGAGCACTTAGTGCAGACAGGGTTTAACCCCCAGGATCTAGGTTTGCTCTGAGCCCCACCAGCCAAGGCTTCCCCTGGTTGAGCTGCCGTGGCAGGAGCGTTCCCAGCAGAGACTGGTGCAGACCCAGGCCGAGATTCTCAGCCCTGGGCTAGCTGCAGCCCCATACGGGCGGAGGCTGGGGAGCAGGATGATGATGAAGCAGCGTTTGCAGCATTCCAGGAGAGAACATGGCCCCGCAGGAGGCCAGAGCTCCCTGCTGGTTCGGAGCAGCATGACCTGGGCCCTATCTCCCCAGGTGCCTTGGTAGCAAGGGACAAAGGACACATTTCCTTTCCACCCAGCCCCAGGGGTCCCTAGAGCCGCTGAAGGAGCTGGGCGGCCAGCGACAGGCCAATCACTGCCCCCCGTCCCCAGTATTCAGCATGACGAGCCATGCGGAGTGGGGCAGAAAGAGACCGTCCAAGCTGCCCCGGCATCTGCGATGCAGGGGGAGCTATCCTGGCTCCGGCTCCCAGCTGAGCGGGCTTCCATCCACCGACCTCCCCCATCCCGCTGCATTTGGCTGCGTGCACTGGATTCCTTGGCGCTCGGACACAGAACTGCCTAGCAGCCAGCGTCGGTGGAAGGGGGATCCCCTGGGTCAGAGCTGGCTTTGCTGGGCTCCGTGTGGGGCTGCGCCGGCTTCCACAGCCCTACTGAGAGACCGAACCACCCCCAGCGGTGACATGGCTCCGCGCCAGCTCCTCATTTCAGGGCCCCTGCACTATGCTGCATCCTCACAGCCAGATTATCTAGGCAGATGCTGGTGGCGGAGGTTGGCTGGGAGCACAGGGGCTTGGACAATGTTCTGCCCTGGGCAGTCTGTGCACGAAGCAGCCAGGACTGGAAAGGCTGAAGGCGGGATCGAGGGGCGCTGGCAGAACTGCAGATGGGGGCAGACTGCCCAGTTCTCCCTCCTGCCCCCTCACTGCCTGAGTCATGCTGCCTAGTGACTGTTTAAGCACACCCCAGGGGCTTGGGGCGATTCCCTGGCCAGGGAGCTGGGACTTTCCCGAGAGGGGTTGGCGATGAGGCCTCCGGGAGGGGGGGGCGCCTGCATCAGCAGAACTGGAAGCTTTCCCCACTGCGGGCTAGCGGGCTGAGGTCACACGCCGCCCCACGACTGGTGCGGAGGTAGCAGTTTTGGCTCGGGAGGGGAGGGGAGGGGAGGCAGATGCTGCTGCGGTGCAGAGAGAAGCAGGTCGTGACTCGAACGCAGATGGGCCTCAGAGAGAAAGGGAGACACACACATGCATATACACAAGGCAGCCCTATGTCCTTCTGTTCCGCTTCGATTCAACCATCCTGTAGCGGATTTGAAACCCCCCCTCCCTATCTTAGGGGCACCCAGCGACACCCGTCCCCAGTTAGAGGGACAGGCTCTCTGTCCCCATCACCCCTAGCTCACCAGGGTGCCGAGATGGTCTCCTGGTGTTTCTGGCTTTCCACATGCCAATACCACGCTCACGGCCATGGCACCAGCACGCCAAGATGCCTGCCCTTCGTACCCTCCAAGCGCCTCCTCGAATGCTCAGCAAGACCCGCGGCTCAGGACACAACGCCAGGTCGCCAGAAGCCAGAAAGTGGCACATGGGAGCTGGACTGAAGGACTAGGCCAGAAGTCTAAGCAGCTGGGTTCTCCCGCCCCCATACTCTCCCTCCAGGGACCCGTCTGTTAGAGCAGCGCGGGAATCGAGCTGTAGACGTCCCAGAGGCTGCGGCCGCTGGGACTCTGGCTAGAAAGGTGCAGCAAGAAGCTTTGGCAGACCCCCCCCCCCCGCTGTTTTGGTTGCTACGGGACAAAGGCTCCTTTCTCTCTACCCCTGGGGGTGGGGAATTAAGGGCACAAGCTGCCCTGGCCCCACATGAGAGGGCACAGGATGCACCAGAGGCTTGTTTCCGCTCGCTGATCGGCTGTCCTGGTAGCCTTTAGCACACATCCCCCCCGTTGGAACAGACTCGCAGACTCTGAATGTTTCATTTAGGAGCAATAACTAGCCCAGAGACACCAACCCCGCTCTGCAGGAAGCAAACGCAGGGCGTCTGGCTCCACGGGGAGGGGAGAGGAGAGCAGGAAGGGTGCGAACATGCGTCCTCCACGCCCCACAACCCCGGCTCACGCGAAGCCACTGTACCATTTCTACGAGTGGCGCCTCCTTAGAGCCCCACTGACCTGCCAAAGGCTGTGGGGCTGCCCGCCCCACGGGGAAGGGAGCCATGCTCCAGGCACCAGAGGGTCACCAGCACTCAGCAAGAGGTGGCCGCCTTGCGTGCCCATCTCGGTGCCCCTTCACGCGAGGCAGTTCTCCTCCCTGCTCTCGGCAGTGCTCTGCTTCCTTCCCCACCTCTACAGCATTAACCCTGCCCCCTTACCAGCCTCGGATTCCCAGCCCCACGGCATCCCAGCCTGCCACTCTGCAAACACAGTCCAGACCCCGAACTTTCCCCTCCAGACCCCTGGGGCAGAGTCGGCCCTGCCCGGCTCAGCCGCAGGGAATGGACGGAGCTGCCTTATGTTCACCCCCAGAACAGGGGCTTGGCAGAGCAGTGCAGGGACTCTGGTTAGGAAGATGGGGTGGGTCTGCCCCCTGGCCAGCCCAGCCCGCTGTGCGGCAGCTCTTCCAACAGCTGGAGTTCAGGACCCCTTTGGCCTCCTGGTACGCAGTGGCTCCAGCTCTCACGTGCTCCAAGCAGCGCTAAGAAACGGGGAGATCAGCAATGGGGTACGGAGCCTTTTGCTGCCAGGCAGCCGGTTCAGATCCGGCCCAGCTCGGCCGTGCCCCCGGGAAGAGACAAGATGACTCTGCAGAGGCTGATGGGATACAAGTCGGGAGCTTCAGAACAGCTCTCTGCGGCGAAGTAGTGACACCACCTGCCCAAGGGCCCTCTCAAAGCCGGCGGTGATCGGCCCTCTGCTTGCGAGTCTCAGCAGAAGACGAAGGACTGGCCGTGACACAGGAATGCCACTGCCCTCTGGCTAATACGCAGGGTCCCTCCAGGCCAGGTCTCATGCACAGGCGCAGGGCATGGGACACCGGGGGTCATGGGGAAGCCGCTCCCCGTGCTGCGCTGGAGAACTTCAGCAACCAGAAACGTGCACTTGTGGTTGAGGCACCAGGTGAGGATGAGTTGGGTTCAATTCCTGACTCCGCTACTGACTCCCTGTGTACCTTGGGCAAGTCACTTCACCTCTCTGGGCCTCCCGCCCCACCCAGGAAACGGGGAAAATGAGACCGCCTGTCTCCAATCCTTTGTCTAGAGGGACAGCAGCAAAGCCTTGTCTAAACAGACAACTGGAAAATCTCCTTGGGACCTGGATGGTCTCTCACTTGTGCAGCACCCAGCACAACGGATCTGTGATTTCAGTTGTTGCCTCCATGGTAGGAATCAATCTTCCGGGCTTTCAATCCAACACCTGTTCTCCACACACTGAATAACGGGATATACAAGAACTGGCCTGCGCTTGGAAGGTCCTCAGAAGCCTGTTCTCCTTGCACTTTGTCACGGAGTCCCTGGGCGATGCTCTGGAACTGCTCCCCATGAAGCCAGTCAGGACTCTGGGGCAGTCTCCTTTCTGGGAGCAGCCTGTCTTCAGGACACACAGCTCATACGGCTTCCACCTTCCTGGGTCTGACCTTGGAGCATTCAGCATCCTCTGCCCCTCCGTGCGCTTCCCGCAGCGAGTCCGCTCAGGCGGGGCTCCTGGGGAAGCCAGAGGGTCCTGCACCCCAACTTCGCAGTCAGACTTGACTCTCAGCCAGCCAGTAAAACAGAGGTTTATTAGACAACAGGAACATGGTCTAAAACAGAGCTTGTAGGTACAGAGAACAGGACCCCTCAGCTGGGTCCATTTTGGGGGGGCCATGAGCCAGACAACCAGGTCTGCCCTTCACTTCATGTCCCAGCCAGCCCCAAACTGAAACTCCCTCCAGCCCCTCCTCCTCTGGGCTTTGTCCCTTTCCCAGGCCAGGAGGTCACCTGATTCCTTTGTTCTCCAAAAAGAAAAGGAGGACTTGTGGCACCTTAGAGACTAACCAATTTATTTGAGCATAAGCTTTTGTGAGCTACAGCTCACTTCATCGGACGCATACTGTGGAAAATACAGCATTTTCCACAGTATGCATCCAATGAAGTGAGCTGTAGCTCACAAAAGCTTATGCTCAAATAAATTGGTTAGTCTCTAAGGTGCCACAAGTCCTCCTTTTCTTTTTGCGAATACAGACTAACACGGCTGTTACTCTGAAACCTTTGTTCTCCAACCCTTTAGCTCTCACCTTGCAGGGGGGAAGGGCCCAGGCCACCAGTTGCCAGGAAACAGGGTGTCGGCCATTCTCTGTGTCCAGACCCCTGCACGCACCTGCCCTCTAGGGCTCTGCAATGATCATACACCCTTACCCCACCACCTAGATACTTAAGAACTGCCTAGGGGAAACTGAGGCACCCCCACACTATTCAGAGGAAACATTAAGAACAGTCCCACTTCGTCACACGCTTGCTCTGGGGAGCTGAGCCACCCAGAGATCTTAGCCCAGGGGCACCGCTCCCTGACAGAGTGGGCTGTTCCACGGCGGGCACCATCCTACTCCTCTTCCATTTGTTTTACTGCCACTGCCGGACAAGCTGGAGGCCCCGCTCAGAGCTCGCGCTGGGCTTCGGAGGGTGGGAAGCGTTCCCCAGACTGTCCGGCCTTGCTTGGCCACGGAGCGCCCGTGACGGGCACGAGAGAGCCGCCTGTTCCTGAGAGGCGGAGACTTCGGTGGCTGTGCTCCACGTGCCTTCCCTGGGGCAGCCAACAGCGACCAGAGTCTCCCTCTCTTCCAGGTTTCTATGGGACAGTCCAGTTTTGGACCCAGCTGCTCAGCCAGCTGGACGCTCCAAAGTGCCGACATCTGCCAGACCCAGAGAGACGCTGTCACAATGCAGGGGGCCCCACCAAGGCTGGGGCATCAAGACCTCGCCTTCAGAGTCTGCTGGACTAAGTGAGAGAGGCAGCACCTGTGTAATGGGTTCATCCACCCGCTCTACAGAGACAGAGCCCCGCAACAGGCCGCAGCCAGCGCGTGCTCATGAGCCGACCTGGCATCCACTGAAGTCTGCTCCGTTTGCCCTGCTGGAGCAAAGTCCTGACGCTTTCTCTGTTACCACTTCCCCAGCCCTGCAGCTTTCTAGCTGGCCCCACTCCCCCCTGCTCTGTGTCCCAGCCTGCCCCGCCCTGCACCATTGCAAGTTCCCCTGCTTTCCCCCACAGATACAGGGTATGTCTACACTGCAATCAAACACCCGCAACTGGCCTGGAACTCAGGCTGCGGGGCTATCAAATTGTAGTGTAGATATTTGCGCTCTGTGGGGCTCTGGGATCCTCCCCAGCCCGAGCCCAAGTCAGCTGACACAGGCCCGTGGAGGGTGTTTTATAGCAGTGTAGACATCCCCACAGACACACCCTGAATGCTCCTCCATTGCTCAGTCGGAGCAGGGCAGACTTCCTGCTTTGCAATCACTTCCATCTCACTGCTCTTGCTTCAGACAGGGTACAAGGCTCAAACTGTTCTCCGGCTTCCACCCCAATTAAACAATAACCTGTTAGACAATCTCTCCCCACAGTGCCAAGTACTTGGGCGCACAGCTCTTCTGAGCAAGGCTGCAACTCCCCCCACTCCCCAGCGTCCTTTGAAAGGTTACAGAAAATTAGCTACACAGAACATGCCAACTGCCTGCCCCTCCCAGGCAGTGCAGAGGAATCAATCAGCCAGCCACTTTTAGTACTTGTGTGTCCCCCGTTGGTACAGTGTCTGAGCACCACACAAACTGACCTATCGATCCTTACAACACAGGCTCAGGTTCCTCATCTGAGCCTGTGTAACACGGGCCAGGGACCTGCCCCGTAATCCTTCCTAGAGCACACCTTTTAGGAAAAGCACCACCCTCGTGAGAGAGGCCAGTGCTATATTATCTTCATTTTACAAATGGGGAGCCGAGACATGGACGTTCCCTTCATCTCTTTACACAGCAAGCGAGCCTCAGAGCCCGGATCAAATGACTCAGGCTGGTGGGGCCCACCCCACAGGCCTAAAAATATCCATGTCGATGCTCTGGCTAGAGCCTGGGCTCTGTGACCTTCCCCTCTTGCTGGGGTTCAGAACCCAGGCTGCAACCTGAACCCAAAACATTGACACTGCTCTTTTGAGCCCTGTTTTTCAGTCAGCTGACCCAGGCTCTGAGACTCACGTCTGGGTTTTAGGCACCGTGTAGACAGACCCAAAGTGACTTGCCACAGGAGGCTTGTGATAGAGCAGAGATTTGAACACCAGGCTCTCAAGGAGCTGTGCGTGGTATCTGAGAAGATACTCCATCTTCTGATTTCAGTTTCTTGGTTCCTATGCCTCACTGTACAGATTCAAATACTACAGAGTCTGTTACTGGACACTGGAGTGTGAGCATTTAGTGGCCGAAGAAGGGAATGGGAGCCAAGACTCCTGGGTTCCACACAGTTGGCGGCTGGGTTGAAGTGCAAGTTGGCACTTCACTTTAATTTCTCTCTCTCACACACACACAATTAGCTTACACACTTCTCCTTTTGGTGTCAGTTTCCTACCCATAAACTAGGTTTAATGCACTCATGCAGGGTAAAGTCTAACCAATTCCCCCCTTGCCAGTGTGTCCGATTTCCTTATCTGTCACTAACATCTCCTCGGATTGAAAACAAAGCCTGCTTTTTTCGGTCCTTCTCCAGCCAGGAGTTACAAGTAATGGAAAAATCGTCTCGTCAGTTTCTAATCAGTTTCATTGCCAGGTTCTCATGCCCTAGCTCATTGCTGCATGCAGGGAGAGGATTATGCACTGGCCCACACAGCTTTTCCCTGATTTCATTTCTATTGACCTTCAGTTTCATAGAAGACATAGAAACCCCCCCAGGCCAGCTCCCCAGCTGGTATACGTCAATGAGAATCCACTGATTTAAGCCAGCTGGGGACCTGGCCCAAACAGCTAACTGTGGGGGCAAGTTTGCTTCTTTAGCATTCTTATGAGACTTTGAAAGCCTTGGCTAAGAGGCAGCAGGAGACTCAAGTGTTACTGATGTTACTGAGTAGCTTTGCCCTCCTCCAGAGGCCTCCACGCTGCTAGGGGCCCAGAACAAGCCACTGCCTTCCTCCTCCTAGTTAGCAGGAAAGGGGCGAATTCTTAGGGCCTTCTCTCTCCTCCGGCAAGCTTCACTCTACAGACCATTGTGTAAGATGGGGGGGAGAGGGGATGATTTCACAGAGTGGGTGACTGTAGGGAGCTCTTCTGCATGCTTCCACAGCTCTCTGTCTGCAGCCGAGGCGCTGGGCTTGCCTATGCTGGGAAGTGGGGGGGGAAGAGCCCCTTTCTCTGCTTCTTATTCAGCGAGGAAGAGACAAGATCCCATTACATTCCCGCTGCCGCTTTTATAAAAGCGGAAAACCAGCCCAGAGAAGCTTAACAGCCGCCAACTAATAATCTGCTGAGAAAGGGCAAGTGTAACCCGAGACAAAGTTAAAGACGCAGCCCCTGCATCCAGGGGCAGGCGGCTCCAACTGCCCTCCCAGAGCACAGCTTCGCGCCTCGTGCCAAAAACCCACTTCAGAGGGTAGGTGGCTTGTCTGCACTGGCGGAACAAGTGGAGGCCAGAGGGGAGCAGAGATCAGTCACCTGGTCAGTTATTTACACCCCTTTTCCTCCCACAACGCGGGCCTGCTAAATTTGCTGTCTAGGCCAGGGGGCCTCTCTTCTTTCTGAGGGTCCCCCCCCACAACACGCTATAAAAACTCCCCGGCCCAGCTTTGCCACAACACCAGATTTCCTGCAGATAAAAGCCAGGGCTGGTGTTAGGAGGTAACAAGCAGGGCAATTGCCTAGGGCCCCATGCCACAGGGGGTCCCACGAAGCTAAACTGCTCAGGCTTGATTCAACCCTGGGTGGTGGGGCTTGGGCTTTCTGCCCTGGGCCTCAGTGAGTCTAACGTGGATCCTGCTTGGCGGACCTCCTGAAACCTGATCAAAGCCCCCCAGGGGGCCTCAGACCCCTGGCTGAGAACTGCTGCTCTAGGTGGTTTAGGGACTTGGATTGCAAGCTCCTGGGGGCAGGAACCATCTGTTCATTACGAATCCATTCTCCATTACACATACCTTGTGGCCTTTCACACCAGTGCAGCACTTCACACCGGTACCAGCAGCTACAGGAGCTGCTGGGTGGGAGACTGTTCAGCCAACAAGTCTGTACAATGCCTGGCACAATCGGTCAGAGTCTGCAGAAGAGCAAGGATTGGAACCCAGGAGCTCCGAAATCCCAACCCCTGGTCCGTGCCATGTTGCCTTGCTTCCGCCCCATACAGCTGCACGGATGGCAGGCTGTCACACAGTGGCATGCAGGAGTGACAAGCCGGAAGTCAATAGCAAAAAAGGGCATTGACTCTGGGCTTTCCTGACGCACTAACTTAAGCTGGCTCTGACTCGCCCCGTCACCATGACTCGCGCTCTTTTGCCATCCCTACCAAGGCTGGCTGGCTTGAAACGAGAGCCGCCAGCTTTGCTGTGTGTTTTGGTTCACTAGGCAGCGCCCTGAAGCTGGGAGACGGCAGGAGGTTCAACCCCACCCCCCTGCTTCCGTCAGACTCACTGGAGCATGGGCTGGGCTGCACAGTGAGAGTCCCATCTGAAACCTGGCGGAGGAAAGAGAGAGTCCAGGAGATGATCGGCCTTCTACTAGCCAACAAGAATCTCTGCTCACCCCCGCCTAACCCCTTTACAGCGCCTGTCTGCACACCTGACCTTAACACCCAAACAAAGAGCCACCTCCGACCCACAGAGCTACCAACACAGAATAGCTGCAGGTGGAGAGTTGCATAATCATCTTATCTCACTGCAGACAGAAGCTGCAATCCTGGACTACCCTTTGCCAAGCAGACCCCATCCCTGAAGACAGAGGCTCATCCTCCAGCCATCAGTGCAAAGACATGGGCGAAGCCCAAGACACCCACGCAGAAGAGCGAAAGGAGACAGTTTTGCCCCCTGCCTTGGAAGTGCTGGTGTAGGACTGACAGACTAGACTTTCAAACAGCTGATATGCCGAACCGTCTATCCATTTATCAGAAGCATCTGCAGCACCTATTGCAAAGCAGGTGGAAAATATCAGGCAGAGAAAATTAGATCCCTATTCAGAGTGTTTGACCAGAGGGAGTCAGGGATCTTGGGCTCTTGCCAGCATAATTTTCCACACAGACAGACACAATTAGCCTGTAGAACTCACTGCCACAAGATGTCACCAACCTGAAGAGCTTAGCAGGATTTCCAAAAGGAGTGGGCAGTTCTTTGGATGACAAGGATATCCAGAGTTGTATTAAGTACAAACAAAGACAATAGGAGATGGGAAAGGCTATAAACATTCATGCTTCAGGGGATGAACCAACCTCTAATTAGTGTGGGGAGGGGGTCAGGAGGAAACATTCCCTGGGGCAAGGTTATCCCTTAACTGTCTTGAGTTCCTCTGAAATATCAGATACTGGCCAGTGTCTTTCACAAGATACTGGACTAGACAGATGGCTGCTCTGCTCCAGCCTTGCCATTCCTGCGTCCCCATATTGTGGCTGGGCGGGGGGTGAGGAGCGAGCAGCCAGATTTCTCACAGCCCGTTCAAGACCAAGACAAGACAAGATAATTTATGTGTTGGGAGACTGAAGGCAGTTCAGGGATATCTCACCAGGGCCCAGAACAAACGCACAGAACAATGGGACCTGGAATGCAGCAATCAGCAGAAATCACTCACATCAGCTGAAGCCCTTTTAAATGACTCTCACCCTGGATACAATACAGTCAGGAGGGTCATTAGAGGATTCACCTGAGTTACAGAACTGCCCTGCTCCAGCCCCTTAGCAGAGGGCATGCAGCTTGCAGGTACTGCCTAGCAGCAGGGAAGGCAGGTCATCGCTCCTCTTCACAGACATCAGCTGATGGGAGCTGCTGTGGCCAAAAGGTGGCAAACCCCAGCTCTGCTCCCAAGTAGAATCCAGCTTGGATTCCATCAAGACCCAGACTGGTTTGCCAATTGCTCGCCACATAAAGCATGGTCTGGGCACTGCTCGCTGAGAGCCATCCCAGGGCAAGGGCTCCGCTGGGGGTAGAGGGAGGCACACACCTTCCGACTGGGGGCCCAAGAGGGAGGCACTGAATCATTTTCACCCTGGACGTCACCTGGAGTCAAGCCATGGTGCTAGCAAGAACAAAGATCTAGCACCAAACATGGCTCCGCCTCATGGCCTAGTGGACTGGGCACTAGGCTAGAACTCAGGAGACCAGGTCCCAGCTCTGCCCCTCCTTTGCTGGCAGACCTAGGGCAAGTCACAGCCCTCCCTGTGCCTCTGTTTCCCTACCTGTAAAACAGGGAGAACATGGACTTGGAGATTTAGGGATGAAGCAGGCTATCAAAGAGCTAGGGATCATCATCAGACACAGCTACATCCACGTTTTCACATGGGGGCAGAGGTCTAACCCAGACAGGGGCGAAGCTGCCGTTCATTCCCATCTCTCATGCTGCTGGCAGCTAAGCCCCTGCGCTGGATTGAGCTGATGAGTGCAGAGCAGATACTGCCCCAGAGCTCTCCGCAGCTTGGCAGAGCGCCAGGTTCAGAGTCCGCCCCCGCCCCCACGGAAGTCCGTGCACTCACTATGTCCCCTGGAGAGACATGGAGCCAGAGAGGAGCCCGAGCCTGGAAGCTCAGCTCCAGCCCCCTGAACTCAGAGTGCTCAGACTGAAGTCTCGATCTGGCGCAGCTCTAATGAAGACAATAGGCTGCAGACACCTTCAACTAGCCCCCTTCTCGCCCTGCAGCAGTGCGGAGCACAGCCAAGGCCAGGGATGTTGCCAGACAACCCAACATCATCAGTCCCAAGCATTCCCGGAAGGGGCCAATATGTCACAGGGTGCAAGGTATCTCGAAGGCGCCTTTAACCAGACACTGCAGCCAATTCTTAGCATTGTCGCACTCTGGCCCCTCACTCAGTTATTCACAACTGATCCCGCAAAGATGCTCCCCAGAATCCCTTGCACTGGTTCCCACCTCCCTTTCCATGGCAAGGTGCTCCTGGCACCCCAGCTGGCAAGCAAGCTAAGCTGTGACTTCCCTGTCTAGCTTGAGGCAGGCTCACACCCATGCACGGGGGCAGAGGTCAAAGCCTGCTTCTCGCAGCAGGAGAAAGCAGAGAGGGCAGGTGGGGTGGAGAGAGGGCGTGATTCCTTGGCCTCCTATTAGTCAGTTACACCCACCCAGAGCACATTTAAACACATCAGACATTCCTGGAGGATAGGTCCATCAATGTCTATTAGCCACGATGGGCAGGGATGCAACCCTATGCTCTGGGTGTCCCTCGCCTCTGTTTGCCAGAAGCTGGGAAGAGGGCAACAGGGGATGGATCACTTGATGATTACCTGTTCTGTTCATTCCCTCTGGGGCACCTGGCACTGGCTGCTGCTGGAAGACAGGATACTGGGCTAGATGGGCCATTGGTCCAACCCAGGATGGCCACCCTTACCCCTCTGCACAGCTCTAAGGGATAGTACTCCTGGCATAGCCGTGGAAAAATCAAACCCAGACTAGGAGCAAGCTGGTCACCCACCTCCCTCTGCCAGCTGCGGGGTCCCCACCAATTAAGAGCTGCTGTGGGCCCCAGGGTGACAGAGGCCTGAGTGGTAGCTAGACAGACCAGGCCCTGACACCGCAAAGGCCGTGTTCTCCCAGCATCTATTTTGAACCCTTCTGGCATCTGAAGAAGGGCCAGCTAAATAATGTATGGTGGCCAGGAGCTGCCCCAGCTGACAGGCCGCAGAGCAGTTAAAGAAACCCAGGCTAAGAGGTGGAAGCCAAACGCCCAGCGCTGCAAAGATCAGATGTATTCTCAGAAGCATTCACCGCTCAAGGCAAAGCCTGGCTACACCACAACCAGCCAGCGTGTGTTAAAATACAGCTCGCCCCGTCCACACGAGGAGGAGTTAGCCCATTTGCTAGAATGACACCTGGTTAGCCTAGCGCCAACAGGCCCTGGGAGTTAGCGGGCATCTGGGGTTACAGTCTCACAGCTCAGCGACCACAGGAGCAGCAAACCCCGAGCCCAGCGGTTTGTTTTGAACGAGCCTGGGGAACTCGAAGCCACTCCAGAGTTAGCCAGAACAAAGTTAGCCATAATCACTCAGAGTCAGGGAAACCAACCGATCTCACTGCCCACCTCCCCAAGTCTGGCAAAATCCACAGCCACAGCCTCTCTCCTCCAGAGCTTGGCAGGGCTGCTGGAAGAGGTAACCCTAGCAGGGCCTTTGTATGCCTGGGCCTGCAGCTCTTTGTTCCATCACCTTCCACTCCGCCAGCTGGGCAAGTCGCCCAGGGCCCCCAGTGAGGAGCGGCCCCTTCTCACGGGCACCTCTGGGCACTGGTGGGGGGAGGGGAGGGTGCAGGGGGCTGCACACTGGCCATTGTTTGGCCAGTGAGACAAGGGGGGGGGATAAGAAGAGAAGAGGAATCAAGGCTGATCTGGCAAGGCTGGGCACAGGGCTGGCACAGCCTGCAAGGGGCCCCTGGCACCTTTTTCTCCTCCTAGCCCAGGAAATCCCTTCCTGCAGCCCGTCTCTGCCACAGCCCCTCCTGGGCATCCCGGGGCGTTGGGGCAGGGGCAGGGCGCGCACAGACCCATCGGGGCGGCGCGCATTTCGGTGCCTACCCCCCGTGAAAGCCCGGACCCAAACAAACAGCGCCCCCCCCCCAGGAAAAGCCCCTCCCCAAGCGCAGCGCTTGGGTCTCAGCCACCGCCTGCCCCAGCGCCGGTTCCACGGAGCCGCCCCTCCCTTCTCCAGCGGGCCCCCCCCCCGCGATCAAGACACCTACTTTCGCCCCCCGCAGCCCCCTCCTCTGCGCGAGTTTCTCAGGGCAGCAAAGTTCCGCTGCGCCGCGGGCCCCTTGCTCGGCCGGGGGCTCGCCCCTCTCCAGGCGCACGGACAGCCGGGGCGCGCCGCTCACGGGCCGCCGCCCGCCCCTCGCTCCCCTGCGCGGTGCCCGGCGCGCACGCCAGAAGAGCCGCAGTCCATCGCCCGGCCAGTCCCCACCCCTCCCGGCTCGCGTTAAAGAGACAGGGCGATCCGGACAAAAGAGCCCAGCTCTGGAAATTACCTGGGACACCCCCCCCACACACACCCCGCGCGCTCCCGGATTCCCCCGCCCGCTGGCTCAGGCCCAAACCCGGCAGCGGCGAGCCTCTGGCTCCCGGGGGGCGGAGGGGACCTGCGTGGGTTGGCGTGTGCCGGGGGGGAACGGGTGCATCCTTTGCCGATGCATGGAAAGAAAGAGACGAGCCGCCACGGTTTGCAACCGCTGCTCTTCGCAGGCCAGGCTCCGGGAAGCACGTTCAGCCTGGCGCGGCGTTCCCTGGTTCTGGGCAAGGGCCAGCGGCTCTTAGTTTGTCAGCATTGACTTTGGAGGGGGGGGGGGGCAAGGTCTCTTTCATTACAACGGGGTGGGGGGTGACTCCGCACGGGTTCCCGAGGAGAACCGGCTTGGACCATCTCCCAGCCCTCCCCAAGGCGAGCCCCGCTCTGCAGGAGCCGCCTGGAAGCTCAACAGGGACACCTCTGACCCGCAAAAGGCAGCCCCCCCCGCCGCCAAAAAAAAAAAAAATCTAATTTTCCTTGAAGCTGCTGAGCACAGAGCAGCACCGGGGAAAAACTCCCCCGGCACTAACCCCCTGCAGCCAGCGCCCCTCCCGCCCCCCGCGCCGGTTGCTCCTCTCCAGCCCCCAAGCCTGGGGATCCCCCCCCTCGGTGTGAGAGCCGGGACCTACCTCCTCAGCAGCCCGGCTTTGTTCCCGCAGCCCCCGCTCCCTCAGTGCTGCGCGCTGCGCTCCCGTGTCTCCATCCCATGGCCCTTCCCAGGCTTGTTCCTCCTCCGGCTTGAAATCGGATCATCCCAGCGCCCCCCCACGCGGCCGGGGATGATGTCATGGCTCGGCCAGGGCCAATGGGGCGCGGCGGCGCCGCGGGGGCAGCCCCACGCGGCTCCATTCACAGGTTCCCCGTGGCAGGCAGGCAGGCGGGGCAGCGGGAGGCCGCCTCGCCCGCGGGAGCCGGGTTGCCCAACGCTGGAGCGTCCCGAGTCACGATCAGCCGGCTCTGAACCAGGACGGGAGCGGGGCAGACAGGGCGACACGTGCCGGTTAGTCAGGGCTTTCCCAGCAGCAGGGTGAGGCAACCCTGTCCAGCACCCCAGAGAACAAAGAGACACGGTTACCAATGCAAAAAGAAAAGGAGGACTTGTGGCACCTTAGAGACTAACCAGTTTATTTGAGCATAAGCTTTCGTGAGCTACAGCTCACTTCGGGTCCCAAGCAGGGGGCCGTCTGCAGCCCCCTGGGGAGCCACCAGCAGGTTGCAGGGGGTCCACTAAGCATGGCTGGCTAGGGCCCGGGGCAGAAAGACCTGCCGGGGGGACTACAGCCCGGGGCCTCACCTGGGGCTGAAGGCAAAGCAGCTTGGCCATGGCCCATGCAGCAGTGTGGGCCCCTGGGCAATAGCCCTGCTTGCTCCCCCTTAACAGGGGCCCTGGCTTTTATATGCAGAATATATGCGCCTGGGGGGCAGGGATAGCTCAGTGGTTTGAGCATTGGCCTGCTAAACCCAGGGTTGTGAGTTCAATCCCTGAGGGGGCCATTTAGGGATCTGGGGCAAAAATTGGGGCTTGGTCCTGCTTTGAGCAGGGGGTTGGACTAGATGACCTCCTGAGGTCCCTTCCAACCCTGGGATTCTATGGTTCTATGAAAAGCAGGTGTTGTGGCACAGTTGGACGGAGGAGTTTTTAGAGCATGTTGGGGGGGGGGCCTCAGAAAGAAGAAGGTTGAGAACCCCTGCACTAATGGACTCGTGGGTTCCCCTCTCTGTTAACCCCATGGCTGTCTTGGGGCTGGCAGTGAGTGTCTTCGGCTATGACGTAGAGTCACACACACAACTCTACTGTAGCATATGTCCCTGTCTTTATTGCCCCAGTGCTCATGGCCTTGTGGCTCCAGCACAGCACTGGGAGACAGGACACCTGGGTTCTTCTTTGCTCAACTGCAGCAGAGTTGGTGTGTGACTGCGGGCACATCCCGTCCCCTCTCTGTGCTGGGGGGTGGGGGGGGATGCAATATTGTCAGGCTCACCGAAAATCACAAGATTGGCTTTAAAATCATGAGATTATGTAAAAACAATAGATGTGAAGTTCTTTTTTTATTGGCCTTCTTTCTGAGCCTTTTGGGTGCACTGGGGGTCACATCTGGAAGCTTTCTCCACAGCCACGAGGGCTAGAAACTTACTTTTCCTTTAAGAATGAAGGCTGGAATCATCACGTCTCCACTTGCTCCAGGAGCTGGGGCTTCAAGGAAACAATAATTATCATAGGTTTCAGAGTAACAGCCGTGTTAGTCTGTATTCGCAAAAAGAAAAGGAGTACTTGTGGCACCTTAGAGACTAACCAATTTATTTGAGCATGAGCTTTCGTGAGCTACAGCTCACTTCATCTGAAGTGAGCTGTAGCTCACGAAAGCTCATGCTCAAATAAATTGGTTAGTCTCTAAGGTGCCACAAGTACTCCTTTTCTTTTTAATAATTATCATGAGGCTCATGACACATTACAGCTCGGAGCAAGCCCCCCAACCTGGGTGACAGAAACTTGCTGGTTCTGCTGGACCTAGTGCTCTAAAAACAGTGGCGTGGGTTGCGGCATGGGCTGGCCGCCCGAGGACTGACCCAGGGGGTCGGACAAGCTTGTACTCGTCCGGCCTGCAACATTCACATCACTGTGTTTGAGCTAGCACATCTGTCTGCCTCTGCTGGGAAGCAAGCTGCCAGCTGTACTGTAGAAACCCCCTCAGTTTCTCTGTCTGTAAAATGGGCCTAAAGATATTCATTGCGCTCTTTGCTGCTGGGCGTTGTGAGCTGTTATTCACTTGCCAGGCACATTGGGAACTTCAAGTGGAAGGAGCTATGAGAAAATACTGTCACTGCAAAGCTGCGTGTGACTGGGGAAGTTCTGAGTCATGTTTCAGGGTTTTAGCAAAGCTCTTAGGGATTAGGATGAGACCTTCATGAGGGGCACGTGATTGCACATCTGCCTGCTGTGGGGTTTCCTGCCCTTCCTCTGAGGCCTCTGGTGGTGGTGACTGAGATGGGTGGCCCACGGGTCTGCTCCAGTCTGGAAGGTCCTTGGTTTTGAAGTGTCCGTGCAGGCAAAGGCAGCAAAAGCTGATTTGCACCCCGCAGGAGCTCACGTGTAGCCTTGGATGCGGACTGCAGTGCCGTAGTGTAGACACTTTCTACATCAGTGGCAAGGGTTTTTTCTGTCGCTATAGTTAGCCCACCTCTCTGCGAGGCAGTAGCTAGGTGGACAGAGGAATTCTTCCACCAACCGAGCTGAGTCTACACCGGGGCTTAGGTTGATCTAACTAGTGCTCAGGGCCTGAGCAGCAGAGCTAGTTCCATCTAACTTGTAAGTGTAGCCCAGGTCCGGGCGCAGAGAAGTTAAGTGGCTTGCCTGTGGACATACAACAAGTCACTGGCGGGGATCAGAACGCTCTCAGACCTGTGCTCTGTCCTTTAAGTCAGTTGCCTCTCAGACATTAGCATTGTCCCCTGAGACAGCAAAAGGAATTCTTTCATTTTCACCCAGACGGCAGCCACTGGAGGTTTGCAAAAGCAAACTCAGTTTAATGTAAAAAGAAAAGGAGGACTTGTGGCACCTTAGAGACAAACCAATTTATTTGAGCCTAAGCTTTCGTGAGCTACAGCTCACTTCATCGGATGCATACTGTGGAAACTGCAGAAGACATTATATACACAGAGACCATGAAACAATACCTCCTCCCACCCCACTCTCCTGCTGGTAATAGCTTATCTAAAGTGATCACTCTCTTTACAATGTGTATGATAATCAAGTTGGGCCATTTCTAGCACAAATCCAGGTTTTCTCACCCCCCCCCCCTTTTCCAAAAACTAGACACACAAACTCACTCTCCTGCTGGTAATAGTTTATCCAAAGTGACCACTCTCCTTACAATGTGTATGAAAATCAAGGTGGGCCATTTCCAGCACAAATCCAAGTCTTCTCACCCCCCGCCCCCCAAAACACACACACACAAACTCACTCTTCTGCTGGTAATAGCTCATCTAAACTGACCACTCTCCTTACAATATGTATGATAATCAAGGTGGGCCATTCCCAGCATAAATCCAAGTTTAACCAGAACGTCGGGGGGAGGGGGGGCAGGAAAAAACCAGGGGAAATAGGCTACCTTGCATAATGACTTAGCCACTCCCAGACTCTATTTAAGCCTAAATTAATAGTATCCAATTTGCAAATGAATTCCAATTCAGCAGTTTCTCTCTGGAGTCTGGATTTGAAGTTTTTTGTTTTAAGATAGCGACCTTCATGTCTGTGATTGCGTGACCAGAGAGATTGAAGTGTTCTCCGACTGGTTTATGAATGTTATAATTCTTGACATCTGATTTGTGTCCATTTATTCTTTTACGTAGAGACTGTCCAGTTTGACCAATGTACATGGCAGAGGGGCATTGCTGGCACATGATGGCATATATCACATTGGTGGATGTGCAGGTGAACGAGCCTCTGATAGTGTGGCTGATGTTATTAGGCCCTGTGATGGTGTCCCCTGAATAGATTTGTGGGCACAGTTGGCAACGGGCTTTGTTGCAAGGATAGATTCCTGGGTTAGTGTTTTTGTTGTGTGGTTGCTGGAGAGTATTTGCTTCAGGCTGATGGGCTGTCTGTAAGTGAGAACTGGTCTGTCTCCCAAGATCTGTGACAGTGAGAGATCATTTTTCAGGATAGGTTGTAGATCTTTGATGATGCGTTGGAGAGGTTTTAGTTCGGGGCTGAAGGTGACGGCTAGTGGCGTTCTGTTATTTTCTTTGTTAGGCCTGTCCTGTAGTAGGTGACTTCTGGGAACTCTTCTGGCTCTATCAATCTGTTTCTTCACTTCCGCAGGTGGGTATTGTAGTTGTAAGAATGCTTGATAGAGATCTTGTAGGTGTTTGTCACTGTCTGAGGGGTTGGAGCAAATGCGGTTGTATCGCAGAGCTTGGCTGTAGACGATGGATCGTGTGGTGTGGTCAGGGTGAAAGCTGGAGGCATGTAGGTAGGAATAGCGGTCAGTAGGTTTCCGGTATAGGGTGGTGTTTATGTGACCATCATTTATTAGCACTGCAGTGTCCAGGAAGTGGATCTCCTGTGTGGACTGGACCAGGCTGAGGTTGATGGTGGGATGGAAATTGTTGAAATCATGGTGGAATTCCTCAAGGGCTTCTTTTCCATGGGTCCAGATGATGAAGATGTCATCAATATAGCGCAAGTAGAGTAGGGGCATTAGGGGACGAGAGCTGAGGAAGCGTTGTTCTAAGTCAGCCATAAAAATGTTGGCATACTGTGGGGCCATGCGGGTACCCATCGCAGTGCCGCTGATCTGAAGGTATACATTGTCCCCAAATGTAAAATAGTTATGGGTAAGGACAAAGTCACAAAGTTCAGCCACCAGCTTATCCGTGACATTATTGGGGATAGTGTTCTTGACGGCTTGTAGTCCATCTTTGTGTGGAACGTTGGTGTAGAGGGCTTCTACATCCATAGTGGCCAGGATGGCGTTATCAGGAAGATCACCGATGGATTGTAGTTTCCTCAGGAAGTCAGTGGTGTCTCGAAGGTCGCTGGGAGTGCTGGTAGCGTAGGGCCTGAGGAGGGAGTCTACATAGCCAGACAATCCTGCTGTCAGGGTGCCAATGCCTGAGATGATGGGATGCCCAGGATTTCCAGGTTTATGGATCTTGGGTAGTAGATAGAATATCCCAGCTCGGGGTTCCAGGGGTGTGTCTGTGCGGATTTGATCTTCAACTTCAAATCCAGACTCCAGCGAGAAACTGCTGAATTGGAATTCATTTGCAAATTGGATACTATTAATTTAGGCTTAAATAGAGACTGGGAGTGGCTAAGTCATTATGCAAGGTAGCCTATTTCCCCTTGTTTCCCCCCCCCCCCCCGCAGACGTTCCGGTTAAACTTGGATTTATGCTG
This sequence comes from Eretmochelys imbricata, assembly GCF_965152235.1. Lineage (NCBI taxonomy): Eukaryota > Metazoa > Chordata > Testudines > Cheloniidae > Eretmochelys > Eretmochelys imbricata. The sequence goes on along the minus strand of NC_135585.1, from coordinate 3,970,826 downwards.
GGAATGGCCCACCTTGATTATCATACACATTGTAAGGAGAGTGGTCAGTTTGGATGAGCTATTACCAGCAGAAGAGTGAGTTTGTGTGTGTGTGTTTTTTTGGGGGGGTGAGAAGACCTGGATTTGTGCTGAAAATGACCCACCTTGATTATCGTGCACATTGTGGGGAGAGTGGTCACTTTGGATAAGCTATTACCAGCAGAAGAGTGAGTTTGTGTGTGTGTGTTTTTTTGGGGGGGGGTGTGAGAAAACCTGGATTTGTGCTGGAAATGGCCCACCTTGATTATCATACACAGTGAGCTGTAGCTCACGAAAGCTTATGCTCAAATAAATTGGTTAGTCTCTAAGGTGCCACAAGTCCTCCTTTTCTTTTTGCGAATACAGACTAACACGGCTGTTACTCTGAAATCAGTTTAATGTCTCATCTACTAGATCCGTATATTACTGATGGTGGCTCCTCTGCCTCTGGGGAACTAGCTCGTTATTACTGAGCCATCCCGTTTTTCATAGGGCACAGGAACAAAGCATTGCACAAACGGTGCATGGCCGGGATTTGCAGACAAAGAATCCATCAGACCGCATGGACCGCAGGATACACACCTGCCTTGAGGCTGTTCTTGGCTGGGTGCTGCATGCAGTGAGTGCCTATGGTGAAGGGTCCAGCATTCTCAAAGCACTTTGCAAAGGAGGGATATATACTATTATCCCCATTTTACAGCTGAGGAGACTGAGGCGGAGGAAAGCTGAAGTGACTTGCCCAAGGGGAAAGGCTGAGCCAGTGGCAGAGCTAGGACTGGACCCCACCTTGGCTAAATGCTAGCCAGGGGTTCTACCCACTACCCCAAGCTGGTTCCCTAGCCATTGGCTGATAAATAACCATTTGTATACACAATGCTAACTACATTTAACTCTACCCCGCAGCCCAACACTGCTGCATCGCAGGGGGCTGGCAGGAGAGCGTGTTCGCGTGAGACAGCCCAGTCAGGAGGAATTAGAATCAATCGCCAGAGCTGGGGAGACGGCTGACATTAGGCTGCAGCCGGAGGGGCTGCTGGACTTTGCAGAAGTGCGACACGCAGGCACCCACTGACCTCGAAAACCTGCCAGTCAGCGCTGGGCCCTCCCAACCTGCCCCAGCTCTGCTCTGGCTCCAGGCTGCACAGAGCCTCCTGGACCCAGCCTGCGGGGTTTGTCCACGGTCACTGGTGTTTCCAGGCTCAGGAGCAGGGGTGTGGGTGGGGCGAGCTGAATCAATAACAACCCCTCCCCCGCCCCAAAGTCCGTTGCTGGGTTTCTTCCATGGCTTCTCAGAACACTCTCAAAAGAAGCAGCCAGAAACCAGTGAAACAGCCCTCGCTCACAAGGCCAAAGATAATGTGCCAGCCCATGACAGCAGCCGCTGCCCCGCCATTCCTCCAGGAACTGTAATTGAGCGTGCAAGACGATGGCATGCCAGGCTTGTCTCACTAGATCGTCTTCAGGGGCACAGGAGACCCTTTCAGAACAGCACAGCCTGAGAGAGGTGGCTTCCCATCAAGCCCTCCTGGGAAAACCAGAACGAACCAGGTTTGGTTTACATATGAGCATAAGCGTTGTCAGACTAGATCAGCCCCTTGGGCCATCTAGCTCAGCAGCCTGGCTCACCACCAGGGACCAGATGCTTCAGGGGAAGGTTCAAGGAACCCTGCAGGAGTCAGATGTGGGATAATCTGGCTCCCCATGAAGGCCTCAGCCTAATCCCTAATGGAGAAGGGTTTAAACCCTGGAACATGAGGGGCTTTTAATCTCCCTTCTAACACTCTTTTGTTCACATGCACCATTACAACTCTGGCTGTCCTTGTTATCCACACGAATGTCCAATCCGTCTTTGACGCTTTGCTAAATTCTTGGCCTCAATGACATCCTGTGGCAGAGAGTTCCACAGGCTAATCACATGCTGGGCCAAAAGCAGTTCCTGTGCCTAGTTTTGAATTTGCCACTTTTTGAGTTCATTGCTTGTCCCCTGCTCCCTTCCCCGCCTGGGTGGGCTTTTCTTGTTTAGTCTTTGAAATGGGGGAGTGAATTCCATGGTGGTGGTGACGGACGAGTGGTGATGGTTTCAAAGCTTTGTTGGGGCACCTCCCTGCTCGTCACACCCGAGGAAAAGTATCCAAGCTCCAGGGAATGATGTACGGACTCAGCCATGTGGGTAACTATCAACAGCCCTTCAGATATTACCACATGTGACTAATTAAAAACTGGTTTCAGAGTAGCCGCCGTGTTAGTCTGTATTCGCAAAAAGAAAAGGAGGACTTGTGGCACCTTAGAGACTAACCAATTTATCTGAGCCTAAGCTTCTGTGAGCTACAGCTCACTTCATCGGATGCATCAAGTGAGCTGTAGCTCACGAAATCTTATGCTCAAATAAATTGGTTAGTCTCTAAGGTGCCACAAGTCCTCCTTTTCTTTTTAATTAAAAGCTGTTCAAGGATTGAGGGCAGATCAATGGATTTAACCCTGCTGGCTGGGACGGCAGTTTAGAGGATGTCCCTTTGTTGTGTGTGGGTGTGTGTGGGCACTGGAATGATGTGCGCATGTTGGACTCAGAGAAGCCTCACCCATCCCTGCCTTCACCGGTAGCATGAAGCAACGGGTCTGACTGTGATGCCAGGATGCAAACTCAGCCACCTAAATTGCATATAGAGCCACATGCCTGCCGAGACACCGAGCTGGCTCCAATGTCTGCTCTGGGGGGATGAGTGTGGGTGGCCGGAGAAGGAGGGCAGGGGTCTGAAAGCTACAGTCCCGTGTTGTGTGAGGACCAGGCTCCTTCAGGGGCGCAGCCTAGCGGGGAGCTGACTAAATAGCCCGTGAGCAGCGGAGGGCAAAGCAGAGGAGGCCAGGCAGCAGTGGGCTTTACCCAGGTCCCACTGCGCGGTCTCTCTGCGAACTGCAGGGCTGGTCACAGCTATACGTGGCCTGGCAGCTCCAGCCAGCCGGGGTGGCATTCTGACAGGGGGCACGAGCTGGGACTCCTGGAACCCCTGTGGAAAAGCCTTAGGGCTAAGCCCACAGGCGTGTAAATGGTGTGGGTTGCTCGGAAAACGGGAGGGATGGCGCAAACCGAGTCTGACTTACACGTGGAGGGCCCCTCCCGCAACTACATGTCCACCCTGCGTGTCACTCATTGGGTTCGATTCCCAGCTCACCGGGTTCCCTTTAGGCCTTAAAGTGGCTGTGACCATCCTCATGAGAGTCTCCCCTGCCCCCTGGTGCTGGGGGCTTCCCCAGGTGGTGAAGGGCAGGCACTAGGGCCCTGCTTCTCCCCCGTGGCACAGGGGACAGACTGGGGCCATGTCGGGTGTGGCCAGACTGCACTACCCTATGGCTAGTCTCTGACTCCCAGGGGATCTTGGGCAGCAGAGGCTGAGTGTACGTTAGAGCAGCCCTGAAACGGCTCTAAGTTACAGCCGGGTGAGGCTGGTCCCCAAACAGAGGGACCCAAGCCACCTCTGTCCACATCCTCAAGGGGAGGAAAAGCCTCACTGAGAATCACGGCCCTTGTCGTACACTGACCTGTTCAGAAATCCAAGCTACATTCACCCCCTCCTAGCGCCGGGCAGGAATTGCACTGTTTGCCTCCCACAAAAGCAAAACTAGTGCAAGGGACTCTGCTTGCACTCCAGGAAAGTGCAAGGGGCGCTGACCTGTAACTCTTGCCCACACTGGTGTGACTGCAGGATGTGGTCTCAGGGAGCTGTTTGCTTTGGGCAGCCTGTAGAGAAGCAGCTTAGGATATTTGGTGCTGCCTGGCATTGAGAGCGTGACCTGCATGGAAGGCGCTGATCCCTGTACCGGGGGACACGCCCCACCCTTGCTGTTGTATTCACGGCACAAGGCTCCGGCCTTTGAGATAGTCACTTGCACCAAAGCCAAGTTCTGCTCTTGGAAACTTGCAAATGTCACCAAGAATTCACGGCGGGCCTCCAGCAGCGGGAGCCGCCGCAGGGCCCAGTCCCACGGGCTCTGAAGACTGGGTCACGCCTGTCATGGCTGGCAGGGTGCTGGGGCTCCAACGCAGGGCTGGAGGGAGGTTCCTCCTGACGCGATGTGACGTGACGTGGTCGGTGGCGCAGGGCGGGAGGCTCGAAGGAACACGCATCCTCCTTAGATCTGGTACAGCAGGGCAACACCAGGCAGGAGATAACGTCACTGCTCCTTAGCCGCCGTAGGAAACCTTGGCTTCACATCCCCCCCGTGAAGGACGGCGTCGCGAGACAGAGCAGCCCCCTTGCTCTGGGGAGTGCCAGCTCAAGGTCTGATGTGGGTTCCTTTGTCCAGGCTGCTTCCCGGAGGCCCACTGGGGCCAGGGGCCAAACTATATCAGGGCAGCCCTGGGACACGTGAGGCGCAAGATGACCCCGCCCTGGGTTCTGCACCAGTGCAGGGATGCATCGCACCGAATCTAAAGCATCCCTGGGAATCTCAACGCCCTTTATCAACTGCCTCGTGGCAGAGCAGTAACCGTTGGGGTCCTGGCCCGCGGGAGTTTTGCCGCTGGCCTCAGTGGGACGCGGGTTTGACTGCCAGTCCGGAAGGAAGGCTGGGGTTGAGGTTTGCATGCATGGAGCATCGGTTCTACCTACTGCAGAACTGGGCAGGACAATGCACACAGGGCGGTCCCAGCCAGAATGTTACAGGGCAAGCGGCTGTTTGGTGCCTTCTGTGCAGGTGCTCTCCAGCCCAGTTGCCAAGACAGGGCGGATGGCCTGGGAAATAGCCCCTGGCCGGGCCAGGACAGCCCGGGGGCAATTAAAGCAGCCTGGAGGTGTCAAGCCACTTTTGACCCACCTGGCTTTGCAGTGAGCACAGCTCAGCCAGAGCAGAGGATCCTGCTGCCTGGGATCTGGGTGACTGGTTCACAAGCCCCGAGTGCTGCGGGAAGGGGAGCCATGGCCTTTTCCTTAGTGGTGCGAGGGCTGACCTCTTGGCACTGGGTAAGGTAGCAGCAGGGGGCCGGGGCTCTGGTCTGCCAGGATGGCTCCCTTCCCCAGAGCTCTGCCTGCAGAATTGCTCCTCTTCCCATCTTGTCTGGTTTGCAAACTGCTGATAAGCGACTGTGTTTTGCCCTTGGGAGAAGCTCAAGTCATAACAGTGCAAAACTCTGGAGGCCTGTCAAGGCCCATTTGGTCCCCACGCTGATCCAAGGAGACAGCTCGCTCTCCCCTGTTACGCCTTGGTACACATGGGCTGTTGAGTGTGTCTGCAAAGCCCAGTGCCTGGCAGCCAATGCCAAGGCAAGTGACATGATAAGACACGTCCTGGTGAATTCACGGTGGCCGTGTGGGGGTTGTATGGGGGGGCAGTTGTATAAACCTTGCTCCCCCCCCCAGCCGCCTTCCTGTTTCTCAGCAGCCCCGGGTGCAGCAGGCACCCCCTCCAGCGTGCAGTGCTTGCATGGGCCTGGGGGGGTGTCCTGTCTCAGTGTCACCAGCAATCAGCCCATCACCTGATGTGGAAGAAGGGTCAAAACAAACCCTGCCGTCGCCAGTTGCACCTGAGCAGGTGGGGAAGCATTTTGAGGACAGATGGAGCCGCTGGGCCTCACGCTTACGGAACGCCACTCCATGGCTGCTCGCCGGGCCAAAGCCAGCAGGAGCCCGTCCATTGAGCACCCAGGGCTCTGCGTCGGGCCTGCCCCTGCAGGTCAGCACCCACCCGGGACGAGTCACTCTCATTGCTAGAAGAAAAGGAGGACGTGTGGCACCTGAGAGACTAACCAATTTATTTGAGCAGAAGCTTTCGATGTATCCGATGAAGTGAGCTGTAGCTCACGAAAGCTTCTGCTCAAATAAATTGGTTAGTCTCTAAGGTGCCACAAGTCCTCCTTTTCTTTTTGCGAATACAGACTAACACGGCTGCTACTCTGAAACCTCTCATTGCTAAGTACAGCTACTGCCAGCCGGGAACCCCAGGAGCAGCTTTTGGTCATTCCTGGGCATGGTGCTGGAGAAACCAACAGCAATTCCTTCCTTCAGCCAAGTGCCGAGCAATCCCCCGCCCTCAGCTCCGGCAGCTCAAATCACCGAGCCGAGGTGGACACGGCCCCGATTCCTTCTGAGCCACGTGGACGGGCACTGCCTCACGCCCCACCCCCCCAGCGCAGGCCCCGGGGTGGAGTCGGGGAACCTCACGCTTTCATTCTGAGTACACGGCCTTTCGGCTGGAGCTTGGCCTTCCACATCCACTAGTGAGTTCGCAGTCCCACGACGGGCACCAGCCAAAGGTGAACTAACACCAGTCACTTAGGGCTAAATAAAAGATAAAGCTTCCTGATGGAGGGGTTGGACGGACACTAAAGCCAGTGCTGACGGTCACCCGGGGGTCACAACGCCTTTGTGCAGAAAGCCTTTCCGTATCCGGCTGAGCTGAGGCCGTTGCTCGCTGCCTTGGGACAGCACCACTGCTAAGCACTCACACGGACTTATGCTCCAGTCAATGATACAATTCTGCGTGTGTGGGTGGATGCAGATACACTATAAACACAATCTGGACCAACAGGGACTTTCTGTCAGGTTTTCCCCTCGCCCTGTACTTTCCCAGAGGTCGTCAGCACCAGCAAAGAGCGAAATTCAACACAGAGGAACCACTGCTGAGCCAGTCCTGCTAGCGGCAATGAGCTGCCTGTGGCATTTGGCCTGGGCACTGCTCCCAAGTTCAGCTGCTCTGCTCCAGGCTCTCCCGGCAGAGCAGTTGGGCTCGGGGTCTCTGCGTGCCGCTCATTTGGGGAGAGGTCCAGCCCAAGGCACTGAGCAGCGCATAGGCCTTGGGCCAGCTCTCTGCATGGGCTGGATGTCATCCGGGTAGCAGAAACAGCTTAGCGGCAATGGGCTGGGGCCTGTCAAGTGACTGCGTTTGCAGCTGGGCTCTCGCCGTATGTGCAGCGCTAAGAGCCATCAAAGCAGCAAAGCCTCCCTGGAGAATCAGGCTTCACCCAGAGCTGAAAAGCAGGCCCCGGAGCCCCTGGAAAGGGCCTGGGGGCGGCTCGTTCACCAGGTGACCTGGCCTGGGATGCGGGGTGGAGAGAGCCGATGAAGGGCCACTCCAGATGTGCTGCTGTGGAAATGGCAGGTGCTCCGTGCAGCGGCTACGAGACTGGTGCTTGGAGGGGGAGGCCCGGGATGTGTCTTGCACTGGCCTTTGCACTGCATTTCTCCCGCCGTTCTGCTCACCCCCGAGCGCTTCACAGAAGGGTTAAATCCAGGGGTGGAGCCAGCCTGGATGCTCAGTCGCCCAGGCCTGGGGCTGTCCTTTGGAAGCAGGGAGTGGAAGGAGACGCATGGCGCCCTGAATCCCAGTCCAGCTGCAAACGCACCCTGCCTGACAGCCGATAAAGGGGACCTGTGCTGAGGCAGCTTCCGCAGCCGGCTACAGGCCCCCCATCCTCCGGCAGGGTCATCGAGCTCACCCACGCCCTTCTGGGCCCCCTTTAGGCCCATGCGTTTCCATGACTTTGCTCATGACACACAACGGCTCTGGCCACACCTGAGCTAAAGCCCCTTTCCCCCCTTCGCATGCCACCTGCTCATGTGCATTACATTGGACCAGGGCGGATCCTGGCGAGAACCCTTGGGTGATGATTCCTCATTTACAGTTACTTTCTGTGAGCTTGCCGTTAACCAGCTTCTAACCCGCTGCTGGAAAAAGGACACCCACCATGGGAAGCACGCCCTCTCTCTCTGTGGTTTTCCTTCTGTCAGTCCCAGCCGTGGCTGATGGCTCTGGTCATGCAGGTTTGATGACTGGCTGTCACAGCTGCACAGGAAGGTTTCTGCCACTCTGACCTCACCCCTCAAACGCAGGGAGTGTGAGTTCAGCTCTGGGCGAGCCTGAGCCGCTCCCCAGGCAAAGTCCCGCATTGACTTCCGCAGGCTTCGGGTCCTTCTGCTCTTTGTCTGGATCCAGAGCGACCTCCCCCCATTCACCCCACAAGGAACCAGCCCCGCTGTTAATGGGTTTGGAATCTGCAAATTAAACTCCCAGCCGGCCCCCTGAGGATTCTTTATTACCTATTTCCTGGCTCTGAGCTAATCCCAAATCACGCCTTGGCCTGCAAGCCAGGGTCAGTGTCCTCAGTGTATTAGAAGGTGCTGATTAAATCCTGGGCTCAAGGGAAGCAGCCAGCACTTGCCCTGTCTGTGGTGGTGAGCAGAGGGGATGAGGATTTAGCTACCTTACAATGAGGGGGGCTATGGGTTTGACTGTCCAGTGACGCTTCTTTCCTGCATAGCTGTGATCCCGGGGAGGTAGAGATGGCGCGTCAGGGCATCTTTACGCCACAGCTACGTAGGGTAGATGCTTCCTACAGTGACAGAAGGGGTTTTCCCTGGCTGGAGTTAATGAAACTCTCCACAAGGCGGTCTCTATCGACCTTGCCGTGCCCACACAGGGTTAGGGCGCCCTACCTATCCCACAGCCCTACGCGGTGTAACCAGCGCGATCTCATCTTTAGGTGTAGGCCAGGCCTCACTGTGGGACCTTAGACACCTCACTCAACTTCTGTAGGTCGCACGTCTCCCCCCTGCCAGGCAGGGATAAGACCTCGGTCTGCGTCGTAGGAGGGCTGAGTTTTGTTAAGCTCCACCCGTGGGAGCCCTAGTGTAGCCAAGGTTCTGGGAGACATGAGTATTTTAGCCCCAGTGCTGTCGAGCCCTGTCCTGACCGCTCAGACAGCACAGGAGAGCTGATTTCTGTCCATCACTTTCCCAGGATAACCTGTTTCTCAGCCACCTGCACAGAAACCATCGCTCCTTCTCCGCACATCTGAACACGGGGGAGAGAGACCCCGTGGGCCACAACTACTTAGCCACATCGGCCTCCCTTGCAGGAATACGCCTGCAAAAGGGACCGGCAGCTGGGAAGTTCGGGGTGATCCCAGTTCCATCCCTTTCTCAAGTTCTGCAGGGTACAGAGTTATTCCAGAGTGCGTCTCTCTATTTTTGGGGGAGAGAAATAAGCCAAACAACTATTCCAGTGCTTTTGATTCTTTATTAAAGGGACCCCACGCACAAGGTTCAATCCTCCGCCAACCAGACTGGACAGAGATGTGCAAATACAGGCGAGAGCAGGTGGGGCGTCATGGATGGAGCTACATCACCATGGTGACAGCTCCGGACCCCCTCCGCAGAAGGACACAGTGGGGGACAGCTGGATCCTCCAGCTTGCACTGTGTACCCCGCATGGAAGGGAACACGGCTGAGGAGTTTGGGATCCAGCTGACGAGTAGGCACTGTGTGTGTTTTGCGATGATGGAAACAACCACCACCACCGATCCCCCTCATCTTGATTCTGGCCCCCTCCCCTCGCATCCCCCACCAAACCTGGGCACTAAACCAGAACACAAAATCAAGGCTGCAGCTGCCAATCCATCATGCCAGCAGAGCCCTGCCCCCCCGCCCTTTCTGTTCTGCTGGAGTTAAAGGGGCGGCGTCCGTCACAAGCCAGGGGGAGAGGACCACATTGTGGGTGGAGTGTACATCTCACCCCGCAACCATCCCGGGGCCCAGGGAATTTTCCTTTCCCTCCCCCTCTCCAGGATGGGGCCAAGGAAGGAAGAAATGAATTGCTGCCCCAAAGCGAATGTCAGTGCCGATAGGCGATGCCCCCGTGCTGAGCTGCCCCGTGGCGCAGTTCCGCCGCAGAGGACCCCTCCCCAGTGGGCAGCGCTTCTCACCAGGGATAGGGGGGCTGGGAGGGGGATGTCTCCTCCAGAAGGATTCAAGTAAATTGATCACAACTCCAGCGTCCTTGTCCCCCCAAAATCCACTCTCCGCTCCCCCATCCCGTCCCAATGCCGCAAACCAAATGGCTGCATACGGGCTTTGTATTTTGGTCTGTCACTTTTCCACTCTCTGACACGGTGCGGCACGGGGAGACAGGAGAGGAGACTGGCAGAGGAGGGACTGGCGAGTCGAGCGGGCAGCCTGGCAAAGCGGGTCCTATATCCAGCATACGGGCCATCATTGGGCACATCCGCAGCCCACTGGGAAGCAAGGGCCCGCGGGCATGATTGCCACCTAACGCTGAGCAGAAGAGCTGCACCGTTCCCATCCCATGTCAGGCTCTGCGGTGCTGGGCTGAGGACACCCTTCGTTGCTAGCGTGGGTTCGCTGCTTGAAGTCTTGTGCGACCACGCTGGCCAATGGCATTTCCACACCCCGCTCCTGTGGATGCCGTGGGTTGCCGCTAGCCGGCTGGCCACTCAGGGGTCACACAAAGAAAGCTTTGGCCAAAAAGGGGTGGGTTTGTCCTGCCAGCAAAGGCCCTTGAGGAAACCCGCCTGCAAGGAGCCAGCGCCGTGCGGAGACCCCAGCGTCGGCTGGGAGCCCAGCAGCTGCCGTCCTTTCCCCCGTGAATTTCCTCTCCGCGCCTCAGCCTCAAAGAGAAGAGAAGGCCCCTCCAGACGGACTCGCGGCCCTGCAAACTTTTGCAAAGGTCCTTTCAAGGGGTTCCTCTTCTACAGGGCTCCATGCGCCTCTGGAAGCAGCAAATGATTAGAATCCGAACTGGGTCCGCGTGTCTCTCCCCGGCCGGCGCTGGGCTCGCCCTGCCGGGGTGTCTCCTTCGCCTCGGAAAAAATAACTCTGGACGTAAACGTGGGTTTGGGATTTTTCGTCCTTTTTCGCTTTTCTTTATTTCTTTTGAAACCATCAAACAAAAGAAGAAAATCCCGCTATGGGGGCTCGAGAGCCCGGAGCCAGGCTGCTGGGGGGGCGGTACAGGGTGCTCTGTTGGCTGGGGGGGTTGACGGGCGTCTGGGGGGTTGGAGTCCTACTGACTTTGGGCCGGAAGAGGCTGCCTTGCTGGGTGCTGGTGCTGTTGGCCAAGGGGCAGTGGTCGGGGTCGCCGGAATCGCTCTCCGTGTAGCTGTAGGCCGGGGCCCGTGAGATGCCCTTCTGCTGGCGCCGCCAGGAGTTGTAGTAGGTCGGGTCGCTGATGTAGTGGTTGACGAAGGAGTGGGCCTTCTGGTGGGTCTGATCCACTTCGTACTCGCTGTCGCTCCCCTGAAGAGACAGAGCGCTGGGTTACGACAGGTCTGGCTGTGCCCGGCTGCAGCCCTCAGCCGGCCCGACAAGCACATGCCCGCAAGGACACGGTGCTAGTAGAAGGAGCTGAGGAAACAGCCGCTGGGCAGTGCCACCAGCAGCCCACTGGGCACTGGACTTGTGAGAGGCATCTTGGAAACCGTGACCCTACACGACATCAGAGCAAGACGCCTGCATCTGACTCCTTCACCACCGCACCCATCCTGCAGGCAGGGGAGGGGGTTGGCAGGTGGGCAGCAGCCCCTCCCTGTGTATCCACTGAGCTCAGGGGACCGGGGTCTCCCGTACACTGGTGTGAGCCCAGAGTGATTCCATGGAACCGCACTAGAGTAAGGGAGGGTCAGAATTGGGCCCTGGGGGAAGCTGGTGATAGAGCACGACCAGACCCAGCGCTTGTCCCAGCCTGGCGTCCCTTCCCCAATGACCAGACCCGGACCCCGTCCTGGCCTGGTGTCCCTTCCCGATGACCAGGCCCAGTGCCCACCCCGGCCTGGTGTCCCTTCCCGATGACCAGGCCCAGTGCCCACCCTGGTGTCCCCGATGACCAGGCCCAGCGCCCGCCCTGGCAGCGCTGATCCTACGCGCCGTCTCTGGGAACAGCCAGAGTTATTTCTGTCAGAGGGCAAGGTGGGGAGGACGGGGGAAGAAGAGAGAGCTCAGGCAGAGGCTGGGTTGGCTCGCGTCCCTCCTTTCAACTCGCCCTCTGCTTTCCATAATTGAATTCAGCTTCCCCCTTCTCCAAGGCACAATGGCCCCATTCATCAGGAAGCTCAGGCCGGCCAGGAAAGCAATCAAGTGACAGCTTTCAGCTAGCTCAGCTCTGAACAGCTCCTCAAAGACACTCAACCATGATAATGCAAAGGGGGGTTAACTTGGACTTGCCTCCACTTTGCAGGCAAAGAAAAGGCCAGGCAAGGCCCAGGATTATGGGGCAGCTGGGGGGTTGCTGAAGATCTGCAAAGTCCTGGAGAGCAGGAAGCCCTCAGCTGCCTGTTCCCCTCCGTGGCTCTGAGACACAAGCCTGCACCAGGCTCAGGTGATGGGAGCGGCCACCGAATTCCCAGCTGTGCCACAGATGCCCCGAGTAAGCGTCACTGCACTTGTGGGGGCCCCAGCTCTCCAGCCTTTGTCTTCTCTGCTCCGAGTGCGAGGCCCTCTCCATGCGGGGCTACCCAGTGCCTGGAACAAGGGGGTCCTGATCTCTGGGGGCACCTGCAGGAGCTCCTGTCGTGGGGCTACACAGGCAGGCTTGGTACTCACGCAGCACCCACGTCTCCACCCCCTCGGGCTCCCTCTGCTCCTTCCCAGCGCTCTGCCACGGCTTGGTCGCGCAGCTACAGTCCTCCAAGGCATAGGGAGGAAAGAGCCGGTCGGCCGGGTTCTCAGAGCCAGCTGGGCCAGATGCCCACTCCCTGCACTTCGGTAGCATAAAGGAGCTATGGGTGCAAGTGAAAGGGCAAAGGGACCTTGGTGTAAAAGAGATGCAGGCATTATGAGTCAGAGTCAGATCTCAGCTACACCCAGAACGTCCCCCCCAACTCAGAGGGGATTTGCCTGGCTGCAACTGACAGAAGGATCTGGCCTGTCACCTTTGCCCGCTGCTCCGGGCGCGTACCATAATCCTGCTCTGAGGCTTAGGTTATTCCCTAGGTGCGCTCAGCACTGGCCACTCCCAAGTGAGGGTCCTGCAGGGCGGGAAGAACCAGTGCACCAGGAAGTCGAGTGGCTCAGCTGAGACAGTTGCGAAGTGGGATTAGCAGGCACGGGCCCGCTGCTCGCCCCACGTGGCCGGCGCGAGGTGCTGCATGACCACTCGACCGTCTTCGAGTTGCTGTCACAGCCCAGGGGCTAATGAGAGCGCTGAGCGGCAGGGTCTGTTTTGGCCTCGCCATCACTCACAGTCTTCCAGATGGAGTGGGGATTCCAGGCAGCCATTTGAATCTCAGCCCCCAAGGCCACTGCAGGAGAGGGGCTCGTTTAGGCAGGCCTCGTTAGGGGCCAGTCCCAGCACAGCTGCAGCATCTGCACCTGGAAATGCACGGCCGGCCGGGAGAAACCGGGTTCCGTAATGGGAGGTCCTGGGGGAATACTCGGTTTCCGGGGGTCTCTCTCTAGCCCCGTCCTGTTCCCAGGCGTATCGCTGCCAAGGGTCTCCCTGAACCTTGGCCTGGACCCTGAGGCCACTGCTCTACATGCGTTGCATCCGAGAGTGCTAAAGGAGTTGGCGGCTGTGATTGCAGAGCCATTGGCCATTATCTTTGAAAACTCATGGCGATCGGGGGAGGTCCCAGACGACTGGAAAAAGGCTAATGTAGTGCCCATCTTTAAAAAAGGGAAGAAGGAGGATCCTGGGAACTACAGGCCAGTCAGCCTCACCTCAGTCCCTGGAAAAATCATGGAGCAGGTCCTCAAGGAATCAATTCTGAAGCACTGAGAGGAGAGGAAAGTGATCAGGAACAGTCAGCATGGATCCACCAAGGGCAAATCATGCCTGACTAATCTAATTGCTTTCTAGGACGAGATAACTGGTTCTGTGGATGAAGGGAAAGCAGTGGACGTGTTGTTCCTTGACTTTAGCGAAGCTTTTGACACGGTCTCCCACAGTATTCTTGCCAGCAAGTTAAAGAAGTATGGGCTGGGTGAATGGACTATAAGGTGGATAGAAAGCTGGCTAGATCGTCAGGCTCAATGGGTAGTGATCAATGGCTCCATGTCTAGTTGGCAGCTGGTATCAAGTGGAGTGCCCCAAGGGTCGGTCCTGGGGCTGGTTTTGTTCAACATCTTCATAAATGATCTGGAGGATGGTGTGGATTGCACCCTCAGCAAGTTTGCAGATGATACTAAAATGGGAGAAGAGGTAGATATGCTGGAGGGTACGGATAGGATACAGAGGGACCTCGACAAATTGGAGGATTGGGCCAAAAGAAATCTGATGAGGTTCAACAAGGACAAGTGCAGAGTCCTGCACTTAGGACGGAAGAATCCCATGTACCGCTACAGACTAGGGACCGAATGGCTCGGCAGCAGTTCTGCAGAAAAGGACCTAGGGGTTACAGTGGATGAGAAGCTGGATATGAGTCAGCAGTGTGCCCTTGTTGCCAAGAAGGCCAATGGCATTTTGGGATGTATAAGTAAGGGCATTGCCAGCAGATCGAGGGCCGTGATTGTTCCCCTCTATTCGACATTGGTGAGGCCTCATCTGGAGTACTGTGTCCAGTTTTGGGCCCCACACTACAAGAAGGATGTGGAAAAATTGGAAAAAGTCCAGCGGAGGGCAACGAAAATGATTAGGGGACTGGAACACATGAGTTATGAGGAGAGGCTGGGGGAACTGGGGATATTTAGTCTACGGAAGAGAAGAATGAGGGAGGATTTGATAGCTGCTTTCAACTACTTGAAAGGGGGTTCCAAAGAGGATGGCTCTAGTCTGTTCTCAGTGGTAGCAGATGACAGAACAAGGAGTAATGGTCTCAAGTTGCAGTGGGGGAGATTTAGGTTGGATATTAGGAAAAACTTTTTCACTAGGAGGGTGGTAAAACACTGGAATGCGTTGCCTAGGGAGGTGGTGGAATCTCCTTCCTTAGAAGTTTTTAAGGTCAGGCTTGACAAAGCCCTGGCTGGGATGATTTAGTTGGGGATCGGTCCTGCTTTGAGCAGGGGGTTGGACTAGATGACCTCCTGAGGTCCCTTCCAACCCTGATATTCTATGATTCTATGGCCCAAAGAGAGGTTGTGTCAGATGGGGACACAGGCTTCCCTGGGGTCCTGGAGCAGCTGTTCCCTTGGTGGAGAGCTGGGCAAAACACTCGACAGCTCACGGCGTGGTCAAGGCAGTGCAAGGTAGCCAGCTGGGGTTTGATACCAGTGTGGAGGGAGCCCGTAGTGCGGGCCTGTTTCCACTGTCCCTGGGTATATTCAGCTTCTGGCAGTTACCGCAGCTCAGATTCCAGCCTCCTGGATTTGCTCAACTCCCCACTGTGCGAACGCCCGGCTCCCCGCTCCGACACCAGGAAAGCCAGGGTCCCATTGTGCCCTGGCCATGCTGGTCGCTGCGGAGCATCCTGCTAGGGTTCTGGCTGTCTGAGCAGTAAAGCAGGGGCATGCTGGTGCATTGGGGACAGGCCAAAGCCTCCGACCCCCACCCATGTGCTGTGCCAGCTGGGGCAGAACAAACAGTCCCGGGGGCACATGCCAGGGGACAGGAGTTTTGTGTCCGTCAGGCCCAGCTGAGAAGCTAAACTACAACCCTGGGTGCTCTGGGGGTGACCCATGCCCGTGGTGCTGCCCAGTGTGCATGGGGGGCAGCCTGCCTGCAAACAGGGAAAGAGCCTTTGGTGTTGCATGCCCCAAGGCGGAAACCCCGGGCAGCAATGGGGATTCTACCAGGAATTAGTCGGGGGCGGGGAACTGTATCATCCTCCCTTTCCCAGCATGCACAGGAACACACTCCTGTTCCCGATCCCCTTTGCTGGGTGCGGAGAGGTGATGAGGACCAGGGGATGCAGCTGACAGAGGGGACAGGAACTGTGGGGGACGATGGGGGCAGCCAGCCTGGGGATCCCAGGCATGGGGTGCAATTTTCCCCCACAGGGGGCAATGGCTGAATGGGGTGGGGAGGCCTATCTGACCCCTGCCTCCAACCCCTTGGGCCGCAGATGCTTCTCACCCTCTAGCCAGGCCCTGCCATGAGCATGTGCTGCCCCCCAGCCCTGCCGAGCTGAGAGCCCTGGCCCCGGCGGGCCCCCCTCACCTGGGAGTCGGAGATCTCGGAGGGCTTCTCCGTCAGGCTGCTGCTCTCGGCCGGGATGAGGTCGTTGTACTTGGTGACGTCCTCGTCGGAGTAATGCAGGCTCCCGGGGCTGGGCCGCGGCGGGGACCTCGGCAGGGACACGGAAGCTCTACGTTTCGTTTGGAAGGGGAGAACTCTGGCGCTGGAGATGATCCCCCGGGCCCCGCTTGGGCAGACCAGCCACGGCCACCCCTGCAGGCCCCACCTGAGCCCATTGACGCCCGCCCCCGTGACCTCTGGGCGCTAGCAGGGCTGTTCAGAGCACCCCAGCCGTCCCCACTGCAGTCTGCTGGCCTCTGGGGCTGAGCCATTAACCAGCGGGGTCCCGGCGGCTCCGGCTTCCTCTCCTGCCGAGCAATCCTGTGGGATGCCTGTGGGCTTTGCTTCGGCACAGCTGGGGTCCCGGCTCCAGATGCTTCAGAGCAATGCTAGCCCCCGCCCGCCTCGACAGCCCTGAGTGAGGGGCGAGCAGCGGCAGCCCCACTGAGCTGACGGCTGGAGGTGGAGGGCCCGATCCGGAGCCACGTCCAACCCCTGTGTTGCTCCGGGCTTCCCCTCCCCGCCCAGAACCACCTGCGGGTGCGGATGGTGTTGGGGAGCGTCCGGCAGGTGCTCGCACACCAGTAAGCCGGCCAGTGGGGCACAGTGGGGGCGGGGGCCTGGCCCCAGATCTCTTGCTGGGCACACAGAGCCCTGGGCCCCTGTGGCCGGTACCTGGTGTAGATGCCGTTCTTCCTGCAGAAGGAGTTCTTGACGGAGAGGCGCCGGTTGTTGAGCTCCAGGGCCGGGAAGCTGCCCTCGTCCAGACTCACCATCTCGCCGTGGCTCAGTGCGTTCGCCTTGGAGTTGTTCCCTGTCGGGGCGGGGGGGAAGCCATCAGCTGGGGCAGCGCCGAGCCCCGTGGGGAACCCGCACATCACACACCCGGCTACGGGACCGGCTCAGACTCCTGGGCCGACCCTCCCGGACATGCTGTGGGGAGCGGCCTGGAGACGAGCAATGGGATTTGGAACGGAAGTCCCCCCCAAAAGTCGAGGGAGAAAGGGGGAGCAGGCAGGTGTACTGGAGCCAGGGGTTCCCCAGGCCAATGACCCCCCTCTCTCTCCGCAGATGCGTGGGCATAGGAAACCCCCCAGCTCAGCCAGCGGGCACCCCGCCCAGCAAGCTCAGTGGCTATAAAGGGGTAGGGCAGCCTTCACCCGTCCCATCTCATCACTCAGTCTGGTCTGCACCAGTGCCAGCCACAGCTTCGAACTGGGCTGGGAGGGCTCAGGGAACGAGCTCACCCCCCGCTCTCCAGCCAGCCCTTGGATCCCAGGGCTGCGGCGCCTCCGTGGGGCTGGCTCAAGGCTGGGGTGCTGCTCTTCACAGGTCCCCAGCGTGGCCGGGGGGCACGGGTTACGCAGAGCTCCCGGTGCCAGCCCACCCCCTGGAGGCGTGAGGAGCGGGCCGCATGGCTGGTGCTCTGCTGGAAGTTGGTCTCAGCTCTGTGTCTGGCCAGCCCTGCTCGCTACGCTGCGAGCGTGGTAAAATCCTGCCCGGCATGCAATCTGCTAAGTGCCCAGGCCCTCTGGCACGCTGCGCCTAGCGGTGGGGGAGCAGGCCCTGGGCAAATCAGGGCTGAGCATCAGGAGATCTGCGTCCCAGCTCTGCCAGCAGTTCACTGGGCAAATCACCACCTGCTTGTGACTCATTTCAGAGTAACAGCCGTGTTAGTCTGTATTCGCAAAAAGAAAAGGAGTACTTGTGGCACCTTAGAGACTAACCAATTTATTTGAGCATGAGCTTTCGTGAGCTACAGCTCACTTCATCGGATGCATACCGTGGAAACTGCAGCAGACTTTATATATACACAGAGAATATGAAACAATACCTCCTCCCACCCCACTGTCCTGCTGGTAATAGCTTATCTAAAGTAATCTTCAGGTTAGGCCATTTCCAGCACAAATCCAGGTTTTCTCACCCTCCACCCCCCCACACAAATTCACTCTCCTCCTGGTGATAGCCCATCCAAAGTGACAACTCTACACAATGTGCATGATAATGAAGTTAGGCCATTTCCTGCACAAATCCTGGATTATCATGCACATTGTGTAAAGAGTTGTCACTTTGGATGGGCTATCACCAGCAGGAGAGTGAATTTGTGTGGGGGGTGGAGGGTGAGAAAACCTGGATTTGTGCTGGAAATGGCCTAACCTGATGATTACTTTAGATAAGCTATTACCAGCAGGACAGTGGGGTGGGAGGAGGTATTGTTTCATATTCTCTGTGTATATATAAAGTCTGCTGCAGTTTCCACGGTATGCATCTGATGAAGTGAGCTGTAGCTCACGAAAGCTCATGCTCAAATAAATTGGTTAGTCTCTAAGGTGCCACAAGTACTCCTTTTCTTTTTGCTTGTGACTCAGTTTCCCCATCCCTAAAACGGGGATACTGATGCTTCCTGATCGCCCGCATGGGTTAACTCTTTAATGTCTATAAAGTGCTTTGAGATCCCTGAAGGGCAAGTGCTGGGGTTGGGCAGAGGGTTCCTCTGCAAACAGCTGCACAAGTTGCCCGGCTCTGGTCCCTTGGGGCCCCACTGCTCCCTGCCTTCCAGCCGGGGTGGGCGTTTCCTGGTGCAGAGCTGCCGTCAGACACCGGCACCAGCGGAGCGAACGGTGCGGTGGCATTTCACACCCACGATGCCCAGGTAGGAGCAATGACCCAGCAGCAGGGGGGCGGAGAATCGGGCCCCTTGGCGTCTAACTCTGGGCCCCACGAACCCAGGCACCAGTGCTAGAGGCTCTGGGTGCGACTCGCCCCAGGACTCCAGGCTCCCAGCGCCAGGCGTCTCTCCCTTGCTCTGCTACACAAGTGTATTGACTGAGCAGGGCGGGCGGCATTAGCCCCACAATCTGAGCCCTTCATTTGGCTAAGAAAACAGAGCCGCATTTACAAACCCCATGACCCTTCCTGCCGCTGGCAGCTCACCATGAGAGAAGCTGTTCGTTGGATCCTTAGCTCCCAGGACCATTAACACAGCCCGCGAGGCACTTTTCTAACCCGTGTCTGTGGCAAAGCAGGGGTGGGATGGGCCGGTTGTGCTGGGGGGACGGTTCTGGTGTCGCTCCTCTCCTGTCAGCAGAGCAGCTCGCGGGCCAGTGGCAGAAGGTGACAAGGTCTCACCCGCAGGCCAGGGCAGCGAAGGGAAAGGCTCCCACTGATCAGGCTGCTGGGGGGGGCTTTCGGGGAAACTTCCCAGCGCTGGGGGGCCGGGGCAGGCCCCATGCCCAGCCCAGGAATGCCAGGGCGCACCCCGACGCTGGCTCCCCCGGCTTTGGAGTCACCAATTCAGCCATGTCCCACCCTAACACCAGGGTTAGGGGGTGCAGGGAGGTACGTGAACCATAACAACTAGGGCAAAAGCTGATGGAGACCCCTGGCCCTCCACTGGTATATCCAGGCACACCTCCAGCAGAGCGGCGCTGGTCTACCCCAGCCACGCGGCCAGGCCCTCTGGGGTGCAAGCTGCAGGCAGGGAAGGCGAAACGCAATCTCCCGTACCCAGGCACGGCTCTCGGGTTCCCAGCACTGCACCTCTGTCTTTGACACCGGGGCAGCTCGGAGCCAGCCCCCCTGGTTCCCAGCACCTTGCCCCCGGCTGGGTGAGTCTGGGGGCTGCTCCTCCCACGCCGCAGCCTCCGTGGCACCACGTCCCCCTAGGCCGGGCCGGGCAGCCCCGCTGGGCGCTCACCTGCATCTGACTTCTTGGCATACTTCTTGCTCTGCCCGCGGATGATGAGGACGAAGACCAGCAGGAGGATGAAGATGAGCCCGACCAAGGCGATGACCACCAGGAACCACCACTCCTCGTAGAAGGGGTTGGCTTTCTGGGCTGGAAGGCAGCCGTAGAGAGCAGGGTGAGTCCCCCACCCCCCTGCTGGCTCACACCCTGGGGCCTGTCCTGGGTGCTAGCGGGGCTTGGAGCTTGTTTGTGTGTTGGGATGGGACCTAACTCATTCCAGGGACTCTTCCTCTGCTCCCGAGGAACCCCAATAGACTTGCAAACAACGAACCTGTTGAACTGGGGGGCTGGGATAGCAGGGGGCTGGGAGGGGGAGTTGGGGGCATTGGCAGAGCGAGGGGGAGAGTCCAGGGCTGGGTGGGCAGGGGCAATGGGTCAGGAGTGAGGGGCCCTGGCAGAGCTGTGTGGGAGCCCAGGGCTGGGCTGGCAGGGGCGATGGGTGGGGAGTGAGGGGCATGGGCAGTGTCTGTGGGGAGGGAAGGGGAATCACAGTACGGTGACTGCCAGGTGTCCTGGCCGTATCTGTCCATTTTCAGGCACCCGAGCGGAGCTGCCAAGAGTTTTCTTGTTTCCAAGGAAGCAGGTGCCCATGCGCATGGAGAGATCACCCCCTTCCCAGGAGCGGCTGCTCCAGTGCCCTTTAACTCAGCCCCCCACCTCCTCCGCTGAGCTCCCCTCCAGTCCCGGCCCCTGCCCCCAGGGCGCTGACAGCACCTGCTGCCCCCCACCTCCTCTGTTGCTGGTTTCCCCAAGTGCTCGATCCCCTCCCCTCCTGGCCCTCCAGCCCGGGGGCAGGGGAAATGGGCTGCAGGGAGGGAGGTACATTAGGTGGGACAGGGTGGATGAGGTGGTCCCTGCCTCCCTGTGGCATGAACCCTCCTTCCTGGCACAGCGGCCCCACAGACAGGCCAGGAGAGCAGCCTGGGGCACGTCCCTCCCAGCCCCAGCACCTGAGATGGAGGGGGAGGGTGCACTGGGTGTCCCGTAGCCGTAGTCGTTGACGGCGATGACCCGGAAGTCGTAGCTGACCCCCTGCTTCAGGATGTCCATGCTGAAGGTGTAGGAGGTCACCTCCCTGGGGATGTCCTTGATAAGGATGTCCCACAGCCCCTCGTCTGGAAGAGAGGAGAGGCGCCCAGCTTGGTGAGGGGCGGGAGCGGCCCTAGAGAGCCAGGGGTGGGTGCACGGGTGGGGGGCAGAAGGCAGCAAATTCCTCGCCCCAAGTGATGGGTGCAAAGGTCCTGGCTGAACGGCACACACGGCATGAGGGTCTGGAGTCAGCACCTTTGGGTGGCAGGGGTCCTCTGAGCTAACAGGGGATCGCCATCTGCTGCAGCAGCACCAGGGCTTGTACCTCCCTGGGTCTTCAGCCACCGGAGGGTTGCCTGACTGTAACCGGCTGTTCCATTGCCGTGCACGCTGGGCTTCCCCCGCGCTCTGTGCATCTGGCCCTCCTTTCCCCGTGCTCAGTGCGGCCGGCTCTCCTTCCCCCGCGCACTGGGAGGCTGGCCCTTCTTCCCCCCACGCTCTGGGAGGCTGGCCCTCCTTCCCCCGTGCTCTGGGAGGCTGGCCCTCCTTCCCCCCACGCTCTGTGCATCTGGCCCTCCTTACCCCCGTGCTCGGTGCGGCTGGCTCTCCTTCCCCCGCGCTCTGTGCATCTGGCCCTCCTTACCCCCGAGCTCGGTGCGGCTGGCTCTCCTTCCCCCGTGCTCTGGGAGGCTGGCCCTCCTTACCCCCGTGCTCTGTGCATCTGGCCCTCCTTAGCCCCGTGCTCTGTGCATCTGGCCCTGCTTACCCCCATGCTGTGTGTGGCCGGCTCTTCTTCCCCCATGCTCTGTGCGGCAAGGGGTCCCAGAGCGCGCTGCCCCACTCCCCCACCGGCCGCTCTGCGTGTGGTGCCGGTGGGGTTACAAAAGCAGGGCTGCCCTGGCAGCGGTTCTGCCAGGCGAAGTGGCTGGGGAACCCAGGTACAACCCAGTAGAACCTGCCTGGCGTAACCCCATTCGGTCCCGCACTGTAGAAAGGCCCCACGTGGGTTAGCATGGGTTACCTCAGCCTCCCTGCCTGGCGTCTGCCCACACCACCCACCGCAGCAACCTCTCAGGCCCTGGGGAGGCGCCGTCTAGAGTGGAAGGTGCTCAGGGGTGCCCATAGGGCCTGGTCCTGCGGTGGGCCCCAGGGGCCCAGGTGCCTTGCGAGGCCACCAGCACGTGTCCTGCCCTGTAGGGATGGCAGCCGTGGGGCAGAGCTGGGCCCTGTGTTCCTGCCAGGCCAGTGGCGGGGGGAGGGAGGGGCGGGGGAATGCATGGGGAGGGGTCACGTACGGTACCTGAGGGCCGGGCCTCGATGACGGATCGGGTGATGGGCCCCTTGCCGGGATCCCCATTCGCCCAGTGGATAGTGATGGCTGAGCCATACCGGGAGATGAAGGGCTCACCCGGTGGCCCAGGGGCACCTGGCAAACCACAACAAAACACATTGTAACAGGGAGAAAAACCACAACCTTCCCCTAACATCGCTGGGGGCGGGGGAGCCCAGCCCCCTGCCCTCCTCTCTTCTCAGCCCCCCATGGCTCCAACCCCCACGTCCAACCCCGACTGCCCATCCAGGCTCCCACTACATTGGCCCATGGGGCCCTTCAGGTGAATCCTTCCTGCTGCAGAGATCTGTGCTCGCGGGAATCCTGGGGGACCCTCCCCCCATCACAAAGCCACCCCCCGCCCCCGAGAGGCAGCGTGAGCCTGCGCGGCAGTGCCGTACCTTCCCCCGGCCCCGTGGTGACATTGGCCTCGATCTCGGGCCCGTAGGCGAAGGTTTTGGCCCGGATCCGGAACCTGTATGTCACGCCCTCCGCCAGGTCCTTCACCTTCATCCACAGGGGGCTGTTCCCCTTCACGTCCACCGTCACGATCTTACTCACGCCTGGGGGGCAGAGGGCACAGACGTGGCATGCAGAAATCCTGGCGCCCACCCCACCCTCACAGTGCCAGGATCTGGCGTTGGGGAAGAGAGCTGCAAGCCTGGTGCTGAGTGTGGCCAAACCAACCCCATCCAGTGTGAAATCCAGGCCTGAACCCACCTTGCTCTGGCCTATGTGGGGCAGCGACGCCCTGCAGCACAATTCCGGAGTAGCCGGGCTGGTGTCTCTGGTCTGGGGACTGGATCCCAGGTCTCCTGCACTGTAGCCCAGGCTGTGTCTGTTAACATTCACCTACATGGCCCAGCGAGTCCCATGTCCTGCCCCCAGTACCCTGTCGGGGCTGCTTTGCAGGAAGCACATAATGCTCCCTGCTAGCTAGCACAAGGAGAGCCTTCCTGACCCCGCGGGATCAGCGCATGCCCTGAAGCATGCCCTTTGCTTGGCAGAACCCCAGGCCCCCGTGCGCTGTGGGCGGCAAGCCGGGTTTGCAGGATCAAAGGACAACCTGCATGGCGCAGGTTCAAAGGAGAAGCCCCCCCTGCCGCTCCCTGGGGTCACTGCGGCCCGCCTCCAGAGCCCTTGCTTCACAGCCCTTCCTCTGAACCCGACTCTCAGAAGCCCAGGTGGCAGCAGGGAACACTGAGCAGCCATTGTCCCCCCGGCTACCCCACCCGCGCGCTTCGCTGCATTCTCAGGCTCTCTCCTGCCCACTCTGGACGGCCCATCAGCCGCTCGGGGAGGAGGGGGGAGCCAACGCTCCCCCTCTTTTGTCTGTTGCTCCGGACGTAACAGCTCGGGTAGGGGAGCTGGGGTGGTGGCAGCGGTGGGCCGGGCTACCGGGGGCACTGCAGAGAGACGAGGGAGGGAGGCGCTAGACTCCAGCTCTGAAGACGTGACGAAGGATCATTAGAGCTGGCTGCACTGGGATGTTTTGGCCCCATGAGAATTCCACTGCAGATGCTCTGCCCGATTTTGTTTTGGTTTGGTTTTTTTCTGAATCCCGGAAACTTTTCACCAACAAAGGGTCTTGGGCCAAAATTCTCCATTTTGTTGAAAAAACCATTTTCACCGTCAAAATGGCGGGACAGAATGTGCACGGGCGCGCTCAGAACCAGGCATCCCTGTGTCTCTCCGAGCCCTTTGCACAGTGACCTATGGGACAAACCCAGGGTTGCCCTGGCCTCGCTGCCCTGCAGCCACCTCTGGGGAGGAACACAGGAAAGGTTTTAAAGTGAACAGCAACAGAAGGGAATGGCACAAGCGGGAGTTGGGCCGGGACGCTGGGCTGGTCCCCAAAGCCTAGTGATGAGTGGCAGGCGGCCACAGAGAGATTCTACCCCATGCTGCTCAGCACATCCGCCTGGCCTGGGGTAAATTTAATCCTTCCCCAGAAACAGATTTTCCTGCCACCCAGGCTCCTTTACCACCTTTGCTTCCCCACTCCGCAGGGAGCGGTGGCCCCTGAACCCCCAACACACCCTGCCCCCCGCAGCCAATGGCCCTGCCGTACCTCCACCCCCCGCCCCGCCTGTTGAGCCCTGGACCCTTACCATCCACAGGCGTGCAGGGCTCATAGACCAGCCTGTACCCTTCCAGGATGCCATTGGGCAGCAGAGGCGGCTCCCAGGAGACGTTCACCGAGGTGGTGGTCAGCTCGCTGAACCTGATGGTGCTGGGGGCGCTGGGGGCTGCATGGAGAAAGCAGAGGGGCTTTGCAGACTTCCCCCGGGTGAGGGAGGAGAGGAGTGTAGATCCCGCTGGCCCCCCTCGCTCCTCTGCCAGCTCGTCCTGGGTTTGCTGGGGGGGCGGTTGGCGAGCGAGGCCGTGGGAAAGGGATGGATTCAGTCACACTACGTCAGCATTAACGGGTGTGTGTTTGTGACCTGCCTGAATTCCCCCCCTCCCCGCAAGTCCTCCTGAGCAGGTGAGGGAAGCAGACAGGCAGTCCCTCGGAGCTGGGGAGGGGTGGGGGGTGGGCCTGGAGACTGTGTGAGTTTGTGTTCTGTGTTTGAAAGACTTTGCCCAAGTTTGGGTTACCAGGAGAGAGACACTGGACTGGGGCCTAGAGGGCCAGCATGCACCTGAGGACTCACTAAATGGGACCCTGGGAGGGGGTCACTTGAGACACTTTTGGACCAAGTGAGTTCTTAAAGGGCCCTTAGGAGGGGGGGACATTGAGGCAGGGCGCGATGGAGCAACCTTGGACCATGAGGGGGCATTCAGGAGGTGGCTGTCTGTGGTACAGTGAGTTAGCTGAGAACTCCAAACTCATCCCGCCAGTGCCAACTCCCCAGTAACACCCTCCTTGTGGGGCTGGACTCTTCAGGACCCCCCTCTTCCCACCGCAACTCCAGAAAAGAGTGAGAGAACCAAGTGCTCCAGACCCAATAGGAAACAACTGATGGGCCCTGCTGGGCCCCTCTCTGCTTCTCCTCTGCAGAGCTATGCAGCCCCCGCATGTCTGGGCTGTGTCTCCTCCTGACACCAGCGTGCCTCTGGTTTCTCTGTGGACCAGCTCCCTGCCAAGACACCTTGCATGTCTGGGTTATTTGGGCAAATGCTGACGCATTACCTCTCGGGCAGGCGGGAGGAGGAAGGGGTTAATGCCCCCATTGCCCTTTTGCCCGGGGGGCAGGAATGGTCAAGGAGAACGAGGCGTTGTTGCAGCGTCCTCAAAGCCTGCCCAGCAGAGTGTCTCCGGGACTTGGCCCCTGAGGCCCCCCCGAAAGGCTGAGAAGGGGGGCCTGCCCCAGCGGGGAACCGCGGAGCTACCTGGGCAGATCCAGCACAAAGAACTGGGGCGATTATTTTCAGCCTCCTCCTTGGTGCTGTGCCAAGAAGAAGCCCAAGGCCGTGACGAGAGGCTGGCTCCGAAACCGCCTCTGCTCCGCCCCTGCGGGTGACGGGCTGGAACCCCAGGGCCAGCTCCTGCACGGGCATCAGCAGGGGCAGCACCGTTGGTGGCAGTGGGGTACCATGGCCAGACACAGCTGTGGATCCGGCCCGGTTCCCCCATGCTGGCTCCGTACCTGGAGTACGTGGATGCACTGGCTGGTTTACTTCTTGAATGGGAAGGGAGGGCGTTGGGGGCTTCAGCAGCCAGGTGTCCCCACAGCATCGTTAACTGCAGAGCCCCGCCCTCGCCTGGCTTCAATCCCAGGCCGAGGCCAAAAGTGGGACGAGTCTGTCAGGTCTCAACCTAGAAGAGCCTCATCTGCAAATAGCACTGAACCACCCCCCAGGAGCACAACTCGGCTCAGCGGCCAGCCTCTGCTCAGGACAGGACCAAAACACAGAGGGACGTGGTGGCAACACACAGGGCTTGGCAGAGCTGGGTGGGGGGATTCCAGGGCTGGGATAAGGCAGGACAGGAGGGGTTGCAGGTTGGGATGGAGCATGTGGGCCGCTGTGCGATCCCTCCTGATTCGCGGCCCCATCAGTGAAAGGAGGATGGGCCCGGTGTCCCCAGGCACGGCAAGGAGCCCACCTGCCTGCTGCGTCCTGCCCCTGACGAGGGCGCTGCGGGGCCCGTCCCCGGCGGCGTTGAAGGCCAAGACGGTGATCAGGTATGAGGTGTATCCCGTGAGGTTCTTCAGCTTGGCCCCATTCTCGGGCAGGAAGAGCGTCTTCACCCGCTCCGTGCCATTCTGGCGCTGGGCCTCCCAGAAATAGATCTGCAGGGGGTGGGGGTTACGGGGAAGAAGAGGGCTGGGGTAAGGCCAGGCCCAATGCTGGCAGGGGCCTGAAATAGCTGCTAGCCCCGCTGATCCCCAGGCGCTCCCCTTCACAGCCTGCTCCCGGCGCTGACCACCCCGGGCTGGGGCTCCCCCCCCACAGACTCAGCTTCCCCCAGATCCAGCCCGTCTGGCTTCTCCTTCTGCAGAGCAGCACCGGGAAGTGGTCCCCGCTGCTGGCCCCTTGGCGGAGCGACTAGGGCGGTGGCTGCTCTGCGGTGGAGGAGATGTAGGGCCATTTATATTTAAGGTCCCCTGACCCCCAAGAAAGACCCAGCCCCATCTTTCAGTGGGACACAGTCAGACACGCTCCAGGAGGAAAGCTCCTGGGCCTTGCCTACCCTACAGTGGTGTAGCCAGGCCAGTGCCCTCTCCTAGGGCTAGTCCGAACAGGAAACACACCCGCTTGGCACAGGGAAGGGGGCAGGGGAATTCAACCAATTTCTCGAAACCTCTGTGAGGGGATATCGATTGCGGGTCAAAAGCAGCTTTTCTGGGTTTAGCTTAAACGCCTCCTGATCAGTTTCAGCCAAGCGCCACCGGGCTGCTCTCAAAGTGAAGTGAGTGTGTCCACATGGGGCTTGCACCGGTTTCATTAAGTCCCATTTTCAGCCCCTCGAAGTTAAAGGCCTGCAGTGTCTGGGTCTGGACAGTTGCAGGTTCTAGAACCAGCAAAGCTCCAGAGGCGTCTCCACTCCAGAAGCCCCCAGAAGCCCCTCTCGGTTTTCAAAGGGCCCAGCCAAACACAGGCCGGGAGCACAGAAGACGCACGCCTGTCTCTGGCTCTGAGTCGGAGAAGGGGCTTTCCTGTGTCCAGAGGAAAGGAGGGAGCAGGGTGCGTCGGCTCCAGGCCATGCTAGATGGAAAATGTGACCCACGTCCCTTGGCTTAGCTAGGTCAGAACCCAGAGAATCAAACGTGGGCTGAGGTCACCCTTGAGCGTTGCCCAAATATCCAGGGAGAGGCTGTACGGTCCCAGCAATCCTGCCCCGGTCCCACTTCCCTGAGAGCTGCAAAGCCACTGCCCAGAACTGGCCCTCTGCAGCACACCCCATGGCCTGGGCATGGGCCCATTCTGCCCCTGCCCGCTGACCCAGTATCCCGCAGCGGTACACCCCCACCAAACTACAGCAAGCGTCAGCTCAGGGGCACAGGCCAACGCCAGCCCTACAGGGGATGCAATGGGGTGGCCGACCAAGCTGAAAGCTCCCACCACCGGGCTGTGGGGCAAAGAAGTCAGGCCCATGTGGAAATGCCAGGGCCCTGCCCAAATCCCAGCTATGCCCTGCTGCAGGGAGTGCCCAGACCCCTGAGAGGGCCTGGAGAACAGGGCTGGTGCGGGATTGGAAGTGAAACCGCGCCATCTGCTGAGCACACCGGGAACTGCGCACAGCTGTGGGGGGGGGTGTGTGGGGGTGTGTACACAAGCGCCATGCCAGCTGACTCAGGGCTGGGCACTGCCCCCGGGGTGGAAGAACCCGCGACGGCTGGGCACTGCAGCTGCAGGGTGGCAACAGACTGAGCAGTGAGGGGTGGTGGCAACATCCCCCGTTCCCATTCCCTTGCAAACCCAATGCCACGGACTGCTGGGCATTAGCCCTCCTGGCTCTGATGGCGTCGGGTCAAACAGGTTCACTGTGCTTTGTATTCCTGGAGCGCCTTCTACCCGAGCATCTCCCAGCCCCGACCAGTTAAACTCAGTCCCTCCTTCACACACCTGGCTCAGTGCTCCTGGCCCTGTTGGCATCAGAGGGAAACTGAGGCACGGAGGGGTTGCTGAGCTGGTGTTGAGTGGGTAGCCAATGGGAACTCTGGGTGCCCAGCTCCCCTCAGTGACGTGCCCCTCGGGGAGCCGGGGCAGAGGGGGGCGGGCTCCTGGGCGCTGTGAGGATTGTAACAGCCAGCGGGAGATGGGGGGCCAGTACCTTATAGCCCTGGATGTCTCCGTTCTGCGCCTCCAGGGGGGGCGGCTCCCACGTGACGTCCAGCTGGGTGGCCGTGGTGGTCTGAACGGCCACGTTCTGCGGCGGGGCGGTGGGCACTACAGAAGGAGAGCGAGTGGGGTGAGAGCGCCCGAGCCCCCCGGCACTCTCGTCCCCCGGCATGGCGGCTGGGGTGCAGGGGGGAGGGGGACATCTGATTGCACCCTCTCCCTGAGGACACCGGGGGTCTCTCCGAGTCCTGCAGCCGCTGTGCCGCCATCCATGGGCCATGGCCACTGAATCCCAGCCCTTCGCCTGCTCAGACGGTGTCCTGCTGCTGGCTGGCGGCCAGGAAGTGGGGCAGGCCGCGGGCACAGGCTGGCTCCTGGCGGGGAAGCGCACGGCAACAGCGACCTGCTCCGGGAGAGGCTCCCTTAGCTCAGCTGGGCAGGGCCCGTGAATTCCCTGGCGAGCGCTGGACGTGGCCAAGGGACGGGGCGGCCCTTAGTGACCAACGGGGGAGTTCAAAGCCTGCCCGGAAGCAGAGATGCCCACACCGCCCTGACTCACCCGCCTCGCCCACGAAGACCTCCTGGGGGGGGCTGGAGGGCCCCTCGCCCGCGGCATTGTATACACTCATGCGGATCTCGTAACGCCTGTGCTTGCTCAGATCTGCAGGGGGTGAGAGGAGGGGAAGTGGGTGCCAGGAAGAGCCGGGCAGGAGCCCATCCACAGGGCCAGGAGCACTGGTGTTTCACCTCCCTCCCATTAACCCCTTCTCTGCCCCCTCAGGGCTAGGCCGGGCGGTGGGGATGTCCTGTCTTGCTGTGATACCCCAGCCGCAGGGGGCAGCTCTGCCGGTACGCCTGCCCCCCGTCCCAGGTACGATGGGGAGCAGTGAAGTGACTAGCGGTCGCCCGTAGGTACCCAGCTAATACCCCGGGCACCCTGCGCTTTCTGGAAGGCGGAGGGGGCGGGGAAGTCAGGAGGGGAGCGACACGCAGACGGACAGAGACGAGCCCCGAAGCAGAGAGCGGAGACTTACTGTCCAGTTCGTGGTGCGTGAGGCCGGCTCCGGTCAGGTTCCGCACGGCGTACCCTGCTGCAGGCGTTGAGAGGGAGCGCAGGGGAGAGCGGTCAGTGGGGTTAGTCACACACAGACAGAACAAGCAGGACGGACGCCCCGCAGGCCTGGGAGTGGCGGGACGGCTGCCAGGGCTAGCGCAGGGGGCAGCGTTGGTTAGCGGGGAGGGAGAAGAAACCCTGTGGAGCTTCACTGCTGCCACCAGGGGTTCAGAGGGGCCCGAGCTGGGGAGCGCCCCGGGAGTGACAGGAGCTGGCTGTGCCCTGCCGTGTGTGTACGCCCTGGGGACTGCCCTCAGACTGCTTCCTGCCTCCCTGGCCCTGGCATGCCCCGGCTCTGCCCCTCAGCTCCTCTGAAGGGAGTCCTGCCTGGCATTGGCATTAGCCCTGCTGGCAGTGCCAGCCTACCTGCTGCCCACCTAGCCTCTGCCCTACCATCCCACTCCCCTTCTCCACTACCAGGGCGTGGGCTGCAGCCCTCCCCAGTGATGCTGTTCCTCTGCGTAGCAGCCTGGGCGTTAACCGGTGCCAGCAGGGAGCAAGATCAGAGATGACTGACAGTCCTCAGCACAGCAACCCTGGGAATTGGGGGCCGGGGCTCCCCTCAGGGGGGCTTCAGCATCGTCTGGGGAGGACCTCAGCCCCCGGCCAACTCCCCTGGCCCCTGGTTAAGCATACAGGAGACTTCGCAAACAGGGAAAAGGAAAAAAAAAGCACCAGGTCAAATTTCGGTCTCCCCAGCTAACCAACATCCCTCTCAAGTCGTCAGCTCCTGACCTAGCCCTTTCCAGATCCCCCCACCCAGCAGAGAGCAGCCCCCTGCCCCGCCCCCCCCTCGGCATCAGCACTCACACCACCAGCCATGTCACTCCCCTGCGGCGCGGGGCTCAGCCCTGCAGGGTGACGCTGCCCCGAGCCCCGCGGGAGAAGAGCGGGACACGCTGGCCCAGGACAGCTCCTGGAGCTCAGACTGGTGCGCTGGAGGCTCTGGGGCCGGCCGGCTGGTGTCCACACACAGAGCGCTCAGGGGGGCTGCAAGGCAGGGCACGGGGCGGGGCTGAGCATCACGGAGAGTCCCGTGGGGTGGGGTGCGAGGAATCCCCCCACGACATCCCTTCCCCACCCATCTGCGTTCCCAGGGGACCGAATAAGGGCACTCACGGGTGAGCTCCGTCCACTTGGCCCCGGGGCTGCTGATGCTGCGCGTGGTGAAGCTGCGCAGCCCATCGTAGACCAGCTCCCGGTAGCGGATCCGGAAGCCCAGCAGGATCCCGTTGATCTTGTCCTCGGTGGGGGGCTGCACGGGGGGGGACAGGAGCCAAGAGGCGGGGGCAGTCAGCGGGGGGAGCCCATGGAGACGGTGCATGGCACTGCCTGCCCCCGGAGCCTGTGCTGCCCTCACCCCCCTGTGGGATTTCCCCCTTCACTCGCTGCCTCCCGCTGCGCCCTGCTGCAAGGAGGCTCCCTACAGCCAGGGAGGGATCAGGGGTCCCTTAAGGCGTGGTGCCTTCACCGCGCTCCCAGCCCCTGCAGGTCCCCGGAGCCCCGAGCCCGCTGGGAAGCAGCAGTACCCACCGGGGCCAGCCTGCTTCCGGCCCCTCTCTGCGGCAGGCACTGGGCGCCCTGGATGCCGGGGTCCTACTCGACCAGCAGCGGCATGTGGGAGCTTTGGAGAGGATGCAGCACCGGGTGGCAAAGCCACACTGGCAGTTAGCCAGTGGCCCTGCCCAGAGAGAGCAGAGCGGACAGGAACGGCGGGCGAGGGGATCCGCAGTGCCGAGGGGACACTGCTCCCAGGCCTTCCCGGGGCTCGGGAAAGTGAGTCAAGCCGCTGCCTTACAGAGACGGGCGGGGGCAGTGCAGTGCCGCACGGTACCTGCCAGCGGATCAGGACAGAGGTGGTGGTGTGAGGCATGACCGAGAGGATGGTGGGGGCTTCCTCTGGGGCTGGGGGGAGAAGAAACATAGGTGAGATGCTGAGAGGCACGAGGGTCCCTCCCCCTGGCCAGGAGAACAGGTGCTGGCTGGCTCCAGACTCCGGCTCCCTCCCACCCTGCGCAGCTCAGGCGGTCGGAGCCTTCCACAGGGTCGCTGGTTTGAATCCTCTCCACGCTGGGAGAGGTGAGCCAATGGGCCCACGTGACCAACCCCCATCTCGCCCCAAGGAGCGCCAGCTGGCCTGCTGGCTGACCACTGGACGGGCCCCGGGGAACAAGGCTGCCTCGTTCCACAGACAAGGCTCCGGCCTGGAGTGTGCTGGGAGCTGTGACCCAGCGTGGGCTGCACCCTGCCACTGAAGAGACAAGGCTGGCACCGGGCGCCCTGCAGCCTCCGTGCGCCGCGTCTCCCATGCCTGCCCGGGGCCGAGCCCAGCTGGCAATGGGGCACCAGCCCAGTCCTGCAGGGAAGGGGCACTGACCGGCCTGCAAGGTGGTGAGTGACTCCGACTCTTGGCTGTATTCGCTGTCCCCGATGTCGTTGGTCGCCTTGATGCGGAACTTGTAGGAGGTGAAGGGCTTCAACCTGGGCCAGGAGCACACGGGAGGGGAAGGGGATGGGTGTGAGGCACAGCTGGGGGGCTGCAGGGCAGGGGTCCAGTGCCTTCCAGTAGAGGCAGGGTATGAAATGGAGCAGCCTTACTTTGGCCAGCGCATGGAGGGGGATGAGATCAGCCCCACAAAAGCCATTCTCCTAATTTCAGGTGGGGAAACTGAGGCACAGAGCGGTGCCTAAGGTTGGTGGCAAAGCCAGGAATAAAAGCCTGATCTCCTGACTCCCAGACCAGTGCCCCTAGGCCACGCTGCCTCTCGCCTGCCCCACCCTGCCACAGACCCTACCGGGCCTTGCCCACTTCGAAGGCCCCCGCCTCACCTGTCCACGACGAAGGAGGTGGCGTTGTGGCTGACGGAGGCGGAGTGCAGTGTCCACTCGCCAGCCGGCAGCTCGCGGGTCTGCACCGTGTAGTACCGGACCGGCGAGAGGCCGTCGCTGCCCGGCTCCCAGCACAAGAGCACACTGCTGGCCTTCACATCCTCCTGCCGCACCACGGGCTTGCTGGGGGGCTGCGGGCGGTCTGAGGAGGGGGAGAAGGGTGTGAGGGCTCAGCCAGAAGGCCCAGCAAGGCTGCACCTGGCCCCGTTCCCCCCTTGGGCAGGGCCTGGGTTCCACACCCGCGGCTGCCTTGGAGCCGTGCCCCACCCCTGCCCTGGGAGAGAGCCCCCCAGCCCCGGCATGGTCACCTCTCTTCTCGGTGGTCACCACCAGCGCCTCGGCCGCCTCGCCCCAGCCTTTGCGGGTCTGCGCCGTGATGCGGAAGAGGTAGGTCGACTCCGGCTGCAGGCCGGCGGCCGTGTACTGGCGGGCGCTGGGGTTGAGCACCTCCACGGTGGCAGCATTGGCACTGGTGGTGTTCAGGCGGTGGGTGATCTGGTACGCTGCGGAGAAGGGGGACGGAGGCGGTCAGCCAGAGCTGGGGCAAGGCCGCCCCCCACCCCGGCCTGCAAGGGGGCAGAAAGGCTGCTCCAGGAGAAGCAGGATGGAGCCAGGACTGGCAGGGGGGAGGCACAAACGAGCCAGTCGTGAGCGCCTGGGCCCAGCTCCCCACGCAGGGTCTGGCTCTAGGGCCCGCCCGGGAGGTGACCCCACGCCGGGTGCGGGAGGCGCTGGGCTGGCTCCCCTGTCTCAGCCTGGGCGGGATGTTCATAAATGTCCATGTCTGCCCCGCAGCAGGAAGATGGGTGCCCTTGCCCAGCCCACCTCGGTGCCAGGCAGGATTCTGCTTCCCTCTGGCGGCTGATGGGGCTCGCCAGCTCTGTGATTTATCAGAGGAGCAGCTTGGGCGCCTCCAGGGACCCAGGGACCGAGGCGGCTGGCTCCAGCCTGGTGCAGAGAAGCCCTGAGCGGCGGAGTAGCTGCTTCAGCAGCCGCCATTCCCCCAGCGGGAACATGCTGTGCACATGGACATGCGCTGGTGGGCGACTTCCTGCAGAGGCCCCCAGCACGGCCCTCCCCCCTGCAGGGCTCAGCTCAGCTGCATCCCCGGGCCCCAGCCCTGTCGCTCACACCCAGCTGCATGCCCGCGAAACACCCGCCAGCACAGCGACATCACACCCTCCCGCTGCCCAGCATCCTGAGCACGGCCCCCTCCCAGCGTTTCCGGGACTGCTACCCACACGCCAGGGCGCTCGGAGAAGCGCTTACCTAGAATGATGCCGTTCGGCGCGGCTGGGGGCTGCCAGATCAGCCGGACTGAAGTGGTCCTCACTTCTGGGAAGAGGATGCCCACCGGGGGCCCGGGCACTGGGGCAGGACAAGAGCAGAGGGAGCGCTGGGTGACGGGCAATCGGGCTCAGAGCCCTCGGCCGGAGCAAATGGGGAGTGGAGCCCGTCCCAGCCCAGCGGCTGGGGGAGCCCGCTGGCCAAGCCCTGAAGCTAGTGGCTGCTGGGCCTCCATCGCAGAACTCTGCTGGGTGCACCTGGGTGCAAATGCCCCACAGGGCACCCGGGGCTTCCCCTCCCCTGGGAGCCGTCCCGCTGAAAACTGCCAACGACCCGTGTGAGACTGACGGAGCAGGGCGTGCAGAAAGACTCCCACACGCACACGCATGTACTTAGGGACAGAGATGCACCCCCCCAGAGACAAACACCGACCCGCCCTCCACACCTTTAGGGACACCCGCCCCACACACCAACACACACCCTTAGGGACACCCACCCCACCCCACCCCCACAGCCCCTTTAGGGGCACACACCAACACTCACCCTGCTAGGGAACCCCCCCATCCGTACACACCCCCTTAGGGGCATGCACACTCCCTCCTCAGCATACCCTGGGGGCACAAACACACACATGCAGGCATGGGGGCACACCCGAGCGTTTGTGCACTCCCCCGGGGGCCCAGATGCACACTCAGGAAGGCAGACAGGGCAAAGTGCTCTCTCCTGCCCTGTTACGTCCCCACCTTGTATTTCTGGGGCTGGCACCCCCACCCCTGCCCGTGCAGAGGCCAGAGCCCTCCCAGAACGGGCAGACAGAGGGGGAGGCTGTCCGCACTGAGCGCGACAGAGGGCCGACCAGAGGCTGTTTTCTCCTCATCCCAGCGTGACGGGGGCACTCGCCCTTCCACTGACCGGCCCTCGTTTGCGCCCGGCCTCACCCCGCGTGTCACCCGCCGCGAGCCCCGCCCCGTCCAAAGACCCCGAGCGCCCCGTCAGCGCGAATGGGCGGGGGAGGAGTGGCGCCTACCGTCGTCCAGAGTCCTCTCCAGGATGGGTGGGGAGCTGGGCGCGCCGTCCCCGATCCGGGTGAAGGCCAGCACGCGGATCTCGTACAGCACGTACTTGCCCAGGCCTGCGAGCTGGGCGCTGCGGGAGGCGTTCCCCTCGGCCGGCCAGAACCGGGCCCGCGCGTCCGAGTCCTTCTCCTTGTACACGACCTGGAACACAGCCCATGTGAAACCGACGGAGCCAGCGCCGCACGCCCCGGGCTGCCCTGCCGCGCCAGCCGAACCCACTTCCCAGGCTGAATGGGGCCCCCCGCGGGTGGGGCCGGGGCACCCGACAGCCCCTCAGTTCACAGCCCCATGCAGGGCACCAGGGGACAGAGCGCCACGCCGCATGCAGGGCAGCCTGTCCCCAAGGAAAAGCCATGGCAGGAGCATTGACAGGCATGTTTCGGGGAGCCCAGGAGTGGAATAGCCACAGGCCACAGGACTGGGGGAGCAGGGGGTTGCGGGTCGGGATTGAGGGGACCAGCAGAGCTAGTGGGGGGCAGCCCAGGGCTGGCATAGCAGGGGGGTTGTGGATTGGGATTGAGGGACAGAGCTGGGGGGGGGAGCCCAGGGCTGCGTTGCAGGGAGCTGTGGGTGGGGCTGAGGGGCACCGGCCCAGCTCTCGAGGGGGCTGCTGCGTCCGAACGAGCGATCACACGGGCTGACACCCACCTTGTAGCCCAGGATGAGCCCGTTGCGATCCGCCTCGGGGATCTCGTTCCATCGGACCAGCATGCTGCTGGAGGTGGTGGCCAGCGCGGACACGTTGGTGGGGCCGGACGCGGGGACTGGCGAGGGGAGAAGAAAGTGAGGTCAGAAGCCGGCCCGGCTGCTGCCCGTGGCAGTGGGGCCGGGAAGCGGGCAGGGCACACCCAGGCTGGGGGGCTGAGGGGCACTGCAAGCTCAGGGGCAGCTGGGCACAGGACAGGGATCTCTCCGCCGGCCCAGGGGTGGGGCAGGCCCCAGAGCCGGCAGGGGGAGCGGCAGGTACCTGACTCCCTGGTGCGTCCCAGCACGACGTGGCTCCAGGGCCCGGCCCCGATGGCGTTGAAGGCCTGGACCTGCACGCGGTACTCCGTCCACTCCTCCAGGTCCTCGATGGTGAACTCCCGCTCCACCCGGTCGTGGATCACGTGCACCACCGTCCTGCCCCGCCCGTCCGCCCGCGTGTTCCGCAGCTTGTAGCCCACCGACTCCGGGTTCCCGTTGTACTCCAGCTCCGGGAGCGGCTGGGGGAGGGGGTGACACTCAGCACCAGCCACCCTCACCCGCCCCCCCCACAGCCGCTAACAAACGTACCCGCCCCCACACCCGGCACAGCCCCCCAAACCCACGTACCCTCCCCCCATGCCCAGCACAGCCCCCCAAACCCACGTACCCTCCCCCCATGCCCAGCACAGCCCCCCAAACCCACGTACCCTCCCCCCCATGCCCAGCGCAGCCCCCCGCTAACCCACGTACCCTCCCCCACACCCAGCACAGACCCCACTAACCCATGTACCTTCCCCCACACACAGCACAGCCCCCCAAACCCACGTACCCTCCCCCCCATGCCCAGCACAGCCCCCCGCTAACCCATGTACCTTCCCCCACACCCAGCACAGACCCCACTAACCCACGTACCCTCCCCCCCATGCCCAGCACAGCCCCCCAAACCCACGTACCCTCCCCCCCATGCCCAGCACAGCCCCCCGCTAACCCATGTACGTTCCCCCCACACCCAGCACAGACCCCACTAACCCATGTACCTTCCCCCACACACAGCACAGCCCCCGAAACCCACGTACCCTCCCCCACACCCAGCACAGACCCCACTAACCCATGTACCCTCCCCCCCATGCCCAGCACAGCCCCCCAAACCCACGTACCCTCCCCCCCATGCCCAGCACAGCCCCCCGCTAACCCATGTACGTTCCCCCCACACCCAGCACAGACCCCACTAACCCATGTACCTTCCCCCACACACAGCACAGCCCCCGAAACCCACGTACCCTCCCCCCCATGCCCAGCACAGCCCCCCAAACCCACGTACCCTCCCCCATGCCCAGCACAGCCCCCCGCTAACCCATGTACGTTCCCCCCACACCCAGCACAGACCCCACTAACCCATGTACCTTCCCCCACCCACAGCAGAGCCCCCCAAACCCACGTACCCTCCCCCCCATGCCCAGCACAGCCCCCCGCTAACCCATGTACGTTCCCCCCACACCCAGCACAGACCCCACTAACCCATGTACCTTCCCCCACCCACAGCACAGCCTCCCAAACCCACGTACCCTCCCCCCCATGCCCAGCACAGCCCCCCGCCAACCCATGTACCTTCCCCCACCCACAGCACAGCCCCCCAAACCCACGTACCCTCCCCCCATGCCCAGCACAGCCTCCCGCTAACCCACGTACCCTCCCCCACACCCAGCACAGACCCCACTAACCCATGTACCCTCCCCCACACCCAGCACAGCCCCCCAAACCCACGTATCCTCCCCCCCATGCCCAGCACAGCCCCCCGCTAACCCATGTACCTTCCCCCACACCCAGAACAGCCCCCCGGTAATAATCGTACCCTCCCCCACATCCGGCACAGCCCCCCAAACCCACGTACCCACCCCCCATGCCCAGCACAGCCCCCCAAACCCACGTACCCTCCCCCATGCCCAGCACAGCCCCCCAAACCCACGTACCCTCCCCCCCACGCCCAGAACAGCCCCCCGCGAACAAACGTACCCTCCCCCACATCCGGCACAGCCCCTCAAACCCACGTACCCTCCCCCACACCCAGCACAGCCCCCCAAACCCACGTACCCTCCCCCCCATGCCCAGCACAGCCCCCTGCTAACCCATGTACCTTCCCCCACACCCAGCACAGACCCCGCTAACCCACGTACCCTCCCCCCACACCCAGCACAGCCCCCCAAACCCACGTACCCTCCCCCCATGCCCAGCACAGCCCCCCGCTAACCCATGTACCCTCCCCCACACCCAGCACAGACCCCACTAACCCACGTACCCTCCCCCATACCCAGCACAGCCCCCCAAACCCACGTATCCTCCCCCACACCTAGCACAGCCCCCTGCTAACGTACACTACCCCACACCCAGCACAGCCCCCCAAACCCACGTACCCTCCCCCCCACGCCCAGAACAGCCCCCTGCTAACCCATGTATCCTCCCCCCACGCCCACCACAGCCCCCCGCTAACCCATGTACCCTCCCCCCAAGCCCAGCATAGCCCCCGGCTAAACCATGTATCCTCCCCCCACGCCCACCACAGCCCCCCGCTAACCCATGTACCCTCCCCCACACCCAGCACAGCCCCCCGCTAACCCATGTACCCTCCCCCACACCCAGCACAGCCCCCAATAACCTATGTACCCTCCCCCACGCCCACTACAGCCCCCCAACCCATGTACCATCTCCCACACCCAACACAGCCCCCACTAACCCACCTACTCTCCCCCGACACCCAGCACAACCCCTCACTAACCCTCCTACCCTCCCCCCACACCCAGCACAGTCCCCCGCTAACTCACGGACCCTCCCCCCACACCCAGCACAGCCCCCGCTAACCCACGTTCCCTCCTCCACACCCAGCACAGCCCCTCGCTAACCCCATTCATCCAGATTCATCCCCTTGCCCAACTAACCTGTGTGCAGGTCCCCCCCAGCACACAAAGGCCTATTAGCCTCCCCAGCATTGCAATGCACAGCCAGGCTGCTTGCCCGCACCCCACAGGAAGACAGTGGCTAATGCTGCATTAAACAAGGCTGCAGCCCCCAGACCCTGTGACTGCCATTTTCTCTCTGCTTCATTCCCGGCTCCCCACCCAAGGGAGTGCCCCGGCCAGTGCCTGTCCGGGCAGAGGGTGGGCACCGGCCCGGGGTTTACCTGGCCGCCCCGCATTGTCACTTACCATCCAGCGCAACCACAGGCTGGTCTCGCTGGCCGTCCGCAGGGTGACATTGGCGGGCGCCACGTCCGGGGGAGCCTGCAGGGTCTGCATCCTTCTGGAGGGCACGCTGGGCGGGCTGGTGCCCACGATGTTCACCTGCCGCAGGCGGAAGCTGCGCGGAGCGGAGCCGAGTCACCGTGGGCAGGGAAGGGACTCAGGAGGGCTGCGGGCACCCCCCATCCCCTTCCCGAGGGCAACGGGGCACGGGCTACAATACAACCCCCACCCCCTCTCAGCGCATAGCTCAGGGCGTCCCCACCGGCAACGCTGCACCCATGCTGTGCTCCGGCGGACACTAGGGGGCGCTGCTGCTGGGGAAAGGTTCAACCACACCTAGGACCCAGGGCCTCCCTCCCTGATGCTCTGCTGGGTGCACGGTGCTAGGGGAGGAGAAGCTCTGCCCAGCCCCTCTGGGGTACCCATCTTTGGGAGAGGAAAGCCTGGGGCCCGATGGGCTGAGAAGGCCCATTAGGGCCAGGCCCCCATGCCACCCAGAGTGGGTGCCAGCCGCCTGCAGGGCAAGGAGGGGGGTGGTAGCAGCCTTGGCACTCGCCAGGCGCCGGTCCCCAGCACCCACCTGTAGTGCATGTAGGGGTGGAGGTTGGGCACCTCCATGGAGCGGGCGTCGGGGTCGTTGGCCAGCTGGTGAATGAGCTCCCACTCCTCGTTCTCGCCGATCTGACCCACCTGTGGACAAGGGGGTGGCGTGAGGGGCGCCGCACGTGGGCCTGTCAGCGCAGTGTCCCAGCCCAAGAGCCCCCAAGCGCAAGGTGCTGTACACCCCCTCGATAGGCCTGGGCTCCCCGGCTCCTTCACCTCCCCGCCCCAGGGACCCCCTCACCTGAGCTTCCACCAGCCAGCGGGAAATGGAGGTCTTCCCATCGTAGCCCGGCCTGAACTGGAGCGTCACGGAGCGCGGGCCGATGTTGGAGATGCCCAGATTGGTCGGCGCGCCGGGGAGCTCTGTGGGGAGAGGACAGGATGGGAGGGGACGTCCTGTTGCGGGCCGAGGGGCAAGTGTGGCCGGCCTTCGCCCTCCCATCCTGGGCGCCCGCGGCAGCAGCGAGGGGAGATGGTAGGGGAGAACAGCACAGCCGTCATGCACACGCCCCGGCAGCGATAGGGCAGAGTCACCCCCAGCACGAGTGGCCGGGCCTGGCCGATGGCTACTAAGGCCTGGAGAGCCAGCTCCTGCCCTGTGCTGCCCCTGCTCCAGACCCGCTCCCCGCGCATTCTTCACGGGGTGCCCTTGACCCAGGGCCTGCTCGTGCTCTGCCGGAAGCCAAAGGGAGGGCGGTGACCGGAGCAGAAGGGGGCTGGGAGCCAGGTTTACCTGGAGGCACCCCGGAGGAGATGGTGGAGGAGGACACCTGGCCCTGCCCCTTGGACGTCATGGCGGCCACCTCGATGGTGTAGGTGGTGAGGGCGGTGAGGCCGGTGACACGGTACTCCAGGGTGACGTTGGGCAGGTAGTGCGTCACCCGCGTGTTGGTGCGGTTGTACTCCTCCCAGGAGATCCGGTAGCCTGCAAAACACAACCCAGCCACATGGGCACATGGGTGTCACGCTCTACGCCCCATTGTGGGAAACTTCCCCGCCCCCCGGGGGGAGACTCCTTTCAACTTGCCCGCACCCCTCCCCAGGCCACCGCGTGGGCCCCAGCCAATGTAGTGTCACCCCCATGCTTTGTCGGCAGAGGGGCCTCACTTCACAGATCTCCCCAGTAGCCTGACAGCCCGGCGCAAGGGGCCACTAGCCAGAGGCCAAAGGGTGCACAGACAGCTCCTCGAGCCAGCGCTGGTCCCTTCTGCCCCACACCTCTCACTTGCCAAACCCTCTGCGGTTCGGGCACAAGGAGTGGGATGTTCAAGCCGCATGGGGGGTTGGGAAGGTCCCACCCAACGGCTCCTGCCCTGAATTCTCCATCAAGTGTTTGCCATGGAGCCGGTTTTCCACCATCCTCCATAGCAACATCTGCCTGGTTTGGCGGGCACTGCCCTGGCCACGCCAGCGTCTCCTTGGCACTCCGTGACGTGGAGGGAGCCAGATGTGGCTGGGATGTGGAGACTGGGGCCGAGGGGAGCGGGGTGGAAATGGGGTAACTGAAGCATCCCAGGAGAACAGCAGCAGCTGCAAGGACGTTAGGCCCCCACCATGCGGGAAGGAAGGGGTTGGGGGGCCGGGGAGACAGGACTGTCCCGCGGCCCAGAGCGTGTTCCCGGCTGCGGCCTTGGGCAGCACCAGGCTGCCACTGTTTGGAAGCATGGAGCCGTGCTGATCGCGCCGGGCCTGCAGCTCAGCTGGGCCGGGGGAGAGTCCGGCGAGCAGCCCCCCCGGGAGCTCCTTACCGGTCAGGATGCCGTTCTTCTCCAGGGGCTCCTGCCAGCTGACCTTCAGTGACGTGTCCAGGATGTCGCTGAAGCTGAGGTGCCCCACGGGGCCAGGCGCTGCCCAAAAAACCCCAATGCCAAGAGTTAGAGAGGAGCAAGCAGCGCACATCTCAGCACCAGCTGAGCAGCCAGGCCGAGGTGAACTGGGGTCTCCCCAGGGCGCTGGCCAGTGAAAGCGAGTGGTGAGCTGGAGTGAGCGGGGGTCTCCCCGGGGTATCCCCCGTGGTGAGCTGGAGTGAGCGGGGGTCTCCCCAGGGTATCCCCCGTGGTGAGCTGGAGCGAGCGGGGGTCTCCCCGGGGTATCCCCCGTGGTGAGCTGGAGCGAGCGGGGGTCTCCCCGGGGTATCCCCCGTGGTGAGCTGGAGCGAGCGGGGGTCTCCCCGGGGTATCCCCCGTGGTGAGTAGGGGGAGGTTCTAGGGCCCAGGTCCCTGGCTCAGCAGGAGCCTCTGGGAGCTGGGCTGCCCGCCCCACCCTATGTCCCAGGGGAATGCAAGGCCTCCCCGTACCGTCCTCGTGGGTGCGCACCAGCTGCGGCGGGCTGCGCGGGCCGTCCCCCGGTGTGGTGAAGCACACCACCGAGGTGAAGTACTCCGTGAACTTCTTCAGGCCTCCGATGTAGCCCACGTGGATGCTGTCCTGGAAGTTGGGCCTCACCGTCACCACTGTCACCTCCTCCTCCTGCTCCGGCTCCCACGCGATCAGCTAGGGGTGAAAAACAACAGTGTCCCAGCCCCGCGTGGGGGTGAGAACCAGCCCTCAGCCCACAGCTGCCCCTTCAGTCGCCTCTCCTCCCAAAGGACGGGTCGTGAGTGACGGAAACGCCCGGGGCGTCCACTGATCACAGAGGGACGCCAAGAAGCCAGGTCACTGCCCCAGCCCCACAGCAGGAAGGGCTGCCCGTATGGGGGCTCCACAAGCAATTCCAGCTAGCTAGCAGGGTGTATGGGGGGGTGGGATTTCAAGGCCAGAGAGGCCCATTCTGGGCATCAAGTCTTTCTAACCTCCTCCCGTAACACAGGCCAGAGACCCTCACCCAGCGATCCCCACATTAAGCTCAATCATTTGTGCCTGACTAGCACAGTATCTTTCAGTCTGCATTCAAAGACACAGTGATGGAGAATTTACAACTTCCCCTGGTAACCTGCCCCGATACTTAATTAGACAGAGGGGAAGGTGTGACAAGGGTAGACAGAGCCAGATGGTGATAGATAAGCCAAGGACGCATTAATCTCCTTTCAGCTGTTGCAGAGTCGTGACCTTGGCAGCAACGGTCAGGCAATAGGAGTTTGTTTCTGATGAATCTGTGTTTCTAGCTAGTGTGACTTTTTGGGGTATAAGATCCTGGATCTCCTCTGAACTCAGCTCACTCCCCCAGCTTGATCCTGCATCTGGCCATGATGCTGGAGTTTGGCTTTCACAGGGCGCTGACAGCCAGGCCAGAAGGGACGTAGGGAGGGGGAATGGAGCAGCTTTGCAATATCAGTGGAAAGGTTCCCAGCGTTGGGTTTAGCTGGCCCCCAAACACTGCAGCACCCGTCTCTGGCAGGAGACTCACCCAGGGCAAGGGGCCCGACTATTTTCAGTGCCCGGGCTCAGTGAAGGGCAAAACATTAAAACAGACCAGAAAACAGGGAAAAGGTAAATCTGATGCTTAAAACTAGGTCGTGGTCAACAATCAAAGGAGTTGTTAGCAACACAGCCCGTGTTGGGGGTGGGTGGGTTATTTCTGAATATATGATTTTTAACCTTTAATAAAGAACATTTTTAAAACAGCCTCATTATTATGATTATTTGCTATGGCAGGTGTTCTTCAAACACAGAACAAAGAGATGGCCACTGTCCCAGAGCCCGGGCAATCTCTGAGCGCTTAACAACTTGGCTTTACAAACTTCGCAGGCTCTCGGCCACCAGCCAATAAGTTGAACTCTGAGGTGGTTGTGCACTG
The DNA here is from genome assembly GCF_965152235.1 of Eretmochelys imbricata. NCBI lineage: Eukaryota > Metazoa > Chordata > Testudines > Cheloniidae > Eretmochelys > Eretmochelys imbricata. The sequence continues at coordinate 3,927,951 of NC_135585.1, read as the reverse complement.
GACACCCACTGCCTTTTCACTCACAAGCCATGGGGGATGTTTTTGCTTTCCCCAAGGGAACAGAGATTTCCTTTGGGGAGGGGGCCGTCTCCCCACACGTCTCTTCAAGACAATGCAAACCCTCCAACGCATCTCCAAATCAAAGCTTTTCATTCGGAGTCTCTCATTTATTCGGAGTTGATTAAACATCAATTAATGGTGCAAAGCAAACACTCAATGAGTTTTAATAAGCGTTTGTATTTATCCATACAAAACAACAGAGAGCTGATGCTTTGTGATTAACTCCCCCAATAACAATGCACAATAGCCTGCTTCCCTATGGCGTTACATTTAGAAGGGATGTCTAGGCATTAAATTGGGACCGTGGAAGATAGCCTATAGCAAGTTAATTAGATACTAATTAGGCCCTAAAATACTAATCAGGCCCTAAAATACTAATCAAAAATACTAAGTGGCATTTAATAAGTATGTTAAATATCCTGCTTACTCTGGTTATCTCGTTTGTTGGCAATTAAATTCCTGAACTTCTTTGCAGTAAATTAAGAAACAAGTATAATATTTTAATTCAATGCAATTAATGTAAATTTGAATTAATTACAATTTGGAATTAATTACAGAGCATCGGAGGCTGAGCTCCTGTGTAAGTGTTAAATCTTAGGAAATATTACTTTAATAGTCAGTTAGACTCAATTAGAAGACCTCCTTTTGGGGGGTTTTAAATGCAAAGGGAAGCTATTTTTGTTCAGGATCTGGGAAGCGGACACAGGAAAGACTTTTCCTCAGAAAAAGGTTTAGAAAGTTTGAGGCCACGAGTGTGAAATGAGGGTTTGGGCAGAGATGGTATCGATTTTGTTCACATTGCCGGCTCGCCCCCCGATGGAGAATCTAAGATGGTGGCGCAGTTCAGAGCAAAGACGGATTAGGGTCTCCTAGTACAGCCCTGAATGTTTGCAACACACGGGCGCAGTGTGTCCTGCCCACCCTGTAGCAGCTGGCTCACATTGAGGATAACAGGCTACTACTGCTGCCAGCTAGTGGAGTTATTCTGTTAGCTCAGTGGGAGAGGTTGGTGCTGGAGGTCCCAGGTCCAAGCCCGAGTGATGACCCATGGAGAGGGAGATGCTGTTTCACTCTCACCCTAGGGAGGTAAGGAAATGAGACATGGACTGGCTGTAGCTAAGTGTGAATGTGTGAGAAGAAAGGAATGTATTGAATGTAATGGAGCGCTCAGCACCTCCTAGGATCAGGCCCTTCTTTCACGCTGGGTTTCCTACCCCCAGCTTTGCTCAGGCTGATGAGGCCCGTACTGCTGGTGGGTGTCTCAAGGAGCAGGTGCCATCCTGTGCCTTGTGTTAGATTTGCAGCTCGGGAGCCCTCCCCTCCCCCGTCTGCCCCTTACCTTGTATCCCTGGTTGATGCCATTTATGAACTGGGGGCTGGGCGGGTTCCAGGTGAAGCGGATGGTGGTGGCGTTGGTGGCCTCGGCCTGAACGTTGCCCGGGGGCACGGTGGGAACTGCAGGAGGGGAGGGCAGGCTTAGCATGGGGGCAGACCCGCGGTGCGGGATGGAGGTGCTGCTGGGCCTGGGGCTTGCAGTCAGGGGCACTGGCAACGGGAGCATCTCTCTGATCAGGCAGCCTCCCTCCCTGCCACGGCACTGGGACACCAGGCAGGCAGGGAGTGGCAGGCTGGGCTCCCCTCCCTAGCTGCGCTGAACCCCAGCACCCCCGCCCCACCAGTGGGCTCTGAAACCTCCCTGGGAACGGAGGCACTGCAGAGCCCAGCCCTGCCTCTGCCCCAACCGCAGGGCAGGTTCGCTTGGGGAGTGGGGCCTGCCTGGGGCAGACACTGGCCAGGCCCCTCCAGGGACCCAGCTGCGCGGCTGACCAAGCAGCCTGGCAAATGCTGCTTTGCAGGGCGGTGATCTGGGCCCAGAGCCCACTGCTGATCTCCTGGTCCCCAGCAGCTTGTGAGCTGAGGCCAGGCTCATGAACCCCCTGGGGCCCAGCACCCCTCAGCCCTTCCCTGAGCAGACTGGGCCAGCGGAGACCCAGCCCCTTCCCCCCGGAGCTGGGGAAAGCCCCCCCCTCCTCGCCCACCTCCCTGCAGGGTCCACTCGGTCACCCTGGCGCTGTAGACCCCCAGGCCGGCGCTGTTGTACGCTGCCACCTCGATCTCGTAGTTGGTCCAGATGATGAGATCCTCCAGGAGCAGGTTGTTGACCTCGGCGTTGGTAATGTTCTTGAACTGATAGCCGACGGGCAGGCCGGCCAGGCAGAACCTGGGGGCAAGGGGAGGGCAAGTCAGGCCAGCAGGCAGCCGGGTCCCTTCTGGGAGGTAGGCAGATGCCACGCTGGGGACTGGCCGGGTGGGGAGGGCTGGCTCCCCACCCCAGTGGCCTACCTAATGAAGTAGCCTTTCAAGATGCCATTCTGGTGGCTCTCGGGAGGCGGCTGCCACTGGATCATGATGGACTGGTTGGTCCTGCCGCTGGCGATGACGTTCTGGGGAGGCGCGGTGGGGGGCTCCTCCGGCAGGGACACCCTGGGAGGGGAGGCAGCGAAGGTAGGGAGTGAGACCCCCCTGCCCTGCCCTGGCCAGCTCCTGGCTACACAGGAGATCCACCTGGACCCGCCTTACCTCTCGGTGTCCTTGCTGAACTGCCCTTTGCCCACGTCATTGGCAGCGCAGAGGCGGAACTGGTAGGAGCGAGCGGGCACCAGGCCTTGCACCACCACGGAGGTCGCCTCGGGGTCAACGCTGGCCATGAGGGTGGTCCAGGGGGCGTCTGCGGGACAGAGAGGGGAGGGGTGGAGCGGAGAGCCAGCATGGGGCTGGGGGGCAAACGGTCCTTTCAGTCGCCAATAGGCCCCATCCCCGCTCCCTGGCCTGGCGCCCACTGCTGTCAGAGGTCCCTGGCTGGCTCCCGGCTGTCAGGGAGCCATTCTCCACGATGCGCTGCAAGCAAAGCCTCTGGGGTGTGGAGGGCGAACTTGCCTGCAGGGAAGAGCCCCAGGCCCCGTCCCGATGGCGTGTGGTTAGTGCCACAAACCAGAGAGCTGTGTATGGCCATTGCACGCAAACTGGTAGCTGGACTTCCCCCTGCCCTTTGCAGGTTCCCTCTTGGGGAGCCCAGTCGGGCGGGCCAGGCCCCCTCACCCCTGTGCCCGCTCCCCAGCCCCAGCGCCCTGCTCCCAGTGCCCTGCAGCAGGGTGGAAGTGGCAGATGCCTTACTGTTCTCGGAGACCTCGAGGATGTAGTGCAGCAAGGGGCTGTTCCCGTCGAAGGGCTTGGCCCATGTCAGGTTGATAGCACGCTTCTCCAGCGGGCTCAGCACGGCCACCGGATTCTCCGGGGCATGGGGGAGCTGCCTGGAGGGGGAGGAGAAACCACCGCTGGAAACAGTGGGACAGCTTCAGAGGGGACGGTGCCCTGGGCGGGGGTGTGTTGAAGTGGGACTGTTCTTAATGTTTCCTCTGAATACTGTAGGGGTGCCTCAGTTTCCCCAACACATTTCTTAAGTCTATAGGTGGTGGGATAAGGGGGTTGTGACGAAGTGGGACTGTTCTTAATGTTTCCTCTGAAGAGTGTAGGGGTGCCTCAGTTTCCCCTAAGCAGTTCTTAAGTATCTAGGTGGTGGGATAAGGGTGTATGATAGTTGCAGAGCCCTAGAGGGCAGGGGTGTGCAGGGGTCTGGACACAGACAATGGCCGACACCCTGATTCCTGGCCACTGATGGCCTGGGCCCTTCCCCCCTTTAGGTGAGAGCTAAAGGGTGGGAGAACAAAGGAATCAGGTGACCTCCTGGCCCGGGAAAGGGACAAAGCCCAGAGGACGGGGGGCTGGAGGGAGTTTCAGTTTGGGGCTGGCTGGGACATGGAGTGAAGTGCAGACAGGGTTGTCTGGTTCACTGCCCCCCAAAATGGACCCAGCTGAGGGGTCCCGTTCTCTGCGCCTACAAGCTCTGTGTTAGACCATGTTCCTGTCGTTTAATAAACCTTCTGTGTTACTGGCTGGCTGAGAGTCATGTCTGACTGCGGAGTTGGGGGGCATGACCCTCTGGCTTCCCCAGGACCCCGCCTAGGCGGACTCGCTGGGCGGGAAGCGCACGGAGGGGCAGAGGAGGCTGAGTGCTCCGAGGTCAGACCCAGGAAGATGGAAGCTGTGTGAGCTGTGTGTCCTGCAGACAGGCTGCTCACAGAAAGGAGACTTCCCCAGAATCCTGCCTGGCTTCGTAGGGAGCATCGCCCGGGGACTCCATGACAGGGGGGCAGGCAGGGAGGAGGTGGGGCAGGGAGCTGAGGGCATATGGGGCAGGTCACAGGAGCTCACCCACGTAGGATCTGGCATCACGAGGGCAAGCCTGCCTGTATTGCCGGGCTGCCATGGCACAGGGTGCTGGAGCCTGTGGGCCTGCAGGGTGCCCAGGTTAGCCGCATCACAAGGGAGAAGGGGATGCTGTGGCAGGAGGAGGCAGGGCATTTGCGCAGGGGCGATGCCATAGAAGGAACGCCGTGGCCGGAGGGGACCCCATGGCAGGAGGAGGCAGGGTGCGCGGGTAGGGGGGAAGGGGAGATGCCATGGCAGGAAGCCGGCAGGGCGCCTACGTGGGAGGACGAGCCCCTGCAGTGTTCCTGTCCCAGGCGGAGCGCGTCGGGGGGTCTCAGGCCAGTAGCCTCCCTCACCTGACACGCAGGTGGGCGCTGCGGGAGTCGTTGCCGCCGGCGGAGAGGACTCGGCAGGTGTAGGTGCCAATGTCCCCGGACCAGGTCTGGGAGATGTGCAGGGTGCCCTCCTCGTCCAGCCGGAGCCGCGGGATGCCGTCCACGCTCACAGGCGCACCGTCCTTCTCCCAAAGATACCTGCCGCAAGGCCACCACGGGCTTCAGGGCTGGAGCTGGGAATGGAACCCAGGCGTCCTGACCCCAGCCCCCCTGTGGCAACCAGCAGACCCCACTCCCCTCCGACAGTTGGGGGAGAACCCAGGTGTTCCAGCCCCCACGTAACCCCCAGACCCAGCCCTGTCTCTCTGTAACGCAGCGACGTTCCTTGCTCTGGAGGAGTCCTACTGGCCCCTCGGCGGGACATGCCGCGTGGGCTGCCCCATGCACTCTGGCTGCCCCGTGCATGCTGGCTTTGCTCAGAGCAACCCCCCAGCCTGGGTCTCAGCCGCCAGGTGGGGCGGGGAGGGCGGCATGGGCATGGCCCAGCTCACAGCCTCCCAGGCGCTGTACCCAGGTCGGGCACCAGGTGGCGGTGCAGGGCTGCAATGCCGTGGCTTGGGAAGCTGGGGGGGGACACCCGAGATGGCTAGGGGAGCTCCCTCAGCAAGGCAGGATTTATCCCCCCATCAGATACTCAACCGGGGCCATGGGAGCGGATCTCTCAGGGCTGGGGTCTCTGGCTCTGCGGGGAGGGTCCCCTGGCTCCCACCTGCCCAGCACTTGGGGTGGGGGGTGGGGGGGGACGTTAGTTCACCCACTGCATCTCTGCCCTGCCTGGGGGAATAGGGAAGTCCCTGCTCACCCCCCCGGGAGCAGGGCTGGGACCCCAAAAGCCTGGTTAGGGAGCTCTGGGAGCAGGGCTGGGACCCCGAACGCCCGGCCAGGGACCTTTGGGCAGGGCTGGGACCCTGAACTCCCTGGCAAGGAGCTCCAGGAGCAGGGTTGGGACCCTGAACGCCTGGCCAGGGAGCTCCGGGAGCAGGGCTGGGACCCCGAACACCCGGCCAGGAACCTTTGGGCAGGGCTGGGACCCCGAACTCCCTGGCAAGGAGCTCCAGGAGCAGGGTTGGGAGCTGGGGTTCCCAGGACGGATCCCTGCTAAGCCTGTTGTCTCACCAAGGCCACGTACCTGACGGTCACGCTGGGGTCGTGGGTGACGCCGCAGCTCATGGAGGCTTTGGTTCCCTTGATGACGCTCTGGTCCTGAGGGGGGCTGGTGATGCGGGTGCGGGCTGGGGAACAGACACACAGTAAGCAGCCACCTCCGCCAACCGGGGGGCCAGCCCAGGCAAGGCTCTCTCTGGGGTGGAGGGCAGGAGAGAGCGTTACAGCTTGGCTGGGGAGGGTCGTGCACCGCCCTGCCATGCCAGGGGCCTGGGGTTGAGCTCCACGTAATCCTCACAATGGGGCCAGCAGGGGGCACTGGGGAAACCGGACCCAGGGTGAGAGCCGTGCAGCGCTGGTGCTGGAGACGTCGGTTTGGGTCTGGCGGGGGCAGATGGGGCGGGGGCCAGCAGAGGAGGAACGGCCTTACCCCATACAACGAGGTCCGCAGAGGCCTCGTCCACGCCACGGGAGTTGGTGGCCAAGCAGGTGTAGCTGCCGGCGTCGACGATGTGCGTGGGGCTGACGAGGAGGCTGCCCGACTCCAGCAGGGTGAAGCGTGGCAGCTGCACTGAGCCGCTGGCCAGGATCCGCTCCCCTGTGGGGAGAGGGGAGAGCCCCGTCATCCGTGGGAAGCGATGGCCAGGGACAGCCTGGCACCCGTAAGCCAGCCCAGCGCCATGCTCCTGAGCCAGACGGGGAAGGAGCTGGAGGGTCAATGGCTTGTCCTCCCCGCCTGGACACCTGCCTGCGAACCAGCCCACTCACAAGTAACATGAGTTTGCAGAGTCCTGCAGGGCTGGGAGAACAGGGGGGCTGCGGATTGAGGGGCATCGACGGAGCTGGGCAGGGTCCACCGCACCTGCTCTGTGCCTGGCTCTGAGCCAAGCTCTCAGCCCCTCAATCTCATGCTTACCGAGCCGACCCCCGGGCCTGGCCTGGAAATGCCAGCAGGAAATGCTGCCTGTCTCCCGGGCACTCAGCTGGGGGCGGGCGAGCGGGCTTTGCCCCGGACAAGGAGTGAGAACCTCCTCACAAGGAGTGTTGTGGCCTTAAGAGCCGGCGCCCGGTGGGTGTTGACAGGGCAGTGACGTGGGCCTGTGGGGGAAGCAGCGTAACCCGGAGGTGTCCTCCCAGAGGGGGTGGGTGAGCCCGGCACGTTGGGAACAGGGTAAGATGCTGCTCCTGGAAGGGGGACATGCCGGGGGTGCGGCAGCAAAGGGACCCGGCCTGGCTGCCACGTGCCTGATGTTATGGGGCAGGCAGGGCACTGCCCGGGGAGTGAGAGCCCAGGTGAGTCCCCCACTGCCCTCTGGCTCGGGGGCATGGCATAGAGCTTTGGGAGCTGCCAGCTGCAATGAACTGGGGCAACACCCACTGCCTTCCCCCCAACTCCTTCCCCCATCTCCAGCCAGGGGGCAGGAGGAACCAGAACGCTGCCCCTAGCCCCGAGCTCCTGCCCCAGGCTGGATGCCCTGCCCAGGTCACACCACTAGACAAATGCCCAGTGCACCCCCCAGCACACGGGATGCTGATCCGAACCACTGTCTGCGCTGGCTTGGCATTAACCCTCTGACTGCTCCCCCCGTCTGAACAGGGGGGCCCAGCCTCAGCAGTGGGGTGGGGACCAGGTGGAAGTGGGGTGCTGTTCTTGGCAGCAGGAAGGTTGGCAGGTTGGGAGAAGGGCCAGGTCCGGCTGGGAGGTGAAGGAGGGGTCTGCAAGGGGATCGGGGGGGGGGGGGGCAACATGATGCATGGGGCAGCAGGAGGGCTCTGCCATAGGCTCCGGCGGGGTGAGGGTTGGGGTGCCTGCAACTCTGGGCCCTACAAGGACCCCAGGTGACTGTGCCCAGAGACGCAGCCCTGGGGCATGGCCCATCCTCCCCGTGGCCCCCTTTACCTTTCTGCCAGGTGATGGCCGGCCTCGGTGCCCCCGAGGTCTCGCAGCTGAGAACCACGGACATGCCATCAATCACAGTGCTGTCCAGGGGGCCCTTGGTGATGTTGGGAGCGATGCCTGAGCAGAGGAGACACAGAGAAGCCTGTGAAGCAGCTCCCGGGGGCCAGCTCCGGGGTGACCCAGCGGCTACAACCAGGCTGCGGCAGCCCCTGGCCCGCTCGGGCTCTCAGCACCTCATCTTTGGGCTGACCCATGCCAGGGGCTTGGGATCCACTCCCACCCTGAGCACCCTCCGGTGCCCGGGGAGAGACCCCGCGCTCCCGTGGCTTTTGCTCTCGCAGCTGTCCGGCACCCTCCTTCCCTCGACGCTGCACAAGGGGCCAGACAGCACCGCCCAGCACGGGATGGGCAGTGAAGAGGCACTGGGGATTCTCAGTGGCACCGTGCTCAGGGCTGGCAGTGCCCCTTTTATCCTTAGGCAGCAACTCCCGCACCCTGTGCTGAGGCATTGGGGTCAGCCCTGACTGCCAGGGGAGAGCCCCCCCGTCCTGAGATCCCCAGCGCCCCTTAGCGCCACACTGGGGCATTGGGGTCAGCACCTCCTACTGGGGATCCCCACTCCACTCCCCACAGCACAGGCCCCCTAGCTCCACACAGGGGTCAGCACTGACTGCCCGGGGAGAGTCACCCACCCCACTCCCTGCAAAGCCTAGCTAGATACGCTCTGGAGGTCTCCCAGCGAGGGGCAGCCTTGGCCCGTCCCTGCTGGGCTCCCAGCCCGTGGCATGCCCGAGGGGCTGGTGCCAGGCACCGACAGGCCCAGGAGCTGAGAGTCCTGGGCCCACTGCTGGGCGCTATTCCCTGGCCTGCGGGGCTGAGAGCTGGCACCTACTGGTCACTGCCAGGTACGTGGAGGTCTGCACCTCGCCGGCGGCGTTGTGGGCGAAGCACTGGAACATGCCGGTGTCATCGGGCACCAGCCCGCTGATCTGCAAGCTCCCGTCGCCCAGCAGCCGGAACCGTGAGAGCTTCTCCACGTGCACCAGGGCCGCGTCCTTGTACCAGGCCATGGCTGGCGGCGGGACGCCTGCAACCCAAAGCCCGCCCCCGAGAGGCCGCGTTAGACACAAGCAGCCCTGGCTCTGGGCAGCAGCAGGGCGCCGGGGGTGGGGAGACATGATACCTTTGGCCTGGCAAGGGATGGTCACCACCTTCTCCATCTCGGCCATGACGTGCCTCTCTGGTTCCTGGATAAACTGGGGCGGCTCTGCAACGAGACCCCCAGAGCTGGAGGCAGGAACAACCGGAGCAGCCCGCTTCTCTTTCCCCTGCCACTGGATGGAGCAGCCAGCCGGGGGCACCCCCAGGGCCTGGCTCTGATGGGCCCCAGCCGCAGGAGGGTGCTGGAGGCAGCCAAGGGGCTGCGGGGGGCCCCACCCCCTTGCTGTGCAGCCCTGGGGAGCGCGCCCAGGAGGCAGAGAGAGCCCGGCAGCCCTCAATTCCCAGCCCGGGCGCTAATACACTCCTCCCCACCGGCCCCTGGCACTGAGAGCCTGGAACGGGCAAAGGCAGGAGCCTGGCCAGGCTGCCACAGCTCCTCCAGCACCTGGAGGCTGTACGGTGACCCGGTGCCGAGGCCTCCCCAGACTCGCTGCACTTGGGCCTCAGGCCTGGGCTGCCAGAGAGCGGGGCCCTTACCCAGCACGGCGAGGAAGGCCCCCTCGGCCACGGCGGGCACGCTGCTGCTGCGCAGCACGGCCTCGCACTCGTAGTACCCACTGTCACCCAGCGTGGGGTTGAGGATGGTGAGCCGGCGGTTGTAGTCGCTGAGCCCGCTGGACAGTGGCTCCCCGTCCTTCTTCCAGACGATGTGCAGCTTCATCAGCGGCCTGGGGGGTGAGGAAAGCGTGGGAGAGCCACCCCGGACACAGCCCCTGTCCCCCGCCCGCCCCAGGTAGTGGTGCCATTGAACCCCCCCCGAGCGCCTGCAACCGGAGCCTCCCAGCCCGCAGGGGAACGGGGACCCAGGCGTCCTAGGGGGAGGGAGGTTTCAGAGCAGCTCTGGGCCAGGGATCAGGTCCCTCTAGGTTTGCAGGGCTCAGCAGAAGGGGACCCCGAGCCCGAGGGGAGTCTCTGGCCACGCAGTGGGAGGTGGGTTCGGAGCCGGTCTTGACCTGCAGCATTCCCCCCTGCACTGCATCCCTCGAGCCCTCTCCTGGGGCACTATTGCTATGCCAGGAACCCCACTCCACACCTAGAGGAGCCTGCTCAGGATCTGCCCCAAGGGACAGCCCTGGATAGGCCACAGACGAGAGTCCAGCCCCAGGGACCTTGGGGGACAGCTACCCACCTGGCGTTGGCCACGCACTCCATGGTCACTTCCGAGGTGCCGGCCACCACGCTGGTGTTCCTGGGCGGGATGATGATGGTGGGAGCGATGGGATCGGCCGGGCCGCCGACGTCTAAGGGGAGCCAAGGTGGCAGAGCAGGCTGTTAGACGGGGCTCGCGGGGCAGGGCCATGCAGCAGCACGGAGTCGAGGGGGAGGGGGCTGTGCTTTCGGTGGCTGGGAACGGGCAGCAGGCGAGTCAGTGCTCTGGCAAGCCGATCAGAGCCCCTCAGTCCTGCCTCGGAGACCTCCCCAGGCTCAGCACGGCTCCGCTCTGACCCACACCAACTCCCGGCTCGGTGCACGCTGGCACCCTCCTGCTCTCCACCACGGCCTGGCCCACCAGCTGCCCAGACACGGGGGGTCCCATGCCCAGACAGTCAGAGATGCCAAGGGTGCTTAGCTGAGTGCCTGGCCATCCCCTTTGGGAAAGGATTCAGGGGGTTCTGTAACCCACCCTCCCGCATGGTCCCTACAAGCCCTGGAGGGCGTTGGGCATCCATCCCCTGCCCCCTGCTACGGTCCTCCTGGGGCAATCTCGGCAGCCCTGCGCTGCCTGCGGCTTCGGCAGAGAAGGAGGGAGTGGGGAAGTGTAGAAGGCAAAATAATTGCGATGATAAAAAACCCTCTTGTAGGTGCTGTAAAAAAGGGATCAGCGTGAAAGCTGCTGATCTAGCTGAATCCATAAACCGGGCCTCGGCGTTGTTTATTTACATGGCGGGACGCATCAGGGCAGCACTACGGATTAATGGCATGCCGGGCTGAGCCGGGCAGATAAAGCCCGACAAGGAAAGCCATAAAGCGGCCGCGGAGCACACAGCAGGAGGGAGAGAGCTAAGGGAGGAGATCGCGCGGGTGCTTTGTACCAACTCAGGGCTTTTCCGTGGGATGGGTCACTCGGTGGCAGGGACCACGCTGGTCAGGGTGGGCCATGGCCAGCTGAGGTCAAAGGGGAACCCATTGCTCATCGCAAAACCACCGTGTCACTCGACACAACTGGCAGGACAGGCCCTGGCCTAGGGAAGCTGGGGCGGTGGGGCAGGATTGAGGGGCACCGGCACAGCCATTGGGAGGCAGAGCCCAGGACAGGAATTGCACAGTTGGGTGGAGCTGCAGGGCAGAGCCAGAACAGCTGCACCAGTGCATGGGGAGTCCCTGCCCCATGCAGAGCTCCACCCCTGCCAATAGCCCCGCATGCGTGGGCAGGAAATGTAGGTACCATGAGAACCGCTCAAAATGCCCACAGGGGAGGGGCGGCTCACTTGCAAAGAAATCCAGCCCTTTCTGCAAGGCAGCGCTGCCCAGAGCGGCTCCTATGCGCCCCCATCTCCAGGGACAGAGCAGGGGATGTGCAGTGCGGAGGCAGGTCCTACGGGGAAGGGGCTGGGCTGGTGGTATAATTAGTGCCTGCCGGCTCCTGCAGCACAGCCCAAAGTGCCGAAATAAATTTCGAGGAGGCTGAGCTGTTAAGTCAGCAGAAGTCGGAGCCTCCAAAGAGATTTACTGCAAATTAAATTTGGGCCTGAGCCAACGGGAGCGCCGGGAAGTGGGGCCAGAAAACCAGATGCACAGAGACAGCCCTGTAAAATGGCCTGGAGACACTGGGGTTGTGGGGGGCGGAGGGGTGGGCACCTCCTGGGTGGGGAGGGATGGGATGGGACTGGGCCCTGATGGAGCCAGGAGAGCTATTTGCAGGGAACAATTCCCCCAAAGAATGTAGGGGGTGAGCTGCAACCCCCAACCCCCTATCCATGAAAAGCCCTGGTACAGCTTCTGTGGCCGGCTGCTCCCCCCTCCCCGCCAGCGGACGGCATTACAGAGCCAGTGTCACCATTTAGGCTTCCCTGCTCCCTGGGCGTTCTGGTTAACGCCAGGCCGAGCAAGGGGGCCCATCACCCTCCTCTTGAGAGAGTGCACTCACGCCCGCCCATGCACACACACTGCACCGAGTCTCGACGTTGCGGATCCAACCCAATGCCAACACCCCACGAGGGTGACCAGATGTCCCGATTTTGTAGGGACAGTCCCGATATTTGGGGCTTTTTCTTACATAGGTGCCAATTACCCCCCACCCCCGTCCCGATTTTTCACACTTGCAATCCGGTCACCCTGCACCCCGCCCCCTGGATCTGGCCCTGGGATTCATGCACCAGGCGGTGCAGAGCCAGCAGGGCACTTATTCTTTCCCTGCGCTTCCTGGATTCCTCCTCTGAGGAACAAGCCCCTGGGGTGGCCTCCGGAAGCTCCAACCAGCTCCCTTTACACCCCCCCCGGAGCCCAGCACTTACTCTCCACGGTGAGAGTGATGGGCTGGCTGGTCTTGTTATCCCCGTTCTTGTCATTCACGGCCTGCACGTAGTACCGGCCTGCGTCGGGCGCCACCGTCGACAGGATGACCAGGGTGTTCTCCAGCGTGATGGCTCTGGCAGGGGCAGTGCAGAAGAGACAGCGTGAGAGGAGTGAACCCGCCAAGGGGAGCAAGGGTGCGGGGTGGGGGGGGCAGCCCTCAAGTTCAGGGTTCTTTGGTCCAGGGCCAGTTCAGGCTGGTCTCCAGACAGGGGTCCCTGCGGACATTCGGATCCAGAGCTGGTGGGGAAGGCAGCTCAGAGCCTAGCTCAGATTCGGTTCACGCTCTCCCACCGCGGGTTTCACTCAGAGGGTAAAATACCACTGCAGGCATCGAGTGCAGCGCAGGAAGACTCAAATTAACGAGCCCACAAAACCCTTAATCTCGGACAAAGAGCAGAATTCACACAATTGATCACGCCTGTCTTTATGTTCCCCAGTGCCTAAGCATTGAGGGAGGGGCCGACAGATCGGACTGGTGCAGATTAATAATCTTTTCTTTTCTTTTTTTACCCAATGATCTAATCTGATGGAAACATAAAATGGCCTGAGGAATATATTTTGCCATTAAATACGAGATAAAGGAGTTTTATCTCCTCCATCCTGCTTTGCAAATAGAAAAGAGACCGGTTCAATTCTCACATAATGTGGGTTACAAATTCAATTCCATCTCGCTGCAGCTGTCAGCACCCAACACTGCTGCCACCACTGTGAGTGTGTGTCCGTGTCCCCGTGGTTGTGTGTGTATGTGTGACTGCATGGGAGTGTCTGCCGGGGTGTGTATCTCTGGTCCGGAGACATGGGTACAAGTGTGTGTACACTGCATAAGTATTTATATATACACGCACGGGCGTGTGAAACGCATACCGGGAGCATGCGACTCCTCTAGCAGCTGGTCTGAATAGGAAGTTACAAGCCTACTACAGCTGCCAGTGAGTGGAGGTGCTCCTTTAGCTAAAGCAGCAGACGTTCAGGCTTTTTGGGCTTCAGAGTTCAAACCCCCGGGGATGCCCCGAGCAGAGGGGCCATTACCCTTGCCTACGTGTGTGTGTGTGTATGGAATATGTCTATCTGTGTGCCCCGTATGTGTGTCCAGAACGATGACATGTGTGCATGGCTGCAGCGTGTATTATTGGTATGTACGTTTACGCACGCCATGTACGTGTTCGTGGCCGAGGCTGTGCACCGCCTCGCTATTACCCGCGTGTGTGAGCACACAAGCAGAGAGGAGGCTGGTGTGAGAGCTCTCTTTCCCCAGGCCTAACCCAGGGGAGAACGCGTGTCTCACTAGGAATGTATCTGTCGGCGTGGGGAGAGGGAGCCATTTTTCCCGGCAGACTATTCCAGCCCGCGTGGGTGCCAGCACTTTCCCTCACCCATTTCCTCTGGCTCCTGCTTTTTTTCTTTTTTTTTTTTTAAATTCATTTTCTCAACGATAAACAAAACCATTAGTTTGTCAAGTCTATCGCTGGATCCTAATGTGATGCGCCCGCGACATCTGTTAAGCATCCTTAATGCTAGTTTAACAAGGACAAATCCAGTCTAGTTCCTTTCGCTTTCTCATTAGGTGAGCGTGGCAGGGTTTGGATGGATTCTCTCCAATAAACAGCTCTGCTAATGTCTCTGCCTCCCCGCAGGCAGGTTGGCGGGAGGGGGGATCGGGACGTCTGACGCGCATCTGAAAGGCTGTGAGAGAAGTCCGAGACGCCCTTCTGCAGCCTCAAAATATCGATGGTCCAGGAAACAGTACTTTGTCTGCCTGATCTCGAAGCAGCCTGACCCACAATTTAGCACAATCCAGGGATGCAGGTACACCCCCATATGGCTCCATCCCCAGCTGTGGCCCCACCTCTCCTCGAGCTGCCAGCAGGTTTCAGAATTAAGATGAATGAGGCATCTTGGAGCTATTGTTTCCGGCTCTCTGCAAACTCAGACAACCAATAGTCACGCTTGGCTCACATTTTCAAGCTTTTCTTTGCACGCATGAGAGCTAGAAATATATAGATGTTCTTCATCGTGCGACTCCGGGAGCTGTGGCCCAGGCCTACGATATCCGCCCTTTAAACCAGACCCGGGCCCAAGCAACCCTGTCATGCAAGACAAGCTCACTGCACCATGGTGACACCGGTGACACGTGCTGGGAGGGAACCGGTGACACGTGCTGGGAGGGAGCGGCACGGCATAGCAGCAGCAGCGTCTCAAGGCTGAGAAGCCGCATGACAATGGGGTGGCAGCAGCCCGGAATAATCTGGGCGTCACGTTAACAGCTGTGCCCACCGAGCTGGTGAGAAGTGTGACCCCACAAAATCCCGGAATAAGTAGCAGCCCTAGACTGACCAGCCTGGGCCAGTTCTTTCAGCCTGGGGCTGCTGGAGAGAGCTGGGGCCAACTCTTTCTTTGCACTCAGGGTCGGCTGGGATGGCAGCACTTCCGAGCCATCAGAGCTGGGAATCCCACCCGGCTGTGGAAGGCTGCTGGGCCCTGATGCATGCTGGGATGAGCTATCCCGAAGGCAGGGGACCTCAGCTCTGGGGACCTAGCAAGCGGGCACCCAGGACTGGGGGTTTGCATCGTGCTGGGAACCTGATCGCCACAGAGATCTTTGAAGTCAAAAGGGACGTGGCTCCCCTTCCCTCTGCTAGGCTCACCCTCGGCACACCGGGAAGCACCAGCATTCCACAGGTCCGTCAGCAGGGGGTGCTCTTTGCCCTGAAATACTTTCTGAGCAATACCCTGACGCACCACCAGGAGGTGCTGTGCTGCCGCTGTTGGGTTATTAGTGTCCTGGTTCTGTTTGCCGGGAGAGCTCAGCCCCTTGGCCGTACTCCCTGGCTCCTGCTGGCGCGCCGCGTGGCTGTGTGGGGGTGCCGTGACGGCTCTAAGAACAGACTACAAACCCCCTGGAATCCCGAGGAAGAAAGGGGCTCTAGGGATGTCATGACAATGATAATAAATACTTTGCACTGATACCGCTTGGCCGTGACTGTATGGAACAGCCCAGTGCCGGGGGCGACCGGCTGCTGCCTCGGAGGCGACTCCATTGAAAGGAAAGTAACCCTTCACGTGGTTGACAATTTAAAACGGAAAGCGTCAGTTAGTCTGTGTCCTGCACGCAAACCATGCAAGACAGAGCGCCGGCTGCTCTCAGGCCTGGGCTACGCCACGAGCTCCGGTGCTCAAGGCTGTGAAACATTTCACGCCCTGCGCGCCGTAGTTAGGTGGACGGAAGAATTCTCCATCAGCTGAGCCACCGCCGCTTGGAGAGGTGGGTGAACGACACTGACCTCCACGCACCAGTGTATCAAGATTGGAGGTAAAACGAGAACACTGAATCTCCTGCAGAGAGTGGCACGGTGCAGGTGCTGTCTGGAAGCGGAGAAGGAGCTGGGGGCACCAGGGAAGAAGCTGGGGGCCAAGGCCTTAAGATGCTAAGGGGACAGAAGGCCGGTAAGGGGTGGGGGAGATGAGGGGAAGGTAAATGGGGAGAATCCCCTGTGTTTTGGATGCAAGCTGTCACCCTAAGCAGCTCCATCACTGCCAGCCTGCGTTAAATAAATGAAGGGCTGCATCTCCTCGTTACCCATTGTTGCCATGGGTACATTTCCTCCCTCTCCCTGCTCTCCTTGACAGGATTCTGTAGTTAGTTAGTCGAGCTCCTGCAGCCGTCTGATAATTTAATTAGAGGACAAAAGCAAATCAATCCCAAATAAATAAACGAATAAACAAACCCACCGCCGGCTGCTCCCTGCTTGTCCTGGCATGGGCAGGACCCGGCCAGTGGGTTGATAAGCAGCTGCTAATCACCAGGTAGGGGGCGGGAAGCTGAATTTCCCAGTCAGATAGTGGGCTCCCAGGGCTGGTGGCTACATGCCACCCTGGCCTGCCTCTGCCAGCCTGATAGCATTCATCAGATCCGTATCTCCGCCCCACAGACACCAGCCGATTCGCTCTCCAGGACCCCTTTGAACTCCGACATGAATATTAATCTGCTGTAACTGCCAGGAGCAGGGTGGCGGAGCGGGCGTTTAATTGAATCAGCGCGCAGAGCCCGGGGAGGAGGCGGGGGGCTGGTTTGTGGGCTGGTAAGCAGGCTGGCTCCCCAGAGGGCTGTTCGCCAGGGAGGACACGCTGGAGTGCAGACTCCCCCAGGGGAAGGTGCCGTACAGGGCCCCTGGGGGCCAGGGGGGATGTGCTCAGGGGTTTTCTCGGTCTCCTGACAGCAGGCACTTGGCAGGCAGAGGGGTGAAGCTAGGGGGCAGACGGGGAAGAGGAGCGAGAAGCTGGTGCGTGGACACATGCAAGAGCAAGGCTTGGTGTTTCCCTCCACACCGCCGTCCCAGTGTGCTCGGAACGCTACTCCTGCCCCCAGCGTTCCCTGGGGGTCTGCGCTGCTGCAGGGGGGCGCAGTAGGGAGCGGAGTGAGCGCTGCCCTGATGCCAGTCGTGCCCTTCCAGGCCCGGCTGGATTGCTGCCCTGGGGACCGCGCTCAGTACTGCCGTGCGGGCGGCCTGGGGGGAAGTCACCTTGCGCAGTCAGGGTGGGCTTGCCTTGCTCAGTAGGGGGTTATTTAGTTAGAGAACCCCCTGCCTGCATAGGCCACAACAACCCCCCACAGGCAGCAGGCCCCAAACCTTCACCCCGTCCCATTCCAGCCGGTGCTGTTGGGCCACCGGGGCAACTGTCTTTGGCCTCCCTAGAGACAGCGGCTCCTCCCCGCCCCACCCCGCCCACAGGCGTCCCTCCAGGGCTGGGACTAGGACTCACATGCGGCTGCTGGGGGGGATTTTCCAGCCGTCCCGGAACCAGGTGACCTGGGGCTGTGGGAAGCTGGCGATGCGGGGGGCATGAATGACGGCCGCTTCGCCGTGGGACACGCTCTGGTGCGTCTCACTCTCCTCGAAGCTGCCCATGTCTGGAAAACAAACAGAGACAAAGGGGTCAGGGCCAGCAGGGAGCCGGCAAGGTGCTCTCGGAGCCCAGCACCAGAGCGTGGGCCAAGGAGGGAACTGTCTGTGTCCATCTCCTTGCCACCGCATGGGCCTGCCGCTCGCCCCCATCCCGAGCAGGGCCAACGTGGCTGTCCCCAGCACCAGCCTCGCTCCTCAGCTGCCATGCCTGGCTCCAAAGGTCACGGGCAGCTCTTTGTCTCCTGCTCATGGCAGGGCTAAACTCTCCTTTGCTGCAATGCCGACACTAAGCCACGGTTCAGCTGCTGGTGTGCAGAGACCACAGCCCGACATGCTGACCAGTACTGCCTCACTGTCTCCTGGTGCCTCCCGCCTCCGCCCGTCCGCATCCATCCCTCGTTTCATGTCTTTGACCGTGACTGGAAAGGCTTTGGGGCAGAGACCGTCCCTTTGTCCTGGGCTTGTCCAGCGCCCGGCACACTGGGGGCCTGTTCCCAGGTGCCGCAAAGAAATCGCATTTTGGGGTGACCCACAGACGGCTGTGAATCCCCTCCTGCCTCCACACGAACAGACCGGGTGCTTCAACCGAAGCGGCAGAGGCTCATGCTTCGAGGTCGTGAGTTCAGTCCCTGAAGACAACCCACCCGTGCTCCATTCAGCCTGCCCGCTGAGCACACCTTGGGGAGAGGAGGGCAGGGCGAGCTGAAGAAATGAAGGCACGCCCATTCAAGGCTCCATACCCTTTGTGGATAACCCCCTACCGCTTCAACACATGGGGGAAGTCCACAGGGCTGAATGCATTAGAGAAGCAGGAGGAACCACTATTTATATCCACTATTGGATATTAGGAAACACTATTTCACGAGGAGGGTGGTGAAGCATGGGAACGGGTTCTCTAGGGAGGTGGTGGGATCTCCATCCTTAGAGGTTTTTAAGGTCAGGCTTGACAGAGCCCTGGCTGGGATGATTTAGCTGGGGTTGGCACTGCTTTGAGCAGGGGTTTGGACTAGATGAGCTCCCAGATGAGCTTCCAACCCTAATCTCCTAGGATAGGCCAACTGTGTGGATGGTTCGAGCCGACTCATGACCGTGGCACTGCGGGCAAGGTCAGAGTCTCACTCTGCCGTCTTACTGCTCAGCCACGCGCACCCTGGAAATGTATTGCGGTTTCAAAAAATAGGAGTAAACGGAGTAAACTAGGGTGTGTGAGGAAGAGGGGAGGGAGGGGAAATATTTTATTGACTTCCCTTAATTGCTGTAATTAAAAACATGTAAAGAATCTTTTTTTAACGACTTCGCCATTATCATTAGTTGTTAGCGCAGCTGCCTTATTAATTTCTCATTAGCTCTTGATTTGTCATCACTCTTCGGGAGCGGGGTTCATGGGGATCTGGCTGGGACCAGCTCTGGGGGTGACACTGGAGTGGGGTGGGCTCCCATCCAAATGACCAGAGGAGAAAGCCAGTCCCTCAGCACTGGAGTGAAATCACCGCTGGGCAGGGGGCCAAGACAATACCTAGGGCACCGCTTGAGCCCTGCTTTGGCCCACAGGATTAAGTGCCACTCCTGCAGCCCACACCAGGAACGGTCCCAGTCCAGACACAGAGCCACCAAACTCATTGCACCAAGGCCTGGGCCATTTTCAAACTAAGCTGCAAAGGCCCCCTTACCGATCAGCTGGATTGCACCGTTCTGTCACTGCTTGGCTCTGCTTGGAGACTTTAATGCTAGATGAGACAATGAGACACAAGCAGGGGCTTGCTCAGACAGATTCCTCAGCTCATTACAACGGCCCGGAAATCTCTTGCACTGCAGAGGATGGGCTGAGTTTCTGAGGAACCCAGGAGAGCTCACCTGGGTGTGCCGGTACTTTTTGATTCATAGATCTGTAAGGCTCAAATGGCACATGGGGACCATCTAATGTGACCTCCTACGTCACAGCACACCCCCACCCCCATGATTCCAGCATGCAGCCCTCACCTTCTGGCTGAGCGAGAGCGTGCCTTTGAGAAAGAGTCTTGATTTAAAGACTTCATGTCCCCCATTTCCCTAGCTATCCTGTCGCAACGGTGAATTGTCTTCCCTGCAAACAGTGTGCACCTTACTTCCAGCCTGTTCTCGCACCGGCTCCCAGCCACAGCCTGCTGGGCCTGTCGCTGCGGCTTTTTCACCAGGTTTTTCAACGACGGCAACGAGCGGTTCCGTTATCAAACAAAAGGGTAGACGAGCGTTTGCATCTTCAGATCCAGCCGCTGTCAGTCCCACTGGGGCAGCTCGGGCGGGGGCGAAAGCCCTCGCCGGACGTGTCAGTGACGACGACTGAGGGAACCTTGTCCTGCCATTTTAATATTTCACCTTGAAAATTTGTTGCCTGCAACAGGCTTGTTCGACCTCCACCTGCTCTGCGCTGCCTTGACAACCCGCTTAGCCCCACCCCGGGCTGGGGCGAGTGTAGGGAGCTGGTTGGTCTCGCACGCAGAGCCCAGCTGTGCTAGGTGCTGGGCTTAGCCATCGCAGGAGACAGTCCCTCGAAATCTAAACAGACAACTGGGCCCGGGGAGAGGAAGTGACTCGCCCAAGGGCACACAGGGAGGCTATGGCAGGGCTAGGCCCTGAACCCAGATCTCTGGAGTCGTAGCTCAGAGGCCACCCTTTCGTTCTAGCAGAGCTTTGCTCTGAGGGTAAGGCTGTGCCCGTTAGGAGCTGTAATTCGCCCCCCTGCCAGCTCTGCCGGGTGGGACCAGGGGAGGCTGCTGCGCAGACGGGGCTCTGAGCAGGGGCAGGTGACCTGATGGTTAAAACGCCCGAGACTGGCTTGCTGTGCAGCCTCCACCTTGCTAGCCCAGAGGGCTGCTCCGCTGGTGAATCATGGGGCCTCTGCCCAAAGCAGGGGCCAGCGCATTGCTGTTACACGGCCCGCTGGAGATGGCAGCCCTTCCCAGGCTGTGCTCGTGACCAGCGGGCACAGGACCCCATTCGCAGAGGCGGCTGGGAGTGTGCAGGCCTGCTCAGGTAGCTGCGGTGGTTCTGATTGCAGCGATGCGGGGCTCACCCCTGAAGGATGTAGGTCCGCCGTGAGGGGAGGGGGCACGTAGCCCATCCCAAGAGGCCTCAGGCCTGCGTGGGAACAGTGCTGGGAGAACCAGACCCGGAAGGGAGGAAGACAGAAAAGCCTTGGGATGACAAACACTCAAGGACGCGGTCAGTGGGGGGCCTGTGCTCCAGCGTTCCTCTCCCGTCCCCGGCTGGCTGAGTAGCTGTCAGATGAGAGGCGGCTCAGTTAATTAGAACGAGTCGCCCGGCTTTTCCCTTCGTTACTGCTGAGAACCGGTCCTGGCCCGAGGCTTTCATCCTAGCGCCGAATGAGGGGGATCCAAAGAGCCCGGGCGCTGCGGGACAGCAAGCCCCCCAGCCAACCAGGCTCCTGTCATCCCTGCATTACCAGCCCCCTGCCGCTGTGGTGTTCGACCCCATGGTTGGGGCACCCCCCTGCCTGCCTCAACAGCACCGTGCCCAGCGAGGATCCCCCTTCTGCCCGCTTCCTGCCAGCCTAGGCCACCCCTCCCTTTTCAAACACTTCCCAACCAATTCTGCCTCTGCCCTTCTCCCGTGCTGAGAGGCGGGGAGCTAGGTCAGCCAGCCCTGGGCGCACAGCTGGCTCTGGGTCCCTGCCTTCCACATGCCCCATGTGAACCCCCAAAACAACCACCCCTCTGCCCGAGAGGGGCTGTCCCAGCCTGCTGTGCTGGTTGCCCGCCTCAGGGCCTGATCCTGCCTGCCTCGTCTCTTTACAGTGTCGGCCCTTCAGGGCAGTGCCCGTCTCTCAGCAGGTGTCTGTGCAGCTCCTGGCAAAAGGGGTAGGAAGCAACGTGGCCAGGGGTGGGCCCCGACCCAGACTGGGACCCACCACTGGCCGCGTTGCTTCCCAGCCCCACGCTCCTTGGCCCCGTTGCTCCAGTTCTTTCCCCTCTCTCTGACGGACGAGACTCGCCAGCTCCACACGGCTCGGCAGGAGCCATCTGGCAATCCCGCGCCTCACGCCAGCCTGAAATCCATCATCTTCCTTCCAGCCTTTCCCGCTCTTTAGGGCGCCTGCAGATGCCTCACTGCTGATTTATGCGGGCGGCTCGCCCCACACCAGCGTTTGCATTTGCTTTCCATAATGATTGTAAATGCTGTTTACTTTGGGTGCCTGTCGAAGGCTACTCAGAGGAACAGATTTCTCTCGCTCCTGGGTGAATTCTACTTCTGAGTGAAGCCTGGACGATGCCAGCTTGAGATAGGAGTGGGGCAAGCTGCCCCTGCCCTAGCTCTGCCAAAACACCCCAGTCCTGACCCACAGCCCCCCCTGCTCTTCCAGTTTGGCCCTGCACCCCCCAGTTCTGTCAATGCTCCCTTCGTGCTGAACCACAGCCCCCTGGCTATCCCAGCCCTGGGCTCCCCACCCCCAGCTCTGCCAGTGACCCTCAATCCCAACCTGTAGCCTCCAGCTATCCCAGCCCTGGGCTCCTCACCCCCCAGCTCTGCAGTGACCCCCAATTCCAACCTGCAGCTATCCCAGTCTTGGAAACTTCTCACAACTCTGCCAACACCCCCAACTCATGGCCCGGTTGCAGCTAATTTCAAGCCCAGCAGTGTGTCTGAGTGGCTCAAATGATTCCTTCCAGCGTGTATTGTCTTGCGGTGAATTCTATCTACCGTCCTGCCGCCCTTTCCCCTCGCTTCATTAGGCCCCTCTGAAGTTCTTCATGCTCTCTCCTGTGTCCTGCACATTTTGTCACCTCGCTGTTCCCCCCCTTTTCCAGCCAGTGCCAGGATGCCTTGTCTGTGAACCTTTAGTGTGTCGAAAACGGAGCTCCAATTCCGACCCCTTTGCTGCTGGTCTCTTAGCCAGAGTCTGAGCCAGCCGAATCTACTGCACTGAGCATCTCTTAACGACAAGAGTGGAATTCACTCGGGGGAGTTACACCCGGCGAGGAATTTATCCCGAGGTCACCACTGCTCACGAAGGGCTCTGCCCATATAGAGGTAGCATCACCAGACACAAGATTGGAAAGTCCTTGGGGCAGGGCCTCTTTGCTGTTCTGTGTTCATATGGCACCTAGCGCAGGGGGGCCCCGGCCTCGGTCAGGCGCTACTGTCATAACCAGAATTAAGAACAATGACATCTGCCCGCCGTGGGCCGTGAAGGTCTTTGGGCCCTGGTGGATTCTTCAGGGCACTCCAACTCCGGGTACAAAAACTCACCCACCAACGGAGACAAGAAGGAGGGTGCGACTTACATGCCACCTGGACTTCCGTCTGCCTTTGCAAGAGAGCCCCCATCCGATTGCGGACGATGCAGCGGTAGATGCCGGCATGGGTGCGGTCCAATGACGTGATCATGTACCTAGAGGGAGAGAGGGAGAGGTGACTAAATAGATACAGACACGCAAGTGATTAGGTACGCTGGGAGGCCAACCACAATCTGTCACCTCAGCCAAGAGACTAACCGAGTTCCCACTACCTTTACGTCTCTCTGTGCAGAACCACAACGATCCAGGCACTTAGCTATTGATGTGCCTCACTGCAGTCGCTCATCAGGTGCCCGTTACTTCTCCAAAGCCAGACCACAGATGTCCCAACCCATGAAAGAAGCTGGAGGGGTGGGGGAAGGGAGGGAAAAAGAGAAAGCCCCCTGCTGGCAGCCAATGGTATTACAGGAACACAGCCTGCAGGATATATTTGCATTTTTTACCCATAATGCTTTGTGGAGCATAGATCCATCAGTGGCTATTAGCCAAGATGCCCAGGGACACAAGCCCGTGCTGCAGAGATGACCCTAAACCTCTGACTGCGAGAGGCTGGGACTGAGCAATAAGGGGATGGATCAGTCAATAAATTGCCCTGTTCTGTTCTTTGCTTCAGAAGCACCTGGCACTGGGCACTGTCAGAAGACAGAAAATTGGGTGAGATCAGTGGTTCCCAACCCATGAACACCTTTCACAAAAATATCAAATCTCGCAAACCCCCTCCTGAAAATGAATATTGCCAGGGATTTTCTCCCTTACCTGAGCATAAATTATAAAAGCAGTGATCTTGGAAATAATTTGTTTGTTTTTTTTTGACACGCTTGTTACACACTATTATTACATTATTATTGATCATTACATTATTAATTTTATTACATTATGAAAACGGCAACACTCTTCCAAGATCTCACTTTTGTAGCTCATATCACTTCGATTAAGCCTCCTACATGTTTCATCCAGGAGTACAGACGTGAACCAGCACAAAGGTATTTAAGAAGCCAACCCAGATAAAGAGTTCCTCCCACAAGCATTCGGGTCTTGAGCAGTCCAGGCAAACAATGCACGACTACAACAAAACCTAAACTTGTTCTGCCAGGAAGTCATGGTCCCGGGGCTTGAGCTGCCGGGCCCTGGCGCCTGGGGTCCCTAGGGACGGCTCTGTCTGCCATTACAGAATTTTTTTTCCCGAGAACCCCCTGATACATTTCGCGAACCCCAGTTTGGGAACCACTGGGCTAGATGGACCCTTGGTCTGACCCAACATAGGCACCATCTTTATGAGTTGCTAACCCCTGCTCTGCCCCCAAGGGCACCCCGCCCTCACTCCTCCCTCTCCCCCCCAGCGCCTCCTGCACGCTGCTGAACAGCTGATCTGCGGCCGGCGGGAAGCGCTGGGAGGGAGCATCCACTATTTTTCCCTGTGGGTGCTCCGGCCCTGGAGCACCCAAGGAGTCAGTGCCTATGTGACCCAATTTGGCCGTTCTTATGGGCTTCGCAGCCACGTGGCTGCCCTTGCTCTAACGCATACCCTATCGCATGCCTTTCAAAAGCAACCACGCCAAGTGTGGGATGGGAGAAACCTCTTGCTGCGGTGAAATTGGCACCCTGGTGCAGGATTCAGCACTCCTCACAGTACAGGACACAACGCAGACAAGCGTTGCGTACGTATTTCTGCCAGGAAACACGAGCAGTGTTCACTAGCTGCCCCACTGCCCGTGTCCGCCTGTGGCGGGGATAGGAGACGATTCACATGATGGAGAGGCAGCAGGCTGTCAAAGGTAGAGACGTCTGGAGGGGCTGTCCCAGAACTCCTGACCTTTGCTTGCAGCCTCTGAGCTTCACAGAGGCCAAACGAATTCCCGACAAAGCGCTGCTCTGAGTCACTGGCACCCGGCTGCACAGCTCTGACCCCCAGCAAGGACCCAGAGACCTTCAGGTCTATTCTGGGCCTTGGGGAACAAGCATCCTTGGCCCTGCTGACCCCACGAGGGAAGGGGAGAGAGCTCAGGGCTCCTTCCCCCACATTCTGGACTGCAGCCTTTAATGCATGTGCTTTTCCCTTTCACTGCTGTGCCGTTAACGGCCACACCATTCCCACACCTACCACTCAGCACGGCGGGGGAGTCTGGAGCTTGTGTGGGCCCCTTGCCTGGGGGATTCCCGCCCAGGTCTGGGGCCAATGCTGGGAGCTGGTGCCGCGGGTCAATGCATCACACTTGACCTCCAGGCATCAGATTAAAGCGAAGCAAAGTCCCAGGGGCTGTCTCTGAAGACAACCCTGTTCTGCCCCTTTTCCGAGAGGACCCCAGGTAAGGAAGCGGCTGTAAAGGGTTGAGCCGTGCCATTCGCTAGGCGCTCTTCAGAGTCTTTCTTGGCTGACTTTATTACACTTTTACACTCGACTGGCCAGAGTTTATGCTCCTTTCTCTTTCCCTCACCAGGATTCGACTTCCTACTTTTAAAGGAGGATTTTTTGCCTCTAGCCGCCTCTTTTACTCTGCTGCTGAGCCCTGGAGGCATTTTTTGGCCCCTTGACTGTTCCTTTTTTATTTAGGGTCCATATTTCATTCGAGCCTCTATTATGGTGTTTTGAAATAGTCTCCATGCAGCTTGCAGGCATTTCACTCTGGTGACTGCTCCTGTTGATTGCCGTCTAATTAGCTTCCTCGTTTCCGTGTCGTTCCCTGTTTGGAAGTGAAATGCTACAGCGGTGGGTCTCTTTCGCATTTCCCCCCTACAAGGCTGTTAAATTTAGCACATTCTGGTCACTATTATCAAGCAGTTCAGCTGCATTCACCTCTTGGACCAGACCTAGTGTGACACTTAGCACTAAATGAAGAACTGCCTCCCGCCCTGTGGGTTCCAGGACTAGCTGCTCCAAGGAACAGAATTTTTATCTCTGCATCCCGCCCTTTGACTCGATGCGTCTTTCACATACAGTGCCAATCCCCCAGCAGCACGACCTACTCTGCCTTTCCTGTCCCTTTTGTACCCTGGTATAACTGTGTCCCATGGATTATCCTCGTTCCCCCAAGTTTCCACAAGGCCTCATTTCCTGCCAGGCACCCTACCTCATCTGTCTTAGTATTTCCACTCTAGCATTTCGACATGCTGTCTGCAGCCAAAGATTCCTGTATGAATGTAGCTCCAGCCCCTCGGCTAAGGCAGCCAGGAGAAACAACCCCCCCGTGGCCCAAGATCCAAGCCAAACACCGCAGGAACCCCAGAAGAGCCAAGTTCTGCTTGGCCAGTGGCGTTCTCCCTTTCCTCCCCACGTCCGGGGCTAGACGGAGGTTACAGGACCCCATGGTCAATGCTAGCTTTGCAGTCAGAGCATTGCTCTGAGCACAGCAAGCCCATTGCAGCTCAAAGAGAAGCGAGCCATGAGTCAGCGTGGCCATTCCTGGGGCCCAGTCCAGCTCCCCGGCATGACACAAAGGGAACCCAGGAGCTTCCCCTGGGGATGGGGAACATGGAGCAGCCTGGCTTCCCAGCTCCAGTTCTCGACGGGAGACAAGCTCTGCCAGCCTGGGGCAACAGGCAACTTCTCCAGCTCGAGCAGGGACGCTGCCAGGCATCGCTCAGACAAACTAGCTCTAGTCCCTGAAGCCCCACTGTTTGCCTGCTCCTCGGCCGAGCCGCTGTGCCGCCCCCTCTCGAAAGGCCCTCATGGCTCACTCCAGCCCACCCAGTTTGTGCCAGCCTGACTCCAGTGCCTGGAGAGACAGGATGCAGCCTCAGCCGCTCCCAGGAGAGGGCCCAGTGAGGCTGCCTGGGGAGCAGGGCCGGCCCGCCCGGCAAGGTCACCCAGCCCGGTGTGGTTCTGATTAGTCTGGATCGAGCTGCACGCCAAGCCTCTTATCATCACCGCCACCCGCGGCTGCTGCGCTTATCTGTCCCTCGCTAGCCTCAGAAGATTATTAGGAGATAAGGAAAATAAATGTACATTGGCTCGTTTCGGCGCCCTTGGGCACGAGTGCTTACCTCCTCCGTCCTAGCCAGGCCCCACTCACCCCAGCTTGGAATGGGGCGCCAATTCCCTGTGTATTTAACACTCATCCCCCCGTATTGAATCATGTGGGGATTACAGGGGCCCCGACCACGATCAGAGCCCCATGGCACACAGTCCCTGCCCCAAAGCGTTCACATCCTAGACCAGGCAGGAGGGGGACAGGGATGCACAGAAAGGGGAAGCGATTTGCCCAAGTCATGCAGCGGGGTGCGGAGCTAGGAACAGAACCCAGCTCAGCAGTGTCCCAGGCTAGCAGCCTGCCTACTAGACAACACTGCCCCTTAGCTTCAGCCTCCCGAGCTTGCAGGGTAAAGCAGCACCTCACTGTTGGAAGGCATGAGTGGCAGCCGGGGCATTAACCTCGGGGCCTCCTCTGGACTATTTTTGTTCAGAACAGAGAGAAACCGGAGACGGAGAGGAGTAAATAAATAAGGGAACCCAAGCCTCCCCCGTGAAATCCAATCAAATGCCGCAGACTGCTTTGATTCGGCTGCGTTTTGTCTTTTCGATACACAGTTTAAATTAAACTTTAATAACGAGAGACTAATGGATAGTCACTGCCTGACAGACTAAAACCCCCTGCCCAGCCGCTGAGGGCGTCAGCACTGCCAATGCCCCCCATCGAGGCCCCCCACCCGGTCAGCTGGCACCCAGAAAAGAGCTCGAGTTGAGCATCTCGCCCCCTGCGCGGCTGCACATGGAATTGAATCTGCCCCACGCGGTGGCTGCAGAATGGGAGCCGGGAGCCTTTGATGCAGCAAAGGGGAGGAGGGCGATAAAGGTTTAGCTTCAAGACCCCACAGAGATCTGGGGGGAGCAGCAGCCGCAGCACTCTGCCGTGCCAGGGCTCCGATGCCAAGCGGGGGGCGGCTAAGGGAGTCGAAGAAGTGGCTGTTTCACCCCAAGGAACCTCTCAGGGGGCCTGAGATAACCTAGATGTGCCCTGAGCCACCTCTGGGTGCATCAGTGAGTTGATAGCTGGGAGAGGTAGTCATATCGTGGGGACGTGCTGTACAAAGCTTCCCCCACCTGCTCCATCTTTGATGACGCCCCTCGATCACAAGTGGCAAAATACCTCCCTGCCCCCTGTTCCACTCCTGGGCTTCAGACATACCCAGCTCTGCCAAGGCACCTCAATCCCGACCCGCAGCCCCCGGCTATGCCAGCTCTCGGCTCCAGACACACCCAGCTCTGCCGGGGCACCTCAATCCCGACCCGCAGCCCCCGGCTATGCCAGCTCTCGACTCCAGACACACCAAACTCTGCCAGGGCACCTCAATCCCGACCCTCAGCCCGCGGCTATGCCAGCTCTCGGCTCCAGACACACCCAGCTCTGCCAGAGCACTTCAATCCCGACCCGCAGCCCGTGGCTATGCCAGCTCTGGGCTCCCCACACACCCAGCTCTGCCAGGGCACCTCAATCCCGACCCGCAGCCCCCGGCTATGTCAGCTCTCGGCTCCAGATACACCCAGCTCTGCCAGAGCACCTCAATCCCGACCCGCAGCCCCCAGCTATCCCAGCTCTCGCCTCCCCACACACCCAGCTCTGCCAGGGCACCTCAATCCCGACCCGCAGCCCCCAGCTATGCCAGCTCTCGGCTCCAGACACACCCAGCTCTGCCAGAGCACCTCAATCCTGACCCGCAGCCCGCGGCTATGCCAGCTCTCGACTCCAGACACACCCAGCTCTGCCAGGGCACCGCAATCCCGACCCGCAGCCCCCAGCTATCCCAGCTCTCGCCTCCCCACACACCCAGCTCTGCCAGTGTATCTCAATCCCAACCCGCAGCCCCCGACTATGCCAGCTCTGGGCTCCCCACATACCCAGCTCTGCCAGAGCACCTCAATCCTGACCCGCAGCACCCCCTGATATTCCATTTGTGCACTGCACCCTCTTCACGCACATATCTCTGCCAACGCACTTCCTCATCCCCAGTGTGAAGCCCACCCCTGAAACACAGCCAGCTCTGCTGATGCCCCTGAATCCCAGCCCTGGCCATCACACTGGACTGTGCTATAGGGCACAGGAGGCCTTCTGCTCAGGGGCACGCTCACTGCTGAGACCTAGCAAACTCATGTCATTCACCACCACAGCCTAGATGACCCCTCGGTCTCCCCATAATGACTGACAAGCCTGGAGGACCCCAGGGCTGCCATGGGCTATGAGTGCTGGGCCGTCTTCCTGTCCGCGCTGCTTGACTGCCCTGGCCTTGGGAGCTAGCAGGGGATTTGCAGAGACAAGACAAGCACTGTCCAAGTGTGTCTGAGAGAAGGATCCTTGCGTATTTCAATCCCCTGCCGGCTCACAAGAACAGAGCAGACAGACAGATTGGAGCCAGGAACAGGCGCATGCCGGCCTGGTGTGCATGACTGCAAGCAGGCCCTGTGTCCTGAGAGCTGCTCAGCAGAGATACAAGAGCTAATCGGCATGGCTTGCCAGGCCTCTTCTCAAAAACAGGGCACCGCTGTTCCGAGAGCAGCCGTGCGAGCCACCAGCGTGTGCAAGCCACCACTGTGCTGAAATTCCACCGAGTCCCCGACCAGCCCCTAGGTGGCAGTGTAGGACCCCCGTTGGGCCATGAAACCGTTTCCTAAGCGCTCAGCTCTGGCTCTCCAGCGCAATGGACAGGTCAGGGGCCACCAGCGTCCTGCCAGCCCTCCCCCTGCCCCGCTTTCCACTGGCGGCCAAGCAATCCCGGAGTTCCAAGCCCCAGCTTGGCTGGCCTCGTTAGCCCGAGCGGCTGCGACTCCCTGGCAGCCGTCACTGTCACCGGCTCTTCGGGCGCTTTGGGCCAGAGGGAGCACCGCCAGCCCCCTGCATTCCTGCAGCACCTCCCTTTCCACAGCACACAGCTGTCCCCCCGCACCTCCAGATGATCACAGCACTCCCGGCTTGGCCAATCCCCAGCATGCCTCTGGTGGCAGCCGCCCAATGCAGCCACCTCTGGGGTGGAGGGTGTTAACCCACTGGCACACATCGCGCTGCACAGGAGCAAGCTGAGCCTCAGGACTTGTCAGCCCAGGCCCCGGCTGACAGGTTATGAGCTCAGCTGGGTGGCGGTAGAACCGAGCTGGCTGAGTGATCGCTTCTGCCCCTGCCCGGTTCCTGTCCCGATCGCTCCTGATCCCTTGCTCCCGACTCCTGCTCCAGCCATCAGGCCTGCCTTGCCCACGCCTCGCTCAGGACGCCACCATTCTCCCGCCTAGGTGGGGCTGTGGGAGAGGGTCATCGGGGGATGCATCCCCCTCCCAGCCCTGGATCTCCTGCTGTGCTGAGCGGGGGCAGATGGCTCACTAAGGGGGAGCTGCTGATCCTGCCCCCCTGCCCCGGCCTTGTCTGCCTCACGTTTTGTCATGGTTCAGTTTTGTCGTTGTTTGGAGAGACACGGTGAGCGAGCGGCATCCAGGAGAGAGGCAGGTGAGCCCAAGTCCCCCCAGCCCCGACCCCCGCTGTCTGGGCCAGTGGCCAGCAGTCCCTTGGGCACTGCCCCCATCCTCCGCTTCCCCCCAACAAGGGCCGGCTGTCATTGGCCACTGCTGGAAACGTCTGACCGAGCTGCCCCGGGCAGGGAGCTGGCGGAACAGGGCCGGGGGGCAGGACAAGCCCCAGGGGGGAAAACGCCCTCGCCCCCGGCAGGTGTTTGCAGTGTGACAGTGTCCAGCAGTCCCCCAGAAGGCCTGTGTGCCCCACTGGGGTCCAGAGCCAGGGCCGGGCTCTGAGCGTCGCCGGGGCCAGGGCACGAGAGAAGAGCTGGGTGGAGCCTCTCCTGCCTGACGCCAGCCTCGGGGAGATCAGAACTGGGCCCCACCAGTGAGGGCTTCCCTGCTTCCCTGCCCGAGCGCCCGGCTTCAGAGCAAAGCTTCCTGGAGCGGGTCTGGCGCCTGCCCTCTGGGGCGGGCACAGCGGGGCTGGCAGTGGTGTTCAAAAGACAAAGAGGTGCCAATATAAAAGAACCGGCTGAGCCCTATGGCCTGTGCCTGACCCTGCAGGGAGCACGCCCGGTGCCCTGTGGGAGAGAGTCCTTCAGTGTCACGCCCGATATCGACCAAGATCCTGACTGGCTTTCAACGAGAGATTTCAATTCCGCCGAGCTGTCAGGAGCCGATGCGGACACCAGAACTAATGGGCAGACTCTCCTTGCGCTGTCCTCGGTAATAAATCTCACCCGTACCCCCAGCGCCGGTGTCGAGAAACACACATGCTCAAACCCGCACACAGACATGGAGCCACGGACAAGCAGACACATGTATGTGCATACACTGGGGCCCAGAAACACACACGCCAAGGCCTGGCACACCTCAGAACAGACCCAGGTGTGCTTCCTTACACAGGTGTACGCACACCCATACACACCCATACACACCCATACACATGCACACAGACGCAGCGATGTGCTCCTACCCCCTCCCTCTGCTCACTCGCCTGGAGCTCTGTGGACCTGGACCCCATGCACCTCTCACTCCGTCCCCATGGGAAACAATGGGAGGTCGAGGCCCGGCAGGGCTGCCGCGCAGGCCAGCAGCGCCAGGGGGAGAAATGCACCCCAGGGACCCGTGCGTGTGGCTTGGCAGACCCGGTGCTGTCCCCCTGCTGAGTCACACGCAGGCAGCTGGGCCAGACAAGCGTGGGGCTGGCGGGAGGAGGGCGAAAGGGGCAGGGTGCTGCGGCTGGCCCAGGTCTGCAGAGGACGCTATGCCCTGGTGGAAATTAAACAGGGTGCCCAGGGATTTGCAGCCACCCCAGACCAATGACACACCCTGCTGGCCCACCCGCAGCTTGGTGCTGAGACGGCCACATGCATGAGCTGGGCACAGAAGGAGCTGGCAAGACTGGTGTGATGCAGGGGCAATGATACACAAGGGCACGGGGGCAGCCAGGCAACCCCAGGGGTGTCAGCCGCCCCCACGTGCACTCCTCATCTGGGGACAGCAGCGAGTTCCCATGGGACCAGCATCCTGCTCAGAGATGCAGAAGGGCTGGCGACCCTCTGGGCTTCTCTCTGCCCTACGTCTGGCTGGCATTGGCAACATGTCTACTTCAAACTGAGCTCCCGCCGGGCTCCAATCTGCGAGTGCTGCGTCCGTCTGGAATTGACCAACCAGTCAGAAATGGCCCACGCCCCGACCCGTGAGCAAGTGAGCAAGGCTCATTGGGGCGGAGCACACACTCCACCGGCACCTCACCGCAGCGGGACTGCGAACCCCCTGGGCACAGCGTACGGAAGAGACAGCGAGCGCGTGATACTGCACTCGCACGCCGACTTGCAGAGAGCAAAGGGCGGGAAAGCTCGCGGGGACTCGGCAGCTGCATTCCCGGCTCCGACACTGTCTCGCTGTGTGACCTGGGGCCATGTCCCCGTGCCGTGCCTCAGTTTCCCATCTGTAAAAGGGGGATGAGAATATGCCCTGTTGCCTTAAGCAGACTGTGCAGGGCTCAGAGCTTGCTAAGTGCTCGATAAATAAACAGGAAGGGCTGAGTACCACACGTGCTTCCTGAATTGCCTTGCGTTTATTTGCTGGCTCACCCAGAGGATCAGATCACGTTTGGCATGTGGGTAACCCTCACTTGTCTGATCCCCAGCAGCGCCCATTACATGATACCTGGCCTTGCATCATGCCTGGTGCACATGCAGCCTGCTCACAGAAGTGCCCTCTGTGTAGGCACAAGCATGTCTGTAAATGCACAGACAGACACCAAACTCTTACGATGCTTCACCCCACCGAGTCTGTACTGTGTGCTGGGTGTGTCAAATTGGTCCGCCAACCCCCGGGAGCCAGGGCTAGAGACTCATTTGAATTCAACCTCCCCGCTCACACCCCTGCTGGCCTTTTCTATCAAATGAGCAGCATGTCAGTGTCTCGGCCTGCCAGGCTCTTTGCCTGGATTCACCGGCACTGTGGAGTGCATCAAACACCTCGGAGCCGTCTCCTTGGGCCTGCCAGGGGAGAATGAAGAGATCCTGAGCTAGGTCCGTGACGCGAGACACCCCTGCAGGCCCAATTAATGGGCCTCTTCTCCTTGCCACCAGAGGCAAAGGGGCCATTAAGGAGCCGGCCTGTTTTGCACACCTGAATGGATGGAAATTGCCCAGAGAAAGGAAACAAATTACTCAGCACAGCTTGGCCTGCAGTTATTAACCAAATCAGAGGAGAGACTTTGTTCTCCACTGCTGGCCTTCCGTAAAGGCTTTTATCTACTTTGGCTTTAATTTTGTTTCCTTTCTGATCTCCCTTGGCATTCAGAGGATCGTTACTGAGTGCAGGTGCCTGCCTGACAAAGGGCCAGGGCTGTCTTCACGGGGACGCGAATTAATTGGGGATCACAATGCAGTGGTGGGCAGCTCTGCAATTATTAAGCAGGAAGTTTTGTTTATGGTATAAACCCTTAGGAGAGTTTGGCACTGAAACCAGCCCCGTCGTGGCACGGCCTGTCCTCCGTCACAGCCTGGTTTGTTGCTGCCACACTGCTCACGAGCACTGGGCTGGGGCAAACCGGTTTGTTATTGTAGGGTCACTCACAAGGGTGGGGAGAAACATGCTGGTTTCTTCTTGTACGGTCACTCACAAGGGTGGGGATATACACGCTGGTTTGTTATTGTAGGGTCACTCACAAGGGTGGGGAGAAACACGCTGGTTTCTTATGGTGCGGTCACTCACAAGGGTGGGGATATACACACTGGTTTGTTATTGTAGGGTCACTCACAAGGGTGGGGAGAAACACGCTGGTTTCTTATGGTACGGTCACTCACAAGGGTGGGGATATACACACTGGTTTGTTATTGTAGGGTCACTCACAGGGTGGGGACAAGCACTGGTTTGTTATTGGAGGGTCGCTCACAGGGGCTGGGACACACGATGGTTTGTTATTGGAAGGTTGCCCATACGTGCCGGGCTGCTGGCATTGATTTTCCGGGTTTTTCAGTGATAGAGAGAACGTTGTTTCTGAGGGGAATCCATGCCTACAGAGATGAATGGTCCGGGCTGTGCAAACGGGACCGATGACCGAGAGTTAGAAGGAAAAGCCAAGCCAGACTTCCAGGCCCAGGGTTCAGGAAGGGAGCTCAGCCCAGGGAGGGAGAGGTTATGCAGGTGACTTTGTGGCTTTTCTGAACCACCAAGCCAGAGCCCCTGAGAGCTGCAGTGATAATGTGACATGGCGATGGCCAAGCGATAGCATGACACTGAACCCTCCCCGTCTATCTATCCAATGTGATCTAGCTCTGCGTAAACCCGGCACCACTTGACACCCTGATGGAGAACGGCTTAATTAAGTCCCCTCACGTGTCCATCACAGACAGCTAATAGGCCTGAAAGCTCAGTGGCTGTCCAAGCCCCCGGAGCTGTCACCGCACTGCTACTCCCGGGGTTCAATAACGCTGTTTTAAATCCCATTGGCCATAGGCTAAACCAAATCAATCCACACAGTAGGTCTTTTCTTCCAGGCCTGGGAGAATGACGCTGCATCCAATGCCGGGGCAGCAAAGGCCAAGGGGCAGAGAAAAGGAACGGCCCCTGAGCTGCCCCAGGAAATCCATCTCCCAAAGCCCTTCCCCTCCAAAAGGGGTTTGGAACCAGGGTGACCCACACCTGCTCCCCTGGGCAAACCTGCTGACAAAACAGCCCCTTCTGCCCAGGGGAGGAGACATGTGGGGATTTCTAGGCTCATCTGCTCAGTTGGTTCGGGTGGGAGATGCCCTTGTGGGCTCCTTCCCCAGCCCTCTCCTCCCATGAAGATGAAACAACTAGAAACAGTGGCTAGCACTTCCCTCTGTGGCAGCAAATCCGATGCAAAGGCATCTGGGCTATTTTCGGGGGTGGCCGCCTGACCCAAGACATCACCCGAAGCTCATGTCACTTTATTATCATAGGGTCACTCACGAGGGCTGGGCTGCAAGTGCTGGTTTGTTATTGTACAGCACGGGTGCTTACGAGCCCTGGGATGCTAACACTCCCTTTGTTATCGTAGGGTTGCCCAGGATCGTGCAGGCTGGTTTGTTATTGAAGGGATGTTTAATGGCTTATGCCACTGATTTATTTTGGGGGGTGAGGGGACGTCACAGCTGAAGCGTCTGCTTTAGCAAATTAAAAACCAGAACGCCGCAAGGTCCAGTGATGCTTTCAACACAAGCCACGGTAAGCAGCAGCTCAATAGATTTGGGATCGCAGAGCCTTGGCACAGCCCCTTTGATTAACACACTGTATAACGACTAATTAATTCTACAGGGGGACGTGTACGAGAATCGTTATTGTGTGATCAGGACATGGCAAGAGAGCATTAAAACACACTTAGCAAGATTTACCAGCTCCCCACATGCAGAGAGCCGTGGCCAGCCCCAGCCAAGGCCTCACTCAATATGTTTTTAACCATCCCCCCGGTATTTAATCAGCTCATGTTAACGGCATTATTGAATCTCAATTAGCTCCTGATTGGAGAAAGCTGCATTTTGACACATGAGGCCAGAGCCATCCTTGGCGGCTCCTGCAAAGAGTCCTTTTGCTGTGGTCAGGGGAATTCCAGTAACTCCGGCGGCCTTGTAAATCGCCAGCTCAATTGGTCCGGCTAGAACAATAAGCTGTTTAATAATTTATGCACATGCATTAATCTGCTGGCTTCCTACGGCGCGCAAGGGGCGGAGAGCCCAGCCACGTCGGGCCGGAGAGAGGCACAAACAACAAGACGGCTATTCATGTTTCAGTATCTAAGAGGGACAGAGCCAAGGTCAGGGCAGGAGGCTGGGAACACGTCCTACTTTCCTCCGCCGCTGGGGTGAGTGCCTTCCTGGACTGCTGATCCAAACTCACGAATAGACTCTGGATCTGTAACCCCAGCTCTTCCACGGACACCTCCCCTCCCCATTAACCAATCAACACGCACAGCTTGGCTATCCTACAATAACACACGCAGCCCCGCCCTCCAGAGCAACCCTACAATAACATACCAACCTGGGTAGGCCAGGGCTCACGAGAAAACTGAAAATCAAAAAAGTGTCTCTTTCCAAATATACCTGGGAAACACCCCCCTAGGGCTTCCCATGATATTGGCCTTTTCAGTGTTTTTTAAACTTTGTTCCTCTTCTCCAGAAACAAATGAATCGATGGGGACACTGCGCTGCATGGACCCCCCTGCCAGCAATGGGGCTAGAACTCAGAGCCCCCTGCTCCAGAAGCACGCACCCCAGCTATGTGAATTAAAGAAAAGTCTCCCCGACCTCGGAGCGGCACGGGGCCCGTCGCAGGCAGTAGAGCGGTCCCGATTGCCCCCAGTACAGGGCACTGGTACACACATACACGCGGCACTGAGCAGACCCTTCAAACCAAGTGACACCCAGAAAGGGCAGGAGCAGCAACCTCCCACAGGGCGGGGGTGGGGACTCCCCACTGTGAGCGGGGGGCGCCGGCGGGAGAAGTGACTGCAAACCCGCTGCTTCTCCAATCCGCCCCAATCCCTGGCCAGGCGGTGGCCACCTGGCTCACTGGAATGTGGGTCCCCACAGGCAGGGCAAAGCCTGACGGACAGGGCACGGCACGGGTCCCCCACCCTTTCCACTCCTCCTTCCCGCTCTGGTTTAAATGTAAAGTTCACTGAACCCTCAAGAACCTTGCAGGGTTTGGGATGTGTCTGATTTTTAACTGGCTGCATTTCCCTCACCCCTGCGGTCAATTCCGATCAGACAGCCAAACCCTGAGCTCTTCGCTCAGCTCAGATCCCCACAGCCGGTGGCCATTTACTTGTGAGGCGCGAGGAAGGAGCCCAGAAACCAAACTGGGATTCTGCTCTCTGGTTTCAGCAGCCGATTCTTGCTCTCGCTTGCGTCAGCTTCGCACTGGTGCAAAACCACTGACTCGGGCAGAGCCGCTCCAGAGGGAAACCGGTGGGAGCGAGAGCAGAACTAGGCCCGTTTTCTTCCCAGCTTCCTCCGAAAAGGTATTACAAGAGCCAAAACGACAATCCTGTGCCAGAAAGAGAACCCGCGGGCATCTGGCCCGAGCGAGGCGGTGTGGGGGCTGTGGCATAGCAAAGGAAACCCAAACCAGAGCCTTGTGGGGAATTAGTCATGCAAAAATGTTTTGGGGGGTGAGCGATGTGTCTGACGAAGCTAATATGAAAGCCAGGGAGCTAATTAAATTTTCCTAGTCTCCATGCTTCTGGCAGAGGGCTTCTGGGTTCTTGGGAAAACGTGGGAAATCCTCTGGGTGGGCGCTGGAGTCCTGCACCAGATGTGGAGGGGAGAAGGGATGGAAGCGGAATGAGAATTTATTTAATAGAGGGAGAGGGGCGTGTGTGTGAGAGTCCGTCCGTCCTTCCGTCTGTCCATATTCTAATATATGCGCGATGTAATTTCAGAAGGGAGCAGGACTCAATGCAAACCCTAATACGACAATCTCATGTGATAAATTACCAGCTCTAACCAATCTGCATGTTAAATTTCTTGCACGAGAAATAAATATCCTCAATCCGCCAGAGAAGCTCTTTCCTTCGGAGGGTTTCATTGAAGACATCGCACGGCCTGATTTGCATGTTATGATTCCGTGTATGAAAAGAGCTCAGACTCCGGAGAACCCACAGGAGAGCCACACGCTGGAGAGAGAAACCGCAGAAAAATTTCTTAGCCCCGAGCCATAGGAGTGTGTGCACACCGGGCTGGGGTTGAGAGAGTGCAGCACACAGTAGGCAAAATCTTTCCAACTTCTCGGCCTCAAAACTCTCCGGAGACGCTGCGTTAAGCTGCCTTCTCCTTAAGGAAGGACGAAACCCTCCTCTGAGCTGTTTAGCTGTTCCCTGAGAGCCTCCCCAGGATTTTTCCAGACACATGCACCAGGCAGGTAAAAGGGGAGGGTGGGAGCTGATCTGCAGAGCCTGGTGCACAGACACAAGCTAACCAGCACAGCGATCTTCTGTATCCTTGCAGCGCCCCGTAGGCCGGGCTGTTGGAGCCACAAGGAGGTAGTGAGCCCAGCACGCTTCATGGGGGAAGCTCGCCAGCTCTGTGCCAGGCTGATGCAACCCCAGGGCTGCGCGAGGAGGAAGGGCTCCCTGACCCGCATCCTTCCCCCTCGCCCTTCTCAGCACCTCCACAAGTCGCCCCCCTTTGCGTGCCAGGCCCTGACTGAGGCAGGGGAGAAGAGGGGGGTTACTATGGAAACGCGGTGCAAAGCCGGGAGACAGGTTCTTTTCTTTAAAAAGAAAAAAGTGAACTTATTAGTCTTAAATGCCATAATGACTGAAAGGCAGCGCAGGAGCCCTCGCTGGGCTAATCAGCCTTCGTGCCCCCGCTCCTTCCTACTCCGCTGCCGGTGGTAGGACCCCAGCACTTCGCAGGGCCACCCCTGCTCTTTTCAATCGGTTTGAGGGCTCGGTGTATGCGGGGGGAGGGACTCCAGGGCAGTTGCACCCATGACGGGCTGCCCGCGACAGCACCCAGATCCGGTGCAAGGTGGGCAACGAAAGCAACGGAGCAGACGCCAGGCTGGGGGGCATGGCGCTTGCTTTGGGAATTAGTGATGCCTTGTTTGGCAAGAGCAACTGGAGCCTGGGCTGTCCCCATGCCAGGGCAAGGAGCCCCCAGCGCTGCAGCCAGCTGGCCAAGGGCTTTCCGGGAACCACCGTCCACCGGCTCCTTGCGTGGAGCCTCGGCAGACAGGCTGCCACTTCCTCAGACGCTCCCTGCTCTTGGCGAGGGAGGAATCTGTCTTGCCGGGGAGCGGCATGGATGGGCTGTAGGCAGGGGCGGATGTAGCCTCCAGATTCAAAGGGTGCACTGTTCTAAACTCTTCTGGGGTCACGGACCTCCCTCCCCATGGGCATGGGGGGGTCAGAGAGGGCCTGGGCCTGTTGGGTCACTGCCCTCCCCAGGGGGATGGGGGGACTCTGCCCTGCGTGTGGCCAAGGGTTGCTCTCCTGTCCGGGGAGAGAGAGAGAGGAGATTGCTGGAGTGGTTAAATGGGAGACAGAGACAGGACGCCTGGGTTCCTGGGCCAGCCCTGCGACTGCCTCACTCTGCGAAGCTGGGCAAAGCCGTTCCCCTCTCTGTGTTCCACACAGAGCCTTGGGCCAAAGCTAGCCCAGAGGGCGGGTGCAAAGGATAACAAGAAGCCAACCCAAATCCAGAACTCCCATCTCGCATCCAGGCATTTCTCACTGGGCAGGCAGCTGGCACCTCGGACACCCCAGTTTCACGGGGGCAGGCTGCCAGCTCTTTGGGGCAGGGACTGGCTTTCTGGCCTGTGTTTGTACTGCACCTAGCGCAACAGAGTCCTGGCTCGGTCTCGGGGCGATACGGTGACACAGACAATAACCAGTGTCTAGGGTGGCCATCAACTCCTAGGCTATCAGCCAACTCCTAACGCTCTGGCCTGCATCTCTACTGACCAAGCCGGGCCTCCCGGGGCGAACGCCTGGATGGAGAGAGAGGATCGAGCGACAGAGCAACCAAGCCAGGAGTCAGCCGGTACTTCTCTTCTCCAGCTGTACCCGGGGCTGCTACCGGGCAACAATACCCCAAACTGCTTCCTTCCTGGGCTGGTGCCAGGATGGAAGGATCAAGGCACAGAGATTACTCAGCTGGCTTGGTAACCGGGCTGCCCTTGTGCCACTTTAAACAACTACAAATCAAACTGGGCACTAGTTCATAGCCCTGGCAATGGAACCGATCAGATAGTGAATAGCTATCAATGGCCAGCGCTCACCCCACCCTGTCGCTGTCTGCTGGCTCCCAGGTGCTCCTCTGGAGTCTGTTGTCAACACCTGTTGTGTCTCGTCTGAAACTCAGTGCTTCAGGGTAGAGACCTTGACTGGTGTTAGGCTTGAATCGGGCCCAGAGTAACAGGTCCCTGGGCCCAGCTCCTCAATGGAATTTTGGTGCCTAACTCCCCTTGAAATCAAGGTGCCTAAATACCTTTGGGGTCTGGGTCCTGCCCCCTTAGTGTACCGCAATACAAATAAATAATCATGTTGTGCATTTCGAAAGCACCTTCCACCCAGCGGCACCAATTTGCTTAACGATTGCATTAAGCCCCACACCCTCCCACTGGAACCCCTTAACAAGAGGGGAAACTGAGGGCGCAGAGGAAAGCCAGAGACTTGCAGAGCCAGGATTAGAACCCAGGAGTCCCCTGTACTAAGCATTATAACAGCAGACTCTACAATCCAATTACCTTTCTCCTGATGTACCTGAAGGGAAAACACTCTCTCTAGCTGCGGCAAAATTCACTGTTAATTGTGAAATAACTTCACTGGTAAAGCAATTGATCCGAGCAGAAACCCCGGCTAGTGAAGAGAAGCACTAAAGATGATAAACAATTTTGACCCGCGTAATTACTTTTTTCCACCCTGAAACTGGTATTTGCTGAACAACCGTGAGTGATTTTCCTGTTACGAGGGCTGCACAGTGCAGTAATTGTGCCATTAGGAGCGAGCTATTGGCAGGGCTGGCTGAGCTCGGCTCCGGAGAAAGGGGAAAGAAAGCCGCAGCATTGGGTTTCAGGTCACATTTCAGCATCGCTGCTAAGCCCCAAAGCATCCCAGTGGGAGTGACCGGCTGGCAGCCGTATGGTGCATGCTGCTTGACTTACAGTCCCTGGCGCTGTACATAGCCGGAGCACGCTGAACGGACCAGGTAGAGCATATTGCTACGCAGGCTAGCTCTGCCCCGGCGGGCT
Organism: Eretmochelys imbricata; assembly: GCF_965152235.1. NCBI lineage: Eukaryota > Metazoa > Chordata > Testudines > Cheloniidae > Eretmochelys > Eretmochelys imbricata. The sequence continues at coordinate 3,887,620 of NC_135585.1, read as the reverse complement.
GCCTGATCAGTCCGATGCTGAAAGTAACAGCCACACAGCTACACGGCTCTGGCTTGTCGCTAGGCCCCTGGCAAGCCAAGGGGTGCAGCCACCCACAGGATGTTGGAAAGAGACCACTGGCCTAGTTTGGTGCTTGATTTTGTAACCTGTAATGACGTGGCGGTGGGTTGCTCCTCCATTCGCCACTCCCACCTGATGTGTAGCAGAGACCCAGGCAGCTCCACATCCTTCGCCCCGGTGCTGGGAAGAGCTGCCCAAGCAAACCCACTGCAATGACCCAGCCATGCCGGGGCCCAGGGCAGTGAAGGAGAAGATGGGTTTCCTGGGGGCAGTGAAGGAGAAGTGAAGGGTTTCCTGGGGGCGCACACGGGGGGCCTGCCTTGTTCCTTTTGCACCAGGGCCCGCAGCACAGACGGATGGCGGGTGCGAGCTCTGCCAAGCCTAAACCGGCAGCAAAGCACGAAACTGCCGGAGCACTGGGGAGCGAGACGCTCTGCAAGGCCAGCCGGGCCCAGCGGCAGCTCCACGGCGTCGATCCGCTTGCCCGCTGGAGAGGTGCCCATGGCCGCACCCTGGCGCAACCCTCCCGAGGGTCAGAGAAAGGCGGGAGCCCTTGGCATAAAGGGATCTCCCAGCCCTGCCCTTGCATCCAGGCCAGCCCTACCGTCCCCAAGGACAAGTCCATTTCTAAACTCGTTAGCAGCTAATTACTACTGCCCCTCTGGCTGGCACCATGCCACCTACATCTCTATTAACCTTCCATTTAGGCCCATCACAAATAATTCTGGCGCTTCTGCTTCCTCACCAGCAGCCCCCCACTTCCAGACAAGAGGCCCAGACCCTCGCCTCAATGGCGTCCGTCTCCACGGAGACTCAGGCGGCACCAAGCTGCCGAGGGCCGGCTGGGCCCGAGCGGCTAGAGAAGAGGGTTAGAGTTAGGCAGTGATTTGCTTCATTAGCTGCAGATCGGCGGGTTGACTTGTTTGTCTTTCCCCGCAGCGCGTGGCTGTTTTCTCTCACAAGCCTCTGGCTGGAAGCTAGATTGGGGAATCTGGAGCCTTCTCAAAAAACGGCCACCTTTGCACCCAAGAGACAACAGTGACCGTCACACTTACATGAAACCTTTCAGCCAATGATCTCAAAGCGCTTCAGCAATATGGGCCCTGCTCGTATATTACAGATGGAGAAACTGAGGCCCAGAGCTAGACGGTGACTCTCCCGTGGCCACCCAATGAGTCAGTGGCAGACCCAGAAATAGAACCCAGAAGTCCTGACTACCAGTCCTTTAATTACTAAACCACGCTTCTTCCCAGAGCCAGCAAGCAGACCCCCAGAGCCCCACTGCTCTAACCACTAGCCCCCACTGCCCAGCTCCGTGGTGGGAATAGAGCCCAGGAGTCCGGACTCCAGGTCTCCTATGCTAATCAGGAGGCCACACTGCCTGTAGTAAACCCAACCCACCCACTCTCGGCACCGGGCCACGACAGTGGTGGATGCTGCAGGGTGCATTTGGGGCGGCCTTGTCTCCGTGACCTCAGCACCCCCTTTGCAGTCTCTCCTCCACAGACTGTGCACGCCGCCCCTCCACCCCCACCCTGTTCTTACTCGAGTTCCCACAATCCAATTTAATGGTTGACATTTTGCATTATTCCCGCAGCAATGGGGAGCACGTTTTGCTCCTGGCCTGAGAGTGCTTCATCTAATCTGGGCCCCTCTTCGGGCTCCCCATTCCTCGTCGCCAATGGGAGATCTAACGTAACTCTCATCAAGACATGAACTGTGCCACCCGCCGGGCTTAATGAATCCTGTTTTCACCGACACCTCTGGCCTGGAAACGGAGGGGTTTCCACACGCTGGCCAGTCCAGCCTGTACCCGGGAGCACTGAGAGCCTTGATGTCATGTGGGGCCAAATCCAGCCATGGGGTAAAGGAGGCATCAAATTCAGTGGCCTGGCACTTGCTTACACTAGGCCTGCAAGCCCCATGTGCTGAGACACGGGAGAGCAGCTCCCCTGGCCCAGAACACTGGACGACCAGCTGGCGGGGGTCAGGAAGGGTCCTCTCCCCTGGGCACGCTGACCCACCAGTCGAAGATGGCATTGGTACGACTGACCACGTGCATCGCAGGCAGGGGCAGCAGCATGGTCCAGCAGAAAGGGCAGAGGAGACCTGGCTCCTAACTCCAGGCTCTGTCGCTGACTTGAGACTTGTCGTCGGGTGCCCGGGCCTCCGTTTCTGCCGTGGTTAACTGAGGAGAGGGAAGCCTGCGGGGAGCCACAGAGGTACGGCTAGTTATTAGAGCAACGATGATGGTTTTCACTTTGCATCAGGTGCTTGTTTTCCAATGTGTCCAGGTCACCAAGGGGCAAGACCGTTGGCGTGACATCCTCAGCCCAGCCCTGCTCTCCTGACACCTAAAACCTGGGAATCCCGGCCACAGACGTGTGAAATCCAGAGAACGTCCCCATCACTCCAAGGGCTCGCGGGCCGATGCAGCCAGGGAGAGAAAGACAGGGCCATAACTGAAGGGGTTAATCCCCACTGACCCTCTTGGGAGTTGGACCCTGGCAGCCAGAGAGTCCTTGGAGAAGTGGCTACGTCAGCTGCCCTGCCTTTCCATGCCAGACAAGTGACTGGCTGCCGTTTGGCAAAGTGGAAAGGTTTCCTTCCTCCAGCAGCTCAGAGGCACTCTCTCTCCAGTGTCCAGCTGGTGCAAGCAGGCTGAGTAACTTGGACAAGGCCCTGGAGAAGGTCTAATCTTTATTGTTTGTCCCTTTCCTTTCCCTCCCTCCCACCCTGGCATCACATCTCCCCATCCCTCTCCCAGCCAGAGGCTGGGCAAAAACCCATTTTCATTTCTGTACCTTTCGATGGATAACAGTGACGTTTATTCTTAAGCAGGTTTTTTTTTTTAATTTTTATCTATGTAAATTTTCACAGTTGTGGGAAATTATGGGGTGGGGATGTCAGACAATGGGGGAGCCGGGCAATTATTTAATGACAGCAGACTTGAGATTCAAAAAGTTAAAGGTCTCTAACAGTGGTTTTCAACCTGGGGTCCACAAACTATGTCTAACATTCCCCAAAAGGGTCTGCACCCTTCATTGGAAATTTTTTTAGGGGTTCGCAAATGAGAAAAGGTTGAAAACCACTGCTCTGTAACCCTGAAAACACAACCTGTCATCATCCCGTGTCAGAACACACAAAGGAAGTAGCCTTAAATCCAACTCGAATGAGTTCTCAGGCAGCATTTGCCTTACTTTGCCTAGCTGTAAATTTCACTTCTCCTTGATGGACCTATTGGTTTGTGGTGAAACGGACATTTCCTGATATCCCGCTAACCCTTCCAAGCCTCCCTAGCCACGTGACCCTTTCCCACGGGGAAAGGCCTCGATTCCCCCTCCCCATGCCACTAACAAAGATAGGACGACACCAGCTTGGTTCTCAGCGGAGGCAGCCCGTATCAAAATGCCCCGCAGCACCTACGCTGGCCAGCAGAGCGGCACTGCAGGCGAGGGGGCAGCGTGTGGCTCTGCGTCCCGGTCTTGCACAGTGCGGCTGTTGCGGGACTTTCCAAGAAGACGGAAAGAGCCCCCTTGACATACTGCCCCACACCATAACACGTTAATCAGGAGCCTGTTTTCTGTCTTCTCCTTTAAGAGCTGCAATGGCTGGCTCCTTTCCAGACTGATCCGTGTGCATGCCACAATCCCAGCCCCAGCACCTGTCACGTGAATAAATAAACCCACCTTGGAAACACCGCCACAGCAGCTGCCAGATAAGCTGTCGGGTCGGCCTCCACCTCAGCGCTTCTCTCGCTGCCCTGGTTCATCGGCTCCCCATATTGCTCACCACACCGATCCCCAGCCCCCCGCAGGGACCCAGAGATCCACCCCGCCCACAGCCCCGCTGGCTTTTCTGTTGTCTCCCGGATGTTTCAGCATCGAAGGAGAGTTTATAGAAACGCACAGGTGGCAGAGCAGCAAACCCAGCCTGATTCTAGCTCCCAGCTCTAGCCCTCTGTCTGGGAGTCCACACCCCGGTCGGGACACTCATCTCGCTCCCCACTCCAACAGTGCCCTCAAGTCCCCATCTTGGTGCCTCCCCCGACTGGTCAATCCCCTGAGTCGGCTGTGCTAAGCGTCTTGGTGGGTTTGCCCCAGCTGCCCGCGGGGGGTGTGTGTGTGTCTGTCTGTCTGTCTGTCTCCTGGGCCTGCGGGTTGTCAGAAGCCCGAATGGGAGCATTTGTACCCACAGATCCCTAGCTCCCTCAAACTGGCAGCTGTGTTCCCATGACTGGCTGCAGTGTAGGGGGCTCCCAAGAACCCTGGGCTCTGCTGCCCTGGACAGGCCCCCCCCGCACTCCATGGGGCTGCTGCGGGCATCCCGGTGGTGCCTCCCTCCCAATTCAGGGTGCAAGAGCTGGGGCGGGCGGGTCTGTTCTCACAGCAGGGGGCAGGGAAGGCTGAGGCGTGTGACAGGCTGCGTGTGAAACACCCACACGTTGTGCTGGTTCTTCCTCACTCACCCGGCCCCCACTCCACTGGGCAGCACCAGCTTCACTCTCACCCTCTCACTGGCAATTTGTTCTATGCTTGTTGGCTTAGTGAGTGACACCCCCCTCCCCTGCCCTGCCCCAGAAAGTCACTGCAAGCCAAGTCTGGAGGGTCTTACGCTCGCTGCAGGATTGTGGCTAAGGCACTGGGCCAGTATTTGGGAGCTCTGGGTTCAATAGCCAGCTGCCTCTGTGACTGCAGGCAAGACCCTTTGCAGCTCTGTGCCTCAGTTTCCCTATCTATAACATGGGGAAAATGACACTTGCCCAGCTCCAGGGGCTTATGTAAAGACAAAGTCATTAATGATGGTGCGATGCCCAGATGTGATGGTGATGGGAGCTGCAGAGACATTGTTCACTCAGGCAAATGCCCCAAGAGGTTAGCTGGAGTGCAGAGCCCAGGAATGGGCCCTGGGTGCAGAGCGACGGGGTGTGACTCTGGCTTTCCCAGAGCTCGCTGCCTGTCTGGGCACAGCAGGGAGGGGTAATTTGACTCTTAGTTTGGCATTTTTTCTTGCAACCCCAGAATTTCAACTGGAAAAATAAACCTCAAAGCAGAAGCCCACCCCAGCCGCCCTGCGCAAGGTGCCCCCTCAGTCTGCCTGCGGAGTGCTCCCACGGACACGCCAGGGAGCTCAGCAAACCTTCCCGCATGCCGGGTCCCGCTTTCAGCCTTGCAAGGAAAGCGAACGGCTCCAGACAGCTCCAGAAGTCAGATCCCACCCAGTGCAGCGAGGGCAGAGACTGGCATTCCTGAGCCTTCTGCTCCCACCCCCTCGGCTAACACAAAACAAAGTTACTTCCCTTCATAGCAGGCCGTGGGCCCAGCGGCCAACAATGGGGCCCTCAAGGCGACCGTCAGGGAGGGGATTTCACACGCGGGCCCATTGTCTGCGTTCCCAGGGTCCTGGACCACTTAGGAGTTGCTACGGCAACGAGAAGCTTTTGGATTTGATTACTTGAAATGGGGAATGGCTCATCTAGGGCTGAATTATTGATTAAAATAGAGAGGATGACACACACGGAGGAGAGGGGGAGAGGCGCCCGGCTTGATTTAAAGGTGAGCCTCGAGCGGCTGTGACTCCGGGCCAGTGGCTTTTCTTTCTGATTCCTCCCACCTGCCACGCGAGCCGGGGAGCTGGGAATAAAGCTGACAATGGGCCCCGGGGTCAGCGGGAGGGGCTATCATCGCCAGGCTGGAGGGGGTGGCGTTGCCAATCGCGGCAAAAGCTATCAATAATGGTCAAAGCACGGGACAACGTGAAGATGGCGAGCACCGGCTAAGTACACAGCTCTGCAACATTAGCATGCGGCGCTTTTCATCTTCAAAGCGCTCCGCCCGGCGTTAATGGATTAACAGAGCGGGGTGCACGCCGCACACAGATCTCACCGACCCAAATCAGTACCCAGCCCCCTGCCCCCGTTTGCTGTAGCCACCCGGGCAGGGGCTGTCTTTGGGTTACACGTGTGTCCGGCGCCTGGGGAAGCCACCAGGCGGATGCCCTGGCCCATGTGCTCTCCTGCCGGAGGCCCCAGTCCCTTTTCTCCCAGGCCTCAGCTCTGGATCTTCCAAATCAAACAGTGTGACATAAATTCAACAGGTCAATCCGATCCTCTCCCCTGACCAGGGGTCTTCTGTTGGAGCCAGCTCCTCGCCAGAATTACCCCACACTGGCTGCCTGCCTGCCTGTCAAAGGCCTCACTGCTTCCTTCTCCTTCCTAGCCTGCTCCCTTCTCCTTCCTAGCCTGCTCCCTGCAGGATCACTCTTTGCAGGCCACCTGCCTGAGCTGGCTAGAAACCCGGTCCCAGCGGCTCATGCAGGATCTACCGACTTGCCGCAGTTCTGCTGGGCTCCTGCTGGCTTTTATGAGGACCAGGTGACCTTCAAGTTATCACCGGGTCCTTGGCCTCCCAGTCTCAGTGGGCGGCAGCTGATCAGTCCCAGGTGGGGTCAGCCTGGGACAGCCCAGCACAGTGAGGGCCCCATCCCTACCCGTGGCTTCCAGGTGCTACTGCACTATAATATTTCAACATCCAGTGGGTTTCCCCATGCCCCCCGGGTCCCGCACTCGCTCCCTGGGAACGTCTTGGCCAGGGGGAGGTGCTGGTCCGGGGCAGAGGGAGTCCACAGCCAAACTGTTCCTGGGACCTCAGCAGCCCCGGCAGGCTCCGGTTCCTGCCCCTTCCCCCTTGACAAACATGCAGGCCTCTCCAGACCGTGCCCTGGGTGTGCTGCATGCCAGCAGGGTCGCCTTGGCCTCTGCCCACTGCGCAGTCCGCATGCCGCTCTGCCTGAGCACTCCCTCCCGACGCCGGCCTGCACAAATCCGCTTCCTCAGACGCGGCAAGGCAGCCCTTGGCATGCTCAGCAGCGTGCGCCGACCCAGGGGCACCACACGCACGGCTCCTTCCCTCCCACCCAGATGGACCAGAACCAGGGGCCAGGCCTGAGGAACCTCGGGGGGAGGGAGCCATGTCATTTGCCTAAAATGTGGCCGATACCAGCTGCTCTCATCTCCTGCAGAGGGGCAGCCAGCTGAGACTACAAGTCCCAGCATGCAACACTCCCCCTTAATCCCCTGTGCTGGGCCAAGATGAAGCACTGAATGCTGGGACCTGTAGTCTCCCCAGGCCGCACTCCACGGTCAAGGGGACGGCAGCCACAGATCGCATTGGCATGGCATTGGCATGGGCTGCACCGTGGCCACCTCGTCCCTGTCGATCCTGAGTCCCTGCTCAGCCACCTCCCAAAAGCCCCTGCCACAGTGTTCATGGAGCAGCCTGCCCCCAACGGGCACAAGCCAGAGACTAGGCCGTAGCGTCTGGGAGAAGGGGGTGAATCTGGGAATTAACTGTCAATTCCCACAGGCCTCTTGGACACCCATGGCCAGCACAGGGCAGTTGCCCACGCCCCAGGAAAACCACCGCCGGCACCTGCCACCCTCGCTGCCCAGCGGGGCCCTTAGCAAGGGACAGGAGCTTGGAGAACAAAGGGGGACACGTCTCCTGCTACTCTTCACTTTTTCCTCAGCCCTGGCCCTTTAGCCGCTCTCCAGTGCCTTGGACGTGGGGGCTGGTGCATCCCGGCACATCCTGGGGGCCCTGCCTGCTCCTCGATCGCTGATCAACCTACGGGGGCGGACGGCTGGCGACATTGTTAGCCATTTCCTGCCCTCGGGTGGATTGGGCCCAGGGATGTGGGGAGAGGGCAACGTCACTTCATCTTGGCTCCGAGCTTGTCCCTGCATCCCACCTCCCCAGCAAGCCACCCCCTCTGTGGGCCCAGACCACGGGGGAACTCGTCCGCTTTACAGGACACTTATGTGCCCTCACCTGGGGTCCCCCAGCGCTTGGGACGCCCCGGCCAGCTCCCCTCGCTCCACCCCACAACAGCCTGAGCAGAAGAAACAGTCAAGACGCGGAAGCCTCCCCAGCGCCGTTGCCGAGGAAAGGTCCCGGCAGTTCCCCACCGGGGCAGGGCAGGGTGGGTGCAGGGGCTCGCTCACCTGTATTCCAGAGAGAACTTGGTCAGCTCCTTGTTGTTGTGAAGCCACTTGAACTCCAGGGGCCAGCTGCCCTCGGCCATGCAGGTCAGGACCAAGCGGTTCCCTTCCAGGTGGACCTGGCTCCGGACCGGCTCCGTTTTGAAATATGGCGAAACGTCATCTAGAAAGAGAGGCAAAGGGGGCAAAATGAAACCCACTGGATCCCCAGAGCACCCCACGGGGCCCCCGTCCCCTCTCACGGTGCATACCCCTCCCCATGGTACCCACAGCATTGCAGGCGCCGGACACCAGGCCGAACAGCAACTGGTAGGAGTCACCCCTCAAGGCCAGCCTCAGCCCCGTCAGATGAGCACACGCCAGCCCAGCTGCCTCCCTGAGCCACTGGCGGGTGCCTCCGTTGACTCCAGCAGAGCTGCCCTGCGGGGAGGTGGGGGCTGCACTGCTGGGCATTGGGCCCTGGGCTGGCTTGAGACTGAGGCCTCCTCTTTGCTCGTTCGGCCTGGACGGTCAGAGCCCCATGGTCCTGGGCAGGAGGACGCAAGGATTACCCGGGGGGACTGAAGCCCTGGGAGGTGAAGAGCCTTGCCCGGGGCACACCGGCACTCAGTGGCAGAGAGGAAGTTGATCTCTTGACTCCCAGCCCAGTGTTGTACCCCAAGGCCACTTTCCCTCTCCCAGGGCTGCCAGGCACAGGGGCAGCACTTCTCCAGCGACCCCTTGCGCCATCCCGGGGCCCCATGACACACCTTGGCCAGTCTCAGTCCTGCTTTACACCTGGGGAAACCAAGGGCAGGTGGCCCGGTTCAGGGACAGAGCTGGGACGAGAACCCAGGAGTTCTGTTCAAACCGTCAGAGCCATCTCCCTCCCTCAATGGGGGTAAATCCTTGGGACCTGGACTCTCAATCCCATGCCCTAACCTGCCTCCCAGGCCCCTGCTCTAACCTCCCTTGTCACCATGCTAACCAGCCCAGCCCACTGTTGCCAGAACAGGGGGCAGCTCGTTATGCCGGAGCTGGGAGGGGGGCAGGACTGGGAGAGGAGGGGGTTGGGTTTCCACAGAGAAAACCCCCTCAACGGAGCTGCTGGGGGTCTACCCCAATGTCCCTCCACTGGCTGACAGTGCCGCGGTCTGGCCGGGCTGATGGTTGAGAGACGGAGCCAATTCTCTCCTCTGCATACGCAGGATGGAGCTGTCAGGACTCCTACCAAAAAAAGCCAGTGCAGCCCCCGAGACCCGCCCGGGCTGGGCCTCACTGACGCAATTTCAGCCCCAGCCTCGCTCTCTGGAAGTCCCCCCCCTTGCCAACCTGACCCCTCCTGCGCAGCAGGGCAGAGGCCCTGGCATATGTCTGGGTGGGGGAGGAGGTTTGGAAAGGGGCCGGGGTGGGCAGGGGCGAAAGGCACGGGGGATGGAGAAGGAGCAAGTGAGAGGTGGGGAGTAAGGGGACTTTGAAGGGCTTGTTCTTTCCAGCCACCTCGTGCTTAAAAGAGCCCTGCCAAGGCTGAGATGAGACCTGGGGACGTCTTTGCTCCGGGGAAGATTTCTCCTGCGCTGACAGTGGAGGCTTCCATGCTGCGGCCAGGGAGATAATGAGGCTTTGGTGCCAGGGGGTCTCAGAGCCCTTTGCAAACCTCCTCCCCACCCCGCCAGGATGGGCAGGAGCTGTACCCCTGTTTCCCAGCACAGGGGAACCCCGAGGACATCACCCACAGTCACACAAGGGGGGTATGGAACCCAGACATCCCAGGTCCCCAGACACAAGCTCAGGCTGTGAAACCAAGCGTTCTCTATCCTAGGCAATGTCGGGGGCACACGCCAATAGACCGTGTCCCGTGAACATCTCCCTGGCCACTAGCCATCGCCCTGACACCACTACCCCTCGCATTCCACACCTCGCCTTCCACTGACCATCAACCAGACACCACTACCCCTCACATTCGGCACCTCGCCTTCCACTGACCATCAACCAGACACCACTACCCCTCACATTCGGCACCTCGCCTTCCACTGACCATCAACCAGACACCACTACCCCTCGCATTCGGCACACCGCCTTCCACTGACCATCAACCAGACACCACTACCCCTCGCATTCGGCACACCGCCTTCCACTGACCATCAACGAGACACCACTACCCCTCGCATTCAGCACCCCGCCTTCCACTGGCCATCAACCAGACACCACTACCCCTCGCATTCGGCACCCCGCCTTCCACTAACCATCAACCAGACACCACTACCCCTCGCATTCCACACCTCGTCTTCCACTGGCCATCAACCAGACACCATTACCCCTCGCATTCGGCACCTCGTCTTCCACTGGCCATCAACCAGACACCACTACCCCTCGCATTCGGCACCCCGCCTTCCACTGGCCATCAACCAGACACCATTACCCCTCGCATTCGGCACCTCGTCTTCCACTGGCCATCAACCAGACACCACTACCCCTCGCATTCGGCACCCCGCCTTCCACTGGCCATCAACCAGACACCACTACCCCTCGCATTCGGCACCTCGCCTTCCACTGACCATCAACCAGACACCACTACCCCTCGCATTCGGCACCTCGCCTTCCACTGACCATCAACCAGACACCACTACCCCTCGCATTCGGCACACCGCCTTCCACTGACCATCAACCAGACACCTCTACCCCTCGCATTCGGCACCTCGCCTTCCACTGACCATCAACCAGACACCACTACCCCTCACATTCCACACCTCGCCTTCCACTGGCCATCAACCAGACACCACTACCCCTTGCATTCGGCACCCTGCTTTCCACTGGCCATCAACCAGACACCACTACCCCTCGCATTCGGCACCCCGCCTTCCACTGGCCATCAACCAGACACCACTACCCCTTGCATTCGGCACCTCGCCTTCCACTGACCATCAACCAGACACCACTACCCCTCGCATTCAGCACCTCGCCTTCCACTGACCATCAACCAGACACCACTACCCCTCGCATTCGGCACACCGCCTTCCACTGACCATCAACCAGACACCTCTACCCCTCGCATTCGGCACCTCGCCTTCCACTGACCATCAACCAGACACCACTACCCCTCGCATTCGGCACCCTACTTTCCACTGGCCATCAACCAGACACCACTACCCCTCGCATTCGGCACCCCGCCTTCCACTGGCCATCAACCAGACACCACTACCCCTCGCATTCGGCACCCCGCCTTCCACTGGCCATCAACCAGACACCACTACCCCTCGCATTCGGCACCTCGCCTTCCACTGACCATCAACCAGACACCACTACCCCTCGCATTTGGCGCTTCGCCACCCTCTGGCTGTCCGCCGGACGCCCCCCGCCTCGCATTCGGCACCTCCTCTCCCACTGGCCTTCGCCCATGTGATGCCGGCAGACCAAGCGCCAGCTCATGCCAAGGTCCTCACGTGTCAACTGGACACTGACAGATCTGGCCCTGGAATCCGCCGGGTCCGCTGGCAGGTTAATATTGATCAAACCAGTATTAGAATGCGAAGGAAGCGTTCAGATGCTGTCAAATGCTTGTGAGCGTCTGCCTGAATTAACCTCACTGGCAGCGTCTGTGCTCCGTACTGCAGTGTAATGTTTGAGAAGGCGTAGCGTGAGCCTCTGTGACCGGCTGAATGACTCTGCAGGGGAGGGACATTCATTAGGGAGAGGCGTTGCTCTTCGAGGGAAATTGTTCCGCCCCTCCCAAAAGAGGAGCCCCATCAATGCCAGACGGGCTCTGGGTCCATCTGACAAGTGGAAACTCCCCACGTCTGGATTGGGGAGTAGCCAACGAAAGGACCAAAGACTCTTATCGTTGCTCTCCTCCCTGGGAAGATGGGTCTTGCCAGTGGACTCCTCACAGCACATGGAAGGCGGGGTAAAAAACCCAGACCAAAGGAACTGAGGATCTTTGTGGTGCTTGGACTCAGGGGGGGCGAGGGAGGGGAGGTGTTTCTAGGCATGGCTGAGGTAGCCGTAAAGGACAAATCAAGCTTGCTTCTCTGGCAGGGTTCTGGTGTCTCCTGGAACGCAGGACACCGTGAGGGCCTTTAGAGCAGTGGGTCTCAACCAGGATTATGCATAGCCCTGGGGGTACGCAGCGGCCTTCCTGGGCATGCAACAACTCATCTAGCTATTTGCCTCGTTTGACAACAGGCTACATAAAATGCACTAGCGCAGTCAGTACCAACTAAAATTTGTCAGTAGCAGTGTGGCTGTGACACTTTTGTGTTTTTATGTCTGATTTTCTAAGCAAGTAGTTTTGAAGTGAGGTGAAACCTGGGGGTACACGAGACTAATCAGACTCCGGAAAGGGGGACGGGAGTCTGGAAAGGTTGAGAGCCGCTGCTCCAGAGGGCTCCTACTCAATTCCTATCCCACCCTATCACTCTCCAGCAGGTCACCCTGTGTAAGCGGCTTTACTGACACAAGCCAATTCGTGCTCCCATTGGCTCGGCCTGAGCCGACACAGCTAGAGGAGAGTGAGCTGGGCACCCTTCCTCCTTTGCAGCAGTGAAACCACCGGCCATGGTGATCCAGCACCATTAAGGACTTCCTGCTTTCAACACACAAACTGCGCCAATTAGATCTGGGAATAGTGGAAAGAACCTTGGGACTCCTAGGAAATCACAACAGTCATCCCACTGCTGGTGGAAAATCCTGGCATGAGTGGGGACGGAATTTGGATCTTGCCACCTGAACTAACGGAGAATCCCCATTAGTGATTAACAGTACGGGTTCTATGAAACACAACTGAGCAGTTCTGATCCATTCACTAGATTGCATCGGTCTCACAGACACAGCTGGATCCATTACAAGATGAACCCCCCCCACACTCCCGCAGTCACTCTTTAAACTAGAGGTGGCTGGCATGGGCCTACATTAATCTGGTTACCCCGAGAAGCCACCCCCAGTAATCACACAGCTCAGAAACCTCCCTCCACCTCTCCCCTCCAAGCCATTTTTGCAGCCATATCGACAGGAGCTTAGTCCATCTAGGGCTTATTTAAGCTGCTTTGTTTCCTTTATTCCCCGCTCCCTTTGCAGCAGCTCAGATGGTGCTGGACTTTTAACACTGGGGGCTGGGGAGTTGCAGGCTGAGCGAGAGAAGAAGAAACAGTCGCTCCTCTCTGGTTTTATTTGCTAAGGAACCTCTAAATTGAAACACACAGCTCCATTTTCGGTTTAACAAATGGAAGCCCTTATACTTCAAAGGCACAATCATATTCCCCAGCAGCCTTCAAGTGTGCTTTGAATTGCAGTTTTATTTTATTTATTTACCGGGGGGCGGGGTGGGGGAGAAAATAAACACGCGCACAAAATCCACTGCCCTTAGTTCTTGTCATCAGCAGTTTGTTTGATGACAATAGCAGTCCTGGCCCCCCGGGATTGAATGCCCCTTCCCCGCTGGGGGCCCGCTTCACAGCAAACAACAGGGCGGGGGAAGGAGGGGGTGCGCATGGAACTAAAAGGCTCTCAGCTTCTTTCATGCGGGGCAGTTCGCTTGCAGGTGGGCATTTGGACTTCCTGGCTTCTCTCGTCCACGGACCAAACTCAGGACTGTCAGCGTAAAGGCGGCAGAATGTCTCCGGTGAGCCAAAGGCGTCGGGCTCTCACCCCAGGGCAGGCAAGCGCCATGGTTCCCCCTGTGCCCAAAGGACAGCGGTCACAAGCCCCGCTCCCAGGACAGCAGGGATTCTATGGCCACCTCAGCACAGACAGGGGAAGCTAATCTGAATACATGCTAGCTGGCCATGGACTGGGTCGAATGCACCCAGATAACAGGAGATTTATTCCCTAGTCTAGATTTGTCTTCTCTGGCCTTCAAGATTGCCCTGCAGCATGCAGCTGCCTACCAGGTGCATTGTGATGACTGGAAAGTGCTTTGAAACCCAGGGACAAAGGGCACCGCCCGGAGTCCCTGGCCCAGATCACTCTGAAGACAGCAAAGCCCCAGCCGCACCAAGGAACAGGCCAATAATGAATGGGATTGGTGTGTTTCAGGGCGCCCTGCATGGCAGCAAGGGGTCTGAGCTCTCTCTCGTGCTCCATCCTCTTGGGGGTTTCAAATTCACCCCTAAACATATCCTCTGCTGCCGGACTGTCTGCCCCCAGAATGTCCAGTGCTGGCTAATCTTCCTTCGCTTTTATTTTCAATCTAATCTTTCTTGAAAAAGAAAAGCAAAAGAAGAAAGAAAGAGAAAACGCCTTCATCTTTTCCACCCCCCCCCCCAGCATAAGTCAAGCTCTTTAGCTTAAGCAAAACTGCTAAGTGTTGAGAACTGAGAGGAAAACAATAAATTGATGCCAATCTACAATACAAATGCCCTCTGTCTGCCATCCGGCAGCATTCCTAACAGTGGAGGGGGATCAGAGGCATGCCCCCTTGGCAGAGAGCGCACGGGATAAACACATCTCAGGGGGCATGAAAGGCACTTGCGCCCATTCGGCTGGCTGAAATGCGCCAGCTGGAGCTGGCTGCTCTGACAGGCTGGCTCCCAAACGAAAGGGAAGGAAATAAACATGACAGACACCGTCCCTCACCCCCCCCCCTTTCATTTCTGGAGGTGCTATCTAGGAACCGAGTAGCCATGTCTGGTTTGTGACCTGCTATGGCCATGGCTAGCAGACAGCCAGCCTGCAAAGAAACTGCTATGGAAAGTTGGCTCTGCAAACAGGGATGTGACTGACCACAGAACAGGCCGTACAGAATAAGGAGTAGCAGCGATACCTGGCCCCAACCCAGCCACTTGCACTGGTGTGTCTCAATGCATTTGTCCCACAAGCCCCCTGCACGTGGAAATCCCATGGCATTCAGTGTGGAAATTAGGCACTGAGGAGTTTGCAGCTGGATCACACCCAAAGGAAAGCAAGCAGCATTAGCCCCATTTCACAGATGGGAAAACCGAGGCATAGAGCAGGGACGTGACTTGCCTAAGGTCACCCACTGAATCAATGGCATTGCTGGGACTAGAACCCAGGTCCCCTCCATAAGCTAACCTACAAAGTCCCACCACGCTGCAGCCTCACAAGCCCATGTGACAGCTCACCGGGGAGGCTGCGTCCTGGAGAAGTCAGGAGAGCTGGGAAAACTGGTCCTCCATGATAACTTGGCGAGCTGCTTCACTGATGTCCTGGGTCTCGTCTCCTGGATGAGACGAGCCAGGGAAGGAACTGACAGCTGCTGGTGTACCCAGAGCTGGTCCCTGGATGAGTGGCCTTTCAGGCTGCTCTGCTCCCAGTCCCACCTCACCCTTCAGCCCCTCGAGGCAGTATTTGGGCCTGGAGCACGTCCTGCATTCACTCCTGGGAAAGGAGATGGTGCCAGAGAGCTGAGACCCTGACGCTCTCTGGCCCTGCCCAGAGCAAGTCTACAAGAGGCAACCCGGTGTGATCTCAGGGGCAGCGCCTGCCACCCCACGGCCCGACGCTATCCGTCAGGAGGGATCAGGGGCGCGCAGTGGCCGGGCCGACACGGAGCCTCACGCTCTCACCCAAGCAGCTCGGTCACTCCAGCTTGGGCAGTGCACGTGGTCCTGCTCATCCAACACGCACGCTGCCGAAGGGAAGACCCAGCTCCGCCCCACCCGCAGCTAAAAGATCGGCTCCTCCAGTTATCACAGAGTCCCCGGGCGATGCTCTGAACTGCTCCCTACGAAGCCAGGCAGGACTCTGGGGAAGTCTCCTATCTGTGAGCAGACTGTCCGCAGGGCTAAAAGCTCACACGGCTTCCACCTTCCTGGTTCTGACCTCAGAGCATTCAGCATCCTCTGCCCTTCCGTGCGCTTCCCACAGGCGGGCTCCTGGGGAAGCCAGAGGGTCCTGCCCCCCAACTTCACAGTCAGACGTGACTCTCCGCCAGCCAGTAAAACAGAAGGTTTATTAGATGACAGGAAGATGGTCTAAACCAGAGCTTGTAGGTGCAGAGAACAGGACCCCTCAGCTGGGTCCATTTTGGGGGGCAGTGAGCCAGACAACCCCATCTGCACTTCACTCCTCCTCCCCAGCCAGCCCCAAACTGAAACTCTCTCCAGCCAGTCCTCCTCTGGGCTTTGTCCCTTTCCCGGGCCAGGAGGTCACCAGATTCCTTTGTTCTCCAACCCTTTAGCTCTCACCTGGCAGGGGGGGAAGGGCCCAGGCCACCAGTGGCCAGGAGACAGAGTGTTGCCATTTATGTACACTGGCCCTTTGCTCTGCAACAATTACACCCCCTTATCCCACCACCTAGAGACTTAAGAAATGCATAGGGGAAACTGAGGCACTCCTACAGTATTCAGAGGAAATATTAAGAACAGTCCCACTTCGTGACAATAATCTATTATTATAATTATTATTATTATAATCTATAATCAGTGCTTGTCAGACAGCAGGGCTCCTGTCCCATCCCCTGCGGACCCTGTTTCACCGCTGGGCTGATCTAACTGTCAGGGAGCCTTCCCTGATCACCTCCTCATCTCATCCCCCCCAGGGGCACCCCATTCACACCCTAGGTAGATTTAGCTCCTCCAATCTCCCCTGTCAATGGCACCAACACCCCCTCCCAATCACTCCAGGGCTCGTCTTCCCTGCAGATTTAACTCCTGTTGTCCCCGCAGTCATCCTGTCCACACACTCCTGTCTCCAACGCCTCCTCCCACGGCTGATTCCAGTACAATGGGCAAGGCCCTGCTCAGCGTGCCAAACACAACCAGAATCTGGCCTTCCCCCAGCAGACCTGCCGGATGCTCTGCTAAAATCCAAATATACTGCACCATCTGCTTGCCCGTCCCTCGCTAATCTGCTGCCGGGCCGATGCTAACACAGCACCCTCCAGTAGCATCGATGAGCATTTCTGGTTAGAGCTGAGACCCCGGCTAGCTGCGCTAGCCAGGTAACTCCGCGCCTGGTTTCAACACAGGTAGAAAGCCCCCCAAGTCTGCTCCTCCGGGGGACAGGGTCTGGCAGGAGAAAGCAGATTGAGCCAGCTCGGGTCCTAGCCACCCCCTAGAGGTGTCAGCCTAGCCGTTCCCCCCACACCTCCTCCCACGCAGCTTGTCTATAGCCCCGCACCTGTCCTGGCTGCCCCTTGGGAGGGCAGGAGGGGGGCTGGGTGCAGGGTGGCGGTTACACTGAATGACCCCCCCCCCCACACACACACACTCTCTCCCCACCGAAGCCGTTACCACAGGCGGGCGACCCGGCGGCCCCTCCACTCTCCAGACGAAGCAGTTAATCAAAGCTGATTCCAGGCCCATTCCCAGGGCAGCCCGGTAATTGTGAGGCTGGGAACGAGATCGGAGAGGAAGATTGGACCAAGGGGGGCGGCGGAGGGTGCTGGGGGGCAGTGGCTCTGAAATGAGCAAGGCCCAAATGGACTGGTTACAGATGAATGGCAAACAGGATCAGCAGCAGAAAACCCAAGAGGTGGGGGCAGGTGTGGGGGGGAGGGATACGGGTTGCGGGGAGGCGGGTCTGCATGGGGAGAGAATTACGGACACTGACACTGGCCGGCCCTGTGCTCAGCCTGCTCCATGCCTGGCTGCGGGGGGCAGGCTGGGCTTGGGGGCTCCCCCTGAGGGGCGAGAGGCCACCGCCTGGAAAGTGTGGACAGCACAGGCCAGGGAGCGCACTCGGCCTCTGGGGATGGGCAGAGTCCTGTGCCCCGCAGCCCAAGTCTCCCTTTCTGGCTGCTACAGGATCCAGTCCCACTCACGACAGGGCGGGGTGGGCCAGGCTTTCTTTGCTGACAGGCTGAGACCTCCCACCCCAGAAGGCATCAGCAGCCAGGATCCGGGCTCCAGAATTCCCAGCCCCCCAAGTCTAAGGCGCAGGCCACGAGCAGCAGACGGACTTCGAGCAACGCAAGAGCTCTGGGGCTGGTCCGAGACACTCGAGGGCTGAGGCCTGGCATCTTCAGGGCACCCAGGCAGCCCCTCCCTGTGCCAAGCCGAGATCCCATTCCAGCTGTGGGGGGCACGGAGCGATTGCCTCCCCAGTCGGTCCCTCGGCAGTCTGCACACCTCCGAATCTGATCGCAAACAGCAAGCTCTCTTCTTGCCGCTTTGAAGCCCCTCCGCCATCTGTTCTGTGTTAAAGGGTGAAACGCAGCGCAGAGGCGGAGAAGTGGCGTGTAATTCTGCTACTGATCATGCCATGGGTATGCGCTCGCGAAGGTCACGGCAGCCTTTTTACGGCAGCTAGTTCTGTGTTCCCCCGCCCTAGCCCCATCTGCTGAGAGCCCACCAGCAAGCAGCAGGGACTTCAGCAACACTGGGAACTCATCTCGGCTCTGGGCCGAGACTGGGAGGGGACAGTGGAATGCTGGGAGACACAGATCTGAAAAGTTTAATCTCTCTAATAGCACGGATCCGAATTCCTCACTCAACACTGAAATGCAGCCACCTCTTGGGTGGGACACAGCCGCTATTTAACCACCACACCGCCACACTGCACAGAGATTGCTCATGCAGCACTGAAATGCAGCCACCTCTGGGGTGGGGTGCAGCAGCCATTTAACCACCACACTGCAACACTGCACAGAGATTGCTCACTCAGTGCTGAAATGCAGCCAGCTTTGGACAGAGCCCGCACAGCTCTTCCAAGTTCTAGGCGAGTTCCTCAAGGTTTGTCTGCCTTTCTGGCACCCCAAATGTCCCAGGATGTCTTTCATAGGAGTGCGGGAGTTTCCCCAGCCCGGCTTTCCGGTCTTCATGGTGTTGTGCTGTGCATTGGCGGTTGCCACCCTCCACCCCAGAGGTGGCTGCAATTGAGTGGTGTGGGCATGGTGTGACCTGAAACCCTTATTATCCTCCCTCAGACACTCTCCTCGTTTGCATGCTGAGGCTTTCCTTGCTCCTTCCCCCCTGGAGTCCTCCAGCCCCCCTCCGTGATGACGAGGATGGTTGCTGTGGAAATGACGAGGAGGCAGCTGGTGGGAATGGAGGGGGGCTTGGATTTCAGGTGGGACTGGGAGAGGAAGCAGCAAACGCCGAGGGAACCTGAGCCAGAGGGAGCCGGAGGCCTGCAGCAAGCCCTAAACGACTGAGGAGGAGGAGGCAGGCTGCTCGCAAGATCAACCCGCTCCCAGCCGGCCACCTCCCCTCACAGGTCCCGCTCTGGCGCCTGCCGAAACCGAGCCAGACTCCCCTGGACTTCACGGGGAGCAGGTTCAGCACCAACAGCCTGACTTTGAAGGCTGCTGCCTCCTCGCCTCCCGCTGAATGCCAGGACAGCTCGGGAGGGGTGCAGACAGCAGGGCCGTGTCAGTGTCCAGTGCCCCGCTCCGCTCAGCCCGTCACCGGCTGGAGGTTCCTGACCAGGGAACAGGCCTGCCAGCTAAGGCTCTGGCTTAGGACTCCTGGGTTCAGCTCCTGACTCTGCCACTGCCTCTCTGTGTGCCCTTGGGCACATCACTTTGTCTCTGGGCCCCCCATAAGGCCACTGATCCCTCCTTTGAGGCAGTCACTCAACCATTGGGTGTCCGTCCAGCACCTAGCACAATGGGGCTTCGATCTCAGCTGCAGCCTCGCGGTGCTGTTGCAATTCAAACAATGAATAATAATAAATGGAGGCCGATTTGGTGCCCCAGCGTTCCGACAAACCCTCGTTTTCTGCCTCGCCACCGCGGCGTTTGGAACCTGGCGCCCTGGAGTGACGTCGTTACCATCCCAGCTGAGGCCGAGAAAGGAGCCTGCTGACGAACGTTGTCTAGCTCGTTAATGGGAAGCTGCAACAGCAAAGTCTTAATAAAACAAAAATAAACCAATCCCACTAGTGAGCAACGAGAGACAGCGCAGGCTGGGTGTGAGCAAGAGGAGCACTCTGAGGTGCAGCTCTGTAATTCAGGTATCATCAATTTAGTTACTGAACTGGAATAAAAGCGAGATCTGAGGCTGGGAGATTTCTGGGCCTCCAATTTACATGCAGCAAAGTTCTTTCCCTGGAAATTTTCCATGTAGATTCTTTTTTGATGCCCCTAGACATGAGCGCGAGCTCCTGGAGTTTGATGGCAGAGCGTGTGGATTTTTGCACTCAGGTGGCTCAATTTGAAAAGGAGGAGACGGAGGGGGAGGAATACAAAATTACTCCGAGATGCTCATGGGGGAGAGAGAAGAAAACCTGGCTTGGTAACGGGGAGATGATGGGAGGGAACACGCGGGGGTGAGCGAAGGAGGATCTCTGGTGGTTCGGGCACTAGCCTTGGTCTAGGAAGAGCTAGGTTCAATTCCCTGCTCTGACATCTCCCTGCGTCACCTTGAGCACGTCACATTATAGCTCTGTGCCTCAGTTTCCCATGGGTGCAATGGGGATAACAGCAGAGCGTGCGACAGGCACAAGGGTCCGGGAGCCACCCTGGAGCCTGCAGAGGGCCCAGCACAGCGGGAAGCACCATGGTACAAATCACAAGTCACATAGTGCAGCCAGGTTTCAGAGTAGCAGCCGTGTTAGTCTGTATTCGCAAAAAGAAAAGGAGGACTTGTGGCACCTTAGAGGCTAACCAATTTATTTGAGCATAAGCTTTCGTGAGCTATAGCTCACTTCATCGGATGCATACCGTGGAAAGTGTAGAAGATCTTTTATACACACAAAGCATGAAAAAATACCTCCCCCCACCCCACTCTCCTGCTGGCAATAGCTTATCTAAAGTGATCACTCTCCTTACAATGTGTATGATAATCAAGTTGGGCCATTTCCAGCACAAATCCAGGTTTTCTCACCCCCCCCCCACACCCCCAGCCAGTGCCAGTGACTGCCTGGGGGTGAAGGCTGCTGAGGAGTGGAGGGACGGGGAGCCAGGCAGAGAGTTTCACCTCTCGGTCGCTGGTTCGAGTCTCGCCCAGACGGGTTGGGATGGGGAGGTTATCGCGGGCTGGCGGGAAGGCTCAGAGTGGCCAGGAGAACGGGAGGAAGGCTTGACGCGGTGGTGATGGGCTCAGTAGAAGTGGTTGATACATGCATCGCTAGACAGATGTGTATGGAGACACACCGGTCTCCCCCCGCAGTACTCAGCGCTGCATTTACCGGCCCTTCGCACCTCCTGCTCCCCAGCCAGCCGGTCGCTAGGCCCCCCGCGGAGCAGCCCCCGGCCCCGGGCAGCGTTAATGGTAACTGACGGTGCCATGATGCAGCAGGTACGCAGGCACGGGATGATTGGCACTTTGACAGGCGGGGACGTGAGTGGCTCAGGCGTGATTGACGGGCCGAGTGTATCAACAGGCCATTTCCAATTCACTCCTCGACACCGGCTCCTTCCCCAGGAGCAGCCTTGCTTTGTCCCCCCGCTGCCTCTCCCCATCCCCAACCCTCCCAGTGACACCTGACGCTCTCGCCTGCAGATCTGAGGCAGGGAGGACGCTGGGTAAGAGGGGGAGGGCGCTGGTCAGAGCTGGGGGGGTCTTTGGGGGCCCGCTGCAGGGTGATGCTCTGCCCCTCCGACACGGGAGCAGCAGCTGCCTTGCTGGGCACCCTGGGAGGGCAGCGTCTGCACCACCTGCTCCCCTGGCCCTCAGCCGCCCGCCCCGCACTGGACCCCCGTGGGGCTCCAGCCCCTGGCGGGTGAACCATGAGACGGTTGTCGTGCTAAGGATCCCACGCAGGACTGGGCGAGGGTGAGGGCAAGACGAGGACTGTCCCACCTGGCAGGTGGCTCAAAGGAGAGTCCTCCCCGCCCCGCCCAAACGGCTGCAGCTCCCGCGGCTGGGCGCCCGAGCGGGAGCGCCCTGGTTCTGCAATCGCGTTGAGGCAGCGGCTATAACGTGCCGGCCAGACGTGCATTCGCGCAGCCCGGGCAGCGTCCTGGGCACCCCGCGCTCCCCACGCACAGCCGCAGCGCACCCCCGGGCCACGCCTGACGCACAAGCCCTGGGGGCACAGCCGTGCCCAAGGAGGGGTGTGCCCAGGGGCTGGGCGCCCTGGGGCTCCTGCTGACGTCCATGGGGGCTGAGGCAGCTCAGGGCCTTGGCGAATCCGGGCTGCCAACGCGTGCACAGACGTGTGGGCATACGTCCACTCGCATGCACCCCAGCAGGTGGAGGCCTCGGGCAGATCTCCACCAGCAAAAGCCAGGCAGACGTCGCCCACACTGGGCCCACGCTGGAGACACCCACCGGTGTCTTCCCCTAGGACGGACAGAGCCAGGGAGGCCACGCGCTAAGCCAGCTGGGTCAGTGGTGCTGGCAGGGCTCTGCCCCTTTCACTCGGGCCCGGCAGAGGCAGCCCCGCCCCTGATGGGTCATTATCGCTTCGCCCCCATCTGCTGGGACTGTTTACGCGCCACTGGCTAATTAGAGACTAATGAGCTGGTGCAGGAATTCACCACTTTCCAAACCCAGGCGGTGGCGAGGAGGGAGAGTTGGCACTCAGAACATCTGCACATCAGCTCCCCGCTGGGGCGGGGTCTGCGCCCGGCAGCAGGGGAGTGGGGTGCATTGGGGGCGGGGGCCCAGCGATTCCTGGCACCCGACAGGCAGGGGCTACCGGAGCTCTCCCCGCCCCCTCCGACACCCACACACTGTTAGGTCAGGCACACAGACAGACACAGCCCTGGTGCTGCGATACCAGTCCTGGCCAGCAGCCCCCCCGCTACACTGGTCCTGGCCTCACACAGTGCCCCTCAACCCCGACCCAGTCCAGCCCCAGCTTCCACCCCCCCAGCTCTGCCGGTGCCCCTCAACCCCGACCCGCAGCCCCCTGCCAACCCGGCCCCAGGCTCCACCCCCCCAGCTCTGCCGGTGCCCCTCAACCCCAACCCGCAGCCCCCTGCCAACCCGGCCCCAGGCTCCACCCCCCCAGCTCTGCTGGTGCCCCTCAACCCCGACCCGCAGCCCCCTGCCAACCCGGCCCCAGGCTCCACCCCCCCAGCTCTGCTGGTGCCCCTCAACCCCGACCCGCAGCCCCCTGCCAACCCGGCCCCAGGCTCCACCCCCCCAGCTCTGCTGGTGCCCCTCAACCCCGACCCGCAGCCCCCTGCCAACCCGGCCCCAGGCTCCACCCCCCCAGCTCTGCTGGTGCCCCTCAACCCCGACCCGCAGCCCCCTGCCAACCCGGCCCCAGGCTCCACCCCCCCAGCTCTGCTGGTGCCCCTCAACCCCGACCCGCAGCCCCCTGCCAACCCGGCCCCAGGCTCCACCCCCCCAGCTCTGCCGGTGCCCCTCAACCCCAACCCGCAGCCCCCTGCCAACCCGGCCCCAGGCTCCACCCCCCCAGCTCTGCTGGTGCCCCTCAACCCCAACCCGCAGCCCCCTGCCAGTCCAGCCCCAGATTCCACCTCCCAGCTCTGCCGGTGCCCCTCAACCCCAACCCGCAGCCCCCTGCCAACCCGGCCCCAGGCTCCACCCCCCCAGCTCTGCTGGTGCCCCTCAACCCCAACCCGCAGCCCCCTGCCAGTCCAGCCCCAGATTCCACCTCCCAGCTCTGCCGGTGCCCCTCAACCCCAACCCGCAGCCCCCTGCCAGCCCGGCCCCAGATTCCACCTCCCAGCTCTGCCGGTGCCCCTCAATCCTGACCCGCAGCCCCCTGCCAGTCCAGCCCCAGATTCCACCCCCCAGCTCTGCCGGTGCCCCTCGACCCCAACCCGCAGCCCTCTGCTAACCCAGCCCTGGGCTCCACCTCCCCCAGCTTTGCCAGTGCAGATCGGGATGGCAGAGGTGTGTATGGGGAACCCAGTGGAAGCCGGCCACTACTGGCATGTTCCTGGTCCAATTAGCCATGGATGCTTTTCACACGGCTGGTGCAGATTAGCATCAGTGGCTGCTCTTGGCTCATGGCCGCTGCTTTGCACTTAGGGAAAGCCAGCCACCAGTGAGAGCCTCTCCGTCCCAGCCAGCAGGAGCGCTCACCCACACGAGCCAGACTGCCCGAGTGGACGGGGACGGTAAGGGGGGGCATGGAAACCCAGTGAAAAGAGCAGCAGGAATGCGCCAGGGCTGGGAGAGTGAAGAGCCCTCCCTCACTGCTGCCCCTTTCATGCCATTAATCCCTCTTAATGGGATAAAAATCTTTGCCCCTGCACTTTACTTACACAGCGGGCATTAGGAGCCGTGCTCTGGACCAGCGCTCTGTGCATTAGCATGGGCGGGGGGGCGTTTATATAGGTCAAGGGAACGCTTCACTGCCCCCCAGCCCCGCGCCAGCGGGGAGTAATGGAGCCTAATTCCCGGCCGTAATGGGGCAGCTTTGCAGATAAACCCCGCGAGAGAGCCCCTCGCCCTGCCCCGGGAAAATCCCCTTTTATGGACGCCGCCTTCTAAGCCCTGAGAAACCAAACCTGAACCCCTGCCAGGGCTCCACTCAGGTTGAGGGAGGCTGTTAGCGAGGGAGATAAAACCGAGGGGCAGCAAAGGAGATGTTAAATCTGTCGATTCGACTGCGTGTCCTTCGCAGCCCCCCGCCCCCAGGTGCTTTCAGCCGGCGAGGATGGGTTATTGACTAGGCGCCTTTCACCATCGGCCGGCTCAGCCAGAGAAGGGGAGGGGGCCGGGCGTAATCTGTAATGAGAGGTGCTGGGGTACAAGCAATTTTTCCACTTTCATAGCTGATGCGGTAAAGCCAGAGGCAAAGCTCAGCCCTGGAGAGCCTGGGCACCAGTTAAGCTCTGGGAGGGGAGCAGGGGCCATGCCCGGAGGAGCGCTAAGAGCTGGTGTCCTGCGGGCCCCCGGGTGTGGCACAGGAGGGGAGGAAAGGGCAGAGGCCCCGCACAAACGGGCAGGGGGCTGCGAAGCGGCTCGGCAGTGCCGGGCAAAGCCAGCGAGAGAGACACCGAATCCCGCTTTGCCTGCTTGGCTGCTCCGGACCTGCTGGCCGCGCTAACAAGCCGCGGGACGGGGTGCAGGGACGCCTTGGGCCGACAGGGCGCGGCCCTGAGCAGTGAGCCGACGCAAGCCGCACAGCATGGCCAGGAGCACGGCCGACCAGCTCCAGCTCCCCCCTGACTGCGCTCAACTCTGGTTACGGGGGCAGCTCACCCCATGCTGGGGCAGCCACTGCAAGGTTCCCAGAGCTGGAGGGGGCCGAGGACACAGTCTCTGTCCTGAAGCCTCCCCTGGCCCCAACTCCAGCCAGGCTCGGCTGACTGTGCTGCCGGCCGCTAGCTGGCTAATGCACACGGATGCCGCTGCATCTCTGGGCTCTTGTCCCTGGACATCGATCTGGCTCGCTCCACGCCAGGCCTCTCCTTGAAAGGACACTCCCGCCAGCGTGACTCTGGTTTCCATTCCCCGCTGGCTGGGCTGACTCGGTGAGGGCAGAGATGCGCATGACGCCCCAGCGGGCAGCATGGCTGGGTTTGCTTCCCGGGCCGGGCCCCAGCTTCAAGGACAGGTACTAGCCTGTCCCTGGGAATAGTGGAGATTTTTTCACTTGTGCTTTTGGATGCAGGGGGCTCCAGCACAAAGGCGAGGACTCTGCAGTTCCTGGCCCAGCGCCGCCCACCTGAGCATGCGCCCATCTCATCAGGCTGCCAGGTCTTTGGGGCAGGGCCGGTCTGTGCAGCCCTTGGCACAATGGGGCCCTGATTTCTGCTGGGCCTCTCCATCTGACCCCCCAGCTCTGCAGGCTGGGGCTAACCCGGGGCCTGTTTGCTCTGCTCTGCTGTTGTCAGCTAGATGTTCAGGAAGCAAAGAGCGACTCCGGCTTTTGGAACGGGAGGGTGAGGAGAGGGGAGGCGGGCGGGCGGGGCCGGACCGATGGAGGAGGACAGCTAAGGGGCCTCTCAGACCAATACCCCAGGGCTCTCCTGGAGGGGGGGCAAGGAACCAACGGGAGTCGAGGAGCGTGCACGGAGGGCACAGGGAGCAGAGGGCCCCCTTGCGCCCGCACTCATGGGCGGGCAGCAGGGGCTGCAGGCTAACAGGTAACCCAACAAGGCAGTGCCGGGCCTGGCATGGCCCCTCGCACGCGGAGTGCCAGGCTGGTGCTGGCCGGCCAAAGAGCTTGTGCAGGTACCATCAGCAGAGAGGAGGCAAGGGAGACGGAGGGGAACCCTCCACGGTACCCTCCCTGCCTGCCTCACGCTCCCCTGTGCCCCCCTCACCGCACGTCCCCTGCCAGCCCCAAGGTTGGAGCCGGGGCAGGGGGGTGCCCTCTCAGCAGAGCTGTGTGCGGGGCATCTTTGTTCTAGAGGCAAACCCACCTGACAAACCCACAGCTCGGCCGGAGCCCCTCACTCCCGATCCGCAGCCCCTCCTGCTATTCCAGCCCGGGGCTCCCCGCATCCCAGGCCCGTGACTCCACGCAGAGGGGGATTTGGCTCCATCCCCAGCTTCACGCAGGAACGCGGCAGAGGCTGGGATGGGCTCAGCCAGCCCCTCACGCTCTGCCTGTATCAATGTCTCTGTGGCTGCCGTTAATCCTCCGGCAGCTGTCGGGAGCTGCGTGCCACTGAGCCGGGGTCCCGCGGGCAGCTGCAGGGTCAGACCCAGAGCTGCCTGGAAAGGGCAGCGAGCCCGGGAGACAGAGGCGAAGCCAGACGCGGGTGGAGCAAGCGCCCAGGAGAGGGGGGCACGAGAGAGGCTTGGGGGGTGAGGGAAGGTGGGGCGTGCAGCGGGCACGTCCCGACGGAGGGGGCTCTGCTCTGTACGGACACGGGCAAGGCGGTGTCAGGAAGACCAGCCCCCATGGCCACAAAGCCCCTTTGGGCTGCTCCAGCCTCGATCCAAACCAACGTTGCCTTGGAACCTTTTTCGAGGGACTTTAACTTTGTTCTAGAGACAAACCGACCTGACAAACCCACAGCTCGGCCGGAGCCCCTCCTGCTATTCCAGCCCGGGGCTCCCCGCATCCCGGGCCTGCTGATGCACCTCGTTCCTAACACCTGCCCCCTGCACTATTCCAGTTCTGGGATGCCCAGCACACAGCTCTGCTGAGAGGGCATCCCCCGGCCCCGGCTCCAACCTTGAGCCGTGCCCAACGGTGTCGAACCGAGTGGCAATCTCATGCCATGGGCAACTGGAATCCGCAATGAGATCCACCAGATTCACTTCGCCTCCTGGGCTAAAGCCAGAGGGGAGGGCCGGGAGCTGCCCCCAGGGCCCCGCTGAGGGAAAGCTGGAGGAGCCAGCTGAAGAATTCCCACTGCAAAGCAAAGGGTGGCGCAGTGAGACATGGCCAGTCATTATTTGCTCCAGGAGCTGGAGAGACCCAGACGTGCTACGTTCCAGATAATTGAGAGATGCTTTTCCAGCCAGAGGGTCCGCTGCAGGCCAGGGGACAACACGCCCCGCTTGGTTCTGCTAAAGCACCAGGCGGGGCAGGGAACCTGGCTGTGGCTGGAGGGCTGTCCCCAGGGGGGTCAAAGGTCAATCCCCAATTCATTAGCTTGCATACTCTCGCAACACTTAAGGATTCTCTCAGCTGCTGCCGTCCCTCCTGGCGGGCTCTGCTTATTAAGTTACACAGAGACCAGACAGGAAGCATAGGACAGGGATAGCAGACAGGACGCCTGGGTTCCATTCCTGGCTTTGCTGCTGCATTGATGTGTGCAAGTCTGTGACGAAGTGGGACTGTTCTTAATGTTTCCTCTGAATACTGTAGGGGTGCCTCAGTTTCCCCTATGCAGTTCTTAAGTCTCTAGGTGATGGGATAAGGCGGTGTAATTGTTGCAGAGCACAGGTCCAGTGTACATAAATGGTGACACTCTGTCTCCTGGCCACTGATGGCCTGGGCCCTTCCCCCATGCCGGTGAGAGCTAAAGGGTTGAAGAACAAAGGAATCCGGTGCCCTCCTGGCCCGGGAAAGGGACAAAGCCCAGAGGAGGAGGGGCTGGAGGGTGAGTCAGTTTGGGACTGGCTGGGACATGGAGTGAAGGGCAGACGCGATTCTCTGGCTCCCTGCCCCCCAAAATGGACCCTGCTGAGGAATCCTGTTCTCTGTACCTTCAAGCTCTGTTTTAGACCATGTTCCTGTCGTCTAATAAACCTCTGTTTTAGTGGCTGGCTGAGAGTCACGTCTGACTGCGGAGTCGGGGGGCAGGACCCTCTGGCTTCCCCAGGACCCTGCCTGAGCGGACTGGCTGTGGGAAGCGCACGGAGGGGCAGAGGAGGCTGAATGCTCCGAGGTCAGACCCAGGAAGGTGGAAGCCGGGTGAGCTGTTTGCCCTGAAGACAGGCTGCGGTGCCACAAGTACTCCTTTTCTTTTTGCTCACAGAAAGGAGACCTCACCAGAGTCCTGCCTGGCTTCGTAGGGTGAAGTTCAGAGCATCGCCCGGGGACTCCGTGACAAAGTCACAGGCCCGCCGTGCCTCAGTTTCCCCCACTGCATAATTGGGAGGATGGGACAGGAGGGAGGATGATCAGCTAATGCCCAGAATCTGTTTCTGTTTCAGGATTGGAGGTGCCCCCTTGTGTTCGATTCCTCCCAGGGTTACCAGGAGGAAACAGGAGCAAATAGGAGTGAGGGTCCCTAGGAAGCAGCAACACAAATCCAGCGAGCCAGAGACCCCAGGCCAAGCGCAACGCTCACCCCGTCAGGAGACAGGGCGAAGCCGCGTGCGTCCGGTCAGCGTTACCACCACCACTGCTGGGATTTCCCCGCCGGTCCCCCCGAAGCAGGGAATGAGCCCCAGAAGCCACGGGCGAGCTGCTCAGAGAGGGCGAATGTGCCACTGTCTCAGTCTGTTCACAATCCAACAGCATCATAGAATCATAGAATCATACAATCATAGAATATCAGGGTTGGAAGGGACCCCTGAAGGTCATCTAGTCCAACCCCCTGCTCGAAGCAGGACCAATTCCCAGTTAAATCATCCCAGCCAGGGCTTTGTCAAGCCTGACCTTAAAAACTTCCAAGGAAGGAGATTCCACCACCTCCCTAGGCAACGCATTCCAGTGTTTCACCACCCTCTTAGTGAAAAAGTTTTTCCTAATATCCAATCTAAACCTCCCCCACTGCAACTTGAGACCATTACTCCTCGTTCTGTCATCTGCTACCATTGAGAACAGTCTAGAGCCATCCTCTTTGGAACCCCCTTTCAGGTAGTTGAAAGCAGCTATCAAATCCCCCCTCATTCTTCTCTCCCGCAGACTAAACAATCCCAGTTCCCTCAGCCTCTCCTCATAAGTCATGTGTTCTAGACCCCTAATCATTTTTGTTGCCCTTCGCTGGACTCTCTCCAATTTATCCACATCCTTCTTGTAGTGTGGGGCCCAAAACTGGACACAGTACTCCAGATGAGGCCTCACCAATGTCGAATAGAGGGGGACGATCACGTTCCTCGATCTGCTCGCTATGCCCCTACTTATACATCCCAAAATGCCATTGGCCTTCTTGGCAACAAGGGCACACTGCTGACTCATATCCAGCTTCTCGTCCACTGTCACCCCTAGGTCCTTTTCCGCAGAACTGCTGCCTAGCCATTCGGTCCCTAGTCTGTAGCGGTGCATGGGATTCTTCTGTCCTAAGTGCAGGACCCTGCACTTATCCTTATTGAACCTCATCAGATTTCTTTTGGCCCAATCCTCCAATTTGTCTAGGTCCTTCTGTATCCTATCCCTGCCCTCCAGCGTATCTACCACTCCTCCCAGTTTAGTATCGTCCGCAAATTTGCTGAGAGTGCAATCCACACCATCCTCCAGATCATTTATGAAGATATTGAACAAAACCGGCCCCAGGACCGACCCCTGGGGCACTCCACTTGACACCGGCTGCCAACTAGACATGGAGCCATTGATCACTACCCGTTGAGCCCGACAATCTAGCCAGCTTTCTACCCACCTTATAGTGCAATCATCCAGCCCATACTTCCTTAACTGGCTGACAAGAATACTGTGGGAGACCGTGTCAAAAGCTTTGCTAAAGTCAAGAAACAATACATCCACTGTTTTCCCTTCATCCACAGAACCAGTAATCTCATGATAAAAGGCGATTAGATTAGTCAGGCATGACCTTCCCTTGGTGAATCCATGCTGGCTGTTCCTGATCACTTTCCTCTCATGCAAGTACTTCAGGATTGATTCTTTGAGGACCTGCTCCATGATTTTTCCAGGGACTGAGGTGAGGCTGACTGGCCTGTAGTTCCCAGGATCCTCCTTCTTCCCTTTTTTAAAGATTGGCACTACATTCGCCTTTTTCCAGTCATCCGGGACTTCCCCGGTTCGCCACGAGTTTTCAAAGATAACGGCCAATGGCTCTGCAATCACAGCCGCCAATTCCTTCAGCACTCTCGGATGCAACTCGTCCGGCCCCATGGACTTGTGCACGTCCAGCTTTTCTAAATAGTCCCTAACCACCTCTATCTCCACAGAGGGCTGGCCATCTCTTCCCCATTTTGTGATGCCCAGCGCAGCAGTCTGGGAGCTGACCTTGTTAGTGAAAACAGAGGCAAAAAAAGCATTGAGTACATTAGCTTTTTCCACATCCTCTGTCACTAGGTTGCCTCCCTCATTCAGTAAGGGGCCCACACTTTCCTTGGCTTTCTTCTTGTTGCCAACATACCTGAAGAAACCCTTCTTGTTACTCTTGACATCTCTCGCTAGCTGCAGCTCCAGGTGCGATTTGGCCCTCCTGATTTCATTCCTACATGCCCGAGCTATATTTTTATACTCTTCCCTGGTCATATGTCCAACCTTCCACTTCTTGTAAGCTTCTTTTTTATGTTTAAGATCCGCTAGGATTTCACCGTTAAGCCAAGCTGGTCGCCTGCCATATTTACTATTCTTTCGACTCATTGGGATGGTTTGTCCCTGTAACCTCAACAGGGATTCCTTGAAATACAGCCAGCTCTCCTGGACTCCTTTCCCCTTCAAGTTAGTCCCCCAGGGGATCCTGGCCATCCGTTCCCTGAGGGAGTCGAAGTCTGCTTTCCTGAAGTCCAGGGTCCGTATCCTGCTGCTTACCTTTCTTCCCTGCGTCAGGATCCTGAACTCAACCAACTCATGGTCACTGCCTCCCAGATTCCCATCCACTTTTGCTTCCCCCACTAATTCTACCCGGTTTGTGAGCAGCAGGTCAAGAAAAGCGCCCCCCCTAGTTGGCTCCTCTAGCACTTGCTCCAGGAAATTGTCCCCTACGCTTTCCAAAAACTTCCTGGATTGTCTATGCACCGCTGTATTGCTCTCCCAGCAGATGTCAGGAAAATTAAAGTCACCCATGAGAATCAGGGCATGCGATCTAGTAGCTTCCGTGAGCTGCCGAAAGAAAGCCTCATCTACCTCATCCCCCTGGTCCGGTGGTCTATAGCAGACTCCCACCACGACATCACTCTTGTTGCTCACACTTCTAAACTTAATCCAGAGACTCTCAGGTTTTTCTACAGTTTCGTACCGGAGCTCTGAGCAGTCATACTGCTCCCTTACATACAGTGCTACTCCCCCACCTTCTCTGCCCTGCCTGTCCTTCCTGAACAGTTTATAACCATCCATGACAGTACTCCAGTCATGTGAGTTATCCCACCAAGTCTCTGTGATTCCAATCATCGGCAACCACAGCTCTTCTTTACCACCGGACTCTTACCAGCAGCAGCTGAGAGCCGGCCCCAGCGTGCTGGGTGCTGCACAGACACACAATAGCCGAGATCGGGCCCCGCCGGGCCTGGCACGGCACAGACGGCGACCAAGACGGGGGTCCCGTCAGATAGGGCGCGGCATGGATGGCGACCAAGACGGGGGCCCCGTCGGGCCTGGCACGGCACAGACAGCGACCGAGATGGGGGCCCCGTCGGGCCGGATGCGGTGCGGCCGGCGACCGAGACGGGGGCCCCGTCGGGCCGGGCGCGGCACAGAGTATGTCTGAACTGCACTTTAACACCCCTGCTGGCCTGTGTCAGCTCACCAGGCTCACAGGCCTGGGCTGTGGGGCTATAAAACCCATATAGACATTTGGGCTCGGGCTGGAGCTGGGGCTCTGGTCATTTTCCCAGACCAACGCCTCCCCACCCCACGGAGAAAGCCCGTCTCAGTGAGGCTGGTTCCCCTGCCGCAGCCCGGGGAATGGTCCCTCGCTCCTGTGCTCTGCTCCAGCAGGCCAGGAGGATGGAGGAGCAGCCGCTGCCCCCTTGCTGAGGATGGCAGGTGGGGAGTCACACCTGATCCCAGCACCCCCTCACCCCAGGCCCCCTCTACGCTCTGCCCTTCCTGGCGGGTGTGCTCAGCAAGCAGAGACCAGCTCCGGTCCCTGCTCCGGCCCTCGGGGACCCACGGGGGAGGCCGGGTTGCAGCCAGATAGCTTGGCCCATGGGTGCACTGAACACACACCAGGTCTGGCAGGTGACTGCCTGTCTGCAGCCAGGGCGGTGTGTGGCTGGTCCCAGAACAGCCAGGCCAGGCCCCTTCCCTGCCAGCGTGGAAAGGGGCGGGCGTGGGTGTCAGCAAGGCAGCATGGTCCGGAGGAGGGGAACTCCGGCCTTGATGCAGATGCTCCATGAGCGCAGGTGAATCCCTGCCCCTCTGTGCCTCCATTTCCCCCTGGGAACAATGGAGAGAGCGGCCCTGGCTCCCAGCACTGGGTAGCGTTCACTATTGCTGTTCCCCGCTGCAGGCTGGGAGCATGGGGCTGGGACGCTGCACGGGGGGCAATGAGCTTGGGGTTGCTGACCCATCACTGGGCTCTACTCCTGCTTCACTGTGTGAAGAGGTGCCACCCTGCTCTGTGCCTCAGTTTCCCCCCCCCCCCCATGTAAAACAGGTTTCCATACAGCCCACCTCCTGCGGCGGGAAGGGGAATCATTCAAGTGCAAGGCCCTGCAGAATTATCCTCCCCTGGCCCCCCAGGTTAGGTTGATTTATAGGAAGCGAAGCAGCCCGGCGCCTGCTTCCCACCAATTGATATTAATCAGGCTAAGAAACAGCTGGAATAGCGAGCGCAGCCAGGGCCAGAGCTCTACTAATCCCTCAGCCGCTGCCCCGCCACCTCCCCGTGTTCCCCACGCAGTCCCCAAAGGGGGGGGCGGCTGCCTGGATTTTTCAGTCTCATTTCAGTTGGGATTCACGGGTCCTGACTGCGCAAAGCCCAGCTCTCCCCGGCCGACGCTGGTGCCGGTGCGTCCCTTCGCTAACGTTCCTCTTTGCAAAGGGGGTTGGATACCCTTCACTTTCACACGCACACCCACGGGGGGTGTCCACCGGGGACCTGCACCAACCTGGCTGCTGCAATGCAAAGCAGGTGGCTGGCTGGACGCAGAGCACTCGTGCAGACGCCCTGCGTGGCTGCAAATCACTTTTTACACTGGTGAAAATATGGGGGAGGGGGGTTGCATGAAGGTAGCTAAGCCAGTGCAGAGCATCTCTTCACACAACCTGGTCGGCGCCTCTGGGCAGACCTCCTGCCCAGCTCTCTCCCCGGACCTCTGCTGTAATGGGACACCAGCTTCCCTGGGGGTAATGGACAGGAGCCAGTGACTGTCTGCAGGCAACTGCCCCGGCGGCTATTGGGATAAGTGGGGAAAGTCTCATGTTAGGCCTGTGCCCACCAAGTCGTGTGGATTTAGGCAGGTCTCACTGTCCAGGAAGCTGTGGCTAGCGCCCCCCACTTGCTTCTACTGGGCCTGCTCCCCCCACTCTGACCAGCAGGAGGCAGCACTAGGACCCGCTTGAAAAGGGCGGCGTTTGGAGAAGATAACATCTCTCGGAAAGGGTCAGGCGCCCACCCTCACAGAGCTATCAGACATCCTGGGGTTAGATAAGCAGCAATAGACCCAGCACAAAGATGCAGAATTATTCCACTGACTCATCCTGCCAGCCAGACCAGGTGGGCCCTATCAGCTCCAGCCCTGGAGCATCGCTCTGACGCAAAGGGAGCTACCGGCAGAGATAGAGGAGGTGCTGCAAGGAGAACCCCTAGACAAGAATCGAGTCCAAACCGTTATCCCCTGCAGTCTCTGGCAGGAAGACATATTACAAGGCCAAGACCTGCTCCCATGGGGGATGGGCTCCCCAAATCCTGCTAAGGCCGCTGGAAACACTGAACAGAAAAACAGCAATTGGCTGCGCTGAGTAACGTGGAGAACAGCAGCAGAGAGACGGCGCGTACGCTGGGTTGCTGGCTGAGGGGACAGGGGTTAGCATCTCTGGGAGCTCTCTTCTGCCGGCAGAGTGACTTACGGCCCAGCCAGAGAGCCCCCTTGTCCACCGAACAGGGCTGCTCCTGGCAGCGGCTCAGCTCTGACAAGCAGCTCTGAGCATTCTCCTCAGCTGAGAGTTTTTAAATCCGCTGGCGTGTGGGGAGAAGAAAGAGAGAGGATAACCAGGGAGGCGTTGGTGACAAGCCTGATCTCTGTCTGAGTCAGCTCCACACACGCTCATTACACGCACACACTCATTACACACACGCACACACACACTCATTACACGGACACGCTCATTATACATACGTGTGCACATGTTCATTACACACACATACTCACTACACACATGCACACATGGGCTCATTACACACACACACACGCTCGTTACACACATATGCTCATTACTCACACACACACACACAGACTGATTACTCACACACACGCTCATTACACACACACACACACACGCACATGCTTATTACAGTGAGTCCAGCACAATAAACCACTTCAGCAAGGGACAAAAATACCCCACCTCCAGCCCATGCCAAAGAGCGAAATGCAGCAAGCAGCTGGTGGGGCTTGTGGGAACGAATGGACACCAGCACTGATCCCCTCGCTCTGGCTCAGGCTCACACCGAGCCTTTATGGACCCCGCCTGGCCGGGTGGGGCGAGGTCCCTGGGACGGGCGTCCGCGCAGGGCCACGCGTCCCGGCACTGGGCACACCAGCCAAAGCCTTGTGGGGCGCAGTCCCCGTGGACAGATGCCTCAGTGCTTGAGCTGGGTACAGATGGGGCAGAGTCTCTCCTGGCTGAACTGCAGGCTTGGGAGCCAGGACACCTGGAGTCTATCCCCAGCTCCGCCACTGCCCTGCTGGGTGACCTTGGGCAAGTCACTTAAAGCTCTGCCTGTGCCTCGGTTTCCCCAGCTGTAAAATGAATGATAACAACCAGCATCCGGGGTGGGGGGTAATTCAGCCCTACACACAAAGCGGTTGGAGAGCCTGGGGGTGGGGAGGGACGTTCCAGGAGGGGGCAAGGTGGATCCACGGGGATTTCTCATCTCCAGGCTCCTATAAGGTGGTTTCACTAGATGTGCCTAAGGTGCAGGGGGAGCACTGAGCACGGCGGGAGGCAACTCTTGACTCTTGGAGCATTTGCCCCAGGCTGCTTCCAGCACCAGGGCAGTGGCTGGACCCGGCTGACACTCCCAGCCCATGGGCAGCAGTCCTGTGCCCAGAACCCCCGCGATGCTTCCACTGGTTTTACAGAGCCATCCCTGGTGTTTGCCATTTGCTCTCGGCCAATGGCCAGCGGGCCGGGGAGGCCAGGTTCAGTATAACAGCTTCCGGCTCTGCAATGCCCCTGCCCGGGGCGGGCATTGCGCTCTCTCCCATCACCCAGGAGGGAGCAGGCCGTGCTTGCTGGAGGCTCTCCCAGGTGCGTGCGGCCAGGGCAACGTCCCAGCCGGGCACGCAGCTGCCCTTGACAAGTCTGGGATCCCGCTAACCTCGGATCAGCTTTGGCAGGAGCTTCAGCGAGAGGAAGAGAGGGGAGGGGAGGGGACGGGAGAGGCAGGCTGCAATGACAAGAGGAAAACGTGATAGTGGTAAATACCGAGCGCACGCCTGCCCCCCCCCGTCAAAGAAGCCCCTTGCTGGGGGGCTAGGCGCGCCCCTAGCTGCCTTCCCAGCCCATGGAGCTGAAGGAGGGGAGGGTGCAGGGCTGGGGGAGATACAATGTGCCCGTCTCTTTCAGAGGATCTCAAAGCACTTCATGGACATCGGCCCAGTTCCCGCCATGGCCCCTCCCCACCGCTCCGCTAGGGCCAGCCTCATGCACTCATTGGCACAGCAGAGGGAGGGGCCTCATCAGGGAGAGTCCAGATCATTATGTGCCCAGGGGAGAGGGTATCGTCTCCATTTTACTGGAGGGAAACTGAGGCACAGAGCAGGCATGAACCGGGGAGTGAAGAGTTCACCGGATCCTTGAGAAGAGATCCCAGGAATCTGGGCACCCAGGCCTCTCCTCTAGCTACTAGGCCACACTGCTCCCTTGCTGACAGCGAGAGAAGTGTCTTTGTCACACACAGCAGTTCACATGCCTACAGCTGAGACACACGAGGGGGGCTCTGCACAGGCTTCCCACCCCCACCTCCCGCGGTTGCTGTAACACCCATCACAGCCTGTCTGCGGCTCTGCTGCCATGATGCTAGTTCCTTCCTGACCCCGGCTTCTGCCCTGAAGCAAGCGGATCCATAACACAAACACTGGCTGCAGCTGAGCTGGCCGGCTGCAGACGCTCCCCTCACCCCCCTTGCAAATAGCCAGTGACTGCTTTGCAATCGGACCAGGCTCCTGGCCTCCATCACACCTGCAGCAGGAAGTTCCACGGGTGATTTATATAACCCCCCACTCATCCCAACCAAGCAACCACAGAAGAGCGTCCCTGCAAGAAGCCGCACAAACGCAGTCTTTTGGGGTTGTTTCCCTCCTGCTCAGGAGCAGCTGAGCCTCAGAGCAGACCCAGCTCTGCCACATGAAACAGAGCCAGAAAAGTCGCATTCTCCCCCCAGAGCAGCCCCCAAAGCTGGCAGAAAGGTTTGGAGCCAGGCCGCCAAGAGCTCGGAGATTCAGCGTCTCACCTTCTGACCCTTCAGTGAGGCAAAAAGGGCAAAGAAAAGCAAATTCCCACCTTTCCCCTGTGCACGAGGGGCCATTAAATCTGCTCCTGGCATGGCGCCTACGAGCATGGGCAACCCCCCGCGAGGGGCCCAAGGTATGCACCCCCGGGCACTACCAGCAAGCGCTGTATCTGGAACATCTGTCCCGCAAGGAGCAGCGCAGGCCAGGCTAAAAGCCTGCGTCCTATTTATACCCGTGCTCCCATCCAGGGAGCTGGTTAAAAGCCAAAACGACTCCAAAGCAAAGCGGTCGTAATTGCAAGCAGATGGGGAAGGGGGTCGGAGAACAAGCCTTGGGAGCGGATCTTTCCGAGGTCTCTCCTCCCAGGGCTCTCAGCTGCCTTCCACCATCCCTTCCCCAGCCAGGGTGGGGCGGGCCGGTCTCCCTGCGGGGGGCACGCCCCGGTCTCGAGGTGCCGATCAGGTGAGGCATGGGGACAGCAGGACGCGGCGAGCGCCGCACCCCAGCAGCTGGAGAACACGTGGACGCAATGAAAACTCGGGGGGTAATTGGACCATAAAGCCTCAGCCTGTTAAATCAATAGTGCAGGCCCGCTAACGTATCAGTTCCCTCCCAAGAGCCAGCAGCCAGGGGCTCCCCCAGCACGAATTTACAGTGCAAGCCGCATGGAATGATCAACACCCCCCAACCAGGACCTCATCCCAGGGCTGAGCTGGGGGAGGTCACAGCTGGGATAGCGGGGGGCTGCGGGTCGGGAGTGAGGGGCACCAGCAGAGCTGGGGGGGACAACCCAAGGCTTGGATAGCAGGGTGGGGTGTGGTCTGGATTGAGGGGCACAGCCAGGAGCCAAAGATCCCAGAACACTTGCTGGGTCCGTGGCAATTTCCCCCCTCCCCATCCCGTTGTGCAGGGTGCAATTTGCTCACTCGGCTGCCACCCACTCACCGCGTGTCTGGGCAGGGGTGTCTGCCTGGTTTGTTCAGGAGGCGACATAAGCGATTGTGACGAGAAGG
Organism: Eretmochelys imbricata; assembly: GCF_965152235.1. Lineage (NCBI taxonomy): Eukaryota > Metazoa > Chordata > Testudines > Cheloniidae > Eretmochelys > Eretmochelys imbricata. The sequence continues at coordinate 3,849,929 of NC_135585.1, read as the reverse complement.
AGGAGTGGGGATGGGGGCTCTGGATGGGATTTGGCTGGGCAGCCGGAATCCAGCTCACTGTGCCCAGTGCCAGAGGAACCCTGGATTTGAGAGGCAAAAAGGGGAGGCCAGATTTCCTGATACGACTTGTTCTGGCAGTGGGCAGGGCGCTCTCCTCAGTCCCCAGGGATCTGGACCAAGACCAGGACAGCAGCTCAGCAAACAGCTGTGAGCAAGGAAACAGCCTGCAAAAAATTCCATCTAAATCCCACTGGGGGCGAGGCTCCCGGCCACTGTCCCAGCGAGCTCCGCCGGGCCTGGGAGCATGGCTGGCCCCTGGCCCAAGGCTCCTCCAAACCTCCACGCTCCCAGTCTGGGGGAGACTCTCTGCATCACTGGGGCTCACTGCAGCCTGGGCCACCCCCTGCCATGGCCTTTGCCACCGGGCTTTGGCAGCTCCCCAGTGGCCCTTGAGCTGCAGGCTCCCTTCAGCAGCACCAGTGCACCAGCACCCGAGCTGCGGCGTGTCCGCAGGGGCCCTTCTGTATAGCCCCCCCAGTCACAGACCTCCAGCTTCCCAGCATGCACCATGCTGGTGTGGGCCACATGCCAGGGAGAGGGAGGGAGGTGTGCCTGGTTGCTGAGCTCGCTGCATGGCACTGCCCACAGGGAGCTGGGGAGCCCCTTGCCAATGGGCACTGGGGCCAGAGGGGCACCATCTCCTGCAGGGTCCACGTGTGCGTGTGTCACACAACCCCCCCGTCTCCTATGGAGTCACCGCTTCTGAGGTCAGACAGGAAACATCCAGTCTGACCTGCACAGCACAGGCCAGGGACGCCCCTGAATTAAGTCCTGGCTGAACCAGAGCAGAGCTTTCAGAAAAACATCCAATCGCCACGTAAAAGCTGCCCGGGACGGAGAATCTACCACGACCCTCAGTCGATTGGACGGCCACTGCCATCACGTTCCCCCCTAGCGCTAGTCTGAATGTGTCTAGCTTCAGCGGCCAGCCACTGGACGGCGTGAGACCTTCCTCGGCTTGACGGAGGAGCCCGTTATTCTGTATTCGTTCCCCACGTCGGTACTTCCGGACTGGGATCCAGTCCCCCATGAACTGTCTCTTTGTTAAGCCAAATACATTGAGCTCCTTGGGTCTGTCCCTGTAGGGCAGGTTTTCTAACCCTTTAACCCTTGGCTCTTCTCCAACCCCTCTCCAATGTATCAACGTCGAGAATTGTGGGCCCCAGAACTGCACACGGGATTCCAGCCGCTGTCTCGCCACAGCCACATCCAGAGGTGAAAGAACCTCTCCGCTCCTCCCTGAGATTGCCCCGCTGGCGCATTAGCCAAGGATCGCGTTAGTCCGTTTGGCCACAGCGCCACATCCGGAGCTCTCGTTCATCTGATTATCCACCACGACCCCCAAATCGTTTCCAGCGTCCCCGCTTCCCCGGATAGAATCCCTCATCCTGTCTGCATGGCCTGTGCTCTCTGTTCCCAGACAGATACATTTCCATGTTTCCACAGATACATTGTCTGCCTGTGCCCGGGTTACCAAGCGATGCCGATCGCTCTGTATCAGTGACCTGGCCTCTGCATTATTTCCCACTCCCCCATGTTTGTGTCGTCTGCCGACTTTATCAGGGATGATTTTAGGTTTTCTTCCAGGTTAACCGGGGTTGAGCCACAGTGTGTCACAGAGATGCCCCAGTCCCCCGCCCCCATTGGGGCAGGCACGTCAGCATAACACAGACCCACATGTGCCACAGGGTAAGGGTGGAACAAACAGGTCGCTCATTCATGGTCGCTCCATCCTTCCCTTCCCTCCCCAGCCCAGCGCACAATGGATTTGCCGCCCTGTCCGGTCTCGCACACACACTGCCAGCTCCGACCTTTGGCCTCCAGCCATTTTGCCGAGGGCTGGATCGAGGTTTTGGCTCGGAGCGGGGGCAGGCGGGGGTGTTACTTTGAGCCTGTGATGCGTCTGCAATGCACGATCAAAACGGCATTTCGCTCCGGATCAGGCAAGGATTCCTCCAGCTGGGCCAGCCCCCTTTTCCCGCCAACTTGAGGATCAAGCCCCGCTCCGTGCTGGGGAGAATCCACCAGAGAGGGAACCGGGCTAGCACCGCATCCAACAGCGGCTAGCATGAGCAGAGCCAGGAAAGCGCAGCTCAGACGGCGAGCACAGCCTACATCTCACAGCTGGGTCACACCAGCCGTCGCCCTGCCCAGGGTCAGCCTTCCACATCAGTGGAACCCCCCTCTTGGGATGCTTGCTCCTGCCTGTTGGAAGGGGACGGTCTGCATGGTGCACAGAGCCGGAAGAGCAAGCTAGATTTTTTGCCCACTGCACCTTTAAATCTCTAAGCAGCCACTTTGGCCTCAAAAATGCCACAGCCTGTGACAGAGGAGACACCCACACTGCGCTCTCTCCACAGACACTTTACTTCTGTTCTTTCTTGGGGATGATTTTCTTTAAGACTCTTTGGAATGGGGAGCCGGAGAAGGGAGCCAATGAGGAGGAGGAGGGGCAAAGGCGCGAAAATCCCGCGTGACCATTGGCCACCGTCTGCCTCATGGACTGACAAGACGCCAATGGCCACATCCATCCCCAGCGCCATCCAGCCAAGTAGCCCGCACAGCGGCTATGCTGGCCTTCCCGCCCCACCCCCGTTTCTTCTCTCCCTCGTCAGGTATCCAGTTAAGTTGCTTTGGCATCAAAATATCATCAGAGCCACACAGCTCGGGGAGAGATTAAAAACCAATAAAGAGCGAGCGAAACCCTCCGCTATAATTACCAGCCCTTAGCCGCCAGCAGCGAGAGCAACGGAGGGAAAAAAAAAAAGAACTCCACTAAAATTTTAATAGAAACCACTGCATTTAATTTAACGACACATTTTTTCAATTACTAGAATCATTGTTTTATTCATAAAATGAGTTTCCATAAAGAGGGTCATTTGCCTTTGTTTTTATTATTCATTTGTGCAACATATTCGAGGCGTCATTCCCCGGCGCTGAGGCAACTTCGAGGCGAGGGGATGAGCATCTGGAGAAACAGGCCCCGCCGGCACAGGGAGCGTGGGGAGAGGAGGCATGGGCAGGCATGCACACACGCATATATGCCCGGGGGGGGGGGGTTATGGGCATATGTGTGCATGGATGCACACACGTGTCTAGGAGCATGTCCACATGCCCACAGGCAGTTGCAGGGGGCGTCACACGCATGCATCGATCTATATACGCACGCACACACATCCGCCGAGGAATTAAAGGGTTAAGCCCCTTCACCTCCACCGAGAGCAGGGTTCGAATCCGGTTTCAGATCCCACATTTCTCAGCCCCTTCTCCCCGCAGCGCTCCCCTAAGCAGAGCCCGAGGGCACAGCCTGGGGGGGTGGCAGTTCAGATCTCAGCTCAGCCCCACGGCTCAGGAGTCTGCTGAGCTCTCTTCTTCCCTCCGCTCCAGCTGGAGCCTCCCTGGAAAAGGGATGTCGCACCAGCGCCCCTCCCTCAGATCACTCCCTGCCGCCTCCTGCTGGGCCCCCCCCGGCAGGACAACCAGGTGCTAACCTCATGCTGGGAAAGGGCAGGTTGCAGAATCCAAAAAGGGGGAGGGGCACCAAGAGGGGAGTCCTGGAAAAGCCCCTCAGACTCCCAGACACCCCCAGCCCACGTGAGAAGGGAGAGCCTAGCTCCTCCTGCCCAAGGCGCGAGGGGATTGGCTGCACAGAACAGCGTCGCGGCGGGTCTCTGCCAGGCTGCTTCCCGTGGCTACGAAGGGGGCGCATGCCCCGTGCTCCCAGAGCTCCCCCCAGGGCCCCGCAGGCTCTGCGTGCTCCCAAAGCTGACCTGGGGCCGTCCTCGGGCTGCATGGGACCCGGGGGCCTGGGAGGACTTTGCATGTTCCTGGCTCGAGCCCTTCCTGCAGCCTGGAGAACAGTCTCACCCCAAACACGCTTCCCCTTGGCAAAGCCCGTCCCAGCAGTGTCTGTTCCCCTCTCCCCGCCCCCCCCGCTCTGAAGCCTTATTTAGCCAGCCGGAGTTGTTCCAAGTAATAATACTGCCCCTCTTCTAAAAATAGCTCGGCAGCCGGCGCTAGGCGTACGGGGCCTGCTCCCAGATGTGGCCTTGCTTGGCCGGGCTCCCGGGTTCACAACTGCACGCTTGCTTCCTTCCCCCAGGCGAGCCGAGCGCCCGCCAAGTGCGGACGATCCAGCCCCTCTGGCTGGAGAGCTGAGCCAAACCCCACTTCCTGAGCCTTAACTCAGCTCCCAAAGCAAAGCCCCCCTTCCCGCCCCCCTCCTCCATGCATTCAGGAGCGTGTAATAGCCGTGCTACTGCCGGTGTGCATACACACGCACGTGCAGGCTTGTGTCGGAAGTTACTTAACAAAACCTCCACATTTAAACCCGCTAGTCAAGTCATTTGGTCCTTTGGAAAAACCCAGGCAAGGGCCATCGAACCTCAGTGCCCGCGAGGGGATGGGCAGGAAGGATTGGCTTTCCTCCCCTTTCTGGTCCATGGACTGCATTGTCCAAATGGCACAATTAACCTGTGGAACTCACTGCCACTGGATACTGTGGAGACTGAGAGCTTTGAGGAGTTGGATATCACTACCCCCCTTGCTCAGCCCCATTGCGGTAGCACTTAGCACCTCACCATCTGTAACGTGTTTATCCTCACAACCCCTGCACGGCAGGCCAGTGGTCTGATGGGGAGCCGAGGCCCAGAGAAAATAAGTGACCTGCCAGGGGACATCTGTGTCAAAGCAAGGAATGGCACTCTGGTCTCCAGAGCCACGGGCTACAGCCCTACCCACTGCACTGGCTTTCCTCTGCACAGGCAGCTAGGATGGGGGTACGGGCAGCGAGAATGGCTAGAGAGACACGGGGTAAAAACAACCAGGAAAGAGAAAAACCCCATGCTTTAGGGCACGAGGCAGCCAGGAAAAGAAGGGGTAAGGAAAGCGTCCCTGGGGCAGGTTATCCCAAATTCTCGCTCCTGCCCCCGAAGTAGCCGGCTGGAGCGGACTGTCGGAGCCTAGATGGATCCCCAGCCTGACCCCCGTTCCAGCTGAGTCTGGGGGCTGAACCAGGTGTCTCTGGGAGGACAGCAAATCCAGGGTTCAGAGAGCATGCATGGACCCCCCACCCCCAGCCCGAGCCCCTGCTGGCTCTGCTGCCAGCATGGCAGAGGAGGTTACCACACCAGGCTCTTCCAGGTCACCCCTCCCGTCACCTCGCAGGTGCCCAGAGAGCCAGAGGGTGAAGGTACCAGCGGAGGAGATAAGGCCAGGGACCGGAGCGTGTTCAGCTGTGTCATTGCTCTGGGGCCAGCAGAGCCCTGCATTGTGCAAGTTACATTTGCTGCTTGGTAAATGTCAGCGTGCGGTTAGGAGCCATTAATTTTTCATTGGCTGTTGGTCGAGTAATCGCGCTGATTAAATGGCGCACGTCCCTGTGTGTGTGTGTACGTGTACACGGCTACAGGCCACGGCACGGAGTGTGTGTGTGTTTGCAACCCTGGTGGCTGTGGAGTAAAGCTGGGAACCGCTGGCCTACGCTCCCCGCCCCCTCGCCCGCCCAGCCTCCAGGGCCCGTCTGTCACCGCGGTGTCAGTCCCGGGGCGATGCCCCGGAACCCTGACCGAGTTGTTGCAGACTGGGTCTCCTATCGACTTATTGAGTCTTCTGCAATGATTTTGCTGTCGCCTGTCGGCCTAAAACTTGGGAGAAGGGAGGAAAGAACCAAAAGGCTCTTTTCTAGCACATTTCAAGAGCCCTGCCAGAACTTTCATCTCCCCAGCCCAGAGCCTGCAGCCCGGCCTGACGTGGCACATTTCAATGGCAAATCCTTTATCCTTTACCCATGGCCGCAGAATCCGCCCCCCTCAGCACCGGAAAATTTTTCTGGCTTTTTTGAGTACAAGACAATATTGTTCCAGACATCTCCAGCCTCCTCTGATAGCAAAGGAAATCTCTTCTCCTTCTCCTTGCACAGAGGCAGAGCCAAAGACTGGCTGGAAAACCCAGACTTGTCAGCAATATGTGTTTGTAAAGGGTTGTTTTGTCCCCCTCTTCCCGTAGTCCACGAGTGGCAAATCGCAAAGTGAAAGCTCCTTCTACTCCTCTCTAATCTTCCTCAGTCACACAAAACGCCACCGGCAAAACCAAACCTTGGCAAATATTAGCTAAAGAACAAAATGTAGCTGGAGGGAAGGAACTTGTTTATTTTTTATGCATTTGTTAAAGCAACGAACATTAAAGGGAACGTCGCCACACAGAAGCCTCAGTTCCAAGCTCCGGCGGGGAAACCGCTTTGCGCCTGGGGCCGGCATCAGCACCCCGCCTACGGAGAGTCGGCGTTCGGCTCAAACGTTCGGCGCGCTCTCGTTATTTTGGAGACGTTTTGGGGGTGAATGTAAGGCTAGTGACGGGGACAGCCCCCCCTCCCCCGCCCCGGCTCTGCCATGCACCCCACGGCCTGCTGGCTGTCCCAGTCCTGGGACCCTACACGGCTCTGCCAGTGTACCTTAGCTCTGAGGGACAGCAGCGATTGCTGTGTCTGCACCAACTCCCGCCCGCGCCCGACAGGGCGGCCAATGCACCTCGCTCCGGATCGACTGAAGGGATCGGGGGGCGGACCTGAGGGTTCTTCCGGGGGGACGCTCGGAACACGACATTTAAAGAGTGGGGGAGGGGTAATGAGAGCAAATCTCGGGGGGCAGGGACCCCTGGATTCCTCTTTGCAGACCCCAGGAACTGCCCACGGTGCCCTGTCTCTACCCTCCTGCTCAGCGAGCCGGGCACAGGCAGGGCCATAGGAGGGCACCGCCGTGCTGGGCAAAGAAGGATTTCGAGCCATTTGCAGCTGGGCGCAGAAAGGCAGGGTCAGTGTCCCTGTTACAGATGGGGACCGAGGCCCGGGAATTACTGGCCGGGTTCTCCAGAGAGCCCAGCTCCCAGTCAGTCACCAAAATAAGTGACCCGTCCAAGTTCACTCAGGGAGGGGGTGGAAGAGCTGGGAACTGATCCCAAATCTCCTGACTCCCAGCCCAGTGCCTGGCCCCCTCAGCCCACGCCTCAGCCCTAACCCGGAGGGACGTGCTCAGACCCCTGGGCTTCTCTGGTGATGATCTACCCAGCCAGTGAGGGGCTCGTGTGTGGTGCAAGCCTGGCCCACAGGAGCTGCACTGCGACCTGGCAACTCCCTTCCCAGTGACCCGCGTCACAGGGACAGGCAGCCCACGGGCAGGGACGGAGGGAGATGCAGGCTAAAAGCCCACGCGCCCCAGCCCTGCTGGAGTTCTCTCTCCTGAGCGGTGCCAAGGCTGAGTTGCCCCTGCAGGAGCCAGCCATGGCCTTAAACTCCAGCTTCCCGCCTGCCTCCGGGGCCATTAGTTCTGTGCAGAGCATTTGGAGAGCTCAGGCAATCCCAGGGCCGCGCCAGCCGCGCTCCTGGCAGCCGAGTCTGGTGCTCACACAGGCGCTTCGGCCACTCCGTATCCCCCTCAGACCCGTCGGGAGGTCAACGCCAGCGGCCACGGAAAACACGGCCAACCCTACGATAACAACCCGGCGCCCACGGCCAACCCTACGATAACAACCCGGCGCCCACGGCCAACCCTACGATAACAAACCGGCGCCCGCGGCCAACCCTACGATAACAACCCGGCGCCCGCGGCCAACCCTACGGTAACAACCCGGCGCCCGCGGCCAACCCTACGATAACAACCCCCGGCCAACCCTACGACAACAACCCCCGGCCAACCCTACGATAACAACCCGGCGCCCACGGCCAACCCTACGATAACAACCCGGCGCCCACGGCCAACCCTACGATAACAAACCGGCGCCCGCGGCCAACCCTACGATAACAACCCGGCGCCCGCGGCCAACCCTACGGTAACAACCCGGCGCCCACGGCCAACCCTACGATAACAAACCGGCGCCCGCGGCCCCCAGCCAACCCTACGATAACAACCCGGCGCCCGCGGCCAACCCTACGACAACAACCCCCGGCCAACCCTACGACAACAACCCCCGGCCAACCCTACGATAACAACCCGGCGCCCACGGCCAACCCTACGATAACAAACCGGCGCCCACGGCCAACCCTACGATAACAACCCGGCGCCCACGGCCAACCCTACGATAACAACCCGGCGCCCACGGCCAACCCTACGGTAACAACCCGGCGCCCACGGCCAACCCTACGGTAACAAACCGGCGCCCACGGCCAACCCTACGGTAACAAACCGGCGCCCACGGCCAACCCTACGATAACAAACCGGCGCCCGCGGCCCCCAGCCAACCCTACGATAACAAACCGGCGCCCACGGCCAACCCTACGATAACAAACCGGCGCCCACGGCCAACCCTACGATAACAACCCGGCGCCCGCGGCCAACCCTACAATAACAAACCGGCGCCCACGGCCAACCCTACGATAACAAACCGGCGCCCACGGCCAACACTACGATAACAACCCGGCGCCCGCGGCCAACCCTACAATAACAAACCGGCGCCCACGGCCAACCCTACGATAACAAACCCGGCGCCCGCGGCCCCCAGCCAACCCTACGACAACAACCCCCGGCCAACCCTACGATAACAACCCGGCGCCCGCGGCCAACCCTACGATAACAACCCGGCGCCCGCGGCCAACCCTACGATAACAAACCGGCGCCCACGGCCAACCCTACGATAACAAACCGGCGCCCGCGGCCCCCAGCCAACCCTACGACAACAACCCCCGGCCAACCCTACGATAACAACCCGGCGCCCGCGGCCAACCCTACGATAACAAACCGGCGCCCACGGCCAACCCTACGATAACAACCCCCGGCCAACCCTACGACAACAACCCCCGGCCAACTCTACGATAACAACCCGGCACCCGCGGCCAACCCTACGATAACAACCCCCGGCCAACCCTACGATAACAAACCGGCGCCCATGGCCAACCCTACGATAACAACCCCCGGCCAACCCTACGATAACAAACCGGCGCCCGCAGCCAACCCTATGATAACAAACCGGCGCCCGCGGCCCCCAGCCAACCCTACGACAACAACCCCCGGCCAACCCTACGATAACAACCCGGTGCCCGCGGCCAACCCTACGATAACAACCCCCGGCCAACCCTACGATAACAACCCGGCGCCCGCGGCCAACCCTACGATAACAAACCGGCGCCCGCGGCCAACCCTACGATAACAACCCGGCGCCCGCGGCCCCCAGCCAACCCTACGACAACAACCCCCGGCCAACCCTACGATAACAACCCGGCGCCCGCGGCCAACCCTACGATAACAAACCGGCGCCCACGGCCAACCCTACGATAACAACCCCCGGCCAACCCTACGATAACAACCCCCGGCCAACCCTACGATAACAACCCCCGGCCAACCCTACGATAACAAACCGGCGCCCATGGCCAACCCTACGATAACAACCCGGCGCCCGCGGCCAACCCTACGATAACAACCCCCGGCCAACCCTACGATAACAACCCGGCGCCCGCGGCAAACCCTACGATAACAAACCGGCGCCCACGGCCAACCCTACGATAACAATCCCCGGCCAACCCTACGATAACAACCCGGCGCCCGCGGCAAACCCTACGATAACAACCCGGCGCCCGCGGCCAACCCTACGATAACAACCCGGCGCCCGCGGCCAACCCTACGATAACAACCCGGCGCCCGCGGCCCCCAGCCAACCCTACGATAACAAACCGGCGCCCATGGCCAACCCTACGATAACAACCCCCGGCCAACCCTACGATAACAACCCGGCGCCCGCGGCCAACCCTACGATAACAACCCGGCGCCCGCGGCCAACCCTACGATAACAAACCGGCGCCCGCGGCCCCCAGCCAACCCTACGATAACAAACCGGCGCCCATGGCCAACCCTACGATAACAACCCCCGGCCAACCCTACGATAACAACCCGGCGCCCGCGGCCAACCCTACGATAACAAACCGGCGCCCACGGCCAACCCTACGATAACAATCCCCGGTCAATCCTACGATAACAACCCGGCGCCCGCGGCCAACCCTACGATAACAAACTGGCGCCCGCGGCCCCCAGCCAACCCTACGATAACAAACCGGCGCCCATGGCCAACCCTACGATAACAACCCGGCGCCCGCGGCCAACCCTACGATAACAACCCCCGGCCAACCCTACGATAACAAACCGGCGCCCACGGCCAACCCTACGATAACAACCCGGCGCCCGCGGCCAACCCTACGATAACAACCCGGCGCCCGCGGCCAACCCTACGATAACAAACCGGCGCCCGTGGCCCCCAGCCAACCCTACGATAAGAACCCCCGGCCAACCCTACGATAACAACCCCCGGCCAACCCTACGATAACAAACCGGCGCCCACGGCCAACCCTACGATAACAATCCCCGGCCAACCCTACGATAACAAACCGGCGCCCGCGGCCCCCAGCCAACCCTACGATAACAAACCGGCGCCCATGGCCAACCCTACGATAACAACCCGGCGCCCGCGGCCAACCCTACGATAACAACCCCCGGCCAACCCTACGATAACAAACCGGCGCCCACGGCCAACCCTACGATAACAATCCCCGGCCAACCCTACGATAACAAACCGGCGCCCACGGCCAACCCTACGATAACAATCCCCGGCCAACCCTACGATAACAAACCGGCGCCCGCGGCCAACCCTACGATAACAACCCGGCGCCCGCGGCCAACCCTACGATAACAACCCGGCGCCTGCGGCCAACCCTACGATAACAAACCGGCGCCCGCGGCCCACAGCCAACCCTACGATAACAAACCGGCGCCCGCGGCCCCCAGCCAACCCTACGATAAGAACCCGGCGCCCGCGGCCAACCCTACGATAACAAACCGGCGCCCGCGGCCCCCAGCCAACCCTACAATAACAAACCGGCGCCCATGGCCAACCCTACGATAACAACCCCCGGCCAACCCTACGATAACAACCCCCGGCCAACCCTACGATAACAACCCGCGGCCAACCCTACGATAACAACCCCCGGCCAACCCTACGATAACAAACCGGCGTCCGCAGCCAACCCTATGATAACAAACCGGCGCCCACGGCCAACCCTACGATAACAATCCCTGGCCAACCCTACGATAACAACCCGGCGCCCGCGGCCAACCCTACGATAACAAACCGGCGCCCGCGGCCAACCCTACGATAACAACCCGGCGCCCGCGGCCAACCCTACGATAACAAACCGGCGCCCGCGGCCAACCCTACGATAACAAAGCGGCGCCCGTGGCCTGCGGCCAACCCTACGATAACAAAGTGGCCTGTGCAGCCCCATGCCTCTGAAGCTACCCTACAATAACAAACCAGCATCCGCAGCCCACGCCTCCCACGCAGCACTCCGACAACAGCCAGGCGGTCCAGGCAACGGACCGGGAAGAATAAAACAGAGAGGGCTCTCCTGGGGCTGCCGTGTGCGGGGAGTACGCTGTCCATCCACACACGACTGTCCAGGGCTGAGGTGTAAGTGCCCTGTAAAAGCATTAGAGCGATGGGCAGGCTGGTGGGCAGAGAAGGTCCTGCCATCACAGTGCCATGCAGGGTGGCACTGGGCTCAGCTCAACGCCGGCTCAGCCGTGCCGCAGCCCCCAAGCAGGGAGGGTGCGGAGCGTCCCTGCTGGCACGAATCTCAGTGGGGTGAGTCCCCTGCAGAGCCAGGCTGCCCCCCGCCCTTGGGGCTAGCAGGGAAGAGGAGTCTTTCTCCCTCCTCTCACTGGCATCTGTGCCAAGGGTCTTCATTAGCGCCGCTCTGACTCTGCCTGCTGCTCTCAAAGCGCTTCCTGGGCAAGAGGAGGCAGGATTCATTTGCATAGCTCACTCTGCCTTGATTGATCCCGTTGGAACCACGCAGCTGAGGTTGAAAGAACATCACTCTGCCACCCCCTTAGCCCAGCCGTGGATTGACAGCGCCGGATTCCACCCTGCTGCGAGTGACCGGGAGCTGGGGCACGGGGAGATCCGGTCTCACCCTCACCCTGCTCAGACCCACGTGCTCTGGGCCCAGCCACGCAGGAGACCCGGCTCTGGCCTCTCCTCCCGGCATGAGGCACGGACACGGTCGCAAAGGCGCAGCTTGCAGGAGAAGGGAAGAGGAAACATGCCATGCTATAGTCTGTCCCCTGCACTCTCACTAGATGGGCCATATCTACCAGTATGGGACCAGTGCTGGTGTAGTTCACTGGAGAGTGCGTGTTACAGGTCCCAACCATGCCCGACCCATAGCGAGGAGCCTGTCAGAGCCCCACCTAGACCGCAGCTCCAGGTGCCCCATCCCCCAAGAGATTTTTGCTCTGTTAACGCCTGCCCTTCTCCACTCCTCTCCCCTCGGCAGGGGATGACAGCGTTGGCAGCAGCTGGCGCCGCCGGCTGGTACAGTTACCCACGTCGCTCTCGCTAATGGACACACGCTGTCAGCCGGGCATTGGACGTGACGGGGGGGAGGAGGGGGGTTTGAAGAACTCAGGGGCTGCGGGTCAGGATTGAGGGGCATCGGCAGAGCTGGGGGGTGGTCTGGCCAAGCAGGCGGGCTGCGGGTCAGGGTTGAGGTGCATCAGCAGCGTCGCATACGTGGGCAGTTTGCCCAGGGCCCGGCTGCACTGTGCCCTGTTCGGAACCACATCGGCAGACCCGCTTCCCCTCATGGCTACAAGCCACCAAAGCCAAAAAACAGCCAGGGCTGGTGTCATGGAGTCCCTGGGCGATGCTCTGGAACTGCTCCCCATGAAGCCAGGCAGGACTCTGGGGAAGTCTCTCTGGGAGCAGCCTGTCTGCAGGACACACAGCTCACACAGCTTCCACCTTCCTGGGTCTGACCTCGGAGCACTCAGCATCCTCTGCCCCTCCGTGCGCTTCCCACAGCGAGTCCGCCCAGGCGGGGTCCTGGGGAAGCCAGAGGGTCCTGCCCCGCAACTCCGCAGTCAGACCTGACTCTCAGCCAGCCAGTAACACAGAGGTTTCTTAGACGACAGGAACATGGTCTAAAACAGAGCTTGTAGATGCAGAGAACCGGACCCCTCAGCTGGGTCCATTTTGCGGGGCAGTGAGCCAGACAACCACGTCTGCACTTCACTCCATGTCCCCAGCCAGCCCCAAACTGAAACTCTCTCCAGCCCCCCCCCCCCCCTCCTCTGGGCTTTGTCCCTTTCCCAGGCCAGGAGGTCACCTGATTCCTTTGTTCTCCAACCCTTTAGCTCTCACCTTGCAGGGGGGAAGGGTCCAGGCCATCAGTTGCCAGGAAACAGGGTGTCGGCCATTCTCTGTGTCCAGACCCCTGCACACCCCTGCCCTCTAGGGCTCTGCAATGATCATACACCTTTACCCCACCCCCTAGATACTTAAGAACTGCACAGGGGAAACTGAGGCACCCCCATAATATTCAGAGGAAACATTAAGAACAGTCCCGCTTCATCACAGCTGGATTTGAGCTAGTTTTCTGAGTGACATCTCGGGAGCCCCGTCCACCGAGGCAGGGCTGATCCGAACCAGCAGCAGGCACAGGGGTCAGAGCGTCCCTGCGTGACCAGCAGCCCCGACCCCCCACGCACCGGAGACACTGAACCAGCACAGACACCGAAGAGGGACTCGCTCGCGACCTCGGCGTGCGAGGCCACCCCTGTAGCCAGGGAGACAGGCAGGGGCCAAGCGGAGATGGAGCCTCGGCAGGAACTCGGCTTTCATCCCAAGACAAAAAGCGGCAGCTCTTCTGAGGAAGGCGCCCGCTTTGAAGTGGGAAGCTGCCGCGCTGAATAGACTCATACCCGGCCCTTTCATTCCTCCACCGCTCGCTCCCCCTCACAATGGCGCTGCTCTCTGGGCAGGGGGAAACACCACGTCTCCGCATCCCAAGCAGCACGTCCCTCTCCCAGACACCGGCCCCGGCAGGCGGTGCTGGGCGGTACGACTCGGCCAAGCCGCGCGGGGGCACCGCTGCCAGGAACCCACCCACGGGGACTCGGCGACAAACCCTTTCCAGGCGCCGGGGAGAGCACAGGCCCTGCAGCCCTTAGCTGCGGCTCTCTGGCCTCGCCCCACGTTCGCAGGGCTCGGCGCACGGACAGAGAGCCCTTTTCGCCCCCGCAGAGCCCCTCAGCCCCTGCCGGACCCTCCCCACCTGGCGTGGCAGGGTGGGTGGGTGACAGAGCTGAGGGCAGAGCTGCTCAGAGCTGGGCTCGGCCGGCCCGTCTGTCTCTGACTCAATTCTCAGCAGTCGCGGTGGAGTTCACAGGGCTCTTCCCTCAGCAGGGAGAGGCAGCTTCGCCCAGGCCCCCCGCCACAAACCAAGGTCCCTCCCAAAGGGACCGGCGTGGCTTTCTGCCTCCCTGGCTCGCTGGGCCGGGACAGCAGCCTGGGGGTGGGCAGGTGCCAGGACCTCTTGGACCGAGGCCAAACCAGCCACCTGCCCTTCCTCGAGTTCCTTCAGCCTCAGCTGCTCTCGAGTCCACGCAGCGGGGCCGACGCCGGCTCCATCGCTTCTCGCCACGTGTTCTCGATGACCTTTCATGGCTCACCGGGAGCTCCGCGCCGCTCCACCGCTCCGGAGTTAGGTCATCAAGAACCCTGGCAAACAAATGAAGTGTCCTGAGTGCCAGGCATCACGCCTCCTCCTGCCCCGGGCGTGGGGGATACGCACGGGTGTGTTCCTAGCACAATCAGAGCCATGCGCCCCGGGGCTCACACAGCCCCTTGCATGTCAGCGCTTGCCAAGGAGACCCCAGCCCCGCGGCTGGCGGGGGGGTTGAAACACCAAACACAAACACAGAAAAGCCCCCTGGACGCAAGCCTCTCGCCATGCACAAGAGGCACGTGGTGCATTGGCGATACCCTGCCGCAGGAGCTGCTCCCAGGCTTGGGGCTTCTCCCAAGGGGACCCAATTCCCTCTCTAATTTACTCCCGATTCTCCCCTAGCTGCAGGCCCCAGCAGCGGTGGAGGGAAAGGATGCAGCGACTCCAGGCCGGAGCTAGCAATGCTGGGCCGGTGCAGAGGTGAGATGGGGAAATGCAAACACTTACAGAGGGCGATGTTACTGAGAGGGGGAGTCATGCACGCAGGCTGGGAGGCACCTCACAGCGCCAGGGCTTCATTTCCAACCCGAGCCAGGATGCGAAGGGGACACCTGCAGCCGTGGCTCTGGGACAGGTCCCCATTGAGATGTGGGTTTCAGGCACAGCTCTTTGGCTGCAGTGCTCATAGGAATGAGGCCTTTCTCGTTACCAGCAGCGCTGGAGGACAGACAGAAGAAAGGTCCTGGTTCCCGCACCGGGGTAGGAAGGAGACAGTGGGTTCTCCTCCCATGACGGGCTAGCGGGGTTTGTGAGGTGGCCAGCTCTCCCATTGCCTGCTTCAAGATAAAAGGTCTGATTTGTTCACATTCTTATACCTCCCCCATTCATCCCAGTGTCGCCTGCTGGTCTCCTTGACGTGAGGGAACTGCTGGCCTGGCCCAATTTGGTCTGGAACACAAAGGGCTGACACTGGACTGAGGTGTCAACTACTTGAAAAATCAAATCGGAGTTACGGCCACATTCTGCAGCCCGGCAGGCACTGGCCGCTGAGGGGGGGTTCCAGTACGGACACACGCCCTTCTGCCCCGGGGAGAGAGCAAACCACATGGGACGAGGTGTAGTCCCATCGCTTACTGCACGGCCGGAAGGTGCTCAGAGCCCAGGGTGACGAGCAGGAGGGAAGAACTCACAGGACAGATGGGCTGAGCAGAATTCACTGGTTATTTTTTAAATAATTGCGATGGACAATATCGATGGTTATTTTTAAGCATGTTTTCTAAATGTATCTATTGAAATTGTCATAGTTGTGGGAAGCTATGGGGGGAGGGTCAGGAAATGGGGGGAGTGGGACAATTATTTAAGGACAGCAGATGCTGAGATTCAAAAATGAAAGCTTAATAACTCCTAAAACACAAACTGTCCACGTCACGCCAGAGCATACAAGGTAACCAGCCTTAACCGAGACTCCGGTTCTCCAGCAGCACTTACTTTGCCTGCGTCTCTCTCCATCACTGATGGAAATATTTTCCCACCGGTTAGCGTCCAGTGAAATCGACTCTTGCCGATACGTACCGATAAAACTCCGATCCTGCCCCGCCTACCAGGAGAATGAAGCAGCTGGCACGTGGGCACGGATGGCCAGTTCCACCCCCCGCCCGCAGCAGCAAGGGTCAGTTAGTCGGTAGGCGAGCAGCACAGCGGGAACTGCCTCCAGAAAGGAGATGCCAGGAGCCCTTCTCCTAGGAGCAGTCATGCTCTGAGGAGCACAGTGGACTCATTAGTCCCTAGGGCACATCAGAGCCCACTGAGCTACTCACTCAATAAGTGCAGCCATTCCTTGGCGGCTGATCTCTGGAGGCTCAGCCAGCCCGCCATGGGTGGGCTGCTGGATGCAGACTGCAGGCCCTCTGTGCTAGGACTACAGGCGGGCAGGGACTCCTCGCCCCTCCCAAGGGAGGCCGAGCTCTGCTAAGCCCGCTCAGAGACAGCAAAAAGCAGCTATGGAGAAAGCAGGATGGGGAGAGCTCAGGGGAAGCCAGGGGTCCAGACCCAGGCTCATCCTGAGACCATGCCAGGGAAGGCAGGAACATCACGGGACAAATCAAACCCCAGAAGCCAAAGAAGGGGAGAAGGTGTGTTCATCAATGGGCCAAGGCACCTGCTAAAGGCCGGCAGGTTTGTGAGAGCCAAGGAACGACCACGCGGCTGGGATGCGCGCTGGCCAGGGGACGTGCGTGCGGAGATCGCTGCCAGCCGCTGGGGAGTGGAACGATTCCCTCGCACCAGAGCAGCATGGCCGAGTCACTGGAGCTGCTGGAAGATAAGCCACCAGGCATAACGGGCATGGCAGAGCCGGGCAACGATAGCTTATTCAGACGGATTATCGGGTTAATCTTGGACCGGGAGCCAGGACCTATGATCTGCTCCCCTCCCCTTTGGAAAGGCAACTCTCCAGCCAAGGAGGAAACAAGAATCCTCACCCACCTGGCCCTCCACTGGCAAGTCACCCAAGAGCCACAGGAAGTCTCATGGCTCTAATGACCATTCCTGCCCCAGCCAGTGGGCCCCGGGCTGGCACAGGTCCAGTCAATCACTTCCGGGCCAGCATGACCAGCGATATATATACACATTAAAAGTCATCCGTCATTAGCGCAATCCTGCTGACAGGGAGCTTGCATCTGTCCCCAGCGACCCAGCGAAACTACTAGAGCCCAATGATCCGGGTGTTGCAGACGGGAGGAGCCCTGGACTGGGACTCGGGAGATCTGGGTTCTGTTCCTGTCTCTGCCACTTGCCAGCTGGGTGACGTTAGGCCAGTCACTCCCCCAGTCTGAGCGTTGGTCTGGACTATTCAGAGTGAAAACTCTGCGTAGCACGTGGTGCCAGGGGGCCCGACCTCCCACCCGTCGCTGTGGCCTCCTGCAGTTCTCTGGACGGCGGATGTACCGCCAGCACCTCTCACTGACCGTACACAGAATACACCCTGGGTTTTCAGATCCCAGGCCCCAGCCCTGCCCTCCATCCAGCACAGCAGGGGTTAAAGCATCCACAGTCCAGCTGGGGCAGGCCCAGGTGCAAGCCCACAGCCAAAGTACCAAGTGTCTCCTCTTGGGTCTGGAGGCAGGACACCACGCGGACAAGTCCCCCAGGCAGGGCCATGTGGGGTGCGTTGCTTTGGGACAGCTTTAGAAGACACTAGGCCAGGGCAGTGCGGGTGGGCTGCCGGTGGCACAAGGGAGCATTGAAAGCTCAACTCCCCCTTGCCAGGAATGGGCTGGGGGGAGAGGGACATGTGGCCTCTGGGCCCAGCATGGTTAGCCCAGGAAGGGAGCCCGGGCTGCCGACAGCTCTGCCATGGCCAACTCTCTTTAACGCCCCATCTCCTCCCCTGAGTCCCTGCGTCCCGCTCCACCCACAACAGGACAAAAAGCACAATTAAAAACTAATCAGCCAAGGAAACCCAGGGCTCCTTCTGCTCCGCACGCTCCGGCCCCCACTCTGCCCGCGTCTCTTCGACTAACGAAAAGGCAGATAATTGCAGATGTGTCCATTAATCTTTGTAACTGACTTTGCTCCATTCTCTCCTCCCATCCCCCAGCTCGCCTTCCTGCCCCCGCTGAGACAAAGAGCTTTCAAACTCCTTCTGGCTATTAATTAAAAGCAACCTCTCTGTTATCGTGAGTGTACTTGCCATAAATTAATAGCGGCCTTCTTAATCAAATCTTATCTTCTCTCCGCGCTCTGAACGCACAGTGCAGGAGTTGGCTTTGCAGCCCGCCGGGCTGTGAAATGTAATTTCCAATGCTCTGATAGACTTCATGGTTCCCCCCGCCACACACACACCTTTCCTAAGCAGCATCAGAGAGGTAGCTGTGTTAATCTGGGTCTGTAAAAGCGGCAAAGAGTCCTGTGGCACCTTATAGACTAACAGACGTATTGGAGCAGGAGCTTTTGTGGGTGAATACCATGACGAAGTGCCGCTTTTTCCTAACCAGAATTCCCAGCCTCTCAGTCAATAACATCCCTTCCCCCTCCTGGGGCGCTGGTATTTTGGGGGCTTTGCCTGGGGTGGTTTCGTGCATGTTTGGCGGCTGCGAAACAAGACGTGGAGGACAGAGCAGTCCGCGCACAGCCCCAGAAGCGACTCCCCAAACGCACGCTCCATTTCTCAGCCACTTACCGCGTTTAGATGCAGCCTCTGTGGAGGGCTCTAACATTTTTGCATTATTTAAAAAGTACAGCGGAGCGGGGCGGCTTGTATCTCAGCGCGAGTTTCCAGGAGAAGTTCCAGGAACTTTCCCTTCCTCCGTTAGCTCCCGAGTCCTCCCCATTCTGTCTCTCCCACAGGTAGATGGCAACCTTAAGCCACGGCCGGCGCATGAAACCTCCCGTGGGCCCAGTCCAGAAAGGGCAGGCTTCAGGGGCCGTGTGGGAACCAGGGCCACTCTGCTGAGTGCATCCAAGGTGCCAGGCTGGCAACCCGAGAGACTGAACGTGAGTATAGGCACACGTTGGGTTTCCCCGGGTCCTGGCTGGGAGTTTAGATTGCCAGCTCTTTGGGGAAGGCACTGTCATGTCCATTCAGCACCCATTACAACAGGGCCCCCGATCCCAGCGAGGGTGGCCGGGCACCTTTGTACCAGAAATCACTTGGGGCAGAGCCCAGCGTAGTCCATGCAGAGCAGGATCAAAACGGGAACCAAAGTCCCGGGTGAATCTTCTCACTTAGCTCCGCAGGCTCTGGCTTCTGCTAGGCTGCCGAGGAACTTTCACCCCTTTACGGCCCCGCTTGCTGTTCCTCCATCTGCTGCAGCTTTCCACGCCTCGCTGGGGGTAGGCAGGTGCTGGGACCGGGGGCGAAGGGGCAGGCGCCTGACAGCAAAGCAGCCGTGGGGTCTCTCCTGAGTCCATTGAGGCTCCTCAAGCAAGGAGAACCTGGGCAGGGATGGGCGACTTGCAGGAGGGAGGGACACAAGGACAGCTTGTGGGTAGCACGACCCCCGAAGTGTGTGGCGGTGAATAGGGGCTGTGCTAGGCTAGGACACTATCCCCCCAACACAGCTCCAGGGCCAAGCTTCCCCTCCCTCCGCCCGCAACAGAGAACCAGGCCGGGGGGGATCTCACTGACCTGGCCCCCAGGTCACTGTGTGCCAGGCACAGGCCCGGAAGAGAGGTGCTGAGAGGCAGGGCTCCCCCTGAGTGGGGAAGGGGGAGGCGGGTCACACGCACGAGAGAAGCCGAGGGACGACTGCAGGTGCGGCTCCGGGAAGAGGTTTTCTCGGCATGACCCAGAGAGCTTTTAAAGCAGTGTGAAACACGTCCTGGCAGCCCCAGAGCACTGATGGAAGCTCCCATTAGCCCTGGAAATGCTCCGCAGTCTGGAAAGCTGGGGGGGAGGGGAGGGTGCCAGGTGGGGGGTAGGACGAGGCCCCCACACAGCCAGGCTCTGCTGTTCATGCAGGCACATGGCCAGTGCCCTGTGCCACGGGGCAGCTGCTCTCTGTCCTTGCTGGGGCCAGACTGCTCCATCTGCCTCTCTCCCAGCACCGCCAGCATAGGCAGCCCTGCTGACAAGACTGGCCTGGCATGCCAGAGAAGCCGTTTGCTGGGAACAAGAGGGTGGAAGGAGATTCCCACCCCTGGGAGGGCGAGAACGCCCCCAGTCTCAACACAGAAAGGGGGCAGGGGATGATCCATCTGTCAGCTCGACCCCTCTCCGGTTCCTGGAGCCCTGTGCAGCGGGCGCCTTCGCCCCCTGTGGACACACAACCCAAGCAGGAGCCTGGAGAAGTGGCGGGGCTCAGTGAGCATCCGGCCAAGAGCTTTGGGGCAGCTGGGCCCTCATTCCCACACACACAATGATGGGGGTCCCCAAGCCCCTCCCCTCCGCCAGCCCAGCCCACAGTCATCGCCCTTCTCTGGCACCGGGCCCCCGACAAAGGCCCGCTCAAACCCCAGCCTCCCACTCGGAGAGTCTCTCGCTCAACCTTCGAGCCCTGCCTCATGGGTGGTGAGCCAGGCAGCTCCGCAGACCCTGTCCCGGTGCAGGGAGGGCACAGGCAGGCAAGAACCAGACTGTAAGAGCCCCAGGTGCTGTGGGGCTGCTCGGAGTGGTTTGATCTCGGCCCCTCGTGGGCGCTGTTAGCCACAGCGCCAGCATCTGGCACTGCCTGTTCCCGCAGCTGTCCCTCTTAGCACCCAAATCCCTGAGACTCTGCGACATCCTTTCCTGCCCCGTCCCCTTTTGCTTAGCAGTTACTGATGCAGAAGAAGATTCAGTGAGCCCTGGGCATAGGACACAGTCCCTGCCCACCCCATCCACAGACCCAGCTTTCACCACCTCACCATCCAAGCCACCTCCCCGAGCCCAGCGGCACAGCCAGCTTTCAAAGGTGCATGTGCAAAGGGACTCTAAGCAAACATTTGTTCCTCCCCTTGATAACACGCACTGCCTGGCGACAGAACGGGGTAATTAATCATAACTGCAGGTGCACATCTGGCATCAGTGTCCGGGGGGGACGGGCAGGCATGATCTTGCTGCAAACGGAGGTGGGCAGGGAAGACTGCAACGCTGCGGACGTGACACGGGAAAAGTTACAGACCTTGCAAATGGAAGCATGCAAAAAGTACTGTGTATATTCGCACGCACGCATTCACACACTGAGCACACCTGGAAATCCGCACACCGCAGTGCACCTGAAACAATCCAAAGTCATGAGCGTTGTGCAATTTGCTTTGGTTTTGGTGACGCACACACTTGTGCAAATAAAGGATGCTTGAAAAACCTTTCTTACGTCTCAGGTAAAACCTTCAAAAATGCCTAAGGGTTACGAAGGGATTTAGGGGCCTAGTGAGATTTACAGAAGCAAATACATACGTTAGGCGCCCGACTCCCATTGAAAGCCATTTAGGTGCCCAATTTACCTCGACACTTTTGAAAATGTTGGCCCTCCCTCTTGCCCTGCTCCTCCCCTCTAGCCAGCACTGGCTTGCTGCCGGTGTCTTGTCCAATCCGGTTCTGTGATGACTGGGCGTCCCCAGAGGCCTCACTGGAGATGACAGCCCATGCTAGAAGGGACATGAAGGAGTCACGCAGAGACTTTCCTGGCTTCCCTCTCTGGGCACTAGCATGGCTGTGAAATCATTTGTCAGAATCAGAGGTCGGGGCCCATCGCGCTGGGAACAAGAGTCCCTGCCCCGAAGAGCTCCCAGTCTGAACAGACGAGACAGATCCCAGGTGGGAGAAAACAAGTGCTGTCACCCACATTATGAACTGGATATCCCAATCCGGTGCCTCAACCCCACTTCCCCTCTGACCATGACCACCAGACACGCCATCCCATCGCCACACCTGCCCTCTCTCACTCACTTCTGCTCCATCTGCAGGTCAGGTAGGAACCACAATGCACCCGCACTGAGGTCCTACAGAAACAATGAATACAGGTGGGGCGTGTTTATTCATCTTTAAGAGAAACTGCAAACCAAAACATGACAATGGACTCAGAGCTGCTTCTGGATTGCTATTTCTTTGCCACGCTGGGGCTGGGAATTATAACCCTTGCTTGGAAACCCTACCCATGCTGGTAATTTTCCTATTTGCCCCACCTCCTCCTGCGTTCCTAGTTTATCCGACGTGAACAGGGTGGGTTTGGGCTCTGGTCCTGTCTTTAAGTGCCAAGGTCAGACGGAGGAATGTTGTAAGCAGCAGCATGCTGTGGTAGAGACAGCGGGGGGAGCCCACACCTTGGGGCTGGGGATGTTTTATTTTAACTGGGCCACACCAAAAAGGAGCCGTTTATTCTCAGCGAGCGCAAAGCACAGTTAAGAGGGTTTTTGAGAGACAGAGCAATATAGAGATCTCCCCTCACTCAGTGCCAAATGCATGAGATCACAGCAGGCTCTAAAAATAAACCCATTTCCCGCCCCCGGCCAGGGCCTGAAGGTACCGGCTAGGTCAGACCTGAGCTACCTTGCTTTTACAGATGCACGAGCATCTAGAAGTGCCAGTGACCAGGAGAGACGCTAAATCCCTCCATGTTATTACCCCCTCCACACCCCGTACCAGGGCAAACAGATGCTATTGACAGCCCTGCTCTGTTTTGCACCATGACTTGCAGACTTGCAGGAGGGGCAGATCTCTTCCGAGGGTGCTCTCCACCGCCCGCCACCCACGGAGGGCATGTGCCTTCCAGCTGCATTTCAAACCCTCCTCCCCCAATGTCATTCTGGTCTCAAGGTTACAGCACAGGCAGCCCCAATCCTAATCACTGGGTTGCACAATAAAACCTTCCGCTGAACAGCCCCTGTGGCCAACAGGAGGACTAATCCGAAAAGCAAGCATGAATGGTAGGCTGAGTCAGCTGCCTGGGCCACCTAACCTGCATCGACTTTCCCCTGCGTGCTCCATTATTCCAGTGAAGCTCAGCCAGGCCCCCCGTGCCCTCTAGCCATCTGCCAGCGCACCACCCGCATACCTGGCTTACTGAAATGGATCTGTCTGCAACCTGACAGGCTCACGCTGAGCCCCGTCCAACGGCGGGTTTATTGCAGTGTGGCAGCCCGGGGCTCTGCCAAGGTTAAGAGGAGCAAGGCGGTGCGGCAAGGGAGTGTTGGTTCAGAGCTCACCGCCCACCCAGACAGGAACAGTCTGCTCCCACCCACCCCTCTTAGCTGTGTGTGTGACTAGTGTCACGTCACCAGCAAATAACTATCTGGTGGGGTGCCCAGCTGGGCAGCATCCGGTTGCTGGGCCGGAGCTTCGGTGGCCCGTTATCCTGACAGGACACTCGCTGGCTACTGTAAAACACTTGGGAAAGGCAGGGCTCATTGTAAGGTGCTCCAGCCACCTTGTGCCCTTCCCTGTGATGGCGTGTTGTATGCACCGGTTGTCTCTTCCAGCTTGTCTACAGGAGACACCTGCAGGGGTTTAAGCGACGGAACTAGTTGGGTGCAAGGCACTGTGTGGACGCTCTGCCTTCGCTGTCAGCCAGGCTGATCTGGAGTCAATTCGGACCCACAAGAACAACTTCCACACGGGTTGGCGCTGCCTGAACCCAATCAGATTCAAAACCTGCTGAAGTGAAACAGATGCAACTTTCTCATACAGACAAGGTCTTATTCTTAGCTGGTCAGAGCTGCTTGGGGCCTGGGCCAGCTTTCCAGAGGGGGGTGTGTGCGTGCGTGCGGGGGGTGTACAGTGCAATGCAAATAACAAACAGGGAGACAAGCCCAGCCGTTCATATGGGATAACGTGTCTGGCTGTGAAACGTAGTTTCTCTCTCTGCACACAAACCCCCAAGCCGGCTAAAGGATGACCCGATTCCTTCTCTCCAAAGAGAATGATTGTCCCTATGACTTCGCAGAACACTTGGTCTCTCCCTCAGCTGCTCACAGCACAGGGTGTGTGTGCACAGAACATGCCCAGCTGCTCACAGCAGCACCCTCACTCTGCTGAAGAGGTGGGACAGCTGAATGCTCACCACAAAGTGGGAGAGGGGGGAGGAAAAAAAAGAGGGAAGCATGTCTAGTGGTTAGAGCAGGGCAGGGCTGGGGAGAAAGGTGGCTGGGAATCAGGACTTCTGGATTCTACACCGCTGACTCACTGGGGCAAGTCACTTAGCCCCACTCTCTGCCTCAGTTTCCCCACCTGTAAGAGGACGTGAGGCTCAGTATCACACACGCGCAGGGCTGACCAAATTTGCCAAATGTGGAGGTGTGGACAGCAAACAACCCTTTGAAGGGCAGCGCGGCTGTCCCAGACTTAGGAGAGTGACTACGGGTACACCACTTCAGTGAGGATCAGTCACAGTCTCGGTGGGTGCGGGGCAGGTGGACGAAACCCTATGGAAGCAGGTGTGCATGGTACAGCACTGCTAACCCAGATCAGGGCCCCCACCACACCAGGTGCTGCACAAACACAGCAAGAGGCAGCCCCTGCCCCAAAGAGCTCCCTGTCCAAACACACAGTGGCAGAGGGTGGATACCCATTTTACAGCCAGGGCCCAGGCAGGTCCCGCAGGGAATCAAACCCCAGTCTCCGGCACCTTAACCCTCGCCCTCTCCCGCTGCAAGGCAGCGAGGGCTGCTGGGGGAGCCAGGGCTGCAGCTACAGGCAGCAGAGCTGTTCCCAGCGGGGCCCCGCAGAAGCATATGGTGCTGAAGCTGCTTCCCCCGCAGCCACTCACATGACTCCCGCTGATGAGATTGGGTTTCTCACACCTAATTGGATTGCGAAGGGGTGTTAACTGGATTAGGCAGGAGGCTTCCAAGAGACACACGGGACACGTCTACACTGCAGTGAAAACCCTGCGGCTGGCCTGGAGCCGCTGACTCGGGCAGGGGCTGCAGGGCTAGCAGACTGCAGTGCAGCTCCTCGGGCTGGGACCACACTAGGGAGGAGGGGCCCAGACCCCCAGGTCCCTCCGAACCCCAGTATCTGCCCTGCAGTTTTATAGCCCCGAGCTGGCCGAGATGCGTCGGCCGCGGGGGTTTTAGTGCCGCGCAGACCCAAAGCGGCCAGTAAGTAGCACGCAGCCTCCTGCCCACGTGAGGCTGGCAGAGCCGGCTCTTAAACTGAGTTCTCAACCTAAGCCCCTGGAAAGGTGATGCTGCTTGGCTGCCTCTCCCATTGCATGCTGGAGGATTTGACGGCCCTGGCAAAGGGGGCCACCGCACAGCTCGCTTGCCCCCCGGCTACAGACCTCAGGGCAGGGGTATGACCCGCAGGTCACCACAGTGCCAGGCTCAGATGCCAGCTCGGAACCCCTTCAAACACTACACAAGGGGGTACAGGCTGCTGGGACTCGGTGCAGCTGCCTCTGGGGTGGGGCACACACAGCCCACCTCGGCGCCATCACACAGCCCAATGATCACAGGGCTGCTAGGCAGTAAAGCCCAATTTAAGTAACTTGCCAGTTTGCAGGAAGTGAGAGCAGTGAGCCCCAGAGCCGCTGCGGCGAGGCCTGGCCAAGGTGACAGCCTGGCCCTGCTGTCTCAGCTGCCAACATATCGCATGTAGCACATCACACCCCAGCTAGGGCCCAAAGGAAGCCGCGTACGGGCCCACAGCATTCTGGCATTGACAGTTCATTAACACAAGAGCCTGCGGTGAAAAGGCCGGATGGCAGCCTAACTAGGGCGGGAAGTGCAGGATCGGACCCCCTATTAGCTGGTGAAGCCCCATTCCTAACCCTGCTACCAACGAGGTGCACTGGAAAGCGATGGGCTGGTCTCGTTCCGTAGATAGTAACTGTGTCTGGGCCCAAATCGGGGCACGCAGAGGGGCGGTAAGTTGTCAGGCCATGGGGTGGGTAGGAGGGGGTGCACTGTCCCACTGTGGACCCTGGCGACAGACTCCTGAAACGCGGGTTGAGCCGGACATTTTCCATGTTTCCTTGTATTACCCTGCTATATAGATACAGCTCCCGCCGGGAAAGGCCAGCTGCTCCTGGGCTGGAGCCTGTCAGTGCCATTTGCGGGAGGTGCCAGCCTACAGCTGTGACAGGGGACGGCTAGGCAGGAGTGACCCGGCCCCCACAAAACAAAACCCCCAAATGTTTGTGAACAGCCAGAAAAAGCTTGCTTTGGTCTGGCTGGGCTCAAGTCCCAACTCCGTCTCCAAATGGTGCCGGCCCCTCCAGCCCAGGCTCCCGGCATGTTTGGCACTGCTCAGGGGCTCTGCGGTGCTAGGGTCTAGCATGGGCCAGCCTTCACGCCCCCCCGGGGAGCTGGGCATGAGCCCGGCTGTACAGAATCAGGCACAGAGGGGAAAGCCACTTGGCCAAGGTGAGAGAGCCAGGAACGGAACCCAGGAGTCCTGACCCTAGGCCTCTGCTCTGGCCACTAGCCTGCCCCCCCGCCACTGAAATGGCTGCATTGGCAGCGGAAGCCCACGAGCCCACCCTCAGAGAGGTCTCTCATACGAGCCGCAGGGGTCTGGCTGCAGCGCTGAGCTGCACAGCCATGGCCAGACAGAGCCCGGACGGCATCAGCTGCCCAGTGGGAACGCACAGGGGACACGATCCAGGGAGATGCTGGAGTTTGGGAGCGGGGGTGAGAATGGCTGCAGCATGTAGGGTTGCCATGGTGACTGCCAAGGAGGTAACTGAGGTCCCCAGAAATCTCCAGGCCCAGGCTGCTGCCATCTGCCAGGGAGGCTCATGCCTGGGGGGGAAGCGTCTCGGGCCGGCCTGGGTACCCCAGCACAAGCACCTGGCTTTGTAGCTGGCCGATGGGCAGTGCAGGAGCCAGAAAAGCAAGCCACAGCGGGGCTGGGGCAGGGTCCCGTGACCTTGGGGAGCTGGGACCCAGGTGCACAGCCCCTTGGCTGCACCGATCCTTCTCCCAGAGGCTCTGGGGAGCAGAAGCCCCATCCCCTGGTGAGGTGTGAACCACCTGGGGTAAGCCAAGGGCAGGGCACCCACATAGGGGGCCAGAGGCAGCCGCAGGGGGAGCGAAACTCCTGACGTTTCACAGCCGCTTCCCTCCCCCACCCACCCCGGCTGCACTGTCCTGGCTTCATTCCCCCGGCACCCCCGCCAAGGACACAGCAGGCGGGGGCGCTGTAACGGAGCCAGGCTCTGCGCTGCCCCCCTTGCAGGGGGATGCCCCCCACCCAGGGAGAGCAGAGGGCTCTGCTGGGACTGGCTCCATGCACTGAGCTCAGGCGGGCTCGTTCTTCACCGCCCCTTCCCTCCACGTGTGCCCAGTGGAACGGCTGCACGGGGTCCCCCGCCCGCGCCGGGCTCAGACAGCTGCAGCACTCCCAGGCTGACAACGGCCCTGCCTGTGACCGCAGCTGCTTTTGTGTCGGGGCTCGCTTCGCACACCCACAAACACAGCCCTCCCCCTCTGCCCCCCCCAGCCATGGTCTCCCTCCCCTGCTGCATCACAGCCCCCAGCTTGGGCCTTGAGCAGGCTGTGTCCCCCATCCCTGTTCACGGCAGGCTGTAAGGGGCCGCAGGGCGCTCCCCGAATCTCCCGGGAAAGGCTGCACTGCGTGAGAGGCACCTACGGGGGCTGCAGGGCCCGACGCACCTGGGGTTTGCGCTTCCCATCCCGATAGAGACTGAGCAGCATTGGTCTAAGGCTCCAGGGTCACCGGCGGTAGCTCTGGGGGGCGCAGGAGGCTGCCCGGTGTTGCAGGCGGGGACTCTGGAGGGTGCAGGCTGCACCGCTGTTGGGTGCATGGCGTGAACACATTCATCAGCCACTTTTAGCTACTCCTCTAGCTTGTTCACAGCCCCGTAAAATTCATAGCGCAGGGTGAGGCCGGCTCCCGCCCCACCTCCGGGGCTCAGCGTTTGCTGCACCATGAATGCTCCAGCCACTCACCGAGTGGTGCCCACTCAATGCCCCGCTGGAGGTGCGCTCTCTGCAAGGGCTGGGCGAGCTGCCGGCCGGAGAGCACTTCCCTATCAGCCACCAGCCACTTCACTAGCCCTTCCTTGGCTCCTTAAGTGCAGCGGCCTCCCAGAGCCCCACGTGTGGGGCAGATGCAGGGGCTGCGCTGGTTTGCAGCGAGAGGTATTAAATTATGCCCCAAGCGCCCGGGGGGAGGCCAAAGCCACCAGTTATCCATGGCCCTGTCAACCCCGAGCTGTTATGCCAGAATAAATCCAGAGTCGCTCCATGGAAGTTGGCGCATTTACGCCAGGGCAGGATGTGGCTCCTACCATCCAAACCCTGGGGCTAGAGCTTCCCTGGGGGAAGGATTAGGGTGGCTACAGCCATGCCGGCAACAATCCCTTTGCCCACTAGCCCAGCCTCGCTGGGTCGTACGGTCCTTTTCCCTTCCCCTCCTGCATCCGGCTTTGGGCCTGGATTATTTATTTATTTTTTTAATTAACTGCTGTTTCCATAACAAATGCTCTGGCTTCTCCTGCCCTCCAACAGCCCTGGGGCTGGATTGTTAACTAGGATTTTAATTTGTTAATTAAAAGCAGACTGCCTTCATAACAAGATCCTCTGCCACAACCCGCCTCTGTGAGGGGGCAGCAAGCCAGTGCCAGCGTGGCCCAGGAGACGGGAGGGGATGCGGGCACAGAGGCTGGGGGCCCCACGAGAGTGGGTCCACATCCAACAGAACTGGGCTCAAGCCGCAGAAGGAGCCAGAGCCTGGCTCTTCCAGCAGTTTTGGTGAATATGGGCCAGAGGGCCAGGAGGCTCCAGCATTAAAGGCCGTTGAACAGGAGAGGCTGATCCCAGAGGCAAACAGCTCCATCTTCCCCGGCAGCAGTGGCTCCGGGCACTAAACCACAGGCTGCACCTCCCGTCTCCTTGGGCTTGTCCCTGCCAGCCCTGCGGCTATCCGGCTACGCCCTAAATCCTTGGAGAGGCAACGGGCATGTGGGTGGCGCAAGGCCTCAGTGTTGCGAGACTCCAGCCCGGTGCGTTGCAGGCCCAGCCCCTCTGCCGCCCCCTCCACAGGAGGGTCATGGAGCTCCGCTGTGACTGACCCTCACAGCCCCCAGGGAAGCGGAGAACAGACGGGGTGGGTGGGGGAGGGACTTGCTCCAGGACGGCAGGGAGAGTCGGATCAGAGGCAGCATTAGAACTCCGGGGCTCCAACGTCCCAGCCCGGCGCTCGAGCTCACCTCTCCCAGCCTCGCACAGACCCGGCGCCGAGGCAGCAGGGCTGCGGGCTGTGCGCATCTCGGCTCTCAGGGCAGGGCGGGCGGAGGCCGGGCTCATGCCCTTGCCACGCTCCAGCCGGCTCCGGTTCACTTTGCTCCGCTGCATGGAGGCTGCCATGCCAGACGGCGCCCAGGAACTCAAAGCCACCCTCCCTTTCCGGGGCCCCTCTCTGAGCCCCCTGCTCCTTCACCCTACAGCTGCAAGTGGCGACTGAGGCTGCCAAACCCAGGGATCTAACTCCCCAGAGCTGCCCTCTTCCAACACAGCAGGTCTGGGGCAGCGCAGGGATTGGAGCCCGCTGGGGCTGGGCCGACTGTGCAGGCAGCATCGGGGCGTGGAACGCTGACTCGCGGGGCCACGGGCCCCCCAACAACCCCTCACTCCCTGGAGTCGGTGCTCCATCAGGGAACAGGAGCACGCTGTCAAACTCAGCTGGCCTGGGCTGGGCCATTCAGGGGATCCGAGTTTATACCAAGGTGGGGCAGGCGTCTGTATTTTTGCCACTGGGATGGGAGGCAGGAAGGGGGCTGAGCGTGGAGAGCCAAAGCTGCAAACGCTTCGTAGCTGGGAGAGGAGGCTCAGTCCCGGCTGGGGAACGGAGTTGCTTTCAGCCAGACGGCCTGTTGACACAAGCTGGGGAAAACAAGCATTTCTCTTCTCGGACGGAGGCTCAACTGCAGAAACGTCAGCCCCGCCCAGCCCTGGAAAAACCAATATTTTCCCCCAGAAGAAACGCACATTGGCACCTTTGTTCAGTCCCAACTGCCAGGGGAGCCGGGAGCCAGCACTGCCCTCCTCGCACAGGACGCTCCGGCTTGCACTGAGCTGGGGTGAGGGGCCAGCATGGCACATGCCCAGTGGGATTTTTAAAAACACACTGCAGCCGGGAATGCCAAGCGCTCCTGGGATAGCAAAGCAGGAGGATGAACCCGGCCACAGGCGAGAGAGAGACAGGGTCTCTGATGAATCCCTGCCACACAGACACCCAATGCTTGGAGGCTGCAGAGCCAGGATGGAATAGTCTCTCTCTCTCTGACCCTGTCCACCCTTCATAACGCTCCCCAGCTCCCAGACTTCAGTGCGATACCAGAGAGGATCAGTTGCTCTGTGTGCAATGCCACTGGGGGGTTGGAAAGTGCTGGGATCCAGCCCCCCACAAACCCAGCCCAGAGCACTTCGGTTCACGGCTGCAAGGCCGTCAGCAGGGCAGCAGGGTCGCTTACCTGGGAGCAGCCAGGTGCGTGGGCCCCCATCGGAAGCAGGCTCCTGGGCACCCCCCTTTCACCATGAAAAGGGCAACCAGCTCCCCTGCCTTTTGTCTGAAGAATCCCAGAGCCAGCGTGGGATCCGAGCGGTGGTGTGCGAGGGGTTGCAGCACGGTGGGGTGGGGTGGGGAGGGGAGGGGAGGTCTGCACCTGGAGACCAGACCCCAGCCAACACTGAATCTTCATTTGCTCATGCAGTTTCTCCCAGCCTCCTCCAGAGCTCCCCCGCCCCTTCTCCTCACCGACCAGCCCCCCCCCTTGCCGCCCCCAAGTGCCAATGATATTACAGTCGACATTTTCGGCAAATTCACTTGTCAGCCTGCATCAGCGCACGGGGCTGAGAACGGCTGCCCGCTCCGTCGGCTGGCCAGCCGTCCCACCCAATCAATCAGCCCTGACACCAGCTGGGCGGCGGAGAAAACCAGGGGACACGACAAACACGGACGCTGGGCTCCGGGGACCGACAAGCAGGGGCTGGGCCTGGGACAGGCGACGGGTCTCGCTGTTGCTGAGCCCTTCCCGGCCCCGCCAACCCTCCCATGAACCCGGCACGTCCATTTCTCAGTGCTGCTTCTCGTCACACTGCAGGTCTGGCAAAGGGAGGAGAGATGGGAAATGGCCACTCCCTGGAGAAGCGTGGGGCAGGGGAGGGAGGGGGCAGGAGACGGAGTCACTGCCAGCCCCCCCACTCAGTAACAGGGTGTAAAGCATTGCGTGTACGGCTCCTATGAAGAGTCACAACAGCCCAGCGGTCAGAGCACCAGGAGCCTTGGGCTCACTTCTCTGCTCTGCCAGGCGCCCGGTGCAACCAGGTCACTCACCGCTTGGCTACACGCGCACTCGCTGGAGAGCTCAGCTGAGTTAGCTGAAGGTGTGAAGCTGAAGCACGCTAACCCAGTGCAGCCACTGGCATTGCGAGCTGGCCTGACTTTCCTGGAGTTTCATTTCACTCAGGTCGCATCCCTATGGAGACAGCTCTTAGTTGCTCCGTGCCTCAGTTTCCCTGATGCCCAGGTGCGTGTGTGAGGATCGCTCCATTACACTGTGAGGTGCTCAGAGACTGCGGTAATGAGGGCCATGTAAGGACTCTGCCTGAGCCCAGGGGCTGTTGCGACAACCCTGTATGCACTGTCAAACCCAAGGTTTTTCCTCCACAAGCTGAGCTTGGGGTCCGAGCCACCATCCATCCCCTGCGGGCAGGCTCCACCGCTGAAGGACAAACAATGGGTTTGCAGAAAGCGTGCGGCATGGGCGCCGGAGACGATGGGTGCCGCAGCCACCCCGCTCGGTTCCCCAGTCTCTCTCTTGGCTGCCTCTGGGTAGGCCAGGACGCAGCTCGGCTGTGTCTTCAGGCAGCA
This sequence comes from Eretmochelys imbricata, assembly GCF_965152235.1. NCBI lineage: Eukaryota > Metazoa > Chordata > Testudines > Cheloniidae > Eretmochelys > Eretmochelys imbricata. The sequence goes on along the minus strand of NC_135585.1, from coordinate 3,818,127 downwards.
GCTGCTGAACCGGAGCTCCCGGGTTAGCACCCCGGCGCCCAGATTAGGGCTGCAAATTAACAGGCTGAGATCCACAAAGCAAGAGTCCAGGACGCTGACCCCGCTCTCGCAGGCAGGGCTCAGTCGGCGAGTCTGACGCCCCAGCGCCAGAGCTGTTCCCCTCCCCAGCTGGCGGGGACGGAGCTGTGATTTCACAGCTCGGCTTCATGGATGCACCTGGGTTAAAAATAGCGCCCTGACCTGCTGCCACCTTGCCTTCGCCACAGTCTGATAGACGGGCACCAGGCAGCAGAGAGAGGGGCCAAGCTGGGGGAAGGAGGACAGTGAGGGGACAAAGAGGCTGCAAAGAGATGCAGGGTTTAGAGGAATTTAGGAAGGCAGCTTCCAGCTTCCGGTGCAAGGCACAGGCGGCCCCTAAACCCTGCTCAATGTCTCCAGCCTTGGACTCTCCTACCTCTCATGCAAAACCCCCTGCCCTGTGGGGTGAAGGAGGGCAGAGGGGGAGTCCCATTTCCTCAGCCCTGTCACCACGCACCGAGGCCCTGCCTGGGCTGGGTCCAAGTCTGCAGAGTTCACAGGGGGACGGGGCTCCCCCAAGAGGCGCTGGTGTATCGAGGTAGGGGGGCACCAGATTCCTCACTGTGATTTAAGCCCAGTCTGGATTAACATTCACTTCCCCTCTGTGTACCCAGACGCTCAGCCAGGAGCCAAGACACAGCCCAGGCAGGGGCCAGCCACCCCCACTTTGCTCTCAATCACTTGGCGGCTCCGGCTATCAGCCCAAAATACCTTCAAACTTCTTCAGAGGCTGCCAAATCCTTCAGACTCTGCGATTACCCGTCTTCTCTGTATCTGGGTCACTGGCTGGCTCCATGACTCAGAGCGGTGACTCGGTGCAATGAAGGTTCTGCCAGAGTGGGGGGAAGGCAACAGGACTGGCTACTTTCCCCAGGAATGACTTTAAGGGCAAGGGGCGGGTGGGGGGAGCACTCCAGATCAGGGGGCGTGGGGGTAGGAATGGCTGGGACAAGTCTCTGGTCTGTGTTTACAGGAGGTCAGACTGTAATCACCAGGGTCCCTTCCAGCCTTGGACTCTCTCGGCTCCAGCTCGGGTTCCTAGAGACCCACGAGTTCTCTCATTCTTCGGTGGTGGGGGGGCACCATCTACAGAGGTGAAAGCGTGACCTATGGCGCACAGCCCTTCTCTGCCCGCTCCTCTGAACGGCAGCTCAGCTCAGCGACCTCCTCCCCAGCTCCTCTCCCAGCCCCCTTCTGCAGCCAAGAACCAGGAAACTTGGGCCCGCGGCCTTTGCCAAGATACGCGCCCCCCCTGCCCCAGCAACGGAGAGGGGGCCGCTGCGCCCAGGGCACCGACCTTCCCCCCGCCGGCTCCTCTCGCTCTGTTCCTGGCGCTGAGCCCGCGGAGCTGCACCGGCATGGAGCGGGGTGGGGGTCAGGCGCGCGAGGTTCTGCTGTGACTCCCTCAGCCCCTGCGGGACGAACTCTGCCCTGACGCCCAAGAGGGTGAAGAGTGGCCTTGCACGGGACAATCCGCGACAGCCCCGGCCAGCGAGAGCAAGGGTTCTCAGGCAGGGGTACACGTATGCCCGGGTGCACTCAGAGGTGTTCCAGGCGGGACGTAACTCATCTAGAGATTTGCCTAGTTTTACAACAGGCTGCATAAAAACCGCTAGCGAAGTCAGTACCAGCTAAAATTTCATACTACGACTGGTTTGTGCGGCTCTACCTACTACACCCTGAAATGCCAGGGCAGTGTTTGTATTCCACTGGATTTATTTTATCATTCTCTGGTAGGAAGGAGAAAGTCAGCGATTTGAGAGTAACAGCGCGGCGGTGACACTTTTGTGTTTTTGTGCCTGATTTTGTAAGCAAGTAGTTTTGAAGTGAGGTGAAACCTGGGGACACGCCAGACAAATCGGACCCCGGAAAGGGGGTCTGGAAAGGTTGAGAGCCGCTGAGCTAGCCCCAGTGCGGCGTGCGCCTGCTCACACCAGGCTGGCTCCGGCCCGCCGGGTCTGCGCTCCGGTTCACGGGGACACGTGGCGCTGACTAGGGCAAGGCCTCAGGCCCGACCCACGTGGGCTCTGCAGCAGGGCAGCGGAAGCTTGTTGCCATGTGGGAATCGCTCAGGCCCCAGGTTGGCCCACAACGAGCTGTGCCCCGCCAGGAGCCCTTAGCCTGGGGGCACACACTGCTCCTGCCTGGTCGGGCACAGGGATCTCTTGGTGACCTTTCCATGGACGATAAGGATCTACTGTGATCATCCAATCTGACCACCCGCAGGCCATGGGACAGCGCTAATGGATCCCCTGGGGAGAGGATGCTGTTGGAAGGACTCGAGAAGCCTCCGGCTCAGGGACAACGGGCGAGAGCGGCACAACCCAGAACTGACGGTGCCTTGGGAACTGGTGACCCAGACGGCTCCCCAACAGAGGGGCACAGGAGCCCGGCGCGTCAGAGAGGCCAACGCAAAACTGCATGGGCCACCCAGGGGCGCCTCTTGCAACGCTGGGGGAGGGGAGGGGCCAAGGGAAGCGGAGGCGAGCCCTCGAGGCGACTGTGTAACCCCAGCCCTGATGCCCCCCTCCCAAATTACTTTCAGGGAGCCTGCGGGCCGACGGGGGTGCCAGGGAGCCCGCGGGCCGGCATATCACCCCACAGCCCTGGCGCTGAGAGACTGAAGCCTCCCCCTCTGTGGATGTGCCAGGAGCCGTGGGGGAACCCATGTTGCTCCTAGGGGATGGAGACCCGGCTCGAGCTGAACAGGGAGGCAAGCGAATGTCACACTGAAATACCAGCAGAGTCCATCGCTACCTCTCCCTGTGCACGAGGAGCAGCACCCTGGCTGCAGTCAAACCGCTCTCGTTTATTTCTCTGACCTATGTTAAAAATAAATGCCCCGGAGGGGTGGGGGGGGAGCGCAGCTCCTGACTGTCCATCTGACGCTCGTTCAAGGTGACGGGGGATCCTCCCGGCAGCGCCCAGTGCCGGGGCTCTAACAGCCTCAGCAGAAGAAAGGTCACGTCGCCTGCGATAAGCTTTGCTGGGAACACGCTCCGCGCAGAGCGCACGAGCCCTTGCAGACGGTTGGCGCCCCATTATGCACACACATATGTACGCGGTGTGTCCAACCCCGGACACATGGAGCCGCCTGGGGCTCTGGGCTGGTCTCCTGCCTCCCGTAGCTCATCTCCTCCTCCCCAAGGGGTTACACCACGGGGGGGGGGGAGGTGAGGGGGGGTCAGTGGGACGCACACCTCTTGCTCTATTAGGAGCAGACACTGTGGTGCAGCAAATAATGCACCGGGATGGGAGTCAGGACACCTGAGCTACTTCCCGGTCTCTGCCTTTTACCTGCTGGGTGATCTTTGGCAAGTCACTTATCTACAGGATGGGATAATGGGCATGAGGAGACGGAGGAGGGAGGAGCCTTGCTTCCCCCGAGCCAGCATTATGAAGTGCGTCGAGGTAGACGGATGGAAAGTGCCAGTGTTATTAAATGCCGACACTGCATCCCCCTGGAGCAGCGTGCCATGCACGGCTCACGTGGACCAGTGTTGGAGCTGAGGTGAACAGATGCTTGCCGTTCCCCCCACAAGATCGCACATGGAAGCAGCAGAGGTCCGCAGTAGCGTTCTGTAGCCAAGAACCATTTCTGTTCTGCCACCAAATCGCAACAAAACGGCATTGCGGCACAGAAAAAACGCCAACCCTGGCTCATCACGTGGGGCCCAAGCACCCAGCTTTCTAACCCAAAGGAATTGCCAACACCTTGCAGGCTTCCCACATGCTCACAGGGCCTGGTTCCCCACTCACACATGCTCCTGTGTGGGGGAAAACCCAGCACAAAATTTTGCTGGAAGCTTTTGAACGCTTTGCAGCCCACAAGGCAATCCAGTTCTCTGCCAGCCCAACCCAGGGACTGGCTCTGAATTAATGGGCTTATGGAGTGGGCAGGGGAGTCTTTAACAATGACTTCCTTTCTCCAAAAGGTTAGTCAGTCATTGCAGTTCTAGTTGTTTTAAACAACACAACCACAATTATATAGTCTGGCTACAAATCCTTTCCATGCTCAGTTTCCCTCTCCTGGTTCTTGTCATGCCGTCACTGCACTAGTTTGCCAATCAGACTCCAACAGGTTAGCCAGATAATATCGAATATTGAGCAGAATGATTGCATTTATTTATACCAAATGATAGATTTTTAAGGCCAGCCGGGTTTGCTGTGAGCACTTACTCTGACCTCCTGGCCAGAGAATTTAGCCCAGCGATTTCTGCATCAAGCCCATCTCCTGTGGGTGAGCTAGAGCACATCTCATAGACAGAGACACCTAATCTAGATATAAAGACTCCAAGTGATGGACAATCCACCACTCCCTTTGGTGATTTCTTCCAATGGCTAATTCCCCATACTTAATATTGCACCTTCGTTCTAGACTGAAATTATTTTGCTTCAGCTTCTAGCCCCTGTATTTTCATTCTTACTTTAAAGTGATCAGCCCTGCTTTCTACATGACCAACAAGCAAAATTTAAAAAGGCTCATGTCTAATTTCTCCCCTTTACACTCCCCTCACCATCTAGGCACACACCTGGATACACAATACATGCAGGCGCAGGCAGGGTGCTAATATTACCCATCAGCCACTGGGAGGGGGGAAATTTCCCAACAGCAGAGTTTTGAATTAAACATGCTGCCTAATGAGTTGATTTTATTAGTTTGCGAATGCACTGAGAACTCATTATCAAAACAAACATCAATTCATTTCACCAACGCCCCCCCCCACACACATCTCAACAGCATTGCAGCTGTAAATTAACTAAGTGTGACTCAGTCCCTCCTGCTGCAGCCCCCCCTTCTCCCAGGGTCTCTGCTCTTCTGCAATTTACAAAATCAATAGGCGCTACAGGTTCCCTCTTGAAGTTTACTCCTCACCATGCAGCGTTGCTAAAGTAACCGATGCCTGAGCAGCAAAGCCCAGGCCCTTTGCAAGCTGGAGGAGAAGGCAGAGCCTCTCTCTCCTGCTCCTTTTCTTGGAGGGCTTGTCCTGAGCTCCCAAGCCAAGCAGGAAGAGTGCTGTAGCTGACGTGGTCCAGGCTATGAGGTCTGGCTGAGTACCTTGTGTGCGTGGCGCAAGAGGGAATCTAAGTGGGATCAGCAGCTGCCTGGCACTCCCATGCAAGCTACTAAATTCAGAGGAGACCCAAGGTCAAGTTTGCCAACTGCCTCTGAAGCTCCGGGGAGTCTGGATGCAGGGTTGGGAGCTGGGCCCATCTCTGTGGGGTGAAGTGCTTCCCTGAGTCTAGGATCGGCCATTTGCAAGAGAAATGCTTCTTCAGAATAACTTTAGCAAGCCCTTCCCACAGGAGTGCCCCCATGCATTACCGCCATCCTCTCACTCTGGGCCAGGGCCTGGAGAAACGCCCCTGCCTGTCAGCTGGAGAGGCAGTCACGTCCCTTACTTCACTCCCCTGGAAGGTGCTCAGGAGCTGTGCTGGTGGGGGCGGACTAAGGACCTACACAGAACAGAACAGAACAGAAGGAACCACTCCCAGAAACACCAGAGGCTGCTCCCTCACTCCCCCAGAGTAACCCAGCTTGCAATCCCCACAACGCGCCCAGCCCCGGCCGCACTCGGCCATCTGTCTACATGGCAATGCGCCACGAAGCAGCCCTCCATCCCTACTCTAGACAGGGGCAGTGGCTGCTGCGGGGTGGCCCAGGCTGGAATGAGGCTGTCCAGACACTGGCGAAATTCCTGGGTGGATGGGTGGGGTTGTCTGTTTGCAGAGGAAAAGCTGATTGCAGCAAGATGGCTAAGGGAGGAAATGCAGGGGCCCTATGGCCAGCAGGAGCATCCCGAGCTCATGGCAGTACATCGGCCTCCCTGCCCCCACCCTTGCCCTTCCACATCGAACTGGGGGGTTGAGAAGTTAAGCGGGAAGCCGGCGGGACAGCGGGTGCATTGTGATTCTCTGCAGACTAGTCTCTCTTTGGAAAGGATGGGCTAATCCCACTTTATCCCCCTTCATGACTGTCAGCTGTTTTCAGGCATTCAGGATGCGGGTTCCTGAAATCGGAGCTATTGTGTCCACCCCCAACCTCTGCTCCCCACCCCTACTGTGTCAGTCAATACCACCGGCAGGGAACGGCCTGTCTTAAATCCCCCTGGAATGGCATTCCTGCCCACCCCTGCCTGGCTAAGGCATACCTCGCCGAGGCCCCGGGGGTTGGGGGTTACGCCTACAGCAATGCACGCCAACGGCCCTGGGACGAAGTGAGTTTCCACGCGCGTGAGGTCCTAAGCCACTTAGCTCCTTGGAACAAGAGCAGTGGCTGCTGGGACCTGTCTTCGCCATGGGCTACACAACCACATTAAAGCTGGTGGAGTGCTCAACTCTGCTCCCCTCTCTGCCCGTCGGGTACCCCCAGCCCACTGCCAGGCTGGGCAAAGCTGGGGCTCCCTGTGCTGTTTGTAACTGGTCATTCGTAACCCAGCTTCCCCGGATCTTGCATCACACAAAGTCCCTCTTCTAGAAGTACCCCAGCCCCTTCGGCCCTGCAACCGTGGGCTCCTGTCCCAGTGCACCAGCCCAGCTCCTGCCAGCACTGAACGGAGTCACATGGGCGCAGTGGGCCCGGTTCTGGGTGGGGCTCTTGCACACAGCCAGGCTTGTTCGCCCCTGTCCCACCCCGGTCAGCACCGCAGTCACAGGCTGTGCGGCTCGCACCTTGCACAAGCGGGAATCGGACACAAAGAATCCAGATCTCGCCCCACAGCGACGGGAACGGGAGAAGGAGGAGGGGGACTGACTAGCCATGGATAGAGTGCGGGGAACAGCTCCGGGAGACTGAGCCAGACCCTTGGGGCTCCCAGCCCAGCTCCCAGCAGACAGGAATCTACACCCTAGAGCTGCCACTAGTGGGTCCCCTTGCTGGTTAGTGGAGAGACCAAGGACTGGGGACCCCTCTCCCCCCCCCAAAGAGGGGCAGCGTAGGGGATCTGCTCCCGCTGGACCTGCTCGGTGGTTAAACCCAGCCAGTTTGCCCCAAGAGCTGTCAGCCGGCCCCTCTCCCCAGCGCTACGTCAGCAGGGCCCTAGCAGTGCTGGGGGAATGGAATCGGCAGCGAGCGGAGAGAAACGCGGGCTGGAGACGAAAGCTCGGCTGCAGGTTTGAAATCCGACGCACCGTTCTGCTTGAGAAGCCCCAGCCTTGGTGAAAAAGGGAAATCCGGGCCTGAAAAGGTACGCGTGGGGGGAGTCAAGGACAAGCGTGAATAGAACACTCAGCCATTGTGCAGAGCAGCGAACGCTTCCCAGATACCTAATTAATCCTCCCCGCCAGGTAGCCATTATCTCCAGTGCTGCGCTCAGGGATTAAGAGATGAGGCCGAGGCCATGGAGGGAGCGTCAGCGCTGGGATTCACACCCCACGTGCCCCTGATTGCCAGGCCCTGCTAAAGTCTCTCTGCCGGGGGATGAGGACCCTCCGGGGGGGGGTCTATGTACACAGTCCGCACAAACAATGCCCCAGGCCTCAGCTCCACCAAACCAGAGCACAACTGGACTTGTCTGGACTTGCGTTTTAGGAGGCGTTACATTGAGGTAGCTAGCAGGATGCATCCTTTACATGCTAGTCAGGATAAAGCCAGGGCATCTTGGGGGGCACCTGAGAGGGCCACAGACTAGAGATTCTCAGCCAGCAGCATGATTCATAGGTCAGCATCCCTTCGGAAATGCCAGCACCTGCAGCTTCCACGCTGGAGCCGCCTGGAGAGGAACAGTAGGACACCGGGGTTCACGAGACGCTAACGTCCAAGTTGGAGGGGGCTTCTTCGGAGGAACATGGGAACATAACCTCGTCCTTGGAATGGCAGGGGGGTAGGGCTGGGAGGGCGAGGGTCAGTCCCTGGCACTGCCCTAGCTATTGAGTTCTGTGGGTCAGGAAGCCATGTGGAAGGCGGGTGGCCCAAATGGTCACACCGCTGGCTGACCCAGACATCAAGCCAGACATCGAGCCCCGCTTCTCTCATTTTGGGGCCTCTCTCTTCAAGCTGCCCCTGAGAAAATCTAAAGCCGGGGAGGTTGGGATTTGGGAGCTAGGTGGAAGAAAGTAGTGTCTCTCTGCTCTCCATTTCCAGGCAAGCTCTACTGGTCCCCTGCAGAAAGGGGACAGGCAGTGGATCCTGTTCAGGAGGCCAGCCCCCCACGTGGGAGAGAGAAACCCGGGGAAAAAGCTCCCACTGCAATGAACGAGCCGATTTATTCACCCGTCCCACCCAGGGTTGGGCCTGTCGCCAAAACGCGGCCAGAGAGGACCAACCGTCTTGCAGGTTTGCAGGTGTCTCTTTCAGTTAGTGCCAGCTAAATTTCATAGATACATCATGTAGATGTTGCTTTCCTCAAGCCCTTCCTCCCCTTCTCCTCTTCCTTCGCCTAGCAGAATTAATCGTCCCATGGAATGCCCGCTCGTTAGACAGGAAACCTACACACAACCCCCCACCAAAAAGCCATCAGTTAAAGGCTCTAAAAATAGCGCTCCACTCCAGCAACTTGTTCTGAGTCATGAATAAACAAAATGCGCTGGACGCTCTGCCTCCCCCCTGCTGCTCGGGCCTCTCCTAGGTGGCAGGAGATGCTGGGACCTGGGACCCAGCTGATTTGGAGCCCCGTTGGCTCACCAGCATCTAGCCTGGTTCTCCTCCTCCAGCTCTGGGCACAGGTGCCACAGACCGGGCACGAGGCCCAGCTCCTATCTGCCAAGGCAGCAGAACCACATGCCCATCGCCAGCAGCACGCATTGCTGCCCCAGGACAGACGGAACCAGCTTAGGAAAGCTCTGAAGCGCCCGCCGAGGGGTCGCGTTCCCCCGTCTCCCTGGAAGGGGGCACCATGCCCCACAGTCACAGAGCTGGTCCCATCCCGAGCTGCCCACACTTCAGGAGGGGCCAAAGAACATCTGCCTATAGGGCAACAGGTGGCATCTGGATGAACTCACTGCAGACACACGCCAGCTTCTGTCCCCAGCTCGCAGGCTTCAGCCCCGCTACACAAGGGCCGTATGCTGGAAGGGCATTTGGGGTACCAGCTTGCAAAAGAAACACCCAGCATTGGAGCTGGCATTGGACGCGGGGTAGCGTTTGCCCAGGCAGTCTGTGCAGCCCAAACTCCTGGGCCCGTGAGGTGCCCCAGGCTCCGCAGACCCTTGGTCTAGTCCTGCCGATCCTTCCCACGCCAGGCAGACTCAGATCCAGAAGTACGGCTTATGTAGGGAGCCCCGGTACCCTGGTGCAGCAGCTGACGAGGCAAGAGAAGGTCCCGCATCAGCTGGCTTGCCGAAAACAACACAGGCAGCAGACTCCAGCGCATCCCACCCGCATTGCCTGGCACCGCTGTGCCCAGGTCTCAGACAACGGCAGTCCAGACACAGCGGCGAGCTGGAAGGGGGCCCAGCGAGCCGCTTTGCCTCCCGACGCTTCAAGCATCACAGACATTCTGGAGCAAAGCTCTTCCAGGAGCCAACGGCAGCATTGCCCATTGCCCTCCGCAGCTGGGAAAACCCCCTTTGTCACAGTCGCTGGCAAAGCCGTTTCTCCGGCTGGGTGCCCGGGGCACGGAGGAGAACAGGCCAACTTTTCTGGACCCAAAACCCAGCGACGCATGTGGATCGGGGAGCTCTGCCCACACGTGAGTCAGGGCAAGCGCTCAAGGTTAGAGGGGGGAGGGCTCTCTCAGGTAGTCACCTCACTGAGCGCCGTAAAAGGCAATTAGCGATCGCAGCTAAAATTAGATCAATGACTTCCTGCCGCTAATGGTCGAAACCATCAAGGTTGCCTTCCCTTCCCCGGCTCCGAGAACAACGGCGTTTTCACATTAGGGCTGGGAATGATTTATGAGACAGAACTGAACAAGGAGCACCCGCACACACACAGAGCGGCCGCACAGCTCAGACTACACCCCATCAGCCTTCATGCAGGAGGCCGTCCACAGCCATCGCTTCGAGATCCCAGCCAGGCACCCCCCACGCTCCTGCAGGCAGCATCGAGTGGAAGAGTACACATGGTCCAGCTGCTGACGTCGTGATTCAGGCAGCAGGATGCCTGGGTCCCGTTCCCAACTCTGGCCCTTACTTGCGGGGTGACTTTGGGCAAGGTGCTTCTCCTCTGTGCCTCAGTTTACCCCCCTGCACAAAATGAGAGAGAGGGAGGGTTACGGGGACTGGTGCTTGCAGCTCCAGAAGCAGACATGCTCATCTCTCTGGAGGAACGCTCTTGTTTAACCCTTTCAGGTCTGACCTGATGTTTTTGTGACCTGGAGAATAAAAGCCGTGGAGCGGTCGAGGGGAAACTCCCTGGGGCTCCAGAGGGCGGGAATGGCTCCCCCAGCACCTCTTTCATTGACAGCACTTCCCATGCAACTGATGAGCTCATCCTGCTGTGGGTCACTGAGCACTGTCCCCCGCTGGGAGCTCCCCACTCTGTCCAGCCCCTTCCTCTCTCCAGCTTCTCTCCTGGCTTCGCTGGGGGCCACCTCGGCCAGCCAGAGCTTGGCGCACCACACGGGCTCTTGGCCCGCTTGCCAGGCCTGCGGGACGGTTTGGGGAGATTCGGAGTTGCCGGGTGGCCATTCTGAAGCATTCTAGAGAGCCCCAATCCATTGTGTTTCTCTACGCGTCCCCGCACCTCTCCCCTTGCTCCGCCACTGAGGCTGCTTGTCCAGGGGAGAAAAAACCAAGAGAGAGAGACGAGACCTCCGCTCTTCAGAACTACAGTCTGATCCGGCTGCTTGTTTCTGCCCTCGACGTCATCATCATCCCGTTTGTGACATGGCTCCTGGTTGCCGTGGGGATGATGCCGAGGTCCCAACGGGGCGTGGGGGGGTGCATGGGGAGAGGAGTTCTATTTATCCTGGGCAGTTTGGGCTTCAGAGCCAGCAGGCCCCTGCAGAGCTGGGGGAAGAACTGGGAGCCGCAATCCGCTCCGGCGTCCCCAGGTCCAGGGGAATCCAGCAACCCCTGTGCTTTCAGAGTGCTGTGACGGTTTCACACGCACCCTGCCCTGGGCACTCGGGTGCCCAGCTGCCAGCACCAAGAAGGTGTTTGCCAAGGGCTCCTCGGGCTTTGCCCAGCTGGGGACTGCGTCGGCTGCTTGCCAGGAGGTGGCACCTGGCCGACAAACAAACGAGGGCAGATTGCAGCTGCACTTGCTCTGAGCAGCGGCTGGAGGAGACAGCAGTTCCCACCATGCAATTCTCTCTCTCGATCAGCGTGGCCCCCAGCGGAGACCCTATAGTCTCCTCTGTAGCAAAGACGAGGCGGCCGGCAGGCCACATGGCAGCCCCCTTGGTGCTGGGCTCACCCAGCTGGGCGCTGCTTCTCCTGGCCTCAGCAGTCACCACGGGCCAGAGAGAGCAGGGCAATGGCAGGTGGGCTGAAGCCTGCCCACCAGAAAGCCAGGCAATGCCACAGCAGGGGAATCCCAACTCCAGCCTCTGGGCAGGCCTGGGAGCTGGAGTCCGGGCCCGGTCAGCTGCCTCCACCCCAGCAGAGAGGTTTGCTCCCAGCTCCTGGGTACCCTCCTGCGGCTAATTCCACGTGCTCGGGGCCAGCGGTTTCAACCCAGAGAGAGCACAAGAAAGGCCGGCCAGTGCGGGGACAACACACCAGTTGCTGCTGCTGCTGTCACATCCGTGGCCCCCCACCCTTTTCTCCCCCGACCCCCAGTTCCCAGGATCAGGTTACTGAGTTCCCAGCCAACTCGGTCCCCAGCCAGGACTTTGGCAGCAGCAGCAGCATTCCTGAGGGTCCCGGGAGGAGGCTGCCCAACTGACTGGAGGCAGGTGGCCCACAGCAGGCCGCTGAAAGAGGGGCCGGGAAGGAATGCAAAGCATTTGCCAGCTCTGCTCCCAGCCGCATGGCGGGGTGGGCCGGCTTTGGGGCTGCAAAGTGATGCTCTGACAGCTCCTTCCACTCGGTACCGAGGCCTTTCCTGACTGCTGCCGACCCGGGGGCTCTGGGGAAGTAGCTCATGGTGCTCAGGAGATGCCCCCTCCTCAGACGGTCCAGCCACCCCAGAAGCAGCAGTGCCCAAGTCCTCCTTCGCCCTAAGGACAGGAGGGCCAGGAGAGCGGGGCGGAAGAGGAACCCCTTGTCCCTCAAAAGGGCAGAGAATTTAACCCAGGCGAGGCAGCGCTCCCGGCCGCCCTCCCGACCCAGCACAGGGTCACATGGACACAGGAGTCGGCTCCACTGGCCGGCACGTGACTCCAGGAACTGGCCTGTGGGACGAGGCCACAAGAGAGCCGTCGAGTCGTCTGATGCCCAGGCTGCAGTCAGAGCGCCCGCCCATTAGCCTCGCGCGCTGGGAGCCAAGCAGCCACCGGAGCTCTGCGGGCGCTTCGCTTAATTACCCATCCGGAGAAACCTGCTGGAAAACAAACCGCCACCCTGCGGGGCACCCTGGAGCGCGGACCGCCAGCAGCAGGGTGACTCGCTCGCCGGGCGCAGCATCGGCCCATCTGTTATCCTGCTTCCTACGGCACGCTTGGCACGCTCCAGCGGAGCCGGGGCGGCTCCTCTCCGGTGCTGGCTCTGTCTGAGATGGGCTCCTGTGTTTGGGTGCAGGGCTCTGGTTCGGTCCCAGCGCCAGGCTGAACGGATGGGTTCCTGCCCTATGCCCAGCAGACAGGCAGTCACTGGCATCTTTTGTCCACGCCTGGATTCCTCAGACGGCACGCCCCTTCACCGTGGCGAAAAGGCATGAAGGAATGCCATATATGTCCAGCTGGACGGACCAGAGCCTGGCTAGCAGCACTGTCCTTGGGCCATGCAATGAGACCAGCTGACGAGCCGGAGAACCCTGCCGCCCAAAGCAGCGCCCCCTAGAGGCTGAGCCGCAGATCCTGCATTCAACCAGCGCAAGGTTTTGAGCTGTGTTGCTTTGGTGAGCTTTCTGCTCAGAAGTCTGGCCCCCACTCCCAGTGAGAGTCAAAGCCATTTCTCCCCTAGGCCTGAGCCTAAGGAGCCTAGAGAGACAGAGGCCACCCTGGGAGGAACCCACAGAAGATGCTTGGCAGAACAGCCCGTGTACGTCTTGCAGCCCACGTTGGTAGGAGTCCTAAGTCAGCCTGGCCTCCTCCCTCCCGTCCCCAGGCAAGGTGCATCTCTCCCAGGAGAGCGTTCCCTGCCTGCCTCCGGGAGCTGCTGTGCGGCTGGAGGCTTGAGAGATCCCATGGCGCTTTCCAAAGACAGCAGGCCGAAACCCTCCTTTTGCACCCCCTACCCAAAGCAGCAGCTCCCAGAGCCCCAGGCAGCGCACAAGAGCTGAGCCTGTATTTGCTCGTGTGGGCTGGTGTCCAACCCGGCAAAGTGGCAAGTGCCCTGGGAGAGCCAGACGGGAAGCGCTATGCACTCGGGAAACAAGCTCTAATCCCATGCTCCGAACTCCCTGTCGTGTTTCCAATGGGCCCCCGAGAGCGGCCCCCGCTTTCTCCCTCTCGCTCGTCCGCCACCTCCGCCCACCCGCCTGTCACATTCCCTTGGCTTCCTCTCTCTGCTGCAGAACCCCGGGAAAAGGGGGCAAAGTGCACCCAGCCTGGGGGGGAAGGGAGTTTGTGGCAGTGCGGCAGCTCCCTTTCGTGGCGGATTTCTCTTCATTAGTCCAATCACATCAACAGTGACAGCGGCATATTTGTTATGGTCCCAGCCCTGACTGTTTTCCACCCAGCAACGCGCAACTTGAAAACGAGCTTAGAGGGCAGCTATGCTAATGAGCGGTCTTCCTGCAGCCCGTTCCGATAGCTCCATGCTCTGAGTGGGGAGCTGGTGTCTTGCTGGCCAAGAGCTTAGGAACGGCAGTGGGCTGCTCTCCGAGGGTGCGTGCACGGCGCGGCCGGGGGAACAAAGGTGTCGATTGTTTCACTAGCCCGTTTGGGACCGATCAGCTAAAAGAGGATTTCACTTCTGCATAGTTCGGGCTTCGGGTCTGGCGTACGCAGCATAACCCCGCCACACGTGAGGCCTGCCCTCTGGATTCCAAGATTGATTCGAACGGAACGCCCCGTGCTGCCGAGAAACCTTCAAGGCAGCCCAAAAGCCACTGTTTACGTAGGACCTATGGCATGCCCTGTCCTGCTCCCACAGGGTCGAACAGAGAGCAAGCACAAGTCCCCCCATCTTATGCCAATGAGGAAACAAAGAGGAGAGCAGTGTTGGCCTGGATGCCATGGAGTAAGGCGTTGGGGGGGAAATCTCAGGGGATGCACCATAGAAGAGGCAGGGCTGGTAAGAGGCTGCTCCAGCATGGGAGCGGGGGGATCACTATAGAACTAGCGACATGGACATTCGCCAGGCCTCGCCAGCAGCGTGTGTCATGCACCTGCAGCTTCCTATTCCCAGCACAGCTGCCCGCTGCGCTCTTGGGTATTTCCCACCCAGTGTTTCACTAAATAAATACAGTAGAAGAAATCCACGCAGGTTCCTTGCTTCCCGCAGGCTCTTACTCCAGTCGAGTGTCTCTTTGGCCCCTGATCTACGGGCAAACGCCAAAACAATGGGGCTGCATGACCAGCTTTTGATTTAAAAATATGGGGAAGCCGAGAGCTTTCATCAACTCCAGGCGAGCGACCCCAGGACTCCCGGCTACCAAGTTCGATTCTGAAGTGAATCTTCCTCCTACATGCCGGGTCGCAACTGCCCTTTGCGCCTTTTTTTTTTTAAACATTCCTTGGCGTGCAGCAAAAAAAAACCACAATCGCCCTCTTTGGTGGGATCAGGGCCGTGCTGGCCCCTCTGGAAACGGGCTGAGGAGGAGACACAAACATTTAGGGGAAGAATTACTCTCTCTTAAAGCAATGGCTCAGAATAGGCTATACAGGGCCCTGCAACTTACAAGGCTAACCGCAGCACCGGGGCAAGCTCATCTGGCTGTATTTGGAGGGCCACGCACACAAAAGCTCGCTGCATTCAGAGCGTGAACAACAGAGGGTCACTCTGGCAACTTGCAAAGAGCCCAAGGGTCCAGGCCTACCTGGACTGGTGCTGAGCAGAGCCAGCCCGCAGCACTATCCTTCTCAGTGCCAAACGGCGGCACTCGGCCTCTACAAATCCCACCGGGCAATGCTGCCTGGCCTCTGGGCTCGAGAGCGGGCGCTGCAGGCTGGGACTCGCGGTCTCCGTGGGCTGCACCTCCGCGCCAGGAGAGCGTGTCAGGGTGAGGCCAGCTAGCAGCTGTTTTAAGCAGTGGGCGCGGTAGGAGCTAGCCCTCCACCCTGGCGCGAGGTGCACAGGCCAGACTCCTTCGGTGCGTTGCCCGGGGGCGCTGGCTGATGGGGGACGAGATGGGAGATACTTCCCATGAGGCCTCAGATACAGGAGTCACCCTCCAGCCCCGCTGCAGCTGGGCCCGCTCAGCTTCCACGCCGTCACCGGAGGCTGCCTGAGCAGCGGCTGCAGCTGGGCTGGGACGCCTCACACAACACGCCCCTCCGGCATGCTTGGATCCGCCAGACGTTACGTACCAGAGCGCCCGCAGGCCGCCTCGGCAGCGGGGCGTCAACCGCCAGGAAGTCACACTGACCTCAGGCTCCCGCAGGGCTCTCGTTCCTGCCCCAGCCTGGCCCCAGCCTCAAGTCCGAGGTCAGAGCTCCGCTCGCCCCAGCCACCGAAAAGGGGTGCAAAACCAGCGGCAGGACTGAAGCCCCTTCACAGCGCCGCCTTTCAGGCTTGCACGTGGCCCGCAGACGCCTGGCCTGCCTCAAGAGCCCGCTGCGTCTCCTCCTCGGGACTCTAACCTGGCCTCACCATGGCAGAAAGGCTCTTGCCAGGAACAAAGCGGAGAGCAACCTGTGCAAACGCAGATCCGCAAGCTGAAAGCAGCCACGCGCTGCCCTCGGCCACTGTTAATTTAGCCCATTTGCTTTCATTTGTTGCCAAGTCCAACTTCCCCTGGAGTTCAAAGGAGCCCCGATGCAGACGAGTGGCTGGGTTTTATTGTGAGCACTGAAAGGCCTCTCACCTGTCCTGCTAACCCTCACGGCTGCGTGTCAGGCAAGCTGATCCCATCTCCCATTCAAAGCCAGAGCTTCCGCACTTGACGTTTCCTTGCTAGCAGGCCTCCACCACTTCCCTTAGCCCTCCGCCCCAGCCGCGCAGTCCCAACTGAGAGCCAAAACTGCGTACACCCCACCAGAGGCCCAGCTTCCGTCCACCGGACCACCAGAGAACACCCTACAGAGCCGTACAAAGTCAGGAGCTTAGTCCCAGGGCTTTGGAGGGCCCAACAGCTCACCAAGAAAGGTGGCTTCTAAACACGGAAGTTGTGATCATGCCGCTTCATCGTGGGCTTGCTCAGCTCGTCTCTAGCGGTCTGAGCCAGAACTCCTGGGTTCCCCTGCAGCCTCCAACGCCAGCTCCCCCGTGCTTCAGGGAAGTTCTGGTGATGGCCACAGAACAGCCCTGGAGAGGGCAGGGGGAGCCTTTCCACCCCACTTGCCCCATGTCATTTTAGTTTGAGGACAACATGAGCCTGTTTGCAGCAATGTCTCCTGGTTCACCCAGCCCCTCCCATCCAGAGCAGAATGCGCAGCGGTTCATAGCCACATGGCCATTGCCCATCTCCGAGACAGCTGGCCTTGGCTGGAAGCAGCCTGTGTTATAACAGCAACACTGCAGGAATGGGAATCCAGCTGCAGCATACAGGGACTTCCAGGGATCGTGCACCCGATGCACCTGCCTTGCTGGGCTTCAGCCAGGGCTCCAGGGTTAACACCGCTGGTTCCAGACACTGTTCTGCTGAAGAGAGCAGCCACGGCAGGCCTGGATTTCCATCTCATCTGAAAGGCAGCACCTCTGACGGCACAGCGCCACCCCCGCTCGCTTGTCCTGGGGCAGGCTGGGTTTTCCTGGAAGTCCCCCCCGCCCCAGTCCGAGTCCTGACCCTGCTTAGCTTATGAGCTCTGAGAAGAGGAGGGCTGCAGGCTGTGCATTTACATTCCAAAATAACCCTTATTAAATGACTCGCGAGGTCACGTCAATACTAATCGGGCCGTCGTGGCTGCCTGCTTCTCAGCGGGGACGGACAGGAGCCGCGTGCTGGAGAGGTGCATTGGAGTCTCTCTATAATCACTGCATCATTTCTCAGATATTTACACAGCGCCAGCCACCACAGGCTCTAGTCTCTCCAGAGTCTGATTCAAGTCCGCCAGGCCGGCCGCTCGGACGAGTATGCAGGCCGGGAAGGAGAGCACTCCAAGCACAGGAGTGGGAGCCAGGACTCCTGGGTTCTAGGCCAGGCTCCGGGACGCACTGGGGGACAGTGAGCAGCTTGTTTCACCCCTCGGTTTGCCCATCGCTGGAGAAGGGCTCTTACTCCTCAGGGGCAGTGGGTTTGCAAAGGGCTGAGAAGAGGGGGGCTGCTAAGCATCTGTGCCCAGCAGCTGTCTCATCGTCCCCGCCCTAGGGGAGCACCACATTCGCCCTGCAAGCTGCCACGCACGCAAGCGGATGCCACTATCCTCCCCCACCCTCTATCCCCACAGGTTAATTATGGGCATTTTTCTGGGGGTGCGAGCAGCCAGCCTCCAGGTCTCACCTCCGGCTCCCTCCTCTGAGGCCTGATGGCCCCTCTGTCACGCCAGACCCGGCTCGTGATCAGATGGTGGCCACCCACGTGCAGTGCCAGGGATGGTCCCCAGCCCGGGCTGGTGCTGAGGGGGATGGTGTCGGTCAGGATTGGGGTGCGCTGGCAGAGGGGAGGGGGCCTAAATTTATAGCTCCCCTGACTCAAGCTGCCACCATCAGCCCCTTCCACCCACAGGGATCATGCCACACGTATGCATGCACCCCACACACACAACGGGGAGTTGCTCAGTCGGGAACCGCAGCTGCTAAGGGCACCTCCCTGGGACCCAAATCGTGATAAGCAATGGTAAGCATGGTGCCCCTTTGCTTTGCAGGCATGGGCCTGCTAAGCCTTATGCCCCAGGGGGTGGGGGCTGGAGAATGTCCTCCATTTTTACAGGTGGGGAAACTGAGTCACAGAGGCGGGGCAGTGACTCACCCCAGGAAACTCTAGATCCAGCCAGCCCTGCTCAGCATCCCCCTGGCACCATGCCCAAGGGGCTTCCTTCACCAGCATGGTGCCCACTAGGCCTTCATGCCCCCGCAGCCAGTTATCCCAAAGCACTTGCCTGGTCAGTGCTCCTGCTGCCTTCAGTGGGAACTCTGCCCTGTTGGTTTATGGCCTATGCACTTAGCTTTGCCAAGACAGGCCATGCCCCTCCTGTGACCCCGGGCTGGAACGTCCAGTGGTGGAACGTCAGGTGATGATTACGCTTCTCTCGTTACAGCTTGGGGGGACGGAGACCAAAAGAAGCAGAGAGAGATGCCAGCCCGGAGCGGCTCTACAAGGTTACAGACCATGGGCCCATGTTCCCAGCCACCCGAACAACCCCCCGGCTCTGCTCGAACCGAGCTCCCTCCAGAGTCATTAACTGGCTGCATTGCAGCCCATAATATTCCCTCCCCTTTCGCTTACTGGATCATCAAAATGTCATGGCCATTGCCGGCCACTAATGGCTTTCTAAGCAGCATCAAATTTTAATCGTCCTGTCTTCTCCCTCACCCCCCTTCTTCCCCAGAAGCCACTTTCCCTCCCCCTGCCACTTCGCACAAGGCCAGCAGCTCATGCGCCCGCCCACCTTAAATCAGACACAGCGCTGCGAGGAGGGGGCCGCGATCCAGCGCAGAGCTCAGCAGTCAGCTGGGCCCCAGGGCCACTGGCGCAGAGCAGCCTCTGGCTGTCGTGGAGGCTGGATCGGTGAACGGCACAGCCGGCTGGGCCTCTCCAGGGCACGCTGGGCCTGCCAGCTCGGTACTGTGCCACTCTCCCCATGGCACTGAGGGGCCCAGATGGGCATCCTTGGCAAAGACCCACGGGGGCCGGAGGTGGGGGGGGGCAGAGAGAAGCTCCAGGGGCACAAGAGGGCTTGGCCTATGGGAAATTGTATTCAGCAGCAGCGAAAAACCAATACAATGCGGGAGGGTGAGATCTCAGTGGGGAGCGAAGCCGAGGAAGGCTGCAAGCAGCAACCCCATCCC
This sequence comes from Eretmochelys imbricata, assembly GCF_965152235.1. Lineage (NCBI taxonomy): Eukaryota > Metazoa > Chordata > Testudines > Cheloniidae > Eretmochelys > Eretmochelys imbricata. The sequence goes on along the minus strand of NC_135585.1, from coordinate 3,799,011 downwards.
TGCCCGGGGGGACGGAGGAGTCCAGCACTGATCGGGGGCAGCGCCAGGAGTCAGGGGTGGGGGGCCACCCAGTCTTAGGGCAAAACCAGCCACTTGCCCGAACCCAGCACAAGGGGCTGAGCTAGTGCAGTTTGCAGGGAGTGCCGCTCTAGAGCCAGGAGGCAGCCGTGCCTGACAGCGCCTCTCCATGGGTGCGGGCGGGACACCATGCCAGGAGGGAACGCAGCTCCTAGGCCAGGATGGGATGGGGCAGCATCCCCCACAAAAATCCACATCCAGCGGCTAAGCAGTCTCCATTTGACGAGCAAACTGGCTGCATCGCAAACCCGCTGCTCAGCCCGGGACCATCAGCTGCCTCTGCTCCGGCAAGCCCAGGCACAGAACATCAGGCAGCATGACAGGTCAGCACCAAGGCTTGCCAGCAAAGCCAGGTACAGGGCCAGCCAGCCCAGCTTTAACTCACGGCACGCCCGGCCCCAGCTCCAAATTCACAGCACAGTTTGAGGGCAGCCCCTTCCCTGCAGCAGGGGAATCTCTCCCCTTCCATGTGGTGCTAACCTGCCGGCCGTTGCTGATCTTACACAGAGGAACCTGCCCGCCGAGGGTCCCCTCATCCAGATGGCAGGGCCGGTAGTGGACACTCTGGGGGGGTGCCTGCCCAGTAACTGGGCTGGGCGGGAGAACGTGGGGCAGGGAGATGTTCGACAGAGACCGTTCCGCCTGCGACCATGGCCTCGCAGCGGGCACGGCTAGTTCTACTCAAATCACCCGACTAATTCAGATTACTAAGTTCCTAAACCCCATCTGCCTCTGAGTAGCAGGGGAAGGGACCTCTCTCCCCGCTCCAGTTCAACCCCTGTAAAACAAGCCCACCCGGAGGGTGAGACCTCACAGTAGCCAGGAACCCTGCGTGGAGCTGGGGGTAGGGGAGGGGGCAGACCAGCAAACACGGGTGTGCAGAGCCATGGGATGGCCCAAAGCCCATGAATGCCAGAAGGTGCCTCAGCATCTGATCTAATAAGCCCCTTTGGCCTGGGGAGGTAGTCTGGTCCGTCCCTCCCGCCCAATCCTGTCTGGAGCCCTAAATCACCCAATCCCTTGCAGGCCCGACCGCAGCACTTTAAATCCCACCAGACTATCTTTTCCCTTGGGAGGGGTACCGCTGCTCCCTCCCCCCAGGACTGGGTGGGAGACAAGTCCCAATGCAGGGTTCGTCCTTAGATCAGCGAGAGGGGGTCCAGCAGGGCTCCCTGCTGAATGGTGTCAGATGAAAAAGTTGAAATTTGCAAACAAAATCCCTCCCCTGCGCCCTCCCTCCCACCCACAAAAATCTTTTTAGTGACATTTTGAAACATCTGATATCTTGCCAGGTTCTATTGCCCTGCCTGGCAGCAGAGCCCTGGCTGTTTTCGACCAGGTCACAAGGCTTAGCGCTGGCAGTTCGTTTTGAGTCCTAGACAAAAGAAACTCTTGGGCCAGGAAAGGCTTGACAAACCAAGGATCTGACAGTCCCAAGGTGAAAGCATCCCCTAGACCGGGAGAATAGGGGGTCCATTTGTTGCAGAGCATCAGTGTGCCCGGAGCTGTACAAACCCAAGACAGAGGCCTCGCCCCAGGGACCTTGCCGTCATAGCTTCAATCCTGCAATGGAGCCTGGCACACAACAGGGCTCCGATCACGGGGTCAGGGCCTAAGTCAAACTCGGAGCAGCCACAGGAAGCAGAGCAGATGCAGCCTATGCCCTTGTCTAGCACAGCTGGGTAAAAGCAGGCAGGCAAGGGGAATGGGATGCAGAGGCCTTCCATCCAGCACCCCGCTTCTTCAGACCTGTGACTGATTAGCTGGTGCCGAGCGCTGCATTCTGCTGGGTAATTAGCGAGAGGCCCTAATCAATAAGTTATTTTTTGCCGTGGGTAATTCAGAATTACATGTCACAGCCAGGCTATAATTAAACTTTCATTCCCTCTTCCCCAGGTGTCAGGGTGTCTTTTGTTTTAATGGCGGCCGGTAATAAACTCTTCACTCCTCTTTACCGGGAGCTGGGATGGCAAAATCAGCTACCAGTGCCGGGAAGCACCTCTGGGGCAGCAACGATCCCTGTTTCAGCATTTGAGTGGTTTCCACTTTTTCATTCTTTTCCTCCTTCGCTCTCACTCTATCGATCCGTCTTTCTTCAGCCGGCTGAATCAACTGTGTACACAAACGCACACTGCTCGCGTCGGCTCAATAGGAACGTACGGGGGCCACCCCACCCCCCCAGGCTTCCCACACTTGGGCCTGGGGAGCTTTTGGGAGCACTGGGGGGGCTGAAAGTCCCTGATACAGGTGGCAATTGACGCACCCAGCTTTGCCCCCCAGCCCCAGAGCACAGGGTGGGGGCACACAAAGAGCAACTCGCTATGCTGCTCGGTTATTTTCTTCCACCGTCAAACGTTCTCAAATAGAATCTGGCGCCCAGACACAGCCCCGAAGAGCAAAGCCCTCGGGTTCCTGGGAGAACGGGCACGGGCTCCCCCACGCACCACACGTGATCCGGAGGGAGGCGCTTCCTCACAGGGCGAGGAGTTCTATCTCCACGGCTCGTGTTCTCTGCCCATCAGGGACCCGGTTGCTGTCAGCTACTCACCAAGACAACCCAGCTTGCTACGTAGGTGGATACGAAGCAGCCATCAGCTGGGAACAACAGTCAGCTGGCCTACCGAGCTACCAAGCTGGGCTGGATTGGACCACAGCTCCCCTTCACTCCATCCCCAGGGCCCACACCTGGGATGCACCCGCACAGCTCACGTGGGCAGCACCAAGACAGGGAGCCCCAGGAGACTGACTGAAGACGCTCCGCTCAGCCCCGGGGCTCACAGTCAAGGTAAGGGAGTGCAGGCAGGCGAGATTCAGCCAGGCGCTCCCCAGAAGGGCGATAGTGGGCATACAAGAGGAGCCGGCCCGGCATGCCTGAGGGACATGGCACTTTGCCACCAGAGACGAGCCGAAGCTGGAACCTCAGCTCCAAACTCCTTCCGCTGGGTTTTGGGCGGAGGAGGGGGAAAGGGCAGCTGCTCAGAGCAGAGCATCCTCTGTGGTTTTGGCCCAAGTCGGTGGGGAAGAGCAGTTTCCAGCTCAGACGCTGGCATCGCACAGGGTTTGGCCCAGCCGCGAGCTGAAGAGACAGTGCGACCTTGTGGGGTTTCTCCCACTTGGGACCCAATGCTCATGACGGCTGGCAGGGCTTTTTAGTGGCTTCATACGCAAACGCAGCCTTGACGTAGCTCCAACCTCAACCTCCCCTGGATCCTACGCTGCCTCTCTTAGCCTTGCAGCGTGCCCACGTTGGCTCCAGCAGGATACCTCCCAGCAGACCCCCCTGGAAATCTGTACCTACCTCGGAGCTGCAGTCGCAGGCTCTGGGGCCCAAAGCCACCTTGGGAGTCTGCTCCAGCAGGTTTCCCTCTCCCCTTCCTCCAGCTACACTCCCAGTGCAGTGCCCTAGGCTTCTTTGCCAGCCTCTGGGGCTAGTAAGGTGGCTTTCACCCCTGGCAGCACTCCACTGCTTTATGGCTGCTGTGAGGTTACCCTGTGCTCACAGCGCGAAGGAGATGGCAAGTAACAAGTCTCTGCATCGGGGTACCGCTATGCCTAGATCTATGCCAAGATCCCCGTGCAAGCCCCAAGTAACCCAACTCCAACCACCTGCTAGTAAAAATCCAACCAGGTCGCAAAGGGCCAGTGTCACAAGAAAGCCCTGCACAGAAAGGCCACTGCTTCAGATTCCATGAGCGCTCCCCCACGTGGCCACGCTCTCTCCTCGGTCACAGCTCGATGACCCGGCAGCGGCCCTGGTTAAGCGGAGGTATTTTGGACCATTACCAAAAGATTTTTAAAATAAGGACTGCCTAAGCCTCACTGCTAAATTCTCTCCCATCCCTCCCCCAATTGTTCTATTTCCTGAAGCTCACACATATTTATAACAACCAGTCCCATGGAATTAAATATGAAAAGTTCAATTCATTAAACAATAGGTCTGGGGGGAAAGGGGAAAGAAAAAAAACAAAACAAGCAACCGCCCATCACCACTTTTGACCCATTTAAACAAGGCAAAGCCATGCACGTAAACCAAACTTCACAGTCCCTCCCGACTGAGAGCTCCAGAGCCCTTAAAACAAACAGGAGGCAAGTTCCTAAGGCCAGGAAATAGTTCCAAAGGGAACGAACAAACGCAGCAGTGGGGAAATCTGAAAGACAGAGATTCAAAGACAAGAGAAACTCAGAGATAGAGTGAATCAATCAAAGAGACCGTCACAGCTTCCGACACAGGGACTGCCTGTGTAATATACTGCCAGTTTATATGTTATGTTCTGAACTTAATTACTGAGAAATTATAGCACCGGTGCTAAGCAGAGGCAGTGGATGGGGAGTTTGAAGCCAGGGGCAGAGAGGGCTTTGGCTCCATTTGCTGCTGAAAACGATGGCTGTAAATTTAGAGGGAGAGTATATTATATCCCTGGAAGACAGCTTGTCTCGGGGAGGGATTCAGAGGCCTCCTTACCACCCCCCTCCCCTTCTACAGGCCAGATCCACTGCAAGTGATCTCCCCTTGTCCGAAATTTCCCAACCTGTCTGATCACAAGGTCTCTGCACACCCAGCCCCCAAAACCTGGGGGACGGAAGGACGCTAAGTGTGGCTACAGAGCCGTTTAGAGTCAAGCAGTAATACAAGATCTCAGGCAAATCTGCTACACGGATCAACATGCTTTAACACACGTGGGCATCCCATGTACCTTCCACGGATGTAGAACTGCATACAACAGACACCCTCCTCCTTTCTATCCCTCCCTCCTGCCTATCTAGCTCAAGTCCCACAAGCACACAGCTACTGGCGCAAGGGCCTTCTCCTGTGCAGCTCCCATGCCTGGACCAGCTGTCCCATAGCATGCTCTGCCTATAGATTCTCCCTCTCATTTGAAGCCTGGGCTGAAATCATACGATTTCCCCCTTGCACCTGCAGAGAGAGAGAGAGAGAGAGAGAGAGACTCCCTAACTCTTACTGGGATGCAGGCAGCCCAGAAGATGCCACACAAATCCAGCATGCCTAGGCAGGAGATGAGCCCCAGAGTTAGCAAGTTAACCCCTGAATTCTTTGCAATCCAACATGGCTGTTGAGCAAGGAGATTCTGTACTTCCTCAAAGTCCTCATTAATGAAAGGACAGAAGGGCTGTGGTTCTCTCTGCCAGCGAAATCCCCCTTCCCTTCAGCCCGGCCTTCCCAGCGTCCAGGGTCTGGCATTGCTCCGCGCTCATGAACTCAAACTGTACCGTGGAGAACCAGGCAACCATTTCTACAGCCCATTCAGATGACAGAGGCAGCTGAAAATAGGCTCCACAGTACATAAGCATCCTGGAGGCGATTAGCTTGTCAGAGGGGCTCGCACTGCCCTGCAGGATTAGCTCACTGAGCGCTGCCTTGAATCCCCTTTAAACTGCAGCTCTAATTTACTTACATTACTGCAGCTCAACAGGGAGGGGAGAGCAGGGGGGACGGACAGCGTAGGACCACGCCGCGCGGGCTAGCCTTTTAAACATACAAGCGTGCAGTTTCTCAGCAGCCAGTGACAAGCTCAAGCCCCCAAACTCTGACTGGGGCCTCTCGAAGCAAGGGGTGGAAACGCATTCCAGGGCTGTCACCCCGTCTAATCCCAGTGTGCACAGATGGTTAATCTTAGCAGAAGCCTCATAGCACGGACACAGGAATTCAAGAGCGTGAAACAGGATGCAACAAAGGCAGTTGCCATCCACCTACCCAGCAAGATTATGTAGCATTTTACTGCACAACCCACCTCCCCCACTATAGGTATTTATAGCTCTGCCTTCTCCCACCTGATGCCTCCCTTCTGCCCCGTAGGGTTTCCTTTAAGACTCAGCCTGCCAAACTGTCTGCACCTGTGGGTGCTACAGTTTTAGCTCTGCTTGTGCAGATGCTTCTCTCTGAACAAGACTCTGCTATCGGGAGCTGCCGGTTCTCACCAGACCTTGGAAGAAAAGAATAAAGTCGGGTTGTCGTGGGTCCCCCCCTCCTTTCACCCCCTACCTAAGGAACCGTAATAAGCTTCCAGGGTTCAGTTGGCCACATTCTCCTGCCTCCTGAATGTAAATCTCTCCTGACTGTATTGTTATCTTGACAGGTCTTAAGATAGGGAGAGAGAGAGAGAGAGAGAAAGGTGCTTGGGAGAGATACACACAGTGTAAAGCTGTTCCTAGTCATTTAAAGCAGCTGTTTGGATAACTAACCAAATATTCAGTCCCTTTCCAAAAGAGCTTCTGAAACTTTCCAAGCAGCGAGCTCTGGGGAGGGAGAGAGGCAACACCCTTCCTCAGTGCATGGCAAGGGACTTCTTCAGTTCCACGTCAGACAATCAAATATTCAAGGATGCCTTTTTCGAGTGGTTTCAGAGTAACAGCCGTGTTAGTCTGTCTTTGCAAAAAGAAAAGGAGGACTTGTGGCACCTTAGAGACTAACCAATTTATTTGAGCATGCTCATGCTCAAATAAATTGGTTAGTCTCTAAGGTGCCACAAGTCCTCCTTTACTTTTTTCTAGTGGCTTTTTCTCCAAGCGTGTAGCCCCCTGGAATACACAACTTTCTGATTCCAGCCACCGGAGCTGGCTCTTTTAAGACATCAGATCAGGAGCCTGCGTTTCAGGTCATGGCTGGTGTAAACAGGGCTTCGCAAATCAACGCTTTTCTACAGATACAGATCTACATCCCTGCAGCTGGGAAAAAGAAAGCTAGCCCTACTCAGTTCACTGATTTCACACAGGTAACCACTGCATGCAACTGGGACTAGATGTCAGGGTAGCACGCAGCCCTGGAAAACGGCCCGTGTGCTTCCGCATGGCATGTAAGCAATCAGCTAAGGAAGCCAGCCACGCGAGACCAGCTGTGGAAAAGCGTCCATGGGGCAGGGTTTCGTGCCCCCCAAAGCCATCATCATATGGACATGCTTTGCCTTGCTCCTGCTGCTACCGCTATTAACAACATGCCCACCTGTAACCAGCTAGAAACCTTATCTTCAGGCAACAGATTGAAGGACCTAGGGAGATGGAGGTCACAGTTTACAGTACAAAGCCAGATTGTTTAAACCATTCAAGGCCAGCATACATCAGAAACCATTCCCCCCTCCCCCCCACACACGCCTAACTCTTCTCCAGCAGGCGACCTTAACTCCTAAATAACACCAAGATTTTGGGGGACAGGAGAAATAAGGAGAGAGAAATCACAGGTTTCACATGTTGCCCTATTCCGCTCTCTTGCTTCCTCTCAGCTGTCTGCAGGAGCCCAAGCACGCTCAATTCCACCCTGCACAATCAAATAAAAAAAACCCCCACACTCAATACTTTTGACCAGGCCCAAGAGAGCAAGCCCAGAGCCCAGGGCTGGGACACAACATCCTGTCTGGAAAGGGCTCCTCGGCTCAACGTTACAAATGCTGCGCCGGGTTTTCATTTTTTGAGGGTTAGTCACAACCTGGCTGGCTAGCACCGAGCCAGGCAGAAAGATCCCTCTCCCCCACGCCACCGCCACCCCCACCCTGGCCTTTATATTCAAGTTGGGTTTTCGTTGTTTGGTTGTTTTTTTTTTAAAGTCTCTCTTTTCCAAATCTTTGTGGCTCGAGTCTCAGGACGCTGCAGCCTCCCCCCCGCATGTCTCCTTTCCCATCCCTCTGAGCTCTTGATGTTTACCCCCACTCTCCATCACGCAGACACAACTTTCCATGGCCAGCTGCTCCTCCTCTCCATCAGCCAGGCGAGGTTTCCGCCTCCCTCCAGAACCAGCGCAGAACATTGTTTAAAACAAGCACCGGGACCAGAGCTGCCTGGACAAGAAACTCAAACGCCTGGGGAAAGGGGCACGGGGAGGGGACACCCCCAGACAGTCAATCAACACAGAAAAGGGACACCTCCAGAGAGCGGCTGAGCACAGGGCGGGCTGCGCGTCTCTCGAGCTTTCGGTAGCATCAAAGTCAATCCCACAATTAAAAATAACGAACCGTGCAAATCCGGGCTCCGGTTTCCTGCGCGCTCCCAGGCTGCTCCATGCCCAGTGGGGGCTGGTCTGGAAAGGGCCCCCCTCCCCTCCCCTCCTCTCCCCTCCCCTTCGGGTCGTGCCCCCTCCGCTTTACCTTGAGCCCCGGCGCCGGGGGTCCCCTGGAGAGCGAGGAGGATGCAGAGCAGGGGCTGCCAGCGGCCGCCCCCTGCCATGGTCCGCGGGGGTTTGGAAGGGAACTTTCCCCGACTTTTATAATCCTTTCCCCAGTCCGCGCCGCCGGCTCGGGCTGCTCCTCCTGCCCGTGCAAAGTCTCGCTGGCTGCGGCAGGCAGACAGACGCGCCCCGTGGCGCCCCGAAAAACAGCCGCCGACCCCCGGGGGAAGATCTCAGGGGAAATCGCCCATCCGCGCTGCCCTCGGCCCGCAGCCGGCGCCGCCCCAGCAGCCGGGCGAGAAAGGCTCCGCTCCCAGTTCTGGACACGTAGCCCTGCCTTGACTTGTCCGCACCAGGTCCCGCCTTGGACCGGGGCTCAGCACCGCGGGGATCTCCCCCGCCCCGGTTGCTCCAACGGGGGAAGCACAAGCGCCCCCCCCAGCTTCGCAGGGCGCCCCAAGATGGCAAAGCCCCGGAGCGTGGGGAGCCCCCCACCACTGACGCGCGGGGGTCGCGGCCGTTTTATCCACTCCTGGCGAAATCCGCGCTCCGCATCCAGCCAGAAAAGTTTTGGGGGGACGGAAAGGGGGGGGCTGGGATCCGATGGGAGAAGGGGGGCGCTCCCCCTTGCCCCCCTCCTTAGCCCGCCAGCGGAGCGATCCCCATGGCCGGTGGCTTCGGGCTTTTCCTCCTGCCACCCGCGCTCCCGGAGAGGTGCCCGAGGGAAGGGAGGCGAGGTGGGGAGGCGGGCGCGCTCAGCCCCTGCCTGCCGCCGCCTGGGGTGCGCTGCTGCCCGGCTCTCGCCTCTCCGGCTCGCTCGCCCGGCCTCTCGGCTCTCCGGCGGGCTGCCGCCGCTCCTTTCGCTGGCCGCGGACTGAGCCCGAGATCTGGGAGCAGCAGAGCCGCGAGCAGGGGGGGCAGCCTCAGCCGGGGGAGGCGGGGAGACCGAGAGGCGCACAGCGCTACCCGGTGGCCAGCCGGGGAGAGGGCGCGGGGCGGGCGCTGGGGAAGAGTCTAAGGCCCCCAGCGCGGGGAGCTCAGAGGGCCCCTAGGGCGGCGGGGGGTGTCTGCCTCCTCCAGGCCGGGCCTCCCATTCCGCCCCAGCCCGGCTGCAGCGCCGAGGGCCCTGCGCGCCCGGCCCTGGTGCAAAGCGCAGGGATGAAACTTGTCCCGCACATGGGGCAGGGCTAAGAGCCCCGACATGAGCGCGCCTGGAAAGGGGGAGTTTTATCATTCGCTGGTGCGGCTGGGCCACTAAATACCCCAGGCGAGCCAACCTGCAGCACTCCTAGAAACAGCCACAGGCTGCAGGGATTATGTTTTGAGCCTGCGCTAGTCAGGGATCGCTTCTGTCCTTTCTTTCCCGATCTTCTTCAGGGTGTCTGGAGAGTTGCTGGGCTTTTTTATAAAAACCCCTGCACTTAAAAAACCCCCAATATTAAAATTCACAGTCAGACCGTGGAACTCACTGCTACTAGATTGTTAAGGAAGCCAACTTAAAAGGATTGAAAAGAATTAGACACATGTGAGTTAATAGCTTCAAAATACTCCAGTGACTCAGGTCCCAGCCTTGCACTGGGCTCTGTGGTCCACCCATAGCAGGACTGTGGGCCTTTGTCTGTAAACCCAGCGACTAGCTTATTTCATGTTTGTACAGCTCTGTGCACAGTGGATGTGACTGTGACTTCTGGGCACTACTGTATTATAAGTAAGTAGAAGTCCATTGCCAACAATGATGCCAACATGGTCACAATTCTCATCTACGACTATGGGTATGGCTCTGAAGTCCGAACCCTGATGCACAGAGTCAGCCGCACGGAGGGCATGGGAAGTCCCTGTCTGTGATGTTTGATGATGCAGCTCTGTGGCACCTTTCACGCCCAGCTTGGAGACGATTTTGTGGATCGCGCTAGAACCTCTGATCTTATCAGTGGCCGCCAGTGAGTCCTGTTCTGAGCCGTTTGCTTGAATTCTTTGAGATTGACACCAGCCCGCTGGAGACTTCTCTTTGAAGTGCTTTTACGCATGGCCCTTCTTTCTTTTGCCTGCCTCAGGTCCCCATACCAGATCTGTTTTGGGAGGCGGTGGTCCTCCATTCTGATGACATGCCTGGTCCACCTGAGTTGTGCTCTCAATAGCATTTCCTCGATGCTGGCTGGTGTTTGCTCTTTCAAGGACCTTAATATAAGGCACTCTGTCCTGCCAGCAAATGTGCATTATTGAGCAGAGGGAGCTCCTGTGAAATTGCTCAAGCTGTTTAATGTGATGACTGTAAAGAGTCCGTGTCTCAGAACCGTACAGGAGAGATGTCAGGACCACTGCCTAGTAGATCTTCAATTTGGTGGAGAGATTAATGTTGTGTTGGTTAAGGACTTCTGCTGGGAGTCGGCCAAAAGTAAAGCATGGGATACTGGACTAGACTCTCTCCTATGCAGACACCGGATTCTGTAACCAGGAGATAGCCTCTGGACCAAGGGCAGCGAGGCATCGCTGAACGCCCTGCAGATGTTGGACTGGGCACTCTTCCACCGTGAGGTGCTGCTGCGCGACGCTGCCCTGCCATCGCAGTGTGGGGAGGAAAGCAGGCCAAGCCGGTGCACAGCTGTGAAACTGGTCAAGCCAGAGAGTAGCCGGTTGAGCCTGACCCAGGAACTATGTTCAAATGGACTAGAAGGCAGGTGCAACAATGGACTCCAGAACTGATTTGCTGTGTTCGACTCTCTCTCACCCATGCTTCCACTCTGGCAGCGCCGATCACCCACGCATGGTAAAGGGCTGGTAGCACTCTTGTCCAGGAATGTGTGAGCGGCCGTAGCAAAGGCTGTCAGGAAATGAACCGTGGCATCCCACCCCGGAACACAGGAATGGAATTCCTCCCCTGAATGCGAGCAGGCACCGTGAGATGTTCCCTGTCTGAGAATGGGGCATAGATAATAAGTTAGTTTCAGCCGTCGCAGTTCTCCAAGCAGACGTAACAGCAATGGCATCTCGTTGAAGGTCCGGTGGAGGGATGGGTGCCAGGACATACAGACGGGAGGTCAGGGTATAGTTCAAAAAGCCACTAACAATACAAGCGAGTCTCCTGCCTTCGCATAGAGCCCCCCGCCAGGAGCGACAAGCAAAGCTACAGTAGACAAAAATGAGAGCTCGGGTGCTTGAGGGACCTCTGCGTTGGTCTGGTCTGGCAATGGTTCCGGGATTGAGGAAGGAGGACAGCCTCGTGGTTGGGGATACTGCTACGGGAGACCCGTGATCCGTTCCCTGCTCCGCTTCCTGCATGACCTCAGGTGAGCCACCGAGTCTCTCCAGCCCGGCCCTACCACACAGGGGTATTAGGAGAAGAAATACATTACAGGTTGGGAAGGCTCAGCTGCTGGTGACGAAGGCCGTAGAAGATAGAACTTACCTGGGTTTCTCTCTGGGTGACCAAAGCGACGAATACAGAGGAGGGTGACAGGAAAAGGGAGTAGCTTGGGGAGAAACTCAATACTTGGGAGGAATTTAGAAGGTTGGATTGGGTTGGGAATGTAGTTGTAGGGCATTCTTTTAAGTAAAGCGTACTGCTGCTCTACACCTGAAACAAGTGTGTGTATTTCTTATACACACCGATATATTTGTGTGTGTGAAGCCTCCTGGTATCAAGGAATGCACCAGCTTCTGTGGCCTGGAAACGGGCTCAAGCCTCGCCCCCTGCCCCACAGCTCACCAGCTGTACTGCTGCAGCCCAGGCCTCTACCACCTGAGCTAGAGGAGTAACTCCATTAGCAGTAGTAGACTGTTATCCTCTAGCACACCAGCCACTAGAGGGGGACATAACACTCTGCTAAGCTCATTACACAAGCTTTCTTCGATCACTCTGCCTAAGCCTTTCCAGGATCAAGGCCTTGTTCTGTGAAGAATAGGAACTCCTGTCTCCAGGGCTCTAATCCTCTCTCAATGCAAGTATTGGGCTCACCCAGGAACTCTGGAACCGCACCGGCTCAGAATCTTCACCTTCCAGGCCAGGTGTTGGGGCCATTATATGGTTAATTAACCTTTGAACTGGAATGTTTCGGAGACACAAACCAGCTCCGATCGATGCTGCGTGGCTGCGTCACCTGCCCTGGCAGGGGAAAATGCAGGCGTCTGAATGTGCCGGTCAAGAGGCGCAGGGAGTTTTTGAGTGTCCTGTGACTTTCTGTAGAAATCTTCCCCTGGGTGAATCCCACAGGAGGCCTCTGCCCCCAGCAGCACTACAGGAGTGGGATCCGTGTACAGGTCCCCGGTGCCAGAGGAGTATCTGGATCCTGCGCACGGCTCTCCGGGGCTAACAGCTTGGCTGGAAACGTAAGATCTTAAACCAGGGGGGAAGGAAAGCAGCCGTCTCCCTAATGACCAGTTAGCTCTTGTGTAACCCATGTGGCATGTGGCAAAGGGGCTGACTGTACGCTATTTGCAGGTTTCAAAGCTGTTATTTTGCTCCTTGCTTGAAGAGGGTGCATCAAAGACAAACCCAAAATACTTCGCTGGGTTTGAATTAAAACTTCTCCCAGAAACCGAGGCAAGTTACAGAAAAGATGAAGGGTTTATTTGAAATGGAAAAATCTTCCTCAACATGCCAGACACTCTGGGATCTGCCGGCCTGTGATGCTGGAGGGCAACACAGCAACAGAAATGGATTTCCTTTCCCCACACCCGAACTCCCAATCTTTCTGCTTTGAATACATTCCATTATCCCCCTGCTATTTAGAACAGTGGTTCTCAACCAGGGGTATGCTGGGGGTTCACAGAGGTCTTCCAGGGGATACATCAACTCATCTAGATATTTGCCTAGTTTTACAACATAAAAAGCACTAGTAAAGTCAGAAGAAGCTGAAATTTTATACAGACCATGACTTGTTTATACTGCTCTATATACTATACACTGAAATGTAAGTACAATAGTTATATTCCAATGGATTTATTTTATAATTAGATGGTAAAAAGGAGAAAGTCCGTGATTTTTCAGTAACCGTGGCTGTGACACTTTTGTAATTTTGTGTCTGATTTTGTAAGCAAGTAGTTTTGAAGTAAGGTGAAACTTGGGGATATGCAAGACAAATCAGCCTCCTGAAAGAGGGACAGCCGTCTGGAAAGGTTGAGAGCCACTGATTTAGAAGACCAGCATTCCCCAGACAGCCTGGCTCACTGACATTCATAGGGATTGTGGTATCGTGTCAGGAGGAAGAGAGACCAGCATAGGACACCGAGAAACATGCTTTATATCATCTGTGTGATCTTGGATGTATAAACAGAGGAATCTCGAGTAGCTGCTGGGAGGTTCTATTACCCCTGTATTTGGCACTGGTGCGACCGTTGCTGGAATCCTGTGTCCAGTTCTGCTGACTGCAATTTACGAGGGATGTTGATAAATTGGAGAGGACTCAGAGAGCAGCCATGAGAAAACCTGCCTTACAGTGATAGACTCAAGGAGCTCAATCTATTTAGCTTAACAACGAGGAAGTTAAGGAGTGGCTCGAAGTACCTATATGGGGACTAGAAATGTGAGAACAGAGCTCTCGTCAAGCTGGCAGACAAAGGTCTAATGGGCTCCCCCGGCTGGAAGTTGAAGCTAGACAAATTCAGACTAGAACAAAGGCATATATTTAGAAGCGAGGGTAATTGACCATTGGAACAATTTACCCTGGGTCGTAGGTGGATTCTCCATCACTGGATATTTTAATGCCAGATTCTAGATCTGCTCTGGTTCAAGCCAAAAGGAATTCAGAGAAATCCTATGGCCGGTGTTAGAGGGGAGGTCAGACTAGATGATCACAGTGGTTCCTTCTGGCCTAAAAAAGTACTAATCCCTTGTTTCAGATTCCCCAGCTCACAAGGCCTGTCGTAGACCAAATGGTGCCCCCCTCCCATTAGTCAAACTTTTGAATTTCTTACAGCACCCCCAGCCTGGTGCCCCCCCAGGCGGTCGCTTGAGTCACCTGCCCCTTAATCCAGCCCTGGCTGCTCATTGGGGCCAACCTCTCCTTCCAGTTAAGGAGGGCTAGACACGGCAATGCTCAGACTCACGTGTCCTGCTGCTGTCTAGGCAGACAGGGGTTGTTCCCCATGCCATATTTTTTAATGGGATCATTCCAATTTCTGTGCCATTCCGCCTCCCGAAAGCCTAGCTTTGCAGAGCATTCCATGGGACCTCCCCTCCAATATATATATTTGCAAGGCCTGCAAAACTTGCATCCCAGCCTTGCAATGCGATGGTGGGATGCGAGGGGACAACGCGGTCACCCGGTGCGCCTTAGCAGCGCACTAGGAGGTCAGATGCAACCCAAGGTGCTTCCTGGTTTTCTCGGTCCCCAAGGCTCTGCCTTACCGGTGCTCGCAGCCCTGTGCTGGGGCGGAGAGCTGAATCGGGGTCCCAGGCACGGCACTGATAACTCCAAGCGGCTTAAATTGAGAGAAATTATCCTGCTAGAGCCCATCACTCCATCAGCCTGGCTTTCCCAGGCATGAGCACCCCCCACTTGCTCTCATTATGATCACCATGAAATTAAACAGCGGGGGCACGTCTGGGGGAGGGAAAAGGGACATAATTATACTTTGTCCTACACAAAGAAAGCAGCAGCTCATGACCCAGGTTTGGAAAAGTGCCTTTTGAAGGATGCCCTAGAACGATACATTAAGGCCCTTTGCAGAGAACACTTTAACCTTGGAGCCCCAGGAGGCGAAAATCAAGCTCTGCTAAGATAAAACCAAATACACGCTTCGGCTTTATTTATTTATTTAGTCTTTCATTCAGCCTTTAGTTTCAAATAGAACAGGCGTTGGAACAGCTTGTTCAGAGACTAGCATGCACTAGCGTGCAGTTCATCGAGGCTCCAGACAGGGAAAGGTTTGGAAGCTATTGCCTGGCGCTAAGGTAGGGTAGGGTGCGTGGGGGGAGTCAATAGATGCAAAATCCAAAATCCGTTCTCTCCGGCTCTCTCGCTCCCATGCTGTGCTCTTGTGAAGCAATATTGAGCGTTACCGAGGGAGGGTTATTCTCCAGATGATGGCTGTTCCAGCTCTCCTACAGAAAGGCTGTGGTTAGCGGGTTTTTCATTGCACTGCTGCAGGGTGGAGCCCTCCAGCCACAATCAGGGGAAAGGCACCCAGGGAAAAGGACTCAGCTCATTTCCCAGCTCTGGCAGAGACTTCCAGTGTGATCTTGGGCAAATCACCCCAACTCTCAGGGCCTCAGCTCCACCCAGCTGTAAAAGGGGGAGAAGAAATCCAGTACCGCCGATCCCAAGGGTTCAGAAATCAGACAACGCCCCCCAAATCACGAGATGTTGAAAATACAAACAGTGTGGTTTTCTTTCCTTTGCTGTCTGGTTTGACCACGAATGTGGGATCCGGTTCTGAGATCGTCCTCACAATCGCGAGGGCGAGAAACTTACTTTTAAAAGACCACCACGCAAGATTCTGCCCCCCCCACCCCCCAAAGTCACAAGACTCTGGAGCTGGAGCTCAAAGAAATACAACAAATATCACAAGACAAGATAAAATGACAGAAACTGGCAACTTGTCTCTTTCATCTAGGAGCTCTCTGGGGGAGGGGCCATCTCCCCCTGTGTCCATGCAGCACCCGGCGCAATGGGGCCCTGATCTCACTTGCGGTCTCTAGATGCTACTACAGTACAAATAATCAGACGAACCAAAACCCCATGCTGATGGACACAGTACATCGCACGGGGATCAGTTTCCCCAGCAGGGAAGGGTGAAAGATGGAGTGGACGCTTCTGGGATTAGAACCTGTGGTGTCCCTCACACCACAGGAGGGACTAGATCCTGCTGTGGTGAATGCAGAGGCATCCACGGAGGCTGCTGGGCACAGACGGACCCAGTGGTTCTCTCCAGCTCCCAGGCTGACGCGCACAGCCTGCACTGTCCGGCATGACTGCACGCGGGCCCTGTCTTGGACCAAGCAGTCCTGCCACTTTGGGGAGTCTGCCACAAGCAGTCACCCCACCCCACAGCCTTCTCCTCATGCCACTGATTGGTTTGGAGAACCTAGTTGTCAGTGTTCCTATCTGAAGGGTCATCCCCTCGAAAACCCATTTATTTGCCGTTTTCCTCTGGCCACACCCCCTGAACGCTCTGGGGAGTCAGGAGCCAGTTTTCATTTTTTCGGCTTCCTGCCAGCCACAGGTCTGAGCTACATCTGGGATTGGACACTCCAGCCCATGCACCTTTTGGATAATTCCTGCATTTCGGAATGGCGAAGGAAAGGAAAGAAACAGCCAGCCCAGCAGCCACTCCCAAGATTCCCCCCACCCAGCGTGTGGGGCCGGGAACAGCTGAGCAGTTGCGTGTACCCATTTGGGAACGATGGTGCCATGCTCTGAATTTCCTCTGATTACACCGTTGCTCCTCCGAAGGGGACCCTCTAAACTAATTGTCGCAAAACAGAGGCTTGTGTTAAAGAATTGAGGGCTTAAAAGAAAACCAAACAAAGAAACCACAGAGGGGGAGAAAGAGAGAGAGAGAAAAAAAGAGAACAACAACATGTTTTAAATATCTTCTTTGGATACCAAGTTAAAGGCCAATTTCCTTTCCCCTGGTCCAGAACTGCCCACCTCAGTCAGATGCCCTGAAAGCTTCGGTGCCAATTAAGATCTGCCTTCCACCCTGAAATAAGATTGATCCACGAGTAACTGAATTCTGCAGCCATCAGCGCCAGGCGCAGGGGAGCCCAGCAGTTTAGTCTTTCTCCAATAGCTACAGCTAACATGCCCACGGGAAGTGGGGGGGAGAGAAACCACTTCAAGCCCACAGGATTATTCCTGGATCACCTGCTGGGGCAGGAGGTCACAGGAAGCAGTCTGTTAATGATTACAGCCCCGAGGGGCATCATTTCAGAGGCACTGGCTAGGGTCAGGCTGGCTCCTGGTCTCATCTCTAATAAGCAGGGCTGACAACAGGTGCTGGTTCGACACACATGCACTCTTTGTCTCATATCCCCCGCAACCGGCAGATCCTCATCGAGGATAACAGCCGACTGCTGCTGCCAGCCACTGGAGACGCTCCTTTTGCTCAGGTGTTAGGCGACTGTGCTGAAGGGGAGAGGTTCGAACTCCGCCGATGACCCTCAGGGGTGGTTATCACACCAGCAGCGTGCATGGTGCTGCATAGGACAGGAGCGTGACGCAGATGGGTGCAGGAGACATGACGCACTGGGAAACCCCGGGGGGGGAGCATCATTAAACAAGCAAAAGTGAGTGATCAGTTCCCTTCCCGGGGCATCAGAAAATTCAAAACCTGGAGGGACAACCAGATCCTGCAGCCCAACCTCCCGTGTATCAGACCTCCCGCTGCCCCTTATGCACTAAACCCGACAGCTGGAAGGAGACCAAGGTCTTGCAGCCCTGAGGAGACTGACCAGGAAGAGAATAGGAGGGACTGAGGCTCACTAATGGACAAGGCCATGCAAACTGTGAGATGAACCCAGCACCCAACCTGGGTCTCATGCAGGAGAGAAAGGTGACCTCCCGCCCCCACCCCAAAGGCCACTGCCAATCTGACCTGGGGGAAAAAGTCCTTCCTGATCCCACACATGGCGATCAGCTAGATCCTGGCATGGAGCAAGAACCAACCAGCCAAGCACCAGAGAAAGAGAGAAAGCTCGGTGCAACCTCCAAGCCCTGGGCCATCCCGCGCACTGTGTCCCATCTCCGATGCATCAGTGAAGAGGAAAATCTAGGAGAGACATGCATGAGGGCAGGAAGGTGGCTTGGGACAGCAGGGTGGGAAGAACACGCCAAGCACAGGGGGCAGCATGGGAAGCAGGCACAGACCCAAGCAGGGCACAGCATCTGGCTTTATAGGCCATGCCCCCGCCCAGCAGAGATGGGAATCCGCCCCCTGCATGTTGCAAGAAAGGCCCTGGCCAGGGAATTGTCTGGCCCGTCTTCAGGGGTGCCTCTCTATCTGGGGCAGAGGCCTCCATAATTGGGAGCCCAACATAAGACACGTGGGGGCTGATTTTCAGAGGGGCCGAGCCCTGGCAATGACTTCAGCTGGGTGTCGAGAGCTCCGCACTTCCGGCAAGCTGGAGGTCCCCAGACAAGTGCCACTCAAGAACCCTGGCCTGATGGCTTGGCATTCTGCACCGCCTGGTCCTGAACGCCCCAGGGCAGAAGCCACCCCAGCCCCACAGTCCTCCTGAGCTCGGACAAGCAACGGGTGTGCCCCCATGGTGGGATGTAGGGAAGAAATGGGGGCAGCGAGGCTAATACACTAGATCTCCTGGGGGCCCGGGCTGACAGCAAGCAGCTAGACCTGGGCGTGGAGCTTCCAGGAACCTAGAGCTTCCCCCTGATGCAATATAACAAGGAGATCTGGACACAGCATCCACTGGCATCTATCAGGGCTGCTCCTTTGCCTTCCCCGGGTACTTGGGGGTGCCAAGGCTCCCGCCAATAGCTTGCAAAAGGCAACAGGCCATGTCTAACCATGGAGCTATCGATTCCCATTTCTGGTTCTGATCAAGATTTATTTATTATCCCTCCAGGTCAGCAGCAACCTTGGACTTGCCTCATTCGATAGCCCCCTGGCAGGCCGATACATCTCCTCGCTGACCTTCGCGCCCGTCAATAGCTGCTTATTGTTCAGCTCTTTCAATGTCAATGCGTAGTCAGCCGAGGAGCAGGGAGACGCGCATGCGTGTGCTAGCCCGATCCCTTCCTCAAACAGAGGCTTGGTACTGGAGACCACGGTTTAAAACCGAAGACGCTCTTGGCAAACAGGGAGTGATAAGCGTGAAACTCAGAAAATGACTGAACTACGGCGGCCAAGACACTCGCAGCTCTTACGGGCACTACTTGAGAGGATGCACGCGCACCCACGGCAGAGAGGAGGCATTTTGCGGGCTCCCTGTTTGTGGAACGGACCCTCCAGCAGGTGCAAGGTCTCGCTAAAACCAAACCTGCCTCCAGGCCTTTCAGAAACAAGCTCCCTGGCATGGGAAGGAAGCTGGGGAGCTAACACCCTGTGTGCCAGTGGCTGGGAAGTTAGGAGCGATCCAAGGGGACAATCGATTTTTCAGGCACTCAAACCAAAACACATCGACTAGGCGGTACAGAGCCCACGATGGGCTGAACACCGTCCCGGCAGCCTGCAAGGGGCTCCGAGAGGAACTGATTGCAAGGAAAAAGAATACCAGACATTAATCCACCCAGTGATCCCCTCCCTGGGGAAGCAGGCAACAATAAGAGCATTTGCTACCAAACAAACACACCTGTCCTCCCCCGAGTGCATTAGGCACCAGCCCTCCCCGAGGCCTGCTCTGCAGCTCAGCGAGAACGCCCCATGCGGCCCCGAGGGCTAAGCGAAGGCAGGGGGGTGCTCTCAGCTAGACCTCGGTGACACAGACCAAGTGTGACGCACCCAGCTCAGGGCAATGGGGCTGGGAGTCCCAGAGGCCCCATGTGACCCTGGGAGCGCTGTTCTCTCCTGGGGAGTAGAGTCGCCTGGCTCCACAGGGTCTTTGACAATCACTGAGGTGGGCCGGTCTCCAAAGAGCTTTGCCACCAAAAGGAAAGGCAGACTGGCTCCCTCACGCCTGGGACTCAAATACACCCTGAGTGCAAGTCGGTCACCTTGGGAAGAGACCAGATGGCACCGGAAGAGTCACACGGGCGTACAAGCTCTCCCCCACCCCAGGCCATGCCATCAGTAACTCAGCAGAGGTTTCAGGGCCAAAGCGTGAACACCCCCGGCGAAGGGTGCTCGATAGACAGCCAGGCCCCAATCCCATGCGGGCAGCACCTGTCCCCAAGCATAGCCCCCCGACTGTACCAGGGTCCATCTGAGCAGAGCAGGACCTATAAAAACACAAGAGCGGCCACACTGGGTCAGACCAATGGCCCATCTAGCCCAGTATCCTGGCTTCTGACAGTGGCCAGTACCAGAGCTTCAGGGGGAGTGGATAGAACAGGGCAATTATAGAGCAACCCATCGGTCTTCCCCTCCCAGCTTCTGGAAGTCAGAGGTTTAGGGTCTCCCCAAGCATGGGGTTGCAGCCCTGGCCATCTTGGCTCAGAGCCACCGATAGACGTATCCTCCATCAACTGACCCAGTTCCTCTTTGAGCCTGGTTAAAGTTTTGACCGAGTGCCGCTGTCTGCCCCCTCTCCTTGCTCAGGGGTAGGAGAGATTACACTTCAGCGTTTGAGATTAAATATCGGCAGATCTGCCTCTCCGTCAGCCTGCCCCGCTCCGTGCGGCACATAGGCAGGGCCGGAGCAGCCCCAGGCGAGCTTTGGGTTGTGTTCACCTCATGCTGTCACCTGGAGGCCCATGCCAACCACGTGAAACCGGGTGGCGAAACCGGGCGGGGCAGCTCCAAACTGGACCACTGGGGGGAGCTATTCACTGGGGCTCCCTGGTGGGAGTGCACACGAAGGGGGTGAGGGCAGCTAAAGCTGGCATGGGAACAACGAGAGAAGGGAGGGATTCCTGGGGGCTAGTGAGGTGAGGGAGGTGGAGAGGCCATTAAATGGCACTGAAGGGGGGTGCCCATTTCAAGGGGCGCAGGGATACGGAAGCCGCAAGAGAAGCGGCTGCTTCAGTCAAAATTCTGATCAGCTTCCCAGGGGGCTGCAGGCAGGTCTGGCTAGTCCTCCCAACCCCCCGGTGCAACAGCCTCCAGCCCCAGCCACCCAGGGCATGGCCCCGGGCTACAGGAAGGAGCCCCCAGCTAGCACGGCAGCCCCGCGTCCCTGTGGGAAAGAGGGTGTGGAAAGCACATGGAGCCCAGCGGGGGAAGGTGCTGGAGACGCGGAAGGCCTCATCTCTCGGGGCAGAAGTCTGTTCCCACTCCCATCAGCCTCCAGTGTCTTTCGCAGTAGGGGGCTCGGAGACAGAAACCCTTGTCTGGAACATCGGCTCTCACGTGCCCTCGCTCGTACAAACAACCTAAAGCGGCAGCTGCAGGATTACGAGCAGGGCCGATTTGTTATTATTATACAAATACTTTTTGAACCCAGCACAAATTCTTCCAGACTCTGGCAAAATATTCCTCCCAGCAGCTCCAAAAATTACAGACCCCCCCTGGCCTTCTCCTACCTGCCCCTGGAGACCTGAGTTTTCCTTATTGTGCTTGGAGGAAAAACCACCACCTCAGAATCAACTCCCAAGGCAAGTTGGGGTAGCTCTTTGTGACTTGAACAATGGAAGAGTGACCCCTGGGGTAGTGATCTCCTCTGCCCACCTGCTTGTATCTCAGATGTCTCCCCAAGAATTCTCTTCAGCCAACCCCAAGCATTCCACAATCCACAGTCCAGCCCCCCCAAATTCCCAGCCTGGCATATTTCACTTGTTTCTGAGCTGTGTGCAAGCTTTTCTCTGCAACCACCAGGGCTGGAGAATTTGTTTTCTTTTTTTAAATAACGAAGGCTGAGATTCTCCCTTAATCTCAGGAGCTCAGGTTTTAAAAGAAGCCATCACCAAATATCACCACAGCCGGCACAGCGTGACACAGCCGAGCTTTGCCCAGCTACCGCCTCAGAGACCAACGCTCGGCTTTCTTTGAGCCAGCCCCTGCAGCTGGATTTGTGGCAGCAAACAGGTTTTTTAAAAAGGGCCAAGTTCTCCCTCTAAGAGCCCCCTTTGATCCTGGGACAATGGACGTTTTAGTTCTACCTGGGCCCAGCAGCAAGAGCAAATGGTTCCAATACGCCTTAGGAACACTTGCCAAAATACACGGGCTTTTTATAGCATCTCAGTATTTGTTGTTATAAAACCATATTTTTAACAAACTGTCCCGCGGCAGCCCTGGACTCAGCCCACGCCCGGGCATGGGGAGGGGAGAGCTGGCAGGCAGCCTGGAAGGGAGGGGACTAAAGAGCAGTTTTAAGAAGTGGTGTGAATGGAAAAGACTCTCTTACCGGTTTCCTGCTGGGCACACCCGCCTCCACATGGCTGCAGCTCCCTGCGGGCTGGGCCCAAGCCCCAGATCTGAAAGAAGGGCCCAGTTCAGAAAAGAAAACAACCATTTCCCCCTGGAGCACATCCTGTCTGGTGCAGCTCCAGCTAACAGCTCCACCCTCTGCAGAACAGCACAGGTGTGCCGGAGGCTGAGGTAATGAGCCGCACAGGTGTGCATTTGCAAAATTTCCTGCCAAGGCTTCCTTGAGTCTGGCTGGCCCCAGAGACGGCAGTTCAGCTGGCCAAGCTGGTCCCTGTGGGTCCATAGTGGCCTGCAGGGGCAGGTTCTGCAAAACCAACAAGCCCTCTGCGGTTTGACAAAGTCCTGGTGGTTTCTTTAAAATTCCCAAGGAAACAGGCTCGTTGTCTGGCTTCAAACTTTCCCCTTTAATGTCTGCTACCCCATCACCACAGCCTTGTGCGAGTGTCTGAGAGCTGGGACGTTACACCCTGTTCAGTCCTACTGGCATCAGCGGGGGTGGGGTGGTCTATTACCTATCTAGCTCTTGCCCACCACCCAGGCTCTGCCCCTCTGATACTGGGGTGATTGTCAGGGGAGGGACTGGCATAAAATGACTAAAAACCTCAGTGACACCCACAGGTCTGCAGAATTCCCCACCCCAAATGTTCAAAAATAATCACCAGCCCACACCGCCACCGCCCCCCCCCCCCCCGCAAACCTGAGATTTGCTAACAAGTCCTGAGATTAAATAGTAAATCAATTCTGGTTCTTTCAATATGTCTCTTGTGGATTTAGGGGTCGCATGTTCAAGTTTTTCTCCACAACCTCCAGGTCTAGAAATTTACTTCTTGTTTTTAAAGGAGAGCGGAGAGTCTCTCATCATCACAGGGCTCCCGGAGCTGAGTCTTTAAGTAAAACGCCAGCTCTTGCGAGACTACAGTAAAATCACAAGAGTTGGCAAACCGAGGTCTGCCCATTGCCCGTGCTGACCGAAATGCAAAAACCAAACAGGATCAGTGGAAAAAGGGAAACAGGCAGTTTGAAGTTCTCCTGTTGCTCATAAACTTTGGTTTTATTAGACAAATGGGGGAGGGAATTTGTCTCTTAGAAACGTGTCTTTGATCAGCATCCCCCTGATCTGGTTCGGATTAGCCCAAGACCTTTGCTATGGGCAAGGTTTCACCCAGAACAGCACCTTTAACCCCTCGCTTCACCACTGCGATGCACCTGACTTACCCGCAGGCTGCCAGCATCCTGGGGTGATTGCTCTGCTCTCACTGGCTTCGGCCTCCTGGATCCCAGACAGCCCTGACAGGGAGGCAGGGCTGTTTGGCAGTACAGAGCACCCCGTCCCCTTCTCCTGCTGTCCTCCACGCGTACACAGGGTGCTAAGTCTGCTACCAGCTTTGGGCTACCAGGGCAGTGTGGCGAAGACATGTCAGAAGTCTTTATGGGAGCATAAATTGCCCCCGGCCCAGATGTAGCATGCCAGTTGTACTTCGGCTGAGGAGGAGAGAGCAGGGCGTACGGGAGACGCCCGTGGTATTTGCACACCAGCCGGCACCGAGTGGGTCTGCCTCTCCGCATCAGCGTCCCACAGCTCAGGAGGGGCATGGCCCCTCCCTCTGTAACAAAGCTTGTGGATCAACACTTAATTTTTTTCCCAGTGGCCTCGAGGCCCCCGTGTTTCCTTGCACCATGTGTCGGGGCTGTGATTCGCTGGGATTCGAAAGCTGCAAAGAAATCCCAGAAGTGGCCAGCAGTCCTTTCGCAAACACCTCTCAGCAACATCATCCGCACATCAGGAGAGTGACGGGAGATTGACCCCAAGCCGCGTTATTCTCTTTGACAGAGATCAGCGCTCGCCCGCTCGCTCTCCTTGCTGATTAAATTTGGGTCAGACATTTGCATGACTGTTAACTCCTGATCGGCCAGCATGGGCAGGGTCGTCTCACACGGTTTGCACACAGCCTGGTCCCAGGACAAGATACTTCCCAGGGGCTGAAGGGGACTGGATGGCTCAGAGAATTAGGAAGGAGATAGAAGGGATTCAGTGCGATTGAGGCGCCTAACTCACTTTGGCTGCTGTGAAACCCCAGCCCCGGAGCCTTCCACCTTTCAAGTCTATGTGGAAGGTGTTTTTGGTGGATCTCAGTCCAGACCCCACACCACACAAACTGGCGTCACAGACGAGAGCAGCCCGCGCGGCTCAGAATGAGGCCTGAATTCACAGCAGATGGAAACAGGATCAATTCCTTGGAAGCCCATTTATAACGAACACAGAGACTGAAATACCCCCCTTCCCCCCCTCCGCCAGCCAGGCCCACTGAGGCAGAATGTATCCTGCTGGGGACTCAGGGGCATCGGCAGGCGGGGTGGGGGTGCCCAGGGCAGAGGTCAGATCAGAAATGAGGGGCACATGCAAAGCAATGACGGATGGGAGAAGCTTGCTCAAAACCTGCCTGTGTGGTGCCAACAATCCTCTCACGAGGGAGTTCAAATTCTTCGCTTACGCAGAAGCAAAGGCCTGGGAAAGCGTGTGTGCGGCTGTATGAGTGTGTGTAGGGGGGGAAGAGGGGGCGCTTCCCTCTGTTTGCAAAGCTCCGTGTGTTTGTTTCTCCCGTTATCTCGCTGTTAAAGCAAATCCGCAGGATTATCGCTCTTTATTTGCCACGGTTCTGTTATTGCGGTTTCTGCCAGGGGCGACCATAATGCCTTGTTAACTGGGAGGCAGCGCGTGCTCAAAGGCCCCTGGGTCCGATGCAACGTGTAATTCCAACGCTACGAGCCACACGGCTACATGGCCCGCTGATGGCCAGAGTGGGACAGAGCCAGGGAAAAGCGAACCGCAGGTGGGAATCTCTGTGCGCAGACATGCCAACCAGCCCCTGCCCAGGCGCTAGCCACGACAGCACGAATCCAGCAGACAGGACTGGCCCCGGCTTTTAGTTGTGTGATTTACAATCAGAGGGAGGGAGCAGGGCGAATTCTTCCCTCCTAGCAAATTGTCCAAGGAAATGGGCTTTTCAGAGGGTTTGCCAAGGGACATGGCTGGGCCAATCATCTCCCCTTGGGCAAGAGCCCTCACCCAGCCCACTTCTAATAGGAGATTTTGGCCAGTAGATCCATGGATACCCTGTCCCTGTCCCTGACCCCAACACTTCTGCTACAGGGGTTGGTGTCTTCACAGCGTTCAGCTCCATGGCAGTGAATGAATGCCGCCGGGCAACTTGAGACCCTGAGGGACTGGTTTTCAGTGGCTCAGCCCCTCTGAAAAACAGGACTGCATGGTGTCTTGACTTGGGCTCCTGAAAAACAGGACTGCATGGTGTCTTGACTTGGGCTCCTGAAATATAGAGGCACCCAAACAATCAGTGGCCACTTCTGAAAATCTTGGCCTAGGTGACTTGCCCAAGAATGCCTTTCAACTCAGTGGCAGGGGCTGGGAACAGACTCCCAGCCCGCCTCGCACTGTCCATTATCTCAGGCCACTTCGCATGGAAAGGGGGCTGCAGAAGCACCGGGGTCGGCTACCCTTGCTGCTGCCGATTGCTGTCCGGTTCTCTCTGGGGCATAGGGAATGCATCTGCCTCTCCCCACTTACTGGACCAGATTCTCCGCTGGTGGAAGTCAGCAGCGCTCCCACCGGCTTCTGTGGGGTGACACGGGTTTCGGGCAGCGGAGGATCAGGCCTGCTGAGGGTTGTCTACACTTGGAACAGTACAGTGGCACAGCTCCAGTTAGGCTGCTTCAGTGTAGACACCCCCTACGCCAACAGGAGGGGCTCTCCCTTTGGCGTACACACTCCACCTCCCCGAGAGGCGGTAGCTAGGTCGATTGAAGAATTCTTCCGCTGACCTAGCGCTGTCTACATGGGGACGTAGGTTGGCTTGATGTCACGCTGGGGGTGGATTTTTCACACCCTGAGCAACGTAGCTGGGTGGACCTCACTTTTGAGTGTAGACCTGGCCTGAGAAACGACTGGCCCCTCTATGCTCTCTTAGCTTGGGCCTTGGGGAAGACAGCGTGCTGGTGACCAGGCCGCGCTGGTAGCAGCTTTACTGTCACTTTGCCGTCCTCGGTCGCATCTGCTTCGCACCTGCTTGGCAGAGTTTTCATGTTGTTCCCAGTGCGCCGAGCCTGAGCTCCGGCCTTGCCTTCCTCCCCTCCATGCTGCTGTCACGTGTGTCTCACTTCCTGGGATTGTGCCTTTCAGAAATCGGGGGATACCAAAGGCTGGGGCCACACAATGCCGCGTCGAGTGCTCGCTCCAGCGATGGGACTGTCGGCTGTCCGTGACGGCGCAGAGAAATGGCAGCTTGCAGGAGCGATGGTGGAGGGCAGGCGTAGGGAGTGATCAGCACGGGACGTGGGCAGGCTCAGCCTTTGCCTCCTGGGAAGGGATTTTAGCTAAGAAAACAGCATGTTGCAAACAGCTGATCCACCTCTGGGGCCCGATTCTGTCAGGGTGCTGAGCGAATGGGCTGCAGAGACTTGGAAGTCCTGTCTCTCAAAGCGGGCTGCTTGGTAGGTGCTGTGTAATGGGAGCCAGCGAGCGGCATGCTGGGGCGTGGTTTATGGACTGGAGGCATGGGCCACCTGTTTTGTTCCAGCAAGGGCCAGCGCAGCCCTGCAGATCGTTCATGCTCATGGCAGCTGGGCCAGAATACAGCTGGACATTAGAGCTGCTTTCGCAGAGGCAGTAGGGTCTAGCGGATAGGACACTGGACGAGGTCTCCGGTGACCAGAGTTACAATTCTTGCTCGGCCACTGACCTTCCGGGGGACCTCGCATGCGTCACTTGCCCTCTCTGTGTCTCCATTTCCTCTCCCACCCTTTACAGCCTCGTTTATCCAAGGGCAGGGATGGTCTCTCACTCGGTGTTTGTGCAGCACCCAGCACAGGGGGTGCTCTCATCCTAGCCAAGGGTTAGGGGGATTTCAAGTTCTGGTTTAATGTGTCCCCCCTTTTTTTTTTTTTTTTGGTTCAGTGTTGTTGTTCATAAGACATATTAATAATGCACTTTATTTTCCATATCATCTTTCTTACCGGTGCGGCCCCGGATTGCAGGAGCTACAGAATTAAGTGATAAATAATAGATAATAATAGTAGAAAATAGTAAATAATATATTTCCAGACGAAGAAAATAAATAGGCAGAGTTCAAGCTCAGCTGGAAAATTCCAGCTCCCAGGACATCCTGCTACAATACAGCAACCAAAGGCCAAATCGACCAATGTATTTAGATACCTAAAAGATGCAAACAGCACCTAAGTGAGTTAGGTGCCTTACCTGCTCAGGGTTCTGTGAAACCCCCTTGATAGCTTCAGGTGACTAAACAACTGACATTCAAATCCTAGCGACAGCATCTGGTTCTTGCGAGATTGAGCCAATTCATCAGTGGTAGCCCTGCAAACTGCACTGCGGACTGCACACAGACATCAGCTGAGGCTGGTGCCCTGGCCCCGGCAAAGTCTGGATCCGGGAATAATAGTTCCTCCCGAAATCTGGATCAGTCGCCACACCTTCTATTTGAACTGTCTACACGGATGATAATGGAGTTGGGGTGGTGGGCTTGGTGTTCTGATAAGATTGGATTTGGTTTTGACAGGTGAACTGTTAATGCAGGTGAAATATAGAGGACCAGACAGAGGGCTTAGCCCCAGAATACATCTCAAGTGCTCCCCGTGGTGAACTGCACCAGAACACCTTTCATTTTTTAACTGGGAACAAACAAAACCAGTAGTCGTTGATCTTTTCTTTGAGCGTGGCGGGCCCCACAGAAGGACTGCTGCTTTTACACTCTGGATAATGGATTCAGGATGGTTCCTGTGGAGTAATTATGGTCAATAAGAGTCTGTCAATACAATTTGCTGTCAATTGTCACTTTGTACAGTATCAAGCCTAATGGGTTCAGGTGTGTGGGGGAACGGATTGACGTGGAAAATGCTGATTCATAAAAATATAAGCAAAGCTAATGCAGGCTGTTTATCACCCAATTTAATTTCAGGCACTTGTGTTTGCGCAATCCAATGTAGTGCTCCAGCCCTTGTTCACTTAGTGAGTTTCATGCTGGTTAAATGTACCAGGGGGACTGGAATCTGTACAACTGATACAGCACAGAAGCAGCTCCGGGCACTTTCCCCCACCCAGTCCTTTGTGCGCTGGCCTTGAAGAGAAAGGAAAGGCGAGCGGTGAAGGATCTGGAGATCTGCGTTCAGTTCTTGGCTCTTCCTGTCTGACCTGGGGCAAGTCGCCGCTCCGTGCCTCAGTTGCCCCATCTGTAAAATGAGGCTTAAAACCCTTTGTCTGTCTTATTCATGCAGATTGCAAATTCTTCAGGGCAGGGACTGCCTGCCACTCTGCATGTGTGCAGCGCTTAGCACAATGAGGCCTTGATCTTGGTAGCCGCTACTGTTATAAGACTAATAAATAGCGCCCCGCCTCCCCCCCACTGCTATGCCTCATCTCTGGGCTGGAGGAACCAGCACCAATCACCGGGGTGGCAAGAAGTTCCCACCTCCATGTTCATCCTGTCGTCAGCTCTCCTGAGCCTATCGCAAAGGGGCACCAGCGACCACAGCGATGGGGTCAGCTGTCCACTGGCAGCCATAATGGGCCCCCCTCCCCCAGCTCATTCCATGTAGGCGCCTTAGGAATGAGTCCTTGGGTCACTAGGAATGGAGGGGGCATGGACGTTGTCTGGGAATGGGACGCAGGATGCCTGGGTTTCCCTATTTCCCCGTTCTGCCGCTGGCTCAGTCTGGAGCGCGGTGCCAGCCTCAGTGGGTAGGATGGGGGGTAACGGACCATCCCCCTGGAAAGCCCGTGGAGCACTGAGTATTATTGTCACTGAGAGCGGCCTGGGAAGCCACACTCTGAGCCAGCCGCGGTTGTTTCAGACAGCTGGGCCCATGGAGCGCTCAGAATGAATCATAAATATTGTCTGATAATCAGCCGATCACCCTGATGACTCTGGGGCCTGCTGAGCTCCTCTCCAGAGCGCAGA
The DNA here is from genome assembly GCF_965152235.1 of Eretmochelys imbricata. Classification (NCBI taxonomy): domain Eukaryota; kingdom Metazoa; phylum Chordata; order Testudines; family Cheloniidae; genus Eretmochelys; species Eretmochelys imbricata. The sequence continues at coordinate 3,769,911 of NC_135585.1, read as the reverse complement.
GCCCAGCCATGTCAGATAAAACCCACTCAGATGCACCTGGGAGGAGGCAGCCTGGCTCAGGGGCCCTGTCCCTCCTGAGAGTATGGCTCTTGCCTCCATTAACACTGCGGGAAGCACAGCCTTTGCCTGAGCATAGAGCTGATGGGACTCTGGGGTCCTATTCCCAACTCATCCACCGATTCATTGTGGGGCCTTGGGCAACTCACTTTCCCCTTCCGTGCCTCAGTTTCCCCACTCACCCACCGGGGCTAAAGACCAAAACACCTGGACGAAAATCCCGGCCCCAGGGTTATTATTATTGTTAGCACAGGTTCCATAATGCACTGGCTACGGGGGCGGAATCCGAGATGCCTCCAGGGCAAGTCTTGGTTTCCATGTATATTTCAGATCCTCAGTTCGAAGCACTCCACCCGACACGGATTGGAGCAGAATCAGAGTTATGCTTGAGGGCTGCCAGCGGCTGCTGAGCCCAACCTTCAGGTGCAGGCGAGTTCTTCTGTGTGCGTACCAGGAAAGCAATAAAGGGGAACGATCCCAATGAGACGCAGGAGCGAGCAGAATTAGAGACAGAGAGAGAGAGATTAAATTCGCACACAACAGGGCAGAGAGCTGGGGAAATTGACTTCCTTTTTCTTTTCCCATTATGCTTTGCAAGATGAAAAATACATTACACACCAGCCCTCTCCCGGCGAGTGCAGTACTGCCTGATGGGGTGAGATTTAAAGAAGCCGGGGTGGGCTTTGGAAAGGGTCACATGGATGCCGGAACAAACAGCTCAGGGTGCTCAGAGCGAGACGGGGGAGATCCGTCTTCCTGACTGCAAGATAAAATGGTTACATTTCAGATAATTCCAGATAGTAAATTTTTTGAGTCCCTATAAGCTAAAATCAATATTGGCACAACTGTGCGTCATTAAAAACTAAATGAACATGACAAAGCCAAACTGCTGCCTATTAAACAAATGAGTTTTCTATTCACACAGGCACAGCGGGTTATTAAATTCTTTATTACCGGCACATTGCATTTTATAAAGGGGTAAAAAATACGTCTTCTTCATATAAGGAGCGATGTGTGATAGAGGCCGTGGAAATCTGAGCCACCAAGGGCAGCAACGGCTGATTGTCCTCTGCTCCAAAATGTGGGATATAAGGAATTCCCACTGGAATGATTCAGGTCTTGCGGTGGGAGAGCAGGGTCCCTGAGAAAGAAGAAGGCAATGGCTGGATTTTCCTTGAGCTGGAAATCCTCTGGAGTGGCGTATGGAAGTGAAGGGCCCACAACAAAGTCCCCTGGACTCTGAGCGAGAGGAGATCTGGGCTCAGACCTCACATCTGGCCAGCCTCAGCTCCGTGATGAGCTTTGCCGGCCCCCAGCTCTGGGGATGTCGGAGTCAGGATCTGAGCCTCACAGCTGGAGTTCATCTCTAGAAATTCTGCATCTGGCGAGGGCTGCTGGGGACTCCCCTACTCCCGCTGAACCCTCCTGACCTCAGCACTCGGGCCAGCCCCAGCTGGAGAAGCTCTTTCTTCATGGCAGCGCAGTGGCCCTGACCAAGCCCCACCTGGAAGTCCTGGGGCCGCATGCCATGGAAGAGCAGATCTTGGCCCAGCTTTCCTGCTGCAGAGGCCACATGCCCAGCCCTATGGAGGATGGCGCAAAGGGCGATCCCGCTCACAGCAGCCCCAGCAGACAGAGGTGGCTTTGATATAGGGCCATGCTCCTGTGCAGGGATGGAGCCTGGCACGGGGACAGGCAGAGGGGAACCACACCGGGGGTTACCAAGCACCGGATGAAGAACCCCGGGCTGGATCTGAAAACAACAACCCAATTCCGACAGTCATGGGTGGGAAAACAGGGCTCCTGGATTCACTTCTACCACATCCGCTTCCCCACTGCCTCTTGTCTTGCTTTAGATCGCTAGCTCTTTGGGGCGCGGGCTGTCTCTTTGTTCTGTGTCTGTGCAGCACCGAGCATCCTGGAGCCCCGAGCCCTGACTGCGCCTTCTACGCCCTATGGCAATAGCCATAATGAACAACAATAATAGACAGCCCTACTGTCGCTGTCATTATTCATTATTCAGCTTGTGACAGTGCCTGGAGGCCGCATTCAGAACTGAGCCCATGTTACGCACTGTACAAGGCCCACACGTAGGAAGACACAGTCCCGGCCCCGAAGACCTCCCTGGCTCGGTCCATAAATGCCTGTGAAGTGCTCTGAGATGTGCAGAGGAAGGTGCTCGAGGGGAGATGTACCGATAGCACCATTATAAATGCCCGACAGCGCGACCTGGGGCGTGTGTACATCCATTCTGTGCATCATGTACAGCTGTGTGCGTTGAACAGAACAGCAATCCTTCTCCACGGTGTGTGTGCTTCCATCGAACCCCTCCTCTTCCCAGTTATTTATAGAGCACCTAGGAGATTCACCTACAGTCTCCCGTCAAGCACACTGTGTGCACGCCTGCCTTCTGGGCCGCGTTAACGACAGGGAGAGCAGCCTGCTCTTGTGCCTGACACGCAATAGGGCTTGGGCGTCATTAACAGGGGCGCAGCTAGCCGTCTATTTAGGTGTACCCGCTGGAGGGTCCGGGAGCCCGTGCAGGAGGCTGGCGGGGGAGATGGCCAGGGTTGCTAACCGCAGTCTGCACGCTGGGAGCGCCCTGGACGTGGCCTTTGCCATCCCATAGATGAGGTGGGGGCAGTGTCCACATCTCTTACCAGCAGCCAGGGGCCCCAGGCCTTCGAGAGAGATAATGTGACCCTGCTCCAGCTTTCAGGACCCCGGCTGTACAGACTTCACGCGAATGATACAGCTTTATCCTGGAGATCAGAGATGGGAAAGGCTCCTTCACGCACTCGCCCCAACCCAGGAACGGCAGGGCCCGCCCCGCAGACGGCAGTATTCATTGCCTGGTCCAGTTCTGCCCGGCCCTAGCAATGGAGCTCCCACACCTGGGAGGATCCAGAGCTGGCAGTCATGAAATGCCTCCTGCTACCGAACCCATACGGTCCTGGTTCTCGCATCGCAGCCCGTTCCTCTCCCGCTGGGCTACGGCAGATGCCCTCTCCTTGCAGCGCACACCCCTCCCTGTGGCATCCGTCAGCTCTGACTCTCTCATCACAACATCTGTCTCTTCCCGGGACCAGGGACCTCCCAGGATGGGTTGGGAAAGGGGCTTCCAGCTGCTTCACATCTGGAAACCAGACCCCGGGCATTTCAGCCTCTTGGGCCCTAGCCGTCTGCCTGAGGGGGGCTCGCCTTTGCCTGTTCATCTGTCATGACGCACTCTCGTGGCATGTGTCACACACCCATGCACCCTGTTATTTCCTTCTCCCTCGGGGCGATGGCGAGAGAAGTAGGCCCCAGGTTGGGGAAAGCAGAGTCAGAGCTGCACTGAGTTACAGCTGAAACCACTCGTGGCCTCCTTCTTGCCCCACGGCTGGCTCCCGAGCGCGTCAGCTCAGCCCGGCTGGGCGAGGGATAACGACAGGATTCGCTGCGGCCGGGGGAAGGGCGCAGAGCTGGGCGGCCGGGGTGCTCTCCTTGATCTGGTTCCAAGGCTGGCCCTCTTCGACAGTTACACCCGAACGGAGCCCTGCCTGGCGCTGAATGCTGATCTGCAGGGCTGTACCGGTGTCGGATGAGCAGCGTCTGGCTCCGTGGGACTAACCTCAAGTCCCTCCCACTGTTCAGAGAATCAGGTGCAGGCGCGAAGGGTTTTGGCGCCGGGACGTTCATAGCACCAGTTAACAGACAGCTCAGGCTCTACCAGGCCTGGGGGGGGCCAAAGGAAGGTGCCCAGGGTAATGGAGCTCCAAGGGCTGTGGCTGCAGGGCTGAGGGTGTCTTTAGATTCTTTCATCCAGGAGCAGGATGTTCCCAGGACTGAGGTCCTTGGTTCTCCAGGGAATGTGTGCCGCATTTAACCTGCTTAAGAGACCCCCCCAGCATCGCAGGGGTCATATGCCCACTCCTGCATGAGCTGCTCAGTAAATGGGGGTTTCCATGGAAAAAATGTGACTTTTTGGTGAAAAATTGAAAATGTTCACCCCCAAAAACAAAAATTTCAAAGTGGAAAAGCAACTGTGGTGCCTCCTGGGAGTTGTAGTTTGAGAGTCTCACCCCCCCTTCTCCTCTATGGCACTGGCTCCCTGATCAGACTACATCTCCCATGGTGCACCACAGTCTCCTCTCTTGCTGAGAGGACAGTGCATCATGGGAGCCTATTGGCCGTGGTGCATCATTTTTCTAGTGCCAGTGACAAGTGCCGTAGAAAGGTCTAGCTCGGTAGGAACAGCTTTCTGAGCACTGTCCATCCACTGATGAATTAAACCTCACAACTCCTCTCCGCATTATTGTCTCCGCTTTAGGACTGTGTGCGTGAATGTCTGCTCCAGTGGGGCGGGCGGCAGGGTCTGGGAGCAGTACCCTTGCTCTAGAGAGGCCCACAGGGCATTATTACCACTGTTATTTACGTGTGCCATGGGAATGCACCCACATATAGTGAGAGACAGCCCCTGCCCCAAGCAGCTTGCAGTCTAGATCGGCCCACCGGACACAGGCTAGGAACGGTTAGTCTCCCCATTGTCCACATTGAAACAGAAAGAAATGAAATGTCAGAACTCGGACTTAATCCCAGGTCTCTAGAGCCCAGTGCCTCAGCCACAAGATTTCATCCTGAGACTGACTAATTACTGCTGCTCCAGACACGACAGTAATGCCCAGGAATTCCTTCCGCCTTTCTTCCCAGCCGGCCTCCATTCTCCTTGTGTTGTAGCATGTCCCCCACACCCCTCTGCGCGGGGTTACCCATCACAGACAGCAGGCTGGCTGGCTAGGTATTTTGCCTGCGCTCAAATTAAAGCCAAGATGGATGGATTCACTAGCCAAGCTGACAGGGCTATCAGCAGCCAGTGCAATTAATTTAAATCTGGTCACTTTCATTTCCCAGCCCCAGCCCAGCGGATCTGCTAATGCCTTTAATTGCTACTTTCTCTCCTCTGAAATTAATACCCTCTTCAGCAAAGGGAAACTCAGAGAACACAGGGTATCACTTCCACAGCAGTAATTGGCCCCAGCCTGTGAAAAAATCAAACTCTCTCTCCAGAGAGGCAGGATCCGTTGGTAAACCAGCTTCTTTTCCCCATGAACTGTCTCCGGTCTTCAAACCCAGCTCTGGACGGCAGCGTTACCATCACATGGGGCCTGTGGGCAATAAGTTTGGTGGGTCACAGCGCGGGTCCTAATGGGCCAGCCAGACATGTGGCAAAAATCACCTCCTCGGGAGGCCACAACTGGCTTCTTCGTGGGCAGTCTTAGAGGAGAGGCCCAGAACTGAATGGGCCTCCCTTGCCTCACTCGGGATCACTGTGATTCTTGGCTAGTGTTTCTAGTAAGGCAGGAGTGGGGAAGACATCCAGGCCAAGGCCTCATTGTGTTTTGTCTCTTGCTCCGTAACGAATGGTGTGTGTGTGTGTGTGAGCATGTGGGGGATGGGGAGTCAAGGGTATATATTTTCCCCCCCTTGGAGTTTCCATTTAATCAAAGCTCGCTCCTTAAAGCCCGATCTCCTGCCTGCAAGAGCGCTGCCGGCCCGTCGAATTCTGCTCACCGGTGGCTCCATATCAGGAACGCTCAGGAAATGCCCGGGTCCGACTCCCCTCCATATTATTTGACTGTAATCTTTTCCATTTCGCCGCAGCCATCAGGCCATACCAGCAATCACACCCCTCACGGCAATGACACCCCTTTTCCGCCAGCTCCAGTCACTTGGCCTCTGGTCTGGAGCATTCTAACACCTCCTGAAGCATTATCATGACGAGAATGCAGGGCCTGGCTTGTCTCCCTACTTTAGTGTACCAGCAAGGTTTAGCGGGGAGAATCAAAGCACTTATTCCCTGGGCTCCTCTTGGCAGATCTACCCCACCTAGTCCACTGGCTCTAGCTCTGGCATACCCCTAGGTCCCATGCCTTGCTACTGCATCCAGCTAGCTGCCCAGTTTAAGTTTCTATCTGCAACAAGTATGATTGCATTCCAAAAAAAAAAAAAAAAAGAATAAAATCCGTTCCTGGAGACTAGATCCTTCAATGGCTAATAGCCAAGATGCTCAGGGACACAACCCTGTGCGTCAGGTTTCCCTGAGCCTCTGACTGCCAGAAGCTGGGACTGGATGATGGGATGGGTCACTCAATAATTGCCCTGGTCTGTTCATTCCCTCTGGAGCATCTGGCCATTGTCAGAGACAGGAGACTGGGCTAGCTGGACCATTGGTCTGACCCAGTGTGGCCGTTCATACATAACAAAACACACAGAACCAGATCCTCAGCTGGTGTAAATTGGCATAGCCGTCAGCGGGAACCAAATCCAGGACCTGCAGCACAACCCTCGACCACTTGAGCGAAAGGAGTAACACTATTAGCTCACAGCAGTAGTAGGCTGTTAACCTCTGTATGGACCTGCCTGTAGCGGGGGACCTAGCTCATTTAGCCAGCGTGAACCCCAAGAATCTCACGCGCCAAAGTGGTTTCCTTCTTGAAAACCCCCACAACTGTCAAAATAAGTAAAAACGGAGACCCTGGGCCTGCTGCAACTGGGCCTCTGGGCCTGGAGGGTGCATTCAGTGCTGGCCGGAACAGGGTGCGCACACAGGGAATGCTGCATACCCTGGAGTGCCGGTAGGTGGACACCTGCAGGGCTGATGGGTAATCTATAAAGGCCTGTTCTGCTCTATTTTTTTTGAGGGGGGGGAGTGGGGTGCAGGCTTCTCCTCTGACAGCTTCTTCCGTTTTTTGTTGTTGCTCTCGACAATGTCAGGGCAAAGCGCTATCGATTTCACATCCAGGGTTTGTTGGTAGGTGTCCCAGACATTTGATCAATAGGGCAGCTCCATCTTCCTCACAAGCCCAGCCAGAGCTGGGAATTATCCCCTCCAAGCACTGTCAGGGTCACCGAAAAGCACAGCACTTGGGAGGCTGGGGGTGCACGCAGGCGCGGGGCGGAGCGGGAGGGGGAGAGTCGTGCTGCGGTTTTGTTTTAAGGGCACAAGCTGTCAAGAAAGCAAGCCCACCAACCTGAGCCCTTTTCAAACCTACCAGAGGGTTACAGGGGTGGGAAGAGAGACCGTGTCGGGAAGAGCTGTCCTACAGGAAGGAAGCTGGGATGCCTGGCCCTGGGGGGAGATGGGGCCTGCAGTACGCCATCCTGGAACAGCCCCACTGAGCCCTTCGCTTGGAGCTTTTGCTCAGCAACCAAACTGAAGTGTCATTTCGCAGAGCTGCTGAGCTGGAAAGACCCTAAAGAAGGGTGCTGGGACTCCAGACAGCAACACGGGCTCCGTGAGGTGGCAAAAGGGTGACAGAGAACGGGGCATTGGGACCTCACGGGCTTTTGGGCAACAGAATGTGGGGCGGGGGCTGGCGGGGCCGCTCCTCCATCTGTGCCCACAGGGCTGCACCTTGCCCCCGGTTTTACAAATGTCACAGCACCACCATGTTTATGTAGGTCCTGCAGGAATGCCCAGCCGTGACCCCCCTCCCGGGCAGCCCAGCAGAACTGGATCCCTGAGCCACGGGGGCCTGGGCACCAGCGGGACATTTCCCATACCCTGTGAGAGCTACGGAGCAGTCTCCTTCCCGAATGCAACCCTGTGCCCAACCTCTGACCTGCCTCCGATGCCCACGCATCCACCCACGGCTGACGCCTCTGCCCACCAGGCTTCAGACCAAGGTGCAGGAGGGGGGCTGGGACACAGCAGCGAGGTGCCCTCCTATCCTGGGACCCTGCAGGAAAAAACCCAGGGGTCTCATTCTTCTCCCACGAGAGTCAGTGGGTTAATATGGCTGGCCACCGCTGCCCAGGGATGGGAAAGTGACACGTCTCCCCTCGCCCACCAGACCAACCCCCACCCCCTGATTGGTAGGCCCATTCACTGCATGACTGTCACCACTCCTGGGGTGGGGTGGGGGCAGTTGCAATGTGAAGACGGGCACTGGAAACAGCTTGCGATTAGTCCCTGCGTAATAATGTATGTGGCCTGATTGGCACTCTCGCTGCATACTCGGTGACTCGGAGCGATAGGGGAGAGATGGGGGGGGGGGACCAGGGCCTCAGCGCAGTGGGGAGGGGGAATTCCCACCCCCTCCCCATCCCTCTCCCTCCTTCGGGAAGCTGATTAGACAAGGTGCTGGCAGCCAGAAGGTCTTGGGTGCCCGCAGGGGAGCGGGGGGAGGGATTAAATGATGATGCGTCCAGAGGAAAATGTGTTAAAACATAGTTGCTGGGAGAAGTTAACGTGATAAACAGCAGGAGGGAGGGGGGTGCGTGTGTGTGTGGTAGAAGCTGCCACCTACCGCATCTGCTTGATGCCAACGGCCAAGACAAGTGCCAGCAGCTAGGAAGGCGCTTGCTCTGGCGTCACCACCGCTATCCCGGCCTCCCCGATCCTTTCCCCCGCCCGCCACCCCTCTGGCCTTGTGCACAGTGGGAGCTCAGCCCCCAGTGGAGGGGTGTGGTGCACCAGCGTGGCATGATGTGCACCAGGATGGTGCGACGTGCACCCATGCTGTGTGATTTGCACCATGCAGCTCGCCGCCCGGGGTCTGTGCCAGGGGATTGCATGGGCCCAGAGATGGCAGTGGCCAAGCCCCTTGCAGAAGCCGGGCCTACATTTCTCCCCTGCATTGCTCTTGGCAAGGGGAGGAAAAGCCCAGAGACTTTCCAGACAGTGCGTAACTGCGGCTCCTTCCCAGCTGTTTGTGTGGGAGCTGAGCTACCTTGAAGACCCCGCCTGTTGGTGCCCCACGGGCTCCCCCAATCCTCCGGGGCAATCAACGCCCTGCCCACAGTTCTCTGCACTCTGATGGGCCCGTTTGGGTTTGATGATGGTGATTAATCGCACCGAAGAGCAGCGTTAATGCCTTCCCCAAACTGTCTGATGCTCATTTCACACAAAGGCAGTTGCAATGATCGAACTGGACAGGTTGCCTGCGGGCTGTGGTGGGAGCTTTGCTCTCTCCGGCACATGGTGCCGCTGACCATCTTAGAGATGGACAGGAGGGAAACCTGGTAGATACCACCAAGGCCAGCAGCCAGCATCTCTTTCCCCTTTGTCTCTAGACCACAGTCTGTTCCTCTGGGCCGGTTCTCTTCACGTCTCCATCTGATCTCCGCTCTGGTAGGGTGGGGAGGCAGGAGGACAAACATTTTAGGTTTCCTCTCCATCCCACCTTTCTTCTCCAATTCTTCTGTGAGGGGCAATGTTACCTAGTGGTTAGAGCAGAGGCTGAGCTTGGGGGAGCTGGGTCAGGACTGAAGGGTATTGGCAGAGCTATGTGTGGGGAAGAGCCCAGGCCAGGAATAGCCGGGGAAGCTGCAGGTCAGGATGTGGGGTGCTTCAGCAGAGCTGTACGTGGGGTAAATTTACCCAGCTCCTGGTTCACGATCCTGGGCTCAGCCCTGAACTATCAGAACTTCACTCGGGTGAGTGGAAAATGCACCCACACGAGGGGATAAAGTGATTTCAAAATTTGCCCACATTTGTTTTCTCCTTGGAAAACCATAAAACAACCCCCAACCTAACAGCATCCTGATTCCGCTTTATGCGCTCTCTCTCCTGATTGATACTTTGACAGCATGATGGATGAGCTCTGTGTACGTTTTCTGACACAGCCGCATATATTCTGCATTCTTTAGCTGGAGTGGGCCTCTGATGGAAAGCTGAAAATAGACTACTCATAACAGGGATCCCAGATAAAATCCTGTTAAAGACAGAGGAGTCAATCAAGTTCCTATTCAATAGGGTGTCACCCGGGGCTGGGAGGAACAGGCTGGGAAGGTGTGTAAGTTGCCCGGGGAGATTTTATGGGGCTTGAATCAATCAGTGGGGATTCCATAAAAGTCAGTGGGTATAAATGTGTTCCTCAAATTGCTTTTGACATCCAATTGTCTTTTCTATTTTAGATGGTATAAAGCTATTACACACACACAGTCTCTCTGTACACACTCACACAGTCTATTTGCGCACACACACTGTCTATCTGTACACACATAGAGACACAATCTATCGGCACACACACACAGTGGGCCTGCTCGTCAGGTGGTGCAAACTGAAGCTGCTCTGTTGAAGTCACGGGAGGTAGTATTTAGCCCACTGAGCTTTTGGCCCAGCATTTGCACACAAACACAAGCACCCGGTGCCTGCACATATCTATCGGCGGCATTGCAGGCTGGCTGGCTCACTGAACTCGTCAGAAGCAGAAGTCTATTGCTTTTATTGACACACCCGGTAAGTTACTGTTCTCTCCTCACTGGCCCATCCCTGCTCAGACACAGACTTGAGCAACGCCGGGCGAATACTGAGCGGCGTTTGCCTTGTGAATATTTGTGCGAATTAACTCACCGGTTTGTGGCTGTTTGCATTTGGCCCCAGCGGGTGCAAGGACCTGGAGCGTCACCGGCACAGAGGTGGGGCGGGAGCAAGTTTGTAACTTGCCCATGCAAGGAACAGCAACATGTCAAGAAAGATCACGCCGATGCACACTGGGAACAAGGGCAATGCTTTGTGACTTAGGGGACTAATCAGAGCTCAGCTAGCCGGGTCAGATTTCGGGTGTCAGATGCTGGCCGCCTGATGACTGGGATCTGTGGAGTGAGGCAGAAGGCACAGCCGCAGTTTGCCAGACACCTCCCAGTGGCAGATAACCCCTCTGGGTGAAATTCAGCCTTGCTCAAAGGCCCATGTGCAGAGGGGACCATGGAGGCTGAAGCCAGTGGTCAGGGTGCTCATGAGGTACCAGGAGACTGCTAGCTGCTGAGTCACTGATAACCCCCTGGCTGGCGCTCAGGGGATCAAGGTTCCTGGCTCTGCCACAGATTTGCTGGGCGACTCTGGGCGAGTCACGGTAGCTTTCTGTGCCTCCATTCCCCGTCTGCACTGTAAGGACAATAACCCTTCTTGAGTCTGTCTAGACTTCAGATTCAAGCAAGGACTGTCTCTGACTGTGTGTCCGGGCAGTGCCCAGCACAGCGGGGCCCTGATCTTAGCCAGGGACTCCAAGCATCAGTGGAAAAGAATAATAAAGCTGCCCCCTGCCCAGAGAAACTCAGGGGTACAGGCTTTCCCTGAGCCATCTCGGAGCCTGCCAATTACTCAGGTCCAGCCGCGAGGTACCCAGTGCTCCTCTCCCCAGAGCAATGCCTGGAGTGGGTCCCCCAAAGATCCATCAGTTAATCAGCTCATGGACGGAGGCGGATGGAGCAGTAAAGCTCTCTCCGATCTCTCTCCCTCTGCTAATGATGGCCCTGGGGAAGAGGCCTAGCTAGCTGGGAGTGGATTCAGGACTCTCTCAGGCTGCCATTAACCCCAGGCAGCGCGAGGAGATGGGTGGCTGGGGATCAATTTGCGAGCCTGTTTAAAAACCTTATTTTTTTTTAAATCGCCAGCTTTCAAGCAAGGCCAGAATGTATTACTGCTGTGTCCCGGCCTCTTTTGAAATGGCACAATCACAAAAGCCGGTGTTCTGCTGAGAGACAGAACTGAGGAGGAAAAGCTTTTTTTTTTTTCCCCTCCCCCTTTCCTCTGCAGAGAAATTTTAGCTCCAATATTAGCTGCAAACTAAGATGAGCAAGCAGGTCGTATATCATCTCTCCGTAAATCATCTGCCGCCCTTGAGTACGTGAGTGCCGGTGCTCAGGGAGACGCCTGCGCTTAAATAAAACAAAATGAAATTTACACACACCGAGAAGAACTGAGCTGAGGAGTACAAACTCAGGGCAGTGGGGAAAAAATCTCCTAGAGATGACGGCATGGAGACAGTGTACAGATTGTAACGCGTAGCTCCCAGCTTACCCAAGGAACACGTTGGGCTGAAATTAATCTCTTTATTTTGCTGATGATTAATCATCTCTGAAAGTACCACAGACTTTCTGTCACACTAAGGACTAACTGCTTGCAGATTAAGAAGACAAGACATACTTCCTTGCCACGCTTGGTTCAATCACACACATGCCCCGGTGAGAGCAATGCCTTACCACACCTACAGGAGTTGACGCATGCCGCCATTTCGCCCCCCTCCCAGGATATGTGGCAGGGTTTGACTGCTCACAGCATCAAAAAAGGAAAGGAAACGAATGTGAAAGGGCTAGGCCCCACTGGCTACTGAAACAAGCCCGCTCTAGGGCCTTTGACCAGCACGTCTCAAAGCATATTGCAAACACTTAGCAATTCCACATGGCAACAAAACCCTGGTCAGGAAAGTGTTTCAATCTTTTACAGCTGAAATGCAGCCACCTTGAGGGTGGAACGTGGAACCTGTTGAACAGCGCACCACAACACCACATGATCGCTTAGGATAGGGCGTAAAGAATAAGGTGTCTGACTGAGCGGTGGTCATATTAACTGCAGTAATATTAACTTATTCTCTCTCCTCTTAACATTGCAGTTGGGTGTTAACATAACAACTAATTAATGCCCTACTCTTACAGAAAGTGCTGTGGCAGAGGTTCTCAAACTTTAGCAACCCGAGGACCGCCCATTTTGATTTAAAATCTTTCATGGACCCCCCCAAAGCTCCTGTTCAGCCCTAGGCCCTGCCCCTACTCCACCCCTTCCCCCAAGACCCCACCCCACCTCTTCCCACCCCTGCCCCTCCTCTTCCCCACCGGTTCCTCCCCTCCCGTGAGCGCACTCCGTCCCGGCTCCTCCCCCTTCCTCCCAGTACCTCCTGCATGCGGCTGAACAGCTGTTCCCTGGCATGCAAGAAGCGCTGGGAGGGAGGGGGAGGAGTTGATCAGAGGGGTCTGCGGACCCCTGGAGTGCCTTTGGGGACCCCCAGGGGTCCGCGGACCTCAGTTTGCGAAACATCTGTAAAGACCACGTGGCAGGCCCTCAGGTCTCCTCCTGAAAAGGGAGTCCCCCCAACACCACATCGGAGTGTTACCTCAATGTGCCATATCGGGGCATTTGTTCAGTACTGGCTCAGAGAGGAGAGTGCCACCTAGTAATTCACCCCCTCGTGCCATTCCCGGGCGGTTCCATCCATTCCTGTCCCGGCCCATGCTCCCTTTCCCAGCGAGATAGGACAGTCCCCCAGACAGGATTGCTGCCTGCTGCCTGGGGCCATTGTACCCGTCAACTTCAAAGTGGGCACCGGTCCCTTGGCAAAATTTAAAGGGATGGCATCAGTTTCAAATTCTGCCACTCCATCATCAAAGCCACTAGTGGTGACAAGAGAAAAGCCCCCCTCCGCCGGAGCTAACCAATAAACGCTGTTCCCAGAGCCACGCGGGGTCTTTCCCGAGGGCAATGCCGATGACACAGGCATCCATGCAGAGAAGCAAACAAAAACACTGCCACGGTGAGCTGCTGCTGGAGTGGAAACTCAGCCGCTGCCAAGCGCAGAAGGATGGGCTCAGCGGGAGAGGAAATGCTGTGGACAAGCTTCAGAGAGGGGCCCCGGAGATGGATCAAAGCAGAGAAGTAGGAGCTCAGAAAGAAGCAGGGGAGACCACGAAGGCCTGTCACCCAGTCTCTGGACTCCCTGACCTTCAGCTCACTGGCTCCCGAAGAGGGGAAGGTGACTTCCTCCAAGAGTCTGCGCACGCCGCATTGAAACACCGACTCTGGATAAACAATGACAGTCTATTTACCTCGGACCATATGGTGCTTGGGAACAGGTGTGTGGGTAATGAAGTACCCAGCTCCAATTAAGCGTATGGGAGCCTGCCTCTTATTTCCGCCTGCTTCTTTTTCTTGGGCTGCAGCCTACTTACCCACAAGAGCTAAATAGGATCGAAGTGCCATGGGGTTGGGAGGCAGCGCAACCCGGAATGCCACGGGGCTGCTATGCCACGGTTTCCCCTGGCATCTCGCTGCAGCTCCACGGGCATGTGCCACCCACTGCCCGGCGGGGTGGGTGGGGATGAGGGGAGCTCAGCTGGGTGGGCTTCTCGCTGGCCAAAACCCCATGTCTGATGCAGTGTGGCTGGGAGTTCCCAGCCCCAGGGCCCGATCCTGCACCCCTTACTGACACAAACAGCGCTTTGGATCAGGTAGGGCTGCAGGGCGGGACCAGTATGAGAATCAGTCCAACCTAAGGGTCTGAGACACCCTCTGGGAGAAAGCAGGTGGAAAGGAGCGGGCCTGTAGGTCAGGCAGGGCGCAGCATCAGCAGCTGCCTGAACCTTGCTGCCTTTCAGGGCCAGCCGGAAGCAACTCCTGAGGGGTGGGAGTGGCAGAACGGAGCCCCCTCCCTACCTGCCTCCCCAATGAGCTGCAAGACACCTGGTGCATTATGGTGGATTTTACCGTCCTTTGAACCATCAGGGCCAAATATTGGCCACCGCTGGTGGCAGGACACCAGACTGATCTGGTCTGGCAGCTCCTGAGGCTGATCCCTGCCCGGGTTCAGAGCTCTCTGCTGATCGGTCTCTCACTGTGGAGGGATAAACCCCTCCTCCCCCCGTGTCCATATGGCACTGGACGGAGACTTGGTTACAGAAATCTACAGTAGTGTTGTAGCTGCCTTGGTCCCAGGCTATTAGACAGACAAGGCCTGGGAGGGGGGAATATTATGGACCTTGGGTACAGAAACGGCTTTCCTGGCTCTCATTCCCAGTCTCCCCTCTCCCACAACGGGATTTGCTGAGGTGTCGGGGACATATTGAAACGGTAGAAATAGCCCGTCTTGGGCTTGCAGTGTCTCATCTCTCTCTCTCCCCCAGCAGCAGAGGCCTGCCGGGGGTCACCGCCTTAATCTCAGATTAAACAGCCAAGGTCTGTTATCTGGCTAACTGGCTGAGCAGCGCATCTCTGGGGGATTGAGGGAATCAGGCCTGGTGACCCGCTGACCCGGGCTGGAGTCCATCACGCTGGTGAGGGGCCTGGGCGTGCTGACTCTGATGCCGGGGAGCAGTGCCTGCAGCGGGGTAGCTTGCGGATCAGCAGATCTGAGACGGGGAAACAACCACCTCAGACCCCGCTCCAGTTCCCTCCCCCACCCTGACAAGCGCCCAAAGTAAACAGCTTCCCTGGGAAGCGTCTGGCCAGAGCGATATGGACCAGCGAGTAGACGCCACGGTGCTGGAATGTCGCTCGCTAGACGCCCCAGCCACGGAATGTCGGCCTCTCTTCTGGGGGCTGCCTGTGGACGATCAGATCTTGTTGGGAATGCATCCTGCGTCTGTGGATTTCAAAGCCTCAGGGACCGCCATGATCTCCTAGCCTGGCCTGCCGGTTCAGGTGCCGGGGATCTGCAGCCACATCTGGGCAGCTCCACATCTCAGTCGATGCCTGCCTAGCCCAGCCCGGGGAGTTTGCCCCCGGGACTCCCCCAGCAGAGGGAGCTGTACTTCTCCAGTAACATCCGTCAGCCCCATCGGGTCCAGGAACCTGTGGCCAACGTCCAGTCTCGGAGTGAAGACTCTGAGTGAGGGAGGGTTTATCAAGTCCCAGTGGGTCTGTCTACACTGCATCTCAGCCTGGGTAGACCGACTCACGTTAGTGGGGCTCGTGTTAGTGCCCTAAAAAGGACTGTGTGGACGAGCCTCGTCCAGTGCCACCAGGTCCACGCTAGCTGGCACTAGCTGGCTGTCCGTCCCAGCTGCAGTGTAGACAGAACCTTGGGGGGTTTGTAGCGAGTTTACGCAAACAAACGCTGGCCGACGCAGAGCTCGTGTACTGCTCTCTTCCCCTCGCTGCTGCTCACGAGTCCTGCGGGGTGGACGGTCGGTCACCTAAGGTGTGTGATTTGTTGCTGCTCCGTGAATGGGTCGCCGTAGCAAATTTCAAACAACACACGCCCTGGTGCAAACTCTCCAATCACCCTTCCTGTTCACATCGGGGAGACTTTCAGGCTCCAGGAACACTGAATAATACAACCCCCAGAAACCAGTTGTCTTTATTCATGCTGGGTGAAATCCACCCAAAGGCAGGGGAAGAACTGGTGTACAATGTAAGGTCAGCTCTGACATCTTCTGCTCTCTCTCTGCACTGGGGGAACATTACCCCAAATTCTTGTGGCGTCTCATTTGGTCCAGCTCCAGAAACCAGGCAGTGTGGAAGGAGAACAGACTGGCTAGTGGAGGGTGTTGCTTGAGTTGTCAGTTGAATTAGCCTCTCCAGGGAAGCGGTGGAAGCTGCCTCCTTGGGACATTTAGACTAAACAGGGCAAGGCACTCAAAAATGTCCTGCTGGGATATTTACCCTGCTGGGAAATGGGTGGGATGAGCTAGAAGAACTTGTCCATCTCACTTCCATGATGCTGCAAGTTTACGTAGGCAAACGTCTGGTGAGCTGAGACACTGGCCAGCATAAGAACCGCCACTGTCTCCTGGTTTCCTTGTGTCCGACGCCTCTTGTATTTAGACTGCCTGAACTGTGGGGTAGGGGCTGTTGTGTGTTTGTGGTGCCATGATATTCTGGTTCATTAATGCGGCTCCTATGATAAAAAAAAACAAGTAATCATAAAGCCCTGTTCATTTCTGGGACTAAAAGACAAAAGGAAGCACGCTATCCAAAAACCCTCCCTCGACACAGCCCCTCGGAAGGAATGCAGCAGATGAGCCCCATGGTGTCGGACGCAGGAATCCGAGGCAGCCAGGGTCCAGGCACTTGCGCCAAGGGATGCAGGGAGAGGATCTGTCACAGAGGCTGCACGGGAGGCCACTTTGCACCTGCGTTTACCCCTGGACAAGGCGCTCGGCCGTTGGCCATCGACTCATGCGCAGCGCTGCATCTGGGGGCAGAACCAATCTGCCTTTCAATCAGCGGCGGTGTCTCTGGAGGGTCTGGCTTCAGATCTGTGCCGTAGGAGCTCAGTTCTCATTTTCGCAGAAGACCCACCAGGTCTGATCCTCACTCCCCGGCTGCGCAGAACTGGCATCGAGGGGAAGCGGCTACTGGCCAACAAGGGCCGGCGCTGGAGGGCACCAATCGCTTCAGCCCAAAATTAGCTGATCGATTAACATGGGATTTTCAGGGATTTGGCACAGGCTTAAAATACCGATTCCTGGTGCCAGCCTCGGCTTCCTTGGCAAACCTCTTTCTTTCTTTTTGATGCAGCCTCGCTGGGCCGAGGCATTTGAATTATAGGCCGCAAGACGGGCTGCTGGTGCAGACCGGAGAGCAACGGAAATGTAATCCGTGTAGCCATAAGAGTTATGTGCTGCTTTTGCATATGGGGCATAAATAAACAGCAGCTGACGTGGCGCGGGGGACGGCACAGCTGTGTGAGTGTGCCCGGACGGCGAGGTGCTGAGCACAGGCCCAGGCGGTGACGTATGGGCACAATCACCTGGGTCTCCCACCATGGGACAGCCCCACCCTCTGCACCCCCAGGGTTGAAATCATCGTATGAGTGGCCCAGCTGGAGGGACGGCACAGCACAGCCTAGTGACTGAGGCATTCAGGAGAGCCGGGTTCTGGTCCTGGGTGACCTTGGCCAAATCACTCCACTTCCTTGTGCTTTGTTTTCCTTTTGCACCTTGGCTGTTTAGACAGCGAGAACTTTGGGGCAGGGACTGTCTCTCACGCTGTCTGTGCAGCGCCCTGATCTCTGCCGGGGCTCCTGTAATACCAATAAAGGCCAGTATGGAGTAGGGTCAGTTGCTGAGGTCACCAGGACCCAGCCTGTTGCATCCAGCACCATGAATTTGCACGGTAGAATCTATGGAGCACTAAGTGATATCTCTGCCCTTCCCTTACGTTCCCCCTCTCTGCTATGGTTTCCCCCTTCCTTCCCCTACGTCTGGGGCTACCAGCTCACCTCCCTCACCTGCATGTGGACAGTGGTGCTAGAACAGATTTAAGCGAGGGGGTGCTGAGCTGTGCCCCCCCTACCCTTGTCTGAGCCCCTCACTGCCCCCTTGAGCTGGGGCTGGGAGCAGGGCCGTGGCTCCGGGAGGAGGAGGACATGGACAGGGGTAAGGCAGCCGAGGCTGGGTCTACACCTGGGGGCGGGTGCGGAGCCCAGGGCCGGGGCCAGGAGCGGAGCCTGGGCGAGAGGCTGGTGGCCAGAACCCTGGGTGGCAGTGGAATCCCCGGGTGAGGGGCCTGTGGCTGGGACCCTGGGCGCAAAACCCTGGGGGTGCTTCAGCACCCCCAGCACCCTTAGTTCCCAAGCCTATGGGTAAGGAAGAGCCATGCTCTGGCTGCCTCAGCCCCAGAGGTCAGTAGGGAGCGGGAAAGGAATGGAGAGGAGAGAGAAACGGCCCTGGTGCGGAGCAGGCTGAAGAGAAAAGCCATGTCATTGGGGTGCAGGGTGTGGAACCAGGAGAACCCTGGAAAAGAAAGAGCCAGGGAGGCGGAAACCCGCTGAGTTGTTTGCTCTGTACAGCCCTCGGAGCTGCTGATGCGATGGGAGCTGGATGCCACAGCAACAGTGTTTCCTTCTGCTCTGTCTAGGAGTGGGGCTGGGATCAGCCCCCTCGCCCAGTGCTACCGCCCTCTGTCGAACCCCTCTCAGTCTGCCTGGAACCCCTGGGCTTTGCTTTTGCTTTGCGGCACTTTTGCAGCAGGGTTTCTCTTGCCCTGGCTGGCTGCTGCCCATGTGAAGCCCGGCAGAGCGCTGGAGGCAGGGCAGGGGCTGGCCCGGGGCGTGCGTGGGCTGTTGCTGAGGAGCTGGCTGCGTGGCCACTCCATGAGCCAGGCCGCTGCCAGGCAGAAAGCCCTGGCAAACCTGCACCCTGTTCTGATTGGCTTCCTTGATGAAGTGCTCAGGTGGCTGGCTCTCACTGATGACCACTGGCCTGGCAAGCTGTCACAGGGCAGCCTCAATTGGCAGAGACAAGGCCAGGGCTAGATTTACTACCCCTGTGCCAGGTCTGACACGAGCAGTCTTCAGGGTCTGGTATGTCTCCTGTGGGTCCCACACCGGGGACGTCGCGTTAACCCCATTTCACAGGGGGAAGTGTCGGCCCTGAGGCTGGCAGGGTCAGGGCTCGAAGCCAGGAATCCTGACTGCTGGTGTGGCTCTGTCAACCCATGCCGATTCCACCCTGCGGCACTGCCCCACCTCGCTCCGTGTGGTCTGCTTACCAGGCAGCAGGGCCGCTGCCCCTCAGCAATAGAGGAGACCGGGAGAACGAACTGTGCCCTGCGTCGATCAGTCCCCCCTTGTGCTGGGCTTGGTACATACACGTAAGGAGCACCGGTGCCCTCCTGGAAGATCTCAGAGTGTAAATAAACAAGGGAGAGGAGGGAAAGTGACTTGTGCGGGGTCGCACAACAGCTTGGGGGCAGAGCTGGCTCCAGCCACGCTGATAGGTGCATGTGTCAGCCAGAAAGAACTAGATAAATTTACAGAGGAGAGGTCCATCAATGGCTATTAGCCAGGATGGGAAGGGATGGTGTCCCTAGCCTCTGTTTGCCAGAAGCTGGGAGTGGGCGACGGGGGATGGATCACTTGATGATTCCCTGTTCTGTTCATTCCCGCTGGGGCACCTGGCACTGGCCACTGTCAGAAGACAGGGTACTAGGCTAGAGGGACCTTTGGTCTGACGCAGTATGACCGTTTTTATGTTCTTACTAGTGTGGAGTCCATTGGCTCAGAACAGTTGGGCGCCTCCTTAGCCAGTCTCTGCACTCGACAGTCTTCCCAGCCTTTGAGTAAGGGACGCTATTATTGCATAGCAAAATGCCCCCCTTTTGCTGCATGATACCTACCCGGTTCCTCCTCCACTTCCGCTGCCTCTTTGTGCGTCTCAGTCTGGAGGAGAAGAGAGGGAGAGAGAGAAATCCGCAGGGCGGCTGCCAGTGCAGATGGAGACCTGGACACGTTGTTCCCGTGGGGAGAAACCCTTTCCCTCATTGTCAGGCTCCAGAGTTTAGCTGGCCAGCCTCATGCAGGGAAGGAGTCATTTAAAACCCTGCACCAAATAGCCAGCAGCCCTGCTGTGGCTTGAGCGATGGGAGACGCCCGGTAACTTGTCTACATGCAGCCTCCTAAGCAAGGTGGTGGTTCTTGGATGGGTCATTAGCAAGAACTGAACCAGCGAGTTTTGGGATCTAAAGCAGGAGCCCCTGTTGGTTGAGCTGAAGGACCAGGTCCTGTAAAACTCCCCTGCCCCTATAGAATGGGGCGTGGAGTAAACGGCACAAGTCACTAACGCCATCCCATGAGGAAGTAGAGCAGGGGTAACCTTCTTCCCTCATCTCACTGCCACGTGTGCCTGCAAGCCTCTGCGCCCAGAACCCACCCGTTCCTGGGTCCCTCTGCTGAGACTGGTGCTGTGGACAGTTGCCCACTTGGAACTAGGTCAAGGTCAAGATTTTCCAACTTGAGGCTCCGTAAAGAGGCCTGAATTTCAGAACGTGCTGAGCACCAACCTGCTGAATAACAGGCCCCTTTAAGGCAGCCCAAGTTGGGCACCCAGAATTACTGGTCACTTAGAAAAGTCTTGTCTCAAGGCCTCTACCTACGACAACACAGGAAGAGCCCGGGTGAAATCCCAGCCAGGCAAGACCCTGTCTTTGAAGACATTAGCCAGGAAGAAGAGCGACCGGGGGAGATGAGCAGAGTAGAAAGAGGTCTTCACAACCTCCCTTTGACCTCTCGCAGCCAAAGTAGATGCAAGACACTTAGCTGGGGTCCGAATCTGATGGGTGCTGAGCTTTCCCATCTTAGTGAGGAGTCAGCGAGAGTTGACAGTGCTCAGCTCCACGTAGGATTGGGCCCTCGGCATGTGCTAAAGCTCGTTATGGGTTGCGAACAGCCGCAAAGCAGGAAAACGTTTTAGGAAATAGGTCAAGAAAGGGTTGGGCTTTTTTTCCCCAAATGTATTAAGTTCCCACCCCCATCCCCAGCCTCCTATCACCATCCACGTGTGATCATGCCAACGCTTGAATCTAGATGGCAACGGGGGTATTCTTCCCAGTTCCTATCACCTAGCAACTCTGGACAGCGGCCCGGTCGGACAAATCCTCTGCCCCCGCATGCTACAGTGTCTCCAAGATGCTCCAGGAGTTTGTTGCCAGGTGCTGACATGTGCGGATGCCGTTCCTCAAAGTGCGATGCCGATTCCCCCGGCCGGGTGTGTGGTA
This sequence comes from Eretmochelys imbricata, assembly GCF_965152235.1. NCBI lineage: Eukaryota > Metazoa > Chordata > Testudines > Cheloniidae > Eretmochelys > Eretmochelys imbricata. The sequence continues at coordinate 3,748,877 of NC_135585.1, read as the reverse complement.
TAATCTGTGACATTTAACATAAATAGTTTTCTATTCCCTGCTGACCTTTAATGGCTTTTATCATCACCTGCGGTTCCTGGCAGTTATACAAGAACTCCTGTCTGTTGCCTATGTACATTCTGCCTGAATACGCTGGAAAACCATTGGTTTTCACAGCAGAAGCAAGTCCCTAGGAGATGTCAGCAGTGACTTGAGACTGCCACTCTTGCTTGGAAATAGCATGATATGTTTCAATTAGAATTAGTGGGGAAGCCAGTTATTAAGTGGTTAGTTATTATGGTAATGGATATACTCCACATTAACTGGGGAACGCTCAGCCTGCCCGCTGCTCCTGCTAATGTCCGATTTTTTCTTTAATTCCTCCCTTGTGGTTTCTTCTGTATGCAGCTAGAAAGATGGGAGAGCAGAGACGGAGCTAACTTGCTGAAATTCCAGAGGCAAATAGGTGCTGGCTCCCTCTGGCCGCCATCTCGGCCTCCATCCCGGCTCTCCTTCCTTGGCACCTTTTCTCCTGGCCAGCGGTGCTTGAGTCACTCAGCTGCAGATGGGGGATCCCCGTGTAGCTGCCAGTGGGGGACTTTGATGTTCATAGCTGGAGTCTTGGTGGATGAAGCTGTGCTCGGCCAGGGCCCTGGGAGGAAGAGAGACGCGGAGAGGGACAGAGGCAGGGGCTCCGGACAAGTGACCCAGTCACCCCTTCTGCTGCCATCCTGGGATCTCCCCCTGCTTGTTTTGCTGCTGCTGAATGGGGTGCGGACAACCGGAGACTCATCAGAGTCATGAAGATGAGGAAGAAAGGATGGTGTTCCTGAGACAAAGTGTGCAGAGAGAGGTGGCCCCACCCTCACTGAGCTGAGGGAATTATCTCCCACTCGAACCATTGTCTTAGCATTTTAATAGCTTTTATTTGTGAGGGTGGGGGAGCTGCCATGCAGTGCCTTCGTTTGATTCCTTTAATCTTTTGACATTAGCTGTCATAAAGGAGAGTGTAATTAGGACGTGCAGTACCTTGCCGGGCTGCGCATCCCCCCACACTCGCTTGTTTTGCCTCGTGCAAGCAGCTGCATTTTGGAGGCAAGTCGGGGTGATCAGATATCTTTCCATAATTGGTTTACTTGCTTTCCTTTGTAGCTGTCTTGCTGGTACAGGAACCACTTATCATGACTCTAGGCATTCTCCATGTCATTGCAGTGCTGCGTGGCAGGGCCCCTTCTCCGGATCTGGGTGCCTCCAGCATGGAACAGGGGGAGCCAGTTGGGTGCATGATCCCTGTGCAGATGAGCTATGTGTGGCAGGCAGGTAGCACAGAGATGCTGAAGGATAAGAGGGCTCTGGGGATGAGATTCCAAATGCTGCTTCCTTAAATTCCTGGGATTGCTGTTAATATAAATGCCCCCAGACTCTGTAGTCCTGAGTCTGTTCTCTGGTGCTCACCCAGTCCCACTGGCCAGGAAAATGTAGATTAGCTGTCTCCCCATGCATACCCTGAAGCACTCGCTTGCTGCATGCAGGCCGGGCCAGAGTTCTAGCTACCAGCTGCCAATATCACATCCATCATGTGTACAGTCCAGCCCCACCAGCAACCCTGCCACAACAAGAGTGTGCGTGAACATGGTGCTCATGAGCATCTCCAAAACCATGGGCCAACATGTGCATCTCGGAGCTCCGTGGACAAAGTCCTCACCATCTGATGGTGGCCGTGTTGGCGGAAGAGGGAAGGGTCCACTGACTGTACCTGGGCCATTGGGTTGCACTCTCCCTTGCCAATGCAGATCATTATCCTGCACCGCCATGTCAGAGGCACCAGGCTTTGCCCTGCATTCCAGAGTCGAATGTCATCCCTCACTCGACGGTCTCTACCCCGGCTCCAGTCCTGTGTGTGATGCTGGATGTCTGCGACTCCTTAAATCTGGTGCATCTCGCGCTGGGTAACAAACAAAAGCGGAATCGGCTCGACTCGACTCTAATCATCACCGGGAAAGCAACAGTCAGGTCTATGAATAAATGAAGTGAAAGCAAAGCGTCTGGCTAATGGAATAATGACAAATCTGTAGAGAATGCAAAGGGAACAATTTGAGAAATTAAATAATTGAACAGGAGACGTCTGTTACTGTGTCTGTGGGTGGGAAATGTGAGTAAATGCAACCTTGCGAGTTCAGAGCATCTGCCTGGTGGGGGAGAGTTGGGGGCTTTTCCCTCCCCTCCTACCCATGGGGGAAAGCTTTGGGCCCTGCTGTTGATGACGTGAAGCACCTGGGGTGCAAAGAAGACATTAACGGCTCAGCTTTGATAAGGAGAAACGGAACCAGGAGGGAAACAGGCAGAAGGGGTCAGGCAGTGGACCACATGCAACCAATAGACTTCTGCAGCACACCCACCACCTGGCGGCCCAGGTTGCCACCTGCATCAAGATAGAGCATGACATGCTGCAACCTGTAGTGTCCAGGACCACCAGCTGCACAGCAAAGAGGGTACCCAGGTTGACGGTGGTGACCACCAGCATAGCCCATAGCAAGGCTTGAAGCAGGGACCTCCAAAGCTATAAGCATAGAGTCCAACAGGCCATCAGACATCCCAAAAACAATCCCTTGAGCAGATCTGGTAGAAAAACATCCGATCTTGATATAAAAATTGTCAGTGATGGAGAATCCCCCACGAGCCTCGGTAAGTTGTTCCAACAGTTAATTATTCATACTGTTAAAAATTTACACTTTATTTCTAGTCTGAATTTGTCTAGCTTCAGCTTCCAGCCACTGGATCGTGTTAGATCTTTGTAAGCTAGACTGAAGAGCCCATTATCAAATATTTCTCCCCATACTTATAGACTGTGCTGAACTCACCCCTTGGCCATCTCTTTGTTAAGCTAAATACATTGAGCTCTTTGAGTCTATCTTTATAAGGCAGGTTTTCTAATCCTTTAATCATCCTCTCCAACGTATCAACATCTAGAATTGTGGGCCCCAGAACTGCACACGGGATTCCAGCCACTGTCTCACCACAGCCACATCCAGAGGTGAAAGAACCTCTCCGCTCCTCCCCAAGATTGCCCCGTTGGCGCATTAGCCAAGGATCGCGTTAGTCCATTTGGCCACAGCGCCACACCCGGAGCTCTCGTTCATCTGATTATCCACCACGATCCCCAAATCGTTTCCAGCGTCCCCGCTTCCCCGGATAGAATCCCTCATCCTGTCTGCATGGCCTGTGCTCTCTGTTCCCAGACAGATACATTTCCATGTAGCCGTATTGCAACACACATTGTCTGCCTGTGCCCAGGTTACCAAGCGATGCAGATCGCTCTGTATCAGTGACCTGGCCTCTGCATTATTTCCCACTCCCCCATGTTTGTGTTGTCTGCCGACTTTATCAGGGATGATTTTAGGGTTTCTTCCAGGTCATTGATAAAAATGTTAAGTAGCATAGAGCCAAGAACCAAGCCTCGTAGGACCCCACTAGAAACATACCCACTCCACGATGCGTCCCTGTTTGCAATTACATTTTGAGGCCTATCAGTTAACCAGCTTTTAATCCATTGAATGTGTGCCGTGATGATTTTATCTCATTCTAGTTTTTTAATGCAAATGTCACATGATACCAAGTCAAAGGCCTTAGAGAAGTCTCAGTGAGTTGCATCAACACTATTAACATTATCAACCAGGGTCTCTATGGCTTGCGCTAAGGAGCCTGTCTCTCTTACACAGGCTTATGGAGTTTGTCAAAGTGGCAGAGCCCTGCGAGAGGCCAAAGTGACGAGGGCCACAGCAGCACCTGGAGAGAGGGCTAAGAACCGCTTGTTGCAAGTCTGGGGTTGCAAGTGACTTGGGCCCAGATGAAGAGTGTCAGAACAGGGCTACGTGACAAGGAGACCAGAAGGAATTCATTCACACTTCGGCTGCGATGTCAGCATGCGGGCAGCTTACTAGCGAGGTGCAAATGGACTTGTCAGGAGTTTACTGTCCATTTAAAAATCCCTGTTTGCTCGGCTGAAGTTGCAGAGAGGGCATACGGCGTGGGGCCTGATCCCGATTGGTGCTGAGCCTAACAGCCTGAATCACTGAGGAACCACAACCCCCGCAGCTGCCAATGGGTGCTGAGGGTGCTCAGCACCTCACAGCTTCAGCCTGTTACCTGGAATGGATGGGAACCTTCTGAACAGCATACTGGAGAGGGAAAATCTATTTTGTGTTGTGCCTTTTCTTTTTAATCCGGAACAGCAGGTTCCGTTGCCAGAGCGGCTGTTTAGTCACACTCGTTACCCCAAGGTCGTTACACAGTAGGGTTAAAAAGCCTGGGAAGTTGGATGGTTTAGGAGATCAGGGATAGAAACCGTCATGCTTCGGGCATGAGCTGACCTCTGATTATCAAAGGTCAGGAAGAAACTTTCCCTGACGGAAGGTTATGCCAGAGCTGCCCCCTGCCGGGGTTCTGGTCCCTTCCTCTGAAGCAGCGGGTGCTGGAGGCGGGATACTGGATGTGACTCTAGTCTGATTCCTGTATTCCTTCCTAGCAGTGCCATAAGAGAGCCCTTCAGCTCTCGGCCACCTGACCCAAGCCCAGTGGGAACGCCAGTTATTCCCCAAAGCTGACTGCTCAGTGGCCTGTGTGGAGTGGGGTTTGGTGAGTCTCCACCCACTTCCCAGCAGATAAGTGTCCATGTCCCAGAATCAGCTTGCCCCGCTGCTCTGTGCATCGCACCTGCTTTGAGGATGCCCAAGGGTGCTCTTCAGTTCAGCCCCTTCCACCCACACAGAATCCGCTTTGTAAATGAATAGCATCCCTCCCAGTGAGGACACCACCCCACTAGCCCTGCTCGCAGCCAGGCCAAACTCCCTGCACTCAAGTGACACCCAGAAATGCTTCCCTCGCCAGTGGAGTTACATGCTTCCTTCCTCTCCTGAACCTCTAAACTAGTATACCAACCCCACCAGGGGATAAAGCCCATAAATACAGCACACGCTTCTGCTGGCAGAGAGAGCTACAAACAGGTCTGAGCTGAAACGGCCGGCTACCAATATACATCCAACCGCCTGCTGTCATGTCTCAGAGGGACTCAGATACAGCAAGTCAGGATACTGCATGTTACAGCAGGGTGCAGTTTATTCTCCCAGACCTCCTAGCCATGACTGTGGTGCAGATAATATTCATCCATTCCCTGCTATAACCCCAGTGCCACAGTCGCCGAGCCGCTTCCCAGGACCACCTTGCTCCCAGGGGTCTAGCGGGAGAAATTCTTTCAGGAACCAGAGCTGGTTGGGGAGTAAAGGCAGTGGAAGGCAGGCTCTGAGTCAATAGGGTGTAGCATTCGTTATTCACACGTAGCTGAGTGACCGCTGGTTAACTGTAGGAAAGGGCTGGCAAATCCTCACAGCCCTGCAAGATTTTAGTACAAAGCGCTCTGCGTCTGGAAATTCACCACTGGAAATTCCTCATTCATTCTTCTTCTGGACCTAACATTTCAGCCGTCCAATCAGGGAGCAGCATGTGACCCAGCTGACAGCCAGCCACACAACAGGACTAAAAGACACCAAACTTTCAAAGCCAGCTGGCTCAGAAACATCCAACAGGTTCATCGGGATAAGGAGGCAGGGAGGAATACTTGCAAATGGGGTGCTACACCAAGGAAGGGGTTCCATTTCTAACAGGTGCTAATGGTAACATACTCTTCCGCCAAGAGTTGTTAGCAGCAACAAGGCCCAGGTTCAAAGAGCTAAGGGGTCCTTCTTAACACTAACAACACCAATTGGAGCTCCCACAAGAACTCCTGGGTTCACAAAATACTAGTTCTTTTTACCATGTTGCTTCCCTCTTCCCCCTCCAATGAACCCCACTCACAGTTTGGTATCAATATATAGTATGGACCCAGATCCCTAGGCTTATTAGGACAGGCCTCTCAAGAGTCCCTTATAAATTGCTGCTTAGTTCTGTCTTGAAGTTCTACCACCTACCATTACCCAACCAACTGTGAGTTTGTACACAGTTATGGTGACTCCCAAAATATCACTGGAAGAATTATGGGTAGAAAACCTATGCAAATGCAGCTTTCTCTGTAGCCATACTTCCCCCTATTCACCAATAGATGGTGGCAGAGAGCTCGTTCCCCTCTAGAGCTTCTGTCCATCTGGAGTTCTGGGTAAATAGTTTATGCAGATGAAGCAGCTCGGTGGCTGTACTTCTCTCTGTTCACCAACAGATGGGAGCACAGAGCTCCTTACAGGTGCCTGTTGGAGAAGTGTTGATGGAACCATATTCCCTCAAAAAATGTGGTTCTGTCAAAATCAAAACACTTTATAAAACTGGGTCAAACTTGCTGGAATTTCATATTGGAAGAAAACCAGAAAAGAAAGTTCTGACAATACTGAAATGTCCTGTTTAGACATATTAGCTTCTGTTTAACATACTCCTTACTTATTGCTGCAGTGGAATGTATTTCATCATCATAGTTTATGACTGCACCATCTGGCTTTTTCCCATATACAGAACAGAAATATTTATTGAATCCTTCTGTTTTTTTACATTGCTATTGACAATTTTACCATTTCCATCTAGAAATGGAACAATACCATTGTTAGGATTCCATTTGTTCTTAATATACTTTAAAACTCCCCCTTATTATCCTTAATTCTGCTGTCCACAGATTTCACCTCCTGTCCTTTTGCTTCCCTTATCATTTTCCTACAATTCCTAGCTTCTGATTTATCTTTATTGCTATCAACTTCCCCTTTGATATGGATATTTATAGCAGCTTTTACTTCCCCTCTAAGCCAGGTTGTTTTTTAACCCATGTGGCCTTCTTTCACTGTTGTGATATTGTGGCGTTTGGGCATCTAGTAAAAAGTTCTTTAACAGTTCCCAATTATCATTCAATTTTTTTCTATTTAAATTCTTCTTCCCACCCCATCTGTCTCAGGATTGTTTTCAGCTTTCTGAAACTGGTCCTTCGAAAGCACCAAGTATGTTTTCAACACTGGCTCTAGGAAGAATGTGCCTTTATCGCAGGCCACACACACACACGCACACACACACACACACACACACACCAGCAAGACCTCTGTCCACATACCAGACCCTCTTAAAGACTTGTGCCTACAGTGAGTCTCTTTAGGTTAGATTTCTCTTCCCCTGCCCTCTGTCTGCCCCTGCACAGGGAGCTGTCCAGGGCACAACACTGTCCCTCCCTGGATGTCCGGGAAGCACCCACAGCACTACAGACCTCGCTACAAGCAGATAAGAAATAATAATACCCCTCTGGTGCAGCCACCACTGCTGAGTGAGTGATGGTGGGATTTTAATGGCACCCACTCTATCTCCAGGAATATAATGTGGGGAAGCTGACAACAGACTCTGATTGGTACCCACAGTAATTAGGGGAACCCTTGTGAGCTAACAGCAGAGATCAGCCCTGTGGCACCGTCAGTTTCTGGCTAGCACGTACCCTCTTTGCTCCGGCTCTCAGTCCATACATCAAACACACACAAAGAGCTGCCGAGATGCATCCTAATGCACTGAGTCCCGCTAGCCCCTTCATCGTCCATGGGGAACATAGCCCCCGCACTGCATCATCTCTCATTAAGTGGGCAGAGGCGGCTTGCTGCTGTCATTTCCCTTCTCTCTGTGGTGCCCCTGGGATCGAGACACCAGGAGAACGCGAGGGTGGCTGCATTTGTGATCAGCCACTCTGGGACTCGGAGGTGATGGTGATCGGCTGGGAAGCAGGGACAAAACCTGCCCTCCCCACCCCCCATCCCTCCCTCCGAATTCCTTATCCACCGAGGCTGCTGAGCAGACAGCAGCTGCCGTGCTGACAGATGGGAGCAGGCTCCTTTTCTCTTCCCTTCAATGCATGGCCTGCGAAGCCAAAACAAAGCGACAGCTTTCACCCTGCCAGCGTCGGCATTTGCAAATGTGCCCATCCAGGGCCGCACCGGCCCCTGTCCCCAAGAGCCCAGAGCCTGTGGCCAGGATGGAGGCAGAGCCAGGGGAGCCCAGAGGAACCAGGCTGAGCTCGTGCAAGGCCTTACCCTTGCACGACGTGTGGGTCCAGGTCAGGGGAAATGCTGGAAGCCCCAAACCCTCTGTCCACTTGCTGCCTTGCTCTCCAGGATGCAGGCTCCAACAGGGCAGAGTGGAGGATGGGTTTGTATAAGAAGACGGGGGCAGAGCAAGACTCACCTCATTCATGCAGGTCAGCGTCTCCCCATCCCGCTCAGCAATATAGACCTCCCAAGACTTGCCCCAGCCCGCAGTTGGCTCAGGGCACAGCAAGACCTGAGCAGCCCCTCCCCTTGATGGGAACCCAGAAGCCACTGATGATCATCAGCAAGAGCGACTGGAGGTCTGGAAGACATGTCTTGTCCAGACAGACGACAGATGCTCCATCTGCTTAGTTCATCCAAGGGAAGGGTAAGATGTGGCTTGATCACAGTCTACTAGTATCGACTGGAGAAGAGCTTTCTGATTGTAAATGGCTCATTAATCCAGCAGAAAAGGGCCTAATGAGACCGATCTCTGGAAACTGGAGCTGGACAAATTCAGACTAGACCAAACTCATGAATTTTTAACAGTAAGGGTAATTAACCACTGGAACCACTTGCCACAGGATGTGGTGGATTCTCCATCACCTGAAATCTTTCAGTCAAGATAGAATGTCTGGCTAAAAGATCTGCTGTCGCACAAGGAGGAGTTCTGGCTTGACGCAGTGATTACTGGAGGTTCCCTGGCCTGTGGGACGCAGGAGGTCAGACCAGCTGATATTGGGAAGCAACGCTCCTCATGGACGCAAAGAGCTGAAACGACTTGGCTGAGGCCGGATGGGGAGTCCCCGGCAGATGGGAACCCAGGAGTTCCTAAGGAAACTCAGTGCTGCAATCCCCCTGGGCATCTCAGAAGATGGTGGGGGTACCCATGCTGTGTAAGGTTCAAATCTGGCTGGACCCCACCATGGTCATTCAGAACACTCCTTGCTCTTCAGCCTGCAGTGAGTCAGGACAGAGCTGATTGTGCCAGGGGTTGGGTTCAGAGGAGAAGCCCTCTTCTCCAGGTTCATGGTACTGCACTGTACTGCACTGTTGGCCACGTGCAGCGGGTGGAGATCATCTCTCTTCCGAAGCAAGGACGTCAGCAGGCCTGGCACCCACCTAGCCTGAGGCTGCCTTTGTTCCCACAGCATTATGGCCATTTGCCCAGCATGCCCCGTTACCCTGAGTTGGGGCGCCCGGCTGTGCTTTGGGGCCACACTCTGATGAGCTCCTCTTGGGGCATCTGGGTGATGGAGGGGACATCCCCGAGCAAACCCCTCACCCTCTGGCCAACCTGCCACAAGCCCAGTGGCACAGGTCTTTGGGGAGCCTGAGAGCATTGCTGTCCCCACAGCCTGTCCAGCTCTCAAGACTGCCAGCAAGGGAGGCAGATAATTAGGGTGGGATCCCTCCACGAGTTCCTGACTTGGGTGGGGGTGGGAAGCTCTCCACCAGGAATCGGGCTCAGCTCTCTGAACCCCACCTGCTGCTCAGTCGTCCTCTCCTACAAGCTCTTTCAGAAGAGCTCTGTGTTTGGCTATGGTCACTTACCTATCTGAGGAGAAAGCAGCATGTACGACACACATATGACAATGATTAGAGCAGGGGGCAATGGGACTCAGGACTCCTGAGTTATATTTCCCGGCTCTGTCAGTGGGATCAAAGCAGGTTGTGAGGCTGCCTTCCTTGATGTTTGTAAAGTGCTTTGGGATCCTCAGATGAAAGGCCTCAGAGACAAGGCCACTAACACGCTTAGACAGCCAGGCATCTAAAAGCTTCACAGGGTGATTACTGAGCTGGTGAGGCCAGGTTAATCGGGGGTGACTGAGGGGCTATCAGCGGTCCATGGCTGGGCACTGTGCGAAGTACATGACTCCGGAGCGTACCCTGTCTCAGCTGGCCCAGGGGAGAGAGGTCACTGCAATCCTTCCATCAGAGCAAGTCTTCTGCCCTCAGAACCCACCCGTCCCAGTTTGCCCAGGCTCTGGTGGATGATGGCCCATAGATCTCAAACCAGCATGAGGGTCACTTGAAGGACTGAGGTGACCCCTGAGAGGCCAAGTTGCTGGCGACGACCAGGGTTCGGAGCCGGAATAAGTTCTTGGCAGGGACGCTGTTGCTAAGTGTACTTGCTTGTTCTGGAACTGTACTTGACAAATGATCCGGTAATTGGGGAATGAACGAGGAGGCTCCAGCCAGCTGGCCGGCTAGTGTTCTGTTTGAACAGGCTGATGGGACAAGCCCAGAGCTCCATGTGTGTTATGCTGTGTGGTTCTTTAGAACCACCAGCTGCTGCTTTAACTGTATGTACACAGCTAAGAGATGTTCGAATCAAGGGATCTTTCCCACCCCTGCTGGAATGTTTCCCTCCTCCTCCACTTAAATAAGGAGATGGGCATGTACAATCGGTCAGATCTAGCACTCGTGAGCGACCCTACAATAACAAACCAGCGTGTGCAGCCCAGCTCCCTCGAGGGACCCTAAAACAACAAACCAGTCCCCGCGAGCAACCTCCCGATAACAAACCAACACGCACAGCACGATGCCCGCAGCTGAGCCGATATTAACAAACCAGAATGGGCCGTCCAGCGCTCATGCATACAGCTCTGGTTTTGGCATGGAGGGCACGTAGCCTCCCTGAGGAACGAAGCAGTCTGGGCTAGGCCAGTTCTCCCGAGCAGCCCTACAATAACAAAGCAGAGTGCAACAGAAGCAAGGATAACCAAGTCAGCCACCAAGCTTCCGAGGGGGCATGCTTGCAAGCAGGCACGGAAGGGGAGAAAGCTGTCATTTTCGGGCAGGAGGAGAACGGCCACAAGGTCTGCACGCCCACTGCGATGGCACCAATAATCCCATTCCTGCTCCACCCTCTAGGGAGGGCTCATTGCAGCAAGTCTCGCTTAAAATAGCCCCAGCTAGACTCCAGCTGGCGAAAGTCCTCTCTTGCAGCCAGTTAATGCTGGAGCTCACAGGTTTCTATGGTGCTGCTCTGGAAGAGCGTGGAATGAGCCTGCTTTCCATCTGATTGCTGGGTGGGTGTGGAGCTTCGGGAGGGGAATTGTTTGTTTCCTCCCAGATTGCAAGACCCCGGAAGAAGTATGTCTTGGCCCGGGTCCTCTGAGCAGGCTGCTGGTGGGAAGGAGAGAACCCGGCTGGGGAAACAAGGGCTTGACAAATGAGCAAGTGACAGGGAGAGGGTCTGATTCAGCAGAGCTCCAGCCCCGAAAAGTCTGGGAACGATCAGGCCCCCCCGAGGGTGGTGGGATCTGAAAGCAGCCTGGGCGTCGGCCAGTGGCTTGCACTGGTTGGCTCAGAGATCACGGATGTGCCTGGAGACTGGTCAGGCCCCCCATCCCTGCTGCAGTGTAGCAGCCCGGAGGTGGGCAAACAGACGCCACCTTCCAACGTCCCCTTCAGACTCCTGCCAGCCCTGCTTCACCTGAGCCCTCAGTCTCATCTCACAGCCCTCCCCTGGCGTTCTGCTGGGCCCTCTCCCGCTCCGACACTCAGACCGAATTCCTCAGGGGTCTCCAAATCGAACCCAGGCCCCCTCTCTCTGGGGCAGGGATGGGCACTAGGGGTCTCCCACGTAGGCCCCGAGCTAAACCCGGACTCGTGGGAAGCCAATGGGACTCCTGCTGCCAGGGGAGTTTACCGGATGAGGCCTCTCAGCTGTAATCTCCTCGGGCGAGGGACGATGGCTCGCCGCTTTGTATCTGTGCATCTGCCCAGGGCGTGTAGAGGCACCAGTCAGGGCAGCGTCGAGGGGCCAGAGGGAGAGGACATGCTTGTAGGACTCAGGAGATCTGGCCTCAATTCCTCGCTCGGCCACAGTCCCCTGGGGTGATCTTGGGCAAGTCACTTTCTCCCCTTTGTTCTTCACCCTCCAGCTGTAACAGGGCGGGGTGGGGGAGGGAATGAAACCTCCCTTTCTCCCACTCACTGCCTACTTTGTCTTTCAGTGTGTACGTACAGCTCCTAGCACAACAGGATCTGAGCTCAGACATGGAGTCTGGTGGGGAAGGAAGGCCCATGCTGCTTTCTTCCCCCTCTGGTGTTTGTTAAAATGCAACTGGATGCAAGGCTGCCCCCTCCCATGCAAATGCATGGCCACTTGCCACGTGATTGCCAATCAACTCTGATGACACCTGGCTGGAATGGTTGGCTTGTCCTGTGTCCGGGAGAAACCGGTTCCCTGCTCCCTGGACTTGTTTGGTGAGCACATTTTAGTTCCACGTTTCCTCCATGTTTGTATAGTCCCTGGGACATTCACCGCAGTTACACCATACGAGAATATTCATGATCAGTGTGGTATTACTCTTCTAATGAGACCTCAGGCTAGCTGAAACTCCCTACCCGATCCAATGAGCCCCTTGGCCTCTGGCATTGGGATGTTTGGGTCGCAGGAGGGGCCAGTAACATCCCACCGCATCCTGAACCCTAATTCAGATCCAAACACCAGCTCCTTCACCTACTCACAACAGCACCAGGATCCAAATGATCCGTGGGTTGGGGCTGGCTCCGAGAAATCGACCCCGGCTGATGAGGCCCAGAGAACCAAGAGCCGCCCTTGGTTTTCTGTCTCTGGAGGTGCTGTGTGGCTCTCATTTTTTGACTGGGAGAGGGGGAAACTGGGGATTTCACCAGACACATTCAAGGGGGGACCATCTTTGCTGTTCCCTGATCAGGCCATTTCAGCCATACTCCGGTACTGGCCCAGCAAAGGCCCAGCACAGCTAGATGCAGAACGAGCGGCTCCAGGAGGTAAATGTCCTGTACATACCGGTATCCACAGCTTCCCTCTCTCCAGGAGAAATAACAGATTATCCTCCCTGGAGGCGGGGGGAATGGGAACAAGTTTGGACGCCATTGAACGCCCCGAGAAAGGGAAACCAGGGAGACCATGTCGGCTGCCACAAGAAAACAAACCGTTCCCAGCCAGCATGTACCTGCATGAGGAGCGCTCATTACACACACAGAGCCGAGGGTCTGTGTCAAGGCAAGACTGATTGGCAGCCAATAAAACTCCCACGGAAAGGAACCCGGCTAACAAGTGTATCGTGTCTGGAGCTGGGGGAGAGGGAAACGAAAGCAAATGACATCACTTGGCAGTGTGCGAGCCAATACCAATAAGCTATTTCTGGAAAGGTCTGGGCCAGACATGGTGGTTAAGCTGTTGCAGATGTTGCTCTGAACGACTCACGAGGATGGTTTCTGTTGGTGAGGGGAAGGATGCTGAGGGTTGGGCCAGCTAATAGGCTAGTGGGGGCAGCCACAGAGGGCTCTGCAGGCAAGTGAGGTGAGAAACGCCCTGCTCGGCCCCCCTGCAGGAGTCACGGGGCTGTTACCTTAGGCCTGGGTTCAAGTCCTGTGCTCAGCAGCTGGGACGGTTGTTTTTGCCACCTGCCCTGAGTCTGGCTTTGCGTTTGGATCCGTACAGACGTGAATGCCAGGCCTCAATTGAAATCGCCCGCTGGGATGTCGGAGCCCAGCAACATCCGGCTCCGTGTGGTCAGAAACCAGCAACCCACCAAGGCTCAGGAGCCTCTGGATGGACCTGGAGGGTCTCAGTGGGGCGAAGAGCTGGGGCTCAGGCCACTGACTGACCCTGTGGCTCTCAGTCGGATCCCCCAGCCTGTGCTGACTCGGGTCATGGACGGGACTGAGTGCCAGCTCTTCTCTACAAGTGCAACTGTGTTTCTATGCCCAGCTCATCTGGCCGGGGCACAACAGCTGCTGTGAGCTGGGTCCACGGAGCAGGGTCCTGTGTGCGCCCCTGCCCAACCACCACTGTCTCGGGGCATGCTGGGCAGATCTGGGCAGGCCTCTCAGGGCCTCAGCAGGGGACAGCGAGGCCAGAGGACGTGCCGCGGGGGACTCCTGTGGGAGTCCTCCTGCACAGAGAGGGGGCCCGCACGCATCGCGGTATCACAGGGGGCTCAGATGGCTACGGAGAGACAACTGCCTGCCCAGGTGATCAGCGAGGGCAAAACGCTGTTAGCTGCCATGGTTACTGACCTGGCATCAACAACCCACACTTAGCGCTTGTATCAGCGAAGCAAGGCCTGGCTGAGTCCTGACTGTAGGGCACGCACCGGGCTTCTGATTTAGTAGCATCTGGAGGCCCCACACGTACCAACATCCATAGCACAGCACAGTCTCTGCCCCAAAGAGCTCACAAGAGACCAGCGGGGAGAGGGGAAGCGACCAGCCCAGGTCACACGGCAACGCAGTGGTGGAAGCAGGGTTAGAACCCAGGTGTCCTGACTCCTAGGGCAAGGCAGGGCTCTCTCCCCTAGCCTGGGCAGCCTGCCTTTATAGGCGGCATAGGGCTCTCCAGTGGCAGCTCCCAGGAGGTTCTCGTGAGCACACACACAGATCCTAAAACCCGCGTGCACGGCGAAGCACCGCGCGCACAAACATTTGCACAGAAGAAATTTTTTGCGCACACAGCCTGTCAAAAATTAGAGGGAACATTGGTGCTCACTGTAAGAATTCCTCCAACAACTGCATTTCAGTGGCAGATGCAGAGGCCACTGAGGAAAGCTAAAGTGAAACCAGACCAACCTCTCAAGCCACTTAGCGCAAACGCCTGCAGTTCCCATTTCGTGACTGGAGGGGAAACAAGAACAAACACTGAGCAAAGGAACCTAACTCATCTCCGAAACATCTTATTCAGTAAGAAGTTACAAAGGAAGAGGACAAGCGGTGCCGAGGCGTTGGCTCCTGTCGGCATTCATTTCCCTCAGTATCCATCCTGGAAGCTGGAATTTGTTGCTTGGTTTGTTTCGGAGAAGCTTCGAGCCTGACGTACCTATTGCTAGGATACAGTCCGCCTTGCCTCAAGTGCTGGCAGAGGCGGCGTGATGCAGGCATAGCCAGCCGGGGTCAGGCAGCATGTCCTTTTCTCCTACCGCTTCTTATGGGCCCTTTCTGTGGGGCAGTGAGAATCTGGAAATGTAAGTGTAGGCAAAACCCCATGGAGCCTACAGTTCCTCTCCCGTGGGCCTGTGCGTCACTCATCTCTGGAAAACCCAGCCTCGTGGGGAGACTCGAGGACGAGTCGGTTGGTGCAACTGACATGCCGAGGGAGCAGGAGCGATGAGGGCAGGAGAAGAAACAACCCCGAGGCGAGCGTGAGAAGGTGTGCGTTAAACTGGGCCACGTCGCACGTCAACTTAGACTTTCTTCTTACTTCCTCTTGGAGGGGAATGGAGTCAATTGAAGACGTGGCCCCTGTCTCTTATCTTACTCGGAACTCACTGGCTCATTTCCATGTGTGCAGCTCCACCAGTCCCATGCCGTTACTCCTGAGTCACACCAGTGTGAGAGGAAAGTCACATCCATTGCCAGTCGTAATTGACCAGCTGACCTGCTGAGCTTGTGATGAGGACTTCCTTTGGGAAATCAACAATATCTGCCATAAAAAGAATGACTGTCCCACGCACTCGATGGTCGTTCTGTTGCAAAATGATCAGCTGAAGAAAACCGAGATGCTCCAGTGATATCTTGGTTTAACAAAAACTGGGAAATATTGTTGGTAGAGAAACTCACTTATTGAAAAAAAACCCCTATGATGTGGGAAAGTATTTTGAAAGCGTACTAGTAAAACTGCATTATTTTATAATAATAAATTCTATTTACTCTAAGGTGCCTTTACGCTGGCAGAGTGGCGTCGTGTGGTTATTTGTTAGTAATTGAGGTCTCCTTAAATGAGACTCAAGCCCTAAATATCCAGCAATCCAGCCCGTGAGGAACAGTATCTTTAAGAAACTTGAATGGCCCGGTGCCCCTTAACATATTCCCCCCCAGAAGGTCTCAGGTAGAGGACGATCAGAGCAGGCCAAGACAGATCAGCCCCTGGACACGGCACTGTCATAACAAAGGGACGTAGAGCCTCCTACAGCAGCAATGCTGGTAAATCAAAGAAGACCTGCAAGTCCAGGCAAGGGCTCAGGGTATCTCAGCGGCTAATCGGGCTTGGTTAGTGAGCTCACTTACTCGGCTGGTGGTGAGCATTTGAAATTCCGCATTTCATAAATGTTGGCTGCTCAGTGTTGTGTTGAATTTGGCTGGGACAGGAAGATGTGGGGAGCTGGACCTTGAAGCTGCTCGTCTTATGGGATGCCCAGGCCACTGGAGCTGGGACGCTGGGTGGGCTCCTGGCAGAGATCTGTGGCATTCAGCTACCCTCCTTTTCTGGTTTACTACTTAATGGCAGATAGACCCCAGTTGCTTCGTCAATTCTTCTTGTGCTGGGCTCTTGTTTGTAGCGATGCGAAAACCCAATAAAGTTTATATCCTGGGGGGGGGGAACAAGAGGAAAAAAGACATTCTGCACCTCCTGCCCGCGTGCTGCAATTGTCTCGGATCGCGTCTCTTACCCAGGCTGCAATTCTGTCCTCCAGACCCTGGCCCAAGGGAGGAGAGAGATTGCCATTGACTTTAACGGCGCTGGGTCGCACCCTTGTTCCCAGATTGATCAGGGTCGTTTTGACAAAGTTCCTGGTGGTGTGGGATTGGACCTTAGGGGATACTGTCTCTCAGAGAAATTGAGTGCCAGCCACCCTGGGGAAGGGAGGAGTGGGGTGGGCATAGAATCATAGAATTGTAGAATCATAGGACTGGAAGGGACCTCCAGCGGTCATCTAGTCCAGTCCCCTGCACTCATGGCAGGACTAAGGATTATCTAGAATCTAAGCGCTGGTAGCTGCAGGCAGAAGACGTCTCTCATCACCCTCTTCCCTGTGGACTGATGGCTGTTAACCCTCCGTTGCCTACCCCAGTATCCCAGACCCCATCTCTGAGCTCAGTCTCCTGTCCTAACAAACTGGCTATTGTGTGTGTTCATGTGGGGGGAATACCCTCTCCTGGATGGAACCAGAACTGCGCAACCATGTGTCATAGGCCCTATGCGACTAATGGCCCCTCTCCTTTAGTGCGGGTGGGAGGGGCCTGGGCATCTGAAGCCAGAGGATGTGGGTTCTAACCCTTGTCCTGCTGGGAAATTCAGCCAGGCTTCCGATGCCTGCACATCTGTCACGTGGTGACACCAGCCCTCTCTGTTCTAGGTGTCCAAAATGACAGATTACGGCCTTGCTATCTCCCCCCTCTATGCCTCCATTTCCCCATCTGGAAAATGGGACTCACGATACTCAGCCCTTTGGGAGCTGCACAAAGATATGTCTCAGGGCTAAGGCGCGCAGGCAGGCCGGCCTCCTGGTGTTAACGTGGACAGACGGGCAAAATGTTCTAAAGAGAGGAAAAAGGAAGAGGCTGGAGTGTGACTGGTGATATGTTTTAAGTCTGTAGCATCTTTTATCACAGTGTTTACAGACATTAGTTCAGGATCACTGAGAATATTTCATTGTTAGACCCATTGTCCAGATGAGGAAACTGAGGCACACAAAGGGGAAGGAATTTGCCTGAGGTCACCCAGTGAGCTAGTGGCAGAGCCAGGGGTTGAACCCATAGTCTCCCTGCTCTGCCTACTACACAGCTCTGTCTCCCCTCCGTTTCTGCATGCGGTTGTTCTGACATTCTAGCACAAACCACAGTGCCCCCCGACACCCCCTCAGCCATCTCAGCTCCTCATCCAGCGGGACCAGGCAGCAACACTTTGCAGGCATCGGCTGGATGACTCCAAAGCACCTTGGAATTCCCGGGGATTTGTGCAGCATTCCCACACGATTTCCCGGCGAGTGCAGCGTTCCTTCCTGGTGACATTGCTGCGGGGGTGGGGAGTGCAGATGCTTCTCGGAGCAGAGGGGTGATCTGCCCAGGAAAATCTGACACAGGGGTGACATCGGGATCTCATAACCCGGGCAGCTCTGCCAGCCCTCCCTACCCGGCCTCTTCATAGCCTGCCACAGCTTTCTCTCTGCCCAGCGCAGCCCAAGTCCTGCCAAGTGCTTAGCACCCTGCGCGAGATGCTGGCATGCCATCTCCCGTTGAAGCCAATGAGAGGCATTCAGCACTTTGCACGCTCAGGCCCCATAAAAGCAAAGCAGCCGGCCCTCCCTTTCCAAGGAAACGGCCCGCAGGGAGAGCAGAACGAACGTCAGCAGGCCAGACCCAAGGCCAGTTGGAAAACCCCCCAATCCAGCCAGCTCCTCGCAGACTGGGGCGTGTTCGCTGTGGCTCCTGGCATCGCAGCCGCATTTCTGCTTCATTTCAGCCAGATGCAAATTCCCAGCTGCAGTACTGCGGGCAACGACGGAGCAGTGATTCTCAAAAGAAACTGTCGTCCTCAGCACCAGTTAGTATGGGAACGCCCGGTCCCAGCAGGCTGCTAGAGTCGGATATGTACAAACGCTGGCCCCAAGCCTGCCCCCGCCCCGACTTCAATGGGGCTCGGTGCTAATGCGAGGAACGGGCCGGGCCGAACCATGTAGAGTGGGGGCCACCCGCTGGTTGTAACCACCCTGCCCTTCTCACATTGTTAAGACACGTCTATGGCCCGGGTAGCTTTTAGCGGCGCAGCATCTCCCTCTGCAATACTTTTATCCTCCCCACCCAGCGAAGGGGAGTGCCGTTATTCCACAGGGTGCTGGCTGCACCGGGGGCCCCCCGAGAGGTGGTCCTGACTCAGACTGAACGAGGGCAGAAAAGCAGCGCACGGACCAGCAGGGGATGCTGCGGCTTCCTTCTCCTGGGCAGGGCTCCCCGACTGCCAGCGCCAGCTGCGAGTGGGCTCCAGGCCTTCCCTGCCCCGCCTGTCACCAGGGAATGGCTGAGGGGCCAAGAGGGAGGAGGGATGGAGCATGGCCAGGAAGAGGGACAGGCAACAATGCAGTGGGAAGAGGCTGTGGCTGGCGCCTGGGCAAATATCACCACCTAATTTTTCCCCGTTTGACCCCAGGATGGAGGACGGAGCTGACATGCTGATTCGCCGGCCAGGGATCACTCTGCCCCGCACACGGCGATGCATGCCAGGCATGCACTGGGGGTGGGCGTACAGGAGGAGAGCTGGCACACCAGGCCATCTGGCTCTGGCAGGCCAGCGGGGTGGGGGTGGGGAGGGGAGAGGCTGGGGATTTCCTTGGAGCAATCATCAGCTGCTGGCTCCATGGCAAAGTACCCTGGGCTCCCCCTCCCTCCTCTAAGCGACCGGCCTCTGTGCCTTGATGAGCTGCAACTCCTGTCACTTGCATGGGCTCTGCCTGTCAGGAGACGCTCAAGCCCCAGGGAGGCCCAGAATGCTCTCAATTGTATGACCAGAACTGCCTGCCTCAGCTGAGCCATTAGACTGGGGACGGCCCCATCCCTAGGAATGGCTGCAGGGACGCCACAGGCTGAGGTAAACCCTTAGTATAAAGGAAACTCCCCCCTCAGCCCTTGCTAAGAACCTGTTTGTAGCAGAAGACCTTTGCTGCTCACAATACAGTTTAGAATGGGGCCAGGGAGCAGGTCCGGTAGGCACTGGGCTGTAAGAGAACCAAGGTATTAATGCAGAGGACGTGGTACTGAGCCAGGATATAAAAGCCAGGGAAGGGGAGGGGGCGAAGGAGAAGAAAAGAAAAGTAACAGGGAAAAAAGTTCAATCAGATTTGTAAAGGGCACAATTTACAAAATCCGTCACATATTTTAGTAGGCTGGGATTTACGGATTAGCCTGTAATACTTAGGCGGCTTTTTGTAATAAAACCCTGAGCTGCAGCAGCCTTGGGAAAGAGAGAAGGTAGAAAGAAGCAGTCTCTCTATCTCACTTTCATTTTCCCAGCTTTTTTTTTTGGATCTAGGCAGCCCCATTAATCTGTGCTTTATCTGCCTATGGAGAAGGATTGAGCTCTTTATTGGATTTTTGTCAAGAATAAATGATTTAGTTTGGGATATTGTGGAAACGATTTTTGTGGTATTACACCATCTAATAAATGAAACAGCAGGGATCAATTCTTTTCTTGCTATATGTTCAACAGGCGGGGAGAAATATGCTCTGCTGTTATTTGGCATTGGTACATATATATGTGTGTATACGTGCACGTGCAGAAACACACACACACACAACCCCGCTGATAAAAGCGTGGCCACATGACTACGGCCCAAGACTGACCTCATTTCCAGAGGGTTTATGGCAGTGTAACTCAACTCACTTCAGTGCCGGTAACTGCTAACTCCTCACGCAGGCTATGTCTGCACTATGCGCTAGGGGTGTGATTCCCCTGCCCGGTACGTACACTCATGCTGGCTTTCATCGATTAGAGCAAAAACTTCCTTTTCTTAAAAAAAAATCAAAGCCGAGATTTTCAAATAATCACCTGGCTCCAGACCCTGGGGCTTTAAGAACCTCACGAATTGCGAGGCTCACAATAGAATCACGAGAACTGGCAACAGCAGTGTAACACGGAGAGATCAGTCCTGCTTTATTCAAAGCTTCATAGCGTTTAATGCCAGACAAGACCCCTGGACCATCTACTCTGACCTCCGGTATAGCACAAGCCATTAAATTTCACCCTGTTACCCCTGTATTGAGCCCAAAAACTTGTGTTTGGCTAAAGCTAATTTTCCAGGAAGGCCTCCAGTCTTGACGTGAAGGCATCAAGAGATGGAGCACCCCGCACTTCCCCTGGGAGTTTGTTCCTACGGCCAGTCACTCTGACGGTGAAACATTTGTACCTGATGTCTAATTTAAATTTTCCTGGAGTCAGTTTCCAGCCATTGGCTCTTTTGACGCCTGGCGCTGACAGATTACAGATTATAAGAAGTTTATCTTTATAAACGTGGTTTAAATGATTTATAGGTGTTATAAGCATATTAGAAACATGAGTGGCATGTGCCATAGACGGTTACAAGCCATGATTATAAACAGCCTACTGTACTTTACAGCAAACTCTAACCATTCATTCACTATTCATCAAAATGTCTATTAATCATTGATTAGCACTTTATAAACTATTAATAAATGGGAGATTAATACAAAGTATGACCAAAATATCAAAGGCTAATCATCTCGCTGGGTGCAGCAGTTTCTGTCCTCAGATTTTATGTCTATCAAGCTACTATTAACATCGAGCAGAATGAACAGGGACACAGTTTAAACTTCTGATCAGCCTCCTACCTGCCCCCTCTCTCAAATAGTTTCAGGATTTGGGACCGACTCCAAGTGTCAGCCAGACTGGACCCACATCATGCTCTTTGTCTCCCTCTGTTGGCTGATCTGGGTAAGAGGATAACAGTTAACTACAGCTGCCAGCTTGTGCTCTTAGTACTGAAGGCCTCAGGTTCAAACTCAGATGATGTCCTAGGCCAAGGCTCTTGGTTAGGAGGGCAGAGCACTAAATGCTGATACAAGACAGCGCTCTGCTCCAGATAGCTGGCGGCTGCATCCGCTTGCCGGGTTCCTGACTCTTCAGAATGAGCACAGCTCTGCCAGGAGAGATGACCTTACAACCAGCTCATGCTTCGTTTTGCCACCAAAGCGGTGACCCTCCTACGCCTCCAAACCAAAACTCCTCTGCTAATTCAGCCTCAGGAGAGGAGATGGGCACGACACGGCTGTAAAGCAAATTAAAAATTGGACCCTCCATTCCCTTTCAGGCCAGGATTACACAATCCCCAGCAAAAATTCTTCTTGATCGGCTTAGAGAAGACTTAATTATGGTGGAGCAAACCTGTCAGGGGACAAATACAGCCGCTCCTTTTCCGCTGACACAACAGGGCCATTTGAGCAGGGCTCGGGGAAACAGCGTAATGAGAGTTTTTAATGTATGGTAAGTCGTGGTCAAGGAATCTCTGGCTTTGCCTGCCCCACTTATTTACCATAAAGACTCTGTAATGCAGCATGCCCAATGCCTTTGGTAATTGACCGCCCAGCCTCACCGGCTCCATGGCTGGGCCTGGGCTCACCTGAAGGACTCTGGAGAGATGCATGGGTCACGGAGTAGCTTCTGAATTTAAGAAAATCCTTGGGGGAAAAGAATCACCTGGTGGTCGGTTCTCTAAGATGTGGGTTGTGACACTGGGGGATGGTGCCACACTGAGAACCCTGGAATATAAAGCCCCCTGTCCAGTCAGCAATGCAAGCTTCCTTCCCGTGCCCGCACCCTGCCCCCTGCAAGCATGAGTTAGCCTTGATGGAGGGAGGGGGGAACTCACAGCATGGGCCCACTCAATGCCTGGCCTCTCAGCTGAGGGTAGGGGAGTGGGACGGGGAGGGTGGCCACGTAGCTTGAAAAGGATAAAGATCTGAACGGCAAATCTCTCTGAATTGGCAGCTGTGGGACCTGGCAGGCTCCGGGGCACCTTTGTCTCATTGGCAGCTGTCCCTTCCAGCAGCACTCCTGTGGGTGGCTCCGTCTGCATGGCAGGACGCGGTGAGCCTCCTTGGCTGGACATGCCAACAATGGGCACACCCAAAAGGGCCCCTCAGACCTTTGTTGGGGCTGCTGGGCTCTTCCAGGAAAGGTGGGCACAACCTGAAAATCCCCCTCCCGCTGCTGCCCCACACAGCCAGGGCACAGGGGGTCCCATCAGGATGATAGGAGTGAGATGTTGCCTGGCAGGGGAGCTGCAAATGGGGCTTAGAACCAGGTGCCTACGTTCCTTTACTGGCTCATTTTCTGGAGCTGGGCACAGCCACCGATAATGCTCCGAGGGCTGACTCACCCTTGCAAGCAGCCAGCAGGGGCCGAGGGCTTTTGCTCTAGGTCTCAGAGTTTGACCCTGCAACATGGGAAGGAAGGCGGGGGGGGGGGTACCAGGTGGGGGCCATGGCAGGGGAGGGCTGAGCCTAGGGAGGCAGGAGGACCATGTCCCGGGGTGGTAGGATGCATCGTGCCCTCTAGCAGCGGCTGGCACTGCTGCGCTCTCAGTACCACACAGATGGGGCAGCGAGGCATCGTCTCTCTGCCGTCTGCGCTCCCCTCCCCCAGCCCGGCCGCTGGAGGGAACGAACAGGTGTTCCCCATTAACGGGCTGGACTCACTTAGCGGAGGGAAGCGCCAAGTCATTAGCAGCCTGACACTCCGCTCCGATTTTGACAAATACGTTGCAGATGCAGGAGGCGCCGGGAGCCCTGGGTACAGGGGCCGGGCGGCTGCTAATGCCAGCGCCGAGGAGCGGGCAGCAGCCTGGGGAGTGGGCAGCTGCCACCCAGGGAGCAAAGGGACATGTGGGGGGGGGCGCCAACGCCGGATGAGAGGTGTGGGCTTTGGGGACGGGGATGTTCCCCACTCTGAACAAGTCCCTTCTCCGCGTTACAGGCCACACCTGGCTAACGGAACAGCCGAGCTTCCCTGCAGGGCCTTGCCATGTGGATCCCTGAGCCAGGCTCACACTCCCGTCAGCTCTGACCTTCCTAGGACAGCAGCATCCCAAGAGATCCCACATGCCCCTGTGCCCCGAGCCCAGACCCACATGACAACCTCACGGGAGCTCCCACACTGTGCCCCCACTCACACGTGTCCCTCTGCAGAGCCGGGGACCTGATCCAGCACCCTGCCCCAATGCCCCCAGCGGGTGGGCCTGGGAGGGGCTATTTCCCATCCCCTGGCCAGTTTCCCTCCTGCAATGGTTTCTCTCCCCGCCCCGTTTCATGTGACATAAGGGCACTCGCGGCTCCCTCACTCATGGCAACCAGCACTGCCGCTGCAGTCTCCCGTCTTGCGGTCGCACTGATCTAGAGTGACCAAGCCAGGCCACCCCTGACGAAAAAAGGACATGTAAATAATTCAAAGCACTTTTTCTGAAGTATCTGGCAGCATCCTGGAAGTTTACTGAAGTGGGGTGGGAGCAGGGCCTGCTGCTCTGTCAAGAGCCAAAGGAGCCGATAACAGCTGATAAAGTCCAGCAAAATCAGAGGGAATTCAAGGCATGGGAGCCCCTCGTACAAACAACATAAATTAGAGCCTCTGTGACTTCCTGAGCTCTTTGTGTTAGATGCTTGTCCTGAACAGCCTTTTATACTGCTGAGCTGGAGCTAATGAGACCCATCTGGTCTGGCTGCGGGGGTGAGTCAGCAGAAAGGCTCTGTATCTCCTTGCAAGGTCCAAAAGCCTGAGAGTGAGTCACAGGTGCTTCAGATGGGCTTGAATCAAACTCCCAATTCCAACTCTTCCTCCAATGCTCGGAAAATTCAGCTCTGGAGCCAAGTCAAACGTTGTGTCTCCTGCAGGCTCATCTCCATGCCATTGTTGATGTTCATGGGAGCACCCACTGTGTGCGAGGTGCCTTCCAAACGCTCAGGAAGGGACAGTCAGGAGCTCACAGTGCAAGGACAGACAAGTAGACAGAGGTGAGGGGTTTGGAAGAGCAACGTGCAGACTCAATTGGTGGACAGAGCCATGCTTGGCAGCCTAGTGTCCTTTGCAATAAAAAGACAATTGCCAACACTTAGGAAATCCAGAGTGTCTGGGCTGGAATGAGCCGGCAGCTTAGCCCTCGGAGCTCAGAGACTGCGCCGCGTCCTGGCAGGGTCTCTGCTGAGTGGGATTCAGCATCGTTAGTAATTGCCTGATAAGCACTGGCCGTGCTCTCAGCACTTGGCACTGTGAGAATCTGCCAGGCAGAGGCTCCTAAACCAGCATCCACCCCTGGCAGCAGCTTCTCCCAACAAACGCTGCCTCCCTCATGATCACGCCCCTCCACGCAGACTCGGCCTCGTCGGTCTGGTCAGGTAACGAGCTGGGAAGGGACATGAGGTTATACCCACCTCTGCTTTGGCCTCAGATTTGTTCGGAGGACCCTTTCCTGCCTGAGTCTCAAAGCTGGCTAAATCTCCCGATCCCCATTCTCCAGGGGGCGAATTGAGGCCCTGAGAGAATAATCCTGGAATCACAGAAATGTCAGGCTGGAAGGGACCTTGAGCGCATCTGGGCCATTCCCATGCTGAGGCAGGACCAAATAACACTTGCCCAGCGCAGACAGGGGTTTGCCCAACCTGTTCTTAAAACCCTCCCATGCCAGGGACCACAACCTCCCTTGCGAGCCTGTCCCAGAGCTTAAGCACTGTGAGAGTTAGAAAGTTTTTCCTCAGATCTAACTGAAATCTCCCTTGCTGCAAATGAAGCCCATTACTTCTTGTCCAGCTCTCAGTGGACACAGAGAACAATCGATCAGCGTCCTCTTTACCGTAACGGTTCTCAGGTTCCCCCTCAGCCTTCTCTAGACTAAACAGGCCCGATTCCTTCAACCTCTCCCCATAGGTCAGGTTTTCCACCGAAGGAAGGGTACAGCCGCAACCCCGGAGGGAATCAGTGGGACTAGAACCCTGGAGTCCTGCTGCCCAGGCCTCTGGACCAGACTGCCTTGTTTCCCTGCAGTTTTGCAGGAGAAATCCCTTCCCTGCCCCCACCTCGGTGGAGAGAGGCAGGATGTTGTCATCTCACTGGTTATTTTCCAATCTTGGAGCTTTTCCGCATGGTAATTCTATCACTGGCGGACTATGGGTTTTTAATAGAACGGTTTTGTATAAGCTGTCTGCGGCTCTAGTGTAAATTGCATTCTTATTTAGAAGCATTACACCGCCGCTCTCGGGCTTTCCGGGAGGAGATAGCGTGCAGCGTGACAAACAATAGAGAGCCGAGGAAATGGCAGAAAGCACTGAAAGGGAAAGCAGAGAAGTGGGGTGAAGAGATACCAGCCTCAGCCTACCGCTTTGTTACCTGGAGTCTCCGCCCCCCTGTGCCTTATCTCCTGGCTAGCAGCTAGGCCGCAGGGAGGCGAGCTAGATTGTACTGGGATCTCATAACGATGGACCCCTCGCAGCAGAGATCTCCCCAGCAGGACACAGGGTGGTCTCGGAGCTCCAAGGTGCATGCATATTCCAGCACAGACACTTGGATTTCAGCGATGCTGGCAATTGTATTTTAATAGCGAAGTTTCATTAGCTAATCAGGTAAGTAGGTAGATGTAGAAGATGCAATACAGACACAAATACACACAATCATCTGCCTGCACACAATATTGCTACGCACACACCCCTCCTCCTCAGCACAGCCAGTGAGCCGGCATGCACAAGCAACCCTACAATAACCAACCTGTGGGAGTAAAAAACAGCAGCGGGGAAAAACCTGTTGGTGACAAAAGGGGTTTGGATTTTCAAGGGTGTGCTGGTGGGTCAGACACAGCTTGGCAAATGGGAGCTCCTGTTCCAAGCCCGGCTGCCAAGCGGCCGTGAGACTAGGCCAAACCACGTAACCTCTGTGTGCCTCAATTTCCCCACCAAAGTGAAGGATACTGCTCCAGGTGTGGCAGAGCCAACTGCATTCATATTTCTGAATTCCTGCAAGTGCCACTGGTGGGAGGGGCTAGGGAAGAGCAACCGATGATTATGTTCAACTTTCGAATGTGAACACTTGATGTTTAAAATGCAGAGCACTCCCGTGGCCAGTGCCCTTCTGAACTGCAGTGGCTACAGCGTGCCATTTGCATGCTTATTTATGCCTCCCTCCAATCTTCTTCGAGTGCCTGGAGTAATTCTATTAAAGCAGGGCCCTTCCTCCCCGCCTGACAAATGACCATGCAAGATGTATGGTCACCAATTAAGAGCCTTGCTTTCCAAGGGCTGGGTGCCTCGGGGCACTCGGTGAGCTGTATCTGGAGACTTCCCTTTCCCCTTGCAGCTGCATTAGGAACTTGGTGTGTTGTAATTAGCCAGCAGGAAGGTTGCAGGGATCCCCAAGCCCCAGGGAGCAGCGATGTTTCCAAAGGCAAAGGGAGCTTGGATGATACAGCACGTTTGCTGTACAGGTGAAGGGTGCAATTAGCTGCAGAACTGTGGGAAAGGTGCCTGATTGACTAGAGCCCAGGGCTACTAGAAACAGTTACCTAGAGGTCAGGAATAGAAGGCAGGTCCTCCAAGCCAGGAACCAAACCACTAGGCCACGCTGCCTATTTGCAGACTTCAGTTTTACCTGGGTAGGGCCGAATCCAAGCTGAGTCTCATCCCAAACCCAAGCCAACAGGCCTCAATCCTCCCCTGAGGGGACACAGACACTTCCAGATGTCAGGAGTTCTGTGTCCAGAGTCCCGTACATACTCATGGAAAGACAACGAGTCTCAGCAATTGCCCATCAACCCTAACGACGTTTCCTTCTTAACGTAAGGATGGGAAAGCTGGAAATCCCCCACAGGCGCAGACAGACATCTCAATGCTGATGCTATAGGAGAATACGAGGTAATGAAATCCAGTGAATTTCCAGCAAAGGCTGAGATTCGCCAGAGAGCGCATTGACCCCTTAGAAGAAACGCCGAGGACATGTGTTAAGAATGAAGCCGGAGCATCTGCAGTGGCGGGTGGGCCACTGGGCACCTGGAGGAATGCGCAACAGGGGCTGAAGGAAAGAATCCCTCCATTGTCCGGTACTCAGGGAAAACTCACAGGACTTAGCAACGCAGAGGATGTGCCAAGAGCAGCCCAGGATTGACAGGGATGGCAGAGCCTTGTTCAGGCCCTGGTGGCATGGGCCTCATTTCTTACAGGCATTGCAGCAGAAGTCAGACTGGGGAGGAGGAGAGGAGGAGAGGGTATTGTTCCCATTTTACAGATGGGGAAACTGAGGCACAGAACAGTTAATCGCCTTTTAATCAGGCTGAGCTGGGCTGGGACCCTGTAACCAGAGCCACAACTCAAGGCTCCCCTGCATCAGCAGCCATTGGCCAACACTGCTCTGTTCTTCCACAGGGCCTGTTGCCATAGGTGCTAGCTAAGGGATGCAGGCCGCTTGCCAAGAGCCCAGCAGGACACACCCAGCATGCTAATCCCCAGGGGTTCCCTTTCCATTAGCTTCTGGGCAAAGTGGAGAAGAAGGAGACGCCACTGGCCAGCAAAGACAATGGACGTTCTGGAGATGGATCCAGCTGCAGGCCAGGCATGGGATCTGGGGAGTTGCCAATGGCTGGTGCCCAAGCCAGAAGGGGAATTGAAACAAACAATCCACTTCTTCCCACGGGACACAAACCCAGGGCCCTAACCGATGTTGTACATGGGAAATCCCACGGCGCTTTCAGGATGTTCAGCCCGGGGCCCTCGCCAGGCACCAGCTTGGGTGATCATGCTGCCCTTTCAAATGGCTACCGTGCTCTTCTCCATAGCCATGCCTAAACACCAGTCTCTGTGAGCTGTTCAAGGGCGGCTGCGTTCCACCCAGGCATGGCTGCACTTCAGCGGGCGGGCACCTTGGTCTTTGTGCATATGGAGGGTGCTGTGGGATCCTGGGGACGGAGAGGGTCGTGGGTATGGGGAAGAGATGTTACCTTTTCGTTCAAAGGCTCCTGCTGGAGGACTGGACGGTTCAGAAGATGGGGAACGGGTTACACAGCCCTTTGTCACTGCGTTTCCCGTTCTGCGTTACCAACGGGTGGCCAGGCAGTGGCTCATGCTGCGTTTGGGTCCAATTCCCAGCAGACACCTGTCCCACCTCACAGAATCAGCCCCTACAGATAGGCCCTAAGAGGTCCACCAAGGAGGCCTGGAAGCTGGGTCACCCTTGGACATGGCTCCTCGAAGCAGGGCTAGGATGCCCTGTAGTGAGAGTGGTGCTGGCACTGCCAGGACCCATGCCCCTCTGGGGCTGATGCTACAGCACCGTGGGAAACAAAGGCAGCAAGTGACGAGGGCCGTGACCACAGCACTTTCCTCACCATGTTCCGTTCCTGGGGAGGGGCGGTCAAAGTCTCTTTCCCGGCACGTGGCGATGAAGACAGCCATTCCCAGCAGGCGGGCCTGCGCCCAGCAGGAGACAGCCTGAATTCGCACTTTGCAGTGCCCTTTGCTCAGCCCTCAGCAGAACCTCGCACAGGGGCCTTTCTTCTCTCCTGTTCCTTGAAACAAAACCCTGCAGGCGCATGTCTATTAATGGGGTCCCTGGAGCATCTACTGAGCCCGCCAGTCCCTTCTCCGCCCTGCATCCTGGAGCTGAGCTGCCAGAAACACAACACCCAGTGCCATGCAGAAATAGCCATGCTTCCGACTCCTGCCTGCCTCCCGGGCGTCTGGAGGACCTTCGTCCCCCCAGTTGCCTAGCTTCGCTCCTCGCGTCGTGAGGAAGCAACGCATCCCGGGGGAAAAAACCCATCGCCCAGCTGCAAGCAGCCGTCGTTCGCAGGAGTCCTAATTGTTGTGTCCTAACAGTTGTGGTTGTGTGCGTGCATTGCTTGGGATAATTACATTTCCACGTCAGATCTCAGCCAGCCTGGTATGACACACGAGACGGGACAGAGCAACACGACACAGCTAATTATTTTCTAGTGGGCCAACTTCCCTGGGGGACAGGAACAAACCAGCACAAGGCAACCAGTCAATCAGCAGGTTTATCCATCCTCCAAAAAGGGTGCGTGAATAATTCAGAACTAGTGAAAGTTACCAGAGCGAGAGCCCTGGAGACAGAATTGCTGTTTACCTGTCCCCTCCCCACCCCCCCACGCCGACTTATCAACGCGTCTCTCGCCTGTCCCGCAGCCTTGGGAGGGGATGGCAGGCATTACAGGATCTCTCTGCTCAGCCTGCCAACGGAGGGGCTCAATTAGCGTCAGTTAACATGGGTATTTGTCCACCGGGAACTGGACAGAGACGCAACAATTTGTTCTTCAAAGGGCATGGAGGAGCTGTCATGTGGGAGCAGCTCTGGGACGCTGCAGAGCTAAACCGGCATCAGCATCCTAAAGGCAAAAGGAGGCTTTGCCCATCTTGTCCTGAGCCCCCCGCGTCCCTCAAAGAGATGGATTGAAGCTGAGCAATGCAACCGGGTTTGTTGCTGCTTGTGGCCACACAGGCCTCTCCCTGGGACGGAAGCAGGGCTTATTTTGTAATGAAAGAGGGGCTGGAGCTCAAGCAATTAGGTGCCAGAGCTCAAGCAATTATTTTACTTTCATAACTGATGTGGCAAGCCCAGAGGTGCCGGGGCTATGAATTGCCAAGTCCAGAGGTGCCGGGGCTCAGCCCTGGCAAGACCCAGTACAAATGAAGCACTGGATGGAAGCCAGCCCAGGAAGGAGTTTGGGAATGGGGCAAATTGCAATGCCGTCCCCTTCTGCCTGCGTTCTCACTCCCCTGAGGGCAGGGTCCTGTCCAGGTATGTGGAACGGCTCTAGGGTTCGCATGCAGAAGAGCACGTTGGGAAGCATATCCCTGAAGAAAGAGCATGGGTGTGTGGAGGGCATCCTGTATGATCTACCCAACCAAACAGCCCCTCCTACCCCTCCGGAGCCCCACTCATTGGCAATGCCCAGCCCGCAGTAGAGAGCGGCTCGCCCCGCCCTGGCTGCACAGACGCTCGCTTGTGGGGCTCAAGCGACCTGCCCCCTGCATTTGTGTGAAATGATCCCCGGCTGCGACAGCTATTTTCAGTGGCACGCGAGTCTCTCTAGCCAGGCGGGAGGCCGGCTCCCCCGCTGCAGGGGGGCCAGCCCGATGCAGACTCTGCCCTTACGGCTTTGTCCTCCACGGCACGCAGTGAGTTGTGTCCCAGCTGGATGGTGGGCCATGAGGAAGTTTCGATAGCCTGGGAAAGTCCCTGCAGTGCTCAGTCAAACTCTTGGCCATCCTGAGGACATTGTGATGGGTGGCAATGTGAGCGCATTCCTAGGGGGTTCATCAGTGAGCGAGTGGGTTGCGGGGCTTGAGGACTAAGGCCAGAGGCTCGCCTGTCCTTCCAGGGCAACCCCAAGCCCTGTTCAGACCAGCTAAGCTCTAGCTACTTCTCTCTGGCAATTCAGCATCTTCTCTGGTCAGACGTCTATCTGTGGCCCACTTGTCCAAGGGTCCTCCCTGCGCAGCAACGAGGGTCCAGCAGTGAACGGGAGAGAACCCAGCTGCGAGAGACGCCATACCCACGCCGCAGCATCACGCACAGAGAGGAAATCAAGGGAAGTGAAACACAACGCCGAGCGCAGGAGAGCACATAAGTTACCGCAGCCCCAAGACATTCATAAATAATGTACGTGCCACGAGGTTGGAGCGCTTTTCGCTCAGTTAATTAATATGTACAGGATCGCACAGCCACTCCAAAACCAACGGCATGGGCTCCCCCCTCCCCCATGCTCTCAGGAAAAATATTTCCGGAAGGACTGACACATTTATTATTCCTACCATAATTACCTGAGTGTGGAGCTTTTGTAATAAACCACGTTAAGCAGCTTCAGCCCCAGCCAGAGCTCAGATGCAGGGATTTTCACTTTGAAAAATTTGTGAGGAGTTCAGCGCTCACGCAAGTGGGTTAATACAGTCCCGAGGCCATCACACAGCCCCGCCACTGCCCCTCAACCCTGACCCACAGGCCCCCCGCCCCGAGTCCAGGCCTAGGCTCCCCACAAACACAGCTATGCCAGTGCCCCTCAGTCCTGCCCCACAACCCCCCTGCTATCCCAGCTCTGGGCTCCCCCTCCTCACCCAGCTGTGCCAGTGTCCCTCACGCCTGCCCCACAACCCCCCTAATATCCCAGCTCTGGTCCCACCCAGCTCTGCTGGTTCACCTCTGGCCTGACCTGCAGCACCCCTCTGCTCCTTTATCAGCCTTATGCCAGGGCGGGTACGGGTCCCTTCACGGCAGTATCCCAGGTGTTTAAAAAGAGAAATAACCAAAACAGCTCCGAGTTCTGAGCCCGGCCCCCAGCTCACCCGGCGTGTCCCAACCTGCAGGCTGAGGCCTCCTGCCCACAGCCAGAGGCTGGCATTCCAGTCTGCGGAGCACAACCCCACAAAGGCACGTTTCCTCTGCCCTGGCCTGGGTCTGCGTCTTATGGCACTCCCCTCCCCGCTTAGTGAGCCGGCGGCTAGCTCCGCACCCGGGGCAGGGTTGTGGCTGACTTGCGTGGAGAAGGAAGGTGTACCCTACCCTGGCAGCTCGTGCTTTCCAGAGCTTCCACTCGCCACGCTCCAGCCTTGGGCAGCCTTCGCTCTTAATGAACTGACGGGGCAGTTAATCTGCAACAAAGGCAATGCACGGGCAGTGACCATGCAAGATCTCCCCAGCCACTTGCCTCAATCCTGCGCTCAAGGAAGGGCCCCAATCCAGGGCAGAGGGAGGAAATCAGTCGCCATGGCTGACCCGGTTCTTGGCCTCCTTGCTGAGATCGGAGGTCTCTTGCCAGAGCCATCCCTGCAAATCAAATTGCCTGGTTGTGCAAAGATCCTTTTCACAATTGCCCCTTCTCTGTTCAAGGAATTCGCTAGTATTGGGACATGGCAGAGGAAAGTGGGGGTTGCTCTGGCTGCTCTCGGGCTCTTCTCCTTCCCTTGACTGACTCCAGAGGAGATTAGGAGTGAAACCCAGCAGTGGCCCAGCAGACTCTTTGCAAGGGAGTAGCAGCTTCCAGTCGTCTCCTGCGTGTCTGTGTCCTTTGCACGAGCTGCAGCGGGGAGCACTGTCAAAGGACCGTGCATGGGTGACCCGTGCTAACACAGCATGGCTGTCTGTGTCCTAGTGGCTGGACCACCCAGAGAGGGCTGTTTGGGCCGGAATTGATCTTGGTCATTAGCAATAGAGGCTCATGTGTTGCGATTCAGAGGTCCTGGGTTCAGTGGCTGCAGATAACAGGACCCCAAGGGATTATGGCCCCAGGATCATTTGTTCAAGGACTAATGCAAGGGACATTCAGGCCTCCTGCTTAATTAGGGAAACTCTTGCATGGCCCTGGCACCGTGGGAGCATGCTGCCATGGTGGAGGACCTCACTCCGCTCCTGTAAAGCCTTCGCTCTGTACAGACGCCAGGATCGCGCAGCCCTCGAGAGTCACAATCAAAGGCTCAGTTAATGAGGACAGAGTCATGAAATCCCTGCAAACCGCTCTGCTGCCCTTCCCCTTCCACGCGGCCCCCATCCTCCAGCACAGACACAATCCAGGCAGTCCCACAGAAACCAAACTCACCAGGCTCTGCCAAGCGTCTCTGATCTCCTGGCAAAGCATCTGAAGAGCGAACCCCAAGTGATAGCTGAGAATGAGCGCTCAGGGTTCTGCCAGAGGACTGGCTTAGCCCAGCCAAACAAGCACTGGCTGTCTCGTGTGACCACCTAACAGATGGCGGCTGAGCCGAGATAGGGACAGCGAGGGCCCAGGTGAGCTGCGATGCTACAATTCTCCAGCCCCTGCTCAGATAGAGACGTCTCCTTTCTTCTCCCCTCCAGCCATCAGTGGTTTGGCTCACCAGGAAAAACCATGGCCACTGACGCTCCTCAATAAAGACGCAGGAGATGGTTCCTTGCAGAGGACTCTTGGCCTTGAGAGTAGAGCTCTGGACTGGGCCTTGGGAACGGCAAGTTCAATTCCCAGGTCAGCTGCAGACTCCCCGGGCAAGTCGCTCCATCTCAGCAGTTCTGTCTACACTAAAACCCGTGGCTGGCCTGGGCTGGCAGGCGAAGGGGCGGTGGAGACACTTGGGCTGCAGCCCAACCTCTAGGACCCGCCCACATCTCAGGGTCCTAGAGCCTGGGCGCCAGCCTGAGTCCAGGTGTCTACACTGCAATTAAACACCCGCTTAGCCGGAGTCACCAGCTGCAGGGTTTTAACTCCAGTGTAGACGTACGCTTGGTGTATCAGACTCCCCACCAATGTGACATAAATAGATAATGTGGAGAAAGATTACTATGTCCTCACAATAACCACCCTTCCTTTGTCTGCCTGCTCTATTTATAATCATTCCAGGGCAGGAACCATCTCTCGCTGTGTCACCTAGCACAATGGGGCCCCGATCTCAGTTGGCACGTGTAGGCCCTATCATAATAGAGACAACAATAACAGCTGCACATGTCAGCAGGTCTAACATCCTCTCGCCAACAAGCTCAGTGGTGTGCACTCGGGATCCCGCATGCATCACAAGCCCACCTATGATGTCCGTGCCTCCATCACCATGGTGCCATGAAACACCCCTTAAAACGCAGCACCATGTGCCCACCGCTGCCCTTGCCTCTCCTGGCCAGACAGGAGGCTCTGGAAAGAGAGATGGACGCAGGCAAAACATTATGAGACGCTCTGGAATTTTGCAGTCGTGCGGGTGCGTGTTGGCTGGCTGGAATCGGCTCCCACTGGTAGCCAAGCGGGGCAAATGTCCAACTGCAAAATAACAATTCCGCAGCTGGCTGGCCGGCCTCTTTGCGAAGAGCTGCGCTGGCAAAGCCTTTCAGCTCTGCGGGAATGCGTGCACGTTGCTGTCGGCTCTGGGGTGCACATCCACGGCCCAGGTGCTTGTCAGGCTGGGTGGAGAGGGGACAGGCCTGAATGACTGTAATATGAGCCGTGAAAGTGGATATTACAGGCTTTATTATAGGGTGATGGCTGCTAATTGCAGTGCTCCTTTCAGGAAGCCAGGAGAAGATGAGCTCAGGAGACAGCACCCAATTATTAATACTCGGTGCAAAAAAAAAAACCCCACAAAGCACAATGCTCAGAACTTTGTCCTCCGAACATCACAGGGCCGGAATTTGAAAATGAGATTTGTGTCACTGGTGCCTGTTGGCTCTCATGTTATTGCTGTTGTGATTGGGTTAGTACATTCTTAAGTTAATCCTTGTTTCGAGCTGCCATTTCCCATTTAGCTAGCTGTCCACATGTCGCTCCAGGGGACACTGGGCAGCCCAGCTGCTGCTCTTGTGCCTGGAAGCAGGGTGGGGCTGGAGGGCTCAGAAAGGGTGGCCAGGCGAGGCTTCCGGGCTGCCTGGCAGGATGGGCGGCTGCAGCTGAGAACCGGCCCCGGCTTCTGTGCTGCCATAGCGAGGTCAGCTGCAAATGAAATGATGCGATAGTTAAAGAGACCCTCCCCCCTCGCGTCAGTGTCGTCACCACCAAAACCACCGGCCTTTTGGGCCGCTCCCACGGTGTTTTTAATATGCGCTGTACAAGAGAGGGAAGCAGCAGAGAATGGTCTCTTTCAAGAGCTGAATTTCCTGACCACAGCACCGATTTAAAACAGCAATGACAATTTAGGCCCAGAGCCTGTGCACATCTGCCCCCTCTGCTTCACCCCAATGGATCCCCTCGGAAATCAAAAGTCTCCCACCCACTATGGGAGAATGATGGAGGTCCTGATCTTGGCAGGGGCCTCTAGAGTTAAGTAATAACAACTCCTCTCTGGCAGCCTGTCCCAACGAGCAGGAAATGCAGAAGATTTTCTGCCCTGTCGCCAGCCCTGGGGATTTTGTCAGAAGTCTTGGAGATTTTTGTCTTTAAATCCCAGCTCCTGGAGACCTCTGATGATGTGAGAATCTTAAAAACCAACCAAACTTCTAGCTCTCCCGGCTGGGGAAAAAAGCAGGAAATGGTGACCTGGAATGGCTCAAACAAGAAGACGTTAGCATTTATTATTTACATCAAATCTCATGATTGTTAAGCTGAGCTAGTGATTCTGGGGGGGCCCTGACTCAGGTTTGACTGCTGGGGGTTGGCAATATTGGCTCTGGTATGCACCCAGGGGCATGGCAAGAAACCCTCCGCTTTGCACTTCCACAGTCCCTCCCACTGGAGAGCTCCAAGCACATGGCGGCGCCGTTAGAAACAGCCGCCGGCACAGTGCCGGCTTATTTTGCCATGCTACAGGCAGAAGCAAGGACACCCAGAGCTTGTGCATCTCGCCTCGGTGCTGGCTTAGTAATTGACAATTAAATGTAATTATACCTTTGAGAAATAATAGTGTAAGGTTGGGGTTTTTTTCTTTTTAACTGGGCCTGTCTAGAGCTGCTTGGATTTTAAACTGTAGAATCCCCTAAATGATGTTCACACCTTTATCTAGGCCACTTGCCAGACTCGGGAATAGGACAAACAGCACAGCAAGGAACATTTCATATGCCGACAAAGCGACCTCTTCATGGCGTCTCTATCTCCGTGGGCCAGCTGTGGATTCGGAGACTGGGGGCCTGGGTTAGTCCACTTGGCTTGCTCACAGCCACTTGGGTTGGTATTGGTAAGAAGAATGGCCTATTACAGGGGTGGGCAAACTTTTTGGCCTGAGAGCCCACATCTCAGTATGGAAATTGTACGGAGGGCTGGCTGGGGCAGGGGATTGGAGTGCACCAGGGGGATGAGGGCTCCGGCTGAGGGAGATCAGGGCTGGAGGAGGGGGTTGGGGGTGCATGGGGGGGGTGCAGGATCCAGGCAGTGCTTACCTGAAGTGGCTCCTGGAAATAGCGGCCTGTCCCCCCTCCGGCTCCCATGTGGAGGCAGGGCCATGCCACTCTGCACGCTGCCCCATCCACAGGCACCACCCCTGCAGCTCCCATTGGCTGCGGTTCCCGACCAATGGGAGCTGCAGAGCTGGCGCTTGGGGCGGGGGCAGCGTGCGGAGCCCCCTGGCTGCCCCTGCTTCTGGGAGCCAGGTGGAGCTGCTGTACGCCCAGAGCGGAGCAAGGCAAGCCCCCGCCCCCACTCCCCGGCTGGATCACTGGAGCAGGGAAAGCTCCCAACCCCGCTCCCCGGCAGGAGCTCAAGGGCCGGTTAAAAGGTCCGATGGGCCAGATGCAGCCCGTGGGCCATAGTTTGCCCACCCATGGCCCAGTAGCTAGATTGTAGGACTCTGCAGGATGCCTTGGTTCTGTTGCCAGGTCCGCTATTGCTTTATTATTTGGTTTGTGCAAGTCACATCAGCTCTTGTGTGTAAAATGGGGCTAATAAGACCCAGCCAGGAATAGCACTCAGGTATCCTGCACCCAGGCTCTGTGCGTTATCCCCTAGAGCAAGCTGCCTCCAATAGAACACTTAGACCGTCAGTCTGATTTTATACAGCAATTGCTATCTAGTCCAGTATCCTGATTAACAGTGACCAGGATCAGAGTCTGCAAAGGCAGGGGCAAGAACCGCCGGTAGGCAGAATAACTTTTAGGGGAATAATTGCTCCTAGGGAAGCTTCTTCCTATTCCCCGTCAGGTAGTGGCTGGCCTGACGCATGACAATTTTACCCTGTCTGATGTAATTGTGGATGTTGTCATTATGCAAACAAATGTCTGTTCTTTTCTTCAATCCGGCCATAAAGATGATGATATCCCATGGCAATGAGTTCCACTGGTTAATTGAGTGTTGTGTTCAAAAAATAATCCTTTGATCAGTTTTAAACGTATTGCCTTTCAATGTCATTGACCACCCCTTTGTTGTTGTACTGAGAAAGGGGGTGAACAGCAGCATCAGTTGCTTTCTCTACACCGTTAATTATTTTGTATGCCTCTGTCATGTCCCTTCTTATTCACCACCTCTCAAAACTAAACAGTCCCAATTTTTCCAATCTCTCTTCATATGGAAATCTCCCCAGGCTTCTAATCATTTTCATTACTGTCTCTGAGCCTACATCCTTATTGAGCTGGTGTGGCCAGAGCTGAACACGGAACCCCGGCGGAGAGCATCCCACTGATTCCTATAATGGTATGGTAATATTTTCAGTATTATTGCCTAGCCTGACCCTTATGCACCTTGCAGCTCTTTGTTTCTTTATCTGCCGCTGTGCACTGAGCAGAGGCGTCCATGTTGCTAACTACACAGCTTTGCAGGCATTTTTTCCCCAAGGGTTTACAGTGAATTTAGAAGCCAGCAACCTGGTTGACACATTGTACATCTTCAACCTGCCAGACAGCCATTGCCTAACCAGTCATCAGCCCCTCTCCCCCACTGTTCCTCAGACGTTCTTGTCAACTGCTGGAAATGGCCCACCTTGATTATCACTACAAAAGGTTCCCACCCCCCCATCTCTCCTGCTGGTAATAGCTGACCTTAAGTGATCACTCTGGTTACAGTGTGTATGGTAACACCCATTGTTTCATGTTCTCTATGTATATAAATCTCCCCACTGTATTTTCCACTGAATGCATCCGATGAAGTGAGCTGTATGTAGCTCACGAAAGCTTATGCTCAAATAAATTTGTTAGTCTCTAAGGTGCCACAAGTCCTCCTTTTCTTTTTGCGGATACAGACTAACACGGCTGCTACTCTGAAACCTCTCAAAGGAAGGTACTTATTACTATCCCAGTTTTGAATACTGGTAAACAGATGCAGAAAGGTGATGGGATGTACCCAAAGTCAGTGGCAGAAACAATAACAAGTCTCAAGTCCTGTGCTCAGTTTGCTAGGTCACACTGTTTTCCAAACCAGGCCTTGTGCAGAAGGATACTGGACCAAGAATTCTCAGTCAATATTGCATAGCCACCAGGCTGACCTTTCTCTAATTAGAAAAACTATGGCATTTGCGGTGAGGCAAAAATATTAGTCCATCCCAGCAGAAATCCTATAACTATGTCATCTACACATGAATAAGCCTAACAGAAAGTTGCATTTTGCTCATATAAGGGAGTACATAGCTCAAATAAGCTGGGTTGAGTGCTATTACCCACAATGCTCTGGAGAAACAATTGTCCTCATTAACATAATGAAAGTGCCAGTACACTTGTCCACTGGTAGGTGGCAGTAATTCAATGTCATGCCTGTGCCCAGAGAATTAGCCCTAGAGCTTCTGAAAGACTGGGTTCAGATTAACTTGTAAAAGTTAATTATAAAGTCTAGCTCTTTTTTCCAAACAATAAAGCCATTAACGCAGCCTGCAAGCTAAAAACCTCTCCATCCTCTTCTCAGAGGTATCCGACCCTGCTTGATCGCTAACCGCTGAACAGAATGCACGTCTGCATAGCAAGGTCAGAAAATCATCGTTCCAAATCAATCTTTAAAAGGGTTTTGTAGCATAATCATTTTAAACAACTGCTCCAGCCTAGTCATGCAGTACAGGAACTCAGAGATGGATCAAAATAATAATTTTTAAAAAATGTTTCAGAAGGAGCTGTGATCATTTTGGAGAAGGGGGGAAGGGAAAGTTTTGAATTCTTTCTGTCTTCCCTTTTCATTTAATTCTTTTTTAGCCCATCATTTACTCCATGATAAAAATTCAATTCCAAAGAGTTGACAAATTAGGCCCCCTTGGGGATTAATAATTCCAGTGACAGCGGTATTAAGGCAATACTGGGGGTCCCGATGGTCACGAGTCGTGTGGTTATTTTAATTGCCGGATTGAGCTGAGATCTGCTGCGGTGGTGGAGCTTCCAGCCGGAGACCCCAGCGAGCGGGTGAGCATAAAGCATCCCTTGACCGACACAGCCTCCTCGTGTTCTGTGCACACCACTCCCATGAACAGCACGTGAGTACGATGACACCCAGGCAGGCAAATTAGGGCATTCTCAGTGCCCCTTAAAGGGACGCGATCAGATTGATTTAGGCCCCATGCTCCAGCTTTGTAAGAAGGTTTCAGAAAGTTTAAGGCTGACAGGAGCGTTCTGAGGATCATTTATTTTGGGTGTGGGCTTAAACACAAGCCTGCTGGGTTTGCCTCCTGAAGGCTGCAGCCTGGTGCTGGTACCTGAGAGCTCGGAAGTGAAACTGACTAGAAAGTGAAACTGATCAGTTTGCCTTTGGCTTCCATTGCGCCAGCCACCCCCAACCCTGGTGGGTGAAGTGCCCCTGGTAACACAGCACGGCAGCATTCCAATATTACCCGCCAGGCCCCAAAATCAGAAGATCACCTTAAAAAACCAAGAGATTTTAAAATAGTAATAATAATTTGGGGGGTTCATTTCATTTCCACTCTGATTTCTGAGTTCTGGAGGTGAGCAGTTGTTCAGGGCTCTGGCAATAATATTTGCAACTCCCATCCAAAGCTATTTCTGAACACTAATGAATTACGGCTCAGAAGCATTAGTGCCCCCATGGAGGAAGGGGAAGAGCATATTTGGATACAGACTGGCTAACCTAGTGAGGAGGGCTTTAAACTAGGTTTGAAGGGGGCAGGTGACCAAAGCCCACAGGTAAGTCAAAAACATGGAGACCTGGGAGAAGGTTTGGAATTTGGGGGGAGCATGGGCTGTTATAGCAGGGACAAAGGAGAGACAAGACATAACTGGGAGGGGAGGGGAGATCAAATCAGTATCTTAGATGTCTGTATACTAATGCAAGAAGCAAGGGGAATAAGCAGGAAGAACTCAAAATGCTAGTAAATAAATACCACTATGACATAGTTGGCATCACAGATGCCTGGTGGGATAATACACGACTGGAATATCGGTAGAGAAGGCTACAGCTTGCTCAGGAAGGACAGGCAGGGAAAACGGGGAGGAGGTGTTGCCTTATATATTAAAAATGTATACACTTGGACTGAGGTAGAGATGGAAATAAGAGACAGACTTGTTGAAAGTCTCTGGGTAAGGATAAAAGAGGTAAAAAACAAGGGTGATGTCATAAGAATGGCCATACTAGGTCAGACCAAAGGCCCATCAAGCCCAGTGTCCTGTCCTGATAGTCGCCAATGGCAGGTGCCCCAGAGGGAATGAACAGACAGGTTATCATCAAGTGATCCATGCGCTGTCACCCATTCCCAGCTTCTGGCAAACAGAGGCTAGGGACACCATTCCCGCCCATCCTGACTAATAGCCACTGATGGACCTATCTTCCATGAATCTATCTAGCTCCCTTTTGAACCCCATTATAGTATTGGCCTTCCAGTGCATAGGAAAGATAGGAAGTCTGGCAAGAGACCACCCTGGCTTAACCAGGAGATCTTCAATGATCTAAAAATCAAAAAAGAGTCCTACAAAAAGTGGAAACTCAGTCAAATTACAAAGGATGAATCTAAACAAATAACACAAGTATATAGGGACAAAATTAGAAAGGCCAAGGCACAAAACGAGATCAAACTAGCTAAAGACATAAAGGGTAACAAGAAAACATTCTAGAAATACAGTAGAAGCAAGAGGAAGACCAAGGACAGGGTAGGCCCATTACTCAATGGGGATGTGGGGGAAATAATAACAGAAAATGTGGAAATGGCAGAGGTGCTTAATGACTTCTTTGTTTCGGTTTTCACCAAGAAGGTTGGTGGTGGTTTAATGTCTAACGTAGTGAATGCCAGTGAAAATGAGGTAGGATTAGAGACTAAAACAGGCAAAGAACAAGTTAAAAATTACTTGGACAAATTAGATGTCTTCCAGTCACCAGGGCCTGATGAAAGGCACCCTAGAATATTCAAGGAGCTGACCAAGGAGATATCTGAGCCATTAGCGATTATCTTCGACAAGTCATGGAAGACAGGAGAGATTCCAGAAGGCTGGAAAAGGGCAAATATAGTGCCCATCTATAAAAAGGGAAATAAGGACAACCTGGGGAATTACAGACCAGTCATCTTAACTTCTGTACCCTGGAAGATAACGGAGCAAATAATTAAGCAATCAATTTGCAAACATCGAGAAGATAATAAGGTGATAAGTAACAGTCAGCATGGATTTGTCAAAAACAAATCATGTCAAACCAACCTGATAGCTTTTTTTGACAGGGTAACAAACCTTGTGGATGAGGGAAAGCGGTAGATGTGGTATATCTTGACTTTAGTAAAGCTTTTGATACTGTCTTGCATGACCTTCTCATAAACAAACTACGGAAATGCAACCTAGATGGAGCTACTATAAGGTGGGTGCATAACGGGTTGGAAAACCATTCCCAGAGAGGAGTTATCAGTGGTTCATAGTCAAGCCGGAAGGGCATAATGAGTGGGGTCCCGCAGGGATCGGTTCTGGGTCCGGTTATGTTCAATATCTTTATAAATGTACTCTCTATGCTATTATCAAAATCATTGATGAAGTTTGCGGACGATACCAAGCTGGGAGGGGTTGAAAGTGCTTTGGAGAAGAGGATTATAATTCAAAATGATCTGAACAAACTGGAGAAATGGTCTGAAGTAAATCGATGAAATTCAATTAGGACAAATGCAAAGTGCTCCACTTAGGAAGGAACAATCAGTTGCACACATACAAAATGGGAAATGACTGCCTAGGAAGGAGTACTGCGGAAAGGGATCTGGGGGTCAGAGTGGATCACAAGCTCAATATGAGTCAACAGTGTAACGCTGTTGAAAAAAAGCGAACAGCATTCTGGGATGTATAAGCAGCAGTGTTGTAAGCAAGAGACAAGAAGTAATTCTTCCGCTCTGATTAGGCCTCAGCTGGAGTATTGTGTCCAATTCTGGGTGCCACATTTCAGGGAAGATGTGGACAAATTGGAGAGAGTCCAGAGAAGAGCAACAAAAATGATGAAAGGTCTAGAAAACATGAGCTGTGAGGGAAGATTGGAAAAATTGGGTTTGTTTAGCCTGGAGAAGAGAAGACTGTGGGGGTAGGGGCGACGTGATAACAGTTTTCAAGTACATAAAAGGTTGTTAAAAGGAGGAGGGAGAAGAATTGTTCTTTTTAACCTCTGAGGTGAGGACAAGAAGCAATGGGCTTCAATTGCAGCAAGGGAGGTTTAGGTTGGACATTAGGACAAACTTCCTGGCTGTCAGAGTGGCTAAGCCCTGGAATAAATTGCCTAGGGAGGTTGTGGAATCTCCATCACTGGGGATTTTTAAGAGCACCTTGGACAAACACCTGTCAGGGATGGTCTCGAATAAATAATACTTAGTCCTGCCCTGAGTACAGGGGACTGGACGAGACGACCTCTCGAGGGCCCTTCCAGTCCTGCGGCACAGAGGGGAATGTGGGATGCCCAAGCTCCTGGCAGAAACAGGACTAGAGCCAGGAGTCCTGGCTCTGCTGGCTGCTCTGTTGCACAGCAGACACTCCAAGAAGGTTGAAAACAAAGCAGTGAATAAGTGCAATGGAAGCAAATAAGAGAGGACTGTGATGTGCGAGCGGAGCAACCAGCAGCAGCGAGGAGCCCAGCTGTCTGCGAGGAGAGATGCGCTTCCCCGGCTCCAAACCTGGACGGCTGCATTGGCCCCACTTCCCTGCCTCGGAAATGCAATTACAAAGGGTCCCGGGTGGCGTGAGCTGAACAGCTGGGCCTTCTTCTCTGACTTATGGACCTTGCCAAGGGTGAAAACACCTCTGCCTCGCGCGGTTGCTGCAGCTGTTAGTTGGGTGGAGGTGGGATGGGGCCCGGCGCAGCCCTTAGCTGGCCATAGCGGGTGAACGGGTGCAGTGATGTGCCCATGGCAAA
Organism: Eretmochelys imbricata; assembly: GCF_965152235.1. Taxonomy (NCBI): domain Eukaryota; kingdom Metazoa; phylum Chordata; order Testudines; family Cheloniidae; genus Eretmochelys; species Eretmochelys imbricata. The sequence continues at coordinate 3,705,991 of NC_135585.1, read as the reverse complement.
GGTAAGGACAAACTCATGCCAGCCCCTGTCTGCAAACTCTGCTGACACTGACTTACCTCCAGACTAGCATGGGAATAAAGCTGCCGCAGGGGACACCGAAAGGGGCTGCTGTCGGGCTGGAGTGGTGACACATGCATGCCTGGGATTGATGACACTTAGGCCACAGGCTTCCTGGGAGACCTTGGGCAAGTCAGTTAACTTTCCATGCCTCAGTTTCCCTTTGTCTTCTCTATGTTGGCTGCAGTCTCTCCCGGGGAGGCCCGATAGCTCATGCTGTGGGTGTGTGTGGTACACCCAGTGCAAGGGGGCACCAGTCTCAACCTTACCCTTCCCTCAGAGGGCAGGTTTTCTAACCCATTGGTCATTTCCGTTGCTCTCCTCTGGACTCTCTCCAGTTTGTGCACATCTGTCCTAATGTGCGACACCCAGAACTGGACTCCGGACTCCAGCCGAGGCCTCACCAGTGTCGAGTAGAGCAAGACAATTACCTCCCATGACTTTCATACAACCCTCCTCTTAATACCCCCCAGAATTAGCCTTTTTCGCCACTGCATCACGCTGACAACTCATATGCAATTTGTGATTCAGTAGAACCCCTGCTCCTTTCTGGCTGCACTACTGCCTAGCCAGTTAGTCCCCCATTTGTAGCTGTGCATTTCATTTTTCCTTCCTAAAAGGAGGATTTTGCACTTCTCTTTATTGAATTTCTTCTGGTTGAATTCAGACCAATTCTCTAATGAAGAAGGTGCCACACCACTAATCACTAATAAGACTAATAATCACCGCTGAACGAGACCGATTGCACCAGGCATCCCACTTGGCCAAGGCGATATGAAATAACACAATGCACCTTTCTCCTGTGCAGCACCGTTCATACAAATTGCATCCTCCAAGCCCTTTGCAGAGTTAAACGATACAATTACAGAGAGGAGCCAGAGGAGCAGCAAAGGCCAGAGTGGCCTGTTTCCCTCTATGATTTCTCATTTTGAATGCATGTAGCCCTCCCTGTCTGGCGTGACAGCCTGCCGCCTGCTCTTGCAAAGCAATGGCTTAGCATCGCCAAGGCCAATGAAGTCCCAGCTCCCGGGACAGGTGATCCGAACACACACAGGCACACTCTGTGGTCCAGGGGGAACGCTCACCCTACAGCCGTCCCTGGCTGTTTGGGGAATGCAGGGTATTGAGATGCCAGCACACAGGCCCTGCTTGGGAAGGGGGATGTCCATGCTGCAGAGGGACAACTGCTTCACACTGGCCCAGCCATGCACACAAGACACACACAACTCAGAAACAGAACAGACTCAGCTCAGCATGGGGGAGGCTGTTTGGAGTCGGTGCTTGGGGATCGCTGCACTACCCTAGCAAACCTGGGTTACTCAGACCATGCAGTGGCCCTGGTGCAGAGGGGTTGTATCTTCCAGTCCTAACCATAAATCTGCTACAATCAATCAGGGGGGTTTATTGACAAGGGCGGGATGGACCAGATGATTTCCAAGACTCATTTTTGCCTTGGCAATCCCACCCCCCGGTAGCATGGTGGCTCGGAAACCCAAAGGGAACAATCTTCCACAGCTCCGATTCGGCACCCAGCGAAGGAGACCGAAAGGGCTGGGTGTCTGATGTGGGTCTGGAGTGACTCTATTGAAGTCCATGATGCTACCCCGGTGTGCTGAGATCAGAACTCAGCCTACAAGGTCTAAATGAAATACACTGTAGCCAACATTCCCCACCTCCATGAGCTGGTGGATGTGGTCTGCGAAGGGCCACAGTTTTGTTTGGCCCTATTCCTGGAGGTTTCGTCACATGGCAAGCTTTAATTAAAGATTAATCTTTAGTTCCTGGAGATTCTGGGGCACTCCCGGAGGGTTGGCAGCCCTAGGTTTGAGAGAGGCTGGGGCAATGGAAGTTGAAATGGGGGATTTTGTGCGGTTGCTGACCCGTGGGAATTAGCGATGCAGCAGGCCGGGTTGAAGGAGCAAAATCTTCACCGAGCGTGCCACGAGGCCGGTGTTACATGCAGAGGACTGGGGTTGACCAGGAGCAGCCTGCATCTCTGAGTGCCAGGTGACCCACTGGATTCGGCCCCTTTCAGAACCCTGAGCCTCTTCCTCCAGTTTCTCGCTAGCGAGCAGGAGCAGGGGAGTGGCAGGGGCTGCTCTGGCTGCAGCGAAGTTGCTGGCGGGGAGGGGTTGACAGAGGGTCTCACCTCGTTTTTTCAGATACTGCCGCTGCTTACAGTCCCTTGTTCCAAAGTGTCTACGCTGCAAGGGGCCCGGAGCAATTACCAGAGGGAAGCCAAAGGGAGCAGGGGCCGGAAACTCTCGACCGAGGGGCGCCCGGTACGCGGCGAGCCCCACACAGTGTGCTCTCAGTGCAGGAGGAGGAGAAGGAAGAGTGTTACCCCTTTTGACCTGAGGGATTAGCCAGCTTTCGGGGCCCAGCCTCCTTCCTCGAGCCGAGCTGCTCTGAGCCCCTCCAACGAGGGACGCCTGGGGCTGGATCTGAGGCCTGCGCTTTCAGAGAGACACATCCCCTTTAATGCCTGCCGCTGGCTGGCTCTGGCAAGCTAATGAAAGCTGCCCGGCCGGGTGGCTGAGGTTGGGCAGGTTAATGCTTTCTGCGATGCGGGCTGCTGGGGACCATAATTAAGTGCTAACTTGTCATTTAAAAAAAAAATGAACTACCAGAGCTGGAGATTTATAATTGCTAATGAGTCAGAATAACCATTATCTGGTTTTTAACGAGGGCAGTGAGTGCTCAGGCCAAGAGAGCGAGGGGGATGGGTTTTGGCTTTGGTCAATGTTTTTTTTGGTCGCTGCTTGGCGTGTCCAGCAGCCTGGCACTCTGCTACGTCGTCCTTCCCCAGTCCCGCTGCTGAACTTCGGTGCCAAGCTCTGCTGGCACCAGGGGGCACACACAGCTCTTTCTCGCCCCCCATCTAGCCAGAGACAGGGTACAGGGTGGGCTGTGCTGCCTGCTGATTGGGCTGTTTGCCAGCAGAGAGCATTAGAATTTAGAGGGTGTCTCTGGCACCCCCTCTCTTCTGCATGTGCCCAGATCCCACGGGCATGGTGGCATCGGGCCTGCGCCATGCCAACTTGCATCAAGGGGCGTGGCTGGCAAAGGCGAGCCACCGTATCAGCGTTTGCATAAAATCTATATATGCTACCAGCGAGTGGGGCAGCTTAATATATTGTACTGCACCGAGACCCGCTCTCTCGGGCAGTGCGGCATGTGCCCGCCTGACAGAACCTGGGCCAGGGGGGCACAATCCTCGCCAGGGATCAACTGGGGAACAAACACACTTGGAAAACGGGGCTGTTAATCTCAGCTGCCATTTGGGAGCCTATATCTTCTTGGTTGGTTTCTGTGGCTAGCCTGGCCCTGCTGCCAGACCAGTTATCTGCCTGCTTCACTGCCAGCCCTGGCACTCAGGAGAAAACTTTGCTGCTCCAGCCGAGAAATGAGGAAATTTACCCAGGGAAATGGCCCATCTGGGTCAGGCAGTCCACACGCGCTTCTCTAGACTGTGTTCAGCATGTCAGCACTAGTCCAAGCACTGAGGCTCCCAGTGCTTCCCTTGGGTAATTACGTCTCTCCCCAGTGGATTTCACCATTAGGACATTTCTCTCTGCCTTCAGCACAACTTTGTCACTTGTCCACCCGCTGATGCGTGGAACTGCTGCGCTTTTAGGACAGCTGGGAGAGAGAATTCAGCTCCTTTATGAAACAATAGCAGCCTCAACTCCAAACACAGGCCCCCAAGGGTCTGCTCAGGAATCTGAGCTATGTGGGAGAAGGACTGAGGGGAGATTGTTTTTAGAAGAAGTGTGTGAGAGAGAGAAACCCCCCAGGAGCAGCAAGCCTGAGCAAGCTCTGCGAGTGTGGCCCCACAGAAAGCCGAGAGAGAGAGAGTTCTTGGGCAGAGTGCTGGTCGAAAGAGGCTTGGAGTCCTGAGCGAAGACACTACCTCCCATTGTTTGGTTCCCGCTGGGGTCAGGGAAACAGGATTTTTTCCCTTCTTTACAAATAAACAGGAGGGCACTAAAGCTACCCAGCGCCATCCCCGCTTTCTCCTCCTGTCCAGCTTCAGAGGTGGGTGTCTGTCCTTTAGGGCTGCAGTGGGGCTGGCCAATGGGGCTAGAAACCAGCCGGGGGAAGTGCATGAATGGCACAGAGCTTGGTGGTTCTGCTCCACCGCAGACAGTAGCTCTGGTTTTCCACTCCCCCCTGCACTGGTGTTGGTTTTAGGGTGCGAGGCGTTCCCGTCCTGGTGTGGTAACGTTTGAACAAATAAAGAGCATGGGGCAGCAAAGCCAGCCACCAAACACCACAGCCCCTGCCAGCCGAGGCTGCCAGCGAAACCTCGGACACCTGCAGCTAACCTAGCCTTTAGCCTGGGGAGGGCTACACCTCTCCCACTAGGCCTGCTGCATCCGCTCCTTAAAACAGCACCTTCCAGCACCCTGACAGATGATTGGCCACTAAATCCCCCCAGGGAAGAAGTGATGGGGTGGGGAGGGGGGAAATCACAGCTGTGGAACTGACTCTCCAACTTTGTATCACCCTTGCTGACAGCATAATTGCTCCTTTCCCCTGATATTTAATATGGATCTTACATCCTTAAGCACTTGTATGTTATTTTAAGGGCTCCTCTGCCCCCCTGCAGCTCTCCCCCTTTGCCAGGCGAAGCTGGTACTGCCGACAGTTTGAGATGTTATTTTCCTCCGGCTCCGAACTATCAGAAAGTTCTTTGGATGGATTGTAATTGGCGAGGCCACCGGTGGGCGGGGGGGGTGATGTGCTGTCAGGGGCGGGGGTGGGGGGAGCAGGTGTGGTGGCAGTGTTGGCAGCTTCTGAGCCTCCCCGTGATGCCGAAAAAGCAACACCGCCCCAGGATTTCCACACCTCTCTTGGCACTTGGGTTTGGGATGCAACGCAGCATTGGGATGAAGAGAGCAGCTTCTGTAAAGGTCACGTTGACATGCAATTAATCCTGAGGCTGGTAAATGACAAGCACGGGGGAAGCAGTACAGCGCCGGTCTGGAAGGAAAGGCGTATTTCACTGGAATGGGGACGCAAGTACGCCGAGGGGGTCGGTGATTTTCCAAGAGGAGAAGGCGAACTCATGAAGGAGAGGCAGTGTGGGTTCTATTCCCAGCTGTGCTATGGGTTTGTGTGATGGGGGACTCATCAAGTCAGTGCCCTTTCTGTGCCCCAGTCTCCCCCATTGTAAAATGGAGCTCATGCTGCTCACCTTGTTTGTAAAGTGCTTGGAGATCAAAAAAACCCCTGAAGAGCGAGATTTTCTGATTCTTATCAGGGTGGCAAGTTGGAGTTTTCTCTGCTAAGTCGGGTGGCTCTGCTCCGTGCCAGTCCCCGGCTGCCCTAGGCTGTTGTCCGTAGCACCAGTGCACGGTGGGTATAAAACGCCCCCATTCTGGCCCAGGAGCATTGTAAGGCATTCGAAAGCATGGGGCGGAACACAGGGGTCACAGCAGAGCTGTGCTGGAGCCAGGGGGCTGGGACAACCCCAGCAAGGCGCAGGTACCGGAGGTCCCGACTCCGTGGGTGCTCCAGGGCTGGGGTACCCGGGGTGGGGGAAATAGCTGGCTGGCTGCTCAGGGAGGGGCTTGGAAGAGGGCGGAGAGCAGAGAACGGCGGGTGGGCGGGGCCTTGGGGAAAGGGGCGGAGTGGGGGCGGGGCCTCGGGGCGGAGCAGGGGTGGGGCACCCCTGGGGAGAAGTAAAGGTCAGCACCTATGACGGGCACCCCTGGCAGCCGTCGCCAGGCCCGTTTCCTGTTGCCAGATGAACACCGGCTCGACGCCTGCAGCCACTAACCCGAGGCCGCAGCCTCCATCGGCTCTGTGATTATCGACCTTCATTCAACAGCAGGTCGCTTCGCAGCCTGCTCCGAGTGTGTGGGGATTCCTGAATGGAGGGGCGCGGGGGGCTGCCTCAGACGGCAGCCCCGCTCGGTCTCCATGCCCGCTAATGGCTGTATCAATGTGAGCTTGCCTGGGACTTGCCCCGTGACAGATAGATTAATGATACAGCGGAAAGGGCTCACATAACGTAAGGAATTCAAGTCAACAGCCAAGGCAGCTTCCCAAGGAGAAGAGACGGAAGGGGACGTCCTGCCCCGCCAGGGAAAGCAGGTGCTGAGTGTCCGCAACATCCATCCGCGAGCTTCCTCCTGTCCTGGCTGGTGCCAAGCAAGACGTGCCCTGCAGATAGGGAAGGGACACCTGCCAGGTCCCGTGGCAGGTTCAGCAGGGCTGCAGGATGGTTCTTCCAGGAAGCACCTGCCTGGCAGCTTCCCAAGGAGAAGAGACGGAAGGGGACGTCCTGCCCCGCCAGGGAAAGCAGGTGCTGAGTGTCCGCAACATCCATCCGCGAGCTTCCTCCTGTCCTGGCTGGTGCCAAGCAAGACGTGCCCTGCAGATAGGGAAGGGACACCTGCCAGGTCCCGTGGCAGGTTCAGCAGGGCTGCAGGATGTTTCTTCCAGGAAGCACCTGCCTGGCGGCAGAGGGGAGAGGGCTGGGACCTGATAAACGGAGCGTTGGTTTGGAGTGAGGTTTGGCTCTCCCAGGCCAGAGGGCAGGATGCTGGGTGCCTGGCCCGCCCAGGTTCTAGGCGCGGGGCCTATGCAGGTGCACAGGGCTTGTGCAGGTGTACGAGTGGCATCTCCTGGCCTGAGCCTAGGCGTGGGATCCTGGAACGCCGGAGTTCTAATCCTGGCTCTGTGTGACCTTTAACAAGGCCCCCCCAACCCTCCCCCGGACCACCAGCCCTCTCCTCTGCCCTGCCATGTAGCATCCCAGGAGGAAGAGTGAAGTCCTGGGCGTTGCTATTCCCAGCCACAGTCTGAGGGAGCCCGGACTCCCTGGAGCCAGCGTCACCAAAACCCACTTTCACCCACCAGCTCGTTTAGCTGCAACAACAGAGCAGCAGCACTCGGTCTTGGTGCTCAGCACTTTTCCGCCCCCAGACAGCTGCACAAACATGACATCAGCCCCACCCCCAGGCCCAAAGCAGGTAAGCAGCATCATTCCCGTTGGACAGATGGGGAAACCGAAGCACGGAGAGGGGAGGGCCAATATTTCCCAGCTTCGGTGCCTGAAGTTAGGTGCCCACATATAGATCCAAGGGGCCTAACTCATGTCTCAATATTCAGAGCTGCTGCACACTCGAATTTCCGCTTTGCTTCGATAGGAGCTAGGTATGCCCAGCCCCTGCAGTGCTGCAACCTTGAGCATTCGACAACCACCAGGGCAGCTTAAAAATCATGAGATTTTAGACACAGTAACGGTGGAGTCTGTTTATTCTCCGCCGGGGGGTTGAACCACGAGGGGGGCTCCTTTTCGAACTTTTCTCCACAGTCACAAGAGCCAGAATGACTTTTATTTTCAACGCAAGCCGGGATGCTCATGGCATCACAGGACTCCAGGAGCTGGGGCTTGAAGAAAAACCACCAAACAACATGAGGCTCGGGATAAAACTGCAAGAGCCGGCAACACATTGCACCCTAGAAATCAGGCCATGCCTAGTCCAGCACCCCTGTATGGATTTAGATGCCTAACTTTTAGGTACTGTGGTCTGGAAATCTTGGGGGTCTGTGGTTTGCCTGAGATCACAGAGTCTGAGCCCAGATTAGGACTCAGGCTTGCCAGGCTGCTAGCACTCATGCCCAAACAATCCGTCCCTCTTTGGCTTTCATCCAGGCTTTGATGTTAAGGTCAAATCACAGAACGAGCAATAAATCTGTCTGCAGAGCCGTGTGCCTGGCAGTGTGTTAAGTCATAAAAGTCATGTCAAGTCTCTTAGCTCCCACCAGCCCCAACCATAAACTGCCCCCCCACCCCACCTTTGTAGCTGCCTCACATCTGGCCACGCACCCTGTCCTGACTGGGCCCAGGCCTGCACCGAGGTCTGGCTTTACCCTCCTGATCTGGGGGTGGGGGGGGCAGATCTGCCCCGTTTGAGGCAGGCACCACTGGAACGCTCCTCCTGCCTGCGGGGCTAGGAATCAGATGCCTCTCCCGGAGGAGCATTCCCAGGGCCTACACTGTCCCTCGGGCTTGCTACAGGGCTGGTTCTGTCCCTGAGCACCAACAGAAAGAGTCCCATCGGCCCCTGCAGCCGGGAGATGAGCAGCCCAGCGGGTCCCATTCACTTCAGTGGCACTGAGCTAAGCAGCAATGGGGTCATGGGGCAGGCCCACTGTATAAGGACTCCAGCATTGGTCATTAGACCCCATATGTCCCCCCAGATAGCCAAGCTAGCCAGTTTCATGCTTTACAGGCCAGACGCCAGCTCCTCACATCCCAGTAAACTGGTACCGTGCTTGCGTGAACTCCCACCAGAGACGGTGTGCCGGGGTGAACGGGGCCACTCGCTACTGGTGCCTACGTCTGAGAATTAGCTTTCTCTCCATCAGGCACCCCGTCCATCGGTCGTCTTAGGGCTTATTCTGCCCCCCGCGTTTCCTTCTCACCACCGCTCGGCTCCCCGAGAGCGACAGCAGCCCCCCCTTGCAGCCCCCTTCTGCTCTCAACTTCCTGGCTTGATAGGCTCAGCCCAGCTGCTCCCCATCTGTCCTTTGGCCCTGTCAAGCCCTGGTTCCCCTCCAGGTGCAGTATCTATGGTGAATTGGCTCCTCCTGGCCCACCTTAGGCCTCTCAGGGACCACATGGGGTGGGGTGGGGTGGGGTACACCTATCACAGCATGATTTGAATGCAGCACTGAAACACAGACCTCTGCCACTTGTTTACTATTCACATTATCGTAGCACCTCGGACCAGGAAGGACCCACTGGGCTAAAGGGGTAACTCCATTAGCTGGCAGTAGTAGTATGCTATTATCGTCTGGAGACCAGCCCCGGGGGGTGGGAGACCACCCACTTTCTAAGTGTGTAACATGCTCTCCTAGGTGCCCATCCCAGGTACCCAATGCTCACAGGAGTCCCAGTCCTTCAAGGAGTCAGGAGGAGGGTTTGAGCCCAGGGGGGTTTGACCTCCATAGCCCCAGGAGGATGGTTTGAGCCCAGGAGGGTTTGACCTCCATAGCCCCAGGAGGAGGGTTTGAGCCCAGGGGGGTTTGACCTCCATAGCCCCAGGAGGAGGGTTTGAGCCCAGGGGGGTTTGACCTCCATAGCACCAGGAGGAGGGTTTGAGCCCAGGGGGGTTTGACCTCCATAGCCCCAGGAGGAGGGTTTGAGCCCAGGGGGGTTTGACCTCCATAGCCCCAGGAGGAGGGTTTGAGCCCAGGAGGGTTTGACCTCCATAGCCCCAGGAGGAGGGTTTGAGCCCAGGGGGGTTTGACCTCCATAGCCCCAGGAGGAGGGTTTGAGCCCAGGGGGGTTTGACCTCCATAGCCCCAGGAGGAGGGTTTGAGCCCAGGGGGGTTTGACCTCCATAGCCCCAGGAGGAGGGTTTGAGCCCAGGGGGGTTTGACCTCCATCGCCCCAGCACACACCTAGCATGTTACACCAACTCCCTCACTTCCATCCACAAAGCTCCAGACGCTGGCCGGCACTTGCATGGCCAGATCTGCAGGATGCCATTTCTACAGGCCACACAGCCAGTGCCCTTGGGGTCGAACCCCGACCATTCAGCCCAGGTGGCTCAGACTATTATGGAAAATACACGATTCCTCTGCATCAGTGCGGGGGAGAGACCATATGCCGGGTCAATTCGTGCTCACCTAGTGGATCTCTAAATAAACCTCCTGCTGGCAGCAGGGGAGGGGTGTCTGCCTATCACACCCACACCCCACAGTTCCCACTCCTCCCCCCCCCCATGGCCAGCCCCCCTTCCCACCTCTCAGAAATAAATGGCAATTCCACAGCGCCTGTCTGGGCTGAGAAGCGTGATCGATAAGGTTGCTCATCTGTGCAGTTTGCCTCTCCCTCCGTAGATGCAATCAAGGCGCTGGAGACAAGGGGCTGGCAGTCGGTGTGCGGCGGGCGCACGCAGCCCCTCCATTCAATCAAGGAACAGATGGGGAGCTGATGGAGCGTGCGGAGAAATCAGGTTTCTGTGATAACATCCTCTCCTCCACCCCCTCTTCCCAGCTTCTTAGACAGCTATCAACACTCCTGCTCTCCCACACAACTGCCTCCGGAGAGACCCCGCCTGCCCTCGCCCCGGCACACGCCTTGCTACTGCACATCCATTTCCCGTGGACAGGAAAGGGCGCGTGAACCTGAGGAGCCCGGAGTCGAGGAGGGCCAGCGCGTTGCTGACCTTCCTTCCCCACAGGGGAGCCTGTCGGCCATTGATCCGTTTAACCCCTCGCTGTCCACACTGTCTCCACCTGGTTCCCACTAAGAGAGATGAGGAAGGCCAGGCATGCAGTGCTTCGGTGAGATTGTCGCTGCCCGGGATCCATCATTCATCATACCCCTGCTATGCCAGTCACAGTGGGGCGCTCTCTTCCCCTCCCTCCCCTGTGGTCTATACCTGCTCCTGCTCCATCCAACTTTCTCCACTCAGGGCTTCCCTTTCAACAGGCCCTGAACTCCACTCAGGACCAAGGAGTATCCTGGAATGCAGTGCCATTAGATCAGCAGCTCTCTGGCGCAGGAACTGGCTTTTTGTTCTGTCTTTGTACAGCACCTAGCGCAGTGGAGTCCTTGGCCAGGGCTGGGCTCCTATGAACAACTGCAAGAGAAATAATAAGAATAACAAGAACAGCAGAGGGGAGGAAGATCTTCCTTCTACATGCGCCAGGAGCACAAGCCGGGTGCAGGCTCCAGTTTTAAAGGTTTAGTTAAATGAATAGATTCCAAGGCCACTGTAATCCTCTCATTTGACCTCCTGCATAACACAGGGCCAGAGAACTGTCCCCAAAATCATTCCCAGAGCAGAGCTTTTTTGAAAAACATCCAATCCTGATTTCAAAACTGTCGGTGATGGAGAATCCACAATGACCCCTGGGGAATTGTTCCAATGGTTAGTTACTCTCACTGACAAAAATATACTCCATATTTCCAGTCTGAATTTCTCCAGCTTAAATTTCCAGCCACTGGCTCATGTGAGACATCTCTCTGCTAGACTGAAGAGCCCTTTATTAAATCTTTGTTCCCCTAGTAGGTACTTATAGACTGTAATGAAGTCACCCCTTAATCTTCTCTTTGCTAACCTAAGTAGATTGAACTCTTTGAGACTATCCCAATAAGGCAGGTTTCCTAATCCTTTAATCATTCCCATGGATCTTCTCTGACCCCGCTCCAATTTATCAACATCCTTTCTGAATTGTGGGCACCAGAACTGGACAAACAGGATTCCAGCAGCGGTCGCATCAGTGCCAAATACAGAGGTAGAATAACCTCTCTGCTTCTCCTCGAGATTCCCCTGGTTTCGAATTGTCCATCGTGCATTAACTTGAGCCCTGAAACAGTGACGATGCAGGGCCAGATTTTCAAGGCCCAGCACCCACCATACATCCAACCTGCTGAGCTCTTTTGAAAATCTGTCCCAGTGGCAGATGGTAGCATAGGGACAATAGTTATGGCCTCGGGCAGCCTTTGCCACTGGGTCCGTCCCTGCTTGTCACAGGATCTCCTGACCGTGAGATCAGATACGCTCACAGGAGGTGCTACCAGGCTGCACGCTGCTCTGGGCATCAGTGATTTTTAATAGGTTGAGATCAGATGAAATTCTCTTGTCTGTGGCCAATAATAAAGAGCATGAAATTCACATTGAGCCTGCAAACACACGGCGAGAAGATACCTGGAAACAACAGAACTCTGCAGCAGGAGGCAGAGTGAGGGGCTGACAGCTCTTGAATTTTAACCTGAATTTTAAAGTTGCTTTGCGTGTCTTTGTGTTACTGAGGCAACGCCTGGAGCTGAGGCCTCTGTGAAAGGTGGATTGATAACCAATAAAGGCTGAACTCCAGAACCAGCCACTGGTTAACTCCGAGCTGCTGCCTTGGTTCCATTCCTGGGCAGGTTAGTGCGTTGAACAATGATTTACCCGCTAGCTATGGGATTTATATGGCCCCAATTACCAGAGTAGGGAAGCACCTCGCTCTCGAATGCCTGGAGGCACTCAGATTGGGCCCCGAGGTCATGCAGGCAGCTTGCAGCAGAGCAGGGAATTGAAGCCAGGTTTTCTAAGCCCTCAGCGGGTGCTCTAACCACTGAGCCAGGCTTCTTCCCAATGAGCAGGGCTCTCCCCTGGCGGGTGCTCCCTTAAGAGTTGCAGCCTGGCCGTTTGTTTCTGAGACCAACAACTGTTCCCTATCTGAAAATACCCTGCCGGGGTGGGTGTGGGGGGATTTTGTGACAGCATCTCCGCCTTGTTCGCTCTGAAATGTGAAATTGTGATAGGAAAAGCTGTGCCCAAAGCTTCAACCCAGGTCTGACTGCGAGGACTCCAGGCACATGGGGCTGTGTGGCTCTTACTGGGCTCGGCAGCAGGGTTCCCTGGGACTCAGCTCCTCCACCGTGGGCCCCTGGGAAGGGAGCTGCGAGAGAATCCCCAGTAGTTGGTAAGGGGCTCTTCTTAGAGGGGCAGCCACCTTTCTCCGCCCTCTCAGCTCTCCTGACTCAGTGCATCCCTGGCTCAGATTAGACCTTGGGCTCTTCGGAGCTGAATCCCAACTTCCTGGGTGCATGTGCAGCCCCTGATGCAGTATAACCCCCCCCCACCCCCACCCCATTCTTCACAGGCAGACAACTCTTCCCCACTGCCCAGCCCCTACCCAGGAATCCAGAGCGATGTGAGTCAGGCACTTCCATGCCAGGCATTGCTTTGAAAATAAACCACATTAAAACATTTTAGGATTATAGTCAAGTGAGATTGAGTTGTTTAGAAGCCAGGGAGCATGAAAACGCTGCTCAGCAGGAAGCTTTATGCCAGCAAGCCCCATTCAACACCGTTAATTCACCGTCTCCGGGCATTCAATGTGTCGCTGTGATGCTAGTCTTTCCAGCTAAATTGATGTTCCATTTCTCAGGGTCTCCTTCCCCGGCTGGAGTCTCTAATATGGACTTTCATCCCCACAGAAAGGATTGGCTTTGAAAAAATCAACCCAGCAGGGAGAGCCCCAAGGGAACTGCTGTTAAAACAGAAGCCATTTTTTTTTTTGGTCTCGCCAACCTTGACTTGTGCCTCTTTAACAACAGGAGAGAGAGGATGGAGCGCTCAAGGAAATCTGCCTGAAATTCTCCCGCCTTCTGGAGATGCAAAGCAGAGCAGATGGAAATGGCGAGCTGTGCTGTCAATCCTAGGATCTGTACCTGTTAGGCTCCGAAATCCAGCTCTGTGTCTGTCCGCAATTGCACCATGGCGGGCGCAAGAGCCTTCTGCTTCGCCTCTTCTGGAGCATCTTCCCTTCGTTGTTCAGTTCCATCACTCTCTCGCGCTCTACAAATGTCATCTGGAAGAAAATAACTCTCCCACCCTAATTCCTTTCTTCTCCTGCTCCTCCAGACCTGTGTTACGGACTGTACGTAGCTGTAGCCCGACACTGTAAACATATTATTGATTATTTCTATTACCCTTGTCCATTTTTATTCTCTAAGTCTCTGCGATTCTATTATCAACTCTCTTAAGTGTATTTGTGATGCTCTGGAATGAAAGAGACTCCGTAAAGTTTAGCATTAATGTTCTCCTCCATCTATTACAGTTGGACTGTGTCAGACAGACAGACCTGCCCCCGCACTCCTCCCGCAGACTTATCTCATCTTGACCTGCCCCCCCCCCCCACCATGTGCTAGTAAACTGAGGGAGGCTGGGAAGGAGAGAAAGGGCTTCTCCTGTCCCAACCATAATGTGCAACAATAACCTGCCCATGGGATAACTGCAGAGGGAAAAAAGGAAAGAGGGGGGCAGGGGTAAAAGCTAATTGCACTTAATTAAAACCATGCTGTATGGAGCCTTTGGCTTTCTGTGTCCTGCACCTTTAAATGTCTCCAGGACAGGGGCCATTTTGTTGTCAGAGCTGCCACAGATTGTTGCAAACCAGATGTCCACACCATGCTCTTTCCATAGAAATTTCATCTCCTCTGGCCTTTAAACAAAAATCATTTGATATTGAAAGCAACCAGATGCGTAATGACCTCTGGGGTCATCAGTGGGTTTTGAAGCCAGCAGGGCAGAATAGACCTCTGCCACTCGAAGGAGTAGCACCATAAGCCAAAAGGAGTAGTGGGCTGCTATCCTCTGCAGACCAGCCCCTAGCAAGGGACATGGCACCTAAAGAACCATTGGCTTTGGGGCTCTGAAAACTGAGATCAACAAGCTTGCTCTGGCTGTGTTCACCTGGGCTCCAGTGATGCCATCCTTAGTGTGGGGCAGCAGAGGAAAGATGGCTCCAGAGGCACCTGGCAGAGCATGGCTGAAGTTTACGGCCCCTCCATGGCCTTGCTCTGTGAGCTGCAGATTTGCCGAGCTCTTCCACCCTTGAGTGGAGCTGGTTTTGTGCAAAGTGAAAGTGATTTGGCTCGCAATCTCGGTTTTTGCCATCAGTCACTGCCTGTGACACTCAGCGGTAATAGAAGGGCAGAGGAGCTCTGCATTTTCTATTTCCACTAGGGAGCATTTCTCCTTCGGTGGGGACATAAATTCTGCCCTTTTTTTGTGTGCAGATTTTGCAGAATTACTCGCCTTTTGCAGAGCTCTATATATTCTGAGCAGCAGTGTATGCACATGGGGCGCAGGGAAGTGCTTGGCAGAGGAGATTTAATTAGGGTGCAGGATTTTGTACGGAGCGGCATACTGGTGCATTCGCATTCACTTTCTGGAGAAATGCACTGGACTCTGGGCAGCTCACAAATGAAATGAGTTTGAGGAGTCTGAAAACTCAGCTCCGGCTGAACGTGGCTGTAAATCATAAACCCAGCCCACCATCTGGTACAGGAACAGCTGTTTCTCAGGACAGGACTGTGGACGGGAACATAGCATGGGGTGCTGCTGATCAGGAATGGGGTGCATCAGCAGAGCTAGAGGAGAAGATGGGGAGACAGTGATAGAAGAGGAGGAGGTATTGCAAACTCAGGATTAGGGGCATCAGGCTGGGGGGGGGGGAGAGCAAAAGTGGGGATCTGTGGGTTGGGATAGAGGTGCTTCTTTGGCAGAGCTATGAATAGGAAAATTCTTGCCCAGCAACCACTTGCACCTAGCTGGTTTTGGCTTCCCAATAATAACATTTTTGTCCTTTTGTAGGCAATGGAAAATTTCAAAGCACATTATAAATGTTAATTCAGGTTCACAACATCCCTGAGTGGCAGGGAAGTGTTATCCCTATTTTACAGATGGGCAAACTGAGGTAGAGAGAGAGGTTAAGTAACTCACCCAAGATCAAACACCAAGTCAATAGCAGAGCCAGGAATGGAATCCAGGAGTCCTGTGCCTCTCTGCTTAACCACAAAACCAGCTTTTATGCTATTAGCAGCATTGCCACCCCGAAGCAATCAAACTTCCTGGGGCAGGCCCCCAACATCATGAGTTTGGCTTAAAAATAATGAGATTTTTACCAAAAGTAAATTCTGTGTTCTTTTCATTTACCTTCTGGTTTCTGAACCTTCAGCATGCACTCGGATCATGTTTTCAAGCTTTTCCTGCAAACATGAGGACATCAAATCAACTCGAGTTTTTAAATGGAAGCTGAGATTCTTAAGTAGTCACATGACTCCAGGAGCTGAAGCTTTAAGAAATACCCCAACTAGTGCAAGAGTTGACAACACTATTTTAGCCCATTGCTTCCTGGAACACACGAAAAGCCACTCACAATTAAAGAGGGGAGTGTGATGGGTTAGATCCCCCCATCCGGGATGCCACCTGATGTACTAGGATTTCACTGAGCCTGCCTGCTCCACTAGCCTGGGCTCCCTCTCCCTGTTTTGCTGAATCAGGCTCTCCAGCCTCTGGCAGCACACACACAGGTAGGGACGCACCAGCTGTAGAATCACACAGAGTCTGCAAACAGCTCTCTATGAGAAGAAATCACTAGGAAAGTGCCCAGCATTCAAGTGCAGCTCCCCTCTGGAAAGTACACCCAAAATAATATTGTCTTGCACTGCAGAGAAATCTATAAAGCTCATAAATTCGTCCCCTCCCTCAATGTGGAGGAAGATATGCACAACTTCTTGCTCCCACAGTCAGAAATTGCACAAACTGGGTTTAATAATAAACAAAACAAGTTTATTAACTATAAAAGGAAGATTTTAAGTGATTATAAGGGATAGCAAACAGAACAAGGCAGATTACTAAGCAAATAAAACAAAACACACATATTAATCTTAAGATCTTAAAGAGACTGGTTTCAATTATTACATTTTAGGAAGATACCCCTAAACATTCCAGTGCAGTTACACTTTGCATCAGGAGTTTAGATACACATAAACTTCCCGAGCGCTGCATCAATGAGCAACCCATTAGAAATTCTAACCCAGAGAGGGCTGAGCAGGCTCTGATACATAAACGCTATACATTTCCTTGCAGATTACATTGTTTGATTAAGGTAGGTACTGTATATGACACCTAGGTCATATTTACTGTCATTGTTATTTTATTTTACTAAAACATTTTAAAATCTTTCTGGAGAGCACCCACTGTGAACTTTGCTTTCTAAAAACCTTGTGGATACATTTAAAGGTGGCTCCGCACTGAAAAGTGACTGGGGAAAATGGCAATTTCTTATTCAACAGAGCTGCTCCCTCAGCATGTTTCGGGTCTGATCCTTCCCCTTCACTTACACCTGGTTTTCTGCCCGTCTAACTCTATTGACTTCAGTGGAGTGGCTCTTGGCTTACATTGGGGTGAGACCCGAATCAGGCCCTGAATATCCAGTGAAATTCAAAAGAGAGGATGACCCACAATTCTTCTTATTACTACTACTGTACATTTGTATTGCAGGAGCACCTAGGAGCCCTAGGCCTGGACCAAGTCCCCAGTGCGCTAGGCACTGTACCAACCCAGACAAGATGGGGCCTGCTGCAAGGCACTGACAATCTAAGACAAGAGACAACAGCTGGATGCAGGCGGACAGACAGGGGAGCACAAGGAAACAAGGAGGCAATATTGGTCAGGTTGACAGTCAGCGCATCAGCTGACTAACCACTGCTAAGATTTTTGTGGGCCTCAGGGCCAAGGACCCCAGTCAGGAAAGCACTTAAATTAGTGCGTAAGTGCTTTCCTGAGCCGCAGTGAGTCTGGCCCCGAGGGTCTGTCTGCACCGCAGTTGGAAGCATGACTGCAGCACATCTAGGAGACATCTAGCTAGCGTGGGTGCCAAGAGCAGTGAAGATGCAGCTGCACGGGCTTCAGGGTGGGCTAGCCACTCAGTCCGTGCACAGGGGCTGGCTGGGTGAGCTTGCAGGTACAGCTACATGGGCTGCGACCACACCTCTGACTGCAGCGTTGGCATACCCTAAGGGCACGTCTACACAGGGATAAAGGACCAGTGGCGCGGCCATGGCGGACCCAGGTCAGCTGACTCGGGCTCGTGGGACTCAGGCTGCAGGGCTAAAAATCATTGTGTAGATGCTTGGGCTCAGACAGACTCCATCCTTGTAGGGTCCCAGATCTCAAGCTCCAGCCTGAGCCCGAATGTCTACACAGCTATGTTTCAGCCCCGCGAGGCCAAGTCAGCTGACCCGGGCCAGCGGCTGGTTTTTTATCCCTGTTTAGATGTAGCCTTAATAGCTTGGAGATGGCAAAGCTTATTGCTCTAAATGCAAAGCCACTGGGTTTTCTCCTTCCTGTTTAAATTGCTCTCAATGTGGATTCCAACATAGAACCATAGAAATGTAGGACTGGAAGGGACCATGATAGGTCATCTAGTCCAATCCCTGCACTACATGGCCAGTGTTTGCCCAGCACAGTAGACGCCTTGTCATCTCCCCAGCTAGAACCACCCTTTAACTGTGGAAGTGTGCAAAACTGTTGCAAAATCCACAAGACACTGCTGGATTTGCAGCTGGACTCTATTAAAGCAATGACCAGCGTGTGGTCTCCTCTCTCCACCTGTATGGGGCCGGGGAGGGATGATGCCTGACAATAAATGGTCTGGGATTTTATCTAGCATCCCAGCTCTGCCTCAAGTGTCTGGGACCCCATCTCTCCTGGAACGATTAGGGCCACACAAAAAATCTCCATCACTTATTACAAAGATGTTCAAAATCATTTTCATCCCACAAGTTTACAGAAGCAATGGTGTTTGTTTTTAAAAAGCACTGAAAAGATTTTTTTGGAAAAAAATATTATTTTTGATTTCAGTTTCCCTTTCTTTTCTCCCACAATACATATAAATTAAAAACAAAATAGGAAAATTTGTAAAAAAAAACAAACAAATTTGGTTGTCATTAAAAAGGCAGAAGGCGGTCTGTCTCTTGGCATTGCTCTCGCTATCCCAAGAAGTTCCAAGTTCCCTGCACAGGCTATTAATTTCTCCTCTGGAAGTGCCTGGGCTGTCAAAGTTAGTTATGAATTATGAGTCCTGGATTCTCTGAATTTCTCCTCACCGAGGCAATAGCTGAGTTGGAGCAGCTGGCCAAGGCTGGAGGATTCCAAGAACTGATCTCTCTGTGGGACGGCAGCGAGTCTAAACCACATCGCCAGGTCAAAAAGAACACCGTCCTTCTCCTTTGAAAGGGGGGATTGACTCCACCAAGGCCAAGCAGTGTGAATCTGGAGCTTCTCCATCAGCTATGATGATGGAGTTACTCCAGTTTTGTATCCATCCCTTGGCGCTCATTTCCTCCCTTCTCCCATAATCTTCTCATTTCCTCTGCTCTGTCTTGTAATGTCTGAAACAGCTCTTCCAGGGCTGACGGATGGATAGTGCAGTGCCCTGGTGGACTCCAGTCAGCCCTGGTTCTACCTTAGCCCGGGCAATCTGTACTGCGCCACTACTGAGACACTGTTCTCTATTCCAAGCAGCACATCTCCCCCCGCCCTCCAACTTCTCCCCCATTAGCTCAAAATTTAGGAAACCACCACATGTAGATCCATAATGACAGCAGGGACGGTACAGTGGTAACAAATTGTCCATATTATAGCGTTTTACAGCCTGATACCTGCCCTGCTAAGCAGCTTATCTGTGAACCAAGTGAATTCACACTGGGATGCTACGCAAATAGCTGTCATGTAATAGATGGGTACCCATGAAAATGAACACTTACAAATGGCTGTAGCATTTACTTAAATGTCATGCCCATTGCTCGCTGTTGTTATACAATGAGATGGCTTTTACTGCTCCTTCAAGTCCTCAGCCTTCAGAGAAATTTTTGTTAAATGCATAGGTGTGAGTGTGAGTGTGTTTTAAGGGACACTGCTGGGTTAAAAGACATCACAAAACAAAATCCTCATTCCTGTGTGACCGGAGTTATTAGAACTGAATGACTTTTTGCTTCCCTCTATTTATGCTGTTTGTTTACCCTTGGAATTTGACTCACCTGGGACAATAAAAACTAGCCTAGTCAGTTTCCCTTCTATTTCTAGTCAGTTTCCATTTGGGGTCTCCTGCACTTGCTCAGTAGTGCAATGTCAAGAGGACAAAGGGTGAAGGCTCAGATAAGGAACCCAAGGGAATTGAGTACCAAAATCCCACTGAATTTACTGAGATTGGGCTCCTACTTCCCGCATGCTCCCAAATCCTAAATCCAAGCTAAAAACCCCCTCTTTTCCTGTAAATTACTTTTTAAAACAATCATTACCTCATTTCTACTAATATCTGTTAAAATGTTCAGCATGAACTCCCTGCGGTAACAGTGTCCCCGTGACCTATAAATATAATGTAGACAGCAAAGAGCAAGAAAAGGCAAACCATTCAGATACAGTCGAAATCTAAACCTTCATCACGTCTATTCCTCCCTCGTATTTCCCTGGATGGGGGGTTTGCCAAGTGCCTGGCTTGGGCATAGCATATTCATGTATTCAGATTTATGCAAATAGATTCATTTAACAAGTTAATTCATTTAGCAGGTCAGGTAGTTTTTATATTTCACCCTTTGATACACAGATCTTATTCTTTTAACTGGGGGGGGGTTTCTGCCCCCTCCAACTTCTATGCGATTCTTTTTTGCTGAGATGGGCACATTTTTAAGCATGGACATAATCTACCTATTTAATCGAATAGACCTTCTCTAGCTACACTGCTCCCATCACCTTGTGCCTAGAGAAAGCTGTGCACCGACCAGCTTCTCTGGGTGAAAGGGTCTGTGTTGAGGGGGGGACAAGCGAGGTTGTCGCAGTCAGGCTGCTTTGACCAGTGGAGGGGAAACTGTGCAGGCTGTAGCAAAGGGACCAATGAGCTCTTCGGGGAAAGGTTGGGTTTGCAGAACGCATTGCGCCTGCTGCCAGAAGCTAGCCATCCAGCAGGTTCCCCCAACAGTGCTGCAGGTACGGGGCCTGATGCTGAGGTGGGGTAAATAGGCACAATGCTTTGACTTCCAGAGGAGCATTGTAAGGAATCACGGGTATTGGACCCAGGTCTGTAGGTGACCAGGCAGGCCTTGGTCAGCACCGGCTCTGGCCCCAGCTAAGAACCCTGGTTTCCGACTCCTACTCTGACCACCACTGTTCTGCCCACTGGGACTCCTACGTCCTGTCCATGACAGCCACGCATGGTGATACCAGCTGGGAATCGGACGTATCGTGCCCCCTAGGAACAGCTGCCCCTCCACAGGGTGTCTGCCTGCAGATGCCATGTCTCCCAATGCAGTGGTGGCCCCCAATGGATGATCCCACTGGTGTTCTCTCACCCCCTGGTATGCAGGAGGTCCCAGTGACAGCTGATCCCCATCCTGGAGCACAATGCTGGCCCCCTGGTAGCTGGTAACCAAGACACCATTAGCTCTCCTGAAAAACCATCTTCCTGGGCGTTTATTTGCTACAATGACGCTGATTTGCCTTGATAACGCCCGATATTCCCCCCCCCCCCGACAGCCTCTTCTAATGGACACACCACTTTAAACAGAGACTCAGCCATCCGTTCTGCTCTTCCTTTCCTGACACAGGAGGACACACCTCATGGCGGGAGCAACACTGGGGAGGCAGAGCGCCAATTTGAATGCAGGTACGTGTCCCCGCGCTCCGCATGGCCTGCAGCCATCACGCTCCACTCCCCTTCCCAGGCCAGGAACGTGGGCAAAGTGCTCTCCCTGGCTAAGGAGACTCCTTGAGCTCCAACCCAGCACCTCTCACATTCAAAATGGGAGCCCTGGGCAGTCACTTGGCCTGACCTTACCGGGGGGCAGGTGGCTTACTCCACCAACCTTAGGTGCCCACGTGCCCCTGTTCAGGTTCTGCCCCCCTTCCTGGCAACTGGGTACAGATGGTGCCTCTTCAAGAAATCTGCAGGGGTCTTCTGGGATGTGGTGTGTGTAGTGTAGCAAAACCAGATGATCCTACAACCCTCCAGACACCCCTTTGCCAGCTCCCGTGGGAAGAGTCTCTTGCCCAAACCCTCTGGCCCCATCTGGCGAATGTGCGGGAATCCTCCTCTAGTGCCTTTTCCATTCTAAAACTTGTGACAGCGTGAATGCAGCAAAGTCAGGCGTCCAAATAAAAGGATCCTGGCTTCAATGGGAGTTGCAGGGACTTGGTACCGCTAAAGATGTCGGAGCCTAAATATAAGTTTCGGAGCGTAACTTTAGGAGCTCAAGTTTGGGCCCAAATCGATAAGGATATTTGGCCACGACCCACCTGGGCTACCTTGAAATCAGTCCAACAGCATGACAGCCTCTGAAGTTCTATTACTGGTCCCCATGCCCCACCCTTCCGTCCATAGGGCACCCCCCCACACACACACACACCCACATCCAGCCGAGATCTGGAGGGGCTGTTTTTGGGGACTCTGCAATGGGGTGAACCCCCACCCCCTGCTATAAAAGGGGGGGAAACCAGTTAGAGTCCTGCTCTGCACCTGTGAGCTGATTAACTAGTTGGGCCCTTGCCAGGGCGGGTGGAGCTAGCTAAAGCCCCATGAGGCATCTGGGCCTTTTAAGGAGCTGAAGGAGCCCAGGTGAAGGGAGATGACCCAGGAGAGAGGAGGCAGCCTGGGCAGGGAGTTCCCTCTCTCTGGGAAGGGCCTGGGGTAGGCAAACTGAGGGAGGTGGCAGACACAGGATTGATCCCCGGGGTGGGCTGTGGAAAGGGAGCTAAATCCAGGGAGAGCCTGCAGAGGGGGTCCCCGTGGGAGGGAGGTTTGTGAGCGGAAGCAGAAGACCTCACTGGCTCAAGGGAGTGGAAGAATTCTTGTCCAGATTTTCACATTTCGTTTACTCTGCCCTGGTGTCACGGATTCCCTGGGCGATGCTCTGGAACTGCTCCCCATGAAGCCAGGCAGGACTCTGGGGAAGTCTCCTCTCTGTGAGCAGCCTGTCTGCAGGACACACAGCTCACACAGCTTCCACCTTCCTGGGTCTGATCTCGGAGCATTCAGCATCCTCTGCCCCTCCGTGCGCTTCCCCCAGCGAGTCCGCTCAGGCGGGGCTCCTGGGGAAGCCAGGGGGTTCTGCCCCCCAACTCCGCAGTCAGACGTTACTCTCAGCCAGCCAGTAAAACAGAGGTTTATTAGACGACAGGAACATGGTCTAAAACAGAGCTTGTAGGTGCAGAGAACCGGACACCTCAGCTGGGTCCATTTTGGGGGGCAGTGAGCCAGACAACCATGTCTGCCCTTCACTCAATGTCTCCAGCCAGCCCCAAACTGAAACTCCCTCCAGCCCCTCCTCCTCTTGGCTTTGTCCCTTTCCTGGGCCAGGAGGTCAACTGATTCCTTTGTTCTCCAACCCTTTAGCTCTCACCTTGCAGGGGGGAAGGGCCCAGGCCATCAGTTGCCAGGAAACAGGGTGTCGGTCATTCTCTGTGTCCAGACCCCTGCACACACCTGCCCTCTAGGGCTCTGCAATGATCAAACACCCTTATCCCCCCACCTAGATACTTAAGAACCGCCTAGGGGAAACTGAGGCACCCCCATAATATTCAGAGGAAACATTAAGAACAGTCCTGCTTCGTCACACCTGGTCTCTGTCTTGCTGTCTGGGTCGTGTGGTGCATCGGCCTGGCGACATGCTGGAGCTCAGTGGCACAGTGCCGCACGTGGGCTGGTCCACAATTCACCTGGCGGCGTCTCTGCAGAGCAGGGCGCGTTGCCTCCCGGCAATGCCATCCCCAGCCAGCCTGGGAGCAGCGCGTGGACACCCTGCCTGGCACTGCCGTGCGCTACAGCTGTCTTGTGGGGTTGAATGGGGCATTCGATGTCCTCATTAGGAATGAGACAAACTCATTTGTGTCTGTGTTTTTAAGGCAGTCTCTCCATGTCTCGGCTCAGGGGCTGGAGGAGTTTGCACCATGCGAGGAGACCTTTATGAACGCAGTCCCGGTCTGCACGCAAAACATTAACCATTTCTTTGCTGGCCTTAGGCTGCTGCTGGCTTTTGTGATGAGATGTGTGCAGTGCCTTTCCTCTCAAAGCATCCCACAATAATTTGTCCGCTCCATCCATACAACACCCACTGGGATGCAGCTGCTTCTGGGGTGGAGGTCAGCAGCCCCACGCGCTGCAGGACAGTAATGTGAAGGTGACCCTTTCCCCAAGGTGTGAGAGGGCAGCTGGGCCTCACACCAGCAAGAGAGGGTTAAGGAGAGCCTCTAGAGCCAGTTGACCCCAGGCCACTACACCTGCAGCCGTGCAGAGGAGGAGACCTCGCCCAGCTGAGCGCTGACCAGGAAGCTGAGCTCTCCTACTTGAGTGAAGCCTGCCCTGCTAGACGAGCCCTTTGGTGAATGGGATGACTGGACCC
Source organism: Eretmochelys imbricata (assembly GCF_965152235.1). Lineage (NCBI taxonomy): Eukaryota > Metazoa > Chordata > Testudines > Cheloniidae > Eretmochelys > Eretmochelys imbricata. The sequence continues at coordinate 3,682,227 of NC_135585.1, read as the reverse complement.
AGGAGGACAGACAAGAAGGGACCAGCTGCACGGAGACAAGCCCGGAGCAGAAGGGAGGCTCTGGCTGACTTTGCCTCACATGACCCTGGGTTATAGTTCACTGTTTTCCTTTTTGTTTTGGACCCTAATGCTCCAGAAGAGGTAGGACTCCACGTGCCTTACCCAGAGTGCTACGGCACCGCGGCCCTGGCTTTGTGAGGGACAATAAGGGACTGTCAAGGACCAAAGTTGTGTCCTGATGGGCCACAAGGGGGCACTGCCTAGACAACTCGGCCGCACAAGGACCCCGGGGGAAGTTCCTATGCTAAGGGAAAGGGTCAGGGGCTCGTGAATCTCTCTGTAGAGCAGCCAGGACCTAGTGGCGGAGGTTTGCACTAGTCTCGGGTTTGCAGGGTTCTGCTGTTTTGCTGAGGGGCTGGTGTGTTAGCGAGGGCCATAGTGCCGTTAGCTGAGCTGGAGTACCCACCACCCTGACCCCTCTGCCCCGTCTGCATCCACCCGTTGGCACCATTCACAGATGCAGGGAGCTGTCTAGATGCCACTTGAGCCCCCCACTGCTCACAAGCTGCAGCTCCAGCCACATTCAGAACTGGGGCGGCTGTCAGGCAGGGGAGGGGAAGAAACCCTGTCCCGGGGGCAGCTCAAGCACGGAGCCAGCCCCAGAGTGAGGGCGTCGGGCTGGGCAGGTGGAATTCCCTGGAGCTCAGACACTCTGACTGTGGATCATGGGGGTCTCACTGAACAGGTCTGCGCTGGCTGAGTGTCTGCACCGAGCCTCGCCCGACCTGGGACGGATTCTGAAGGGCCTGGATCAAGTCTGGCTGAAACACAGTAACGGTGGGACACTTTCACAGCAGAGTCGGAGGGATGATTCCCCGGGGCCCAGAAGTTTACAGCTGGCAGCAGGGAGAGAACACAGGGCCAGCTGCTCTGACATGCAGGACCCAACCACGGGTGCTATTGGCCATTGCTGTTTAAGGGACTCATTCCCAGCCATTAGTCACATACAAGTGAGCAGGTCAGACAGCACCAAGGGAGAGCATACACCCCCCCTTCGCTCTGGGATCCAGCCACCCACGGTCTAGCTCAGCTTTTTAAAATCCTCAGGGTGCACAAGGAAAGCCAAGCGGTAGAAATGGAGCCTTTCCCTGTCCGCATTTGGGGTCTGCCGCTCGCTGCTGGCTGCATGGGGGCAGATGATCCCAAGTGTAGATAAGCCCTTAGCCAGCATGTGTGAGGGACCAGGAATGCAAACCCGCCCCCGCGGCAGCTCCCTTGCTCCTGTGTGCCTGCTCCCAGGAAGGGCTGCCGCTGTGAGAGGCTGAGCACAACATGATGGAAGTTGAGAGGCCCCAGAAGAGACGCGTTGCAGTGGGTGCTTGTGAACAAGCCGAGTGATTCATGCCGAAGTTAAACGGATGAGCCCGGGCCGGGGTTCAGCTTCTCCAGAGACGATATCAGGTGTCAGTGTCACGCTTTTCATCCGCAACTTATTGAAAATCCTTTCGGAGGGGATGGGGCCTCTTGAAAACTCCAGCTCCGAGCTCCATTCCGGTTGGCATTCGACCTTTTAAAGCATCAGTTCCTGACACCATCCTTATTACATGGTCTTGACAGGATAAACCCTCCACAAATTAATACCTGGGGCAGCTCCTTGCACACAATTCTTCCTAGCTGCAGTCATTCCAGCAGGCCCCTGTATTGCTGATGACAAGTGCAGTAAATCTTTCACTGTTGCAATCCATACATCGCTTTCACCTTGGGTGAGGAATATGGCTCTGCCAATAAACTCGACCTGCTTTTGTGATCACGGATGTGCTTAGGGGTGTCTGCTCTGTCACTTGGAGCAGCGGTTCTCAAACTTTTTCTTTCTAAGCCCCCCCTCCCCACATGCTATAAAAACTCCATGGCCCACCTGTGCCACAATAACTAGTTTTCTGCATATAAAAGCCAGGGGTGGCGTTAGGGGGTAGCAAGCAGGGCCATTGTCTGGGGCCCCACGCCACAGGGGCCCCCACCATGCTACATTGCTCAGGCTTCAGCTTCAGCCACAGATGGCGGGGCTCAGAGATCTGGGCTTCAGCCCCATATGGTGAGGCTTCGGCTTTCTGCCCTGGGCCCTAGCGAGTCTAATGCTGGCCCTGTTTGGAGCCCCCCCTCAAACCTGCTCGAGGCCCCCTAGGGGGCCCCAGACCCCTGGTTGAGAACTGCTGACATAGAGTGTCCCTCCCTGCCTGTCCCCATCCCCGGTCTCCACTGGCAGAGATGAGAAACATGCCGGCTTCTCCCAGGCCTTGTGGCTTTCTTTATTCCCTTTGTGTGCATATGGTGGGGAATCCCTGGTGAGCTGCAATCCCACTGAACAGAGCCCTCTGCGTTGCGGGCCAGCAGGCCTGTTTGCCATCCCTGGCTAGGCACGTGCTGCGGCTGATAAGAACACAGGAACGGTCAGACTGGGTCAGACCAAAGGTCCATCCAGCCCAGTATCCTGTCTTCCGACAGTGGCCAGTGCCAGGTGCCCCAGAGGGAATGAACAGAACAATGAATCATCAAGTGATCCATCCCCAGTCACCCATTCCCAGCTTCTGGCAGACAGAGGCTAGGGACACCGTCCCTGCCCATCCTAGCTGAAAGGAGAGTAGCAATTGACTAACCGTCCCCCTACTGAATTCACTGAACAAACAATCTCTGCTCCTGGGCTGGTGGGATGGCCTATCTCCGGCCGCAGGTGATTCTCACCAGGATTAAACCAGCTGATCATGGGTGTGTTGGCCAGATGCTGTCGAGCACTGGACACCAGACCTGGCTCAGTCAGCGGCGAGTTTGCTTTGGACAAGAGCATGGCTCAGAAGGCATGACAAGCTTCCAGGGCATCTGCTGCTGCCTGGAGCTAACCCTCGAGGACCCTTTGAATAGCACTTTGCCATCACCACAAGGAGTGCCTGGCCTAGGGAGGGGCCTCTGTCTGCTTCCCCATGCGTCCTTTGCCTCCCCAGTTGGAGATCAGCAGGGACTCGGGAGCTAACAGCTCCCAGCTGTCTAGATGGGGGCCAAGGTAGGGGTTGGAGGCAGAGTCATTGTAATAGGATAAAAAGAAAAGGAGTACTTGTGGCACCTTAGAGACTAACCAATTTATTTGAGCATGAGCTTTCGTGAGCTACAGCTCACTCCATCAGATGGAGTGAGCTGTAGCTCACGAAAGCTCATGCTCAAATAAATTGGTTAGTCTCTAAGGTGCCACAAGTACTCCTTTTCTTTTTGCGAATACAGACTAACACGGCTGTTACTCTGAAACCTGTAATAGGATAGGCTTTCTCCCCTGGCCTGACAAAGCCCCAGTTTCCTGAGTTACCTGGCCTGGTTGCAGGAGCGGGGAGGCGAGCACAGTTGAGACACACAGCAGCTGGGCCCGATGCAGAGAGGGGGCCGGGACAGGGCAGCGGGAGGGCTGACTTGACTTGGTCTAAGTCCCTGGAAACCCCCAAGAGATTTGTGCTCTAATCTAGGGCTCTCAGGTTGAACTGCTGCCTGAGGCTTCCCTGCGAGGGCCTGCAGGAAGGGCTGGTAGTAGGGAGAGCAGGCGGACAGCCCAGCTTGAGCATCACTGTGCTGGGCACATTGACCCACTGTGCAAACACCTACCTCTCCAAAACGAGCGTGCGAAATGACAGAACCTCCCCCCTCACGGGGAGCCCCGGTTCACCCAGCCAAGCTGACGGGTTAGAATCCACCTTGCCTTGTGATGGGGGAAGGGATCAGGGCTAGCCCTGCCAGGGGAGGTCTGCCAAAGGGGCCTGCCTGTAGGAGGTGGGCTGCACCTCCCCTGGTCTGGCATCATGCACTTAAATTCAATGTTCCAATTAGCATCCCGGCACAGAGCCCAGCCTCCTGGGTCCCCGCGGGATGTGCTTGCTGATTGGCCAGCTGCTCTGAGTGATTGGCACCTGTCAGGCACACTAGATGATTGTCAGCCTGGCACCCTCCAGAATATTTACACGCCAGTAGCAGTTAGCATGTGCCCTTCCACATGTCACAGTGCCAGGCAACGTGTATAGCTAACGACTCGGAAAATGCAGTCACCCATCTGCCGGGGTAGCACTCTGACTCACCCCTGTTTGGGCTGAGGAGTGTGCAGCAGAGAGAAAGCGGCCTCCGTTCATGCCACTCGGGGCTCCTCCTGTTCTTCCCAGCCAGCACCACAAACGAACCAGCTATAAATTGCTCTGCTTAAATTATGCATTAGCTTTTTAAACGGCAGTTTAAGTTCGCAGTGAGATGGATTTTTATCAGTGCCTGATGCCCACCTCAGGCTGTTAAATTTCGTCTCAGGTGGATCAGATGGGTAATAATTTCCCTCTTTAGTGAGACATAGAAATTCACTCCTCTGCCTTGGCACGTGGGATACAGAGCAATGCACAGAAAAAGGCCCTCATTCCTGATCCACTGCCCAGTGCTGGGCTCTCCACATACACACTCCTCTGGCTGGCAGGCCCCTTCCCCCTACTCTTCCACGGCCGGGCTCCTCCAACACAAATCTTCTCATGCATCTCAATCCCAGCCCACTCCCTCACCCCATCTATTGCAGCCCAAAAGCTCTGCCGGTGCCCCTGATCCTGCTATTCCAGTCCTGGGCTGACTACCAATGGTAACATATTCCATGGGATAGTTCTGAGATGTTGGAGTCAGGGATGGGGAGAACCCAGCCTTCCCAACTCTGGCAATTTTATTACAAACCTCACACTATTTAGTTGTGGGGGTTTTTTCTTAAAGCACCAGCTCCTGGAGTCCTGTGATCACTTGAGAATCCTTGCTTTTATTTTAAAACAAGAGTACGTTTCTGGTCCTCGTGGGGCTGCAGAGAGCAAAGCTAGAAAACCAGACCCAAGTGCACCCTGAAGGATCAAAAACCAGGAGGCAAATTAAAACAAACGTTTATGATTTTTTAAAAAAAATCTCATGATTTTAAGCCAATCCCCTGATTTCTGACTCTCGGGTTGGCACTCCTGGGAATGTATCCCAGAGGGAATCAGTTAGCACCAGGGTTACCACATGCAGCTCTTCAGAAGTTAACATGCGGCTCTTTGTACAGGCACCAACCCTGGGGCTGGAGCTGCAGACGCCAACTTTCCAATGTGCCAGGGGATGCCCACTACTCAACCTCTGGCTCTGCCACAGGCCCTGCCCCCACTCCACCCCTTCCCACCCCCTCCTCGGAGCCTGACGTGCCCTCGCTCCTCCCTTATCTCTCCCCCCAGAGCCTCCTGCACGCCACGAAACAGGTGATCAGGAGATGGGGGAGGTGCTGATTGGCGGGGCTGCCGGTGGGCGGGAGGCGCTGGGAGTGGGAGGTAGCTGACGGGGGGCTGCTGATGGGTTACTGTGGCTCTTTGGCAATGTACCTTGGTAAATTCTGGCTCCTTCTCAGGCTCAGGTTGGCCACCAGTGGGTTAGCACTTTCAGCCGCGCTGGTCCGTGGGCTGACCTTTCCCTGCAATTCCAGCCTGCTGTCAGGCTTCTCAGTCTCACGCCAGCCCTTTTGTACTCAGAACTGAACACGCTCTCAGAGGGTGGGTTGGTTTTGCATGGAATGCGGAGCCAGTGGCCTAGCAGGTGGCAGCTGATGTCTCCCTATCAGCACTGGCATTCCCGCTTCGTGCCAGGAATGACAATCAGCTCGGATTTACGAGCCTGGAGAGGGGACCGTTGTTCGTATAGGCGCTAATAAAGTTGCGAGTGGCTGATTTGCCGGGGCAGGCACCGTTCAGCATACAAGAAGCTGCTGGAGGCTCAGGGTTGGAACCCCCCCACTCTCCCTGATGTTCCAATTTGCTGTGTTTCCAAGACTCTCACTCAGTTTCCTCTCCTCTGCTGGCTGTGATAGGAGCTTTACAGCCAGTGATTTTCAATAAAGGTGATGTGAGGTGAGGCGGTTCTCAGTCCTTCCTCCCTTCCCTGCCCCAGTGAGGAGAACGGCTGGCTGTGCGGTTCACCTGTTGATCATGATACTTTTGCAGCCACAGTTAGTTTCTAGTTAATTTACTAATGTTGCCTGCTTCCTACCAGAGACGGTGAGCCCCTGAGCCCATCTATTTCCTTTGTCTCCATGGAACTTGCTAAGGAGGCTCTGCAAATGCATAGGTTGCTGGGCTTTGCAAAGTCACCTGACCCTGCGCAGGGTAAGGATTTGGGGGGGTGGGGGGGAGTGGTTTGTATCTGGAGCAGCAGCCAGCGGCAGATTGGATCCGAGCTTGAAATGTGATGTGGTGACGGAAGAGCCAATGCGGTGCTGGAGCTGCATCATGCAGACGCTTCCCATCGAGGATCAGAGAGAGGGTTACCCCTTCACGCAGGGGGCACCATCAGCCAGCTCCTCTCCCTCCCCCCTGGAGAGTGCAATCAGCTGTGGGCCCCTCAGGACCAGCAGAGAGTCAATGACACCGGAAGGAGCTCAGAAAGGAACAACGGAGAGGAAAGGGGCAGATGGGATTGGTTCCGTCGTGAAATGAATGATCAGAAGCAAATAACGAATAACCAATCCCAAGTGCTCCTGCTGGCAGCGTCGTCAACTCTAGTTATTCAAAAATCAGGAATGAGGGTGCAAAAAATCACCCTAGTTGCCTTGTGCGTTTGCTCCTTTAGAGGGTCAGGTTTACAGACCTTTCTCTGCAGCTGACCCCATTTCATTTGTAAATTGCTTCCTGAGGCAATCCCTCTGGGAATGGACCTCAGGCTGTTCCATGGAGTCCCACGAGCCCTGGGCTAACAAGCTGCACCTTGGGACCTCACCCCTTCTGAGTCCCATTCCATCCTGGGGCAGGCCAGGGCGGAGCGGAGCAGGTGACTGCGTGTATTTCCAAAGTCCACTTGAGTCCATGAGGAGGTCCCCAATGGTGGGTCAGATAAACGAATGCAGAACTAAACTAGTGCAGCGGGTGAGAAGTGTTTGCCAGGATGGGGGCTGTGACAATGGGGGTAGCAGAAAAGAGCCTTTTCTGAGCAGCACCCTTGTTCCCTGCCAGCCCACGTCCCTTTGACAATGGCCAATGGCAGGCCAGCAGTTGGTGGTAGGTCGTACCAACATGGCTTTTGAGGTGAGAGGCGGTCCTCGTGCTCTGGTGCTGGCGTGGATGGACAAAATGTCTCCCCTAAAGGCCACGCAGGCCGATTAGCGAGACCTGTCGATGAACAGAGAATGGCTTCCCCTGGCCAAAACTTTTAAATACAAACACAGAATAACCAGCATCCCTCTCCCCCACAACCGACTTCCTTGCTGTTCAGAAACTTTTCCAGGCTCATCAGAGCACTGGGGGCAAAATATAATCAAACAGTCCCTCTTGCCTTAATTTAAGTGTCACCCTTCGAAACCTCTAATGCTGCCATTAAATCCTCTCTCCACCTTCCCACCCTCGACAAAGGGAAGCCAAGATTGCCAGGAGACACTTTAATCTCAATCAGTTCGAAATAAAGCCATTCTAACAGCATGGCAATAAAAGCAGACTTTCATTTTAGAGCTAATTAAATATCAACAATTGGAATGCAGAAACAGACACTTAACCTAGAGTAACCTATTGTTTATAAGGAATATACTTCATTTACTGGATATGAAGTGAGTTGAAGTCATTTTAACATCAGCTGTCACAGTCTAACTGTTCTCTTTTGTCTGGCTCCAGTACAATCAGCTCGCCTGCTTCCGCCGGGACCATTCCACTTCTGCACTCGACAGAAGATTAATTAAGCTGAGGTCCCAGCAGAGGACAAGCTCACGTGCTCGTGTCCACACTTGGTGAACCTGGGTTATGCTAGAATTGAGCCTCGTCTGATGGGAAGAACAATGTGGGTGGGAGGAAGCTGAGCCATGAGAACCATCTAACTGGAGGGTTCAGTTATAATTGCAACCCACAAACTGTCTGACAACTCATTAGAAGCTGTCAATTGTTTATGGGGAACGTGTGTGGCTTAGCCAGGTACCCCTGCCAGCAGCAAAGCTGCCAGGGGTGGACCTGAGCTTGCTGGAGCCCAGCACCATGGGGCAAGGCTGGATTCTAATCAGATGCTTGGTGCGTGCTGCAAAAGGGAGACACTCCTATTCTGGCAGGTCATGTGCAGACTCCCCTGCCTCCAAAAAGCAGGGCTTTTGCCCACGGCTGGACAGTCCTGGGTACAGAGGAGGGAGCGTGGCCCTGGTTGATGGGTCGGACAGGGTACAATGAAGGGCCTTCTGCTTGTTTACAGCAGCTGCCATTCATTGGACAGTAAATCCAAAGATCTCCAAGCACGTTACTTAACATAATGACTGAAAGAGCAAACGCCTCTGCTTCCCCAGCCCAGGGAATAGTCACCCCCCTCAGACAGGTGGGGAAACCAAGGCAGCGGGGACATGACTGCCCATGGTCATAGTGGAAAAGCCAGCTCTCCTGGCCCCCAGACATCCTCTGTAAAGTCCCAGGCTGAACCCCACCGAAGGCATCTTTGCCAGCAACCGGACCCTCAGCCAGCAGAGGAAGAAGTCTGAGCTAAGAGTTGACCGGCTGTCTCATCATGCCCGCAGGCCACACTGCTCTCCCCATGCCTTGCGCAGCTCCTGTCGAATGCTGTGACCAAGGTGCATTGCCAGCGACAAGCCCTTACCAACCCCTGCCTATTCTGGCAAGTCTCCCTTTGGCGGCAAATGGGCAGGCCCCTTCCATGAATACAGCCCATGAATGTTCATGGGGGGAGGGTCTTGGCAGCATTCTCCCTCCTTCCTGGGGTGAAAGTTCATGTCACCTGAGCACCGGCACCATTTCACGGAAGGCCCGTGTGATATGTTTGCGAGGCTCGCTGGCTGAGATTAGCAGGGTGAATTGACTGACAGCTCTCATAATTACAGGCGGAAATGCCCAGGCCAGCAATGCAGCCCCTGCTGAGATCTGGCCTTCCGAGGTGTAACTCAGGCTGAAATTATTCAGCAAAGCCACCGGTGGACGGCACGACTAGAGCCCCACCCATTGCTCTGATATCCGGATCAAAGGACTCAAAGCCAAACGCAAATGGAAAGGGAGAAAAAACCCAAACACCAAACATCAGAATTTGACATTTTTGTTTAGTGTAGAATATTTTTTTGGCTGAGAAAGGAGCATTTTTTGCAAACTTGCTCCGACGGACTCCATCTCTCCTCTGCCCCTGTCAGTGCAAGAGCTTCCTTCTCGGCGGCCAGGAGCACCTTCCCGCCTCTCTCCACCCCACAGAGCCTCCCCCATCCCATGGCTCAACGGGAGCCTTGCTGTCCCCCCTTGGCTCCTCCCTCTTACGCTGCTGTTATCCTGTCTGCAACTCTGCAGCTGTATTTTAATCCGTGCAGCCGTACGAGGCAATCCACGCTCTGCCGTGCTAAGCACAGAGGAGTTTGTGCATGCTGGAGGAAAAGCATCCATGCAGGGCCACGCTGTGGTTTGTTTCGCTTTCCTGCATTTCAGGGGTTTGTTTTTGTCCTTTTAGTCCCATCTTTTAATTGGTTTAAACAACTTGAGTGAGCAGAGTGGGCACGAAGGAGGAATGTAGGGAGCAGCAGACCAATCTCTTTGGCATCAGAGTCCTGAATAGCTGCTGGTCATAAAAGCTGCTGACAGAAAGATTCGGGCGAACAGAATTAGTTCCTTATTAAAGTGAGAGGTTGTTTCCCTGTTATTTATTCTGGCTGCCAGGCTTGGCTCCAGCCACTGGCCTCATTATTTCCGTACTCGTGCAATGAGGCGGCAAACCGGCCCTGTCCAAACAGCATTTGGTGGCTGTCGCGCACACATGACTGCTGCTGAGAAGGCCCCTGCAGGCTCCGAAAACAGCCAGCTGAAGAAAAGCCAACGTCCTCGCCTCACGCGCTGGGCTTCTTTGCTGGCAGCCTTCCCGAATGGGGAATATCTGCGGGAAAGGAGCGGGGGGTGAGAGCAGCTCACACATCGAATAGAAGCCAACAAGGTGATGCAGTTGTGAAAAGGGCTAATATCGTTCTGGGAGGGTCAGGGGTCAGAGATGGGAGGGAACTGTCCTGCTCTGTGTGGCACTGCTGACCTCAGCTAGAGTGCTGGACCCCGTGCTGGGCACCACGCTTGGACAAACTGGAGAGAGCTCATAGGAGAGCAACAAAAAATGATCAAAGGTTTAGAAAACCGGACCTATGAGGAGAGGTTAAAAGCACGGGGCATGTTTCGTCTTGAGAAATGGAGACTGAGGAGGGACCTACGGTCTTCAGATATGTCAAGGGCTGCAATAAAAAGGACCACGATCAATTGTTCTCCATGTCCATTGAAGGTAGCACAAGTAGTAATGGGCTTCATCTGCACCAAAGGCAAGCTAGGTTAGCTATTTGGAGACGGTTTCCAACTATAAGGTTTGTTAAGCTCACAGGCTCCCGAGGGAGGTTGTGGAATCCCTGTCACTGGAGGTTTGTAAGAACAGGTTGGACAAACCCCGGTCAGGGATGGTCTAGGTTGGCTTGGTCCTGCCTCAGTGCAGGGGGCTGGACTTGATGACTTCTCGAGGGCCCTTCCAGCCCTACAGTTCTATGATTCTACAAACTAAGCCGCTCCTCTGGTGTGCAGAAGCACGGCCCTTCCCCATCCACTTGGGAGCTTCCTGGCTTGGCAACTCCTTGTTCCTAGGTACTTGGACAGGCACCCCACCTCCCCACCACTCGGTCCCCCAAGTCCCCTGCCCCCCAAAGCAACACAATGCTACCCGATACACCTCCAGCCAGCTGCATTTCCTAACGTGACGGCTCAGTCTGGAGGAGCAGGAAGGTGTTTATGCTGCAGCTGGCCTAGCATAGAGGGCAGAGGAGAAGGGGGTCATGTTAAGGAGGCAGAGGAGGTGGTGGGGTAGAGAGATACAGGGTGCACAGCTTGCATCTGTAAAATGGAGATAACAACCTTCCTTTCTCCCACCGTGTGCTTGTCTGGTCTGTTCAGACCGTCAGCTCAGCAGGGAAGCACCCAGCGCAATCTCAGACGTGGCTCTAGACCATGGATGCCCTGGTTGGCCACAAGGTGTAACTAATTATTGGAGCAGAAGAATCCTGCACAGCACCTTTGTCTCTTTCCTCCTTCCGCGGAGGGCCAGGGGAGGTTTGTCCGGGTAAGGCGAGGTTTCCTGCACGGCACTGGGTTTGCTGAAGTTTCACATCTCGTCTTCAGCACCTGCCTGCCTGGCGCTCACTGAGTTCTCAGAGAAACTTAAGTTCCTAGAGGCTCGCCCCCAGGTAAGCCGAGGCATGCGTATCGACCTACGGTTAGCAGCTTGAATGAAGCCTGCCTTAAAAAATTTATCTGAATCTGGCAGGGAAAAAGAGAGAGGATGAAGGGGGGCAGTGGGGGTTGGGGGGAATGGGCAAAGGTGAGTTGGAGGCAAGGAAGAAAGACAGGTTTTCAAAGTGAGCCTGTCCATTTGTTTCCACAAAGGGTGTCCGCTCCAGAGCCGGCCCTTCCACCAGCATGTCTGTCAAACGGAAAATTGATTCCAGGGCAGCTCAGTTCTTCAGGGCTATCCCGAGCGCTTGATGCTCATTCTGCTGAGCCTCTTTGCAGCCGGCGTGAAGGGGAGCCGAATTGGTGAAACGCCTCGCCGCGGGCTGGCATCAGATACAGCTGGCTGGGCCGTTGGGTTGCGGTGCCCGGCTACGGCGGCTGTGCTGCCAGGAACTGGTGGGTGGCAGAATGCACACACCAGGGTTTAATACAGCGCCCCATACCCATTGAAACCAGCAGGGTTACTCCAGATTGACTTCAGCGTAACTGGGAGCAGGGTTTGGTCCTGTCTGTCTGCAACCCAGGGGCCACTTTCTCCAAGTCTAACGGGAAATGATGCTTCCAATGCCCTAGGGCCTATGACAATCCTACCGGTTAGGAACGGAGATGGAGGAGGACGCTGTGTCCAGCAGGGGATATTGGGGTCAGAATTCAGCCGGGACAATGAGGCTCACACGCCGCACACGTGGAGGTATCTTCGGTGACCACAACTTTTTGTCCCATTTGCAGCGTGGCAATCCCAACAACACAGCATCCCCTGGGCCTCCACTGAATATTGGCTCAGAGGGAAATGTGCTACTTAGACCCCCCCTCCCAGGATCCCAGCCATCAGCAGTGGGCTGGGCCCAGGGTACTTGCAGCTCATGGGAAGTTGGCAGGACTGGGTGTCCTGGAAATGTTTCCAAGCAACAGGTGGTTGCAAAGACATAGGTGGGTTTGGTTCCCATGCTGGGGGGGACTGGTCCTGCATGCTGAAGCAGCGTCCCCAGAGCCTCACCCCTGTACAGGGACTTTACCCGGGAGAGGAGTCAAGGGAACACGTGCAGCCATGGAATAAATTCTCCTGGGTCACCTGGAACCACTTCTAGGCACCTGAGTTCCTGAGATGGGGGACATCATATGGCTCTTGGGGCAACAGGTCCCAGGTGGACTCACTCCATCTCCCCTACAACTGTGTGTATGTCATATTACAGCCCATTGATTTATACAGATATATTCACCAGGTGGGTTCATAAGGGAGATTTGTGGAGAGGGCAGTGAGACCCAGAGCATGCAACTCCTCAGCAGAAGGCTCCAGACGCCCTGACTACGCAGTGCTAAATCCAGCTGTCAATCCAGATCTCTATCTAGCCGTCTAGATAGTTATACTGTGTCCATCGCTGTGATGTCTGAGCACTTAAATCGCACCACAAATCCCCTCCCCTGGACCCTGTCCAACACCATTGCTGCCCAGTTACAGCTGAGCTTCCTACTGGTCCCCATTAACCCTTTCCCTGCTGCAGGAAGGCACCTGTGTCACATCCTAACACATCAGCACATGCAGCTCTGCGGAGTTCGAAAGCTTGTCTCTGTCTCTTCCACCAATGGAAGTTGGCCCAATAAAAGAGATCAGCTCACCCACCTCCTCTGGCTCATGTGGCAGCCAGCACAGAGGGGCCCCCATGACAGACGCTAACTGGGCTCGGCCTGGAAACCCGCAAGCACCTATTTGCTTGGAATCGAGACAGGACTGGAGAGGGCACCCCTGGCACTAGGCCCGATGAGCCCTGACCGCCCCAGGGACCCAACAAGAACCGCGATTGCTCCCCGTGCTCTGTAACTGTACCGAGGGGCTCTGCAGCCTTCCCCTTACCTGCCTGCCCTAGTGAAAGCCTTTCCCTTAGCCAGGGGTCAGTGGCTATTGGGACCTGCCCTACACAGCCTAGCTGCTGAGGCAGCTACAGTGCTTGTTCCACATCCCGGTACACCTGGCCTGTCACGGGCACAGAGCAGCCTCAGTGACTGCACTGTTCTGGCTAGCTAGGGCCTCTGCCTTCTCTCTCCAAATGTCTGGGTCCCTCCCTCAGCACCGGCTGGTGGGCATGCTGTGCAGGGAGAACTAGCCAAGATCAGGGTGATATGAGAATGGATGAGACTATGAACAGGTCTTCACTGCAGTCTTAACCTGGGCTCTTACCCATGTGTTGCCCCACAGCTCTGCTCCTGTCCCCACACAAAAGCCCCTCACCTGGCAGGGGGCAGGAGGGCAGGAGCCTGAGTCCTGAGTTCACTCAGGCTGGTACCCGCCCACTTTGCAGGGAGGATGCAGACTAAAGTACTCAAATGTCGGTAGTCCTCCAGTGCCATCCCACACTCCCCCCGGGTGTCCAAAAGGACAGGCACGTTCTCCCACATTTCACAGGGAAAGAATCAGAGGGGCTCAGCTTCCTGCAGTGCTAACCACCACGCGACATGCCCCCCAAAGTCCTAGTGACACCCACGGGGGAGCGCAGCACCAGTGAGGACACATAACTGGGGCAGGCCGTTGCAGCACGGCTGCTCACACTAGGCCAATCGGGCTGTTCAGAACTTGGGGCCAACCGCCCAAGCTAACTCTGCAGAGAGGACACCCCCATACATCAGCACAGTCCATCTCCTGGATTAAGAAGCTCCCCCAATTCTTTTACCAGAGAGATTTCTCCCTGATGTCCCCCCCTGCCTTGGGGGGTTACACTCGGAGACCCACTACCTGCTAAACCAGACCAGGGTAATCCGGAGTGCCGTCACCCCACCAATGTCAGTGGAGTTACTCTGAATTTACCCCGGCGCGATGGATCAGAATCTAGCCCTTCCGGAGTGTGGTTAAGCCAGTTCCACCGAGACCTCCAGCTAGGACAAATATGTCCAATAAAGCCGCTAGTTTGTCTCAATGCCTGAGTCTCAGTGTCTCAATTAAAGATTCCTGGTGACTTGAGGACACAACATCCAGGTCAAACAAAGTGATGCATCTCTGCTGCAGTTTCATCAACAGCCTTAATGAAATGGCCTGGCATAGACCCGGGACCCCAGCAGAGTAATATATGCCTGGTTGCATTAACATCACTGCCATGGTGGGGATAATAAAGCAGGCAGGGAAGGGAGCATTACCTGGGGCCAGGGCATGTAGCGAACAATTATCCTAATAGGAATTTAGTTGACAGCAATAAAGTTGTCGGCCGTGTGAGCCCGCCAATATTTACGGCTGCCATTCATGGCCTCCAAACCACCGCTAACTTCAGCCCTTTGCAGAGACGCCCCTTATTAAGCTCAGTTATCAATAACCCAGACATCCCCGGAGTGTGTCTCTGCTGGTAATTCCCCGTCTGATTGTGGGTTTTCTCCAGCGGCTAATCACAGCCAGCGATCAAGGCGCTGTGACCTTTCTTCCTTCCTGACAGCAGGTCAGAGAGGCTGACTAGAAGAAATCGCTCAGCAGGAAACCAATGCAAGAGGAGGGAAAGAAAAGGTTCATTTTGACCTGTTGCTCCCAGCCGAGGGGTGGTAATAAGATCTCCAGCTTGTGAAGAAAACAACATTTAAACGGCCTTTACCCCAGCCCCGGCCAGCCAAGCCCTCTGACAGGCCGGAAAAGTCAGTTGTCAAGGGGAGAGCGGAAAGCCAGCAGCCATTTTGGAATCGATGACTGGGCCTGACTGAGCCGAAGAGCCTCCTCCGCCTCGCGCCAGGCCTTGGGCGTGTGGGATCTAAGGTCACACCAACCCAGCCCGGCTCATTCATCCTGCGGGATGAAGAGATACCTGGGGAACAAGCTCTGTCTAGCAGCCGCCGCCTTCCTGCTTAAAATGGGCCACGTCTCTCTGGCCTCCAGGGCAGCTTAGGGTTCTGTCTTCGTCCGAGAGCTGTGCAGTCATTTGCCTCTCGCTCCTTCTGGCCTCTTGCCCACGGCTCCCACAGCCATGAGAAGAAACCACGCAGTCCCTCTCGGGCCACAGGCTCTGGAGAATCGCTCAGCCTAGGCCCAGAGCTTCCATTGCCACTTTCTAGGCTGCACCTGCTGGTGGGTCTTTTAACGCCCTGATTCCTCCGGGTCAAGCCACTAGCTGCACTGAGCCCTGGAACACAGAGGCTGCTGGTGCCATCGTAGGACATTTTGAATGAAGCTTGACTAAAGTGGACAAGAATAGGATAACTGATGCCAGTGCTCCCCCTCCTCCCTCCCCAACGCCTGGCACACCCCAGGGCCATTGTGCGCCTCAAACGTGCATTGCAAAAGGAATCTGCAAGTCCCCTGCGATCGGGTACGTTCACGAGGAAACTCCCAGGCATAGGGAGAGGGCCCGGTGCTTAGTCACTTGGATCAATAATCCAAACAGCATGTTGGCAGTATAACATAGGCCTGATGGGCTCAGCACGCTAAGCTATTTGTCCTTAGCTCCTGTTCAGAAGGGCTGCAATGAACGCCCAAGAGGGCGCATCCTGCTGGTTGGGGCAGGGAATGTCTCTTTGGCAGGGGGAGTTAGGATAGAGGAGGTCCTGGAACTAAGGAAACCCTAGAAGCTTAGGTCATGCTGGTATTGTTTTTGAGTTACCAAGAAAGGCAAATCCTGCGGCAAGTGAGATTCAATGCCAAGGGTTTGATCCGGTGCCCAGCGAAGTGAGCGGAAAGACACTCCTTGACTAGGCATTGGATCAGGCTCTCACTTGGACTCATGGCCATACCCCACTTTAAGAGCTTGAAATCTGGTTCTTTGGCCTTTTCTCGGGAGGTGGGGATGTTCCGACATTCCACTCCTTTGTTGTTGGTGTGCCACTCATTGCCGTTGAGTTGCACATGTGGGTTAGTTATTGCAGGGTTGTTTGGGAAGGCTGGGCCGTGGGCCCTGCTTTGCATCCGCAGGGTAGCGTGGTGTGCACCAGGGACATGCACATGTTCGCTTATTTTTGTAGGGTTGCTCATGAGCTCAGGACTGCTTCTTTGGCCCGCCGTATCTAAACATGGCTGGATCACTCTATAATTGCGCAGAGCACATGGAAAGGCATCTCCAATCCCTGGCAAAGGCCTCCACCACCGCTACTTTCCCAGCACCCACAAGGAACTGGAGACAACCTGGTACTTCTCGCAGTCCAGTGTCCTTATTTAATGTGAGTTCTGTCAACAGAAGAAATAACTATTTTTAAAAGAAAGCCATCACCAACAAAATCCTTGGGCTTGTAACTCCCTTTGCTTCAATCAGCCGGAGCCCAGAGCAGCCGGCTGGCTTCATTACTAAGTGGATGCAAATTCACTTCCCAGTGCATGTAGCAGCAAATGACTTGCTCTCACTTCCCGGTGCTGTTAATGCTTTTTTCCATCACAAAACGGGGGCCTCTACTTTGTAATCTGGCAAAACTGTCAAAACAATTTGATCTGGGCGCCGTGACGACGCCGGCATCCCTGCGTCCCCAGAGCATGCTCTCCGCACCCTCTGCCCTGAAATCTACAGCAATTAAGTAGCTGAGAAGGAAAGGAGACAGAGAAACTCCCCAAGTGTGAACACGAACTTGCGGGTATGCTGTGCTGGGATACCAATCACATGGAGGCAGCCAGCAAAGTCCCCACGCCTGGGAAAACAGAAATCTTTCAATGGTGAGAACATTAGAGAAAGGGGGTCGTGACTACAGCTACCCCTGTATTGTCTCCCCAATCCCTGCAGGAGAATCGTGATGGCCATACCACCTCTAGGGCCCACCTGTTCAATACAGAGCTTGCCACCAAGCACAGTGGGAACTTCAACTTCTAACTGGAGAGCTGCCCCCAGGCAGACGCAAAGGGCACATGGTTTTAGAGTCCCATCACGGGGAGTGCATACAGCAGCACTCCAACTCCTTATCTGCAACTGAGCTGTAACCATGGCAGGGGTTTGAACCCAAAACTGCTGGCTCCAAGCTAAGGTTACCTGTCGGAGTCATACAAACTCTTAACCTCGTTGATGCTAATTGTGCCCCAGGGAACTGCCCCTTTAAACTGATGGGCACTGTATGAATACAAGAGATCCGCTGAGTTATTGGAGAAATGATCCAATGTTCACCCACCCATCTCCGCAGAGCAGAGGAGAGTGGGAGAATGTCCAGACCCTGTGGGAAGAACGAATTCTGTTACCAGGACCAGGCACAAAACCCAGCCCCAAAGCAACAAACCATGCAACATGCAGACAAACCTGGCAAACTCCATGGTCTGGCTCCCAGACGGTGCTGAGCACCTGCAGCGCCCCAGGACTGCCCTGTGCTTTGTGAGTGCTCTGCATTTCTGAAGCTAGGCCATCCAGGACTAATCTGATGCTTGTTAACCCATGACTACTGCAGTGTGGTGCAAAGGAGACCTGAACAAGCAACAGGGATTCCCCGATGAGGTTGAGCCCAAGTAGTTCGTTCTACAACACTCGCTTTCCCCCACTGCACACAGGGTGCCTTCTGGGGTGGGCTTCGTGGTCTGTGCTGCACTCCAGGGATCTCTGGCTTCTGGAATGCTCCCGAGGGGACTCTTCCAGCCAGTGTAAGTTAGAGCATCTCCGTGGCTGCTCTAACATGTGCCCAGAATTTGCTTGCTCAATTCCTGACCAACCCCAGGACGGGAGGAAGCATTTTGATGGCATTGTCTCCACACCCACACCCCACGGTCGTACCCTGTTTATGCATCATTCCCCACCCTTCTCTGTGTTATGGGCCCATGGGTAAGGTTATGCTGAATGGTGCTAATGGCTGTCAACCAATGCATCTTTGATCCAAAGACAATCGTGGACCTCGTTATTGTCAATGGCAGCTCATTCAGACTCATCAGAAGGCGCAACCAAGCCCCTTTATGTACAATGGAGGGACTGCCCAGGGCACATGGCAAGTCTGAGCTAGGTGCGGACTCAAGGGTTTCCCAGATTGCAAATGCAAGGGCTAGACTGGAGATCGGTTTTGCAGCCTGATGTGTTGTTGGAACATGAAGCCAGGAGAAGCAGTTCTGAGTGTGACCCTGGGAGGAAGCAGAGACAGAGCTCCTTGGGCGCAGAGCTCGCTGGAGGAGTGGACGTGGGGGTTTCTGAGCTAGGAAGCTGCCAGCTGCTGTTTGTTTCCACTGCACTCCGGGGAACAGGACTTTGGGCGCATTTTTGTAAATGAACAAAAGCATCCCTGACTCATAGCATTAATTTCTCCTCCTAACAGAAAGAACCCTGCAAGGCCAGGGGCAGAGGAAAACCACGCAGGCCAAAGGAGCAACTGTAACAAGGGGTTCTGCGCACCTTGAGAGAGGATGCCCCACTTCTTAGAAACAAGCCCCGCCTGATGGCAGACATTTCCGCAGGAGCAAGAGACCACGTTAATTACCAGCAGAGAGCGAGCCCCCTTCAGAGCCATTAAGCATCAGAAAGAGGGACTGTTTTTAATGTGAAGTCATGTGGGATTTTTTTTAATTTTTTTTATTCCCAAGGTCATTGGATTTAACGCCTGAACTTGCTTGTTACCAGGCACAACCAAAGAACAATGATAGATATTTCTGTTTGCTTTACAGCATCCTTCTACGGTTATTAAGGTGTCTTAAAATGTTTTCTTTGAACGAAAGAATGAAAGAAACATCAATAGGATCCTGGCAAATGACGGATTGCAGGAGATAATCCATCTTGTCAGCACAGGACTACATAACCTTGATTTCACTATGTATTTTTTCCATGCCAAAATTCACGATACGCCAGACAGCAAGCTGGAGGTTCTGCAGGACCCCATGAGGGGCTGACGCTCTGCTGTCTGGACAAACACTAAATTTGACCTTCTTTAAAGGTGCTATAGTTCGGGATTTCTCGTTTCTCAGCTGAGATGTAAAAACAAGGTCTTGAAAGAGAGGGAGAGTCTAATCCTGGAGTCCTGGCCAAATTCCAATTCAGAGAATGACATTCTGGGTAAAATTTTCAAAAGGATCTAAGTGATTTTGGACCCTAAATCCTCTTTGACTTGCAACAGGACTTGGGCTTGGTCAAGACCAGGGTTCTCAAACTTCATTGCCCCGTGACCTCATTCTTAACAACAAAAATTACTGAACGGTCCCAGGAGCGGGGACTGAAGGCTGAGCCTACCCGAGCCCCACTGCTCTGGGTGGCAGGGCCAAAGTCAAAGCCCGAGCCCCACCTCCCCAGGTCGGGGGACCAAAGCCTCAAGGGCTTCAGCCCCAGGCAGGGGGCTTGTAACCTGAGCCCTGCCACCCAGGGTTGAAGCCCTTAGGCTTCAGCTTTGGCCCTAGGTGGTGGGGCTCGGGTTTTGGTTTCAGTCCCGGGCCCCAGCAAGTCTACGCCAGCCCTGGCAACCCCTTTAAAATGGGGTCATGACCCACTTTGGGGTCCCAACCCACAGTTTGAGAACCGCTGGTCTACACTGAAAGGCTATCTCAGCATAGCTACATGGGTCAGGGGTGTGAAACCACACCCCAGACTGCTGCCGCGATACCAGCGAAACCCTCAGGGTGGACACAGCTTTGCCAAGGGAAGTTGGCCTTTGCTGACGTCGCTCATGGAGCTCGTGTTCCTGCCCCAACAGAAACATTTGTTCTGTTTGGTGAGGGCTGCATTACTAGGTCAGTATTGGTTCCAGCGTGTAGACACTGCCTGAAGCCAGCTCTCCACTAAAAATCTCAGTCAACTCAGCTACATTGTGAGGGGTGTGAAAAATCCACCCTCCTGAGCAACCTTGTTGCTGTCGTGAGTGTCTGCACTGGAGCGGTTTAAGAGTAGACGGAGCCTAAGTCACCAACGTCCTGCTGAAAATTCTAACCTCTGCCTCCCTAAAATCTCCCTGCAGATGCAACGTTCTTCTTCGCTTCTGATCCTGATGTACTGGGCACCATTAAGCAGCTGCCACATCCCACCCCAGAAGTGGCTGCATTGCAGTGGTGGTGAATTGATCACCATACATATAGGACCATAGCATATCCCTGCTAGTCATGCTGGGGGAAGGGGTATGAAAGAAGACGGGGTCCCTTCCTGCTGGGTCTAAACCTGTCAGAGGAGGACGTTATACAGCCAACATGGCATCAGCCCCCGCTTCCCTTTACTCCCAGCCCATGAAGCCTCCTGGAATTGGGATGTCCCCCTGGGGTGAAGGGAGATATGGCATGGGAGGTCACAGCATCATCCCCTGTGGGAGATAATACCGATCCCCTCAACTCCTGCAGCGACAGGACTCAAGAGGACCCCGCTGAATTTCCTTGACCTGCCAGTTAAAGGGACAGCGCCATCCTTCAAGGGGTCCTGCCCTTCCCTTGCATGGCCGACCAGTTGAATCTCATGCCTTGAGCAGCAGACTCCATGGATATGTCCCGTGGGGCCGAGTCCCACGGGAGATTCCCTGAGATGGTGTCAGAGCAAATTCATCACAACACAAATGCCACACACACTATGCTGTGCTGGCAAATACTGTGGGCCCAGGGGCTGGTGGGGCTCCGCCATGGAACCTCTAGCCCTAAACTCCCCGAAGCTTGAGATCAGGTCACCCAGCAGAGCTAAGATGAAAACCCAAACCTCATGCTGCCCAGTCCACGGCTCGACCCACTAGACCACACTGCCTGTCAGGGTGCTACTGATGTTTGGCTGTCATGGGAGGGTGGGGTAAGGAGCCCCAGGGGTGTGGTGCAGGGATTCCTTCACCCGGAGCCAATGGGAGTTCCTTTTTGCTTGCCGGGGCGGGGTGAGTCATGCTTGGGTATAGGTGCTGGAACTAGGGGTGCTGGAACTAGGGGTGCTGCAGCACCCCCTGGCTTGAAGTGGTTCCATTATATACAGGGTTCACAGTTTGGTTGAATTGGCTCTCAGCAGCCCCGCTATAAACATTGTTCCAGCCCCCCTGTGCTCGGATCACAGGGCAGCAGAGGGGGAAAAAAGCAAAACCTCTTCAAAACCATCTCTCTGTCAGTGGCCTTTTGACAGGCATTTCCCTTCTCTCCCCCATTCCCCTTTTACATCAACATTCAGTCGGGGTTTTTTCTGTCCCCCCGTGCGCTATTCTCTGCATCGCTTCCATTTTTGTCTAACGCCGGCCGTGAAAATTGGTGTGAAATAAAAAGGCATCTCTGCCCACAGATGTAATCAATTGATCTGGCACGTCGCCCGTGGACACCAACAAGAAGGCGGCCCAATTTGCAGACGGGTCGTTTGCTGCGTACATTTCTTTTCCCTTCCTTTCCAATCATCGCTTCCCTCCTCCCATCCCCCTCTCCCCAGTTCTTTCTTTCTCTTTTTTTTGTGGGGGAGGTGTCTTTTTTTTCCCAGCTTCACTTTGGTCTTGTTATTTTCTGCTTTGCATTTAATTGAAATCAACCTGGGGTTTTTTTGTGTCCTTTGATTCGAGGCCATTTGGACCCTGGAAAGGGCTGCAAACGCCTCAGATTGATGTGCTCCTGCAATCAGGGCTAATTTCTATGTGTTCTGTTAACCCCATTGATAGTGGCATCAAGGAGCCTTTTAAATTCGTTGGTCTTGCTCTGAGCCCGGAAAGAGCATCGCTTTCAATGGAGACTTCTGCACGGAGGTGTTTATACTGGAACATAAAGCCAATAGTGGCAAGGGTTCTCCGGCTTTATGCTCCAGGACATGAACTGATCACTAGCTGGGGGTCAGGAAGGAACTGCACCCTCCACTATAGAGCTGTATTATGCCCTCCTCTGAAACCTCCAGCAGCGAGCACCACTGTCAGACAGAGGCGGTGGCAGCTTGCCTTGAATTGGTTTGGGGGTGTGCACCAAGCAGCCCAGGGTGCAGACGGAGCTCCGGTTGTGCCCAGGACTCTGGCCGTGGTGGGGGTGGGCAGTGGGGCAAGCACTCACCTGGGCCTCAGAGACCCACAGCCAGCTGAGGAAGTGGTGTGGTCAGGATGGCTGCGGTGGTGTGGTGTCCCCACTCCCCTGCCCAGCTCCCTGCCCCGGCTGTTGCTTTTCCACAATTGGCAGTGACTCCTGCCCTGGAGGGGAACCAGCCCCATGCCCAAACGGACATGGCTTGCTGGCCACCACTTCCCTGCCCAACCTGGCTGCACCCTCCCCATCAATCAGCCCCTATCACATTTCCATTGAGGGGAGGGGGGACCTAGCCCCACTGCCTCCAGGTTCTGCCCCCCGGCTGGAGCCAGGGTGTTTAATGGACTAAAGGAGCCCACAATCCGACCTGGTGCAGCCGAGAGGTGGGTACCAGACTGGACTGGCTGCTGAACTCGAGCAGGCAGGCAGGGAACGGGGACTTCAGACGCTAATGTGACACTGTAACAAATAGTAATGGTTTTGCAGATCTGGCCTGTGTTATATAGACAGAGAATTCCCATTTCACCAGCAAGCCCCGGCTCCCTTCTCCTGTCCCGCTCCGTGCCATGTCTATATTATAGAAACAAAGACGCAGAGAGGGGATCCTGAATTCTTGCCCAAGTAACTGCACTGATAGCATAAGCCCAAACCTCAAGTGGTCACCACAGAAATAAAGCCAAGAGCAGCTTGTCAGGGGAAGGGATAGCTCCGCGGTCTGAGCATTGGCCTGCTAAACCCAGGGTTGTGAGTTCAATCCTTGAGGGGGCCATTTAGGGATCTGGGGCAAAAATTGGGGATTGGTCCTGCTCTGAGCAGGGGGTTGGACTAGATGACCTCCTGAGGTCCCTTCCAACCCTGATAGTCTATGATTCTATGAACCCTGAGACAGGTGCCTGTAGCAGGAATCCGAGCTATCCTGTGCTGGGATTTACGTGTCTGAAGCATTACAGCAGAGAGAGGAGTGGCCCAGAGATTAGAGCACTGGGCTGGGAGCCAGGAGATCTTTGTGCTGGTCCTGACTGTGCCACCGATTGGCTGTGTGACCTCACACCTTCTGTCTGTCTTGTCTATTTCGATTGCAAACTCTTCAGAATGGGGACTAGCTCTGGCTGGGTTTGGGCAATGCCTCGCACAACGGTGGACAGACCCACCACTATGGCCTAGTGGATAGAGCACTAGATTGAGACTTAGGAGACTTGGTTTCTACTCTGGGCTCTGTCACTGCTTTGCTGGGTGATCCTGGCCAAGTCACTTCACTGTTCCATGCCTCAGTTTCCCCACCTGTTAAATTGGGAAACAATACTAACCTCCTTTATAGATCTATGATGAAAAGTCCCAGGCAATATCATTGTCCCAGCAAGAGCCTCTAGGTGCTACTGAATGCAAAGAATAATGATAATAACAAGAAGCAATTATTAATATATGGAAATCATGCCCAGAATATCCCCATGCTCACAACCCTCCTGACAACTCACTTTCCCTTTGCATGGCAGGACCAGTAATAATAATTATGAGGAGAGAAAACATGTACGTTATTATTACAACCTATGATTCCAAACCACTTCATCAGAAACTGTTCATTGGTTGGCCAGTGGCTTAACGATATCTGAAGTAACTTCCACCGAGGATCGCAAGGTTGATTTGAGTCATTTGCACACTGCCATCTGCTTGGTTACAATGCTGTGAAAGAGGCCTCAGGTCCCCCTCCCCACCACCACTCTACTAGGATGTCACAGGCCTGAAAATGCTGCCCCTGGTGGTAATACAGCTATGAGCTATGGCTGCTGGTGACAGAGCTGTGCCCTGCCTCTCCACTTCATAAATATATAATGTTCATTTTCATTCAGAGGGCACGGAAAGCTCACTCCAGGCGTCTCCTGGGCTCTCGCTGCTTCCTAAAGAGGTGGGTTGCTACAGCAATGGATATGGTTTTCATTTTCCAGTGGGACTGCAAAACAGATAGATTAGCTAGAGAGATTAGAGCGAGAGATCAGAGTGAGAGATGCTGGAGAATAAGAAACACAAGAGTCAGATGGGTGTAACCCTGCACCCTTGCACTGGGGGGAACAGACTTTTCAAAAGACCATTTGACAAGGACTCCAACAGGCCTGTTCGATTTACTGCAAACACAGAACCTGTGGACAAATCTGCAACCATCCATCACTGGGAATGACAGCCCTGCCTCCAATTCCCAGCACCCAAAAGAGAAGGCTGGAGAGGACTACGTGCTGTGAGAGGGAGTGGGAATGTGTGTGACTTTTTTACAGATAAAAATCTTTGTGTTACTGTATCCCACTTGGAAGGGTGACTGCTGCTCCAGGGATGCAATTCAAACAAAGGAGTTCAGATGCTGCTCCCCCTATGCCACAGAGCTAGGTCCAGATTTTGCACAGCCCAGCTTTTGAGGATGTGGGATCCCAGGTTTGAGTTTGCAATGCCCATTGCAAAAAAACACCAAGGCTGCGGTGCAGTCAGCAGCCCCTTTCCACAACTGCTACATCCAGACCAGGGTTTAGGAGACCCTATGTGGTTATACACTACGCTTGCATTGTTATTGCAGCCCTGTTGGTCCCAGGATAGGAGGAAGACAAGGTGGGGAAGGTAACGGCTTTTACTGGACCAACTTCAGTTGGAGGAAGCACCAAGCTTTGAAGCTTCACAAAGCTCTACCTCAGGCCAGGAGGTGCCAGGAAGCAGAGTGTCTGACACTCCAGATCTGAAGCAGAGCTCTGTGCTGCTCTTTCGGATGCTTGTCGTTTTCACCTGAGCCCTCAACACTTTTTGTGAAACAGAATTCTTGTTTTCCAGCCAGCCCTAGTTACCGGCCCCTCGTCCAACAGTGTGGAAGATTCCCAGTGGCTGCGTGGGTTGGTCCGAGTCCCTTCCAACAGGATTCATTCCTCCTGTGCAAAGGACTTAGAGAGGTTTATAACATCAGTGAGAAGCAGCAAAACACGCAGGCAGGAGTGTCAACGTTTTCAAACCCCCTTTTCTTGCTCCACTCCCTAATTGGCATCAGGTGAGAGCCACAAAACACAACACAGACAAGGAGGCACTGAGCAAGTGGAGTGGAAACAGTTTCTAGCTCACGTCAGTAAAGAGGAGTTTTTAAAGGCTTTGCAGAATGTGCCGTGATCAGTCACACACAGCTCCAAGCGTATATTGCCTCCTGGAAAGAAGACCCTTATTATTTGCAACTTCAGATAGACTTGGGGGACTGAGATCCAGGGGTGAAAAGCACTTTCTAAAACCCAGGTATTATTAGAAAGAAAAGGAGTACTTGTGGCACCTTAGAGACTAACGAATTTATTTGAGCATGAGCTTTCGTGAGCTACAGCTCACTTCATCAGATGCATACCGTGGAAACTGCAGCAGACTCTATATATACACAGAGAATATGAAACAATACCTCCTCCCACCCCACTGTCCTGCTGGTAATAGCTTATCTAAAAGCCATTTCCAGCACAAATCCAGGTTTTCTCACCCTCCACCCCCCCACACAAATTCACTCTCCTGCTGGTGATAGCCCATCCAAAGTGACAACTCTTTACACAATGTGCATGATAATGAAGTTAGGCCATTTCCTGCACAAATCCAGGTTCTCTCACTCCCTCACCCCCCTTCAAAAACCCACCCCCATACACACACAAACTCACTCTCCTGCTGGTAATAGCTCATCCAAACTGGCCACTCTCCAAGTTTAAATCCAAGTTAAACCAGAACATCGGGGGGGGGGGGGGGGGTAGGAAAAAACAAGAGGAAATAGGCTACCTTGTTATTGTTATTTACTGAGCAACGTGTCTGTTATTTCTTCCAATTGGCCTCAGTTCCGCAGACCATCCTGATTCAATGCAGTGCAGCGCACAGAACCTGTTGCCATTAATGGGATGGTAAGCATGTATTTAAGTGCTGTGCCGAATCAAGGCCCTAGAGAGAGGCTCTGAGAGCCAGGCCTTGGGACAAAGGCCAGCTCTACAATAGAAAGTTGTATGGGTAAAGCTTGCCTTCGGTCAGCACAGCTTTGCTCTGTTCGGAGTCCTGCTGAGAAAACCCTGGACGTCGCCCAGTCAAGTTAAACCACCTCTGAGAGTGGCATGAGCCCTCTGCCAGCTGTACAGTGCCTGCGGGCATGCTGCATTTCCTGTCCCGGTAGAAAGAGCCCTCCAGCATCAATCCCACCATGCCTCTGTCTCCACATCAGGGGCCACATTGGTTGAATTTTTAAACTCGGCTGTCACAGTGACTGGAAGCCTGCCTGCCCTCACCCCCTTTAATAGCTCCAGCCTCTTCCTGCAATCCCACCTTTGCAATCCCACCCGTGTAGCTCCCCACAAAGCTGCAGCGACACCTCGAGCTCCTGCCTGGTTCAGGGATGAAGCCCTGGGTTTCCTCCTCCCAGGAGGTGGTGGGAAGGGGCAGTGCAAGCCCCCTGTGAATTGCCCCAGGAGTAAAGATGTGAATTGGACATTGCAAAGGGGAGGTAGGCCCTGAGGGACGACTGGGATGAGCAGCAATGCCAGGTGAAGAGGAAGAAGCTGTGGCAGTCCTACCAGAAGGCAAAGGAGCCTAATGATGTCACATCCGGTGCTGACCCCCCCGCCCCCCACCCCAACTGAGCTGCTGCTGCTACTATATGGAGCTGGATGCTGTACTGAGCAGGGACCCCAGCACCACCCCACAAGTGACAATGCAGAGGAGGGGACCTCAGAACGGCAGTGAGGAAGTTCTCATTAAGGTGGGGAGGGTGGAGGATGCAGAGGCCACTGACAGCCAAGACCTCTTCAAGACCCAGCCAAACCCAAAGAGAACCCACTAGGTGTGTTCAGGCTTATTCTAAGTTCTCTGTTTGTATTTTGTGTTTTACCTTTCTGGAAAGCTGCAGTGTAACACTACTTTATTTCTTCAAATCCGGAACCTTAAGTGTCCCGGAGTCCCTGGGCGATGCTCTGGAACTGCTCCCTACGAAGCCAGGCAGGACTCTGGGGAAGTCTCCTCTCTGGGAGCAGCCTGTCTGCAGGACACACAGCTCACACGGCTTCCACCTTCCTGGGCCTGACCCCGGAGCACTCAGCCTCCTCTGCCCCTCCATGCGCTTCCCACAGCGAGTCCGCCCAGGCGGGGTCCTGGGGAAGCCAGAGGGTCCTGCCCCCCAACTCCGCAGTCAGACGTGACTCTCAGCCAGCCAGTAACACAGAGGTTTATTAGACGACAGGAACATGGTCTAAAACAGAGCTTACAAGTGCAGAGAACAAGACCCCTCAGCCGGGTCCATTTTGGGGGGCAGTGAGGCAGACAACCATGTCTGCCCTCCACTCCATGTCTCAGCCAGTCCCAAACTGAAACTCTCTCCAGCCCCTCCTCCTCTGGGCTTTGTCCCTTTCCTGGGCCAGGAGGTCACCTGATTCCTTTGTTCTCCAACTCTTTAGCTCTCACCTTGCAGGGGGGGAAGGGCCCACGCCATCAGTTGCCAGGAAACAGGGTGTTGGCCATTCTCTGTGTCCAGACCCCTGCACACACCTGCCCTCTAGGGCTCTGCAATGATCATACACCCTTATCCCACCACCTAGATACTTAAGAACTGCCTAGGGGAAACTGAGGCACCCCCACACTATTCAGAGGAAACATTAAGAACAGTCCCACTTCGTCACATTAACACACAAGAAACCAAAAACAGAGAGAGAGAGAAAACAAGGCAGAGAACTCACCACACCTTGCTCTACGCTGGCTCTTTGCTGATGGACTGCTGAAGACTCAGATCACATCCTTGATGCTTCCCTACAGAGACCCCTAGCCTGTATGCAGGATCAGGAAAACCGCAGAGCATTTAAAGTGATGGCTTATAACTGTAACAGTTTTCAATACACTACACCACCAAGAAAAGGGAAAGGGGGCTCAGGTAGGTGTAATTTATTCCCCTCACTAACATACACTTTTTTTAAAAAACCTTTCTTTGTGGTCCCCAACACTGACCCTCTTCACTCTGTGTCCCCTTCCCCACAATGGTGGCTGACCATGTGCAAGCAAGGAACAAAGTAATTTTCTTTTAAAGTACTTCGGTTATTTTAAGAGCCTGCACTGGCAGTAATAGGCAAAAAAAAAAAAAAAAAAAAACCAACAGAAAGAATACTTTAAACAACCCCAAAGTATTCCCAAATCCATATGTTAGCAGAAACCTTTGATGCATTCAAAGTAAAAACTTTTGCAGGCAGAAAAAAAATCTACTCAGATAAAACCAATGCTAATATAATCCAATATATTCAAAATTGAAAACAAAATACACACAAAGCAATAACTGAGCAGTCAAATTAAATACATCAGAAATACAGAAGAATGCTTGCAAACAATCCAGTATCTGGGCATTCAGATGACATGAT
Source organism: Eretmochelys imbricata (assembly GCF_965152235.1). NCBI lineage: Eukaryota > Metazoa > Chordata > Testudines > Cheloniidae > Eretmochelys > Eretmochelys imbricata. Next base: position 3,653,791 of record NC_135585.1, on the reverse strand, counting down.
TTTGCAGAAATACTACGGTAAACGGATTGGCTGCAAGATTTCTAGTCCAAAACACAATATTTTGGTTTTCAAGTCCCAGCGTCCAAGTCTAAAGTGAGTTACTTTCCTGGTCTGCATAGATTCAGGAACGAGGTAGAAGTTGTTGCTGGCTCCAGGGGCTGGGCTTGGACTGGCTCACAGAACTAGCTGGTGATCACAAACTCTTCTCTGCTCATGGAGTTTCTGGTCTGTCTTGGTCCGGACATCCAGTTTGTCCTCTGGCACAATTCCACTGACACTTTCAAGCAAATATCGTTTGATCTTTGCCTGCACATTTCTAGGCAGAGTGGCCTCATTTCTCCCACCGTGGTACAACCTCTCCCCACGCCACGCTGCCAGGTCCCATTGCTGTGAAGAGGTCAGCAGCATCTGACCCATCTCAAGTAGCTTCCTTCTGTGGGCCTTTGGCACCATCCTGAGAGCTATATCTGCCAGGATCCCCCCTGCCTGCAAAATGCTGAGCAGTGTACCACACTCTCCCTGCACTTACCCAGAACACCCACCCCGGCCCCACTCCTTGTGTCTAGAGGGTTTGAAATGCACCCCTGTATACTCATCATTGCGTGTGCTGTCACTTGGCCCTGAAGCCAGCAGGTGTGAGTGTGCCCCATTCATATATTTATGCAGATCTATTTGGGAAACGTTTTAGTCCCTTATCTTTTGCTGTCTGGTATCCTCTTAAATCTAACAATGGCTGGTTGGGTGGGTGTTTATCAGTTACCTAGGCTGGGGTACCCTGGATTCCCCCGCTCCTCTTCCATGCCTGCTGAAAGCCTGACAGGGAGAAGGAGGAAAAAGAAACACACAGGGTAGGACATGTCCTCTGAGCCACTCAGCAATTCTGAGTCTGGAGCCCGTGAGCTCAGGAAATGCTTGGTGGAGGACACGCAGAAGAACCAAGAGGTGCATCAAGAAGTTCCTCAAGACATCATCCAGCTCCTCAGACAGATTTAGACCCTCCCCCTCCCAAAGTATTATGGCACAAAGGCCTATGCTTAGGGCCCTGCCAAATTCAGGGTCCATTTTGATCAATTTCATGGCCAGAGGGTTTTTTAATTGATCAATTTCACATTTTCAGCTGTTTACATCTGAAATTTCAGAGTGTTGTAACCATGGGGGACCCAACCCAAAAGGTACCCGGATGTGGGTCTGACCTCCCCGCCTCCCTCCCCCAGAGCTGCCATGCAAGGGAAGGACAAGTCCTATCTCTCCCCAGCCCAGCAGGGACTCACAGTTAGGAGCTCCCTGGCTATGCGCTTCCAGGAGAAGGGGGATATCCAACCCACCTCCACAAGTCTCCTCCAGATGCAGAACTGCCCCCGCTCCCCGCCCTTGGCTGCACAGATCTTATCTAAAACACAACGTGCAGCAGTGACAGCAAGGAGCATTGGGCTCACTTGGATCCAGCCTTGTCCTGAGACATCTCTATTGGTCCTGTAATCCACCAAAGACACTCCACCCACTCGGGCGATCATTAACTCTTTCCCTGCTGCTGTCCCTGGCTTCAAGATCCAGGGAAACAAAGGGGAGGCTGGACCATTTCAACCCCACCAGTGTGAATGTGCCCAGCTGGGAAGAATGTCCCAGCTTGCAGCTTGTCACAAAAGTCCTGGATTCCTAAAGATGTGAGCATTGTGCCCCTTCCCCAGCCGTCCAACATCAGTGTCACGTCCAGGATGAGTCACCAATGGCTGCATAACCATGGAGAAGTTCCCCCGTTCTGCTTATGCCCTTGAAGGCAAGGGGGACAGGCTCAGGGTATGTCCCAGCCATCTCCCCACACAGTTAGGGAAGCCCGTTGCATCCAATCCAGCTTTTATTTCCTGTGCAGCGGGATACATTGAATGGCCTTGGATGACAACAGCCCCCACCAACCAACAGCCATCAGGGGTGGCAAACTTCCCGAGCACGATCGCCACCCATTTCTCCACAGCCAAAGCTGCTCTCCTTCTAGGGTGTCTGCATTGGAGGGCTGCGGTGACTTGGCATGCAGATCCAGGAACGTGGCTGCCTGCATGTGAAATTTGCGCAGTCACTGCGGGGCATCCCAGCTCTGCATTATCATCTGATGCCACCACTCAGAGCTTGTTTCACACAGTGCCAGTCTATGATGTGCAGCTGGTCAATGAACGCCTGCAGCAGCTGGTGACTTTCATTCACGGTCTGCATCATCCACGCGTCGGCTCCTCAGTTCTCTCGTGCCCACTGCTGCGCGCCCAGCCACTGGGGGAGTTGTGGTTCCGCAAACACCGAAGAATCAGTCGCCCTGTCTCTAAAACAGACCAGACAGCGCTGCTGATCTGTTTAGCCTCCATGCTTCTGGCAGCGAGACAATTGAAAACCAGCATAAGGAAGGGCAAATTGTGGGATGGAACAGAGGGAAGTGTGGGAACTTGATCTCAAACTCTAGAGAAGAGCTCTGGTATCCCGCAATGCACTGCAAAAAATCCCAAAAGGCAATGCACCGGATGGTGTCAAGCAGGCCACGCAGCCAGCTGTAAACTGGACAGTCCCGCTTTTGTAATGTTTGTCCCCGTCCGGTATTGAGACAAAACTGGACGTGGTTTCGTCACGCCTGGGACAGGGGATGCCATGATGAAAAGCGCACTGCTCCGTTCAGTTAGCGTGACTTCTCACGCCAGCAAGGTCACGCTGGCAGGAGCAGGCCCATGGCACTCCCGGGAGTATCGGAATGTCCGGGACTCTGGGAATGTGCAAGTGACCCCCTCCACCCCCCCGATGCCCAGCCAGGGTGCAGACTGTCTTGGACTGATCTCACCTGTCACAGTGAGGATGTGCTACACTGCCAAAGGCAGGGACCCTGTGATGTCAGCAGCAGAAAGTCATTGTAGGAATAGGCCAAACCACTTATGAGTCCCTGCAAACTTTGGGGATTGGGCAAGTGGAAGCCCTGGTTTTGCCCATCTATAATTCCCTGTAATACTATAATCCAGCAGGGACAGAGAATCATCTGCTTATCTTTTTAGCAACACGTTAATTAAATAAACAGCTTCCCAGCAGTGGGCACTATTCTGTGAGAAGTGTCCTATAACGGATTATTACGTACCATTGCTCAGAGTGGTGTATGATCCTCGGACAGGAAGGGAGGACCAACAAAAACAGATGCTCCTCTCTCTCGTTTCATCCCAATGTGATCTGAAATGCCTAGGGCAGGAGAAACCATCTTCCAGAGACACAGGTCAGAAGCCCCCAGATCTCATCTATCTTCTTTATTCTTTTCTGTCGTGCAGCCTTTGAGATTCTTGAGAACGTATGTGGTTTGCTCTTGCTTTTAATTATTTCTCAGTGCTGTTTTTATCTAACCAGAATTCCAGGATCCCAGGGCATATGAGCTACCCTAAAACAACAAACCAGCGGGAGCAGACCAGAGCTCACGAGCAACCCTACAAATAAACACAGCTAGTGTTCAACATAAGCAGCACTGCAGGGGGGAAATAACGAGAGTGACCCGTGCCATGCAACACTGTAGGCAGTGTGCTGCCTTCTTGGCACCCATTTAATACAGACCAATTATTCCATAGAAGTTGATTATTATAAAATTCCACTTCATTAGTGCCTCAAGGCAGATGTGACGTTAATCACAAAAACCTTGATATTCTGCAGGAGGCTTAAGCCCTGGAAGGAAAAACACTTTCTTTCAAATGCTTTCATTTTACTTTGAGGTTAATAGAAGGCTAATTTGAAAGCATTCGGTTAATGAGAAAGCTAAAAATACTCCTCCCAGGCAGACCCTTCCTCCATAGTAGCGCCTGTCTCGACAGCACCAGCTGCGAGCATCTGTAGCAGCTGACGGTCCTCAGAGGGGAGAGCCGTTATAAATCATTCCTGGTCAGGAGATGATCCCGAGGTAGCTGTCCCCCCATGCGTGGCGAGGGTGGGGGACAGTGCACCGAGAACAAGGAGGCGTAATTATATATTTTATTTCAGGGATCTCCAGGGTGCCCAGAGGCCTGGGAACTGCTCTGGGACACAGCTCTGCCACTCATGTGCTCTGTGACCTTGGGCAAGTCACCGCCACTCTCTCTATCTCAGCTTCCCCTCCTGCCTTTTGTCTGCCTGATCTTGTGAGACTGGAAGCTCTTTGGGGCTGGGGCTGTCTCACTCTATGTGTCTAGAACAAAGGGGTCTGGATCTCAGCTAGGACCTCCAGGTACCTCCATAAAATAATCAATCTGTGACGCTGGCAGACCAGATGCCAGCTCATACCAAGGCCCCCCGGGCCTCCATTGGATCCTGACAAACATGCAGCTGCAATCAGTCCGGCTCACCTGGGTGTTAGTAGAGTTGGAATGATAAGACTGTGTTTAGCGTTTCGATTTTATTGAATGTTTGTGAGCTGCTGCCAGCATTAATCTCACTTATAGGGTCCGTATCCCACATTGGAAGGTAATATTTGAGCAGTTGCGTTGTAAGCCTTTTTAACTGTGTAAATCACCAGGCAAGAGAGAGACAGTAACAACTGGTGTGAAATGCTGGCCTCCAACAAAGGCCCCCCCTCCAAGGCCCATGGACACCAGATGACTAGAGTGGAATAATACAGAGGACAAAAGACTTTGTTGCCCCCCTCTCCGGAAGATGAGTCATGCAAGTGAATTCCTCCCATCAGCTGATTTTGCAGCTCAAAGCAGAAGTGGGGAAGGGAATCAAAACCCCTAGCAAGGAGGAACTGTATCTTTATGCCGCTTGGACTGGAGGGGGGACGATGACAAAGATCCCCAGTACTTAGCCTGGGTTAGCCCTAAAGGACAGAGAGAGCTTGCTTATCCTAGAAGCATCTATTACTTTTTGAAATTTAAGATTGGAGCTCGTGTGTGTACCTGTGCTTACCTGCTTTCACCTTGTAAATAATTCTCTGGTTTCTTTTGCCTATTTTATAAATCTTTAGATAGTTAATTATAGCTCTGGCTACAAGCGATGACTGTGGTGTGAGATCTAAGGCGCAACTGACCGGCGGTAAGTGACTGGTCCTTTGGGACTGGGAGGAACCTGAATACTGCTGTGATCCTTGGTGTAAGGGACCATCTTTTTGGCAGGCTCACCTGGGTGGTGAGACAGATCGTGTAGCCCAGGGGACTGTCTGTGACTGACATGTTACGGCTGTTATACTGCCTGAGGGGTTTGTACTTGGTGATTGGTCGGTGAACCCACCGCCAATTTGGGGTGTGCGCCCTTGTTACTAACAGTCAGCCCTGATTGTTGTGTGTTTGGTTGCCCCCAAAGATATGTCACTGACGTTGGGACCCAGTCCCATGCTCTTGAGCTGCTGCAGGACAGCTTGACAGTCGTGACACCCTGTTTCTTTCGTGAGCACCAATGGGCTAGACCCCAAGGAGGTGTTTCAGTGACCAGGGATGCCTTTGGCCTAAGATCTGCCCCTGCTCTTCCTGCACAACTGCAGCTCAGTACTGTGTGCTGGGTGAGGTTAGAGGGATCCGGGGACAATCTGGGATGAAATGGCCCATGTGTTCAGGTGGAGAACGGCCCATCTTTAGCTTGAGGTCTTTTTATAAGGTTTTTATGGGGTTCAGTTCCAGAAGGGACCATTGTGATCACCTAGTCAGACCTCCTGCCTAGCACGGGCTAGAGACCCTCACTCAATAACTCCTGCCGCCAGCCCAACACTCCCCTGTACTTCATGCCCCTCCCCACTTTTACGGCACCCCAAAGCTGTTTGCCATTTTCCCGGCGGTACAGCTGACATTTCCCCATCAGCTTGAGCACAGCCGTCACCTGTCAGCCCAAATGACATGGAAGGTGCCTTTCGTCTCGTCTCTCGCCGCTGTCAGCGACATGCATATTTCACGTCGTGCCAGTCGTTGCCTGTTTGCAGGAATGCCATTAGCAGCGGCTTTGAGTGTCAGAAACACATGCATGGAATCAAGCTCATTTTTCCCCTTCTCACAGCAACCGAGGCAAGACAGAAGAGGAGATGCGTTGCAGACGTCCGTGGAGAGAGCAGTGGAATGTGAATGAGCTGGCACATGGTCTGGGGGAGGGGGAGAGCTGAAAGGGGGTGGCACTCCACCTTTCCCCTCCAGAGACCTGGACTGGGTCCCAAGTGAGAATGACTTTGGTTCTCTCCCAGCTTCAGTTCCCAGTGGATGGCACAAAAACCACACCACAATTTGGCATAATGGGTCATCTGTACTCAGGGTACTCAGGTCATCTGTACTCATCCAGAGGGGCCAAGGCCCAGTTTGAGGGGTACCAGCAAAGCTGTGTCGGGGGAGCCCAGGGCTGGAATAGCAGGGGGGCTGTGGGTCAGGGTTGAGGGGCATTGGCAGAGCTGTAGGGGTGGGGGGATGCTGCACGAAACGGGGTCTCTTTCTCCTTTCTCAGCTAAGCAGGACTGTGTAATACCAGACTTCCCAGCACCCCCGCCCCCAATTCCCCACTTTGTCACCTGCTCCTGATCTTTCTGTCTTCAGGGCCAAATCCCCCAAGTGCCACCGGGCCCAGAGTATATACCATGTACATTCCTCAAGGAGCCCTAGGAATATGGCTCACCACCTGGCTAGGATCTGAGCCCATCACAACCATTAATGAAGCACTCCTATTACCTTGGCGATGCAGATTGGGAACAGAGACAGATTCAGTGACTGGCCCAAGACACCCAGGGCTCTGGTAGCACTGGGAACTGAACCTAGTTCCCCCTCCTAGCCACCCACACCTTAACCGTAAGGCCAGCCTTCCTCGTCAGATCTAGTGCCGGCTAGTTCCTGAGGCTTCAGACCTTTGCTGGAACTACTCGCATCTTTATTGGTTTGCCAGATGCCATGTGCCCTGGACAGTGCCGTGTGGCTAGTGATGAATTAGTCCACCTTGCTGTGGGGGAGATTGTGAGGCTTAATGAACGTCCATAAAGCGCTTTGTGATCCTTGGATTTCAGGAGCTAAGACAAGGGCAAACCTCTGGCTGAGAAACAAGCCTCCTGCACCCCATCCAGTGAGAAGAGACGATGATCACCCTGAGGAGAAGTGTCTTGCTAGGGAGGTGTCACTTGTTTGTGGGACAGGGGCTGGAACCGCCAGGCTTCTCTTTCCCAGCCCACGCTGCTCACAACTAGACACAAAGGCACTAACTCCCCCCTCCCCCAGTCTCTGACATGCATGTCATTTATAAAATACTGTCGTCAAGGGAATGCATTGTTTTATGGTACATAACTTTGTAATGTGGAGCTAATGTTCTGTGGCCAGTTACACTGCCGCTTTGGAGACTCCGGTGTACGGGGAGGAACTGGGACTTCTTCCGTGCACTTCTCCAGCCTCCTACTATATCCCCTACTGGGAGCCACTGGACCCCAAGCCTTGTTATTAACCCTTTGTAACCCTGGGGCCAAGAAATCAACAGCCAGCCCCTTTCCAGCATTCTTAGGTGTCTCCTCTTTATCACATGGCTTTGGAAGAAGATGGAATCTTTGGCCAGAGGGAAGCAAAGGAAGCTGCCTGGAAAGGAAGCTGGCATAGAAACGGAGGCGGGGGGGGTTGCAGATTTCTAGATTTTCCCAGAAGCAGGTGGTTTTGCAGAGAAATCAGTGAGGATGAAGATTCTCTACACAGCTGCATGTTGCAGAGGCCTTTGGAATCCACAATACGCTCCCGTGGGAGGGTGAAGGGGCCTGCAAGCTCAGCTGCCAGCCAGTCATCCTGAATTGTTGAAACCAGCGTGATTCACACAAGAATGTAACTTCAGAAAGACACATTTTCTTTACAAGGAAGCAGCTGCCAGGTGAGCCCATTGACCACTCAGTGACAGATTTACGCAATGACACCAAGTGACAAGCATCTGAACAGCCAGCAGACAGACTAATTGGAGACCGGGTTATTTGTGATAGAACTGAGAAGCAGGCTGAAGTCAGGTTCTTGCAAGACATGGATCTGACTTTGCAAAGAACTGTGGACACATGCAAGCTAGCGAAAACTGGCCGGGGAAAGAGAGCCCTGCAGCAATTTCCATCTGGGTCTGTGTTGCCCTCACAAGCTGAGCTAGCCTGGGGGCTTGGTTCCAAGGAGACACCAGGTCCTGGCTGGAAAGAGGGGAGTGGGACACTGCAGATGGCCTGGATTAAGGAGGCTCAGAGAGTCAGTTCTGGATTGCCCTCCCATCTCCTCAACCAATTCACTGCAAGACTTTGGGAGATTCTCTCCCACGTGCCATGCCTCAGTTTCCCCCTGTAGAACATCACTGACAGTCCTTCCCCAACTCACCTGAAGGGTGGCTTGGACCGGGCTTACCCCTCTGGGTGCTTTCAGATCCTTGCTGTGGCTGTGCAGTTATTTTGATGCCACATCCTCCCGAGAGACCGTTTGCCAACTGCTCCTTAGAAGCATAATGAAGAAAGACATAATGAGCCTATAAAACGTGGGCCGCAGGGCTCATCACACTCAGGGTGGTTTGTTTTTACTTATTGGTCCAAACATATTTGTAGCAAAGCCGCTTAGAATCCAGGTGTTCTGAAAGCAGCGGAGGAATAGCCAGCTGCAGTCCAATTTCCCCTTTTTATTCGGTGGAGGCAGTGATCTGCTAGCCACAGGACTTCCCCCCTTCTGAAGTACAAGCTCCTGCTGGCCCTCTTTGGCCAGGGCAAATAGGAGGGGTTTGCCCAAGGACAGCCTGTGACACTCCTGCCCCGTCACCTGCCGCAGCCTTAGTCTCACCCCTGTTTGGGCTGCCTCCCCCTTCTTCCTCGCCCTAAATGCCCTTTCGAAAGCCCCGTCTAGCAGCGCAGGGATGGCATATAGCGCCCAGTACGGCACGTGCTGCCCCCATTCTGCTTATCTGGTGTTTCAGAGGCAAGGAACCGTGGGTCAGCTCCCTTCTGGAGACAGTAGCGTCTCCGAGAGGGTGGCTTCGCTTTTGGCTGGCACTAACAAAGAAATGGCATATTTATGAACAGAGCTAGCCACCTGTCTGCAGCATCCATCCCCGGGAGGAGCTGCAGCTCAGTGCTGGGCATAGAGAAGGTCCCCAACACCTGGGTGGGACACAGTCCACTTCCTCCCGGTGCGAAGCAGCCCCTGCTCCTCCAACATCATGCCCCAAGCACTGCTGCCAGGTACCTTCCCCAGACGCCAGGCGCCACGCCTTTAATTATATGCGCCACGCCCCCTGAAACACTGGCCACACCCACGGCCATTCTACTGACCCCTTCCTTCCCCCATGCACACCACCCTGATGCATGGGAGCAGCCTACAATACAACCTTGGTCTCTCTCTCCTCCCCTTCTCCATTGTCTCATTCCATATAGGCTCCTCCTCCGTGCCCCCCGCGCTTAATGCCGTGTCCCATCACTGGAGCATTAGAAACCTCAGGCACAGGGCGATTATCCTCACGCCCGTTTCCCTGCATGCATCTGTCGCCCAGTCCCGCATGCCCAGATGCCTAGGAGCCCGTCTCAGCGAGGGACGGCGCTGCAGGAAGGGAACTGAGACTTCACTGCCGGAGCGAAGGAGGGATGGAGGGAGCCGGCACAGAGGGGCTGAGTCATATTGTGCTTTATGGATCTGGCAGGAGCTTTATGAGTCACCGGCTCTCTCTCCTGCCTGCCCTTGAAGGTCACCCTGTACTGTTGGCTGGCACTCACTGTCAGTTAGGCCCATCGCTATTTTATGGTTCTGGAAAGAGGGGCCATCTGCTGCGTGGGCCAGAAAGGATCTGACGGACCCTTGTAGGAGCTCTGAGCCCCTGCCTTTGAGACAGGATCAGGAGACTCTCCCTTGTTCTGCCAGAGCCAGCCTGCATGGATGCACTGCAACCCAGCAGACCTGGCTTTACTTCCCAGAGGCAGGGGAGTGTGGCCGGGGCAAGCAGCCCTTGAGTGGGAGGGCACGGCCTCCTGCGTGTCCTTCAGCAGACATTCCTCTGGCTGACGGCGGGCTATTGGCAAAGGCTCCTGTCTGGCAGACCCCTTCCTTGGCTGGATGTCAGGGGAGTGCTGCGCAGAGGCTCATCCAGGGAGGGTGCAGCAGGGAACATTGCAGAGCAGTGGGAGCTGCTGCAGTCAGTCCTGATGACATGTCAAGGGAATGCAGTATCAAAGGCCTAATGGATAGGGCACTGACCTGGACTCAGGAGACCTGCCACGGACCTGCTGTGTGACCCTGAGCAAGTCTCTTCCCCTCATTGTGACTCAGTTTCTCTCCCCACCCTTTGTCCATTGAGACTGCAAACTCTCTGGGACAGGGACTGGCTCTCACTGCAGTGCCTAGCACAACAGGGGCCCGACCTTGGTGGAGGTGTGTGGGGGATACAGACAATGAGGGGGCCAAAGGGAGGGCTCAAACAAAACTCAGCATATTCATCACAAAATGGGACACGGTCAGCAGAGAGTTAAAGGTTGCAGCATGGGTAACGCCAATCAACATGCTTGTGTGGGAAATCGTTCTTGTCAGACCAAGCTGATAGTTTTGGATGAGATGACAAGTCTGATTGAGAAAGGGAACGGTGTTGACAAGGGCTTCTTAGACTCCATCAGGCATAGGACTTAGGTCTGCATGACGTTCTGATCAAACCCAGAGATCGGTTCTTGGCCTGATGCTATTCAGTGCCCTAGAAGAAAATATAAAATTACTGCTGATAAAGTCGGTGAATGACACAAAAATTGGTGGAGTGGTAAATAATGATGGGGACAGGTCTGTTCCACAGGCCGGTCAAGACTGTTGGGCTCATTTGAAGAACATGTGTTTTAACAGAGCCAAATGCAAATCTCTTGGAACGAAGACTGTTGGTCACACACACCAGGCAGCGGTGTGTGTTCTGGAAGACGGTAACGTTGAGAAAGACTTTGGGGTCAGAGCAGGTGTCTGTGACCAGGAATGCTCAGTGGGGTGCTGTCGCTAAGCGGGGGGATGCAGCGTGCGTCAGCAGTGGACTCATAGGCGGCGGGGACTCCCATATTTGGGGAGGCTGGGCATGACTGCTGGAAGCTCTCTAGATGTGGGCAGGGGGGCACCAGCACCCGGACCGTGGCCCTGCCCCCGCTTTGCCCCGAGGCCCTCCCCTGCTCAGCCGCCTCCCTGAAACCCTGCCCATGCTCTGCCCCCACTCCCACGCCACGGCCCCCCACTTTTAGGCAGCTTCTGTCACTCCTGGCAAGTACTCTCACTTTCCCCATCTGTGAAATGGAGTTACCTGCCTCACCGGTGTGTTTGTAAGGACTGATACATGTTTGTGTGGGTCTCGGCATTCTTACATTATGATACAAGTTGCCTCCTGCATGAATAACAATTCGTCCATAGCAGGACCCTTCTGGGCTATCATATCACACACCACACAGCCGAAAAGAAATGGCCACAGATAACGGGCAGTTGAAACCAGCTGCATTGCTTGGGTTTAATTTATTAACCCGTTGCACGGAATGGGCTCAGGCTCGAGTATAGCACCAGCGGGCCGTGATTGTTAGCTGGAAAAGGTTTTTCTCACTTCATTGTATCATCAGAGCTTGGGAGGAGACGCATCTCTTGAGGAGAATTCACCTTCCCTTCTGTATGGTCCGGGGATTTATTAAACCGACAAACGGGAAGGTGGTCCATGATTTCCCATCACACGTCCTGCATCTCTTCCAGATTTCATATGGAGATTTCGAGACACCATGCTGGGTGGGTGTTAAGACACAGACCACTGGACTGATAGCAAACCCTAGGATTTTGCATTTTTCCGGCTCCTCTTCTCAGGTCTTGCCCACATTTTCTTCCATTCTGTTTTGCACCCCCCAAAAATAGCATGTTTTCAAAATACACCAACCAAAAAATGCCCCATCAATTTGGCCCCAGAGTCTGTATGCACCACAGGGACATTTCTTATCAATAATTTCACTGGGAAATGGTCTTTCTGCAAAGTTTTCATTAAAGTGTCCTGAAAAAAGACAGATTTTTTTTAATATGCTACAGAAAGGGAACATGCCCACATTTGGGATGCTGAAAATTCCTTGGGAGTCTTTCTGATTTGCTTGCAGAGCCCGGCAACTTAAAGAATGGGACGCTGGCCATTCGCTCCGTCATGTACCGTTCTCCGAGAAGAGTCTAAGGGCCAGACTGTAATTCTCATATTCCAGTTGACTATACCCTACCCAGTGGATAGACCCACTGAAAGCACTGAATTCTGTGACAGAAAACAGGATTGGACTCTTATAGGGAAACATCTGTAAGACCTGGCCGGGACGTTATATAAGATTGGAGCAATCTGGCCATTCCATATAGGGAACCAGAAATTAACCGCAGCATTTCCTGGCACTGCATATTGCTCGATTGTCACGTGATCATGGCGTGTGTCAGACTCTGCTCAAGGTAATTAGGGATTTTGGTTTATTTTAGCAATGGAAGGAAGACGCTTTCTGGGAGCTTTAGACGCCGATGTGGTGGATTCCTTGCACCAGCATCCCATGCTCAGTGTCCTTTGCTCAGATCCAGTTTCGGTCCAAAGTGAAGACACGGTGGTTGGTTTTAGCCCAAACCCCCGTGGACAGATCCGTATCACACAACCAGCCCTTATTTAGCTCTGGCTGGCACTCTCTTGAGAAAGTCTGGAAGAACAGGGGGAGGGAGCTGGTCCGGGTTGGGATTGAGGTGCGCAGGTCAGATTTGTGCAGGGTCCCATGCTGGGAAGAAGGGAGGCCCTGCCGGGCAAGATCAAGGGGCAGGGCTCATGACAGGAGGGCAGCTAGCACAGTTCCTGCTTGCATTACACCTGAATCTTGTCTGTGTTAATAGTGCTTCCCTTTCAAAGGTGCCATGCAGACCCCAAAACACTCAGAACCAAGTGGAAACAATTAGTTTCCAAGCCTTCATGGAGGCCAAAGCTAAATTGCTTCCTTGGAATAAGAAAGAGAGTTCTTTAATTCCCTTTACACAACACGTTAAATAGCTCTTGTGTTGTTGGTTAAGAAATGCAGCTCCTTAAACCCCCCACCACACACACACACACCCCCATTCCTTCTGTTCCACCTGTCTCTAATGACAGCTTTACAGGTGTTTCTCTGATGCACTTTTCAGAGGGGTCTCCAGTGCCCTTAACCTAAATTTTTCCAAACAATTAAGATGCTTTATTTTGGGTGATGAAGTAACAAGCAAAATAAAGGGCTGAGGCGATGGAGGAATTTACTTCATTGAGGGGGGTACACAAATGCCTGGATTGTTGCTAATGCTACAGTCATCCCATCTCGGTGCACAGCTCCCATGGATGGTTTAAATTTTCTGGGGGGGGGGGGGAAATAAAGCACAGAAGTGGTAGATAATTGTAGTGGAATGGAATGATAAGTTATGTTTGGTATCCTTTTTACAACCATTCCCTGGGGGCCCATTATGGTAATTTTTCTTCTATAACTGGCAAATTGTATAACAAGTCAGATGATAAACTAGCAAGCAAGGCAGAAATTTGCATTTTAATGCAAGTGTCTAAATCATTTTTCTACATCAGGGCTGGACGGGACACTTCTACAGCTCTCGCCGCATTCAGAGTTTCCGAGGGGTCAGGGCCCAGTGTTGACGAGCTTCTGGGCGCCGCACAGCGTCTGTGCTTTTGGCTGGCTTTTCCCCACTCCGCGGGGCCAGCCTCCTGAAACGCTGAGCAGCTGGTGGACGGGAGCTGAAGAGGGACCTGGGGGGGCTGTTTCAAAGCCACAAATTCATTTAATGGGTGTTTTATTCCTACTTCTCTCTGGCTCCAGGGCACAAATGCTACATGAATATTACTTAATGCAGTGTAGCCAGGCTCTCTCTGCTCACATGGGAGCACTGAAATACCCCAGGCCAAATCCTGCTGTGGTTACATACTAATCCCACATATTACATGATCATTACACTTAATAGGTCAGGCAGTGATTGCCCTGGGACCTGGATTCTGTTTAAAGGAAGCAGAAATAACCATGTGTTTGCTCTTTCGTTGCAGAGGGCCTCGGTAGCCAGAGACAGCAAGTACCTGCCAATTCCCCCAGCGAGGAGGTGGTTGTACAGCCTTACTCACACTTGCTCACCCAAGTAGTAGCAACTGGCTTCCCATTGATGTCTGGCCACTGCCTGCTGCCCATTCTCAGCCATTGCAAGGAACTGAACTCCCCTCGTTCTCAGCCGGTGCATGGTACGGGGCATGCAGCTAAGCACCGTGCATCAGCTTGCTAGCTCTGCACTCGGTAACCAGCGGCTGCTCTCCTCTCTCTTGGGGCATTTTATTGTCCGTGCCTGCTCCTTGTTGACCTTCCATTAGCTTCAATTGTATGAAGCATGAAGCTCATCCAGGTGGGACCTTATCACTGTGGCAGCGTGAAAGAATCACACACATGTTATACAAAAAAAAAAAGGAATTTATTTTGCTGGCCGCCCGCTCTCTTCCCCTCTCTCGATTGTTGTGCAGTTATTATAACCATGTGCAGCAGAAGAAGAGTTTGCTTCTTCTCAATCCAGATTTCCTTCACGTCTCTCTGATGCTGCATTTAAGGCAGAATTCTAAGACCATGACATCAAACGTCATCATCATCAATTTAGGTCAGAGGAGGAGACCAGTCTAGTGGCTCAGCCCAGGAATGGGAGTCAGGACACCTGGGTTCTATCCCCACCTCTGCAACTAATTTGACCACAGCAAGTCAGTTAGCTTCTCTGGGCCTCAGGTTCCTTAATATGGGGTCAATACCCTGGGATTTTACAACCATAGAAAGGTTGTATGGTTTTATTCATTCCTGGTCCTGGGGCACAGAGTTCTCAGAGGGCGAGTGCTAATGTAGGATTATGTCAGACTCATTATTGTTGTGATGGGTTATGGGAAGGGAGGGGAATCATTTGGTTTAAGCTACCACCAAGCTCTTTGGAATCCAGCCCCCATAAGGGATGCAAACTGGAATGATGCTGTAAACAAAACGTTTGCCACAACAGACCATTCGCTGAGGTCACAGGTGGGAGAACTCAGGGCAGGAAACTGGGATCCCTTAAAATAATACCAATACGTTAATCACACTAATAAGAGCTCAGACTTTCTTACTGAGATTACGGCATCACACACATGGTCTTTCTTGCTGCAGCTCAGCAACAGGGAAACGAACAGCTCGTGTAATATTAAAATAAAGTTTAAAATTCATCAAAGATCCATGATGTGGGACTGGAAGGCAGTGCCTGGGGTGGGGTGAAAAATGCCAGTGGCTTCTGTTAACAGGCTGGAATGCTAACGAGCCAGAACTGGAGCTATGCAAACTGTTCCCATGCAAAGCTCAGAGCCATAAAGAATTTCACAAGGGTTTGAGTCTCTTTACAGACCAGAACTGACCCCAGGTTCCTTTCCAGCAAAACTGAGCCAACCTGCAAAAAACTCTTCTCCCGCTCCAGGCTCCTGGGGCGGGCTCATGGCTCAGCTCCAGCACCCCCCAGCACTTGGTGCACGTGGCTGTTTTGAGTGTGAGGTCACAGCACAGTGGGCATGAACCCCACACAAAGTAGAACCAAGAGGAAAGGGAGCAGAGCAGAGAGAACCACACAGGCATGGACAAACCAAACAACGGCTTCCCTGAAGGGTCAGGACCATTATTGTATCAGATCTCGTTTGTCCATCCTGCCCCCAAAATAACTCTCTCATCCCACCTTTGCCAGCTATAAGTTTTACTGGCACTGTCTGAGGACCTCCTGGAATTTAGGAGGAACATTTGTAGAGACACTTGGTGAACACCTAAGGTGATGCCATCAACCCATCCTCTGACTGTGTTTTCATGACTTGTGAAGAGGACGGATAGGGACACTGAAAATCAAAGGCCTTAGCTTCATGGGAAAGTTTTTCCAACATAACCTAAGGTGTGAATTTAAACCGATCTAGCTGTACCAGTATAAGCCGCAGGTGGCCACTCTTGTTCCAGTGTAAGGGTGGCCTTCCGCCCCCCACCAGTTTAGCTTCGGTCACTTGAGAAGGGATTTAACCTTAAGAGTTAAGGTTGTCTGGCATTCCTAGACCATAGCATATTTGGATTTCTTTTAAACTTACAGTTAATTCTGACTCTCCAAGGTTTATAATGCTGGGTTTGGGGATCATTGCAACATCACTGTAATGGTATGAGCTAAATTACTGATATGGACACTCAACCTTAACTCTAGCTGAACATGGCTTTTGCTCAGCCTATAGTGTCCTTCCGCTGTACAGCCACTGAGCAGCCTAGGGCTGAGTTCTCAGTTATCCAACGCGCAAGCTTGTATTGGGATTACAAACCTAGGTGGGGCTACCCTTTGCCATCGCTCCGTTTTAAGCGGGACTCATAAACAGTTTGTGCAAAGCTGGGGGGAGCTGGAAGTTGAGGCTTTAGGGAGCAGACAGGCCCCATGCTTTACTCCAGGCACCAAGGGGCTTTGCTGGGTTCCCCATTGCATTGCTCGTGGGATAAAACTCGTCAGCTCTCCCAGCTGCCCGGACGATTTGGGAAGCAAACCTGTGAGGAGAACCAGCCTACACGCAGTTACCCCCCCGCTAGCCTTTCAGAACAGGAGCAAACTGCCTCTGGTGGAGGTGTAAGGAGGAAGGGACGCTCCCAGGGTGCAGTTAATACTTTATTGAGCGAGGTATTTTGTCTTGTCGGCCATTCAGGCAGAAGCTGCGTGCAAGCTGCCCAACCCCCTTGGGGAGATGGAGGTACCAGCTCGTGGCAGCTGTGCGCTTGGCTATTTCAGGCCAGCTGCTATTTAAGTTTGGTCTCCGAAATCCACTCACCCAGTAGCTTGTTTGTCTTAAAGGCTGCAGGAGCGATCCTTTCACCTGCTGGTGGCTGAGGCAAGCTCGTTCAAATGACGGTGCCCCAGATGTGGTGGGAATGGGGTCTACCAATCAGAGATGCGTGCAGGGGAATGCTCCTCCATGGCCATCGAAGGCCACTTTCAGCACTCATGTGTCCTGCTGGCTTTGCCCCTCACTTTGCTGGGGAGACACAAGGCTAATGGAGCGGAGTTGGAAATGGGTGGCGTCGATCTGCTGCTGATTTCCTTTTTCAGACAGAAGAGAATCCCAGCCCCTTCTGGCTCCCACCTGGAGGCTGCTGGGAGCTACTGGTCTACAGAGCCTACCCTGGGAAGGGTTAGGATCGGGGCCCGCGTCATAGACCAGGGACCCTTTGTGTAGGGAGCAGTCACACACATAATGGAAAGATGCTCCCTGACCCAAAGAGCTGATGAACAAAGTCTGAAACAAAAGACACCACACAGATGGGAGAAGCACATGGAGACAATGCAATGACTCACTCTTCCCCCAGGGTCTCTGCTCATGGGCTGGCTCCTGACTTCTTAACAACTCTGCCTTCAAACCCATCCTCAGGGAACTTGCTATAGCCACACACCCCACACCCCCACACAGCCCTTAGCGCCTCTTGGGAGTCACTGCAGCGCCGGGCCAGGGATGAACTGTCTGAGGTGCGAAGCTCGTCTCTGTAGGATCTCAGGGCAGAATGCTGCAAGGCAGCTGAAGAGTTAAGGGGTGCTTTGAGCTGGGACCCTCGCAGGGGAGGGCTGGCGCTGGGCCGACTGTTCCTCCTCAGCCACGGCGAGGGCAAATTGGCCTCACCTCCAGCTTTCAGCCTGAGACTCGCCATTCTGAGGAGTTTTGCCTCCAAACTCTCAGGTCGCGTGCTGGTGCCCCCAGCGGGGCTTTGCAGCCACCGCCACCAGAGCCACCTCAGCCCTGGAGCAGGACATCCCATAGAATAAAGGGGCTTTGCCCAGAAAGGCCACCAAGAAAGCTGCCCCTGAGCTCCCGATTCACCAACAGGGGGCAACAAACCCAGGTGATTCCCCTACATAGATGACAGTTGTGCCAAATCCTTGCAAACGGTGGAGAGAGAAACCCACCCACTCCCTTCCGCTGGGGCAAGGAGTAGGCCATGCAACAGGCCTTCAAGGTCAGCAGACCAGGGGCTCTGGAGGACCCAGTAGGGGGGATGTGACTTACTGAGCACGGCCTGCCTCGAAAGCGTGACCCAGCGGTCCCCTAACGGCTCAGACACCAGAAGACAAATGGAAAGAAGCAGAATTTATTTTTATTATTTTAAAATCTCACTATTTTAAAACCCAATCTCATGATTTCCAGGGGAAGGGGAGACGCCCTCCTGACGTATGGAGTCAGGAGTATGGAGTGGGCCGTACCGTGTTTTGCTTGTCAGTTACTGATACACTCAACCATTGTTCCTTCTTCATGGGTTTTCCTCTGGGAGCACATGTAAGGCTGGGATTCCCAAAGGCACCCAGTTAGGTACCAGATTCATTGGGATTCGGGTGCTCGGCTCCCTTAGGAGTCTCTGGGGGGGAAAAGCAGCCTTAAATTTCACCCAGCAGCATCACTGGCAACGCTTGGTGGGTGGGAAGAGCCCTCTCTGACTGCCACACACCATCTTGTCCCTGGGGGAACCTCCTGGCTACCACTCCCACCTAGCTCCCTTTTCTCTGCCCCTACTTACCTGCCACAGTACAAGGATGTTAGAAATTCATTCAATAGAAATTTGATAGTGAAATGCCAGCTTCTCCTGGCAGGTTATAAATAGCTGCTTTGAGTCCAATTTGAGGTTTAGATTAAAAAAAAATAAATGACAGCCCGAAAGCTATCAGCCATCCATCTGTGACTGAAACAGAGCTCTCCCCACTCTGCTCTCCACCCCACCCCTGTGCCATCCTGTGCACAGGGCCTCAACAGCCCAGGGGACAGGAGTCCATTAAGGCAAAGGCTTATATCAGTCTCCCTTCCAAATGTGAAACCTAATTAAGATTTTATAAACACTCGCCCAGGAAACTGGTCCCATATCAGCACGGCCAATACAGCCCAAATTAAGTTATTTACTTGCCTTGTTGCAGTCCGGTTTCTAATGAGGCAGCCGCGTCACTCCATGTATCTGTGTCACGGTGATTCATTAGGGCTTTTGGCTGCAGTTATTGTTCGGCTGCCTTCAATCTTTTCGTTTTCTCCACCTTCCGCCAGCCACCTCACCAGCTTTCCCTTTAAAGTCATTACAGTTAACAGCATGCGTTATTTATCTGTTGGGGAGGGGCAAGAGGGAGAAGTCGGTTTCCCCTGGTGGGGTTTATGGTCCAAGAGATGGTACTTTAGAACAAACAAAGAAACAAACCATTCCTTCATCAGAACCAACCCCAGGGTAGGGCTCCCGCAGATGGACAGGAGACCTTGGGGGACTGATGATGGGGGTTCAACCCTTTCTTCAACAGTTCAGTTCCAACCTCCATCAGCAGCAAGGTGCTTCTTGGCAGCTGAAGCAAACTGCTCTTCGTTCAATCCCCAGCAGACAGGTCCACTGATAAATCGCAGCCGCGGGCAGCTTGGTGGTGGTCCCCACAGAGAATTCAGGGCTCCCTGCAGAGAATCCAGGGCTGTAGATGAAGAGCAGCTGGCTAGAGCTAGACCCAGGCAAGAGTAAGGTAAAGGGGGTAGGGGGAAGAGTCACCTCAGAGATCCTGCCTCCTCCAGGACAGCTCCCAGCCCTCATATTGTTAAACTGCTCCACTTCCTTGGTGCCATTTTGGGCCACCAGTCAGTGCCCAAAGCTCTGATGACAGGAAGTGACGGGGCAGACAGCTGAGCCCGTCCTGTCAGATACTGACCTGCCCAGTGATCTCCCGGCTGGATCGCGGCAGCTCCTCTGGGACTAAAGCCGCACACGCTGGAAAAGCTCCAGAGGGTACAGATCGCTATGAATATATCCCAGCACCCACGGAGTCCAGCTTAGGGTCTCAGCCTGATATTCAGCACCTTGCATGGGACTGGCCAGAGCCACCACCATCTCCTCACAACAGCTACATGCCACTGGATCAACGAAACTATGAACCCCGAGGGGTGCTCATGAACACAAGAGAGCCCTTCCACTGACCTGGCTGCAGCTCCTCGTTCCTGCAGGAGGGAAGAATGACTGACATGACACCCCACATTCCCACAGTGAGTTCTTCCTCTCCCCCCTCAACCCACCTATTCCTCCTACAGCCTGGAAATGGAGAGCCACCACTGGTATTTCTCAGGAGCTGCTCAGACCCATGGTGGTGGGTGCTCTATAAATAGCCAGAGGGGAGGCAGGCTGGCTGGGCCAGGTGGAAGATGAACCAGGGGACAAGTCCCTTCTGCAGAGGGCTGGGACACATAGGGCAACCTTCCCCTGTGCGCCATTCTGCCTGTGCTCTAGGGATACCCAGACAGATAACTTCCCTCTTCAGGGGTCTGTGTCCACCACCTTTCACCAGCTGGAAAATACCCTGCAGGGTATTTTTTCACGCCTGCTTCCACTACCCCTCCAGCTGCTCCCTTCTCCCTCCATCACCTCCCATCCCAAAGGGGCTGAGAGGATCTTTACCTGCTGCATACACCTCACAGGGTGCCCCTCTGCCATCTGGGGCACGAAGGATGGAGGGTAAGACCACCACCCCCCCCCGGCCACCTGTGACAGCTGCCTTTCATATCAGCCCTGGGGGGAAGAAATAGTCCAGACACTGGGTTGTTTGTGTCCCCGGGGCTGGGAGCACAGGTTCTTTGCATGTAGTGGGAATTTAATTGTGGTTTTGTGGTTCTGTCTCTCTCCCTCCCTCCCTAGGGAAAACATCCATTTTTGAGGCTTTGTTCAAAACCCTTTTCATTGTTAAGAGTTGAGATACAGACTCGTTCAGTTCCTTGTGGGGTTGTTTGGTTTTTTTTATGGGTATTTTTTTTGTAATCACTATTCTTACTCTATGACGGCAAACATCATGCTGCTGAAATGCGCCAGGAGGACAATCCGGGGGACTGAACATCCCTGTCCATCTATCGAGCTCATACAGGGGGGCAGCAGCTGGGCAAGGCCCCGCTCGCCACTCCACCAGCATGCCCATGACCTGCAAGTGCCAGCGTTTCCAGGGAGGATCATCTCCCTATGACGCATTCAGCCCTTGCCCTCTCTGGGTAGCAATGAGCACTTACTGAACCCATTGCAGGGGAGGCCTTTGTAACATGGACTCTTGCCCATTGGGAACTGGGCTGAGACCCATCAAAACTCATTTCACACAGGCCTCCAAACAGTCATTAGACAGCAACACCTTTGGGACTGGAATTGAACTGGTGACCTTGAGTGTAAAGGCTCTGTAGCATATTACCAATGCACGCTTCCTCTCCCTTCTCTGCATCTGTATACACATGATTGCAGTGCGAGGCTGTCTTGTCTCCTTCCATTGTTTCCTGGTCCATTGGAGGGGGGCGGGGGAAAGAGACCCTCCTTGTGGGGGTGAGGGGTCCCAGTGCTGCCAGCCCACTCTGGTGGGTGAAGGGATTTTATGGAATCACTTCAAGGGGCATATAACTAGCGGCCACCATTTCCGTGAATTAGCATAAGTGACACTCACTTTGTATCCACATGTTTACAATCAGGAGCAGATGGCCAGGCTATGGATCCATTTCAGTACCACGCCGCTGCATTTAACTGAGCCAGGGATTGAACAAGGCACAACAACAAGAAGAAGCCGTATTCCCCCTTGATCTGCAGGGATATTTATTAGCTCTCAGTTAAAAGGCAGAAGGGGCTTTGCCAGCTGTCAGCATTTTTATCAAATCTCCTGAATTCTACACAAAATACCTAGCAGCACTTAGATATCTCGTGGGCTGGTTTTGTTTTTTTAAGGTTTATGGAATACCCAGATAATTAGCAATGACAATATTTATGTTGCCAAATTCTTTATAACAGAGGAAGGGAAATATCCCCCTGAACGCTGATCAAATGGAGGGATATTTACCAAACCATTAAGACATCTTTACATGACAAACTGGAGCATAACTGACAGGGAGCCAGGTTTAAAAGAAAAAAACAACCAGGCAATGCTTGTGCATGTTTTTAAATAAGTCCCTTCTTTGTAAATCCACAGCATGGAAATGAGCTCAGCTGGCCAGAGGTGTGGGGTGGAAAGTCAGGAGTGCTTGGACTAAAACGCAGTGACTCTTTGTCACCATGATGCATATTCTGTTTAGTCTCCAAAGGGAAAGACAGTTTGTGTGTGTGTAGAAGTAACATATAAAGAGGATGAGAAAAGGCCAGTGGAATGGATCCAGCAACAGCAAATATCTTTGAGCCAGTAGGTTTTGCTCCCCAATGGTTTTTACTTTGAGGTCTAAAAGAGGCCAGCTTATGCTAAATGGAACCAAAAGCGTTTATGTATAAACAGGAAAGCAAATAGCAAGAACTCGGCCAAGGCTCCAATCCAGCCCTTTAACAGTGCTCTGCCATCTGAGATCTCTCTCCTTCTGCCTCTTGAAAAACATTCCCTGGCTTGTCCCTGAGTGCCTCATGGCCCTTCTGTCCAACTAGCCAGGCTCTCCTACGGCCCCCATCCCTGCAGCATCTATGTGACCTTCAATCCCCAGCCCCACTGTACTACCCCACCTGGGACACCTGTGGGAGACTGAAGCCAGGTGCTGACTCCCTGTCTGCGGCTGATCACAGAGAGGGCTGGACATGCCCACCGAGCAGCACACAAGCGTTCAGGCTCCAAACATGTCACCTTCAGAGAGAAACTTGTGCATGCCACTTTAGGACGTAGGAACTGTCGGGCTTGATCCCCGGGGCCCATGGTCCTAATGCAGTGTCCTGTCTCCAGCAGCGGCCAGCAGTACCAGATGCAGCAGAGACGGGTTGGTGACTTGACTGATTGTACATGCACAAACTGCACCCGGCCAGCTGGGCAGGAGCCGGCCTCCTGCCAGGATAATGAACTCCAGCAAGGAAGGCAGAGGCTGAGAGCAGCTATTTGGGATGTTATCAGGGTGTGGCAGGGGTGCCCGAGGGGAGGGTCTGCTGCTGCAAGCACTGGGCAGTTGAAGGCTGCAAAGTCAGTCTATAGGTACAAGTGCCAGAAGATCATGCCAAGAAGCAGGGCAAGGCTGGACTATGGGGGTCTTTCCATTCAAATATCTTCTCTGCCCCGCACACTGCCTCCCAAGGGGCAATGCAGCTATTAACATGATCATGATCTAGACCCACCTACATGCTTCCATGCAATGCTACCTTAGCCTAACCACAGTCAGTGCCCACCGCCTGTCATGGAGTTACCTTTATCTTAGGCTGCACAATGACAAAGGTTACTTATTGTTACAGTGCAATACGCAGATAGCACTTAACTGAAAAGGAAACACTTGCCCTCAGATGAGCCAACCTGTTAGCCACAATGGTTAACACATATGCCTCCTGCAGCAGTGAGTTCCAGAAGTTGACATCACACTATGTAACAATATATTCTTTTATTTGTTCAGAATACTTCATTGCATCAAAGTACAGAAAAGGATTTTCTGATGCTTCAGGACATCAGGGTAGGAAGGATGCCATAAAGGATATGGAGGCTTCTGGTCTCTCAAGTCCTTTTAGATGGATTGCTGGGGCAGTTCCACATAAGTATATAAAACATGCAAGTGCTCTAGAAAGCTGGGAGAAAGAGGAGAAAACCCTGGCAGCAGCTCAGCTGAGCTCTGTTTAACCCGGGAGGTCACACACTGCAAGGCTTTGGTTTTCTGTGTCACGAGAGGAATAAACACGGTTCTAACACTGTGCACTCTAGTCTCTCAGCTCCTGGGTGAAGTGTGATGTAGTTAGTGCTGGAAATAAGGAATGAGTCTGCAGCTGTCAATGTATTTATTTCCTAGCATCAGAGTGACTTCACCAGAGACGGTGAAGCCTGAGGATATTGGAACTGCCCGCCTCTCTCTTGAAGAATGATAGCTTGTGTCAGTCATTCCCCTTCACTAAGGAAAGGCTGGGAGACAGGTGAGAGCCATCTTAATCTAGCTCCTTCTAAGCAGGTTACCAGGTTCTCATGTTATGCTGTTTTGAGTGCAGAAGCCTATTGCTCAGTTCTTCCTGACACAGAACTACTCCCCTCCCGCTCAGAGCAAAAGCTCCTTTCATTGAGAAGAGTCAGACCCAGGAAAGCCCTTTATTCCCCAAACTGAAAGATTGGAAGAAAAAAAAAAAAAAAAGACAAGTCTAAGCTTTCAATCTCCAACCCACCCCCTTACAGCTTACTGGCAGGCCTAGTAAAATAGAGCTACCCCCTAGCCATTTCTTCCTAGAAGCCTTTCCAACATTCCCCCTACTCTGAAGTGCCTACTTGACGAGTGAGGGTATATGGGGGGGACCACAGGGCTCTGCAGCTGGCCTTTTATCCTCCACTCCAGGAACAGGCGGGGTTTAGGTGTGCCCTGGAGGGAGCTCTGCCTAGGCAACTCCCTATATAAGGGACCTTCTTTTGCCAAGTTCCTGTTTATAGACAGGGAGTTGCTCAGGGTTCTTTGAGTCAGTTGAGGGGCTACCTGCCAAAGAGACTGTTTCCAGTTGCTCTCTGCTAGGTCTGACTCTCATCTTACCCTCCAGTAAAACATCAGTTACTCAGTAATAGTCAGAAGAATGACATTGGGTGAGAAGCTCAGAGTTAACCCTTTATGGAACAGTGTGAGCATGAGCTTTCTCTGCTCCTTTGAGTCTCCAAGGCATGACAGCTGTAGCTTTCATTCTCAAGGAAGTGAAGTGAGTTGCTTTTGAGGAATGTCCTCTGATAATTGAATTCCCTTTCTCCTATTCCCTTGTCTCTCCATCCGTCTGAGCCACTATTATTTAGGGCAGTTCCTAGAACCACTATTCTTGTGTATTTCAGAGTCTGGGCTTATTTAATTTCCTTGCATCCTCCTGCACTTTGCTTTCCTCCTTTGTCTTTTTTAAATAACAGCGGAGAGAGTAAATAGGGACGTGGAGAGGGAGAGTGTTAGAACTCCTCCATCCCCCATGTGTAATCACTCCTGTAAGAAATTCACCTTCACATTTATTAAATGAGGTCCACTGGAAAAGCCCATTAACCTGCAGAACGATGACTTCCTTGCCTTTCTCTAATCCCCCTATCTGGGTTAACCCTTTTGGCCTCCGGAGCATTGGCAGCACCCGCAGTGTGCGGACTGCTGCTGAGTTAAAAGTCCTGCGTCCATCTCAGGAGCAGTAGCCCTGCTCCAGTTGTCACCTTACCTTTATTTATCTAGAACCACAACTGTGCTTGGAACCTAAGATCAAGAGCTGCTCTCTGTAAATCTGGAGTCACTCCTCTGAAATCAGTACGGGGGAGGGAGATGGGGGCCCCCAGCACCTTTTGACTCATGTGCGTGAGACGTTAGTTTGATCTGCTGTCCTTTGCCTAGTGGGAGCAGCCAGCAAGCACCCCGACCTGCCATGGGGAGTGGAGGCTGAATTACTGTAGGGAGCACATTGCAGCATGTTCGGCCTGGTATCTGCTCCCAAAGTCCTTTCTGCCTGCACAGTGCTGCCCGCTCTAATTCTGTCAGCAAGTCACAAAGCACGCGTCAGACGCTTTTGTGCCAGAATCAATCGCTAGCAATGGGGTCCACCCGTGCTGCCTGCAGCGCGTCAAATGCTAGTGGGAATGAAGTGTCCTCACTTAATAATGTTACAGCTGCCCCACGGCACTCTGGCTGTCTTCCTCGGGGCCGTCATCAAGATGCCATGTGCAGGCCTGCCGCTGCTGCCCTCCCAGGAACCTTGGGCCATTGCAAACACTCCCTGCCCACTAGAGGTCAGCCTTGTGCTAATGCAAATGCAAAGCCATGCACAGGACTTTTAACATTCAGCCCCCAATCTCTCTCATTGCTTGGGGGGTGCCTGCCCCACTGGGAGACCTTCCCTAGGGGTCGTTGTCTTCGGTTTTCTGGTCTGTCAGGACTTCTCTTTAAAGAGCATAAGGGAGTGTCTCAGATGGGCAGAGTTAGATGCACAATCCCATGCACTCAAAGGCAAGGGCATGACTGGGGAGGGCATCCCATAATCTTCCCTGCCTACCTCAGCACCAGACACATTTGTATGGAAGATAAGGAGACACCCAGCTCATCTCCTCTACATTATCTGAACCCTGCCCCCCCCAAAAAATTCAGTGATTTCGCCAGTAAGCACAAAACATAAGCCCAACACAGAACCCCTTGGAAAAAGAAAGGTGTCAATTGTGTAGGTTCCAAGGAATGACACGCACTGCCACAAGTCAACAGGTTTTGGTGTGAAAGTTTTACCGGTTTGGCAGGTGTTCCTGAGTACATGGATAAGAAATAGCTCTCAAGTCAAGAAAATGGTTGAAACTAGAAGAAATATTTGAATGCCTCAAATGCAAGTCCCTATACATATACAATTTAACCAGCGGTTGATAGAATGTTATAATACTTTCCTATTAAATTACATGTGCCCCGTTATTCTCAAGAAAGAGCCATTTAAAGTACTTTACCCTCCCAAAAAATCTGTCAATTAAATATACTAGCAAACGATACTCCCCATTCAGTGATAACCCTTCTAAGAAAATATTTACAAACTGAAATCAAGATAAATACAATACATTAAAAAACCAGCCACCATGCACAGGTCAGAGTTAAGGTGATTCTGATGAACTACGCATTTTTGTACTTGATAAAACCAGTGCGTTATGTAGGCAGCACAAGATTTATGATGTCCTTAAGCTATACAATTCCTTGCTTTCTTAAGTGCTGGGGTTTTGTAAATGATACAATGAATTACTGCAGTATTGTCACTTAGCAACCAGAGTCAGTTTTCTTAGTGGAAGGTGGTTTTCTTTTTCCCCTTTGGAATGTAATAAAATTGATGGTGGGGAAAATAATCAGTCTTTAGCAGAGCAAACCAGCAGCCCCACTGAGCTCAGTAAATCTCACCTCAACGACCTGGGACAGATCCTCCAGTCCACCAAGTTCACACAGAGCCACTTGCAGGGTGATGTAAAGTCATAGAATCATAGAATATCAGAGTTGGAAGGGATCTCAGGAGGTCATCTAGTCCAACCCCCTGCTCAAAGCAGGACCAATCCCCAAATTAATCATCCCAGCCAGGGCTTGTAAAAACCTAAGATTCCACCACCTCCCTAGGTAACCTATTCCAGTGCTTCACCGAGTGAAAAAATTTTTCCTAATATCCAACCTAAACCTCCCCCACTGCAACTTGAGACTATTATTCCTCGTTCTGTTGTCTGCTACCACTGAGAACAGTCTAGATCCATCCTCTTTGGAACCCCCTTTCAGGTAGCTGAAAGCAGCTATCAAATCCCCCCTCATTCTTCTCTTCCGCAGACTAAATAATCCCAGTTCCCTCAGCCTCTCCTCATAAGTCATGTGTTCCAGTCCCCTAATAATTTTTGTTGCCGTCCGCTGGACTCTTTCCAATTTTTCCACATCCTTCTTGTAGTGGGGGGCCCAAAACTGGACACAGTACTCCAGATGAGACCTCACCAATGCCGAATAGAGGGGAATGATCACGTCCCTCGATCTGCTGGCAATACCCTTACTTATACATCCCAAAATGCCATTGGCCTTCTTGGCAACAAGGGCACACTGCTGACTCATATCCAGCTTCTCGTCCACTGTCACCCCTAGGTCCTTTTCTGCAGAACTGCTGCCGAGCCATTCGGTTCCTAGTCTGTAGCGGTGCATGGGATTCTTCCATCCTAAGTGCAGGACTCTGCACCTGTCCTTGTTGAATATCATCAGATTTCTTTTGGCCCAATCCTCCAATTTGTCGAGGTCCCTCTGTATCCTATCCCTGCCCTCCAGTGTATCTACCACTCCTCCCAGTTTAGTGTCATCTGCAAACTTGCTGAGGGTGCAATCCACACCATCCTCCAGATCATTTATGAAGATATTGAACAAAACCGGCCCCAGGACCGACCCTTGGGGCACTCCACTTGATACCGGCTGCCAACTAGACATGGAGCCATTGATCACTACCCGTTGAACCCAATGATCTAGACAGCTTTCTATCCACCTTATAGTCCAACTTAAAGTGGCTGGAAATTTACACTGGAGTAATGCTGCTTCATAGGGGAAACTTTCGCTAGCATAAAGGGAGCAAACACAGTGCTGCCATCTCCTGTGATGGAAATCCCTGCTCCAGGAATGGCCCAGCACAGGGGTGCAATGCCCCAGCCACTGGTCGCTCAAATGGGAGTCTTTTCATTGATTCCAGGCGGCTTTGAATCAGGCCTTCGGTCCTTTGGGCTGCAGCACATTCTGCTTCCATCCCTCGGCCCACCCGTGACAAGGACTCTCCCCACTAGAGGCCCGACACCATCTCTGAGCTGCGTGTGCCCCATGAGGCTGCTGCATGCCCCGAGCGTGCAGCTTTGGTACGGTTCACGCTGTGAATAAAGCCGCCGGAGAGTGGAGGAAGGTCGCTCCGCATCTCAGAACGTGCAGTCCCTGCAGTCCTAAATGCCACTTGGTTGGAGGCAGGTTTGAGCAGCGTAAAGGTTATAGCACCATGCACTTCCTAATAAACGGTCCCCACTAACTCAGCATTGATTCTGTAACAAACTGCTTTCCACAGCTGCAGGCAAATCGGGAGACCCATAAAACACGGCACTAAAAGAGCCAGAAACAGCTAGGACATCGCCCGTTAATGTGCTTGCCTTCTGCATGAGCTGTTCCTGCTCGACGGGAGACCCAGGAGGCTGCAGGCCGCAATGGGCATCACAGAGAAATGGCCATGGAAAGAACACTTGTTTATAGCCCTCAAAGTGCCCTGCATTGCTGGCAGGTCCCAGTCACTGGCGAGCTTCTCCCCTCCTGTTCCACCATGCACCTCCCTCAAATCCGACATGCCCCTCAATCGCCAGCCGTCTCCGCCTAGCCTGGTGCCTCTTCAGCGCTCCAGGACAGGTTTAGCTGGCAACTCAATGGGGTTACGCTGCTGCCCATACCCATGCCTCTGGCTGGATGTCTGCAGATTCAGTAAGACAGCAGGGCCCAGCGGCATGCTCGTGAGTTTTCTTCCCCTCCAGGAAGGACACAAACTATTCTTTGGGGTGGAGATTGTTAATGAAACTTGAATTCTCCAGGGCCAGCAGGAAGGATGCCCAATGCATCGACCTATCATAGACGAACTGGCCCCTCGTTCCACCCAATCCAATTCCTGGTCATTACCCAGAATGCTCTGCAGCCGATGTAGGTTTCAGAGCCATACAGGGGGGCGTGGGAGCATACAGGGAATCACACAGCGGTTTGTTTCTGCAGGCACTCCCCTAAATAAAAAATCCTCCCGCATGCAGTAATTATACAAAGCACTGCAGCTGGCCACAACGTTCCTGCTGCACGGTAAGCCATCCCTGCAGGATATTTAGACCGCTACAGAATGGAAACATGCACCCTCCAACTTAGAGTGAATTAGCCTGCTTCACTTCTGAGTGGAACGAGGGCTTGTGAGAACGGAAACATCCATGTCTTTGAGAGTCAGTGAAAAGAGGCAGGTTCTGCCAGCTTGTAATTAACATAATCAAACCCGAATCTTGCCTGCTGCTCCGTGACTTTATTTCTATTGTTGGGCTGACTTTTTGATCATTCCCTGCGCTGCTTTGAAATGGAGATAAACCAAGATGGCCCTAGGGTCTCCTTTGAAAGATGACAACGAAGGCACTTGCAATAAGCAGTGTCCCTGACATGCCGAGACTGTAAAATTAAGCTTGTTCCAGGCTTGAAGAGGAGTTAGATCCGTGGCAAGGTTTTTTGTTTTTTATTTCCATGTCTATTGTTGGTAACTGCACAAAACAAACACACTTGAAAGGATGGATTTTTCTCTCCCTGCTGTGGTTAAACTTGCCCTTTTTTCTCCTTTCTGGTTATTTGTTTTGAAGCTCAGAAGAGGAACAAAGGCTCAGCTGGAGGAGTAGACACAGTAGCACAGTGGCAAAGCGGGACTGGGCAAAGCTTGTGAGCCCTGCAGAGAGAGGCTCCTAGCTGCGATGCTGTGCTGGCTCATCTCGGGAGAGGCTCATCAGAGAGACATTGCGCATGAGTTACAAGGATTCTGGTTTGAGTCTGTTACAGGACAAGGGGAAGGATGATCTTGTGAACAGGGACTCGGGAGATCTAGATTCACTCCTTGACCCTGCCAGAAGCCTTCCTGGGGGAGTCGCATAATCTCTGTGAGGGGCCAATGTCTCACTAGGAGAAATTTGCTAATGTTGCTACTGGAGATCAGAGAAGTACATGGAGAGACAGGATGTCCCATCGGACGAGGCTGATTGAGTACGTCTCCTTGATAGACACCCTCAAACAACATGTGACTATTGCCAGCTCTACAATTACCAGTCGGTACATGGGAGCCCACTGATCACTGCATCAGTCTATGGGGTGGAGGGGACAGCCTGTTTTCAGCAGCGGGACCCCAGCTAGGGGAAGAATTAAACTGACCGTGCTCAGATGGTCCCTCCCGCCAGGACTGGTGCCAAGGGCACTCAACCTTACTCCATCCCAGCCCCTGTTACCAGTGAAACACTTGCATTTGGGATGGACTCTGACACCTCTTAATTACACTTGATACTTGTACAAGGGAAAGTGGAACAGGAGAAAGAAGGTCAGCTTTCAGGAGGGACCCACTTTGGTGATGGAAGAAGCCTCCGTTCCAGAAACACCTCTGGGATGGCACATCCTTGCCTCCTCCTGGATAAAATGTACTTCAGCTTCTATAGCCTGAGAGGGGAGACCAACTGGGGTCTCCATAGCCCCTGTCACACTCAAGGTATATGTGGTGAGACAGACCCCAGTGCTGCAGCCATCGTGTGACTCTGGAGGTCCCCAAACAAGTCCGTGGAGCACTTGGGGGCTGGGTGCTCTGCAGAGAGCTGGCTGCTCACCTGATGCTCTTCCTTTATTCCCGTCTGCTGAAAAGAGGCTGAAAGGACACTGACCCTTGCCCGGCGTTTCTGATCGCTACAAGCAATTGGTATCATTCATGGAGTCATAGATTGCAAGGTCAGAAGGACCATTATGACCATCTAGTCTGACTTCCTGCATAATGCAGGGCAGAGGACCTCACCCAGTGATTCCTGATCAAGCCCGTAACTTCTGTGTGAGCTCTAGCGTATCTGAGAGAAAAACGTTCAGTCTTCAATTGAAGACCCCAAACGATGGAGGAACCAGTGACCACCACACCCCTCCCTAGACTTGTCCAATTGGTGATTACTCTCACTGTTAAAAATTTGCACCTTTCCAGTCTGAATTTGCCTAACTTCAGCCTTCACCCACTGGATCTTGTTAGGTCATTTTTGGTTAGATTAAAGAACCTTCAACTATCAGAAGGTGCTTGTAGACTGTGATTAAGTCACCTCGTAACTTTGTCCAGACTGAATGAAATAGAATGAGCTTTGTTAGTCTCTCAATATGAGGCAGGTTTTCCAGACTGCAGATCATTCTTGTGTCATGACCACAGGTATGTTATGGGATTGTGTAGGGCCAGGAAGGGGAACACTGGGTGACCTATGGGAGAAGAGCCTTCATGAGACAATCTCTGTATTAAAATGTGGACTGAGCCTTGAAGTTTTGAGGACTCCTGGTGTGGGGCAAAAAGCAGCAGGCAGCTTGCACTTGGCAATGGGTTCCCAGCCACCTGGGGCTTTAGAGACTGTTCTAGTATCAGAGGAAGCCGGGGATATCTCTGAATCAGTTCAAAACAGGCCTCAGGACGTGGATGGAACCAGAAAAGAGCTTGAATTTAACTTCCCACAAAGGGCATACAGCAGCTCTGACCTCACAGCCCTTGTCCATACAGCAGCTCTGACCTCACAGCCCTTGTCCTGCTGCACTGCAGCGTCTGGTCTGAAACCCCTTCCTGTCATGGGACTTGAACCTCTGGCCTTCCACTTCAGCAACTAGACTGCCACCCATTGCACCATAACGGTGGGGGTGAATGTCTCCTCCATGTGTAATGCTGTAGACTACAGTGCTGTTACACTGGGGATGAGTTCAGTCCCAGATGCTTAAACTCTTTGGAGCAAACCAACCTAGAGACAGAGCACCGACGAGACAAGAAAGCAATATCCTGGCAGCCGGGGGGGTGGGGGGGAGGCATAAATAATGAAAGCCGAATCCATAAGTAATTACTTTTTAATTAATTAGGAATGATGACAGAGTGTCTCCATGAGAGTCACACCAGCTTTCGAGGCCTTGTTCTGACCATGTTCTAAGTGATTTGCAGAAGGGGCAAAAACATAGAACCATGGAGAGGAAAAGTCACAGCTGGGCTGGAGCAGGTTGACAGATGAGTGCCAAGCAGCCCACCCCACCACAGACGGCTGGGTTTGGGGACCAGGGAGCGGTGCTGATTTTAAGGCTGTCTCAGGCATTACTGCTAGCGTGGCCCAGGCGTGCACAGTGCGGGGCGAGAGTAACCCACAGTTTGGTGCGTGTCACGTGTCCTGATCCACAGAGAAGGTGAGTGGGCTAGAGAACCCCGCTGAGTCCGTTAACCGGGCTTCCCTCCCCTAACCCCCACACTGGCAGCCACTGCACAATTACACGGTGAGCCATGGGGGCCAGAAGGGAGTTGTGTGGCTGATTCCCCTTCAGAGGCAGGGGGCCCTCTGTTCATTTGCAGGCTCTCATTCTCCTAATGATCTGAGATCTGAAATGGCGCCGTTTCAAGACCACAGCATCCCGGCTTGCCATTCAGCCTGACAGCCGGAACTCTTACAAGGGCTCTTCGGTGAGCTTGCGCTGCAATTAATGAGCACTCTGTCTTATTAGCACCTTTCTCTGCTCAGCCTCACACAATGCAAGTGGGAGACAGCTCCCAAGCCAAGCTCTACGTGACTGAATTTGGCAACACAGCCAAGCCGAGTGTTTCCTCTGGCTCACGCTGAGAACCCACGGAGCTGAATCACGAAGAGCCATGGAGGAGCGGCTCATCATAACGTGCCTGATGCTGCCACGCAGAGGGCTCAGGGCTCCCTCCCCGTCACTCCAGTATCTCCCTGGGAGTAGCAGGGAGGGGGGGAAGATGCTAATCGGCACACCCTGTGGGATCCTGGGCTAAGGAAAAGGCAGACGTTTCCGGCCGCAGGGCTCGGTTTTTGCTGGTGCCTAGCCAGGCTGCTTGTCGGACTCCTTTGAAGAGTCCTGTCTGGCACAGGAAGTTTCTAGTGCAAATATAACTAGACATCATAGAAAGGGGTCTGGGGGCCCATGCTAACAGGCACAAATGAAGAATGACTTCTGCTTATCCCTGGGCACATACCACAGCCCTATGGCTCTCTTGGTTGAATGGACACTGTGGGTTTCCAGCAGGGTGGTACATGCCACCAGAAACCTTGAGCTATCTCCTAAGTGTGCCGGGGATGGTGGTGCTCTGTGCAGCTGGCTGCTTTGCTGCTCCTCCTAGCTCTTCACGTCTACTTGTACCCAAACCCAGGACAGCTCTGGAGTCTAACCATGGCCCTGGACACGTGCCAAGCCTGGATGGACCCTGCCCTTTGCCACACACACAGCTTCTGACGTGAGCTGGGCTCCGACACTTTCCTGTCTGCACACCCCTGCTCAGAGAGCCTTTGCCTCTTTACGGTTTCCGAGCACGGCCGGAGTCCGAGCTGTGGTATCAGAGAGGTCAGGGCCCGGCTTGAGAACATGCTGCATTCTTCCCTGTACATCTCACTCCAAATGGGTGCTGAGGTCTCCTCTCTCTGGCAACAAGAGTATCTCAGCCTGGCTCTGCAGTTATTTTTTTTCAAATCCCTGTGGGTGGGCTACCAATCCCCCATCTTGCCCTCTCTAGCATGTCCACCCTAAAGGAGCCACAGCTGCAGCTCTGGTCCTCCTCTCCCTCCAGCCCTGCTCTCTGATGCCAACAAAGTTGCATCCGTTTACAGAAAGGGGTGAAACTGGCCCTCTCTGATCAGGAAGACAGTGCCCACCTGGTATCTCTGTCTCCGAGAGCATGTGCCTCTAGAGTGACACATCTACCTCCTGCATCTGCTTTGCCTCCTTTTCAAAGTCTTCCTTGCAGTGTGTTTTAGAGCTGCTCCACTTGCCAGGAATCAGTGATGCCTACATGTCTTTCCTTGTGAAGTGGGCTTTTGTTATATTACCTTGGAGACTAATTAAGCTGCATAGGAGAGCTGGAACACCTTGACACTGAGAAGGTTAATGGCCCACGCCTATCCGCCACTCAGCAAGAGGAGTTAGGTACTGAAGTCAACTTTGCGACATTAATTGCAATATTGAACAGCCTGGAGTGAATGGTTCTGGGATCCTTCCTTGCCATTGCATTAATGGTGTTGCCGTGACTATATTCTTTAAGTAATTGGCAGCTTTTGCTAGGTCTCATCCTCCATTTACTTTCACAGTAGATTAGAAGCCATTGTGTACACTATCTTTGCTAACTCTTATTCATCTATTAAGTAGACTCGTATAGAAAAGCCTAATATAATGAGATGCCAGTACAAAAGGAGGGGACCGTGATGGTAGTGAATATCGTGGAATCTGCTTCTTCTCCCTTTGGCTTCCTGGTGGGCAATAACTCAATGAGAGCCAGGCCCGACAGTTGATTTCTGTTGTCTGTGGAGCAATTGACACAATTCACCAAAAATGTTTGTTTTTCAACCAAATCTAGCTTGTTTCATGCACAAGGTAGCGGAAGCTCAGTGCTGGATTCATGGTTTGTATTCTTATTGCTGTGGTTGAAGCTACTTGGATTTTATTCACAAAGCCCGGGCCCCCCTCCACTAGCACACGAACTGGTCCTTTGGACTTTTTCTGACTGGCACCCTGTTGTCTCCTCTCACGAGGAGACATGAACATCTGTGCACCCAGTACACCGGCTGGGCACAGGCTGCTCTGGGATGGCGTTTATGCTGTTCCAAGCCTATTCTGTGCGGAGAATCCCACGCTGTACGGCAGGTTCAGGCTCACATAACTGAATGGGAGGTGGTGAGGGCTATGTGGGTGCTTTAGCGAAAATCTTAGCCTGGTAAAAACCGACACCAGCCCATTAAGTGGCCTGAATGGTTTTGTGTTACAGGATAAATATTATCACAGCTGGCAGAAGCCAGGCAGGTCAGATCTGTGGAGAAGGAATGAATACTGTGTAGAGACCAATAAGGAGGCACACTTAGTATCATAGAGACCAGCGGCTGAAAAGCTCTATTAGGTAACCTCGTTCCACATCCATCCCTCTCCCACCACTGAATTCTCTACTGTATATTACACTAGTAGCAGTACTGTAGGACCTGGACGGAATCAGGACTCAGTTGTGCTAGGAGCTGTACATACATATAGGAGGAGACAGTCCTGCCATGAAGAGTTCAGTCTGAATAGACCAGTCAGACAAAGGGTGGGAGGGGAAACTGAGGTACAGGGAGGGGGGGATGACTTGCCCAAGTTTACACAGCAGGTCACTGTTTGTCCAGTCTATGAACAGCTCACCCATGCGTTCCAGTCCCATCAGGCTGTATCTTTCATGGAGGATGATCTGTGCATGCTTGCTTACAGCCTGCAGCCATGTCTCTCCTGGAAGGAGAGCGGCTCAGATTTTCTCTCCTCCTTGGATTTGTCTTGTAGCCGTTGTAACTACATGGTGGATTTGTTTTCCCCACTTCCTGGGTCTCTGGAAACTTCACACTCCAAGGGGTTGTTGAAACCACACACTGAGGTCATTAGTAATTACAGGGGAGCTGCCAGGAGACGTATCAGTACATTAAAAGAGTGGAAAAGGGAAAACATCCTGTGGCACCATGCCCCATATTCTTCATAGAGATATGCTTATGACATGAATACGGCATAACTAAGATGTGTTTTATGCCAGATGGGTCATGTGAGGTATCACTGGAAAGGTTATGATTTGATGAATATGATTATCCTATTTGTATGAATGTATCATTTCTGTACCTAAAGTTAGGAACATGGACTATGTATCAATTGCAAAAGTGTTTGCACCTTGGGAACGCCCACCAGACAGCAGGCAATCAGCCTGGATGGGCCATTAGGAAGGACAACAAGACTTTGAAGATGCTAATCTCCTACCTTCCTGAGAAGCTTCCTAGGATGCAGCTTTGACACTGCAGGGTCAGGTGATCATGTCACCTGGTACTGGACCCTATCTTGGCCCCCTAGTATTTTCCACAAAAGGGATGGAGATCAAACTGGGAAACAAAGGATTCCCACCATATGTAAATCCTATTTAAGGCTGGGGGGTGAGTTAATCAGGGTCGGTTCTTCACTGAATCCCTGCCCAAGATGACTGCTAAAAACACCTAAGACTGAACTGGGGAAGAGCTGGACCCAGGCTAGAAGGTGTCTGGCCTGTGAAGGGAATATCTGGAATTCTAAGCTGCAAGCAGAAGAAGTTTGTCTTCAAGAATCTCTGCAACCTGCTTAAAACAACATTGAGGGTAAGAAATTACTACTTGTAGCCAGTTTCTTTAGTGTAGTAAGCTTAGTCTGCATGTGTACTTTATTTGCTCAGTAATCTACCTTGATCTGTTTGCTATCCCTTATAATCACTTAAAATCTGTCCTTTGTAGTTAATAAACTTGTTTTTGTTTTCTATAAACCAGTTTGTGGAATTCATGACTGGGGGGCAAAAAGTTGTGCATATCTTTCTCCACATTGAGGGAGGGGGCGATTTTCATGAGCTTACACTGTACAGATTTCTGTGCAGCACAAGACAATACAATTTTGGGTTTACACTCCAGAGAGGATGTGCACTTGAGTGAGGGGGCAATCCCTGAGCTGAGTCTTCTCACAAAGAGCTGCTCTCAGTGTCTGTGTCCTTTTGCAGCTGAGTGTGGTCTTACCTGTGTGTGTATTAGAGGAGGCTTGAGGGCCTGGCATTGCAGGACAGGGTGAGGGAGCCCAGGCTGGTGGAAGAACGGGCAGGTTCAGTGGGACCCCAGTATATCAGGTGGCACCCTGGAGTGGGGGGGTAACCCGTCACACATCCAACCTGACCCCCTACATCGCTCTTGAATATTTGACTGTTATTGTTTATTAGTAGCATTAGGGCAGTGCCTAATGACGCTGATTATCTGAGTAGGAGACAATCCCTGCCCCAAAGAATTCAGAGTGTAAATTGACTATCTGCAGTAGAGGGTTTTCCTCCACCTCCTGAGATTCCACCTCACAATCTCTCCTGATCGTAGAAACTTTTTTCTTAACCTCCAGTTGACATTTTCCTACACTGGCCGTGACTCCGCATCCTCCCACATCCTGGGGCTATGACTTATTCCATTTCCGTGAAGGCTTTGATAGACCCAATTGCACTTGTCAGCATGGCACCTGTGCACCCAAAGAGATGTACACGCCCATTTTGTACACACTTGTAAAGGAGATTCTCTGAGAAGTGGCGCCTACCCTACACAGACATGGAAAGGGTTGGCCATGCCCTGTCCCGGAAGGAGAAGGGGAGGCAAGTCCTCCAAGTGGCCCAGAGAGGCTGCATGGGAAGCAGTCAATCAGGGAGAGGCCACAAGGAGCAGCCCGTCAGGGCCCAGGGGGCTCACATAAAAAGAGCTGCAGGGCCAGAGTGGGTCAGTTGCTGCTGGGAGCTCAGGGATAAGGAATGTGGCCCTGGAGGGCTGAGAGAACTATGAACCTTGGACAGAGCAGCTGCTGGCAGGGACTAGGGGAGTAAGAGGGAGCTCCTGGCTGGCTGTGGGACTGAGCAGCTGAGTGTCCGGAGGTGAGGGTGAAGAAGGTGCTGGGGCCCTGGGGAAGTGGCCCAGGGAAATAGAGCAGTATCAAAAGAAGTTAAATAGATACTGCAGTACAGGAGGCTGCTATTTACAGGGTCCCTGGGCTAATCCCCAGAGTGACCAGGAGGAGGCGCCAGTCCAGCGGAGAGTCCCATGACAGTCCTATAAATTCATCAGCCTCATCCTCCAGTCCTGCTCTCAGGCCTTTCATGGGATTTTTGGTTTGTTTTTCTGTGGCCTTTTTATACTGCAGGGACCATCCCTTAGCACAGAATTCCAGGTGTGGTGACACCTGGGCTACCGGCATGATCACCCATCTAGCATGAAATGCTGGCGTGTGACTAAAAGGAACTGTGATTAAGTGGAAAGGATAATATGTCATATACCAATTGAAGCCACTGGCTAATTACAGCATTCACAGGCACTAAACAAGACCGGCAGAACCTGCAGGCATGAAAGCACATTTTAAATTTTTCTCTAATCAGCATTTTACCTCTCGGTTTGTTGGTTGAATAATGCAGCTAGTCAAATATGGGCTCTCAGCACAGTCCCAGCCCTCGTTTACAATGGAAATAGGGAGAGTGGCAAAAGGCAGCAATCTGGAATCCGTTTAAAAGGAGACGACTGAATTGGATTTGGCAGCTCTGATACTCAACACCAGGAGGAGACAATCATTCCGTGATTTCAACATGTCTAATGAAGAGCAAAGCTTTCAGAATGGTTCCCTTTGGCGGCCCCTGGCCCCAGGACTCAGGTTGGCATACAAAGCGATTTGGTTCTGAAACGTGCAGAATTTATGCACGCAGTCGCTTTTCAAATTCAATGGCTCTGGGTCGCCAAGCAAGAAACCAACACTCAACAGCAATCTACTTAGGGCTGGACAAACTAGTGCAGAGGGAATACGACACAAAGGTTTGTCAAGATTTTCCAAAGGAACTAGTGATTTTGGGTGCCTCGATTCTGGGGTGTCCAACCTAAGACGCTGTGAAGGGGCCTGATTTGCAGAGAGCAGGTGTTTGGCACTTTAGGGCCCCTCTGAGGTGTCAGATTGTACAGCCAAGACCAGAGGCTGTGTTGGAAAATGCAGTTAAAAGGCTCCAGATGAGATGAAAACATTTACTGGAGGGATTTTGTTTTGTTTTCTTTGTTCAGGTGGCAGGTTTTTACATTGATTTGCCGTGTGGATTCCCAACTCTTCAGGGCAGGGACTGTGTCTGGCAGCACCTTGCACAATGGGTCCTGGAGCTTGGTTGGAGCCCCTAGGTGCTACTGAGATAGAAGTAATTTATTCATTGGTGTGTCATGCAAGCTGCATTGCTTAGTTGTAGCTGGTCACATGACTCACGTGGTGCCTTTTCTGTTCTCAGACTGGATGAGGGTCTGTCATATTAGAGACCTGGCTTCTATTCCCAGCTCTATTTGAACTGACCCAGGGGTCACCTGATGACATTAATAGGCAGAAGGTTTAAAACAAACTAAAGGAAGTATTTCTTCACACAACGCACAGTCAACCTGTGGAACTCCTTGCCAAGGGATGTCTGTGAAGGCCAAAACAATAACAGCATTCAAAAAAGAACTAGATAGTTAGTGGAGGTTAGGTCCATCAAGGGCTATTAGCTAGAATGGGCAGGGACACAACCCCATGCTCTGAGTGTCCCTCGCCTCTGTTTGCCAGAAGCTGGGATTGGACGACAGGGGATGGATCACTTGATTGTCCATTCTGTTCATTCCCTCTGAAGCACCTGGCACGGGCCACTGTCGGAAAACAGGACACTGGGCTAGATGGACCCTTAGTCTGACCGAGTACGGCCATTCTTATAACCTTGCACTAGCTCTCAGTTTGCAGGTTTCTGTTAGGCATAGTCGCAGGCAGCCAATCCAAATTTGTTCATCACGAGTCTGCGCTCACAAGCCTGGATTTCTCACAAGCATTTGTACTAGTACAACACCATTGATAGGTTCTAGGGCTGTGTGTGTCCTGATCACAAATGGATGCCGCTGGGGTTGGAAGATACATGCTTGGAAATCCTTTGGAGCCCTTTGCATGTGCTCTGCCTTTGGCGAGTCATTCGCGTTGCTGTCCATCGCTGTGGAGGGTGGTGATGTCTGGCTGCTTGAAGATGACGTGTAAAAGTGCAATCAGCAGAACCAATGTACAGCAGCAGTGTACTGGGGTGGCTGCCCCACTTCTATCCTAGAAGGGGCTTCAGCAGGCCAGGGAGGCGGTGCTGGTGGGCGGCCAATCAGAGAAGGCCTGCTAGGGAGCCAATCAGAGGCTGCGTTAGAGACAGCCAATCAGGGCTAGACTCAGCCATATATAAAGGCTGCCCAGGAAGGGAGCAGGCAGTCTCTCCCTGATGGTTAAAGGAGGAGGACTGGCTCCTGGGCTGGAAGGTAGCACCTTGGACAGAGCAGTGCTGGGGAAGGCCAGAAGGCGCTGGGGAGCTCCGGCCAAGGAAAACCACAGGCTGCTGGCCTAAGCCAGGCAGGTGCATAGGGCCGAAGGGGAGGTGGCCCAGGGATGATAGCAGGGCAAGGGGAGAGAAGGAGGGCAGAGAGGCTGCTGCTAGAGGGTCCCTGGGTCAGGACCCAGAATAGCAGGTGGGCCTGGGTCCCCCCCTACCACTTGTGCTACACTGGGCTGAAGAGGAGCATGGCCTGATCCAGGCTGTGGCTGGACCCTGTGATAAGGGGCTAGACTTAGAGGCTGCAGCTGGCCACTACAACAGGTGCAGATCGTGGACTGCTGATAACAACACCAAACCGCCGGAAGGGGATGAGACTGGAGCAGTGGACACTGAAGAGGATGCTGCCGAGCGGAGAGCAACGAGGGTCCCCGAAACAGCAGAGCAGATGAAGGGCAAGGCACCTTGTGAAAAAGGTGCTCCATGACTGGACAGAGCTAATTCCCAGAGCAACCAGCGGGAGGTGCCAGCGGTGGTGAGTCCTAACCCCATCACAAGCAGGTACAGAGGGCAACAGAGTTGATTCCAGACAGGGTGTTATCCAGTCTGCTCAGAGGGGCATGTGCTGGTCAGCAAGAACCCAGAGCCTTTGTTTTCCCTGTAAAGCAGATCTGGGATCAGAGACAGCAGGCAATGGTTCAGAATGTGGAGAGTTTTCTAGTCAGTGTGAAT
The DNA here is from genome assembly GCF_965152235.1 of Eretmochelys imbricata. NCBI lineage: Eukaryota > Metazoa > Chordata > Testudines > Cheloniidae > Eretmochelys > Eretmochelys imbricata. Next base: position 3,613,134 of record NC_135585.1, on the reverse strand, counting down.
TGCGTCTGAGAAGGGAATGATGGTACCGGGGGAGTGGAAGAGGAGGGTGGAGAGGGAGCTGAGGTGGACAAGAGGAGAAAGGGAGGGAGAGAAGCGGGAGAGTGCGCCACTGATAATGATAAACAGCAATCTCCAAGGCTCATCCCCAGGCTCTGAAATTGCTTCCATGCCTAAGCACCTCCTCTACTTCATTTCTAGCCCCTGACTTCAATAATAGGATAATGATGAGTCATTTAAGTGTGAATTTTGAGAGCAGAGCAAATTACCTATGTACGGATTGGTTAATGTCAGAGATGCTAACAAGACCTTTTGCTGCGTGCGTGAACTGGAATTGACCTATTGGAAGATGTAATATCACATTCCCAAACTTGGAATTTGACTGAATGATCAGACACTTAATTCGCCAGCAGATGAAGACTAAGTGGGCAAAATGTCAGCGTCCACATGGACAAGCTCCGGCTTCATCACTCTAGCTTTCTACCATCCGGGTCCCTATGGGTCAGGCAGATTTTTGTGCTCCATGGGTGTAGAAGGGAGGAAACCAGACCAGCAGTGGGTTTAGCTTTGATACAATGTCCTTGCTTATGAGTTAGGGGAAGACGTGGGAATTGCCAGGATCAAATCTGGGAGTTAACTAAGCAGTGTCTGAAGCCTAAGCAGGGCTGTTTGTGGGCATGGGAAGGGAGTGAATGTTAGTCCAGGGGTGGTCTGAACACTGAGGGTGGATCACCTAGGTGAGCAAACAGGATGTCCTCTGCTTTGATCCAGTTCTGCCCAGTACTTGACTTGTTTCTGGGTTTCTTTGCCTCTCCTCCGAAACTCTCAAATAACAAGGTGTGGAAGAATGACTCACCCCTGGAGCGTCCCCTCCTGCCTGGGAGTGGAATAGCCAGCTTTCCTCTCTAGTGTCCCATGCTGTTGGTTGCTCCAAGCACTGCAGTGGGCAGCCTCTTCTCCAGACTCAGCCAAGTCGCTTTTAAGTCTCTCCCCTTCCAGGGTAACAAAAGTGCAAAAACATCCCAACATGCAAGATCCGTCTGCCTCCTGTTGGGCTATTCCTTGGCCCATCCTCCAGGGTCAGTCTACCTCCCTCAGGGCTGGGAGGGGGCCCGGGCCCGCCCTCAACTCTGGGCTGCAGCCCAGGGTCCCTGTATTGAGCAGCAAGGCCTGCTCCCTCAGATGCTGCTGTTGCCTTGGCTCGCTTCTTTGCCCCGTGTCCCCTGTGCTCTGGTCCCCATGCCTCTGGCTTCTCCTGGAGTCCTCCCAGCTCCTCCTTTCTCTGCTGGAACGCTGACCCCTCAGGGCGGCCTCTCTCTGCGCCACCCCTTTCCAGGGCTGGCACGTTTCTGCACGTCAGACGTCCCCTTACTAACGCCCACCCTGAAGAAGCCCTTGACAGCTTGGCTTTTAGGCAGATGCAGAAGCGTGGGCCTCGAATCCATAAACTTGGGACAAAATCTCCGTTCAGGGTTGCGGTTTGGTTTGTTAAACCCCGATTAACATAACTGATTGCCTTTAAATGTTGGTTTGCGTGCTGACTCACTCGTGTTCTTGCTCACACGCAGCATCTGAGTCCATTGCGCACGAGAGTCGCTTTGTCACAATGGGAGTCATCGCTCTGCTTAGCAGCACACGGAGCAGGCGAAGCTGAATGATTGGACATTAGCAAGACCATACCGCAGATGTACTGGGCTCAGCACCGAATCTCTGTACACCAGCATGTCAGCATCCCAGCCAGAGCTGAGTGTACGGCAGGGGGCAAAATAGCAGTGAATCTTCCTTCTCCGGCACTGTGTGATAACTGCAGCCTGGCTGTGCAATTCCTGAGAAGGCCTCATGCCCCCAGCCGACATGCATGTCAGTCAGGCGGGATGCAGGATGGAGGAGACCTGATTTCATTCCATCTGTCTAGGAAGGGCTGGGGTTCCTTCCTGAGCTATCAGGGCTGGTCCCCAGAGGGCCCTGGCATCAGTCCAACACTGATGTCAGTACGAATTAGTTGCTGGAGGGCTGATTGTCCAGGAAAGTCAGAACAATTGTCCTGATCGCCTCCAAAAAAGTCGGGGGAGGGGCCAGAGTGGGGAGAGAAGAGCGTGATGTGGGGGACCCCCAACCAGTTCTGGAGGAAGGTCACTCCATGGGGAGGGATGTCCTCTGTTTAGCAATAGATGCTTGGTACCATCCATCTCTGCTGTATGTGGAAGGATGTGCTGGAGCCGACTGTCCCTATCGAAGGAGAGTCCCAGAGAGACGGCCGTGCTGTTTCATATTCTCCCAATAAACACAGCAAGTAACTACTGCCAGATTACAATTGTAAGCAAAGGTGATCCTTCTTCCACACCAGCCTGGGCATAGACGTGTGACCTGGCACTTAACCGGGATTAGGGCACCAAAGTTCTCTTTAGCATTAGCTGCCCTGAGAGAGGCACAATGAGTGCCCTTCAAAGATCCATGTTTTTTAGGGCTAGAAGGGACCACTATAATCTAGTCTGACCTCCTGCATAACACAGGCCAGACCATTTCACCAAGCAGTTCTTGCATCAAGCCCAAAACTTGTTTGAATTACAGCGTCTCTTTGAGAAAGACACCAAGTCTTGACTTAAAGACTTCAAGTGACAGAGAACCTACCATGTCCCTTGGTTAGTTGCCCTCACTGTAAAAGTTTCTTGTTCCTGGTCTGAATTTGTCTAGCTCCAGCTTCCACTTGTAGCCCTGTGTTCTGCAATTGAGAAACTTGCTGTCTGCCCTCCGGTGGTCATTAGCCACACCTTTGTCCTGTATTCTGTTCTGTGTAGTTAGCATGGGAGATACTGAGGTGGGTGTATCTACTGTGAAGAGTGAATGCCAAGTTCCTGATGGTGCCCAACGCAAATGCCCTTTAACGGTTTGCTCACTGTAGGGTTTGCATGAGATATGTGTTGTAGACAACAGACACAGTTGCTAAATCCATGGACCCAGGGGACTAGAAACCACATCTTCCAGCTGAAAGAGAACTCTTAATTACTAATAGCTGAAGGTGCCCTGTCCTTTCTATGAGGAGCCATAGATACTTACATTCCAACAGATAATCCTCAAGGGTGTTCCATGATAGCTTAGCCCAAACTTTGAATATCGATCTGGTGGTCTCACTGTTAGGTCAAACTCGACCCAAAATTTCAACTACGTAAAAGCAAGTTCTTAGACCCACAAAGATGTTTCTTTCACTTTTTGTTTAATCCCGGGGCAACCGTTCCACCCTCCCATAAAAATAATCATTCCCCTAAAGTGGTTGTGACCGAAGCATAGCAACCTTGGGCTAGTGCAGGAGACCTTGAAAGTGAAATTGACTTGACAATGACCATAACCAAAAGGAAAACAGACTAGACAGCTTTCATGGTCTGAGCTGGGAGAAATGCAAAAAGTGAATGAATTTTTGTCATTTCCTAGCCTCGGTTTTATTTTTATCTTCTCTATTTAAGGCCCAGTGCTGCTCCCTTTCTCGTGTGAGTATTCCTTACGCATGCGACTAATCCCATTGGAGTAGGTGGTGGTAATAATAATATTACCAATTATGTGTATCAGGGAAGCACCTAAAAGCCAAACCTAGTTGTCCTAGGCGCTGGACAGCAGCCACCTGGGAATAATGTGAAAGCACAAAAAAAAAATGAGAGCTCTTTGGGGCAGGGAGCAATCCAAGTCAACTTCATGAGTACTCACGAGAGTAAGGATTGCTAGATAAGGCTGTTAGATTATAACTTCTTTGAGGCTGGGATCTTGTTTGCAAGTCTGTCTCTAAAGCATTTAGCGTGCTCCAGAATGTGTCCAAATAAATAAGAATAGCCGCACAAATAGTATGTTTGATGTTTTAAAGTTTATTCACTTTTAATAATCTCAGGTGCTATTAGCAACACAGGGAAGATTTGTTCTTTAAAAGAACTTTTTTTTAAACTGACAGCATCCCTTTAATTAAGCAATAAGATGAGTTAGAGCATGAATAACAGTTTGCTAATTCATCCCCAAGAAGTTAGGCAAAATGCCAAGAAGAACCTCTTGCTGCAATTATAAAATTTCATTAGAAAATGTTTTATTTTAACTTTTTTTTTAATGCTCGTTAACTTAGTGAAGTGGCTAATAAGTTACGAGCATGAAAACTACTGTTCTATTACTCTCCCAGCTTGGTGATCCAGCGCACCAGTCAGAGGGCTTTGTTTCTCCTTTCTGCTAGGCGATAATTCATTATGCCATTAGTTAGACAAAGGAGAAAGGGATTAAAATGGCAGCCCAGGGTGGTTTGGTTTGAGAGGCCAGGGAAAACAACCCCAAACGCTTGATCCATGACTTCACTTTGCCATTTCTATATTTTAATCCGAAATTATCGCCCTTAGGGGGAAAAAAGAGCCTAAGTAGCCATTTATTAACAGTGGTAAGTATCATTAAGCAGAGAGATGTGGTAAAATATAGATTACTTAGGGAAGAGCCGAGTATCAGAATGTCATTACACGTTCCATGGTGGCATATTACCGAGATGATTAGTGGCATCAAATGACTTCTGAAAAATGATTATGGGCCATTAAAACCATTAGTCTGTCTGAAGCCAGCCCAAACACGCGGCCGTGCTTGGGATGAGTCATTAGTTTTAGCGGCTGGGTGGTGTGACAGGAATCGCGGGGAATATCCAGCAAATTAGCACATGCAACATGTTGGGGGATGTGATTAGAGGCCATTTGCGGGCGGATGCAGAAACTTGTTTCACTCTCTAAACTCCTTGGGTGCAAATGAGGGGAGAGGCAAATCACGGAAATCGCTACAGCCGTGGCAGGTTTCCCGGTAGGGAGAATATGGACGTGTTTGCAGATCTCAAGAGCCGTGCGTGTGCAGCAGGCAAGGAGGAGCTCAGTGGCCTAGCAGCAGGAGAGCTCTTAAGACGGGATCTGGGCCTGGAAAGTGACACAGGATCTGGGACATGGTCGTGCTGAAGCAGAAGGAGGTGAAACGGGGTGATCTTGGGTTACTGCCTTCCCAAAACCCAATGCAGCTCTGGGATCTTTTGTGGCTGTCACACCAATGGTTTGGAGCTTCCCCAACTGTTGGGAAACATTTTCTTTCAACAGTTAAATACAAATCTGTCTGTTTCCATAGCACCGAGTGCTTCCCAAGCAATCTACAGCCAGCGTCAATGGCTCCTGGGTTTCAATGCAATGAAGGGCCTGCACTGCCCTCCAGGGTACGCTGCCCTCAGCTGAGCCATTCTGAGTTGCACGTGCAGCCTCCCTTGCAGGGGGCTGGAAGCTGAAGCTGGGAGCGAGTGGAAAAGGGGGCAGGCACCAGGACCAATCTGCAGCATCACTCTGTGTGGGGAGAGGAAGGGTCGGCCAAGGATCCTGGGAGACCTAATCTCCTCTTACAGAATTGTCATGAGCTCCTTCGTTCCCCAGCAGAGTAACAGGACCTTGCTTTGTATAAGAGCTAGTACCCAGGCCCTCTGGAGAGTCAACTGCTGGGCACCTCCGCAATCTACTTCCAAAGGACTCTGAGATTAGAACCTGCGTGTGTCCAGTAGCCCGACTGGCTGGGTCTCATTTGCTGCGGTTCGGGAGTATAAAAGGTTTGAGTCTCTTCCCCAAAGCAGGGGGAACAATGAGAAAAACCTTAGGAACAGCCAAGTGGAGCCTGTCACTCAGTCTGATGTTTGTCGGTTGTTGTTTAAGCCAACTCCAGGGAGGGGGAATGTCCAGGCAATCACCAGCGGGGGCTGGGCTGCTCTCGGAGTAGGGCAACTTCCACTGTGATTCCAAGAGGCCCAGGTGTTTCATATCCCTGCTGAGCCTGCTAAACGATCCAGGCCGCAGTAAGCGAGGGGTTGACTTTGCGGCCTCCAACCTTAGCCCTCATCTGGGGCGGGTCGCAGCAAAGGGTGTTCACAGCGGGCAGAATATTTACTTGGCCCTGGAGTCTGTCATCACCAGCAGGTAACTCGCCCGCCAGCTGCTCCTGGCAGAGGTGCGTTGCTGCACTCCAGTTTACTTTTCTTCTTCTTTTCCAAACAAACCTCCTTTGGGTCACCGGGCAGTGGGAGGGGTGGAATTTGGGTGGCAGATGGAACGGCAGGTGCAGCTAGCTGAGAGGCAGCTGAGATCTGATTGATATTTATTCAGCTACTCGATCTGTCTAGGGAGCAGATCCTGCTTTGTGCCATTTGGTGCTTCTTTTTTTTTTTTTTTTTCTTAAAAAAAGATACAGTCCAGTCCTGCTATGGTATGTGGCCTCAAGCCATTACCAAGTAAGAGGATGTTGAGGGATTTAAGTGTTCTGCTGGATAAGGACCTAAAAGGGCGCCTAGCAAGAACACAATTGGAAAAACATCATTATTTTCTTGCAATTTTTAGTTTGACTGTCAAGAGTTTTCTCTTTCCTCTTTTTTATTAGTGACGCCTGCACCCACGCTTTCCTTGTTGATTGGGTCCTTTTGCATTTGATAAAGCTGGTTTCTTGTTAACCCTTTGTTTCCACTGGCGCCCAAGCCAAATCCATGGCTTGCTTTGGCTTTGTTGTTCGTGTACCCAACATCGGCCATGCTGGGCCTCATCCTTCCCAGTTCAGACGCAGCACCTGGAGGTGCTGAATGCACTCAGTTCCCACTGATGTCCACTCCCAGAGTCGCTCAGAGCCCAGCAAGATCAAGCCCCAAGCACTCAGCTCTGTAAGCAGTGCCTGCCAGTTAACTGCTGGAGAGAAAGGAGGTGGGAATGTAATGGTCAAAAGCAAAATAGCATTTGTGTAGCTCCGACAAGAAGATTGATGTTGGTTGGTGTTATGACCAGAGAGAGGAGTTAAAACTAAGAGCCATTTAAAAGGCTGAGGAGTTCTTGACCAGACCTGACCTTGCCAACCCTGAGCATTCAAAAACCAGGAGTCAGGCCCCAAAATCATGAGACTGGCTTAAAATGGGGGGGGGGGTTTCTTTGCCATCCCAGTGCTGAATTGGGGGGCTGCCCTCAGGCCACATTTTCAAGCTTTCCTCTGAAAACACACAGGTTAGAAACTTTGTTGGTTTGTTTTATGAAAGTTGAGGTTCTCTTGCACTCCCATGACTCCAGGAGCTGGGCCTTTAAAATACTAAGTAGCGGGAGACTCGCCATAAAATCGCAAGATTTGACAGCACTTCTGGTCACAGCAGTTTTCATGCCAGCTGCATGTTGATGCTCAGCTGGTTCTGAGGGCATCTCTTCCTTTGAAAGACCCAGCCTTCTGGCCAACGTGCTTCCTTCCAGAGTCTGCACACAGCGCTTCCGGATCAGGATTCCAGATTCAAGAGTGATGCACCAGGTGCTTCTCTTCCCCAATGCCAGCTTTCCAAGCAGGGCACTGGAGAAAGACGCCACAGCATGGCATTCTCGAGGAAGCAGGCTCGGATGCAATGCTATTCCATCAGCAACATCACAGTTGGGCATAGATGGGGTATCTTGCTCAGAGAATCCCTAAATCATGCCCCAGTCCTCTCTACCCCCTCCTGCTTCTGTGCTCCCTGGCACTGTGCCACCCATAGCTTTACCAGCCCCTCGAGGCTCACGCAGTGGGCTGCCAGGTCCAGGCAACTACGGGAGTGGGGTTTGGCTCTTGCATGTAATTACTCTCTCTCTCTCTCACATGGAAATAGGAAGAGTCCCCCGGAGACCTCTTTAGCTCGCTGAACTGCTTTCTGCCAGCTAACCCCCCTCTTCTCTCTCATCCTAATTGATGGAAATGGCCCAAGGAGCTAATCACAGCCCTGTTCTTCGCTCTGCCATTGGAACATGCTACATGCACTGGTGCTAGCTAGAGAACCAAGAGCCGGGCAGGATGATGGTGGTCATGAGGGAGACATGCCCAACCCCCATGCTAAGGGGTGAGACATTCCCCTCTCCCTACCCAACCCAGAAAGCTTAAGCAGGGTCCAAAGCCACCAGCTTGGACAACCACTCTGTGCAGGAAAAGGTTAATCTCTTTGTGGGACTGGCCTTGCCTGCCAGCCCCATCCAAGCCCATCAGTGGCATGCAAGAGTTGGCGACCACGCCATTTGAGCCAGAGGGCTCTGCCCGCGCTGAGCACTCGAGCCGTGGTTAATCGGACTTTGAGCCTCCTGGGGAATGAGTGATGGGAAAGGATGGCAGGCCAGGTTCTCCACCTGCCCGTGTGGATGTAATGAGGTTGTGAATGCCGCCTGCCCCTCTCCCCCTCCCCCCCCCACTCTGCTCCTAGCCCAAAAGAAGCAGCTAGTCTGCATGTTTTCTGGTCTGTCTCCTCCCTGGTTGGCAGGAGCCCCCATGAAATCCTGCTCCAGCAGCTGGGAGCTGAGTTTGCTGGTACAACCCACAACTCTGAGATCCAGCCTTCACTGTGGTCGTCCCATTGTCATCCTGCCCTCCCGCCATTTGCGGGGTTGTCTGCCTGCTGGCTCCGTCTTATCCTGAGCCGGCAAGTTCTCCGGGGCCGGGATTGTCTCAGAACACACTTACGCTTCCACCAGACTCCAGTTCCAGGCGTTGTCCCGGGAACATGCTCAGCTCAGCACCTAGCGGCCGAGGAGCCAGGCAGCTGTTGTGAGGAGCAGACGGACAGGCACTTGCCGAGTTCTTCTGTAGCCGGCATGGGTGACCAGTGGGGGCAAGCTATCCTAATTCGGTTAAAAGTAGGGCTGCCTGGGTTCTTTACAGGGCCCCTCTTTTCATGCTGTGTGCGGCACCTAGTGCAACGGGCCCCTGATCCCTGCCTGGGCCTCGAGGTGTAACTACATCACCAGTGAGGGTAATACAGCATCCACACACCGCGCGCCATTCCTGCAAATGCCCCACCCCTCCGACCAGGCAGACCTAGAGACAGTGCAATAAGCTGCCTTCTCTTTGGCTGGGTCTTTTCCAAAGCAACCTCTCGCTCCCCCAGCCTCACTGGACAACCAGATCTGCCTGAGGTTCGTATCTCTCCCCCTGAGCTCCTTGCTATCGTCACTGTGTCTTTGCCCTCTCCATGAGGATGATACCCCATCCCCTCTCTGCCTGAGATATCAAGGAACTGAGATGGGGACTGTAGTGAAGTCCAGGCCAGGATTGAAGTAGATCCTGAATGGTTTTACCAGACAGCACGGCCCGTGATAGCCACTCTGGGAGCTAGGGAGAACCACAGGGCCTGTCTGTGTCCAACAGCCTCAACAGTAAATAATCACTTAATGGTGCATGTAGGTCTTTCATGTGTGACCAGCTAGCTGTATCTTTTCCAGGGGACGGTGCCAAACTGTCTCGCTCTTTAAGACCATCATCCTATGAGGGAGAAGAATCCTATTTCCATCCTCTTAGAATCACCCTTCTGGTCATTAGAACAGAGGTTGCAAGCCTTTTCTTGCTGCAGCTCGGGCACCTCCACTCAGCTCCCCACCGAGGTGTGTGCAGATGCTGGGACCCGCTCTGGTCGCATTGCCTCCATAATGGTGCGGCTTCCGCCCAGTGTCCAGAGCAGCGGAGAGGCTGGCATGGCTTTGCTGGCACATCTCGCATTTGCTAGGTTTGAAAAGAGCAGCCTGCCATAGGCATCCTCGGGGGAACTAGTACACGGCGAGAGTCTGAGATTTTACTGTGATCATGTTGTCTGCCCTTCTGCTGAGTGACCCTCACCCAGTGATTCCTGCAGCCAGCCATAACTTCTGTGTGCACTACCCCCGGACATCCAGTCCCGATTTAAAGCCTTCAGGTGGGGGAGAAGCCCCCTTGTTCCTTGGTTAGCTAGTCCAGTGGTTAATTCCCCTCCCTGTGAAAAGCGTGCACCTCCTTTCCAGTCCGAATTTCTCTAGCTTCCTGTCCTGTCGCCCCCCAACCTGTGCTGGTGCTCTCTGGAGATTTCCAGAGCAATGGGCTTTTGGATCAGAGCCTGATCTGAAGGGAACCCAACTGTACAATCTTTTCAGCTGTGCCCCACACTCGTGGTGTGTGCAGGGTGGTGCACATGTACGTGTGTGACTGTATTTGCACAACATCCCGGACAAAGGGAACCTGATCCTGATTGGGGCCCTCTGCATGTCTGTCTTGCAAATCATTAATCGTTCTAATTACAGGCAAAATCCAAATCCCAGAGTGCCTGAGTTCATCACTAATCTGTGCTTTCTTCTGGACCGAATAACTGGGTCAGAGCCTCAGCTGGCACAGGGCCGTGGAAGCCGGTGGAGTTACGCTGATTTACAACAGCCAGGGGTCTGGCCCAACATTCTCAGGTACATGGAGGAGAGCTCCAGCAAAGTCACTGCACGGGAGTGCGTCACTTGTGTAAGCGACAGCAGAATTTGGCCCTTTATCCTCACTTGCTTCTGCTACAAAAGAAAAGCCACCTCCTTGCCATCAGTGCTTCCCAAGGGGTTACCCTGGACTCCGATGCCACTTTGAGCCCATAAGCTCAAAACTGTCTCCCTCTCCTGCTCTGTTCTCTCAGATGAGCGGGCTTCCTCCTGGCTGCCTCAGCAACAGGGCTGCCCCATGGATATGTAGATGGGGGGTTGGATTAATCAACCAGTTAATATGCACATGCATTTCCACTTTGTCTGCCCTGTACCGTTGCTCAGAATGGCTTCACGTGGGCCAGTTGGTGTCTCTCCCAATCCCTGCTGTTTCCACTTTAAGAAGGCATAAATCCAGTTAATAGGTCCAAAGAAGAAAAATCAAAATGTCACATCTGTAGAGACGGTTCAATTGAAGGGATATTGATTGTCACAGAGAATATTCTCACTTTATTCACCTACTTAGTCTCTTCCCCTAGGCGCATATGAATTCATCAAATATTGTCACACCACATCATAATGTTTGTTCCCAGGTGTTGTTGCAACGGTTCAGACTTTGTCCCGGTTTCCTGGGCATGTGTGGATTTAACGAAGTAAGGAGATCCTGGTGGAATGAATGCATTAGAAGCAGATTCCCGCAGAGTCCCAAATTAAGCCCTCCATGACTGGCCATTTTGGGTTTGCTGGGCAATGCCCATTTCCAATTCAACAGCAGCCAAGAGTTAAGTGTTTAGATTTGTCTCCAATGGAAAGGCTGGTTTTTTGGATGGAAAATAGCTTTTTTGAATGGAATAAAAATGTTTGCATGAAAAATCTTGTTTCATTCCACATGTGTCAGGCTTTCAATGAACAATGGAAAAGCAAATTCTTTGCTTTCCCCCATTATTTGTACTGTCCTATAGAATATCAGGGTTGGAAGGGACCTCAGGAGGTCATCTAGTCCAACCCCCCTGCTCCAAGCAGGGCCAACCCCAATTTTTGCCCCAAATCCCTAAATGGTCCCCTCAAGGATTGAACTCACAACCCTGGGTTTAGCAGGCCAATGCTCAAAGCACTGAGCTATCCCTCCCCCTCAGTGCCTAGGAGCCCTTGTCCTGGACCCACTGTGCAAGGTGCTGTACAAACGCAGATCAAAGAGATGGCCCTGCCCCAATGAGCTTGCAGTGTTTCCTTTTGCCCCAACCCCCTTTTCCAATGGAGAAGAACAAACCATGGAAAATGTATGCAGGAATTTAAAACAAAAAAAATTGCAAAATTTCCTATGGGAACAAAATGACCTTGTTTGACCTGCCCCTCCCCACATTGGCCATAGCTGTACGTGACTTATGTCAGGTACTGTTAGACAGAACAGCACGGCAACAGGTGGTGAAAGGCAATGGATGCTGAACCACCTGGTGTGAATCACCCAATAATACGGCACCACTGGGATTACACTTGCCCTTCAGTATCGACTCACCAGCCTGAATTTGCACCAACCGGCCACTCAGGACAGCTGTAAAGGGCTCTGCTTTTCAGACACGCCAGCCTGGGAGTGCGAAGTGAGGAATTCAGCTCAGGTCTCCTGGGGGGCTTTTAGCAGGACATGTTCCCAATGGAACCTCAAAGCCCTGCAGTAACTTACTGCATCTGTCTATCCCCAGGAGCTGTGTAGAGAAATCATATTCGGGTGTCATAGCTAAGGGGTGATTAATTCCACTTAGGTAAAATGTTACTAGTAATTAAATTGACTAAGTGAGAAAAACGGGACCAGACAATGCAGTCTACACTTACGGCAGCCTATGGAAGCGACCTCACGTCGGCAATTAGAACAGCGCCCAGCGGAGACTAACTCCGCACAGACTCTGGCTGGCTCAGACAGCAGGCGGGAGCTTGGGTTTTAGCTGCAGAAACCCCCTGGGATACAAAAGGCCGACCTGGGGAAACTGGGCAGTTGTTGCTGCAGGTGCCCTTTGGTGCCCATAAGGAGTTGCAGCTTCAGATGGCCCTGTGTGGGAACGGGATGGCGCAGTGGCTAGGGCACACAAGGCTAGGAATTTGGAGACCCCGCTTCACATCTCAATTCCATCCACTGTCACTGGGATTTTGGCTCCTAACTCCCTTTTGCAACGAGAATTCAGGCTCCTAAATCAGTTGTGTTGATACGCTGAGCACCTACCTACCTACCTCTGAAAACGCGGGCCCCAGTCGCTCTGGGCCTCATTCCCCATCTGTACACAGGGGCTAGCAGCCCTGCTCTGTCTCGGGGTATAAGGAGGGTAAATATATTCGAGGTGGTGAGGTGCTCAGACCCTGTGCCAACAGGGGTCAGACAAGCCAGATAGATGGTAGCACTTAGGCATCCACCCATCTCTGTGTTAGCAGAGGTGTTTGCCTATGGGTTAGTGAATTGCCCGTGCAAACAGGTAGACTGAGCTAGCGCCTCGAAGAGAGGCATGAGTTCTAATCCTGCCACTGTCTCACTGTGTGGCCTTGCCCAAGTCCCTTCACCCTCTCCATGGGGACAATCAGCCTGCTTCTCAGGGAATCATGAGGCCACCCTAGCTGCTGTCTGTAAAGCACAGGTAAGAGCTTCCTCTGGGCAGCGTGGGTTGGGGGCAGGACTAGCTGTTTCTTCGGTGAAAAAAGGTAAATTGAAAGCACAAGAGCTGTGGCCTCTGAGCCGCATTAGTTTCACATTTTTCTGCATTAATCTGATGCTTTGTAACGTTTTAATCTGTTAATGGCCCCTGAGTCAATCTGCTCCTCTCTGATTTAATCTTCCTTTGTCATTTGCAACTGATTTGCCGATTTATCTGACTGCATTTTGTCAGCTACTTGACTGGTTCCTGGTTCTGGCGACACCATCCTTCAGCACAGACATCGGGAATCTCCCCATCGGGTCCTATAACTCGAATGCTTCCAGCCCGTCCTGGTCAGGAGGGGACACACTGTACCCAGAGGGGCTTTGCTGTCTCTTATCGCCTGTGGGCTGTCTTGAAACCAATGGGAGTGGCAGGTGCTCAGCACCTCTTTGGATCTGGTCCTGGGAGTCTGGGGATGTTTGTCTCATTCGGATGGAGGAAGGAAGAATGGAGCATTTGCAGTGTGCAGGTGGGAAGGGTACACACACAGGTAATGCTGCATGCCACCCATGCTGCAACTCAGGTGTGAATGTGTTAGAACTACACCGTTCCTCCACTGGCCTTTCTCCCAGTATCCCAGCCCAGGGGACCAAAACTACCCCAGCCCTTTGGGTTGGCACCAAAGGAGCTGAAGGAAGAGAACTCAATGCAACAAGGCTAAGATCTGGTACCTGAGGAGGTCTCAAGACACCATAATTTTTATTAGAAACAGGGTTCTTCTCTTGGGGAAGGTTTGGAGGCCCTACAATACAGAGCAGCCACTTTTGGTTTGTAAGCTCTAAATTTTCTCTGTGGGTGCTCCAGCCCCAGAGCACCCACCCCGGAGTCCGCATCTATGACTGGGACAGCAGGTAACAGAGGGTCGGCTCCCGCACACCCAGCAAGTGTTACAGTCTCCTTACTAGGCAGAAGGCAAGGGCCACATTCACAGAGCCGAACGCACTAGCGTAGGGCCCCATAAGTCCTAAGGACGGCCCTGACGGCAGCTTTTCCCATTGCGGGGAAATGAGTTTTCGGTGGCTGTTCCGAGGCAGGCGGCAGCTGGAGAGGCTGAGCCTGTGGAAGGCTGATGCCAGTCGGCCTGTGCGGTGCAGCTCGGGCGTAGGCTTATTGAATTTGGGCAGGTGCTTTGCATCGCGCCTGATTTACAATTGATAACCTGGATTATACCGCGAGGGCAACCTGCTGGGGTCGGTGTAATTTAGATCAAGGAAATATCGGCCGTGCTTTCGATTCCCTTGACATCTGAGGGCGTGGAAACGGTTTCCTTCCCTGAAGCATGCACCAACCTCACAAACTAGAGCGGGGCGTGAGGGAACCGTGCTGAGGGGCATTGCAGAGAGCGCTAAACACGGTGTCAGGAGGTGACGCTGATATGCACAAGGGCAAGAAACCCCGGCCGGCGTCCTGCCCAGCTCACGCTGGCCGTTTTCTAGATACCCGACTAATACATGCATAGTCTGGCCAGTGGAGGTGAGGAGCTAGAGATAGCCGCAGAGAGGCAATGGAACGTTGGCAAGGTATCATGCAGACAGACAGAGACAAGGGACGGACCGGCCACCAATGCTGCCCGGGCAGACTCAAACCTGGAGCACTGGGCATTTTCCTCACAAACAATCCGGATTATGCAATCAGGGACCCTAGAGGAACCGCAACATCCCCTCCACTCCCCCCACCCCTGGCCTGGCCCAGCCCCTGGGGTGTGGCCCTGATCCCCACCACCTGAAGTAAGAGGGCCCTTCTTCCTCCTGAAAAGGCAGGAATAGCAGCAGGGGGTGGGGCACCCTTATACCTCCCCCAGCAGCATAAGGGGATCTGCTTGGGAGGGGCTTCTGGCCTGCTCAGTTCTTGCCCACCTGCCATGCCCAGCACCCCGCAGAGCCGTCACTCTTGGCGTGAACCCGTGCGATCGGCTGCCAGCTGCAGCTCCCTGGTCACTGAGGTTGCTGCCTCAGTGGGAAGATTGCAGGCTTAATTGATGCCAATTAGCCACTTCCTGTCAGAGAAGACTGACACTTGGGTGGCAATTGCAGAACTAATGAGGCAGCTGGCTCAGTAATTGGGAGGATGTATCTGTGGGAGGAAGAAGGAGTAAAGGGGAGCTCAGTGGATGAGTCCGGGAGAGGAGAGTTAGTTGTGTGGATGCCTCCACCTGCTGTAAACCTGTGTGACAGCCTGTGACACTTTGAAACGGAAGCTTAAGTGCACGTGAGGTGACAGAGAAGCAGCCTGCGGGTGTTTGTGGCCGGGAGACCCCAAGAGCTGCCTACGCAGCGGGAGTCATGGGGTAGGTAAAGGGGTGCCCTGTGACAAACTCCCCACTGAGATGCACTGAGCAGTTCCCCCTGCGAAGCTACTGCTTCAGGCTCTCGGCACACTCAGGCAGACGTCACTGCGCCACTGTCCCTCTGCCCACATTTTCAGGCTTTTCTTCACAACCATAAGGGCTAGAATTGTACTTTTTTTTTTTTTTTTAGAAAAATGGGTGCTGAGATTCTCTGTAATCACATGACCCTAGGAGCTGGGCTCCAAGCACGTGTCTTTGCTGTAATCCAGTCCTCTCCATCAAGGTGAATTCTCTTTAGCGGGCAGGAGCTGGTCTCAGGAGTCAATTTAAAACAAAAGTCCAAGGAAGGGTGCTGGGGTGACAATCCCTGGGGGATGGACTCTTCTTTCAGTCCTTCAGGACACGTGTCTGTCTAGTTATGACCCATTTCATACTGGAGCCCATCACGGCAGAACCCAGTACCATACTGACAAGGCATCAGAGAGACAGATGGAGACACGCCCCATACACACCGTTCTCTGCCTTGGCTGTCCTCACCACCACTGGGCTGCGTCACTGCTCCCCAGTCATTGAGACACTGCGGGTGCTTTTACCCACCATTTAGTGCAGCCAAGGAGGACTGGCCCAGTCTGCGAGTGCACCCCTGACGCCCTGCTAGGAAGACCTGGTTATGACTGTACCTGAGAGCACCATCTGGCCATCATCTTGGGAGAACCTTGCTGAGGGACATTGCGGGGAGGCAGGAAGTGGGCAGTGGCGATGCCCTGGGAAAACTGTTATGGCATTTTGCTGGTTGACGAAATCACAGAGGACTGGAGTCAGAGAGACCAGCCTGGAATGACATGCCAGACCTGGGGGGTCTCACATGGCAGCTTTGCTTACTAGGCCGTACCCTTCATACATTGCGGCCCTGAACACACAAAGACCAGCCAAACCTTTCAACACCAAAGAAAGAAAGGGGAGGAGACTGCCCTGTCCTAGTACAAGAGCCATAGGAACGTAGAACTGCCCGACGGGATCGAACCAGCAGCCCATCTAGCCTAGTATCTTGGACAGTGGCCAGCACCAGTTGCTTCAGAGTAAGGTGCAAGAAACTGCACTAGGCAGATGTGGGATAATCAGCCCCCTAGGGAAGTCTCCTAGGTTTTATATCTCTTCCAAAGTATGTGGATGTCCCTGGGGGATAAACCAGATCATGGGAATGAGGTGTTGCTCTTCTCACCCCCGCTCAGGGACCATTTGGCCCTGGAAGTGTATTGAGTATTTGGAGAGATCCTATTGCAATAGCATGGACCATCCCAAAATGGCCCCGTTGCCTTGTTGGTGGCCATCTTGGGACTGGCCATGCAAAGGTTCCTTGGTCGCGCAGGGTTCCCCTTCCATCTTGTGTCTCCCTGAAATAGATCTCAGCTGCTCGGGACTTCCAAAAGGAGTGTTTTAACGATGGTCATGCTAATGGCAGAGCCAGAGGGATACCTGCCAGTTCTGTCTGTCTGTCTGTCTGTAACCAAGGCTCGATTCGAGATCTGTATGTTGTCTCCATCCCCCATCTGACTCCTTGCTCCGTGACGGGAGCATGGCTCTCCACATGTTGCTCATCTTATTTCTTACTGCAGCCAGTAATAGACATGTTCAGAACCTGCACGGTACAAGCTGATTGGCTGGACAGCCATGGTCTAGCCTCATAGAGAAAGGGATGACGGTATAGAAATTTGCATAATGCAAGCTAATTGGTTGGACAACTGTCTTACAACTGCATCAAAAAGGGATTGGAATCCTTTTTCTTTTAATGTCTCCCTCCCCAGCCCCTCTCTGCTGGTTGCATAACAAATACTTGGCTGTGATGGAAAATGTCCCATTTCCTTGGAGTTTGGGCAAATCTCCCTCTACACGACTCTCAACGTTGCCGTTAAACGGAAGTGGCAGTTACCTGAGCCGCTGGGTTCTGCAGCTGCAGTTTTGCTTAAAAGCTTTATTTCAGCTTTAATATTCTTGGCACCTTCAATAGGGAAAACAGACAGGACATAAGACCAGTAGAGGGGGCAGTGGTGGATTAGCCACAAGGCCAACGGGCCCCATGCCCAGGGGCCTGGCCAATTGGGGGCCCCCAGAGAAATGGGCGCCCCGTTCCTGCCTGGCACTCCTGCCAGGGAATGGGCTCGGGTCGTGGGGGGTTCCCCCACTCCTCAGCACCAGGCAAGTGGAGCGGGACAAGCCCCCGCACCCAATCCCCACTCCCTGGCAGGAGCGCCGGGTGGGTGGGGGAAGTCCCTGCACCCCGACTACATTTCCCCAGCAGGAGTGCGGGGTGGGGAGGGGCCCCCACTTGCTCTGGTCCAGGGCCCAACAAAACTATAATCCACCTCTGAGAGTGGGGCAGAGCATTGGGATTGGGGAGAAAACAAATTTAAAAAGCCGTCAGCTGGCAAAAGTCTTTGTGTCCAACGAGCACCACCTCCAGATAAAACAATGCATTGCCTTCGGGCTGCAACTAGGAGACCCCACGCTCCACAGGGCATCTCTCCAAGAGAACCACGCTGGCATTCATGAGTGGCTGCACCCCTTGCTCTGAGACCCCTGGAGATGAATCATAGAATCATAGAATATCAGGGTTGGAAGGGACCTCAGGAGGTCATCTAGTCCAACCCTCTGCTCAAAGCAGGACCGATCCCCAATTAAATCATCCCAGCCAGGGCTTTGTCAAGCCTGACCTTAAAAACTTCTAAGGAAGGAGATTCCACCACCTCCCTAGGTAACGCATTCCAGTGTTTCACCACCCTCCTAGTGAAAAACTTTTTCCTAATATCCAACCTAAATCTCCCCTACTGCAACTTGAGACCATTACTCCTTGTTCTATGAGCTGAGTGCAAACCTCTCTCCAGAGAGTGCAAACCTCTCTCATGAAAGCTGCTTGCAGGGATGGGGATTCCCAGGACCCGCAGGTCCAGGGCATAAAGCTGCTCTGCTTAGGGGTAGCATGGCTTAGTGGCTCGCACACTGGTCTGGGATTCAGGAAACCTAGGTTCTAGTCCAAGGTGACATTGGGGTGTGATGTCCTGCCTCAGTTTCCCCATTTGCAAAATGGAGTAATGTTGCTGACCTCCTTTGTAAAGAACTTTGAGTGCTGTTGATGAGAAATATTGTATGCAGAGGTTTAAATATTATTCTTTGGCTTTGAATGTTACTTTGATTCCCATCTAGTGTAACCAGGTGAGCTAAAACTGTGTGAAAAGGAAATCAAGCCCCTTGTCTCCATGGCTTAATTCTTCCATTGAATTTCTGGACCTGGGAGCCTGGCAGTGCGTGAGAACTGTGACCTTGCCTGTATTCTGCCTCTGACCCAAGCGGGAAGCGGGGGGTGACAGGAGCTTTGGGACACTTTTAGGCCATGTGATTTCTCAGTGCCTCCAAAATCTCCAGCCAGTGGAAATCTGTGAGCCCCAGGTCGTGGTAAGGCAGGAGAACTTCAGTGCGGGGAGAATGCAATGTGCATCTTCCCCCAAGGAGCGGTGTCTGGAGAGAGCTTCTGAGGACACTCAGAGCGACACATAATTAATGGTGAAATGACAAATGTCAAGCCCTCGCAGACAGAGTTTATTCATCTTATTAAAGCAATGCCAGACATATCCATGGGGAAGACAGAGGATGGGGGTAGATGGGCAGCAGGCTGCGCTCTCTTGCAAAACAGCAGAGTGGAATCATCCCGGTATTTATGCATGACCCCTAGATTTGTTTCACATCAATGGATCAGGAACATTTCCAAGGTTCGTCATGCTCCACAAAGAGACTCAGGTGGACAAGTCCATTTTCCTCCAGCATAGACCACAAAATAGTTCCAGACAAACAAATGAAGCACAGAAACCCTCAGGGCAGTCTGCTCTAACAGTGCTGGTGCTCACTTCCAAAAAGAAACACCTTTAAATGGGACAATGGGAATCCTTTTCTCACCCAGTGCACCAGTGAACTGTGGAACTCATTGCCACAAGAGTGCATCAAGGCCAAGAACTTAGCAGGATTCCAAAAAGACGTGGACTTTGATGTAGATGGGGAGACTATCCAGAGCTGCTATTGTAGCTACAAAAAAGCTAACCAAGAGTTTGGGAAGGGGAATAAACCCTCATGCTTCAAGGCATGAGCCACACTCTAACGAGTGGAGATAAGCACAAAACTTTCCCTAGGGGCAATTTACCCACAACTCCCTGGTGCTGCCCACTGTCCGAGAGGAGATCCAGGTCTGATTTAGTCTGGCAATTGTCGATGTTCCCAGCTGAGCTACATAGCTGTATAACTATAGCTGTATTCAAAGTCCTGTCCTTCGTGGTGCCCCAGTGCTTGGGAGTGACCCAGCTGTCCTCGCTGGGCAGGTCTGAGGTGCCACCCAGCAGAGGGCGGTCGCGCTCACCCACATGGTAGGTCTCACTAAGACAGAGTAGAATGCTCCTTCCTCCAGCAGCGACATCCGTGTCGATTTCATCTCCCCAGCTCCTTCTCATGCAGCAGTGCGGATGAAAAACAAACACCCCCTCCCGCCCCCCACACACACGCACCAATCTAATATAAGAGCGCCGAGACAATCACAGCAAATAATCGGATTTGTCACCAGTTTCTGAAACCCCCCTTTCCATTCTCCTCCCAAACAGCTCCAGGCGACCTGCATTTACCAGCCTTGATCCCAGGCCTCCGAGCATGGAATCATAATTACCAGGTTTCATTTGGTCTCTCTTCTCTCTCCTGACTTGAAATGATTTTTGGAGGCAGTTGGCAGCAAGGGAATACAGCTGCTGCTAAGTTATCCAAATGATTTATCTTAAGATTCCTACAGAATTCATTGTGTGGGGAGCCTGGGCAACGCGGCCTTTTAATATTCATGCAGATTTGGAAGCCGTGTTAATCACAGGTTTCGATAATTTGAACTTCCCTTAATTGTCCTTACAGAAGGTTCCGTTTGGCCTCTCCCCACCCTCAGCCCCACCCTCCCCGATTGTTCCGCCACATGGGAGATTTGCAGCTCAATAGATTGGCAAGCTCCCTTTGCTTTGTTTGGATTTTTTTTTTTTTAATTGATGCATATTCATCGGATTGATGGCAGGAGCCAGGCACCAGCAGAACCAGCCCCTTTGACGGCTGAGGGAATGAGAAGTGAGTGACGGGGGGGTGCAAGCGCTACGCCGAGACGAGTTCAAAGTCATGTTAACCAAGTGCCGATTGTTAACCAACCGGGCGAGCACTAGGCCGTACAGCAGAAGGTCAGCTGGGAACAGGACCTCAGTTTCCTGGTCTACTTCCTTAGCCATTAGGCCATACTGTCTCTCTTGCGTAGAACAGGAAAGAAGGGTCCTTCACAGCCCCAAACCTCCACCCTGTACAGTCCTTCCCTTCTCCAAAATTGTTGTGGAGGGGCTAATGTGCCTACAGTCAGAGCATACATGCTTCCAGCCTTGCCTTTATTAGCAGCGTCTGCCTGCTTGCCAGGATGGCAAATCCGTAAGCCCTGGAACGCCATGACTGGAAGCTCCTTGCAGTGTGTATTTACAGATACGTTTGTTCGTGCATAGAGACAACGGCACTGCGATCCACTGCACGGCTGACCAGGTATTTCTCCACTCAGCTAGCATGCTCCAGGAAAGAACACACTGTCATTCCCCAATTGCCCTGGAGCCGGGGAACCCATGCGGTGTCTTGACAGCAGCCTGCAACCCTTTCACCAGCAAACCACTAGCCTGCTGTGTCCCTGCTCGTGCCACTCACCACAGCAAAGAGCCGACAAGTGCCTGTTCTAGAAAGCTGCTCTGGGTATCCCAGGCCAGGGCTTTGGACAAATGCCGCAGCAAGCTCCCGGTCTGACACAAAGCTCAGTGCATGCGGGGACAGATCACTTTGGGAGTTTAGTTTTGTGCGGACAAGCAGCTGTATCAGTTGTAGCCAATAAAACTGCATGTCCTTTGGTTCCGTGAGGCTGAGTGACACAGTGCATTAATTAAAGGCTCCCGCTGAGTGGTCAGGCTCCCCTTGCAATCCCAGTTCGGCCCTCGCTGTAATTTACTCGTGTTCAAAGCACAGAGAACGTTCTCTGTGTGTGATCAGCACAGCCTGTTTTAGAAGCAGTCGGCTCTGTGCATGGGACCATCAGGAAACGCACATGGCTGTACGGCATTCCTAAGGACAGGAATACGTTGCATGTTTTACTCCTTCCTTCGGAGGGCCTCGGAGTCTGGCAAGCCTTCACTGATTACGTCGCGTTTAACCCCTCATGAGGCAGGTGTCATCTCAAATTTACAAATCTAGAAACTGGGGCACAGAGAGCTTGTGACTTGCCCAAAGACCAGAGTTAATGGCAGAGACGTGACTCAAACCCAGGAATCCTGATGCACGACTTTCCTCCTCTAACCACTAGTCATTCCTTCCCTTGAGCTCATAACTTGAGCAGTACGAATTGGCGTGTCCTGGGCCCTCTTCTTCAAACAGGGCCGTGATGGGACTCAGCAGGTTGCTGTCACAGAGTCGGCTTCTTGCGCTCTGATTGGAGTGTGAGAGCCCAGCTCTTTAGCTCACCGGCTGCTTCCCAGATTGCAGCAAAGCCCTACAGCAAGCTTTGGTGTTTGCTGTCTCCCCAGGGGGAGCTTGGGAACTGCTGCTCTCACAGTATCACTAAATCTTTGCAAATGCTGCAAGGCTCTTGCCAGAGACCGGCTGCAAAAAAGTCCAACTGCAGCAGCCTGTTGGCTCTCAGGACATGTTATCTTTGCCAGCTGCAAAGCAAAGAGCACCGGTTTTGCATTTCACCCTCCCAACAAGGCTCCCGGTCCCCGTGCTCATTCTGATCACACCCCTACAGCTACGGTCCTTCGGACCTCCCCTGAGGATGGACACGGCACAGGGGACTGCTGAGCGTTGGCAGAGCTGCGTGTTTGCAGTGCTCCGAACTGGAGTCGCGGGAGCGGGGGGAAGCGACTGAGGGGCACTGGTGGAGCTTGCCCAGCACCTGCTTGCACTATGCCAGGCTTCCCCCGGTACCACTGCCCCTCCCGTCCAGAAAAGCCAGTAGCCAAGCCCTTGAGGCAGGCCCTGTGTCTGCAGGCCTGTCCCTATGGCACCAGCATACCCGGGGCACCCTAGCCAATCGATGAGACGTGGGATGCTGGCAGCAGGCAGCTCTGCCCCATGCCCTGCCTGAGAGCCCTGGGTCTGATGAATTGTTGTTGTCATCTGCACGACCGAGCCAGAGTTCATGGGGGCAGCCCACAACCAAAACCACAGGAGAGGCGGCTGCTGGGCCTGGGACCCCGACGGCTAAACCCACCCAGGCCACAGGCCGAGGAGAAGCAGGCAGATGCCCTGCCCTCCCCAGAGCACGTCCGACTGTCCTGCCGCGGAGCCTGTGCAGCTTGGCCTGAGGGGGCCCGTGCCAGGGGTGGGGGAGAGAGAAAACAGCACAGACTGCAGCCTCGATTCTCCCTCGCCTGGGTCCTGGCCTCCTGCTGGGATTCACTCTGCCTCTCTCCCGGCGACGACGGGTGTTACCTGTCGCCAGCTGCCAGCCGCCCCCCCACGAGCCAGCTGCCGCTGTGCGGGGGCAGAATAGCAAGCAGGCGCTTGGAGGTGCCGGCAGAGACGGGCATTTCTGTGGGGCAGCAAGCGGCACCTCCCTCCCTCACGGGCTCCTCGACGGCCGCTCGCTGAAGCTCCAATGAGACAGGCTAGCTGTGTGTCTCTGCCCGGTTTCCCCCATCGCTGGCCACGTTCCAGCCAGAGGGAGTCTGCGGCGGGTTTGCCCAGTGCCACTGAATGACCCGCAGACACTGCCCGGCCTCCTCCTGCTCTGTGGATAGACAGCTGTCAATCCACCGACTCGTGCCAAAGCCAAATTCCCTTCCCCACTGAGAGCAACCCCTCCAGCCGCTGCCTGCCTGCGCGGCATGGCCGTACAGCCAGCTCTGTAGCGGAGGGTGGGTTCAGGCTGGTCACACTACACCGTTTCGAGCTGCTCCTTCCCACTGGCCCAGCTGCAAATATGCCCCTGTGCTGGTTCTTCGCCTCCCCACCCTGGGGTAGGACGGTTCCCCATGTTGGAGGAAGGGCTGTAGTCCAGAGCTCTTTACATGGCTCCTTGACAACTCCCAGCTTCCCTTTGACCATGGGACTTCCTGGATTTGGTAATCGCGGGCTGGGGCCAGCGGCGCGGGGAAGACTGGCTGTGCCCCCCGCACTGGCAGAATCCCTTCCCTTCCCAGATCCCTGTGATACTGAGCTTCTGGACATTATCCTGTGTACCATCGGAGTGCTTCGAGTTCCCAATGAGCGCAGGGCAATCTGAAGCACAGTGGATAAGAGATGTGCCCAAGGCAGTGGGCAGAACTGGGACGAGTTAGGCTCAACGAGGCTTCATGGCCACTAGGCCACCTTGAAAGCTCAGGAGGGCTGCTGAGGATTGAACCAGGACCCTCCGTCGTGCAATGCACCGAGCTACATTCCTCCCCCCCAACGTGCACTCAGAGCCCCACCCAAAGCAACGCGGGCTGCGGATGGGGCGGTGCGTTGTCATTCTGTTGTTCCCTCCCCTCCAGGTCTGCGGCTGCCTGGGCATCTTCCGTCGGCGTGGCGCTCTCCTCGCGGTCTCGGTGCGCGCTCACTGTTCTCGCGAGCAGCCCAGACGGAAGCAAACCAAACCAAAAGCCCCCATCCACCCATTTCAGCGCGCTGGGTTTCTCGTTTGTGAGTTTTCTGCCCCTGCACTGTAATTGTCCTAGTGAGAGGTCCATATTTTGATGATGGTTTTCAAAAAAATAAAGAACTCAAAAGGATAATCAAATCGGACGTGACACGCCCAGCCCCCAAACTCTCAGTGCAGAAACTCTGCTGCCAGTGAATGGGACAAATGCGCATTGGGGAAGGGGAAGGGGCCGGGGGGGAAATTACCATAATCTTCTTCTGCAGGATGACCCCAGATTTGAGTGGAGCTGCAACTGGGGGCTCGGAGCCAGGTGGCGTGGCAGGCTGGTCTGGCTCGCAGCTCTCCCCAGGCAGTGGTAGACGTGTCCTGCCTGTCTAGGTGCTGATGTGGCCCCCGTTGCTGTTGGAACTGAGTGCTGTGGGGTCGGGCTGTGTTGTTATCTCCCGTCCAGAGTTGGGAACAATGGCACAGAGCGACTTGCCCAAGGTCGCAGAGGATATCTGTGGCGGAGGTGGAAGTCTCCTGAGTCCCAGTCCAGTGCTTTACTGTCCCCTTGCTGGTCTCTGAATGCATCCAGCTCAGGGATAAGGGCTCTTGCCCTTGCATGTCTCACAATGGAATCACCTGATTCTTCCACCTTTAGACTGGGACCTGGCTGCAGTAACCTGGGCACCAACTGCTTCCAGCCTGTGGGTCCGAATAGGTTTCAGCACCTGTGTTTCCTCCTCTGGGGGAGCCTGCACCCAGCCCTATCACAACCACTGCCCTTCCGAACGCCAAGGGGGGTTCTGGGCAATTGGAACAAAGCATGAGAGAGAGAAGGATTTATAACAACAAACAGCCCCTAGGCTTGTCAATCTCTCCGACCGTCCTGCCGTCCCATAACCGCAGCCTGGGCAGGCCTGGCTTCTCCAGTCCCCCTCACAGACTCCTGGGTCAGAGCCCGTCAGCCTGGTTCCCCCGCAGCAAGTGTCCTTTAAACCTTCCGAGTGTTCATTGTTCTTCAGGGAGCTTCTTTGAGCCCTTGCAGGCTCTAGCCCCTTCTGCTCCCATCAGTCCCATAGGCTGGTCGGTGACCGAGCTGGTGCCATCAGAGCTAGAGGTTCTGGCATTGTGGCTTTAGTAAGTGGAAGCCGATCCAGGGGACATCTTGAGCCACCTCCTCCTTCCTGCCGGGACCAGTCCAGACCGTCGCCCACTGGGAAGCGCTGAATCAAAGACACTCATCCATCCAACGCCGGGTTATAACCAGGACGCACCAGCCTTGTGCTGGGAGCCCTCTTAGCCACGGAGGTAGCCCTACTCCTCCACACTGAGGAAGCCTGGTGCGGTTTTCTCGTGGGGGATCTGCTCTTTAGTTGCGTGGGGAGTTTCTGCTGATCAGCGTCCCGACGGTTTCCACCTTGGGGCACGTGGCCTGCGGGAGAAAACGTTTGTGTGTCGTTTCTGCTGTGCGATGTTGCTGCAGGTGTGTCTTTGGGCCGGCCCCTGGTTCCGTGCCCTGCGATGCTGCAGCAAGGCTGGGCCAATGCGTGGCAAAGCTGCACGTGGATTCAGAGCCCCTGTGTGCCTGGCCAGCAGGGTTCAGGGGTGTCCTGATAATCCCAGGACAGGCAACGCACCCCACGCCCAGGAGCGCCCTCTGACCAAGGGAAGGCTGTCCTACCCTGGAGGGAGACTGGTCATCCGAGATGGCCACATCCGTCAGCCCAAAGTGTGCCCTCCCCTCTGCTCCAAAGTACCCATGACCAGGCTGATAAGGAAATGGGATCAGGCTGGGGACTGGTGCCATGGGGAGCAGACAGCAGGACCAGGGCTGGCGGGAACATTTTCAGGGGCAAATCAGCACCTGGCTTCCATGTTAATGGGTCTCTTGTGTGGAATGCTCTGCCTCCTGAATACATCCAACCAGGGCCCTTCACAAGAACCACACCACAAATTCCCTGCAGCTGGGGGAGTGGGTGGATCAGAGGTTGATACCAATGCACGACGCCCATCACATTGATTTGAACCCAGCTCGGCTCAGTGGAGACCACTTATTACCCTCTGCTGGCTGTCTGGTGCCCCATGTGCAATGGATCTAAGGGGTCTCAGACCAGCTCCTCACGGGCAGGTGGCTGCATCACAGAAAACGCCTGCATCCTTTCCTGCTGGCTTTGGGAATATTGTCAGGTGCCCAGTTTGGGGATAAACGCATTAGAGATACGAAGGCAGATGGGACAAGAGGCAGACAGCTGGTGCTAACTGACCTCCTTCGTGGCATCTAAGCAGAGAGGCCAAGGAACTAAATGGCTCCTGGAGAATGAGCTCAGACCTGCCCCGCTGCTGCATGTACTGTTTGTTCTGCGACTAAGCGGCGGTCTGCCAGGGGCTCATCAGACTGGCATTGCATTGACGTGCACGCCAAAAAGCAGGCGCCCCGAGACATCCGTCTCCGTCTCACGAAGGCCACTTGTTTTGTCGGACTTGTGTTTAGGCAGGCAATAAATATAAAGGTGGGTACCTCCGAAGATAAATAACCCCAGACAAGGCAATCCATCCACTCTGCCCCGAGCCCGGCCTGCGCGATCAGTCGAAAGGTAAACGTAGTGGTGAAGCGAGGGAAGGAACTGGCGGAGCAGGGCGAGCCGACGCCAAAGGACAAAGGAGTGGGCTATCGGCCGGCCCGCTGTAGCAATGAGCAGTGACAGCACGACACAGGGCTTTTCGATCCATTCGTAGCCCGTCATCTTCTAACGAAGACAAAGCTTTTCAATTCTCTCGCCCTCCCTCAGGCAGCGGGGAGAGCGTGAGACGGAGCAAGCTTCGCTGGGAGGCTTTATTGGGTATGTTCGCCTCTGGAGGACGGAATCCAGCTTAGAAAGAAAGGGAACTCATTCGGAGGTTGGAAGGAGGTTGCTGGTTGCAGTGTTCCTTCGTGTGCTTTGGAGAGGAGAGCTGCACGCGCGGTGGTACCGATCAGATCGTAGCCGACGTGCAGGAGCAGCCTAGCCTTAGCCTTCCATGCTGTTGGCTGTGGCTTGCTGTTCCGCAAAGCCCCCTCCGGCCACGGTGCGCCGTTCCCCATCTTTGGAGCTCTACTGGTGCAAGAGCAGCGGAAACTGAGCTTCCAGCCCTGCCTTCTGCAGCTCCCGGCAGGGCAGGGTTAACCTTACAGCCCTGCCTGCCAGTTTCCCTGGCACTGCAGTGGACCTCAATCTTGCAGCTGCATCCCAGCTTCAGGGCGGTGGCCAGCCGCGCCTGGCTCCAGAAAAGCGGCCACACCCTGTCTCTCGTGGCGCGGAGGACAGGCCTCTCTTGTTAATGGCATCGTTTCCAAATAGGCCGGGCTTGGATACAGGGAAAGGCAACGCCCTTTGTGCTCCGGGGCTTTGAAAAATTCCATCCTGGGCTGGATTTTAAGAGATCTCAGCCCGCACCAGGGTCTCAGGCAGGATGCGGGGGAAGGCGGGGGATTTTCCATTGCTCTCAGCTGGGCCTGCTGGGGGCTTAGGTTTTTTGAGAATCGGTCTCTTACCATGCACTGCAGTGTAGGCAGAGGGAACACTCGACGCTGCGGTAAAGGGGAATGCATCCTGTCTCTAATGGTGTCTGCTGGACCTATGCCCAGGATCAACCCAGTCACCCCTAATGGGCCAGGCAGGCTGAACGGAAGCTGCAGCCCAACCATGGAGCTCGCAGCCTGATAGATTCCCCAAGCCGCGCTGATATGGTTATTCGAGAGCCCTGGTGCCTGTCCACGCACGCAGCCATCCATCATTGCAAAGTCTCGCTCAGCTGGCTGCATGGGGGGGCTGCTCAGCAAGAATACAATCAGCAGCCATTGAGCGGCCAGTGGCTGTATATCATTCCTGGAGTCTGTATTCAGGGACATGGCAGGTGCAATCCAGGCTGTCTCCAGCAGCGCACTTCCACCCCCCAAAATTACAGCCATGGCTTTGGGAACATTAAAAGTACCGGATCTTTTAAAAACCCCTCTCTTCTCTGGCCCTGCAAGGGCCCATTGAATCACACTGAGTTCCTGTTAAAAAAAACATCCTGCCTTCCTGCAAGACACATGAGTTTTTCAGATCCACACTCCCTGCCACACCTTGTTTTTGTACAGCATGGGGAGGGCATAACTATGCTACAGGTCCCTGAGTCGCAGGGCAGCTCTGTGCCTGCCGCTGTATAAGGTTAGAGCAGTCTAGAGGCTGCTCCATCCTATCCCAGCTGATAGTGGTCCATAGGCATACAGGGGATAGCCAGTCAGGGCATGCCCTGGATTCCCCCCTAAACTCAAGGTAGGGTGGTACAGGAACCAGAGAAGCCATCTCTGCAGGTGCGAAGTGCTTCCTTACTTAGCCGGCTTGTGTGCTGCTGGAATGGAGTTAATGGGGCTGGAACGCACCCGAGAAGCCAGCCCTAAAACATGACATGGGAGCTAGTGGGACACGCTGCTAGCTGCCTAGCAAATTCCTCTTTCTGCTCTGTGGCGAAAGGAACCCCAGCTTTCTCCTGGCCCTGGTTCCTACCCCTTCACTGGTTAAATGCTCGAGGCCCAGAATAACGCAACAGGGAGCCGGGGGCTCGGGACTCGGGGGGAGAAGCTCCAAGCAGTGCCTCTGGGGGCCAGCAAGTCGCCCACCCTGAGACGTCTTTACAAGTCGAGTGTGCCGGGATGGAATGCAATTAAGTTGGAGTCCTTTAATCTCCCTCCCCTCCATCTCTCCCCACCCGAAAGGACCAGGAGCCTCTTTGCAGACCTGTTTTTTGTTTCAGTGCCTTTGCGGCTCAAGCGCTTGCAGAGTGCTTGCCTCGTGGTTCCCCCTCCGCAAGACACCTGGGCACGCTCGCGCACACCCCTCTTCCACCTACAGGCTTTGCATTCCAGCTTCGTTTGTCCATCACGCTTCGTGTGCAGCCCGGTGTCCGTGGCTCAGCAGATGGCCGGAGAGCGCTTGTATTCTGGGGAAGTGCATCGCCAATGGCTTTACAGTTCGCCCTTTTACAGTCTCCATCCCCCATCGCCGGGTGCAGGTGGAGTTTTATTTAGATCTTTGGTTTTGTGTCTCCTGGTTTGATTGGGGTCTGACATCCATCAGTCAGAGCAGCCCATCTGGCCTGTAGCATGGCTTAGCCAAGGGCCAATGGTTACTAACAGTAGCACGTCTTGCTGCAGCTTTCCAAAAGGGGCAGGAGCTGTCAGGGAAAAGCTCCCAGGAAGTGCCAGGATTAAGCAAACCCCAGGACCAAACACACCCAGTGAGAGCGATCCAACAGCCGAGGGCCAGGCTCAGATGATCTCAGATGGCCACGTGCTCCTGCTCCTGCCCGATTCTTGAGCAGGCTCCTCCTGCAAAGTGCTGGGTGCCCTCAGCGCCAAAGCCAGCCCTCTCTGTGCTGTCCCGGAGGAAACCACCCATAGGCACCAGGGGACTTCAGCCGCCATGTCCTGTTGAGCCCTGGCCCCTCTGACAATTGCAGTTCCTCTGACACAGACACCTGCCCGCTGACGGCTGGAGTGAGACAATTCCGTCCTCACGGGCCTCTGAATCAGCAACTGGTTGGGAACAAAATCTGGGCCCCTCCCAGCCTGGCCTGGGTTGAGACCAGTGACCTTTGAACTGAATGGCTCCATCCTCCCATTTCCAGCCCCCCACGTCAGGTGGATGCAACAAATAGGGGACCGGGGGTGGGGGAGGCACAGGGAAGCAACAAGACTAAGCCGGCTGGTGTGAAAGGCAGCGGTCACAGCTGCTGCTGGGGCATTTTGTAGAGTTTTAAGACGGGATCTGCAGGAGGCCAGTGAGGTGACTTTGTGGGTATGTACAAAGAGCTCCTTCCTTGCATAGCAGACGCCTGTGAAAAGGCACAAAGGAAATGTTTATAATGGACAAGACGGGCTGGGATCATTCGACTCTCCTGACGGTTCCTATTCAGTGGCTGTCACGGAATCATAGGACTGGAAGGGGCCTCGAGAGGTGTCCTAGTCCCATCCTCTGCACTCAAGGCAGGACTAAGTATTATCTTGTCCTCTGGAATGTAATTCAATTGCATAGTCTATTGGGTTCAAGAAGACTTTCGGGGCAAGATGTTACCAAGAATCCTATTTTACATTTATCATAAAGGGTTCCCTACCTGTATTCGACTGCCAGGGCTTTTCTGACCAGGACAGAAGTTGCTCACACCGGCCGCTCTCCTGCTGTGCTTCTTTAAAGAGGGCTGGCCACATCCGGCAAGGCGGATTTGCTGAGCAGACGTGCACGGCAGACGCCGGAACCGTGAAGCAGACATGTGAAACTGATCTGTTTCTGTGACTGGCCAGCGATGTTAGCCCGGGTGAGTGAACTTGGAGACAAGTTTCTCCTCTCTTATTTCTTGATGTGAAGTCCAGCCAGCGAGACCCAGCCCTGGAAATGGAGATGAACTTCAGCTGGAATTCAGATTTCTCAAAGCTATTTCTCTCCCCCTGCCCTCCACATCAGTAACAAGAGTTTTACAGCAGTAACTTCTCTGTGCTTTGTTATAGCCTCATACATTCGGCCTGCATCCTGGCTATTCAACAAGACTGCACCTTGTCGCCCCTTACAGTAGATGTGGTGAACTCCATGCCTTGGATAAAAGGCACATTGAGGGCATTTAAATGGCACGCCTGATTCTGGCTGCTGCCTGCTGACAGCAGGGCCAAGGCATTCCCAGCTATCAGCCTCCCACTTTGTACCCCGTTTGTTCAGTTCCAGTTACGCCCTGCACCCGTTGCACCTGCTCAGCAGGCCCAAGTCCGGCTCTTTGAATGGTCTGAGCTTCACCCATTACTTATTTTAAAAGTCATTCCCGCAAGAAAATCCTCTCCATCCTAGCACTATGTCGTCTTCTGCAACTAAGCTTAATTCTCTGTCTGCCTCAGCCAATACAGAGGAGTCCATTGTATCTACCACGGCCTTTAGAGAAAACCTGAGCACTCAGATCAATGATCCCCTTGGAGGTAGACCAGAATCATGTTCCCCATTTTACAGCTGGGGAGCCAAGCCACACAGAGATTCAGTGACGTGCTCAAGGTCACACAGAGCCAAGCTCAGAACTCGGAGGCCATGGCTTCTACCTCCTAGTCCAGCATCTTAGCCGCAAGCCCAGCCTTCCCTTGTGGTAGCCAAAACCCCTGGAGCTGCCCAGCTGTTGAAGGAGAGTGGAGCACAAGGTAAGTGAACTGAGCAGCCAGCCGGGGGATGCCGTTGTAAATTCCATTTCAAAATAAGAAAATGGTCAAGGCGAACGAGACTCGGCAGCAGAAAGCTAGAGTCCCTAATAGCAGACGTTTAAATAGACCGCTGCTGTTGTCCTACTTTTTCCTGTTTCTTTTGTGTGTGAGACTGTGATTTGCTAGCAATAAGTGAAACATTACAGCAAACACCACTCTCCCCCCTCCTGACACACACACATACAAAATGACTTCCCCATTCTCTGGTGAGTGTTGGGCTTTGTTCCTGCTTTAACTGCCTGCCTCACCCTTATGCTTAAAGGGACGCCGCTCTATTGATTTATGGCTGGAAGTGGGCAGTGTGTGGATCACAGCATATTTAATACCATGCTGGAGTCACGGCATTAATGCCTCTGTGGTCTCCGGCAGTTTAACCATTTGAAAAATTCATGAACATCAGGAGGGAGAGAGATGGTAGGTGGGTGTCTTCTTCCTTCTCCTAATCTCCAAGAAGCAACAGGCCCTTTAAAGTTTAGCTTTGCCAGGCTCCCTGTGGCTCTGGCATGTTCAGAGCAAAGCTAACCTCTAAATGCACAGACAAGAACAAAGAGAACTGCAAGGAGAAAGTCAGCAACAAGCCCACCATCCGCAGGAGATAAAGAGCGCCTGATTCTCGCCAAGGGCAGAAGAACTGAGCACGCTCACCAATTATTATTGGTCAGGGGCCAGATTCTCGGCTGGTGTAAAACGGTGTAACTCCATGGACTTCAGCTGATATTATCGTGGCAATCTGACTCCAAAAGGGCGGTGCCAATTTATACTAGCCGAGGATGTGGTCCTACGATTACGGGTATTTTGGTGTGTAACCGCCACTGTGATCTCTGGCTACATTATCCATGTGTTCGAATAGCACCAGTCATAAGGTACTTCTAGACTCCCCACAACAACCAAGCCAAGTCCCCGAGAGGACTAGAGATGGTGTCTACTAGCCAATGGGACAGTAAATGGTGGGCTGGTCTCACTAGTGCAGGTATTTCCCATGTCCCTAATAAAAGACAAAAGTGGTGTCTCTGAAAATTTCCTGGTTCCTGGAGAAGGAGAAGCTAATTCCCTGGCTGTTCCACCTATCGTTCCCTCCAGGGGTTCTCACCAGACAGTCTGGAGTTAGCTGCATCTCTGGTGTGACTGCGGATTTCCCTTTCTCGTGGCCCCCCACAATCCCACTCCAGTTCCTTGCAGCCTGCTGAGACCGGCACAATTCATCGCACTTGGCACCCCAGCTGCACTCCGCTGGGAAAGCTGCTTTCAGCGAGGACTGACTGAGATCCCGGTGCCAAGAGAGCAGCAGAGGAAGGATGAGGTTTTTCCCAAACACCGACACTGAGTTTCTTCTTCTTTTTTCACATGCCAGCTGTGACTACCCGAGTGGAAAATGGGGCCTGATATGTTTCATGTCCATGATGACAGTGAGAGAGAAACCACTTAGGGTGAACAGGGCCTGATAATGGAGTATCCAGGTATTAAATGGCTTATCTGGTAGAGTGACACTTCAGATTATACCCTCGGCATCCAAGCCTCTCTGAGCTCCTTCAAATGGTTAAAAAAGCCACTTCAGGGCCAGATTCTGATCTCAGCTAAAATAGAGCCACTCCACTGACTTCAGTGAAGTTTCTCCAGATTTACGCAGCTCAGAATCCAGCCCTGAGCCTGGCCCTATTTCAAAATGATGTTCAAGTTCTTCAAACAGCTTCTGATGCCTCAGGGGAAACTTTGATCAGTGTTTATTCGCCTTTTATCGTGTAAAGGGCTGGCTCGTGGTCCCCGTGCGACACTTGTGTTTGCACAGGAGAATGGAATTGAGCCCATTTCTCTATATTCCTCTTCCCCCCTCCCTAATTCATTCTCACTTTCAGAACATTTGCTTGAAAACAGGATCTTTGTTTCTTTGGATTTCATCTGCTCCTGCTGTCTGTTCCCCATCTAGAGACAGAAAATAGGAGGCAAGGCAGGGGAATGATCTAGTCCCGGAATGGTGTAGGGTGGGACTTTTTTTCCAAAGTCCTCTGCGAAGCATCAGCTGCTCTTTAAGATTCTCGCTGATGGAATGATAGGGCATCTGCCTTGACATTAAGAATGAATTGATCGGCTGTTCACCAGCCTTGCTTAGTAGGACAGTTTTCTCTTTAAGAAAAGAAAAGAAAAGAAAATACCAAGTGATTGTGAATAGTTTTCAGTCCCTGATAATAATAAATGCATTCAGCAAATTGCACTCACTTTGGAGCAGCTAATCTTGATGCAAAGCCTTTCTTCTCTGCACCAGAGGGGGGAAAAAACATAATAAACAGGGGGGGAAATCAATTTCTAATGCACTTTGTTCATTGAATAGGGGAATCTCAATCCAAACCTGTCCTTTCATGTCTTCTGTTAACTCTGTCAATTTCCCACCTCACCCGTCTCCTGTTAGTTTCCAGCATCAACACAGTTAGGCAGTAAAGAAGGGCCCCCAATTTTGTAAGGACATAACAAGGACTGCATGGAAATATCTATGCCTTGATGTATTCTACTTTCCTATTGTGCCATCTGGGGCTGGAGTGAGCGAGTGTCTGAATATGGCAGCTTCCTCGCTGTGCCCAAGGGAAGGCCATGATTTTTAAAAGCGATTAGCGATCAGGGAAGTCGCCATTTGTGTATTGTGCACTCATCCTCTGAAAATCAGGACCCTTTAAAGTGTTTCAGGTTGGACACCCGAAAATTAAGGCATTCAAAATCACTAGCCGCTTTTGAAAATCTTAAACCAGAATGGTTAGTCATATGGGCCCAAAATTATGAGATGGTTGGGATTTTCGATCCTATTTTAGCCCATCGTTATCTAACGTTTTTGAAAATCAGTGTGTTTCTAGGATCGACACAAACACAATGGTTAGTTCTCCTGGGCCACCCTGCTGGCTGACAGCAGTCAAACACTGTTCCCAGGTGTCATGGATTCCTGGGGCGATGCTCTGGAACTGCTCCCTACGAAGCCAGGCAGGACTCTGGGGAAGTCTCCTCTCTGTGAGCAGACTGTCCCCAGGGCAAACAGCGCACACGGGCTTCCACCTTCCTGGGTCTGACCTTGGAGCATTCAGCCTCCTCTGCCCCTCCGTGTGCTTCCCCCAGCGAGTCCGCCCAGGCGGGCTCCTGGGGAAGCCAGAGGGTCCTGCCCCACAACTTCGCAGTCAGACGTGACTCTCAGCCAGCCAGTAAAACAGAGGTTTATTAGACGACAGGAACATGGTCTAAAACAGAGCTTGTAGGTACAGAGAACAGGACCCCTCAGCTGGGTCCATTTTGGGGGGCAGTGAGCCAGACAACCATGTCCGCACTTCACTCCATGTCCCCAGCCAGCCCCAAACTGAAACTCTCTTCAGCCCCCCGTCTTCTGGGCTTTGTCCCTTTCCCAGGCCAGGAGGTCACCTGATTCCTTTAAACGCGGCAAAGAGTCCTGTGGCACCTTATAGACTAACAGACATATTGGAGCATGAGCTCTCACCTTGCAGGGGGGAAGGGCCGAGGCCATCAGTTGCCAGGAGACAGAGTGTCGGCCATTTATGTACACTGGCCCTTTGCTCTGCAACAACTACACCCCCTTATCCCACCACCTAGAGACTTAAGAAATGTGTCGGGGAAACTGAGGCACCCCTACGGTATTCAGAGGAAACATTAAGAACAGTCCCACTTCGTCACCCCAGAGTGGTGCTAATACGTGGACCCACTAATGTGGAAGTAAACTGCATGGAGCCATGTTAGTTTGAAATTGCACTAATGAGCGAACCTGTCAGTGTTTGGCTCATGGCTCACTGCCCCCCAAAATGGACCCAGCTGAGGGGTCCTGTTCTCTGTACCTACAAGCTCTGTTTTAGACCATGTTCCTGTCGTCTAATAAACCTCTGTTTTACTGGCTGGCTGAGAGAAGACCAAATCTTTTGGGACAGGCCCCCATTGCACCAGGTGCTGTACGAACATAGAACACAAAGATGGTCCCTCCTCCAAAGAGCTGTCAATCTAAGTCAGTGGTTCTCAACATATTTATGGGCCGCATGTGCAGCTCCCTATGTGTTCTGTGGGCCACTTTCACACAGTGTAGATATACTCCTTGTATGGCCCTGAGGATGTCACATGGACCGCAGCTGTGTGCTGATTGGGCCCCAACTGGCCCATGGGCTGCGAGTTGGGAACCACTGATCTAAGTAAATCTTAAGGTTGTTTGGGCTAAAAGTGACCCTGACTTGACTCTGTAGCCATTGCTAGGTGAAGGCCACTCGCCTTCCGAGGCATTTCCTGTCCCTTTAAGAAAGAGAAGGGCCAGGATCCCTCTAGGCCACCATGTCCCCCTGTCCCTTCATGCCCATGCCCTGTGCCATTCTGCGCAGCTGCCGCCAGGTTCTCACTGAGTGACAAAAGCTAGCTCCTCCCCAATTCAAGTTGCAAGCTTGGCTCTACGCATGGCCCCTCTCTCCCATCAGAGTAAGAATCCTCAGGTCCCACCCTCCTCCCCCAACACCATTTTGGACCTGATCCTGCTGTCCTTCCTCAAGCAAACCCTGGCAGTGAGCCCAAGCAAGGTCTGCAGTAGTGACTGGAAGGATAGACAGCCAAGATACAAGTGGCATGTGGTGGCAGAACAGAATTTGGCCCTAAGTGTTTATACTCTAGTTTAAGAGGATTCTAATGGTAGTAGATTCTACTGATGGAAAGATAGATTTACGCATATAGCAAGACATCGAGTTAGCAGCATTGTATGGGTGTGAGTCATATATATATATATATATGTATGTATATCTATAAAACAATACAGAAGAATGTTCAATAGCCTCAAGGTAATATTAATGTGAAGATAAGCAACAATTTCCCCCTTCTGCGTAATGGCTCTCTCCTTCCACCAGAAAGAAATGGTTTGCAACTACATTAAGGAGAGTATAATTATGCATAATAAAAATACGTCTGCCCTTGTGTATGTAAACACAGATTTGACTGAGTACCCTTCTGCAAACAGCCCTTCTGGCTTGCACAGCTCTACAATAAACCATGTTAAACATATGGCTGGTTTCCAAGGAGTGAGGGTGACTCTTAACTCAGGATGGCTGGAAGCAGAAGGGCTGGGAGGTTGGAACGAATCTCGCTGACGAATGGGACCCGGAGCAGATTATCTTTGGCTGCTATTTAACATTTACTCAGACCTATGAAAAGGGATGGGGGGGAAACACTGATCTGGTTTCTTTATTTCCCCTCTCTTTAAAAATGCTCTCTGGTGCTGCTGCCTCCGATAAGATGCTATTATCTAATCACCAGGATGACACCCACGCGGCTCGCTTGCTGTTCATGCCACTCTTTAAACTGGCTGGTGCAAATAAAGTCTCATGGGGAGGCAGGAGTTCTGATCTCTTGTGGATTTACCACACACACACACTCTCTCTCTCTTTCTCTGACTGGCTATCTGATGGTTAGGCTTTAAGGAATACACTCCCTGGCCGGGTTTTCCTGTAGGCTCAGTGCCCAAGACTCGTTGAATTTCACTCCTTTCAGCATGGCCCTGTTTTGAAGACATGGAGACGAAATAGCAACTGAGCTCAGCTTTGTACCGGTGGTTCTCGGCTGGCGGGTGATCCGGTTAGAGCCGACTGGCCATACAGGGTGACGCCTCCTCCTTGGTTCCAGCTGCCATTTCAAGAAGTTGCATGTGCATTTAATGCTTTGCTAATGTTTCATTCCCATACCCGGGCTGTCTTTGTGTTCCATGTACAACGCCTAGCACAATGGGGTCCTGGCCAACGGCTGCGGTCCCAGGCGGTACAGTAATGCAAATAATTATTATTATAACCAATTGTTGGGGATGTAATGTCACAGTGAATGGGGTGGGAGGCAGGGCCTATGCCACCGTGAATGGAAGGGGATGGGGGGCCTGTGCCATCGTGAATGGGAGAGGAGGTAGGCCCTGCACAATAATGAATGGGAGGGAAGGCGGGGCCTGTGCCATCGTGAATAGGAGGGAAGGTGGGGCCTGCGCCATCGTGAATGGGAGAGCAGAAGAGCAGGGGAGTTGCCCAGGAGGGATGCCGGCTCTATGAGAACACTTGTGACCCCTGCCCTGCTTCATCAGAGTGGCTTCCTGTCTGATAGTTAATTATTTATTTCCTAATGAGATGTAAGGCCTACTTGCATGTTTTTGCTGGCGATTTCCCCTCCCTGGTAATTAGAATCTCTCTTTCTGTTATGCTGGAGTTTGTTCCTTTAAGCAGGTTGTGCTTAAACCTAATCAAGAAGGTGAATCTCCAGAGCGGATGTCAAGCTCTTGTTTTCATTTCTGCTCTGCTTTCCAGTCACCTAGGGAGGCTCATGCATCAAGCCACAGAGAAGGTTCTTAATATTCCACAGCAGTCCCGCCACTCACTTCACAGGCGCTGCCCACTGCGATACCTGAAATCCTAGCTCTGCATGTAAAGCTGGGAGTGGGACAAATCCATAGAGCACTCGCTCACAGGGGTAGGAGCTGGGGCTGCTCTGCTGGGACATGTCATGGCCCCACAGTCACTGAGCTATCTGCAGGGGTAATAGGTGGCCTCCAGTGCCCCATGTAATTTTGTGTGCCTAGTATGAAAGTGCTAGAATGGACTAGCTCATGCGGCTATGCTTCCACTGCCCTCTACTGGTTGGATCAGAACTGTTCCCATGTGTGTCATGAGCTCTATACTGCTAAAAGCTAAGAGCGTTTTAGAGCTTCTCAGCTTGAACTCAACACCCTTGTATTTCAGCCCGCAAGGACAGCACACGGCAGCCACCCAGCCTGGAAGGGACAATGAGCAAAAAGTCGCACTCTGCCAGCCAAGGGCAAATGGACAAAAAACACAGTCTTGGCCGCAACTAGCGTCTGGGCTGCAGTGCCCGCCACTTCCCATTCCCTGAGTCAGGCTTTCAGGAGCTCCGGCCAAAATTCACCGTGTTATTACCAAACCGCCTCCTGCTTTCACTGGCAGGACCTTGCTGAGCAAATTGAGATTCTGCGACTCGCTACATATTTATCATCATCACCATGAAAGACATCCAGGGGTGACCAGGAGCTCTGGAAGGCGTCCAGAAAGCTACTAACAAACTTAAAGCTACGTTGAGAGCAGCAAGTTAGAATGACAGCCGCTTTCCCTGTGCAGCCCTGTGGCGCTCAGCCCCCGAGGACGCCAGCTCCACTCAGAGAGGCACTTGGTGTTCCCGGGAAAGTGCAGCGTTCTGCACATGCAGCTTCCCTTGAAACCATATGCACCCCGGGCCCCAGCCAAGCATTGCCAAGCATCCTCTGCTCCCGTTGACTCTAGGGGAGTGGAGAGCGCTCAGCACTGCGCAGGACAAGCCCCCATGTGCAGCAGATACTTCCCAGACTGCCTAGGGCAGCAGAATAATAACAACCCTTAGCGCACAAGCAGAGCTTTACAAACGTTAATTTCCCCTCCCAGCCTCTTGTGAGTTGGGTAAAGTTTTGCAACAAATGTGAAGCCATCGAGGACTTTCCAGCAGTTGCTACGCAGCCCACCGTGGCCGCTAAGCACTTTGCCAGGATAGAACACAGAGCCTCCTGCTCCTAAAGCACAGGTGCCTGCCACTTGAGTGATAGCAGACTCTCCACTAGTTTTGAGCAGTATAGGGCCTGTGACACACAGTTGAGCAGTTCAGAGTCCAGCCACCTAAGCGAAGTGGCACTTTTACCCACCTGCATTCTTAGCATGGTTATGCTGAGAGGTACCAATGACTGCTTGGATCACCACCTCTTGAACCTAGGTGTGAATGCAGCCTGCAATTAACATGCCTGTCACCATAAGTTCATCACAAGCCCCCATCTAAGAAAAAAAGGGGTTGGGAACCCACCCCGGAGCTTCTGGACTGTGTCGGCAGATGGGTTTTGCTGAGTAGTGGTGAGGGGGTGTATGTGTAGGCAGAACACGCAGAGCAGAGGACAAGAGTCAGAGAGCCGAGCAGCAGCCTGGAAGCAGAGCATGGCCCTCAGAGAAGCATGGAGCAGGGTCCTGGGCCGAGGGGTGCAGGCTGAAGGGAGCATGGGGCTGTAAGCTACAAAATTGCTCCTTTGGTTCTTGATTCCACCTGCACTCGGAGAAACAGGGCTTTTTACATTCCTTGTACATAAACAAGACAGCCCTGAACTTTGACGAACCACTCCAGTCGAAAAGGAGCAACGTTACTTTGGTCCCTGTTCAGCAGGGGACAGATCTGCTGGGCAGAGAAGAGATTGCACTCAGGTGAGGTTCAAGATGCCCAGGGTCACATGCAGTGAAATTCACCCCTATGTTCAAAAGCAAGTCACCACTTCAGCCCTCAAATTAAAATTTCAGAGGGGCAAATTTTATTTCCCGCCCCCACCCAAGGTCACATTGGGTGCCTAAGGTCACACAGAACAGGTCAGAGGTGGGACAGTAACCCAGGCATCCTGACTCCCAGCCCCCTTCTCTAACCACTTTCACAGTTTGTCTCCTGAACCAGGCTGCTTCTGAGCCCGCTCTTCTGTCTGCCCCTAGAGAGGGGCCCAAGTCAAATCGCGGAGGAATTTTGGGAGGTGCTCGAAACTTGGGTGCACTGAATGGCTTGAGCCCATCTCTAGTCCCCATACAGAGCTTGCAGGTGTGTGGGGGAGACATTGGCAGCATCCCTCACCCACCCTTTTGCCATTCTCAGGAGTGAGTTCCCTTCAGATGTGTCTACACTACAATAAAAGACACATGGCACGGCCGCGATCGGCCTGGGTCAGCTGACTCGGGGTTGGGTCTGCGGGGCTAAAATTGGCAGTGTAGACATTCAGCATTGGGCTGGAGCCCAGGCTGTGAGACCCATCCCCTCACAGGGGCCCAGGTCCCAGCCTCCAGCCTGAGCCCGAATGGCTACACTGCAGTTCTTACACCCGCAAGCCCAAGTCAGTTGGCCCAGGCTTGGAGACTCGGTGCTGTGGGGGTTTTATTGCAGTGTAGACATGCTCTTGGGCGCATTGCAAAGAAGCTAGCTGCAGCCGGTCGCTGATTCCCCAAGAGGTCTTGGCAACCCCTAGTCGGTTCCTTTTCCCCAGTCACCCCCATTATGATTATTCCCATGTGGCTGCCCTGTGCGTAGGATCCACAAAGGACCAGCCGCGATGCGCCAGGCCAGCAGCTGGGGAGAAGAAGAGGGGGCTTAGGAAGGAGGAAGGAATTCTCCCACGGCCCTGGCTCTCTTGGACAGACGTTCATTACTGGGGATGGGGAGAACAGCCAGCCAGCCAAACCCTTCCAGGAGCATGGGAGCGACTGCTGCGGCAACTTGAAAGCGCGTCTGGAGGAGAGCGGGCGTCCCAGCATTCAGCGAGGTTAAACGCTCTGTGATTCTGGCATCTCCTTTCTCAAGCAGAACCAAATCGACTTTTCATATCAAACCGGTAGCCCGAGGGTGAATTAAAGATGCTAATTTAATTTCATTAGCTAGAAGGCGCCGTGGAGGAGGGGAGGCAGGGGGGAAACGCATTTGATGTGTTTTAAGCACTTCAGTTTCAGGCTTTTTTTTTATTTTTTTAATTTAATGCCAGTCATAAAAGAGCCCGTCTTGGAGGAGCTAAAACCACATGAATTATATGTGTTGATTTATACACCCACTCTGACTTGAAATAATATTAATAAAGAGAAAGCAACTTCTTCCTGGGGGAGAACAGGGAATGGGCGACCAAGCTTGTCTTTCTTGTACCCATGGGCCCCTGTCAAGGGGCCGTGAACTGGATGTATTTACATTTACACCCATTTCAAAGACTCTTTATGCTGCCAGAAGGCTGGAAAGGAGCAGCTGTAAAGATGAGAGTCAGGCCCCTTTCTAGAAATAGCTATTTTAACTTCCCAACCAGGGTTCTCTGTGGGCCCCGTCTCACCGGTTTGAAAGAATTTACCCTCCCAATGCCCCCTGCAAGGGAAGGATGCCTTAGGCCCATTTTACACATAGGGAAACTCAGGCAGGGGGTAGCTGAAGGAACCCTGCTGCCTTTGCTACTATGGCTCTGCCTCAGTGTGGGGCATCACTTCCAGGAGCTAGGGGGGAGCTCAGTCTCTGAGGCCCTGTGGTCCTTGGCCTCTGTGCCCAGAGTGCCAGCAAAGAAGACATCCATCGCACCAGGGGGATGTGCACCAGCTAAGCATCAGTGCTGGGAACAAGGCTGAGAACTATCACCCACAGCACAGGGCCACCCAGTGGGAATGTGTCCAGTGCCTGGGCCAAACCCTTCACCCACCCACCCAGTTTGGCCCTGCCTTGTAATCGGGATCCGGATTTCCCAGCTCTGCTCAGACGCGACATTGACCGGCTCTTGTCTGCTCAGACTTGCTGCGGAACAGCATTGCCGATGAGCTAGCAAAGCCTGCTGACACCATTCATCTCTGCCGTCCCGGCTCGGATACAGCCTCCCCTTGCCGCCCTCCCCTCTCCCCAGGGACATGCAGCACGCGCGCTAAGTCCTGAAAAGTTTCTCTCTGTCATTTGTCATCGCGAGTTCGCATCCACATTACAGGCCCCCCCGAGGGACTTCTCAGCAGTCGTTGTTTGGAAATAGGTGCCAGGCAGCCGAGAGAAGCTTTCCTCTGCCTTGTTACTCAGCTTAACTGCATGGATCAGCATGCGACCTGGAGGACACGCCTTAGCTCGCTGGGCTGGGCTGTGGGGGCAGCCCACTGCAGGCACCTGAGGGGTAGTCCACAGGAGGCAGCAAGCCAGGGAAGAGAGAGAGGAGACTGGCAGGAGGGGCTGCTGAAATGAAGAGGCAGCAGCTCAGCTGGCAGCTGGGCCTAATAGTACCAATCCCTTCCCTGGCTGCAATTCTGAAATGACAGGGTTGATTTCCATTTGGTGGCCAGGGTTATAGCACAGGGCCCTCTTGCTGCGTTCGCTGCTGTACAGCCTGCCTGCGAGCCTAGCAACCTCGGACGGGGGTGGTTATTTTTCACATCCAAAGGCCTGAAAATCACTCTGGCTGACATTTTAACAAAGGGCCACAACCACCTGGGCGGGGGTGCGTACTGTGAGCTTTCAGTGCCTCTTGGTGCTTGCTCTCCACAGCAACCCCTTCATGGCTTAAAAGCTCAGCTGTCTTCAGCAATCAGCACCTTCCCTGCCACATCATCAGGGACAGACCCGAGCTGCCCAGTTTGCATGCAGATCGGACCTGCCACATATCCGGGCTGGGGTGGCACCTCCGAAATCAGTGGGAACTCACCCTCTGCCATGCGGAAGGGATTAACCTTTAATGACCTTTGACCCATGCTGTGTGACTGGAGGAGGCATAAAGACTAGTGTCTGACCAACACTCGTGCATGACTTGCCTTTTATTGAAGGTGTGTGTGTGTGTGTGTAAAGGAACCCCAACCCACAACCAGGATATATACCCTGCCAGTAGCTACCGTTACAGTAAGGTGTGGATTGGTTGTGGCACCTTGGGTCCATTAGCAAGGCCAAGAACTATGACCTTTAGGTGTATTATAGCAACATGCATGGAACTTGGAGGGAGGAGCGGAGTGTGGAGGAGGCACTGGGAAGTCAGTCTGTGTGCACATGGCTGGAATGCTCGCTGCAGTTACAGCACCTCTGTAAATAGTTCTCTTAGTAAAGAGCCAGTTTGGTTTAGTTTCACAAGCCTGGCCTCCTTTCATGTTATTACCCAACATGTGATATGTGAAACCTGTATGGCTGAGCCATGCTGTCCACAGTGAGGGTAAGGGACCTACTACTGCTGTAGGAGATTCTCCTTGAATCCAAGTGACAGAAGGCTGAGTTTCTAGAACTGAAGGACAGAAGTTCTAACCCTGCTCCTTCTTTCTGCGGTTTAGATGCCAGTTGTGCCTGTTGTCTGGATTTATTCACACAAACCGCAGAGGTGGAGTCTGGCTCTGAAGTTTGGATAGTTCGGATCCAGGATTCCAGTTTGGACTCCGGTCTAGTAATAACTGTGCTGATGGGTCATCTCCCCGCTCAGCGAGCCGCCTCTTCACGCCCCTTTGGAATGTGGCAAGAGGAGACAGGACCCTCTCTGTATTCTAGAACATAATTGCCCTCCTGGTGAGGACAGATGAAAAATGATATGACTCCGCTTTATTTTAAATATTTATTAAAATGCCCTAGGAGGAATTCCCATCCCAGGGCTTAAGATGGAGAAGTCTTACTCTGTAATTACAGACCAGGACCTCTGCAGTAAATTCCCAACAGAGCTTATTCCTCCTTGTACGGGAAAGCCCTTTCTTAGGAAGGTGAAAATTACCCGCTGGTTCCCTGATTAATTCGCCCTTCTCTACCCAGCAACCACTGATGCCTACCTCTACCGCCTTTGCTAATAACCGTGCTTAACACTTCACATCTTCGGAGCCCAGTACAAACCTGAATTAATCCCTCAACTTCCCCTCCGCCCCCCATGAGGCAGGTGGATAAATAACATCAGACCCATTTTGCACAGGGAGGAACTCAGACACAGAGAAGTTAAGTGAACAACCTGAAATTGCGCAAACATGGGGCCAGACTTTCCAAAGAGCTCAAGGTCATGTTCTCCAGTGCGCAGCACCGAGAATTGTTGTGGGGGGGCTGGGTGTTTCTCGCTCCCAGTTGAGGGCTTATCCCACTAGCTCAGTGCCTCTCAACCTTTCCAGACGACTGTCCCCCTTTCCGGAGTCTGATTTGTCTTGAGTACCCCCAAGTTCCACCTCACTTCAAAACTACTTGCTTACAAA
This sequence comes from Eretmochelys imbricata, assembly GCF_965152235.1. Taxonomy (NCBI): domain Eukaryota; kingdom Metazoa; phylum Chordata; order Testudines; family Cheloniidae; genus Eretmochelys; species Eretmochelys imbricata. The sequence continues at coordinate 3,569,340 of NC_135585.1, read as the reverse complement.
ATCAGACATAAACCATACAAAAGTGACACAGCAATGCTGTTACTGAAAAATTGCTTACTTTCTCATTTTTACCATATTGTTATAAATAGGGCTGTCAAGCTATTAAAAAAATTAATCTTGATTAATTGCATGATTTATACTGTTAAACAATAATAAAATACCATTTATTTAAATATTTTTGGATGTTTTCTACATTTTCAAACGTATTGATTTCAATTACAACACAGAATACAAAGTGTACAGTGCTCACTTTCTATTTATTTTTTATTACAAGGATTTGTAGTGTAAAAAACAAAAGAAATAGTATTTTTCAATTCACCTAATACAAATACTGTAGTGCAACCTCTTTATCGTGAAAGTTGAACTTGCAAATGTAGAATTAAGTACAAAAAAATAACTGCATTCAAAAATAAAACAATGTAAAACTTTAGAGCTTACAAGTCCACTCAGTCCTACTTCAGTGAATCAAGCTCAGACAAACAGGTCTGGTTGCAATTTGCAGGAGATAATGCTTCCTGCTTCTTGCTTACAATGTCACCTGAAAGTGAGAAGAGGCATTCACATAGCATGGTTGTAGCCAGTGTTGCAAGATGTGCTAAAGATTCATAAGTCCCTTCATGCTTCAACCACGCTGATGACAGATTCTGCTGGATAACGATCCAAAGCAGAGCAGACTGACACATGTTCATTTTTATCATTTGAGTCAGATGCCACCAGCGGAAGGTTGATTTTCTTTTTTGATGGTTTGGGTTCTGTAGTTTCTGCATCTGAGTGTTGCTCTTTTAAGATTTCTGAAGGCATGCTCCACATCTCATCCCTCTCAGATATTGGAAGGCACTTCAGATTCTTAAACCTTGGGTCGAGCGCTGTAGCTATCTTTAGAAATCTCCCATTGGTGCCTTCTTTGTGTTTTGTCAAATCTGCAGTGAAAGTGTTCTTAAAATGAACAACATGTGCTGGGTCATCATCCGAGACTGCTGTAACATGAAATATATGGCAGAATGCAGGTAAAACAGAGCAGGAGATGTACAATTCTCCCCCAAGGAGTTCAGTCACAAATTTAATTAATGCATTATTTTTTTAACGAGCATCAGCAGCAAGGAAGCATGCTTTCTGGACTGGTGGCCGAAGCATGAAAGGGCATACGAATGTTTAGCGTAGCTGGCACATAAATACCTTACAGTGCCGGCTATAAAAGTGCCATGCAGACGCCTGTTCTCATTTTCAGGTGACATTGTAAATAAGAAGCAGGCAGCATTATCTCCCATAAATGTAAACAAACTTGTTTGTCTTAGCAAGTGGCTGAACAAGAAGTAGGACTGAGTGGACTTGTAGGCTCTAAAGTTTTATATTGTTTTGGTTTTGAGTGCAGTTATGTAACAAAAAAATCTACATTTGTAAGTTGCACTTTCACAATAAAGAGATTGCACTACAGTACTTGTATGAGGTGAATTGAAAAATACCATTTCTTTTGTTTATCACATTTACATTGCAAATATTTGTAATAAAAATAATATAAAGTGAGCACTGTACAATTCTGTGTTGTAATAGAAATTAATATATTTGAAAATGTAGAAAAACATCCAAAAATATTTAATACATTTCAATTGGTATTCTATTGTTTAACGATGCAATTAATGGCAATTAATTTTTTTGAGTTAATCGCATGAGTTAACTGTGATTAATCAACAGCCCTTGTTTTTTTGAGTGCAGTTATGTAACACAAAGGTAGAATTTTTTTTAAGTTGCACTTTCACCACAAACAGATTGCACTTCAGTACTTGTATGAGGTAAATTGAAAAATACCGTTTCTTTTGTTTATCATTTTTACAGTGCAAATATTTAGTATTAAAAATAATATACACTTTGATTTCAATTACAACACAGAGGACAACATATATGAAAATGTAGAAAAACATCCAAAATATTTAATAAATTTCAGTTGGTATTCTATTGTTTAACAGTGCGATGAAAATTGCGATTAATCGTGATTTGTTTTTTATCGCGATTTTTTTTCATGTAGCCTGTTGTAAAACTAGGCAAATATCTAGATGAGTTGATGTGCTCCTGGAAGACCTCTGCGTACCCCCCAGGGGGTTGGGTACCTTTGGTTGAGAACCCCTGCTCTAGACCAAGCTCCCTTCCCCTGGAACTGAACTTCATTGTGGGTCTGTATTTTTCTTCACTTCCTAATTTGAGGACCAGCCTTGCCAACGACATCGCCGCGGCTCCACCTCCATCAATCGCTTTTGCTGGTTCACAGTGGCTGTGCAGCCAAGGGGGAAAGTGCCTGCAAAGCCCGCAGATGCCTGGTGTATTTCTGTAGGCCCCCTGCGACATTGTGGAGCGTTGCCCGTTAGTTCTGCCCATAGCAGGGGAACACAGCAAGTCTGGGCGTCCTCCAGGCCACGTGGCCAGACGCCCTACGCGCCAGCCCAGTGCACACGCCTGGTAATCAATGGTTATTTCTTTGCATACACGCGCACGCTCGCTCGTTCTCCCTGTGGCTCCATTAGGGTAGTCTCTTTCGGCAATCAATCCCAGTTATCTCAGCCTGGGCCCAGGACAGAGGGCGCTCTGAAGGGACTGCCTTGAAAACCCCTCTCCACTAGCCTGGGCCCGGTGGCTTACTACTTCTTAACAACATAAATGTGCAAACACGATAAAGTCTTTATTGACCCTCAATAAGCGAACCATCCAACACCGGGCGCAGTAATAGGGTGTTATAAATATGCAAAATAATAGCGTATTAGCACATCAGTACGCTGCAGAGCCTGGCATCACATTGCAAATCCCAGGTGGGGTGCGGCTCGTGGGCAGCCCGCAGGATGCAAGCACCACTCGCGCGTATTCGCTGGGATTGTGGGTAAGGAAAAGGAGGGGTGTGCGGGACTCTTGGGCGCCCCCTCTGGTGAAGTGCTGCTTATCATGTCCCCCCAAAACAAGGTGGTGTGCTGAATACACTGAGCGGCAGTGATGTGTGGGGAGGGGAAGGGACATCGAGGGACAGGGACCCGAGCATGGGAGCATGATGTGAAACCCAAGGGGGCCCTGTGGACTGAGCTAGCCTGCAGAACGAGCAGGGGCCTTGGGAGGGGGCACCCGACCCCTAGGAGCAAGAGAGGAAAGGGGGCAGGAAGGCTCCCCCTCAGCTAGAGAAAGGCTGAGTCCCTAGAGTCCTGCATCAGCCCCTGAGGAGAGCGGGAGCTGAGCTGATTAGCCAAGAGAGCCACCTCTTACAGGGCCCATGTTCTTTCCAGGGGCCCGAGGACAGGGGAGAGGGCTAGGACCCCTGACAGCAGCTGATGCCAGAGGAGGGCATCCCATATCATTAACAGGTTCTGGTCCCAAGCAGGCTGAGAGGTTCCAACCAGCCCCTAAACCCCTGAGGGTTCAACCCTCTCATGAGCTTCTGTCTGCACCCCACAGTACCTACCCTTCACGTTTGTCAGGTTAATATTAGCAAAGCACTCTCACAGGCAGGTGCTATGGAAGCGCTGAGTATGGCTGTTATTTAACAGCTGCTGTAATAGCTCGCAGATACGGCCTCTCTGTGGGCTGTCCCCACGGCACTGAGATGCTCCTAGGCTTGGCCATCCTGAGGCTGGTGGCCAGACATGGAGAGGACCCTCTGCTGTGGGCCTGGCAGGTCCAACAGCGCCCAAATGCGTTAACCTTCCAGGCGTGCTGTGCTCAGCCAGTCCCAGAGCTCCCTTCCTGCCACGGCTACGGGACTCCTGAGTTTCGCTGCTCCCATGACAGCTGGCTGCACTTTGGGGGAGAGGGACCCAAGGACAGGGAGCTGCTCTAACGAGGCAGGACGCCCGCCTGCGTGGTCCTGCAAAGCACAATGTAAAGTGGGAAGGAGGAGTTGGCAGCCACCGCCACCCCGATCCAATTTGCTGCAGCATCTGGGCCCCAGCTTGCCAAGGACAATTCCACCACTGAAAGAAAACCCTAATTAAAAGCAATTTCTATGTCCCATCCTGTTTGCGACCATATGCCTGAGCCGCTGGCTGACTCTCACGCGAATAGTCTTCTTCTGCTCAACTCCGCAGCACACGCCAGCCATTCACTCCCTTGCTGTGCTGGTGGGGAGGGGGTCTCCAAGAACTCCTATCTCCCCCTCCCCACCCCCCACTCAGCCCACCAAACTCCAGAGAATAAGTATTCAGCATTGATTCCATAATGGACCCTCTTCATGCCGGTTTGGTTTTATTATGATGCCGAGAAGCCTGCTTAATTCTCTGCTGTCTTTCTTCGGCACTGTTGATTTACACCGTTAGTGTTTTAATTATACAATTCAGCACTCCTTAAAACATGAAACACGGCACAACTTTCCAAGCAATTAAAAGGCAGCCGAGTAGATCGGCCAATCTGAGTCGAGATAAGTAAATCAAGCAATTACAAAAACTCATTTGGGGAAAAAGGATCGTCCCACCCAGAAAATCTCCGTTGGAACAAGCGCTTTGACCCCTTTGAAGCTTTCTCCAAGCCAGACTCTCTTTGCTCACTCACACACTCTAACCAGGCAACACACAAACACGCTGTGAACTCACACTGGTGCTCACACACGCTCATACACACATACAGACACACAAGTTCATGGACTCACACACATCATACACTCTCATTCAGTCTCGTACACACATTCATGTCTAGCCCTACACAGTCACACTCATTCGCACACACGCTCAGAGCCGTGGGCACTCATTCAGGAGGACACATTCGCACACTCACATTCACCTCGATGTCATTCTTGTGCACCCACCCATTCTCGCACACTCACGTGCACACGTGCACACTCAACCACACTCACCGCTAAGTACACCCCCACTGGCACAAACACTCCTCCTTATTCATGCCCAGTCACACTTGCATTCGTTTCACGCTCAGCTTTCTGCATTCCCCAGCAGCAGCATTCCCTCGTGCGCACACTCACTCTCACCCCCACGTGCACTCACGCAGGCATGCGACCTCGTTCACATACTCGTGGTCAGTCGTACACAGGCACCATCACCATCATGCCCAGCCATTCGTGTGCACACACTCACTTTCACACTCACATTCTCACACGTGATCATATCCCTACAGTCGTGCGAAGCCACGGGTCCAAAATAACCACCAAGCTCCTTCAGAGAAACCCATCTCCATGCAATTTGCCGGTTCAGCCTCCTACCTTCCCTCAGGCCACTGGATTTTGGGCTGCTCACTGGATTTCCCCCCACACACTCCACCCTGTGCACTTTTGCTGATTGGCTCAGAGGCTGAGAGCGGCCATCCATCACTCCCCCGGAGCGAAAGGTCAGCCGGGCCATGCACATCTCCTGGCAGGGTGCTTGGGAACAGAGGCTTGAGCTGCAGAATGAAGATGAAGCCCTTAGCACTGACCAGAAGGAGAACAGACAGGGCGAGTCGGCGACTCGCAGCAAAGCCTTGCAAAGCCAGGCCTGCGCTCCTCCCAGCTGACAGGGTCGCCCCACGGGCCCAGGTGGCTCTGGGAGGCAGCGGCTTGGCCTGAGGGCTGGGAAGGTGTCTCCGGAGCAGGGAATGGAGCGGTCGGTAGGACACTTACTCACCGTTGCTAGGGCAAGAAATCAAACCCAGCTGGGAGTCACAAGTTTGCTGGGTCTCAGTTCAACCCACCCCCACTGGACAGGGTCCCCCATCCCAGCAGCCAGTGCAGAGAAGAAGCCCCGGTAGCAGCAGGAAGGTCCTGTACCTGAGCTGGGAACGGGCATGGCCACGCTTGGTACTTAGCCTGGCAAATCAATAAAGGGACATGCCCACGACGGGGCAGCAATTCACTCTCCTCCGGGAGGCGGGTTTGCTGCAGACACAGGGTGCAATTCTGGCCCCAGTGGCGTCAATGGGAGTTTTGTCTCTGACGTCCATGAGGCCAGGCCGTCAGACCGATTTCAGCAGCCAGCTGTTCTGCTGGGCTGTTTTATGGCATTGGATGAGGCTTCGCTGCGCCTGTATTGATTGACTGTGCTTCCAACAATTGTCTGAGGTGCCAGAGCTCCCCAGAGGCCCCACTTGTCGCTTTGCTTATTAATCTCAATAGATCAATGAAATGTTTCTGCTCTGTGCTGTCAGGACCAGGGCAGGGGAGAAATAATCAGGATTTTGCTTTCCACTCCCCGCAGTCTCCCCAGGGGTCTGGCTTTGGTGTATTTCCCCTCACTTGAACCCTTTAATTGGATGTCTTCAGCTACAAAACATCTCTAGCTCAACCGTCAGATATGGGCTGGATGCAGGAATTGCTGGGTGAGGTTCTTTGGCCTGTGGTATGGGATGTCAGACTAGATAATCACAATGGTTCCTTCTAGTTTTCAAATATCTGGCTCCCTGAATGTTCGGTGAATCCTTCTTCAGGATCACAGCTTCCAAGGACAGCAGCCACATGGAAATGCCACCTGCCCCTGTAAAACAAAACGCCAGCTCCATACAGCCCCCCAGCCCTCTGTCCTTGTTGTTACGTCTGCTTTAACTAATGCAGACAGTGTCCTCATCTGCAAGCTAATTTGGACAACGTCACGGGAGCTATATTTAATGTAAATGGAATGAGCAAAACTGGAAGGATTTATGGTAATAATAACCAGCATGCAATAATACCGAGTAGGTCACATACCCGAGGAACAATGGATTGAGGAGAAGAGAATTTAGCTCCTCAGCGAAAGCCACATCCCTGGGAAATCTTATTACACATAATAGATCTTATTAGTATTGTGATTGCTGTTTGGTCTTTATTTGTGAGAATGGCCCTTTCCCAATGGCTGCTGAGAGGGGAAGGGAACCAAGGGGGCTCTGGGACCCCCAGGCATGGGGGAAGCTGAAGGAGGTGGGGGTGTTGCTGGCTGCTCAGCACAGGTGCGGGAAAAGGGGTGTCCGAGGCCCGCAATGCAGCGCACACACCCTCCCGCCAAGCAGTTCTGTGGGGTCCCTTTCCCCTCTGTCCTTCTTTCCCAGTAAGCTGTTCCTTCGCCCTGATATGTTACTGATCCCAGCTGCCCCCCAGGGGAAACGCCCAGCCCACAGAGTCCATCTTTCCGAGCCTTGATTGCTGGTGCTGTGAGCCCGGCGTTTGCTTCGGTCCATCATAGGGAGGGGCCAGCGGCGGTGTTAGGATTCAGAACCAAATTGCCCCCACGTTTGGGAGCTCGGGGCCCATTTCCAATTTCAAAACAAATGGAAATCGTAAGTGGGGGGGCTTCTGCTGCCAAAACGCCCCCACTTCCCCAGCACCCAGAGTGGTGTTCTCCGAAGCAGCACAGGGCCCAGGAAGGCCAGGGCACTAAGAATTCCTGGCCCTGGCAGCATGAGTGAGGGAAGGTGTCTCTGACCCGGGGCCGGGCCCGGCGAGCGGGAAGGGGCGCGGAGGGGACGGCACACCCCCGCCTCTTGCTGGAGCTACGCACTACCGGGGCACTCTCAGGGGGACTCCTGGGTGCCGCAGACACAAACCCTCGGGGTGCAGCACCCTCCCACCAGCACCTGGGCTGAATCCCCGCGGCACAGTGCTTCCCAGCCGATCCCTGTGCAGCACCAACAAGCCGTGCTCCCTGGGCATCGCCCCCAAGACTGCAGAGAATCTGTGTGAAGGCCAGGCACGGCCGGTGTGAACGCTGCACTCCTTGGGAGCTCTGTCTTGCCTTCGCTGCCCGGGCACTGAACGCTGCAGGGGCAGTGCCCCCCTCAGGCCAGGACTGAGCCGGTCCACCAGGTTTGGGATTGGGGTCTACCCTTACTGCTTGGAGAGGTTCCATAACACATATCTCAGGCCTCCAGCTGATGCAGAGCTGGGAATCCTAGCGCCATTCATTTCCAGCTCTCTCCCCGGTTAACCTCCCATCCGGCCCTCCATCAATTCCTCGTCCTGCAGCGATGCAGAGTGTGCAGTGGGATGGATTCCCCTCCCACTCCCTCCCCGCCCAAGACGATTGGTAATCAGACAGGGATCACTGGAGCGGAGAGCAGGAATATTACACAAGGGATGATGGGGACTCGTCCCATCTGCACCAGGCCTTGGGGAATGTGTTCGCATGAAGTGTCCTCATTAGGCTCGTGTGGGAAAGCGAGGGGAGGAGGATGGGTTCCATGGGCAAGATGAGGATTTGCAGGAGCACCTGAGAGGCTGATCCATCCTAGAGTGGGAAGCAAATTGACCCATTGCTTTGTGGGGAGTGTCAGAGATGGACCCGAGCCCCAAACTTCATATGTGGGTCAGGGCCTGGATTTCAGAACCAGCATATCCCCATTGGAGCTGGGTTCTGCTCTGAACTGGGATGGACTTGGGATAAAACCCTAGTGTGTGTTATGTGTCCCCCTGGTGGCTGGTCCATGAAAGAGAACAACAGCCTACTACTGCTACCAGCTAGCAGGGTGACTAGGAATCAGCAACTGAACCAGCATTCTGGTCACTCTTTGAACAGTTAGCTCCCTGGCCCCAGTCTGATCTGGTCATCAGGAACTGCTTTCCTTAATCGGCCCCTCCCCAGGGAACTAAGTATCCCATTAACAAGGCAAGTAGATAAAAAAGCACAGGAAGGAAGGGTGGGAGAGAAGCAGGAGAGAGAGAGAGAGGCTACATGGGCTGACAAAAGGGAGTTCTCTGGGACCACCTTTGCAGGCGGGTCAGGAACATCGGAGGACACTAAACATTGGGGCTGCCCTAGTACGTGGCAGGTAGCAGAGTGAGCCACTGTAAATCAACTGCCCGGTAGTGTCTGCAGCAGAGAAGATCTCTGACTGGTCTGTGTGAAGCAAAGAGGACGGCAGGAGAGGGGGGCCCTGGCCATGGTTCAATCCTGTGGGCTGATCCCCGTGAAAGTTCTCCAGACCCACAGGGAGGTTTGGGTCCCAGTCTTTCATTCGTGGCTAAGGCCCGGCCTGTCACTTCTGAGTTTGCTCTGGGAAGAATCTGAAATGGGTTAAAGGCAACGCTCAGGCACCCTGCGAACACCCTGCTGTCTTGGCAGAACCAGGGCATCAGGGCTGCGCTCCCCTCCTCTCGGGAATGGAGCCCCCGGCTCCATGGAGAGCTCTCCGAGTTGCCATGCCTGGTACCCCCGCCCGATGCGGAGTTGTGGGATGAGCGCTGAGTGGGACCAGGTTGGCCCGTACCCCTCACTCCTGGGCTCTGCTGCCAATGCTGGGCCTGGGCCCTTGCTCTCTCGTTCTCCTGTGTTTGGGAGGTTGGGAGAATCACCCTGCTGCTGCCGGTCAGGAAGGGGCAGGCAGGCCTGGCACATTTACGAACCAGCATGTGCTGGACTGTGGCCCTCCTGCCATCATTGGGGTCCAGCGGCTGGAATTGGAGCCCTTCTGTTTACTCTGGCCTCCCATCCTGAGAGGTACCGACCCAGGGCTTTTCCTTGACTGATCAGCGCTTGGCCCTGGCCCGGTGCCGTGTCTCCTCCAGCCCCGGAGAAGCAGAGATAGGCGACATTTAAGGCCCCTCTGAGCAGGGACGCAGCCGGGAGCCCCGGTCAGTGCAACCATTTCATCTCCGCCAGCCCAGTGCCGTGACCCGGAGCCATGTGCTGGAGCAGGCAGGATGGGCTGGGCCACGGGCATTGGCATCATTACCATGGCAGTCGTGCCTAGAGCTGCCAGGTGGATGTGGGCACTGCACAGCCCAGCATAGAGATGCATCAGTAAGTGGGAGGGGAGCACAGGGTACCAGCCTGGAGACCCACTCTGGGGGCCTGCTTCATTGGTGGGGAACCCCTGGACTCAAGGGACTAGCGGCTCTTCCCACCTTACATGCTGCCTACATGGGAGTTCTTCAGGCCTCTCCAGCAGCAACATCTCGCTTTCCTGTGACACCTCCTGATTGCCCTGCAAGGCGTCGCTTTCTTGGAAGAAATATGCTCCAGTGGATCCTCCCCTGGCCCCGGGCTTCCCGAGGTGGGAGCGGAGCAAGGACAGCACGGAAGGTGGCCCGGGGTCCATGAGGAACAGCCGCGATAGAAATCCGGGTGGCCATGGTGACTCCGGGATCTGCCACAACAGCCGGCAGGAGTAACGGGGCGGGGGGGAAGGTGTGGTCCTGAGGGGGAAAGACCACCCGGCGTCTCCGCCATCCAGCCGCAGCTGGGAGTAGCCGGCGCCCTGACGAAAATTCCGCCTTTCAATCTCAATGGGATGAAACGCATGTTGCCGTTGGGCACGGAGACGTGGTTATATATAGCGAGCGAGTACGTGTGCAGCAGCAGGGAAGGAGCCTTCAGTCACAGGGCTGGCCTGGGGTGGGGGGGGGTCTAAGCAATCTCGCTTTTTTCAAATTTAATTTTCCCAGTGTGCGTGGGAGCTGCACATTAAACAGTACAAACCACACATTCCCCAGCAGCTGGCGAGAAAAGAGGGGCCATTGATTTTATTTAGATCCCTGGGCTCGCTTACCGGCAGTCTGGCTTGGGGTTTTTTTACCCCGCCCGTTGTTTCTTTTTCAAGCAAATTTCACACCGGGGGCAGCTGTTGGAAGTGCAGCCGAAGAGTCAGAAGCCCACTGAGCAGGCAGGGCCAGCTTCCCTGGCTCACCAGGTCTCTCTGCATCCCACATCTTTCTGCCACTGCTGCCCCAGGCTTGGAGCTGAAAGGTGACACGGGCCATCGTCGGCCCCCTGCGCGAACCAGGCTCCCAGTCTTTGCAGTTTGTAAGCTCCTTCGGGCTGGGCCAGTGTCTTTGCTGTGGCTGCACAGGGGGTCTGGGTCCCGGGCTGGGGCTCTTAGATGCTCCAGCCATACAAATAAAAAAGTAACGATCAGCTCAGATTTTGCACACACACCGTTTACCTAAAGGCCAAGAAACGGGAACATGAACAGAGCTCCTGCCACCCAGCTGGCATAGACAGTGCCAGCAGGTGAAATGCAGAACTGGCATGGGGTGCAGGCATGTGCACCTGGTAAACAACCGGGGGCGGGTGCGGGAGGAAATAACCACGCAACAGAGTCCGGGCGGAGCCCAGTGCCACGGAACCGCCTGGCCAGCACCATGTCGTGGCAGGGAAGGAAAGAACAGCGATTGGCCCCGTTTGCATCTGGCACATGTCCCACAATGGCTTGCACACCAGGAAGGTGATGGCTGTGCTTGCTACTCTGTGTCCTGCCCAGTGGGCTGCGAGCTGCTGCATCAACGGGAGGCATGCTGGCCCAGGCAGCAGGGTTACGACTCTGCTCCTTTCAGGTACCAGTTAGCCAAAGGACGCCACTTCCCCAGAGCAGTGCCCCTAGGTGAGACCCGAGCCCATTACCTTCTAGCCTAGCAGCAAGATTGCTCCCCTGTCCCAAGTGAGCCATCCTGCCTGCTTTAGTTAAAGCAGCAGATAACTCAATGGGAGCGCTGAAACCAGCAGGTAATTAATCTGTGAAACTCTTGGTGCCATCAAGCATCATCACCCAGCATTTTTCCACTGCAGGGGCAAGGGGGGAACCACAGTGGAAAACAAAGGGTTCCCACCATATGTAAAACCTATCTAAGGCCGGGGAGTGACTTAGTCAGCATTCATTCTTCGCAGAACCCCCTCCCAGAATGACTGCTGGAAACACAGAAACAAGGACAAAGTCAGGGAGAAGGACTGAGCCCAGGCTGGAAAAGGTGTCAGGCCTGTGAAAGAAATACCTGGAGTTTTAAGCTGCAAGCAAGAGCAGCCTGTCTTCAAGAACCACTGCAATCTGCCAAAAACAACATTTAGGGTGAGAAATTACTATTTGTAGACAGTTTCTATAGTGTATAAAACTTAGTTTGCATGTTTGTTTTATTTGCTCAGTAATCTGCTTTGATCTGTTTGCTATCCCTTATAATCACTTAAAATCTCTCTTTTGTAGTTAATGAACTTGTTTTTGTTTAGTCTAACATCAGTTTGTGGAATTCATAACTGGGGGGCAAAAAGCTGTGCAGATCTTCCTCCACATTGAGGGAGGGGGTAAATTTCATGAGCTTACGCTGTACAATTTTGAGTTTGCACCTTAGAGGGGGTGTGCACTTGAGGGCTGAGCAATTCCTTAGCTGACTGTTCCCATGCAGAGTTGACTTCAGTGTCTGTCTTTCTGCAGCTGTGTGTGTCCCTGCCTGTGTGTGTGCTGGAGGAGGCTTGAGGGCTTGGACTGTGGGCATGCTGCCAGCTGACAAGAAAACTCCTGCATGGAGCCTAGGCTGGGACAGGGAGCCCAGGGCTAGCAGGCCAGGGCAGGGAGCCCAGGGCTTGCAGGCCAAGGTAGGGAGCCCAGGGCTAGCAGGCGGGCCAGGGAACCCAGGCTAGCAGGCCAGGGCAGGGAGCCCAGGGCTAGCAGGCTGGCGTAGGGAGCCCAGGCTAGCGCAGGGAGTCCAGAGCTAGCAGCAGCATGGACACTCCTCCCAAGTCTTGTTGTGGAATCCAGATACACTGGAAACACTGCAGCATTGGATGCAGGGATGGTGATGGGGACAGTTCCTCCTACTGGTGCAGCGCTGGGGTAACCTGCACTCACATTCCTCACCCTTCTGCTCTCACTGATTCAGGGCTGTTCCTCCCTTGAGCCCACTCCTCTCCACTCCAGCTCCACCCCAGTCCCACTGGTGTGACACCATCACTGGGGTGCAGGGATATGGCATGAAGAGCCCGACCCTGAGCAATGACTCAAGGGGACGAGCAAAGACACCCTGATCTGCGGGCAGCACCATGTGGCTTAAAACACTCGACTTTGGATCGAACTGCCCTCGGAGAAGGACGCCGACCCAGAGCTCAGATCTGGGTCCCTCTGACCAGCCTCGGACCGCCCTGCTCTGTGTCAGGACTTTCCCTTCCAGTCATACTGAGCAGAGCTCTCAGGGGCCTGAAACATCTGACAACACAGGCGCCCCCCAAGGGATCTTGCTGTCACGGTGCATGGAAAGCTCCCAGAGGCTATGGTGATGGGCAGCAGGAGAAAACTCTTACACTCTCTAGGCTGGTGAAGGGACAGCACCATCGCAGCAAAGGGAGCTCTGTGAGCATATGGTTCAAGCAGTTCAATATGGATCCTTGCTATGGTTCTTCCTGGCTCTCCTCCTTCACTCCCCCCAGCATCTCCCTTCCCCATGTTCCACTAAGCCCTCCCCACTCCCAGGCCCTTTCCCCCGCAGCCTCTCCTAGGCTCGCTTGGCTCTCTGTTTTCATTCCCAGCCCCGGGTGTGTGCATTCGTCACTCCAGCCCCATCCATCTTCCCAGGATCCAGATCATTCTGGCTGCTGCTTTTCTCATGGTTCTTATTAACTTGTTCCTGTCGGCCTCTCCAGCCCGGCAAACGTCCCCCGTGCTGCGGCTCATTGCAGCCGGCGCCGTTCCTTTTCCATTTCCAGGCTCTGCTCTATTTACCTGGGGGCCTTCTTTCCTGCCACGCAGCGCGCCTCCGTAATCAATTGGAACCGAGCGTCGTGCTGCGGAGCTGCCGCTGGCTGGCTGCAAGGGCCCCGCCTTCTATTTTTGCCCATCTAGCTAGCAGTGTGCCAGGAGACACCCCTCTGTGCCAGTCACCAAGGAGAGCCGGAGGCAGCCAACGCTTATCAATATGCTAACTTGGAGATGGTGGGGAAAGTGGGTCAGTTGGGTGCTGATTCATACCACACCGGCACTTTCTGAGTCCTCTCTCTTCTCCTTGAGGAGAGCCACCCACGGGCCGCTCTGAAGGAAAGGACAAGGTTGGTGGGGAAGCTCCCTGTGGTTTTCTGGTCCTTTCCTCGAAGCGGCAGGGGCAGCGGGGAGAGGGTCTCTGAACCCAGGGAAGCTGGTTCAGCCTGAAGTTGGTAAACTCAGTGAGCCATTCTGAGATCTGCCACTGTAGGTGTGAGCCACGCCTGCCCGTTCTCTGCCCAGAATCCCTCGCACTGAAACCCTGCAGGACTCACCATGGTGTTAGCTTCTTTCAAAGGCTTCCTGGGCATTCTCTGGCCCCGGGGGAGGCAAGTCAGTGTTATTGACCCTGTCATGCAAATGAAGAAATCAAGGCACAGAGGCGAATGCCAATGGTTCCAAATTCTGGGCACCCCAGCTGAGGACGCCCATGGCCTGGTTTTTAGAGATGCTGAGTGCTTGCAGTCTGAGCTGGCCTCATGGGGTGGGACACCTCTGAGAAATCAGGCTCTGGGGTTCTCAAGCTGGGCATGCAAGAGCAACAGCTGCTTTTGAAAACTCTGGCCTAAGTGATGTGCCCAAGACCCCAGGCAAGTGTCAGTGTCAGGAATAGGATTCGAATGCAGGAGCTCCTGGCTCCCAGTCTTACGCTCAGGCCAATCCATGCAATCAGCTCCAGTGCAAGCAGAGATCGGAAGCTCTTTGGGCCAGGGGCTGATGTTTTTATTCTACACGTGTGTGCTGCACCTGACACAATGGGGCCCCAATCTTTTAGTAGCTAGTGGGCTTGGCTATTGCTGCATTTAATAATCTCCATTCATCTGCATCCAGCAAATTCCTTTTCAGTTTGCGTTCAGGTGGGTTCCCGTCACTAGAGTTTCCCTTGGAGTTTTTAGCTTTGTCTGAACAGCTGAAAGCCACAAAGCTTTTCGTGCCTCCAGCCCTAAGCCATAATCCCTCCCCAGAGACGCTAGGGAGAGCAATGCCACGGTTACTTGCAGCATGTCATTCAACCACTAGATGCGGCTGTGGGTGGTACAGCATTCCAGGCAGGGTGTAGTCCATGGCAAATAAGGCAGGCAAAGCTGGAACTCAAGCTGGGTGGAAGGCTGGGGGGTTTATGCCTGTAGTGTGCAGTAGGGGTTGGTTAGGGTCAGGATTTCGGATGGACTATGATTCCAGACGCCAGGGCAGAGACAGTCTGCCTGCAACACAAGGAAACATCAGTCACCTCTCCATGAAACCGAGCCCAGAACCAGTCCGATAATGGAACAAGCCTGGAGTGTGCAGGGAAGGCCTTGCACAGATCCCTCTGGTATGGCGGCACCATGGTGTTTTCTCCACTCGGGGATGGCTGGAGCAGGGTTGGAATGTCCCCAGGACCGAGCCCTCAATTCACACTGTCTTCCACTAAACCCCTTGGGTGGTTAGACTCACAGCCCTGTGCAAGCAGAGAACGGGGGGTTTTCAAATGTAGGTGCCCAAATCCCCTCAGGCTTCCTTGACCCTGTTCCTCCCTGTGCAGCCCCAGGTGCTGCTTGGAAACAGAAAGACTCCTGGGGGAGTGTGGAAACATAAACCACTGCACAAGGACTTCTCCCCAGGAAACTCCCCTCGCTGTGTCCTCCTGTCCTGCATCTGTCTGCATGAACCTCTCAGCCAGCGTGCAGCTGGCCCACTTGCTGCTGCTCTTCCAGCCTGGCCCTGTTCTGTCCGCCCCTCTCTCTGCTTCCTTTCTCCCTCAGTCACTTTCCCTGTCTTTCTCTCTCTCTCTCTCTCTTTCTCGGGTCCTGGCTCACTCCCTCGCTGGGTGGCTGTTTGCTCTGGGATGGTCATGCTCAGGCCTCTGCCCCTTACTGGCTTGGGCCCCACCTGCCCTGTGTTTGCTGACAACCACCAGGGAGCCTGCAAGGACACAGGTGCCCAACTCCTGTGGCCCTAGGTGCCCAGCACACTCATTTCCAGCCACGAGTGGGGCTCCCTCTGGGGCTGCCCCAAGGATCTGGGGGCTGCCAGAGTTGCTATTGCTGCTGTAAGCCAGAGCTCGTCCACAGCCTACGCTGAAGACAGCTTCTGTGCCTCGGGGGCAGAGGGGCTGATCCCCCCCCCCAAAGCCTTCAGCCCAGGTGATCACCCCCCACAAGCTCCAGGAGTAACTCTTGCTGCCAGACCCGGTCACTAGTTCAACCGCGGGAGCGGGGCTGTCTGCATGGAAAGCTGTCAAACCACTTCTTAAGACAGGAAACACTGACTTGTATATTTATTTTTTTTAAAGCAGCAAAGTGCCAGCCAGGCGCTACCTCCTTCCTCGCTACCAGCCACGCGGTTCCCTGTGGATTCGCCCACCCTCTGGCGACTTGGTTCTATCCATGGTGCCCCTCACCCTGGTACCTTCACTGATGCAGACGGAGATGCCTGCGGGGAGACCATCTCGCCCCTGGGAAGCAGGCAATGGAGAGCACAGCGGCGGAGGGAGCTGCCTATGGGAGACCTAAAGCCTGGGGCGGGTTTGCTAAGTGAGCCAAGCAGAGATGCCTGGCACAGGGAGGGCACCATCCGCAGCTGGTTCCTTAAGTACGAGAGCTGAAGCCGGCCTTGAGGGGAGCTGACGCTGGGAAGTCTGCAAGGGAGGCAGCTCTGAGCAGGGCAGCAGCTGGCCGACCCCGTGAGTGGGTCATATGGGGCCTGATAGAAGGACTCTGCAAAGGGACCTGTTCATTCACCCAGGCTCAGAGGTTAGACCCAGGCCCTGGGACAGATTCCAGGGTACCACCGGCACAGTAGGGCGTTAGGTTGGGTGGGGCAGTGCATGGTATGCCCTGGCCTTACACCACCAGTGACCTGGGTTCAAATTCCGATTCGGGGCCGGAGTTAGCTGAGTCTCACCCTTTTCCCCCTTGTATCCACACCATCAAACGTGTGTTACAGGTGGCAGGTAGATCTGGGCGCAGGCTCCCTGCCAGAGCTGTGTGTCGCATCTGCCGCGAGTCGAGAGCTAGCAGGCTGTGCCCCACAGGTGTGGGCTGGGCCCGGCTCAGAGTCAGCGTCCGAAGACTCCAGCTTCACCGAGTTTTCCTCTGCAACTGTTCCCGGCCCTGGAAAGTGAATGGGGTATTTTCTCCCTTCTGGAGGGGTGGGGAGAGCACTTTGGATTTGCAGGGCAGAGGAATGGATCTGGACACAGACATTGCTGATCAATGCGCGTGCAAACACACACAAACACACAAACACACACACACTGAGGAATCAGCTCCCATCTATTAACACACACTGACACCTACTGGCCAATTTGGCACCTACATCGGCGTGTCTGTTGATTTGACTTGTCTGTATTTCCCCCGCTGTAAGGGAGAGGGGCTGATCCCGGCACCCTCTCCTGCCACCCCTCACCCCAGCCCTTCTCCTAGGGCCTGCAATGACCCCCCCCCATACCCCTTCTCTGGTTACAAGAACTGGCATCAGACCGCTCTGGGGAGGCCGGAGATTGCAAGAGGCTCCAAACCAAGTTCAGTTTGGGATTGAGTTGACCTCATAAATCCCATATGTCGCTCAGCCTTTGGGTCCTCTGCAGCTCCGCTCAGACATACGTAGAGGGGAACAGGACTGAGAGTGAAAGGAAGGGGAATCACACAAGTTAGGCTACATCTACTCTGTCCATTCAAAGCAGGATTGGCCATAATGGGCCTCCACCAGCATCTCAAAGGTCCTTCCAACGCTGAGCCAGTATCACTCTTCCCAGGTGGTAGGTGTGGAAACTGAGGCACAGGGAGGAGACAGGAGTCACCCAGTTTGTCACCAACTACACTAAGGACAATGAGTCAGTAGCAGAACCTGGGGCGTCCTAGGTCTAACCATTCACATTCTAAGAGTCCTGTTGCTATCCCTCAGAACCCAGGAGTCCGGGCTCCGCCCACCTGACCCCACACTTCCTGCAAGCAATCCTCAATAATCCCCTTTTGTGCCATGCACTACATGAGCTCTTTGATTACTCCCACTCCCAGCCCCCAACCCCAACTGGCACCGCAAAACTTCCCTGCTGTTTTCCTTCCCTTGCGTCTTCATTTCAAACGTATTTTGGTGGCTGCCTGGGTCATGATCATAACCCTGGGAATTCCCCAGCCGGGCAGAGATATCCATGTGCCTCAGGGCCATAGGGGAGGCTTTGCAGATGAATGGCCCAGGGATCTGGCTTGACGCTCACAGCTAAAGAAAACCCACCACCTGCCCTACCTGTGAGGAAAGAGAGAGAGGAAAAAAAATGTATCACAGGCCTGCAAACTGGCATGTGAGGCAAATAGCTGCATTCCCACCCCCTCCCTCCCCACCCCAGGGTTTTAACCATTTCAGTGTCACAGCCCGGCACGTGTTCTGTTTCTCTTCTTGCACGTTGACTTCAGTTCCTCCTCCCCAGCGCATGAGGCAGGGAATTGTTTCGAAGCAAGGAGCTCTAAGATGTCGAAGTTGCAGCCGCTCAGAGCGGTTTGCCCTGGAGCAAGAGTGGAGCATTGTGATCTCCGAAGTTGTATTAGCCCCACTGTCTGTTCAGGACGTGGGGCTCCGAGCTTTGCCGTGCAGCTAGCTCGGCTCAGAGGGGCCTGCTCTGCTTTGTGGGTTTGGCTCCAAAATCATCGTGCTTTGAAACGTGTCTGAAAAGCAGGCATAGGCATCTGCACACGGACATCCACGGCAGCCCTCCTGCAAGAGCAAACCCGTGTGGGCAGCCCAGTGCTCAGGAGTGACCCTACAGTAACAAACCAGCGTACACAGCCCAGGGAATCTATGTCAGCTTCAAGCTTCCAGAGGGTCACTGTCAAGAGCAGCGACTGGGGCGAGCAACACGAGGGGCAGGACTCCAGCAAAGGGGCTGCAGCGCTGTGGGCCCACAGGACAAGATCCAGGGAAGTCGGGGCTCATCCTGGGCAAGGAGAGGGTGGCAGGCAGCCTTCCCTCTCCACCTCCTCGGGAGTCGCCAGCCTCTGTCCCTGCTGCATGTGTCTCAGAGGCCAGGTCTTTCCCCAGACACCCTTACACAGTGCCCCCCAGGCCTGCTGGCCACCTCACCAGCTTTGCTTCAAGACACTGGCACCCAGCTTGTGGCTGGGCTCTGCCAAGGAGGTGGAGGAACTAATGGAGCCTTGTCCCGCTCCCTTATTCCAAAGCTTCCCCGTTAGCAAGGTAATTTAGAGCCAGCCTCAGTGGTGGGGACACACTGAGACTCAGCAGGTGGGAGGGGATGGGGGAGACAGGGATTCTCCCTCCCCCCCAACCCTACCTAGCTCTTTTTGTGTAACAAGGTGGCTCTGTGGGGCCGAGCCCACCGCATGGGGACATGGGGCCCGCGGGAGGGCGGTTTGCCCCTTCCCCATCTCACAGGCTCCCCCCAGCCCCAGGATGGGAGCAGCGCCTTCTCATCAAGAAATTTCAAGCCATTAAAATACAATAAAAGAGAAATTAAAGGTAATCGCTCCATCAATTATAACTAATTGAAACATCAACTGTGATTTTTATGATTCACAGTTGACGTGAGTGATGTCCGGCGCAGGACGGCAGCCGCATTAGAGAGAGGGAGCAGGGAGAGGTAGCTGGACACACACACACACTGATAGGCCCTCTCTGCCACTTGCTGTGCATGGGCACACCTACGCAAACACACACACACAAACCCCACCCAGAACGATATGCACACTCATGTACACAGATCCATGTGCAAATGCACAGAAACACGTGCACACGGAGCCACAAGGACTCCACACACACACACACCATGCACACGGAGCCACAAGGACTCCACACACACACACACACCATGCACACGGAGCCACAAGGACTCCACACACACACACACACACACACACCATGCACACGGAGCCACAAGGACTCCACACACACACACACACACACACACACACACCATGCACACAGAGCCACAAGGACTCCACACACACACACACACACACACACCATGCACACGGAGCCACAAGGACTCCACACACACACACACACCATGCACACGGAGCCACAAGGACTCCACACACACACACACACACACACACACACACACACACACACCCCATGCACACGGAGTCACAAGGACTCCACACACACACACACCATGCACACGGAGCCACAAGGACTCCACACACACACACACACACACACACGTGTGCATACACTCCCATCCAGCAGGACACGGGTGCAGAGAAAAGGGGAATTCAAGATCCAAAGATTTTCTTCCCAGACAATGCAATGGCGGTGTCTCTGCAGAGCCGTTATCCCTCATTCTCTGTTAAACATGGTTGTTTAATAGGTTTGCAATGAAAAGCTGGTCTTTAGGGACTTGTGCATGTCTCCCTAAGGTACCCAGCAGTAATTACTGCAGCTCCAGCCATCTCGCTTTAATGGCGCCATTCCACGGGGGCGGGGAAGATTTGTACATATGGATCTGGATGTGAACTTCAGCACACTAGTGTGTGCATGGCATTGTGCACGGTGGTTAGGGTGTGTCTGTGGATGTTCACTCACGCGTGGGTTGGGTGGGTGCCAGGGGGCATCTGCCTTTTGTGTCTCAGGATCAGCCGCTCCCTCCCAGCTCTGGGTCACCCGTGGCGGGAGAACTTCACCAAGACAGATGTGGGATTAACCCTTTAGCACCTGGAGACATTCCCATCCTGAGCTGAGGGTTCACTGGCGAAGGAAAAGGGAGGGCAAGATACGTTTGTGGTGTTCTTTTCCCTTTCTAGGGCTCCCCCCTCACCAGCTCCACTTGTGAGGGGTCCAGGGAGGAGCTAGATTGAATTGCAAGGAGCCCCTCACACAAACTCTTTGAGGGTAAGAGGGACAAGCTTAGCCTCCATGGACCCGCTCAGCCGAGACTGCCAGCAAGGGCCAATCTGTGCCAGAGAGGCTATGCTGGTTATTGGGATGTGGACGGCTGTCCTCCAGGGGCTGGGCTAAGAGACGCACCAGACTTGTTCCACACAGATCACCAAAGAGCTAAGAATGGCAATGACTTTTGGCCACCAGCAAGCTTGGCCAGAAAGCGCCTTGCAACAGCTCAGAGCCATCCAACCCCTGCAGCTAATGCTTTTCAGAGCTGGCTTGATCCCGGATGGCAAATCAAATGGCCTTGCTTAAGGAAAGATCAGCTCAGTCCAGCCCAGCCCTCCCTGCTTCCTCTTGCCTGGAATTGAATTTCAGTTACAATTATTGCCGGGTTTATTTAGAGCCTCGCTGTTGCCTGATCTATTACAATGTTATTTGGAGGTTCTGGCTTTTCTTCTTCTGCAAGGGGAAGCTATTTTGTTCCAATTGAAAACGTCCTTCTGTAATTAGACGATTGGGAAGTAGCCACGGAGGCAATCGATACAAGGAAAGCAAAGCGTCGCTGGTTGCAGAGAATACCTTTGAAAAATCATTTCCCATCCCTTTTGACCTTTCTCTGGAACCCATGCAGGGATCTGGGCTCGCAAGCTCAGCAGGGACAGGCCTGGTCGGTACTTGGGGAGAGACCTTAATGGAAAACCTCCCTCTGCAGTGGTGCTAGTCGCTCCATAGGTGGCGCTCTTCTGTTTCCCTGTCCTGGGGCTAGGGGGCGCTGCGCTACCAGAGGGGCTCAGTTTCGGGGGAGGCATAAAACCGAAGTTCTAACCACCTGCAGCCATTAAAGACACCGCAGTGTTTTGTATAAGTCCATTACCAGCCTCGCTGTGCTGGCTGGATTCCAGCTCACGTCAGGACATTCTGCCTCCCTACATTTCACCTTGGCCATGGCCATGGGTGTCTCCTCCTTGCCCTGGGCTAGGAAACAGCTAGTGGCTTCCGCCTCTCGGGGCAGCTGCGTTTCAGGGGGGAAGAGGTGGTTTTTATACCCATGATTTTTGCTAAGTGCTTTGAGTCCCACTTTGATGACAGACTCCATCTGTCACCGGAGAAGATCAATATAATAAAACCCTGTGTTCTAACCATGCTATCACGAGAGTCAGGACTCCTGGGTTCTAGTCCCAGCCCTGGGAGGGGAAGGATTGTTGGGGAAGGATTGTTAGGGTTATCCAGTAGATTCCATTCAGTAACAATTGTATGAAAAAGAGAGGAAGCATGAACTGGAGATGGAGAAGGCAAGGGCTGAATGGAATCTACTGGATAACCCTAACAATCCTTCCCCAACAATTCTTCCCCAACAATCCTTCAGTATGGTCTAACATTCACTAACAATCCTTCCCCAACAATCCTTCCCCAATCCTTCCCCAACAATCCTTCAGTATGGTCTAACAGGTGGAGCAGGGAACTGGCAGTCAGGGATCCTGGATTCCAGTCCCAGCTCTGCCACTGTGTGGCCCTGGTAAGTCACTGCCTTTGGTGTATCTCAGTTTTCCCATCCGTCGAATGGGTCTAATAGTACTGCCCTGGTTCAGTTTGCTAGTGTTTTCAAAGTCTTTTGAGGTCATCCCATGACAGGCTGCATGTGCAGACCAGGAAAGCTCCTGCCAAATATGACGCTCAGAACGCCAAGCCAGGCAACCTGCTGCAGTGACCGGGCCAGAGGGAGGGGCTGCCCCAGCCTTGTCCAGCAGCAGCTCAGCAACCCCTTTGGCACGGTTCAGGGAAGGAAGCCACTGCCTGGCACTGCTCCCTGCCCGGGCTGGCCGCAGATCGGCGCACTCATTCCTTACAGCGCTGACCTTCCGGGTCACCACTGCGGCTGCTCTTGTCAGTCTGTGACTATGAAATTCCTCATTAGCAAACGAGGCTCATATCAGTCTCATTAAGACGAGGGATGGCCTCACCTTTGTGTCTCTCTTCTCCCGGAGGGATGGGTCCGTGGGCCTCTCTGGCCCCATGGAGATGCCCAATTCGTCCTCGGCTCTGGAGGCTGGCCTCTGGCCCAGGTGATGTCCGAGCTGCCTGGGCAGAATGGCAGAGCTGGAGATGAGCTGGGGTCAGGCTAGGCGGGTCTTAGGGTCTCCCGCATATTCTCCCCCATAGTGACTCAGAGCATTGACCATGTCAAGGTTCCTTCCCCACTCTGAACTCCAGGGTACAGATATGGGGACCTTGACATGGTGGCAGAGGTGGGATCATTTTGAACCAGAAGCACAGCAGGATTTTAAAAGGGTTTGTAAAAGGTGATTGCTGCTGTTGATTCTGTCTCTCTGCCTGGGGGACAGAGCAGCAGGCATCACAAAAGGATTTTTCTGTCGGCTGAGAACAGCTGTCAGAGAAAACAGGTATCAGGTTACACCACAGCAAAATTTTACAACCCAGGTTTTTTCTTTCCTTCTAACTCTCGGGCATAGCTTGGTTAAAAACAGAGAGGTTAGAATGATAGAAAACAATACCCAACAGAAACTGGAATTAGCCAGATTTGAGGCTGAGGAAAGACAAAAGGAACATGAAAGACGGGTAGAGCTCAGACAGATGGATATTGAGGCACAAGCGGCCAAAGAAAAAGAAATGGAGGCTGCCCACAGGAGAGCTATGGAGGCAAAGGAAAAAGAAATGGAGGAGAGGGAAAAAGAGAGGAAGCATGAACTGGAGATGGAGAAGGCAAGGGCTGAATAGAATCTACTGGATAACCCTAACAATCCTTCCCCAACAATCCACAAATGGGAGTGACTATGTCCACGGTATGATGAATCCACTGATATTGCTGAATATTTTCTTACCTTGGAGAGACGGTGCACTCTCCATAAAATTCCTGAAGCTCACAAGATGACCACATTGGTCGCAAAATTGACTGGAAGAGCTCTGGACATATTCAGTAAGATGCCTATTGATGAGGCTTCTGACTATAATAAATTCAAGGATTTGGTTTTAAAGCAATTTCAAGTTACACCTGAAACTTATAAAGTAAAATTTTGAAGCCTTAAGAGAGGGCCTGGACTAAGTAATGTAGCTTATGTAGACCAGATGACAGATCTGTTTGATAAATGGCTCAACAGACTGACTGAATGGGCATACCACTCCAGGTTGACACAGGTAATGCTCACCCAATTAGAGCCCAACCTTACCGGGTGTCTCGTCAAGCTAAAACTGCTATAGAACAGGAGATCCAGGATATGCTACGGATGGGTGTAATCCGCCCCTCTGGCAGTGCATGGGCATCTCCAGTGGTTCTAGTTCCCAACCCAGATGGGAAGATACGTTTTTGTGTGGACTACCGTAAGCTAAATGCTGTAACTCGCCCAGACAACTATCCAATGCCACGCACAGATGAGCTATTGGAGAAACTGGGACGGGCCCAGTTCATCTCTACCTTGGACTTAACCAAGGGGTACTGGCAGGTACCGCTAGATGAATCCGCCAAGGAAAGGTCAGCCTTCATCACTCATGTCGGGCTGTATGAATTTAATGTGCTCCCTTTCGGGCTGTGGAATGCACCCGCCACCTTCCAAAGACTTGTAGATCATCTCCTAGCAGGCCTGGGAGAATATGCAGTCGCCTACCTTGACGATGTGGCCATATTTTTGGATTCCTGGGCAGAACACCTGGAATATCCACAAAAAGTCTTTGAGCGCATAAGGGACGCAGGACTAACTGTTAAGGCTAAGAAGTGTCAAATAGGCCTAAACAGAGTGACTTACCTTGGATACCAGGTGGGTCAAGAAACTATCAACCTCCTACAGGTCAAAGTGGATGCTATCCAAAAGTGGCCTGTCCCAAAGTCAAAGAAACAGGTCCAATTCTTCTTAGGCTTGGTCGGATATTACAGGCGATTTGTACCGCAATACAGCCAAATCGCCACCCCCACTGACAGACCTAACCAAATGCAGTTCAGTGGACTGAAGAGTGTCAGAAGGCCTTTAACCAGCTTAAAGCAACACTCATGTCTGACCCTGTGCTAAGGGCCCCAGACTTTGACAAACTGTTCCTAGTAACCACAGATGCATCCGAGCGTGGGGTGGGAGCAGTTTTAATGCAGGAAGGACCAAATCAAGAGTTCCATCCTGTCGTGCTTCTCAGCAAGAAGCTGTCTGAGAGGGAAAGCCACCAGTCAATCAGTGAAAAGGAATGTTACACCATTGTCTACGCCCTGGAAAAGCTACGCCCATACGTTTGGGGACGGCATTTCCACCTGCAAACCGACCATGCTGTGCTACAGTGGCTTCATACCGCCAAGGGAAATAAAAAACTTATTCGGTGGAGTTTAGCTCTCCAAGATTTTGATTTCGACATATAACACATCTCAGGAGCTTCTAACAAAGTGGCTGATGCACTGTCCCATGAAAGTTTCCCAGAATCAACTGGTTAAAATCGTCCTTGAGATGTGGAAAATATTGTTAGTCTTTATACAGTTAGTAGTGTATTTAGAGGTGCATGTGTCTTACTAACTCTGTTTTCTCCTAGAGCTCCAGGAGGAAATCCCAGCCAGCGTTTCACCCTATCTGTGATTTGGGGGGCATGTCATAAAAATAAAGGGAAGGGTAACCACCTTTCTGTATACAGTGCTATAAAATCCCTCCTGGCCAGAGGCAAAACCCTTTCACCCATAAAGTGTTAAGGAGCTAAGATAACCTTGCTGGCACCTGACCCAAAATGACCAAAGAGGGGACAAGATACTTTCAAATCTGGAGGGGGGGACGACAAAGGGTTTGTCTGTCTCTGTGTGATGCTTTTGCCAGGAACAGATCAGGAATGCAGCCTTACAACTCCTGTTAAGTTAGTAAGTCATCTAGCTAGAAATACGTTAGATTTCCTTTTGTTTAATGGATGGTAAAATAAGCTTTGCTGGGTGGAATGTATATTCCTGTTTTTGTGTCTTTTTGTAACTTAAGGTTCTGCCTAGAAGGATTCTCTATGTTTCGAATCTGATTACCCTGTAAGGTATTTACCACCCTGATTTTACAGAGGTGATTCTTTTACCTTTTCTTTAATTAAAATTCTTCTTTTAAGAACCTGATTGATTTTTCATTGTTCTTAAGATCCAAGGGTTTGGGTCTGTGTTCACCTGTGCCAATTGGTGAGGATTCTTATCAAGCCTTCCCCAGGAGAAGGAGTGTAGGGCTTTGGGGGATATTTTGGGGGAAGACGTCTCCAAGGGGGCTCTTTCCCTGTTCTTTGTTTAAAACGCTTGGTGGTGGCAGCATAGCGTTCAAGGACAATGCAAAGTTTGTACCTTGGGGAAGTTTTTAACCAAAGCTGGTAAGAATAAGCGTAGGGGGTCTTTCTTGCAGGTCCCCACCTCTGTACCCCAGAGTTCAGAGTGGGGAAGGAACCTTGACAGTCCACTATGCCAGCACCATCAGTGCCTTTGGTCTCCTCTCTTCACTCCTGCTGGCCTCCTCCATCCCAGGGCAGGGACCTCTCCAGTTGCCTCCCACCCCTAACCCCCTCCCACCTCAGCCTCTTCCCCTAGCTCTTCTCCAGCCTATATCCGGGTCCCGGTAAGGTGCAAGCTCCCTGCCTGCCAGGCTGAAGTGTCAGGCCAGGACCTCAACACCCGTGGCTGATGGCTGGCAGGTGTGACCCAGTTCTGCCCTCCCCGCTGCCCAAGTCTCAACCCCTCCCCGAGTCCCTCTGCTAGCTCCCAGCTCATGCTTCCAACATCCAAGCCAGCTCCGTTCCCACCTTGCTCCTGGTGATGGCAGCTAGGAGCAGAGGGGGGTGCTCCAGCTCCAGCACCAACCAGGGGCCTCCTGAGGCTCCATCCTGGCACACTCCAAACTCCCCATGCGCCAGCACTGGGAGCTCTCCAAGGGCCAGAGTGAGACAGATGGGCTCAGCCTCCCAGGTCACCAGGGAAATGGGGGTCTGAGAGCTGTCTCTGGGTCTAAGCTGCAGGAGTTGTGGGGCAGAAGGGAGACATCCCAGCTCAACCTCTGGACCGCCACTCTCCTGCTATGTTTCCCACTCCCCTCTCCCTGCCCTGGCTCCAAGTGCATGCCCCTTGGTGAAGGTCTCCGCTGCGAGGAGTGATAACAGCCCATCCCCACAGGTTAATGGGCTGTAAGCCAGTCCCCATAGGAGGCCACCGAGTATTATCCTGAGCCAGGGAGCTGGGTTATTGCCTCATAAAGCAGTGTGAGGGCTCCAGTTATTGCTCTCCTGCTACAAACCCTTAAAAATAATCAGGAAGCTGCTGAGTGACAGTAGAGAATGAGTGGGGTGGGAGGGGTTGGAGCAAAGACACAGACACGAACAGCCAAACAAATTGTAAGCCGGAAGCCTGGCAAACAATCCATGGGGCCGCTGGACGATCGAGATGCTAACGGTGCACTCAAGGAAGACAAGGCTGTTGCGGTGAAGCTAAATGAATTTGTTGCATTGGTCTTCACTGCGGAGGATCTGAGGGAGATTCCCAGGCCTGAGCCATTCTTCTTAGGTGACAAATCTGAGGAGCTGTCCCAGATTGAAGCGTCAAGAGAGGATGTTTTGGAACAAACTGATAAATTAAACAATGATAAATCACCAGGAGCAGAGAGTAGTTCTACAATTTCATATTTGAGTTCGTTCAGAACTCTTGGGTGAATCCAACTGTGATATGTAACCTATCGCTTAAATCAGCCTCTGTACCAGATGACTGGAGAATACCTAATTGTAACGCTGATTTTTAAAGAAGGTTTCAAAAGCAATCCTGGCAATTGCAGGCCAGTAAACCTCACTTCAGTACCAGGTAAATTGGTTGGAACTATCAGCACAGAATTATGAGACACACAGATAAACATGATGTGTTGGGGAAGCCAACACAGCTTCTGTAAAGAAAAAGCATGCCTCACCAATCTATTAGAATTCTTTGAGGGGGTCAACAAACATAAGGACAAGGATGATCCAGTGGATACAGTGTACGTGGCCTTTCAGAAAGCCTTTGATAAAGTCCCTCATCACAGGCTCTTAAGCAAAGTAAGTTGCCATGGGATAAGAGGGAAGGTCCTCTCATGGATC
The DNA here is from genome assembly GCF_965152235.1 of Eretmochelys imbricata. Classification (NCBI taxonomy): domain Eukaryota; kingdom Metazoa; phylum Chordata; order Testudines; family Cheloniidae; genus Eretmochelys; species Eretmochelys imbricata. Next base: position 3,541,866 of record NC_135585.1, on the reverse strand, counting down.
AGTAACTGGTTAAAAGATAGGAAACAAAGGGTAGGAATGAATGGTCAGTTTTCACAGTGAAGAGCATTAAATAACGGGCTCCCCGAAGGATATGTCCTGAGACCAGTGCTGTTAGCGACGTTTACTGGGGACGCACTGGTACAGCAGTAGTGTAGGCAGGAGAGGACACTTGGGTGGGCCCGGTGTGGGCGGGCAATGATGGGGGAGTGGAGGGGTAGGAAAGATCTGGCTGCTTCTCCCCCATCCGGCTGGCCGTGCAGGGGGGCTGATAGATGCTCTGGCCAGGAGCTCCTGGAAAAATGGGGGCCCCGTAAAAATGTGAACCCCTACAGCCCCACCCACTCTGCCCCCCCCCCCCCACTGCTCAGGGCTTGCCTTGCTCCGCCCGCCCAGTGCTCCTGCAGGGAGTGGGATCAGGGTGCAGGGGCTTGCCCCACTCTGCCCAGTGCTCCTTCTGGGGATCGGGGCATGGGGGCTTGTCCCGCTCATTCCTGTGCTCCTGCCAGGGATCAGGGGCTTGCCCCACTCCGCCCAGTGCTCCAGCCAGGGACCAGGGTGCAAGGGCTTGCCCCGCTCCACCTGGCAGAGCATCGGGATCAGGGCACGAGGGCTTGCCCTGCTCTGCTTTCCCGGCGCACCAGCCGTGGAGCAGGGTTGGGATGTGGGGGCTTGTCCCGCTCCAGCGTTCTAGCCAGGGAGTGGGGGTCAGGGGCTTGGAAGTCCACACGCGCCCCACCTCGCTCCCCAGCACAAGCACCAGAGCTGGACACGCCCCCCGACCCTGCTCCCCAGCTGGAACACCGGCTGGGTGGAGCGGGAGCAGAACCAGGACTGTGGGGATGGATCTGGATATTAAGTGAGTGGGCTGCGGGCCACCCGTGGCTATGCATATCTGTCACATATCCGTTGCTCATCAATAGGGCAACGTGTTCCAATTCACGTTGGTCCCGATCCGCATATCTGTCCTTTGCAACTTACAGTACAGCAAACGACTGATATGTGGCTTGGGACTGATGTGAATCAGAACATGTTGCCCTATTGATGTGCGATGGATATACGAAACAACGGATAAAGGGGAGACGTATACCAGGGACTTCCTGTATTCATAAATGATCTGGAAAAAGGGGTAAACAGTGAGATAACAAAGTTTGCAGATGATACAAAATTACTCAAGGTACTTAGATCCAAAGCTGACTGTAAAGAGTTACAAAAGGATCTCACAAAACTGGGTGACTGGGCAACAAAAGGGCAGATGAAAGTTAGTGTTAATAAATAGGGCCCTACCAAATTCATGGCTGTAAAAAATGCATCACGGCCCGTGAAATCTGGTCTCTCCGGTGAAATCTGGTCTTTTGTGGACTTTTAACCTACTATACAGGTTATTCATGGAGGGGACCAGTGTTTTTCAAACTGGAGGTCCTCACGTAAAAGAGGGTCATGGTGGGGGGTCAGAAGGTTACTGTAGGGGGATTGCAGCATTGTCACCCTTACTTCTGCTCTGCCTTCAGAGCTGTGTGGCCAGAGAGCAGCGGCCGGCTCTGAAGGCAGCGAGCGCCCTGCCAGTGGCAGAGTGGCAGCTGCTGGCTGAGGTTCCAGCTATGAGGGCAGCAGCACAATCCCCCTACAAAAAAAAACAGGAGGACTTGTGGCACCTTAGAGATGAACCCATTTATTTGAGCAGAAGCTTTCGTGGGCTAAAACCCACTTCATCAGATGCATGCAGTGGAAAATACAGCAGGAAGATATATATATATATACACAGAGAATATGAAACAATGAGTGTTATCATACACACTATAACGAGAGTGATCAGTTAAGGTGAGCTCACCTTAACTTAGCCCACGAAAGCTTATGCTCAGATAAATTTGTTAGTCTCTAAGGTGCCACAAGTCCTCCTGTTCTTTTTGCGGATACAGACTAACACGGCTGCTACTCTGAATCCCCCTACAATAACCTTGCAAAACGCCTCCCTCCCCAAAAAAACCTCCCTTTTGGGTCAGGACCCACAGTTACAACATGGTGAAATGTCAGATTTAAATATCCGAAATCATGAAATTTACTATTTTAAAAATCCTATGACTAAAATGGACCATGAATTTGGTAGGGCCCTATTGATAAATGCAAAGTAATGCACATTGGAAAACATAATCTCAACTACACAGACAAAATGATGGGGGTCTAAATTAGCTGTTACCACTCAAGGAAGAGATCTTGGAGACATTGTGCATAATTATCTGAAAACATCTGCTCAATGTGCAGCGGCCGTCAAAAACGCAAACAGAATGTTGGGAATCATCAAGAAAGGCATAGAAAATATCATTATTCCACTATATATCCATGGTACGCCCACACCTTGAATACTGCCTGCAGTTCTGGTCGCCTCATCTCAAAAATGATATATTGGAAAGGGTACAGAGAAGGGCAACAAAAGTGATTAGGAGGACAGAATAGCTTCCATACGAGGAGAGATTAAAAAGACTTAGTAAAAAGCTTAACTAAGGGGGAATAGGATAGAGATCTATAAAATCATGACTGATGTGGAGAAAGTGAGCATAGAAGTGTTATTTACCCCCTTTACATAACACACGAACCAGGGGCCACCCAATGAAATTAATAGGCAGCAGGTTTAAAACAAACATAAGGAAGTGCTTCACACAACCCTCAGTCAACCTGTGGAACTCATTGCCAGGGGATGGTGTGAAAGCCAGAAGCATACCTGGGTTAAAAAACTAGTTAGACATGTTCATGGAGGACAGGTCCCTCAGTGGCTATTATCCAGGATGGTCAGGGACGCAACCCCATGCTTTGGGTGTCCCTACACCTCTGACTGCCAGAAGCTGGGAATGGGCAACAGGGGATGGATCACCCGAAATTGCCCTGTTCTGTTCATTCCCTCTGGGGCATCTGGCATTGGCCACTGTCAGAGACAAGATACTGGACTAGATGGACCATTGGTCTGACCCCAGTATGGCCGTTCTTATGTTCACATTTAACCTGACTTTCAAAATATCCTCCCTGGGTTTTATGATCCCCCTCAAGACCCTGAAATGATGCATCCATTTCTGGGTGCATGAGGAGTGTGGATAGTGGGTCTATTTGGAGGCAGTGTGTTCTAGTGTGCAGAACAATGGAGTGAGACTTAAGACCTGGGTTCTCTTTCCACGGACATAAGGTAAGTCACATGTCCCCTCTCGCCGCACCTCAGTTTCCCCTTTGTCTGTCTTGTCTATTTAGACTGTAAGCTGTTTGGGGCAAGGGCACTCTCTTGCTAGGAGTCCATGCAGCACCCAGAACAAGGGGGCCTCTGTCTTGGTAGAATGAGAGTTGCCCACTAGTGTCTGGTTTGCAAAGAGGCTAAAAGCCCTGCTATTGGTATATCCCACAGCAACGTCCTGGTGTCTCAAGTTCTCGGAGCCTGTGTTTTGGGGCAGCAGGCTCTAACGCTCCCCAGGCTGCTAGAACCCCTTAGGAGTGTTTATAAAGCTCCCCCAAGCTCTGGTTTTTCCCAACCATGCTACAGCTACGAGCAGGTGCTGTGAAACAGGGCTTTACGCTTACAGGGACAGACCACGCTCAAGCCCAAGCTGCAACAGCCAGTGACCCTGTGGTGCTAATGCAATTTTTTTTTTAATTTAAAGGGACTGTCCTATAAATAACACGTCCTGGACTTTGGGCAGGTTCTAATGATTTATGGCCTTTAATTTCCCCCAATACTTATTCCTGTTCCCACTTCCCCTTTGGCATGGCAGGTGTTTATCTTCCTTTTTTTTTTTTTTTTAATTTGAAACATCCATCTGGTGATTCCGGTGATTGCAGAGTTTGCAATACTGAATGCATTAAAGCCCTGACAGCTCTATTGATTTCCTTTCTCCTGCTGCATAACATAAGATATGTACAAGCAGATAGGCTGGCCCCCTGCCCCTTAGTCGAAAGGGTCTGTCCCTTTCTGTAGATCTAATGTTCCTTCTCCCATGCACATTTTGATAGATAGGAAAAAATTTTGTCCCTTAAGGTGAAGATGAATTCTCCTTCACTCCAGTATAATTTTGCTAGATCTGTAGAAATGTCCATTTAATTTATCTTCTGTCCCAGCAGTAGATATTTTACTGGGATTTGTAGGGAAGAGCCCAGAGGGGGAAAGCCCAGATGCTCTGGTGATGGGTATGGTAGAAAAACCGATGTGGAAATAAAAGTTCTGATCGAGATCCAAACTTCTGTAAAGCTGATAGGTTGGACTGATTGATTGCTGGCAGGAGTTGGCTCCAGAGCTTCACCCAGACTGTAGAGAAGGCCTGGAGCAAAGCTCACGCCTAGATGCTGATCAGGGTCCAAAGTTCCTTAAAGCGGTTCCTGGCTGGTGTCTTGGTTCCGGTCTGTCTCTGTTGTACCATGGTCCAGTTTCCTGGCCCAAGGGGCTGATCCTGCTCCCGTGCAGCTCACAGGGAGTTTTGGTACTGTCTTGAGGGGGAGCTTGTGCTCTAGGGCTGGGGGAAACTATGCCACCAGTGTCCTAAGTCACCTGACCCTTCTGCCCAGACTTCCAGCATGACCCCACACACACACACAGAGGTGTGTGTGTTTCATGATAAATACAAGCCTGTCTCTCTCCTTCCTAGGGCTGGCTGGGAGCGGAGAGGAGAAATCATGCCAGCAAAGCCTGAGCTTTCAGCCTTCTCCCCTCACTTGTTCCAGGCTGGTTCAGTTGTCTGACAGACGAGCTGCGGTTTCAGAGCCCCATGTGTTTCTATTCCCGGCACTGACCTGCTCTGTGGGCCTCAGTTTCCTCACCTGAAATCTGCGGGGAGATGAGACTTGCCTTTTTTTGTAAAGTGCTTTAAGATCAAAGGATGGAAACTGATGCAAAATTGAAGTATTAGCAAAGTCACCCCCCCTTCCCATAGTGATCAGGGGGAGGGGAGATTGGGGGTTTGGAGGAAGCAGGTTACTGGGTCTCTCCAGGTGCATTAGAAGAAATACAGGTACAGCCGGAAGGGAAAGGAACAGTGGGTGAAGCCTCTGGACATATATTTTGGATAGATACCCCTCCAAACCCCCTGAAGTTCCTACTTATTCATGACTCATTTGCTGGTGGCGGCTGAATCTGCCCATCCTGGGAGGGCTGGTCTCAGTAATGCATCCCATAGAGGAGTGCAGAAGCAGCTTTTCAACAACGCAGCCCCACAGACATCGGGACACTGTCAGTGAAGTATCTGTTCCTTCCCCTTGTTCCTCACCATTCCCCTCACAGCCAGCTGGACATGCGTCCGCCCAGGACCTGGGCTCCTAGCATTTCTAAATCCCAGCGAGCGGAATCAGGGCAAAGGTGCTTAGAGAGAAACTCACACCCAGGAGAAATTCCTGATGCAATCCCCTTGTTGGAGGATGTCACTTTCACAGCCAGGCACCTGCTGTGTCAAGCAGCCCCCTGGCCCTGTTGTGTCAAGCAGCCCCCTGGCCCTGTTGGCTTGTTACCGCCCCATTCCCCTAAACTCCCAGCAAAGCACTAAACCCAACATTTGCTTAGCCCTTAGCAAATGATCCAGTTTCTCTCCAAGGCCTGGTATGCCCCAGTCCACGGCTGCTCTTTGGATGGCAGCAGCACGACCGATGGATTGAGGATGCCATGTAGAAGGAACCCGATTACTGTTCGGGACAAAGCAAGCCACACTGAGCCGTGGCTGTTGGGGAGGGCTAACCTTTCCCAGGGTCATCACCCAATGCAATACCTGGGACCAGGCTGCTTTGCTCTTTACATTGACTTTGTGCAAGGGTGCTAAAGCGTTGCTAAAGCTCCCTCCCGTGGATGAACTGTTCCATTACATTCCTAGCTCTGACATGCAGCTCTTTGAAGGGGGCCCTGAACAGGACAGCTTGGGGGACACAGTGTGGGGAGGGAACTAGGCTTGTGCCCATCCTAACGGATAAAGGAGGCCTGAAATATTTTTCTGTTTTGAAAACTCTGGTGGTTCTCTGCCTTAGAAGCCAAAAGGAGACAATGGCACCACCATCGTAAAAATTGCAGATCTAATTTGCCACCAGCTCGGTCCTATAATCTGTATTGCAGCAGCACCCAGGCGTGGCAATCATGGACCAGGCCCCCATTGCGCTAGGCACTGTACAAACCCAGATGGGCTCCACTTCTGTGTTCTAAACTTTTCCCTGCCCCTTTGCTCTATTCAAATTGTAAGCTCTTTGGAGCAGGGATTGTCTCTGATTCTGTCTGTCCAGTGCCTAGCACAATGGCACCCCATTCTTAGGTGGCCCCCAGGCACTGCCATAATTAACCTGATAAATAATGATAGCCCTAACCACACCCTGCTTTCTTCTTCTCTAGCAGCTTCCCTCTGATGCCTTCAGATTAGTGAACTGAGCCTCACAGCCACCATATAAAGTAGTGTCATTACCCCCATTTTACAGATGGGGAAACTGAGGCACAACACAGGGGGATTTGACGTGTCCAAAATCACACAGCAAAATTGGAGTTAAACTGAAAACAGAACCCAGTCTCATTTTGTGGTTGCCTTAACCACAAAAAAAGCATACTCTCTCCTCTTGTATCATAGAAACATAGGGCTGGAAGGGACTTCGAGAAGTCATCAAGTCCAGTCCTCGGAGCTGCAGCAGGACCAAGAACATCTAGATCATCCCTGACAGGTGTTTGTCCAACTTGTTTTTAAATGCTTCCAATGATGGGGACTCCAACAGCTCCCTTGGGAAGCCTATTCCAGAGCCTAACTACCCTTAGAGTTAGAAAGTTTTTCTTAACATCTAACATAAATCTGCCTTGTTGCAGATTAAGTCCACTGCTTCTTCTCCTACCGTCAGTGGACATGGAAAACAACTGATCCCCATGCTCTTTATAACAGCTGGTAACATGCTGGAAGAACCAGATCATAGCACTAAGCAAAGAGAGGTTGTAACAGTCAGCCAAGAAACTGCAATGGATGGCATTCAACTCTACATTAACAAAAACGTGGTCGTGTCTACAATGACCCCCAGCTGGGAGTAATGCAATATTAGTAGATCCGGACTAACCAGCAAAGGAAATATTATAAGGCACACACACCCCCCAACCGTGAGTTGTGAATTAATTGTTTATCATTAATTAAAATCTTAATACAATTAGTATAATTGTAATAAAAATCGACAGCACTATTCTTAGCTATTCATATCAATGAAGACAATAGCAAACACGACACCAATACCCCCCTCACAACCACACACTGTAACCCCTGTCTAAACCTAGGGTCCCAAATAAACCAGCACGTCTCCGGCTAGCTAGCCCTCCTCACTTGTGTTGCTGTGAGCGCCCCCCGGCGCCTTTTGCCTGCTCTCGGCACCAGTAGCCGCCTGGGTCTGGTTTAAGTGCCCGGATGCGGAAGTACTTGTTCCTTTTCACCACCGCGTCTGTGGCTGTCTGAGTGAGTGTCCGGGGGGTGCGCAGCTGGATCCGCCGGCATCCTCGGCGGGGCTGGGTGGGGGGGTCCCGAGGAGGGGATGAGGGACACGGGGGAGCGGGTGTGGGGCCAGGCGGGCGGGCCGGTTGGCGGGGTGGGGGCGAGGAGGGGCGAGCTTGGGGCTTCTCACCCCCAGCCCCGCGCTGACGCCATCTTGGATTTTCTCTCCCGCAGGTCCCCGCTGCCCGGCCGGTCGCCATGGTGAGCCAGCACGTGGGGGTGATGGGCGCCTGGGTCTCGGGCGGGACGGGACGGCGGGCCGGGCCCTGGGGGGCCCCTGCGGCGTGGCGAGGGCGGGCCGGCCCTGCGGGGAGTCTCTCCCCATTTGCTCTGGGGACCTGGGCTCACGCCCCGCTCCCCCAGTGCCCCGGAGGGTGGGCACGGGTGAGAGGAGCTGGCGGAGCATTTCCCTGGTGCGAGCCCACTGTCGGGCAGCTGAGCGGCCTAGGGCTGGCTGGGTCGGGGACACATGCCTCCCGCAGCTCGCCAAGCTGAGTGGTGTTCCAGATAGGGAGTCTTCATAATAATAATTTAAATTTTTTTTTATGTACGTATTTCCAGCCTCGCAAAATCGAAGAGATCAAAGACTTCCTGCTTACAGCCAGGAGAAAGGATGCCAAATGTGAGTAGTACTAGTTGCCCAGGGGCTGGGTTGAAGCCCTGCATGGGGCCTACTTGGCTTCCGTCTGTCTTCTAAAAAATTATCTCCTGTTGAAGTGCTAAAGAGGGCTTTCCTCCGTAGAAGCTGAAGGGAGGGAATCTTTTTACCCTAGTGCAGACAGAGTGCTTGGGCCCCACAGCATGTCTGCTTACTTATATGTTTAGCTATGGCCACATGGTTGTTACGGAGCGATGTTGGGACTTAAATTCCTGGAGCCTATGAGTACACGTTAGACGATTGGTCAGGGGCTTGCCCACATGCTACAACTTCCTGTCCAAGGGCAACTGTATAGAGTCTTAGTTAGTTGACACAGGACTGACCATGAATGACTGCTCAGTGTAGATCCTGTTCACCATCTTTAAGGCTACTATTCTGTCCTGGATTCCCTGACTTTCCAGCACCTCTGGGACTACTTCTGGGGCACAGCTGGAGCAGGTGTCAGCCCACTGGTATGCTGGAGCAGCTGGCAGGTGTCCGGTCTCCTTGGGCTTCAGCAAGGGTCAGCCCCTACCTCCGGAACAGTGGTGGGCATGCTCTCTCTCACCCCCACCCCCAAGAATTTTTAGTAAAAGTCAGGGGCAGGTCACGGGCTTCTGTGAATTTTTGTTTATTACCCGCAACCTGTCTGTGACTTTCACTAAAAATAACTGACAAAATCTTGTCACGTCTGCTACTAATGGGTAAATCCTGTTCCTATCAGGGGACATAAACCTGACTCTGGTCTAGACCCACACACTTCCGTTTGTAACAAGCGTGGGGGCTGTTCTTCCCAACACAAATGAATGTGTTAGTGACTTATTCAATTGTTTAAGATTAATATATAGCAGTGTTAGTATGTGTATTAAGTAGAGGTGCACTTCCTGCCCTGAGGAGCTCTGTCTAAAAGTAGTGGTTTCTCATTGGATTGGTACTTAACATGGTGACCTTGATTAAATGGTGTAAGATGGGGAGCGGAGCAAATTCTGGGATTACAATAGTTTTCTCATACCTTGTGTTGAATGCTACAAAAATAATCATCCAGGAAGTGGCAATCACTAAATAAATATAGCAGCATCTGAGCTTAAATAAAGCAAGTAGAGGCTAATTGCAATGCCTGTTAAATAGAGAGCCTGACTGTGGTTATACCAATGTTAGTTTGTTTTTTCTTATAAACTGCGTTTGTGTTTGTTTTGTCATGACCCAAGTTCAGGACTACATTTCTCCTGCAAGAATTGATGCTATGGGGGCACCTCAAGTAGTGTAAGGAGTGCGGCTCCTTCCCTTCATGGGAATGTGGTGAACAGGGACACACAACCTTGCACTTGGGTTTTGGCAAATAAGTGATGTTGGAAACTATTTGCAACTATGGTATGATCATGTGTCTTGTCAGTTTCAGTCTAGCCTTTCAGCCACATATTTAATATCAAAAGCTTTTCATATTCTTTTGAAAGAGGCACCATTAAATCACTCTTTCGCCTGTAATTGTCGTACTTGCTATTGTTTCAGGTGGCACCTAAGATGACTATAATTGCAAAATGAGAAATGTCTCTTCGGTTTGCTTTTAGCATTTGACAGTACTTCGTGTGTGGTTTCCCAGTGGTTCTCAAACCTTTGTATTGGTGACCCCTTTCACACTGCAAGCCTCTGAGTGCAACCCTCCTTATAAATTAAAAACACTTTCACACAATTATAAATGCTGGATGCAAAGCAGGTTTTAGGGTTGGGGTGACTGCTCGCAAGCCCCACATAATGTCACGACCTAGTTTGAGAGCCCCATTTACACTGTTCCATTCTTTGTGTGGGTCTTGCACTGCAACAAAGAGGAAAAATACTTGAAAATGGGCTTTGTAAAACCCATTATGTGAGCAAGAGGTGAGGGCATGGTGTAGTACTTGAAACATTATTATGGCTGATAATGTCATTTTTAAAAAGCATTTCAGCCAGTTCTGGGTTCTGTAAACCTCTGATAGCTTCTGTAATGCAGAACTCTTGGGGCTTTTTCATACTCTGCTTCAAGAAGGGAGGCTAAGAAGCACAGTTTCATATGTTTGAAGGAACAGTCTAGTTAAATCGGTTCTAAAAGACAAAGATGAAAAACTGGATTTAAAGCATCTTCTGCAGCCTTGGATAACTTGAATTGTATGTAAAACATGGTGGTGGAACTTGAAATGTTGTTTATGTGCAAAAAGACCATAAGGGTAAATACAACCTTATAACACTTAAACTATCTCACTCTGTTGGAATTTGTGGCACTATAAATTTCAGTTCATTAAGTTCTCTGTGTGTGTGTTGGAGGACAATAGCCTGAAATATACAGCTGTTTGCTTTGTGAAATCCTCATGTGGTCTATCCTCTTTACTGACTGGAGTGAGTTAAATCCAGTGAAAACACTTCAGCTGCAGCTGACACTAACAAACTGATGAGGTTTTTGAGCTGGATTTTCACTGTGCCCCTTTGTGATGGCAGTAGGGTGGCCAGGGTTAGATAGTCTTGAATTCTGCTCTGCACTTAAACATTTGAGGCAGAATAACTGGTGTGCAAGGCCTTGTAGTGGGAGGGCTACTTTTTCACTGGGTTCCTGAGACTTTCCTTGGCTGGCTGGAGTGGCTTGCAAAAGTTATTGTGTGCGCAAGGCACTAACGATGTGCTAACTCCAGCTTCTTTCTACTGCAGCTGTCAAGATCAAGAAGAACAAAGACAATGTGAAATTTAAGGTGCGCTGCAGCCGGTATCTCTACACTCTGGTCATCACAGACAAGGAGAAGGCTGAGAAATTGAAGCAGTCCCTGCCACCAGGTAACTGACTGTGGGGGAGGGTGTCCTGTATTTTATATAGCACTCAAAGTACTTATAACCAGCCTCTTGTGTTATCTAAAAAGAAAAGGAGTACTTGTGGCACCTTAGAGACTAACCAATTTATTTGAGCATGAGCTTTCGTGAGCTACAGCTCACTTCATCAGATGCATCTGATGAAGTGAGCTGTAGCTCACGAAAGCTCATGCTCAAATAAATTGGTTAGTCTCTAAGGTGCCACAAGTACTCCTTTTCTTTTTGCGAATACAGACTAACACGGCTGTTACTCTGAAACTTGTGTTATCTAGAGTTACCAGTGAACTGGCGCCCCTCTTTCATTGTGACGTGAAGTGGAACAGGAAAGTGAAGGCTTTGGGACCCCCTTTGTTCTACTTTTGAGAGCCTCACACTGCTAGGCTGAGCAGGGGATGTGTGAAATGGCTCTTCCTGCGCATACAAGAGCTGCCAAAGAATACACACATGTTTGATGAAGGGTAGCGCTGCATTATGGAGCACAGACGCTCGTTCTGGCTCACCGTTCATTCCCTCAGCTTGATCGGATCTGTAAGCTGGGGGCATTCACAGTATTCTACAGTACATGAAATAGGGGAGCAGCAGACACACTGATTTGGTCAACTTACTGTACCCTCTACCCAAGAGGTGGGCAAACTATGGCCCACGGGCCACATCCGGTGCATGGGACTCTCCTGCCCGGCCCCTGAGCTCCTGGCCTGGGAGGCTAGTCCCCGGTCCCTCCCCTGCTGTTCCCCCTCCCCCGCAGCCTCGCTCTGCCACCGGAGCAACACTCTGGGTGGCCAGGCAGCGCAGTTGCAGAGCCGCAGCCTGACCAAGTGCTCTGGGCGGCTGGTGCTCCAGGCAGGGGGCAGGAGAGGTTGGATAGAGAGCAGGGGAGTTCAGGGGGTATGGATAGGGGTCGGGGTGGTCAGAGGGCGGGGAACAGGGGGGTTGGATGGGGCAAGGGTCTGGGGGGGGGCAGTCAGGAATAGGGGGGGGGGGTTGGATGGGGTGACGGGGCAGTCAGGGGTGGGGGGTCCGCGGGTGGTCAGGAAGCAGGGGGTGGTGATGGGACAGGAATCCCGGGGGGTGGGGGGTGGTCAGGGACAGGGAACAGGGGTTGGATGGGGCCAGCAGGGGGGTCAGAAAGGAGGCGGGGGTTGGGCCACACCTGGCTGTTTTGGGAGACTCAGCCTCCCCTAACCGGCCCTCCATACAATTTTGGAAACCCGATGTGGCCCTCAGGCGAAGAAGTCTGCCTGCCTCTGCTCTACACCTACGCACATCCCATGCATCGTTTGAGAGCTTATTATGTCTCCTTTAAGATGAGAGCATGTGGAGCTGTCAAGTGCTGCCGTTACCATAGAAACGGATGAATGATGACACCATCAATATGTTTAAATGACAACTTTGGGGTCAAAGAAACTCAAATTTATGTCTTGAAATAATAGTCATTAAACTAACAGAAACCAATGCAAATACTTCAAAGTGTTACAACAACAATCTAAAGGGTAAAATTTGATACAGGTAATATTGAAATGTAATAGCACTGGTGACATTTCTAGTCAACATCATCTCGTTCATCATCGTGATCTCTGTCGAGTGTGTAGGTTACAACAGTGTGTGCAGGGAAAATTGTCCTGACTGCAACAGAGTTGATTGTCTGGCAACTGTTATTGGTTTAGGCACAAATAAGATCTTGCTGAAGATCAGGTGTCATTGGGGCCTTGAAGCATACAGGAAATAGTTCATCCACACTTTTTCCATCCATGTTGCAGTGGTGATCCAATATCTGTGCACAGGCATCCAAATCTTTGTTTGCCAAGAGCGTGTCCTGACGTGCTCTTCAAAACTACTGACATGGTGGGAGTTTGGCCAGTGACACTTGCCTTTTTGATGGCTAGTTTGAGGTACAATCAACTGAGGTCTTTGTGGGTCTCTTTTTCTTTCTTGCTCTGGTCATGCACTGCTACCAACTTCTTTGCTGCAGAAATTGCACCTTGTCCATCTCTTTCCCAGTTTGGCAAGGTCTCTGAAGCAGTAAGCTCCATCTGCTTTGACAATGTTAAACAGATTTTTTTTTTTTCCCCTAATACAAAATATGGATGACTCAGGGTCACATCCTGTTAATGTGTGTACTGCAGAAGTCAGGAGTGAGTGTGTGGAAAAGTTGCATGCACAGGGATGAGGTAATGCTAGTCAGTTGTGCTGGTAACAGTGACTGTTTCACTCCACATGTTATCCGTGTGTTCCATTTTTGGAAATTAGCGAACAGCAAGGACCAAAATATCTGAATCAGGGGACCTAATTACTACGGCTCCTTTGACACCGAGACACACACGTCATATTGGCATGTACATAATGCAGAAGCTTCCTTGTGAATACTGTACAAGCCTTAGGCTTCTTTAGCCCTCTTCGGGTGATGGGCTTCACTGCTTCACTATTGGAAAAGCTTCCAGCAAAAGGGAGCGGGTGTGCTCCTGCGCGCTCAGCTGCATATTCACAGAGGAATTTTACCAAGTGCCTGCTTGTTGCCTGCCATGTTTCTAAACTTTTTCCATGGAGGTGCAGGGTGTCCACCCATCCTCTGGTAACTCTTGCATCCAACCTTATGTCCTGTCTGGCACTGTTTTTCTGCAGTTTTCACAGAGTTACTGTTGTCATATCTGTCAAAAACTTTGATTATAGAATTAATTTTGTCACATCCTTTTAGCGCCTGCCTCAGGTACTGAGCAGCCAATTCACTGAATGTCTGTAATTTTCTGTAGCCATGAGTTGTGTGACAGCCACAGCATCTCTGATGTACACTGTGGTTTCTTTGTTGCATGCTCTTAACTCATGGATTCTTTCAGCTTGATGCCCTAATTCAGCTTTGTCAGTTCTCATTGTTCCATCAGTGTGGAAGAGGACATAGGCACAGGTCCTACTGGGCAACTAAGAACAGTTGCCATTGAAACATCATCCCTGCATTTTCTAAGGACAGGGCTCTGTGGAAAGCAATTTGTGGACTGACAGCTGTAATGACTGTCCCTCCCTTTCTAGACTAAATGTCTGATTTCTTGGCTGGACTAAAGAAGGTACGGATCCCATCAGAAATCAAGTGCACCTCTCTCAAATCTCTCCTTTTGTTCTTCACCTACGTCTTTTGTTTTCAGTAGACTCTTGTCTGATGCAACATCCGATGTACAGGTAGATATTATGTTAAGCATGTCTGGATGTGATTCAGGGTCAAATGAATTTGTCATTGTTACTGACAGTGGTTAGTAAGAGCTGTAACATGATCTTTATCCTTCTTCAGTGCAGGGGCAAGGACTTGTTTGTGGACTTCATTACTAGTTCTTAGGCCGTTTCTTTCTCTCATAGCTTTTGCATATTCATAATTTGAATGTTACCTCTAACACTAATGCTAACCTGTGCATAAGTGTCACTGAATTAAAAAGCTAGTTCCTAGACCAGTGATTCTCAACCTATTTATCACTGTGGGCTGCATATGCAGCTGACAGCGTGTTACCTGGGCCTCAGGTTGAGAACCACAGTGTCGCTTCTCTCTCTCTCTTCCCCCCCATCCCCAGCACTTCCTGCCCAGGGACCCCCTCCACAGAGTGGGGCCAGGAGCAGAGCCCTGGGTGGAGAGCCAGGCAGCAGGGGCCCCAGACCCTACCGGGTGGCAGGGCAGCTGTGCAGCAGCCCAGACCCAGGCCGCGTGGGGCTCGCCAGCCTTTAGCATGCATCTGGGTTGCAACTGTATGCTAATTGGGTTGAGAACTACTGTTCTCGACTATTTCAAAGGCTAGGACTACATGCATAGACATTCCAGACTAGACGCTACGTTGTATGTGCAAAAGCTTACAAATGGAGCAGCATGACATTAGGAATTCATGTACATTGTATCTATCCACTCTGCCAGACAAACTATGGACATATGCAGTCAGCTGCTACTGCTGCACAACCTTCAATGTAAGGCTGATCTGGTCAGCAAATTCTAAGTGAAAATATCCGACTATTACAGTCACTTGTGGGGTACTTGGACAATTGAGAGTCTGCGATATGAAACCAATTCATGGTAATACATGGCAAAATGTTGATAGTTGCCATTTTTTGTCACGTGCCAAACAGCATTATTTGTAGGGGGAAAATTGCCCTTGCAAAACCAATGACCATCTTTATCTGGGAAACACCACATTACGGTGTGTAACTTAAACAGTAAAACCTATAGTCACTGCAGTGTTTCTGGAACAGCAAAGGAGGATCAACAAAAATTTTAGAGGACTAGAACACGAGTTATGAGGAGAGGCTGAGGGAACTGGGGATGTTTAGTCTACGGAAGAGAAGAATGAGGGGGGATTTGATAGCTGCTTTCAACTACCTGAAAGGGGGTTCCAAAGAGGATGGCTCTAGACTGTTCTCAGTGGTAGCAGATGACAGAACGAAGAGTAATGGTCTCAAGTTGCAGTGGGAGAGATTTAGGTTGGATATTAGGAAAAACTTTTTCACTAGGAGGGTGGTGAAACACTGGAATGCGTTACCTAGGGAGGTGGTGGAATCTCCTTCCTTAGAAGTTTTTAAGGTCAGGCTTGACAAAGCCCTGGCTGGGATGATTTAATTGGGGATCGGCCCTGCTTTGAGCAGGGGGTTGGACTAAATGTCCTCCTGAGGTCCCTTCCAACCCTGATATTCTATGATACGTCCTCATTTTCGGTACCACTGTTTCACTGTGCCTACAGGGATATGGCCCCACTTGATAGCCTCACATCACACCTCATCTGCACATACATTAAAGAAGCTTCAAATGACATACTGCATGGGTGAGTGTAGGGTGGGGGCATTCAACTCCAAATATATGGCCCTTTTTTTTTTTTTTGGAGAGGTACCTTATGCCTTAAACGTCACCTCATAGGGAGAACTACTGTGGGCGGGGTTGCCCTGTCTGTCTAATTTTGGTTCACTTAGTATCACTTGAATGCTGTGCATGTCCCATTGTCTTAGGGGCTTGTTGCTTCTGGCTGTGTATCCCCTATTCCTGGTAGTTCGCTTTGTGCTTTGCCGGAGTCCAGTGTCGGAGAAGTGTCCAGCCCTGCAGTCACTGGTTTCATGTGTTAACGTAATGAAAGTGACGCTTTTTAAAGAGAGCAGGAAGAGAGCTGCTAAAATATGGGAGACGCTTATGAGGCTGACCACAAGGGTCACCGCAGAAAGTAATGGTCTTCAATTAAAAGGGTGAATGAGACTATGCATATGGGGTAACATGGACCAACAAGCAGAGAGGTGGTTGAGGCACCAGCAGTAGAGATCCGATAACACCCAAAGGACTCTGATTGTCTGGCAGTGCTCCTCCGGGAGCCCCTGGTGTCACATGCACTCGTGGGCAGAGTGTGAACTGCAAGTCCTGCCCTGAAGGGAATGATGAAGGGACTGTAAGTGGGGAAGGAGATAATTCCCTCTTGCCATAGCCGTCTGCTACTAGGAGAGGTTCTGGTGTTACCATAAGAACGGTCATACTGGGTCAGACCAAAGGTCCATCTAGCCCAGTATCGTGTCTTCCAACAGTGGCCAATACCAGGTGCCCCAGAGGGGAATGAGCAGAATAGGGGATGGATCACTTGACGATTCCCTATCGCCCATTCCCAGCTTCTGGCAAAGAGAGGTTAAGGACACCATCCCTGCCCATCCCATGGAGTTTGAGATCAGCAAAACCATTCTTGATGTGTCAGCCCAATTCAAGTGGCTTTTTGGTGCTGAATTCCAGGTGTGGGGGCTAAGTGCCCTCCATTGGGGCAGCAGTGGGGTTTGCTGCCCCGCCTACTGTAAGAAAATCATGGACTCTCTCCCAGTATTAATTCTGAACAGAATATCTGGCCCTAGCCTTGCAGCATCTGAGCAACTGCTCTTGCTTTGAAAGCTATGGGAGTGAGGTCTCAAGTCTGGAGGCTTTAGGCAGGCAGAGAAATCCACTCCTGACCTGTCATTGGGGATCACAGTCCTTTCAGCAGCTTGTCTCCAGGATGCAGTGCACCTGTTACAGGGTTTCACAGCCAGGCAAGCAGAAATGATGAGTGTGATCGATCTCTCTTTAGCTACTCAACCTTTCTTTTTCCCTCCTTCTCTTCAGGTTTGGCTGTGAAGGAGCTGAAGTGAACCAGTCGTGCTCAGAGCTTTTCAGGTGTGAGATAATAAAAGAGGGAACTGCTCTTGCGTGTCTGGCTTTCCTTTTCTGAAGGATGACTTGACCAACCTACTGCTGCTTATGTAACTGCTCCAGGAGGAATGTCATCAAACGGGCAGGCTCTGTCCCAGCTGAGCATGGCCAGGGTCCTCGTGCTACCCCAGCCGGCAGTTTGGAGTAGCTGCAGGAGCCATGCCTGTACCACCTGTACTCCACTGAAAGAGGTGGTAGCCCAGGGCTTGCTGGCCAGAGATACGTGGGTCACGTGCTGGGTTGGCCCCTCAGTCTATTCAGATGAAGTTATCATCAGCTGCCATATGGTCTGCTTTTCATTTATCAACAGCGTCCGAATGTGCTGGGTCTCTTTAGCCCAGCGCAGCCGGCACTTCTAGAAGTGAATAGAGATGGAGGCACTAACACCAGCGTGGGAAGTTGCTGCTTGACATCACTCTCAAACCTTGCCTCTAGTACGAAGAGGGCAGCAGCTATACCGTCATGCTCCTCTAGTAGAGACGCACCTATGCCAGCTACAGAGCTGGAGCCAGTATAACTGCGTCTGCACCGGGGCTTGTCCTGGCAGAGCTGTCAGTTGGTGCGGGTTTCCCCCCGTGCTCCTGACCTGACATGTAAGAGCTGGCAAAACTGTGGGTAGGCCAGGCCTAGCTCTTTGGACTGCGGCGTGTCCACGCTCGTGCTAACGTGCAGGGAAAGCACTCGTGGCTCGCATCCCACAGGTTCACCGGCTGTAATGCCGAGATTTCCTTCCCGTGGGCTGGGGCTGCAGTTGGCCCTGTTAGTTCCGGTTCTCTTGTCTAGCGTTCAGTTAAGCAAAAAATGCCGCGTTCTCAGCCTGACCTCCAAAGGGCTTGGATGCCTTCGAACTCGCTGGGAGAGACGGGCACTAAGGCCACTCCCACCTCCCACAGGGTCTGGCTGGTGCTGCTGTAACAATCGCTACTTCAAACTGAGGAAAGAAGATGGCAAACTTGATTTTAGAGGGATAGAACCTCTTGAGTTGCCAAGCTTTCCATCCCCATGCTGAGAAGGCAGCGGTGCCGGTCGCTGGCTCTAAGCCTTGAATTCTTAAGAGACATTAAGCGTGGGGGTGTTACACCTTTGTTCTAAGAAGTTTACCCATCCAGGGCTCTGCACTGAACTTTCTGACAGTTCAGCACTGGGGTTTGTGGTTTTCTGTAGTACAGACTGAATTCAGATTAGCAAGTGTCTGTGGGTTCATATGCTGGTTTGCAATCACATAGCATCCCTGCACACGGACTGATTGCATGGCAAACTGAGAGGTTTGTTGTATTTTTAGCCTTGTAGCATAGCTTAGCAGAGAGGTGGACAAACTACGGCCCGCGGGAGCAGGGGGCAGTTGGATAGCGGGTAGGGTTCTGGGGGGGGGGGGGGGGGGGGGGCACTCGGGATAGGGAGCGGGGGGAGGTAGATAGAGGGTGGAGTCCCCCAGGGGGCAGTTAGGAGTGGGGGTCCTGGGGGGGGGTGGTTGGGACAAGGAGTGGTGGGGGGGGGTTCTGAGCTGGGTGGGGGCCAGGCTGTTTGGGGAGGCACAGCCTTCCCTACCTGGCCCTCCATACAGTTTTGCACTGCAGTGTGGCCCTCAGGCCAAAAAGTTTGCCCACTCCTGCTTAGCAGCTAGAGAACTTGGAGTTGCCAGCACCATATGACTAGCTAGTCTCTCCACAACCAGTTTGGAAGCCCCTGTTGTGCGACCTTTTAGTGCTAATGCTTTTCAGAGTGGTTTGATTTTACTAAGCTTAGTCTAGCAGAACAAAGGGGTAGATGAGTGATGGTTAAAGCAGAACCTTTAACTGGCAGTTAGATTCGGCAGCACTGATACGAGCTCTGGGCTAAGTGTCCCATGTCTCCCAGAGAAGGGCACACACATGGGTGCCTCATAGCTTCTTCCCCAGTTCTGAAGCCTCGCTAGCCAAATGTGGGTTGGCGAGAGGGGGTTGAGCTGAATAACTTAACTGCCCAGGATAAAGAGTTCTCTGCAGCAGGCAGAGTGGATCTGCCTGTTGTCAGTGTGCTGAATTTGTGGAAATTTCCGGGTGGATTAAGCTGAGATGGCTCAACCTCACACCATGTGAGATTCAGGTCAGTGCTTTAGGTTAAGTTCCTCTTCTCTTCCCCACATATGCTGCGTTTCATCAAGAAGGCTTCCAAAGCACTCTTCTTTGTGCCAGCTGTTCTGTGCTGCTGCCAGGATTCAGGATCTTCAAAGAACTGATCATTTCTGAGTAATATTGTTGGGCAACTCCTATGTAGTAGAGTAACAGCCGTGTTAGTCTGTATTCGCAAAAAGAAAAGGAGTACTTGTGGCACCGTAGAGACTAACCAATTTATTTGAGTATGAGCTTTCGTGAGCCACAGCTCACTTCATCAGACGCATACCATGGAAACTGCAGAAGACTTTATATACACACAGACCATGAAACAATACCTCCTCCCACCCCACTCTCCTGCTGGTAATAGCTTATCTAAAGTGATCATCAAGTTGGGCCATTTCCAGCACAAATCCAGGTTTTCTCACCCTCTGCTGCGCCCCCCCCCCCCCCCCCACACACACACACAAACTCACTCTCCTGCTGGTAATAGCCCATCAAAAGTGACCACTCTCTTTAAATGTGTATGATAATCAAGGTGGGCCATTTCCAGCACAAATCCAGGTTTTCTCACCCCCCCCCACCCTCCTCCAAAAACCACACACCCAAACTCACTCTCCTGCTGGTAATAGCTTATCCAAAGTGACCACTCTCCTCACAACGTGTATGAAAATCAAGGTGAGCCATTTCCAGCACAAATACAGGTTTTCTCAGCCCCCCCCCTCTTTTTTTTTTTTTTTTTCAAAAAACACACACAACACAAACTCACTCTCCTGCTGGTAATAGCTTATCCAAAGTGAACACTCTCCCTACAATGACAGGTTTCAGAGTAACAGCCGTGTTAGTCTGTATTCGCAAAAAGAAAAGGAGTCCTTGTGGCACCTTAGAGACTAACCAATTTATTTGAGCATGAGCTTTTGTGAGCTACAGCTCACTTCATCAGATACATACCGTGGAAACTGCAGCAGACTTTATATATACACAGAGAATATGAAACAATACCTCCTCCCACCCCACTGTCCTGCTGGTAATAGCTTATCTAAAGTAATCGTCAGGTTAGGCCATTTCCAGCACAAATCCAGGTTTTTCTCACCCTCCACCCCCCCCACACAAATTCACCCTCCTGCTGGTGATAGCCCATCCAAAGTGACAACTCTTTACACAATGTGCATGATAATGAAGTTAGGCCATTTCCTGCACAAATCCAGGTTCTCTCACTCCCTCACCCCCCTCCAAAACCCACCCCCATACACACACAGACTCACCTCTCCTGCTGGTAATATAGCTCGTCCAAACTGACCACTCTCCAAGTTTAAATCCAAGTTAAACCAGAACATCTGGGGGGGGGGGGGGGGGGGGGGGGGGGTGGGGGGGGGGGGGGGGGGGGGGGGGGGGGGGGAAGGAAAAAACAAGAGGAAATAGGCTACCTTGCATAATGACTTTAGCCACTCCCAGTCTCTATTTAAGCCTAAATTAATAGTATCCAATTTGCAAATGAATTCCAATTCAGCAGTTTTCTCGCTGGAGTCTGGATTTGAAGTTTTTTTGTTTTTAAGATAGCGACCTTCATGTCTGTGATTGCGTGACCAGAGAGATTGAAGTGTTCTCCGACTGGTTTATGAATGTTATAATTCTTGACATCTGATTTGTGTCCATTTATTCTTTTACGTAGAGACTGTCCAGTTTGACCAATGTACATGGCAGAGGGGGCATTGCTGGCACATGATGGCATAAATCACATTGGTGGATGTGCAGGTGAACGAGCCTCTGATAGTGTGGCTGATGTTACAATGTGCATGATAATCAAGGTGGGCCATTTCCAGCACAAATACAGGTTTTCCTCACCCCCCCACCCCCATACACACACAAACTCACTCTCCTGCTGGCAATAGCTCATCCAAACTGACCACTCTCCTTACAATGTGCATGATAATCAAGGTGGGCCATTTCCAGCATAAATCCAAGTTTAACCAGAATGTCGGGGGGGGGGGGGGGGGGGAGAGGGTAGAAAAAAAAACAAGGGGGAAAA